>NC_064599.1:68465785-69858285 GCF_943734845.2 Anopheles funestus | reverse complement strand
GGTAACGGTAGTGCAATCAATACGCAACACCGGCAGGTACTGATACAGGCACAAACGCCTGGCGCTGCTATTGCAGCAGCGGCGGCAGCCGCATCTGCTGCAGTTGCCGGCAAGCAGCATACGGATAGTCTCCGTGAGAACTACGCAACAACGACGGCGGCAGCAGCGGTAGCCGCACAGCATCAGCAAAATTTCCTAACGTTCATCGGCCAACAGGCTGCCGCGTCGCACAACAATGGACCAAGCGGTACGGCCGGTAGTGCCAGCAACACGTGGCAAAGCAACAACAACCAATTGCCGAGCCCGTTCGGTATAATGCCGCACGAGAACGTACTACCGACGAGTCCATCGTCCAACAGTAATCCAATAAGCGCCACTAGTGCACCGACCAAGTATGAAAACTTCGGCACGCACTACAACAACACGCTGCATCACACGCAACAGCAGTCGCAGCAACAGTCGCAACAGCAGACGCAACAACAGCTGCAGCAACAGCAACAGTTGGCTACTCTGGTGGGGAAGATTGCGGCAGCCACTACAACCCCGGTGGCAGCACGTTCCTCCTCGCCGGTGGTAAACGTAGTGACAAAACCCGTCGGACAACCACCACCCAGTAATCCTACGGGCGGATATTTCCCTTCGCACCCTAGCAGCAGCAACAGCAGCAGTACGTACGAATCTCCGCACCCGTCAAGCGGTTCAACAACAGCCTATCAAGGTGTCGTCGGTGCTGCTACAAGTAAGTCTTGTCCTCCACCGGGCGACGGTGTCGTTGGTCGCGATTCGTCTTCGCTCCTGGCAACCTCCGCCGGAGGTACGGGAACAGTGTCTGCCCGTTTAGCGGAGTACAACAAGTTCGCCTCGGGTGTTTCCTCTCCCTTACCCCCATCTTCATCATCTACCCTTCTTGTGAGCGGTAACGAATCCAGTGTGCTTTATTCTTCGTCTCGCACCTCATCGTCTGACGCTAGTCTTAAGCAGCAGCAGCACCAGCAGCAACTGTTTCAGCATCACCCATTGAATCATTTTACAATGCCACGCTCGACGACGGATCACTCGCCGCCGACGATACTGCAATTTGGCGGGAACAAAGTTCGACCACCGGCGATCAGTTCGCCATCGTACGGTGGTGCAGGGAAAGCGTCCTCACAGGTGATTCTTAGCCAGCAGCCACAATCGTCACCGATCAGCTACTCGATGACGGACAGCAATCTTCAGCAACAGTCGAAAATAGCCCGGCTCAATGGAACGGGACCGTCTAGCAGTAATGGTAGTAGTAATAGCAGTAATAGTAGTAGTGGTAGTAGTAGTAGTACGAACAGTAGCAATAGTACGAACCCTAGCAATACAAACGCGCAGTCTCAGCAACAACAATACCAGCAGAACAGAACCAGTGCCTCACATAACTATAGGTCCTCCTCTTCCACTTCCACGGTGCCAGGTAGCTATGGAGTTTTGCAATTAGGGGAATCGACCGGTAGCGCTGGAGGAGTCGATGGCGCTCAACAACAGCAGCAACAGCAGCAGCAGCAGCAATCATACCACCATCCTCATGTGCATCATCACGCACCTTATCACATGCTGGCGATGGCTGCGGCTGCTGCTGCCGCTGCCGCTGCTGCTGCTTCGAGTGTGAACGCCGCTACCATTTCCACCATTAGCTCGTCGTCGCTTTCTCGCGTCCCATCCTCCTCACCGGCCGCCGGTTCCACTTCGTCCACCTCGTCCGGTGTTTCTTCCGACTATTCGTCACCGTCATCATGCAATAGTAATCCACCCCGTAAGGGTTCGCCCACCACACAGGCAGGGTACAATACAATCTACGGTAGCGGGACCAGTGTGCAACAGCAGCAACAATACCAACAGCAGCAGCAGCATCAGCCGTCCTTTGTCCTTGATCATTCGAAAGCTGGTGTATCGCATGGTCAGCATCAGCAGCAAATAGCTTATCCTTCGGTCATTACACGAGCGCAGCAGCAACCACTACCAATGTCACATCAGAATGTGATTCAACCGCAGTCACAGCTACTAGAAAGTCAGTGGGACTCATCCACGGAAAGCAAACACGATCCAATGGTGATGGTAAAGAATCTTCAACGTCCTATGCTAGAGGAAACTGTGAAAGAACCCGCTAAACCTACGAAAGGTGGTCGCAGTAGTGGAAGTAATACTGCAACCAAATCGAGACGGAAAAAGATGGAAGGATCTTCCACGCCCGGTAAAGTAAGTTCGAAAGCAAATGGGATGGAACAACAGCGGGAAGTAGAACCTTCATCACAGGATGAGCATAGTCGTAACGATCGCATCACGATCAAGTCGGAACACGAACCTGGCGAAGGAGGTCTAGAGCAGCGATGGCACTATGGCGCATCGAACGGTATTGTGGCATCGCAGCCGGTTGGGTTTTCGGTTCCTACCAGTTCGCCTTCCTCCACGTCGGCCTCGTCCGCATCGTTCTTTCCAACCTCTCCCCATTCTCATCCGCAGCACCATCACCATCCTTACCCGTACCATCATCCTTCGCTTCACCATCTTCACCAGCATCAGCTTACGGGTGGCAGTAGTGGGACATCGTTAACTTCACCCACACCCAGTGCTGTCGGTCACAGTCCCTCTGTGCCGGGTAGTAGCGTTATTTCTCAATCCGAGGGTAGTGTGTCTCCGTCTGTCTCTTCTTATACCACTCTTCTGAACGTATCGCAAACCGTGGGACACGAACTGGCTGGTGCCGGGTCTACAAGGAGCGAAGACGAACGGTCCCGCCGTTGGGCGGCGTTACAGTCGCAAGCGCAGGAAAAAGTAGTCGTGCCCAATATAGAGGAAGAACTTGGCTTTCTTGCAGAACATAATGGTAGCGGTAGCAGTAGCAGTCCACGTACGGCTCATCCGTCGAATAAAGGGACAGGTGAGACGGACCTCAGCAATGACCAGGAGGACCGGGTGGCACCGAAAAAGTTAAACGTTCCCGATAACATGAACAAAGGCTTTATGGCGAGCTATCTGAAGTTTCTGCAGGGCGAACGGGAAGGTTCACCACCGCCGGTGATGCGAGCCGGTCGGAAAGCGACCTGGTCCAGACCCGTCACAACACCAGCGTCCGTACCGTCAAGCAGTAAGAACACTACAACACCGCCGAACCCAACGAGTGTCTCGCCTAGGAGCAACAGTATCGCTACCACTGGCAGCAAAGCGCACGATGTTAGTAACGGTATCCCTGAGATAGAAAGTGAGAATCAATCTGCTAATTACAGTATTACCGCTCTGCAGACTCCTAAATCGGTGCCATCTCAGCAGCAGCAGCAGCAGCAGTCGAACACAAATCGGAAGCGAAAGTACAACACGCCCTCACCGGCTGGTGGAAGCAATCACGAAGGTAATGCACCGGTATCATTTGAACCGGTTACGGCACAACACAACCCGGTGCAAGAGACCGTTGGACAGCAAGAGTTCGCAAACGATGCGAACAACAAAAAGCACACGAGCAGTGTCCAACCGGAACCACCACCGAGTACCGTTATTAGTATACCGAAAAAGGCGCGCTACCTTCAGCAACAACATCTGCAGCAACAGACTATTGTTGCTGCTGCATCGGCGGGAGATCCTTCCGGCCTTGCTGTGGTGTCTGCGTCACCGACGGAAAGCGTTCTAATGGTTGCGTCCCCTACGGGTGGTACACAGCACCAGCAGCAACAGCACATTCTACCGTCCACAAGCGTTGGGATTTTATCCTTATCCGGACATCAACCACTAACGCAGCAACAACAACAGCTGCAACAGCAGCAGCAACACGCACTAATGCAACAAACGTACTATCATCATCATCCTCATCAAGCTCAGCAGCAGCAACAGCAGCATCTGCAACAGCAACAGCAGCAGCAACAGCAGCTGCAACACCACAATGCACACTTGCAGCAACATTTGCATCAACCGCATCAACAGTCAGAAGAGGCAGCTGCCTTCAATCTGTACGATTTCCATATGCGAAGGCAACGGTGGTAAAGCAGCTTGACTTGAAGGATGTTGATGATGTGCGCTACCGAAACACCTCCCTCCTGTCCCATCTGTTACTCCTATACCTTTATCCCATTCCTTTGTTACACGGCGGTTCCTTGTGCCATTTGCTTGTTGGTGAGAGAAAACGTTGGGACGGTGGTGTATGTAAAGGGACCGCGGGGAATGGGTGGCAGTTTCTGTTCTTCTCGATTTGTTATGTTGCGTATAACGTACACATTTCTTCAACCTTCTCGAACCTACCGGGGTGCTACCAGAGTTGCAACTCACTAAAACGATTGCACCACACTAAACAAAAAAAGATACGGGGAAAGCTCTTTACGCTCCATTCGCTCCCTTTTAGGTCACAAACAAATCGATCTTACTTTTGTCGAAATTAATACTCATCGATAGCAAACCGAAAGGGGCATGAGTCTTTCGCGCCGTGGATGGCGTACCGCTTTGTCGATCTTAGTCGATTCTCGCAAACATTGCTAAAATTGTTTGGCATGAAGGAAATACTCAATGACATTGGATTCGTAATCTCTGTGATATACATGTAGAAAGGAAAGGTCGATCGACAAATGGATTTTTTTTTATTTTGGCCACATTCTCGCTAAAGGTTTTTGTGCTAGGGAAAATTTCGTTGCAGGGAACGGTGCTGTTGGCTCTCTAGTTGGTTTTAGGGGAAGGACAACAGAACAGTGTTTAGTATTAAAAGCTGATAAAGTGAAGGAATAGATACTCTATTCGCTAGATTCGATAGGGTTTTGTGCGGCGTTTTTGGTGGCGTTCGACTAAGAGCTAATAAGGGTGGAATTGAATCACAAATTCGCTTTGTACATAGACCACCGGGTTAGCACACGAACAAGGCGAGGGTTTTGTTTAGTGATAGTAGATACGTAGCTTCACAATGCTTGTACTTCAAACGTGAATGACTGCGCGTTGTATTAGATTCGCTTTCTTGACTCGATCAGCATGATCGCAGAATGGCAAACAAATACTGAACCAGGTTCACGAAAAGGAAACATCAAAGTATTTATTTACGCAATACGGAAACCCAATATGGAGAACACACACGAAGGATATGTGAGTTAGGCTAAGTGAAGGAACAGGCAGCAAAAACGAAGGGACAATATATTAAATCGTCGCTAGCTGTTTACTTTCTACTAGTGGTCGGGTGGGCGACCAACTGATGGGTAATGGTGAATCACACTAGTCTGGCCTAGCCAGAACGGATGGCTAATGTGTCACTAAACTACCCGTGTCAGTTGTAGAATGAAGTTGCAACAAACAAAACTAACATAACAGAAGAGAAGCAAACAACAAACAGCAAACAAAACGTATGCCATATGACACAGAGGGGACGAATGTTTGATTGAGTGTAGTATAGTAATATGTGTAGGCCATAAGTAAGCTAATGAACCCGAACGAGAGAAGTGCACCGTGAGACAGGCACCACACGTTCGGAATGGTGTTTTATTTTGTGTTTGGCATTTTAAATTTCCCATCTGTTTTAGTTTGTATTTATCTCCATTTTTTTAAATTCACCCGTAAAATCATACTGTATATTCAGAGTAAGGCCCCCCCACCCAGCGCTACTGGGGCCACGCGAGCCATTTGGAACCGATCGCGGATGCACCCAGTAATTGTAAATCTCCGGATATCGACAGGAAAACGAAGCTTGTTTGCGGCAGTATAATCAGCAGAGGTGTGTTTGTGTGTGAGAGAGCAGATAGTCAAAACGGAAACAAATCGAGTTATGAAGAGAATATAAAGCCTTTGATTTTATGATACAACTTTGCGTGTGCATGTGTTTATGTAAGACAAAACAAAAAAACAGCGTAACAGAGGTAGCACCCCGGGGGAAGGAATGGATTTCTTTTTATTTGTTTTAAAGCAAACAATTTATTGCAAAATGAAGCAAAACGTTAAAAACTTTGAATGATGTTATTCGTTCAACGAAAACAATGAGCAAAAACTGCATGAATAATGTGTGCTTGTAACATCAGAACAAACTCTGCTCTGTCTCACATTAAGCCACGAACAAAATTGGAAAGGCCATCCCGTGAACATCCCGTTTTCCCTGAACCGTGTTCCAATCCTTACGCGTGTTGCTACTTCTGTTACGTTCGATCCGAACAAGAGCTCCCAAAATGCTTGCCGACGTATTTCAAGCTGTATTGCTGTATTGTGCAGAATCGTTAAAATGGAAGGATCTCCATGCGGATGTTGTTGCTGAAGGATAGAATAGCCTGAGCCGGTGAACAAATATTGCCCCAAGATTATTTTTTGTACAAATAATTACTTTTATTATTTATCATGTTTTCGTAATATTATAACAAAAAAAAAACAAAACAAAACAAAAGCCGACGATCCACTGATTGTTCCACAACGGCGCGAAATGTCTAACCGGAAGGCAAAGGCGAAAGCGGTACAGCTGCAGCAGGAAATAATTGCCGAAAACAGTCGCACCAGCACACAAGCGTCGGGTTTACGCGCGATGGATGATATAGAGGAACCGGCCGAGTTTGCAAATGATTCCGATTCCGATCCGGCGTGGACACCGGAATGCAATAAGGTACGGTTCTAGTGGTTGAGGCTAATAATTCAATATTAAGAAATAAATCACAGTGAGTGAGTTTAATCGCTAATCGCCAATCTAACTCACTCACTCACTCATGAGTGATTTAAATAAGGGTGAGTGAGTTATTAGTTGCAGTGAAGAGTTAAGTGGTCAGTATAACTCACTCACCTTTGTTTAACTCATTCATGAGCTTTATGAGTTTAGAGAAAGTCACTCACGGCGATGTCTTTTCATAAAAATTCTTCGTAACGATTCAAATTAACTCACTCACTCGTAAGATCGTTCTGTTTTTGACTCTTCTACGTTTTAAAAAAGATAAAATTTCTTTTCTCTCAACCTCCATTTTCTATTCACTTTTACAGGACGATGAAGACGATGAGGAACGATCAAGCAGCAGAAGGAAATCGAAAAAGTCAGCAACAAACAAACAGCAGCAGGCACGTTCGAACATTCTTTCAGGTCCGTATCCTTTGGAAAGGACGAATCCAGCTTTATTATAAGTAGCAGTAAACGTGTGGTGATTGGAATGTATGGATTTAATCACATTCTCATCTATCGGTCATGCAAGATTATTTTTAGTAGCTGATAAAACCAGCTTATATGTGTGTGTGTGTGCGTTGTGCAATACTTTTTTTTCGTCTTTCCAATATTATGTTTCACTCACATTCTACTGTTTTCCTTGTACCTGTTCATTATTGCTTACCACACCACCAACACGCCATACGTGCGTGATTTCCGTCCTAATTCATTCAACGCCAACATCACCAATTGTTGTCCTGTCGCTGTTGGAACTAAACTGCTGTCGCTGATGGTAATTTGAACATAGTTTTTTTTTTTAAAAAGAAGCGAAAGACCTCTTAATAGCATAGTGGATTATGTAGTTGAGGAAAATAAAAATCTGATCCTTTGCTTGTGAAGTTGTTTAATGGAACGTTTTTCCTTCTTTCAGTTGCGGTTGCAGGTGCTGGAATAGCCGATTTCGAATACGGCAGTGGGGATGATGAAGGCAGTGCGAGAGGACACGCACAAACAGTAGAACAGAACGCAACCACATCTCAGACACAGTTGCATCCAATTCCACAAACGGCTGTATTGCATTCTCAAGCACAACAAAGACCGCTAAACGAACAACATCAACAACAGCAAATGGGAATGTACTCACAGCAGCAACAACAACAACAACCGGCCCAAACATCACAGTATAATATTCATCAGCAATCGTACAACACAACCGGAAGCAACATCGTTAGCAATACGATCACCCAAGCCAGTAATCATTCAAACAACAATTCCAATTTTCAGGTTAGCCTCGAAGAAGCTTTTACGTGTTTGCTCACGAAAGAGAAATTTTAATCCGTTTTTTTTATGTTTGTGAATAATTATTTTCAGGTGGGAGATTTCGTTGCAGAACGAAGCGATCTAGCACAAGACTATCCACCAATATGGCGGGTTGATGGAAAAATGTTACTTCAAAAATACGAACCGTTCGACGATCAGAGTGGAAAAATCCTTTACCGGCTCGTTACGACGGTAGGTTAAATAGTCACGATATGGTAGCTTTTACTATTTTTTTAAATATATTTTTTGTTTGTTTTGTAGTACTCCGCATTGAATGAAGAGTCGAAAAAGAAATACGTCCGTATACCGGTTCACTTCCGGGTCCACAACCAGATGGAATCGATCGTGGAGTTTCGGCGCAGCGAGATGTCTGCTGGTGCGCTTCGCGAGGATAGCATTACGCCGTCCAACAACCAAACACAGCTGCTAGAGCAATCAATGGACGAAACGAAAGCGTACCAGGATGTGTTCGAAGTGTACATACAAACACTAATCTCGCAAGCGCTGGATCCGAACTTTTTGAAGGAAATATTCCAGGAACAAGGTACGTTGCTTTACATCCAAGCTGTTAAACGCATTTGCAAGTGCTTAATGGCTTTGTTTTTTCCTCACCTCACAGATGAGTACTTCCTGTCGCGAGTGAAATCGATCGATAGCCTAACGGAAGATCGGAGACGACGCCTGGCCCAGATAACACCGTGGCCGCGCAACATTCTTAACTCGCTAGCCATTTTCCCTGCGTACGATATCGTGACCGAGCTGGGACATGTGTCGCACAGTGCCATGCACCAGCAGTGCTGTGTTGCCTGCCATCAGCCCGGCATCGGGGTGCGTATCGTGCTGCAAGGGCAACCATACAACGCAGCGACACTTGCATCGACGGCCGGTTCACCGGCGGCCCAACAGTATGACAAAAGTTTCCAACTGTGCACCGGCTGTTCGGGCCGGTTCGAGCTGTTGCACAAAATATTCCACCAAAAGTACATGATGTTTGTGGAGTGTGCCAAACGCGTTAATCAGCAGATTACGAACGATTCGAGCAAAGCGGCTACCGTTATCCTGAACGAACTGCTCGCCGACGAACAGTGGCTTTCGATGGTAAGATTCGTCAGGAGTGAAGCGTTGGAAAACAATAAAGTAATTAATGATTTTCTTTCTCCTTCGAATAGCTTTTCAAAGAAGTGCGCAGCGTTTGGGCTGAGATAGAATATTTGGAGCGGCAATATCGTAACCAGGTTGGTTCCCAGTAGGACGATGGTGAGTGTCCAATTTTGTTTTATTAAGTTGTGTATGGACAAGAAACGATGTTCAAAGTTGCTATTACTACATTACTACTTATCGTGCGCGCCATAACTTCTGTGAGAGTTTAATGCTCTCGGTCGAATTTACTTTTGCCCCACTTCAAGACATTTCAAACTACCAAGATTTGTCCTTAAAGGATAAAGACAGCAGCCGTGGGCTTATTAACTTTCAATCGTCCACAATGGTGAACAAATTTTCTATACATTTTTTTTTATTTCGTTGCATTGTTAAGCATTTAAACGTTTCCTTTTTTATGTTTATTCTTTCTATTATGCTTCTTTTGACTAGATTTTTTGTAAGTTTCTATAATTTTTTTTTATATTACCTTCATCCTTCAAATGCAACTGTAGTCGTAACGTGATTTAAATTTTGGCAAACACGCTGTGTACAATTAACGAGAAACTCCTGTAAAGTGTATGACAAACTTAAAATATAAAAATAACATTTTTATCATACTTACTTATGGGAGTCGTGGGACAGCTGTGAAAGTATCCGAAATCCAGCTTAAAAACATGGCGACGATCTTTCTTAAAAAAGACTTTCTGCTTAAAAAACTTGTATAGGAATCAACTAAAAGAAACAGTAAGGAAAGATTGTTTTTTTTTTTTAAATATTTTGTATTTTCTGTTTCAACTTGTCGCTCGAAACGAAGAATATGACTAGTACTGCTTTATTCTAGGGTATCCGGTGTCTAAAATTAACTCACTCTTCCTCTAAATACCATCCCACGTATCTATCCTTTCTCTAATCTCGGTACAGTGCTTTAATCGCAGCAATTTAAAAAAGATAACTGAAATACCTAACCTCACCAACTAGGAAAATTAATTCGGGTGCTTCTGCCTGTCTACCTCACCATACTTGAGCTGGTTTTGCGAACAAACCGGAAAAGTGGCTAAATAGTTCGCTCTGGAAAATGGGGGTAAATATTTGCATTGTTTTCTTTTTTTTATATATTTCGTTTCGGTACGTCTTTTGTCTTTTGACTGCGACACCCTCTGGAAGATAATAACGAGGCAAATCGGTAGATTAGGATAGAGGAATAGTAGTTTTGTGTGTGTTTAAAGAGGAGCTTTCAAGCAGTATCTCCGACAGTTGACGGGTGACATAACAACGTTCGCCATATCAATGTATAATGTGTCTTATCGGGAAGCCGCAGAGATTAGCCTAGTATGATCTGGTAAAGCAACAGTATGATCGCATTTATATTAGGCTCTAGTGCGTTATGTTTATGTGTGTGTATATGTCGAGGAGTTATCCCACAATATCGTGTGTAACGTTTGGCGTAACACCCAGGTTTGCGGGGGGATCGAATCTAATCTGGTACGACCACAATGTCGTGTCGGTCTGGTACGACCATAACCACTATACGGCTACGAGGTACGCATAAGTTTTAATAAGGCCGTTACGCCCAAATAAGAGCAATTGTGTGTGTGTTTGTCCATGTCGGCGAAATAACTCGTTATGTGTGTTTTTTTGTTTACTACGCATATTGTAACGTGCAAGAGAGGATGGCTTCGAATATACTTTTGTTTTGTTATTTGGTAGTCGCTTCGTTCTAGCACACACCGTTCGCTGTAATTGCAAATTGCGTTGTTTAATAAAGTTGAATGAAATATAGTTCCGGAAGGAATTAACTTGACGACCCAACGCGCAAAACACAGCGCAGGTTTTAAAAACGAGATCTCACGTCGATCGCGCAAACAACTGTCGCGCCCTTAGAAGTACGTTAGTGCTAGGCAAAGTGTGTGTGTGTGTTTTAGGCTGAATTCATCCTTCGAGAAACGCTACGTTTTTACGGGCTTCACTCGAGGAGAATCGTTTAATTGTCTTTCTTTGCTTCCGGCGGACTACCAGCAGCAGCTGTCTGAGTCGTTGAAGCTGTTGGTTTTGCCGTGGGCGAGGATCGAGGCAGGACGGCACGCAACAGCGGGGCTAGGAAGATGTTACCACTGACGAACAGGATAAAGCCGGAGAAGCGTACAACCGTGTAGATGTGCCACCATTTGTGGAAGCTCAAAAATACGAACGGCACAAGACACCAGCCAGCCCACACGATCGTGTAATACTTGAGCCCGACGAATACGAGTGCCCGCAGGAGTGGTTGCTGTTGCAGCAGTTGCTGTAGCTTTTCGCTTTTGGCAAAAATTGGCTCGACCTGAAGATGAAGAATTCAGTATAAGTAAGTAAAGAAGAAGTGGTCATTCATGTGAATCTTTGTGTAAAGAGTCATTCGAATCATGATTCAACTCTCAAAAGATTTACAAAGTTTCAACAAAGCGCGAATCTTCGTAACAGAGAATCAGAGTCATTCGTTTTGGAGTTGAAAGATTCATTCAGATTAGAGATGTGCACACTGAGTAAAAGTGAGTGAGTGAGTTTAATCGTGCAAAAGAGTTTATGGTTTCAACTCAGCATAAGGAGTTTTTATGACTCTTTTACTTATTCCTTTACGTTTTTACTCACTCACTCTCTGTGCCGACTAATGACTCACTCCTTGGGGTTGTTACTCACTCACTCACATAACCATATTTAATTCAAACAAAACATATTTTACAATTTATGAAATGTCATTTATGTTTGGGTTAAACTTACTCACTCTTATGTATTGCGTGAGTTGAAACGCAAAAGAGTGAGTCATTAGTCGGCAGAGAGAGAGAGAGATAGTGAGTGAGTAAAAACGCCAAGAAGTAATTAAATGATCAGTTTAGAGTAATATTTTTATGACTCTCAAATGAGTGAGTAAAAGTTTCAAATCCTTAAAACCACCCATTCACTCTGGTTCCACTCTCTGAAAAGAGTGAGTATTCTCATCTCTAATTCAGATCCATGAATCGGATTAAGATTCATCCAAATCTTTTAGTGCTAAAATGGATCAAATTTTTGGCATACGTACCTCTTTCTCCATTCGGATAACCATAAACTCTAGCAGGAATGTAATGTAGTAGCCGCTGTGGAAACCGTGCCAAACTGCAAGGAAGAACAACGCACCAAGATGCGACAGCATGCGATTGTTGAGGAAGCGCAAACGCTTGTACACGTAGTTGGCAACCCACGTGTTGGTCTGCACGTTAAACGACTCAACGTAGTGTCCGTACTTGCTGGTATTTTCAAATACGCCCACCTTGATGTTACTGCAGCCCGACAGCTCATCCGAACAGTACTCCCGTTCGCCCGGTTTCGCATCAATGTACGTGAGACCTGTGGCGGTGAAGAAGAAAAAATCGATTAACATCCTACGGCTAAATAGGTCTTTCCCCGTTTCCCCGCAAAATAGTTAATTCGCACCATAAATAACAGCAGCACCTTCCGCGAGCAACCAGATCGAGATGTATTTGTAGAGCGTTATCCGTCCCCAGGCACCGAGATAGATGTGTTTCATGAATAGCGTTTCCTGTGCGTACTCGTCCGATAGTAGGTACGCATCGGATACGTACTGTGTACCGACCTGGTTCACCACGAGATAGAACACACCCTGGAGAAATTTCTTCATCGCGTACGCCGGTGCGTTCTGTGTGTGCGGTTCGTACGCACCGGATATGAAGCGTTGATAGCGCAGAAAGCTAAACTGTGGCCCAACGAGTACGGTGGCCGGAAAGTAGGTAAATGCGACGAGTTCCAGCAGTGACGGTGCGGGTATACATTTGGCATCCGGTTTACCATCCGCTTCCTTCTTTCTGCTGTCGGACAGATCGAATGCAAGACCGATCAAACGCAGCACCAGCACACAGTGTGGCATCGTCCATTTGATATCGTACGTATCGCTTGTCGTGTAATAATAGCCTACAAAAAGGAAACACATTAGATCGCGGATCGTTCTGGTAGAGTACCGTTTGCTTTTCTGCTGCTTACCAATTAACAAATATCCCATGTGATAGGAGAAGCTCACCGGTACCAGCAGTGCCGTTTTGCCGAGGAAGGCATTACACAGGAAGGTAACCGCAACGGCCAGCAAGCTGTGATAGATATCGGTCCCATAGTTAAACACCACGATCGATAGGCCGGTAAAGGCAATGTAGAGATTTCGTAGCGTCGAACCACCCTTGAGCTGTCGATAGAGCGCACCGATCGGGTAGGCTGCGTTGTAAGGCCATGATGATATTGTAGGGATTCGCCGGTCACCACACACCGTACGGGGTTCCGGGTCCCGCGTGAGTGAAAACATGGCGAAAGTGGCACGTAGGTAACAAAAACGAGAGAAAGAAAAATGAAATGTTAGCAGATGTTAAATATAAATCGGCTAAAAATATAATGCGCCATCTCCCTCTGCCCTCAAACACCGCCATAGGCCCCTTATTCAATCGATACGCGCGAGTGGCGAGGATGGGCGGTCGGGGTGGCTAGGCTTAGCTAGAGGACCCTTTTTGCATGCATGTGTATTTCGATTCGCAATGCTTGCAGCAATGGCCATATGCAGCGCCGCATGCATGGCATAAGCCTCCTTCAGCCAACGGTTATATCATGCTGATCGAAATCGTTTTCGTAACCGGAGGCATTTGTAACGCGCGCGCTGCGTACGATTAATGGAAGGGGCATTAATGGTCAATAGTGGCCCGATTCGATATATACGCATGTGGACCGCATACGCGAGACTTACCGAGAAGGACGGAAAGAATGAGCCGGATTGCGGGTACCGATGCACCGCTCACACTGGCAAGGGCTTCCACCGGGTTGATCATTGCCGTCTGCTAGTGCGGATGGTGTCGCCGTCGTTGCGGTGTAAAATTCAACGTTACACTCCCGGTTGCAACCGCTTCTCGGGCGTATTAAATGCCACGTTCACGCCGACTGATACACTTCTGCCTTCCTGACGGACCTAATTTACACGAAACCTCAAAAATTATATAATTATGCGTTCGATTTTTTCTTTTATCACAACACTGGCAGACACTTGGAAAAAAGGCTCCTTTAAGGCCGGATTAATCTTTTCACTAATCCCCGCCCGTGTGTGTGGCCTTCACGGCGGTGTGTTCTGGTTTCTTTTGCGATTATTGCGACGTGGTGTAATGTGTGTATGTTTTTGTTGTTGTTTTCTTCTTCCTCTATCTGCCTGACACAATTTCCACCAAGGGAAAAAAGGTTACACTGCCGGTTCCGATCTCTCACACGCGCGCTATCACACCCCAAACACAAGATGCTGTACCACACCGCATCAGCACGCAACTGCTGCAATGTCGCGTAAAACGTAAACCCACCCGTGGTATGGAATGAAAAGGAGACGATAACGATGATAAAGGTGGCAGTGGTGGTGGTGGTGGTGATGATGGTGGGATGGAAACCGATGCAAAACAAGCAAACCTTCCCCGTTGTGATTTGTGTTTGTTTTTGCACGACGCTTGGCACTTCGAAGCAGCAGCAAAAGCCAACCTTTAAAAGTGTCCACGCATCAAATGCAAACCACTTTTCCGTAAGCAAAACTGAACTTTTTGAACTACATTCATTGATAAAACTGTCCCAAAAAGTATCTGTAGTTTACGCGACTAAGCGCTAGTATAAATCGAAACACACTAATCGAATTACGAGGCCACAACACAGGCGCTACATCGCGATACCGTGCCCCGTTTGCAATGCAAATTTCGTTTCATTCGCTTGAGAAACGAATAAGTTTTGCAAATTGCAACCGTTCGCAGTAAATAATTAGCCACAAAACTAAAAACGGAGACGCGAAAAAACTTACGATTGAAACGCTCGTCGTTGTGTGATAAACAGCAGAAAATGTTGCAAAACGAAACAATGCAAGCCGTGGCCAGATGGGCGCACA
Organism: Anopheles funestus; assembly: GCF_943734845.2. Classification (NCBI taxonomy): domain Eukaryota; kingdom Metazoa; phylum Arthropoda; class Insecta; order Diptera; family Culicidae; genus Anopheles; species Anopheles funestus. Next base: position 69,843,310 of record NC_064599.1, on the reverse strand, counting down.
TTCTGCTTGCTTCAGATGTGTCAAAAGACAGTAAACAGCACATCGGAGGAGATGTATTTTTTCGCTTTACTCTTATTGTCATTTGTTTTGTATTTCTACAAAAGTTAACATAATTTTTAATGAATTTAACTAATTTCCAAGTGGACTTATACGGAGTAAGATTTAGTAGAATTATGTTTTCTGATAAACTAACAACTTTAGACCTGTGGCCATGGCTTTAAGCTGTCAAAATACATGTGGATTTTGGCGTTTGTGACAGTAGTAGCTACAGTGGTGTACATTTATTTAGGCTGGTGGCACAGCTCAGTCGCACGACTATTGTAATCGCACGACCAAACTAGAGATGAGAATAATAACTCTTTTTAGTGAGTTAACTCAGAGTTAATGAGTCCTTATTACGAGTCAGCTCGCTTAATGACTCATTTCAAAGTCATAAAAAACCTCGGCATAAATCTCCTAAGGCCTTAGCTTTTTTTTTAGGAAATTTAACAAACTTTTTTAAATTGATTTATTTTAATGCGACTTAGTTGAAGTTTCCTAAGGCTCATTTTTGCACCAAATTTTGGCTATAACTCGGTCGGTATCCAACGGATCGCCAATCTTTAACCTGTGGTCGATAGATGGCACCAATGGCTACATTTTCTTCTTGGACGGCCATGCCCTCAGATGTCTGTGCCAGAAGTTATTCGAGGAACCAAGTTCCTTACCCTGTTTGATAAAATGTAAAATTTTCCTCATTTTTGCACCAAGTTTTGCCTATAACTCGGTCGGTATCCAACGGATCACCAATCTTTAACCTGTGGTCGATAGAAGGTACCAATGGCTACATTTTCTTCTCGGACGGCCATGCCCTCAGATGTCTGTGCCAGAAGTTATTCGAGAAACCAAGTTCCTTACCCTGTTTGATAAAATGTAAAATTTTCCTCATTTTTGAGCAATTCAGCAAAATTTTCAAATGTGATATATTTTATTGCGAATTTGTTACATTAAGATTCTTTTCACTCAAATAATGCTTTAAATTAAAAAAAGAATAAAAAATCAGAACAAAATTTCAAAAAAAATTTCCACTCGAAAATTTCATAAGGCTTACCCCTTACGTTTTTTTTTAAAAATTTTGCAAAAAAAAATAAAATTGATTTATTTTAATGCCAATTGGTTGCATTGTGTTTCTTTTCACTCAAATAATGCTTTAAATAAAAAAAAGAGTGAAAAATAATAAAAAAAATCAAAAAAATCAAAAAAATAAAAAATTACTAAGACTCATTTTTGCACCAAATTTTGGCTATAACTCGGTCGGTATCCAACGGATCGCCAATCTTTAACCTGTGGTCGATAGATGGCACCAATGGCTACATTTTCTTCTTGGACGGCCATGCCCTCAGATGTCTGTGCCAGAAGTTATTCGAGAAAACAAGTTCCTTACCCTGTTTGATAAAATGTAAAATTTTCCTCATTTTTGAGCAATTCAGCAAAATTTTCGAATGTGATATATTTTATTGCGAATTTGTTACATTAAGATTCTTTTCACTCAAATAATGCTTTAAATTAAAAAAAGAATAAAAAATCAGAACAAAATTTCAAAAAAAATTTCCACTCGAAAATTTCATAAGGCTTACCCCTTACGTTTTTTTTTTAAAATTTTGCAAAAAAAAATAAAATTGATTTATTTTAATGCCAATTGGTTCCATTGTGTTTCTTTTCACTCAAATAATGCTTTAAATAAAAAAAAGAGTGAAAAATAATAAAAAAAATCAAAAAAATCAAAAAAAATAAAAAATTACTAAGACTCATTTTTGCACCAAATTTTGGCTATAACTCGGTCGGTATCCAACGAATCGCCAATCTTTAACCTGTGGTCGATAGATGGCACCAATGGCTACATTTTCTTCTTGGACGGCCATGCCCTCAGATGTCTGTGCCAGAAGTTATTCGAGAAAACAAGTTCCTTACCCTGTTTGATAAAATGTAAAATTTTCCTCATTTTTGAGCAATTCAGCAAAATTTTCAAATGTGATATATTTTATTGCGAATTTGTTGCAATAAGTTTCTTTTCAATCATATAATGCTTTAAATTAAAAAAAGAATAAAAAATCAGAAAAAAATTTCAAAAAAATTTTTCACTCGAAAATTTCATAAGGCTTACCCCTTACGTTTTTTGAGAAATTTTGCAAAAAAATTGAAATTGATTTATTTTAATGCCAATAGGTTGCAATGTGTTTCTTTTCACTCAAATAATGCTTTAAATAAAAACAAGAGTGAAAAATAATAAAAAAATCAAAATATTCAAAAAAATAAAAATTTACTAAGGCTCATTTTTGCCCCAAGTTTTGTCTATAACTCTGTCGGTATCCAACGGATCGCCAATCTTTCACCTGTGGTCGATAGATGGCACCAATGGCTACATTTTCTTCTTGGACGGCCATGCCCTCAGATGTCTGTGCCAGAAGTTATTCGAGAAAACAAGTTCCTTACCCTGTTTGATAAAATGTAAAATTTTCCTCATTTTTGAGCAATTCAGCAAAATTTTCAAATGTGATATATTTTATTGCGAATTTGTTGCAATAAGTTTCTTTTCAATCATATAATGCTTTAAATTAAAAAAAGAATAAAAAATCAGAAAAAAATTTCAAAAAAATTTTTCACTCGAAAATTTCATAAGGCTTACCCCTTACGTTTTTTTGAGAAATTTTGCAAAAAAATTGAAATTGATTTATTTTAATGCCAATAGGTTGCAATGTGTTTCTTTTCACTCAAATAATGCTTTAAATAAAAAAAAGAGTGAAAAATAATAAAAAAAATCAAAATATTCAAAAAAATAAAAAATTACTAAGACTCATTTTTGCACCAAATTTTGGCTATAACTCGGTCGGAATCCAACGGATCGCCAATCTTTAACCTGTGGTCGATAGATGGCACCAATGGCTACATTTTCTTCTTGGACGGCCATGCCCTCAGATGTCTGTGCCAGAAGTTATTCGAGAAACCAAGTTCCTTACCCTGTTTGATAAAATGTAAAATTTTCCTCATTTTTGCACCAAGTTTTGCCTATAACTCGGTCGGTATCCAACGGATCGCCAATCTTCAACCTGTGGTCGATAGATGGCACCAATGGCTACATTTTCTTCTCGGACGGCCATGCCCTCAGATGTCTGTGCCAGAAGTTATTCGAGAAACCAAGTTCCTTACCCTGTTTGATAAAATGTAAAATTTTCCTCATTTTTGAGCAATTCAGCAAAATTTTCGAATGTGATATATTTTATTGCGAATTTGTTACATTAAGATTCTTTTCACTCAAATAATGCTTTAAATTAAAAAAAGAATAAAAAATCAGAACAAAATTTCAAAAAAAATTTCCACTCGAAAATTTCATAAGGCTTACCCCTTACGTTTTTTTTGGAAATTTTGCAAAAAAAAATAAATTGATTTATTTTAATGCCAATTGGTTGCAATGTGTTTCTTTTCACTCAAATAATGCTTTAAATAAAAAAAAGAGTGAAAAATAATAAAAAAATCAAAAAAATCAAAAAAATAAAAATTTACTAAGGCTCATTTTTGCCCCAAGTTTTGTCTATAACTCGGTCGGTATCCAACGGATCGCCAATCTTCAACCTGTGGTCGATAGATGGCACCAATGGCTACATTTTCTTCTTGGACGGCCACGCTCTCAGATGTCTGTGCCAGAAGTTATGCGAGAAACCAAGTTCCTTACCCTGTTTGAGAAAATGTAAAATTTTCCTCATTTTTGCACCAAATTTTGTCTATAACTCGGTCGGTATCCAACGGATCGCCAATCTTTAACCTGTGATCGATAGATGGCACCAATGGCTACATTTTCTTCTTGGACGGCCATGCCCTCAGATGTCTGTGCCAGCAGTTATTCGAGAAACCAAGTTCCTTACCCTGTTTGATAAAATGTAAAATTTTCCTCATTTTTGCGCCAAGTTTTGGCTATAACTCGGTCGGTATCCAACGGATCGCCAATCTTTAACCTGTGGTCGATAGATGGCACCAATGGCTACATTTTCTTCTTGGACGGCCATGCCCTCAGATGTCTGTGCCAGAAGTTATTCGAAAAAGCAAGTTCCTTACCCTGTTTGATAAAATGTAAAATTTTCCTCATTTTTGAGCAATTCAGCAAAATTTTTAAATGTGATATATTTTATTGCGAATTTGTTGCAATAAGTTTCTTTACACTCATATAATGCTTTAAATTAAAAAAAGAATAAAAAATCAGAAAAAAATTTCAAAAAAATTTTTCACTCGAAAATTTCATAAGGCTTACCCCTTACGTTTTTTTTGAGAAATTTTGCAAAAAAAATGAAATTGATTTATTTTAATGCCAATAGGTTGCAATGTGTTTCTTTTCACTCAAATAATGCTTTAAATAAAAAAAAGAGTGAAAAATAATAAAAAAATCAAAAAAATAAAAATTTACTAAGGCTCATTTTTGCCCCAAGTTTTGTCTATAACTCGTTCGGTATCCAACGGATCGCCAATCTTTAACCTGTGGTCGATAGATGGCACCAATGGCTACATTTTCTTCTTGGACGGCCACGCTCTCAGATGTCTGTGCCAGAAGTTATGCGAGAAACCAAGTTCCTTACCCTGTTTGAGAAAATGTAAAAATTTCCTCATTTTTGCACCAAATTTTGTCTATAACTCGGTCGGTATCCAACGGATCGCCAATCTTTAACCTGTGATCGATAGATGGCACCAATGGCTACATTTTCTTCTTGGACGGCCATGCCCTCAGATGTCTGTGCCAGAAGTTATTCGAGAAACCAAGTTCCTTACCCTGTTTGATAAAATGTAAAATTTTCCTCATTTTTGAGCAATTCAGCAAAATTTTCAAATGTGATATATTTTATTGCGAATTTGTTGCAATAAGTTTCTTTTCATTCAAATAATGCTTTAAATTAAAAAAAGAATAAAAAATCAGAAAAAAATTTCAAAAAAATTTTTCACTCGAAAATTTCATAAGGCTTACCCCTTACGTTTTTTTTGAGAAATTTTGCAAAAAAAATGAAATTGATTTATTTTAATGCCAATAGGTTGCAATGTGTTTCTTTTCACTCAAATAATGCTTTAAATAAAAAAAGAGTGAAAAATAATAAAAAAAATCAAAATATTCAAAAAAATAAAAATTTACTAAGGCTCATTTTTGCCCCAAGTTTTGTCTATAACTCGGTCGGTATCCAACGAATCGCCAATCTTTAACCTGTGGTCGATAGATGGCACCAATGGCTACATTTTCTTCTTGGACGGCCATGCCCTCAGATGTCTGTGCCAGAAGTTATTCGAGAAACCAAGTTCCTTACCCTGTTTGAGAAAATGTAAAATTTTCCTCATTTTTGCACCAAATTTTGTCCATAACTCGGTCGGTATCCAACGGATCGCCAATCTTTAACCTGTGGTCGATAGATGGCACCAATGGCTACATTTTCTTCTTGGACGGCCATGCCCTCAGATGTCTGTGCCAGAAGTTATTCGAGAAAACAAGTTCCTTACTCTGTTTGATAAAATGTAAAATTTTCCTCATTTTTGCACCAAATTTTGCCTATAACTCGGTCGGTATCCAACGGATCGCCAATCTTTAACATGTGGACGATAGATGGCACCAATGGCTACATTTTCTTCTTGGACGGCTATGCCCTCAGATGTCTGTGCCAGAAGTTATTCGAGAAACCAAGCTCCTTACCCTGTTTGATAGAATGTAAAATTTTCCTCATTTTTGCACCAAGTTTTGTCTATAACTCGGTCGGTATCCAACGGATCGCCAATTTTTAACCTGTGGTCGATAGATGGCACCAATGGCTACATTTTCTTCTTGGACGGCCACGCTCTCAGATGTCTGTGCCAGAAGTTATTCGAGAAACCAAGTTCCTTACCCTGTTTGAGAAAATGTAAAATTTTCCTCATTTTTGCACCAAATTTTGTCTATAACTCGGTCGATATCCAACGAATCGCCAATCTTTAACCTGTGGACGATAGATGGCACCAATGGCTACATTTTCTTCTTGGACGGCTTTGCCCTCAGATGTCTGTGCTAGAAGTTATTCGAGAAACCAAGTTCCTACCCTGTTTGATAAAATGTAAAATTTTCCTCATTTTTGAGCAATTCAGCAAAATTTTTAAATGTGATATATTTTATTGCGAATTTGTTGCAATAAGTTTCTTTACACTCAAATAATGCTTTAAATTAAAAACAGAATAAAAAATCAGAAAAAAATTTCAAAAAAATTTTTACTCGAAAATTTCATAAGGCTTACCCCTTACGTTTTTTTTGAGAAATTTTGCAAAAAAAATGAAATTGATTTATTTTAATGCCAATAGGTTGCAATGTGTTTCTTTTCACTCAAATAATGCTTTAAATAAAAAAAAGAGTGAAAAATAATAAAAAAATCAAAATATTCAAAAAAATAAAAATTTACTAAGGCTCATTTTTGCCCCAAGTTTTGTCTATAACTCGGTCGGTATCCAACGGATCGCCAATCTTTAACCTGTGGTCGATAGATGGCACCAATGGCTACATTTTCTTCTTGGACGGCCATGCCCTCAGATGTCTGTGCCAGAAGTTATTCGAGAAACCAAGTTCCTTACCCTGTTTGAGAAAATGTAAAATTTTCCTCATTTTTGCACCAAATTTTGCCTATAACTCGGTCGGTATCCAACGGATCGCCAATCTTTAACCTGTGGTCGATAGATGGCACCAATGGCTACATTTTCTTCTTGGACGGCCATGCCCTCAGATGTCTGTGCCAGAAGTTATTCGAGAAACCAAGTTCCTTACCCTGTTTGAGAAAATGTAAAATTTTCCTCATTTTTGCCCCAAGTTTTGTCTATAACTCGGTCGGTATCCAACGGATCGCCAATCTTTAACCTGTGGTCGATAGATGGCACCAATGGCTACATTTTCTTCTTGGACGGCCACGCTCTCAGATGTCTGTGCCAGAAGTTATTCGAGAAACCAAGTTCCTTACCCTGTTTGAGAAAATGTAAAATTTTCCTCATTTTTGCACCAAATTTTGTCTATAACTCGGTCGATATCCAACGAATCGCCAATCTTTAACCTGTGGACGATAGATGGCACCAATGGCTACATTTTCTTCTTGGACGGCTTTGCCCTCAGATGTCTGTGCCAGAAGTTATTCGAAAAAGCAAGTTCCTTACCCTGTTTGATAAAATGTAAAATTTTCCTCATTTTTGAGCAATTCAGCAAAATTTTCAAATGTGATATATTTTATTGCAAATTTGTTGCAATAAGTTTCTTTTCACTCATATAATGCTTTAAATTAAAAAAAGAATAAAAAATCAGAAAAAAATTTCAAAAAAATTTTTCACTCGAAAATTTCATAAGGCTTACCCCTTACGTTTTTTTTGAGAAATTTTGCAAAAAAAATGAAATTGATTTATTTTAATGCCAATAGGTTGCAATGTGTTTCTTTTCACTCAAATAATGCTTTAAATAAAAAAAAGAGTGAAAAATAATAAAAAAATCAAAATATTCAAAAAAATAAAAATTTACTAAGGCTCATTTTTGCCCCAAGTTTTGTCTATAACTCGGTCGGTATCCAACGGATCGCCAATCTTTAACCTGTGGTCGATAGATGGCACCAATGGCTACATTTTCTTCTTGGACGGCCATGCCCTCAGATGTCTGTGCCAGAAGTTATTCGAGAAACCAAGTTCCTTACCCTGTTTGAGAAAATGTAAAATTTTCCTCATTTTTGCACCAAATTTTGGCTATAACTCGGTCGGTATCCAACGGATCGCCAATCTTTAACCTGTGGTCGATAGATGGCACCAATGGCTACATTTTCTGCTTGGACGGCCATGTCCTCAGATGTCTGTGCCAGCAGTTATTCGAGAAACCAAGTTCCTTACCCTGTTTGAGAAAATGTAAAATTTTCCTCATTTTTGCACCAAATTTTGTCTATAACTCGGTCGGTATCCAACGGATCGCCAATCTTTAACCTGTGATCGATAGATGGCACCAATGGCTACATTTTCTTCTTGGACGGTCATGCCCTCAGATGTCTGTGCCAGCAGTTATTCGAGAAACCAAGTTCCTTACCCTGTTTGATAAAATGTAAAATTTTCCTCATTTTTGAGCAATTCAGCAAAATTTTCAAATGTGATATATTTTATTGCGAATTTGTTGCAATAAGTTTCTTTTCACTCATATAATGCTTTAAATTAAAAAAAGAATAAAAAATCAGAAAAAAATTTCAAAAAAAAATTTCACTCGAAAATTTCATAAGGCTTACCCCTTACGTTTTTTTTGAGAAATTTTGCAAAAAAAATGAAATTGATTTATTTTAATGCCAATTGGTTGCAATGTGTTTCTTTTCACTCAAATAATGCTTTAAATAAAAACAAAAGTGAAAAATAATAAAAAAATCAAAATATTCAAAAAAATAAAAATTTACTAAGGCTCATTTTTGCCCCAATTTTTGTCTATAACTCGGTCGGTATCCAACGGATCGCCAATCTTTCACCTGTGGTCGATAGATGGCACCAATGGCTACATTTTCTTCTTGGACGGCCATGCCCTCAGATGTCTGTGCCAGAAGTTATTCGAGAAACCAAGTTCCTTACCCTGTTTGATAAAATGTAACATTTTCCTCATTTTTGCACCAAGTTTTGGCTATAACTCGGTCGGTATCCAACGGATCGCCAATCTTCAACCTGTGGTCGATAGATGGCACCAATGGCTACATTTTCTTCTTGGACGGCCATGTCCTCAGATGTCTGTGCCAGCAGTTATTCGAGAAACCAAGTTCCTTACCCTGTTTGATAAAATGTAAAATTTTCCTCATTTTTGCGCCAAGTTTTGGCTATAACTCGGTCGGTATCCAACGGATCGCCAATCTTTAACCTGTGGTCGATAGATGGCACCAATGGCTACATTTTCTTCTTGGACGGCCATGCCCTCAGATGTCTGTGCCAGAAGTTATTCGAAAAAGCAAGTTCCTTACCCTGTTTGATAAAATGTAAAATTTTCCTCATTTTTGAGCAATTCAGCAAAATTTTCAAATGTGATATATTTTATTGCAAATTTGTTGCAATAAGTTTCTTTTCACTCATATAATGCTTTAAATTAAAAAAAGAATAAAAAATCAGAAAAAAATTTCAAAAAAATTTTTCACTCGAAAATTTCATAAGGCTTACCCCTAACGTTTTTTTTGAGAAATTTTGCAAAAAAAATGAAATTGATTTATTTTAATGCCAATAGGTTGCAATGTGTTTCTTTTCACTCAAATAATGCTTTAAATAAAAAAAAGAGTGAAAAATAATAAAAAAATCAAAAAAATCAAAAAAATAAAAATTTACTAAGGCTCATTTTTGCCCCAAGTTTTGTCTATAACTCGTTCGGTATCCAACGGATCGCCAATCTTTAACCTGTGGTCGATAGATGGCATCAATGGCTACATTTTCTTCTTGGACGGCCACGCTCTCAGATGTCTGTGCCAGAAGTTATGCGAGAAACCAAGTTCCTTACCCTGTTTGAGAAAATGTAAAATTTTCCTCATTTTTGCACCAAATTTTGTCTATAACTCGGTCGGTATCCAACGGATCGCCAATCTTTAACCTGTGATCGATAGATGGCACCAATGGCTACATTTTCTTCTTGGACGGTCATGCCCTCAGATGTCTGTGCCAGCAGTTATTCGAGAAACCAAGTTCCTTACCCTGTTTGATAAAATGTAAAATTTTCCTCATTTTTGCGCCAAGTTTTGGCTATAACTCGGTCGGTATCCAACGGATCGCCAATCTTTAACCTGTGGTCGATAGATGGCACCAATGGCTACATTTTCTTCTTGGACGGCCATGCCCTCAGATGTCTGTGCCAGAAGTTATTCGAAAAAGCAAGTTCCTTACCCTGTTTGATAAAATGTAAAATTTTCCTCATTTTTGAGCAATTCAGCAAAATTTTCAAATGTGATATATTTTATTGCAAATTTGTTGCAATAAGTTTCTTTTCACTCATATAATGCTTTAAATTAAAAAAAGAATAAAAAATCAGAAAAAAATTTCAAAAAAATTTTTCACTCGAAAATTTCATAAGGCTTACCCCTTACGTTTTTTTTGAGAAATTTTGCAAAAAAAATGAAATTGATTTATTTTAATGCCAATAGGTTGCAATGTGTTTCTTTTCACTCAAATAATGCTTTAAATAAAAAAAAGAGTGAAAAATAATAAAAAAATCAAAAAAATAAAAATTTACTAAGGCTCATTTTTGCCCCAAGTTTTGTCTATAACTCGTTCGGTATCCAACGGATCGCCAATCTTTAACCTGTGGTCGATAGATGGCACCAATGGCTACATTTTCTTCTTGGACGGCCACGCTCTCAGATGTCTGTGCCAGAAGTTATGCGAGAAACCAAGTTCCTTACCCTGTTTGAGAAAATGTAAAATTTTCCTCATTTTTGCACCAAATTTTGTCTATAACTCGGTCGGTATCCAACGGATCGCCAATCTTTAACCTGTGATCGATAGATGGCACCAATGGCTACATTTTCTTCTTGGACGGCCATGCCCTCAGATGTCTGTGCCAGAAGTTATTCGAGAAACCAAGTTCCTTACCCTGTTTGATAAAATGTAAAATTTTCCTCATTTTTGAGCAATTCAGCAAAATTTTCAAATGTGATATATTTTATTGCGAATTTGTTGCAATAAGTTTCTTTTCATTCAAATAATGCTTTAAATTAAAAAAAGAATAAAAAATCAGAAAAAAATTTCAAAAAAATTTTTCACTCGAAAATTTCATAAGGCTTACCCCTTACGTTTTTTTTGAGAAATTTTGCAAAAAAAATGAAATTGATTTATTTTAATGCCAATAGGTTGCAATGTGTTTCTTTTCACTCAAATAATGCTTTAAATAAAAAAAAGAGTGAAAAATAATAAAAAAAATCAAAATATTCAAAAAAATAAAAATTTACTAAGACTCATTTTTGCCCCAAGTTTTGTCTATAACTCGGTCGGTATCCAACGAATCGCCAATCTTTAACCTGTGATCGATAGATGGCACCAATGGCTACATTTTCTTCTTGGACGGCCATGCCCTCAGATGTCTGTGCCAGCAGTTATTCGAGAAACCAAGTTCCTTACCCTGTTTGATAAAATGTAAAATTTTCCTCATTTTTGCGCCAAGTTTTGGCTATAACTCGGTCGGTATCCAACGGATCGCCAATCTTTAACCTGTGGTCGATAGATGGCACCAATGGCTACATTTTCTTCTTGGACGGCCATGCCCTCAGATGTCTGTGCCAGCAGTTATTCGAGAAACCAAGTTCCTTACCCTGTTTGATAAAATGTAAAATTTTCCTCATTTTTGCGCCAAGTTTTGGCTATAACTCGGTCGGTATCCAACGGATCGCCAATCTTTAACCTGTGATCGATAGATGGCACCAATGGCTACATTTTCTTCTTGGACGGCCATGCCCTCAGATGTCTGTGCCAGCAGTTATTCGAGAAACCAAGTTCCTTACCCTGTTTGATAAAATGTAAAATTTTCCTCATTTTTGCGCCAAGTTTTGGCTATAACTCGGTCGGTATCCAACGAATCGCCAATCTTTAACCTGTGATCGATAGATGGCACCAATGGCTACATTTTCTTCTTGGACGGCCATGCCCTCAGATGTCTGTGCCAGCAGTTATTCGAGAAACCAAGTTCCTTACCCTGTTTGATAAAATGTAAAATTTTCCTCATTTTTGCGCCAAGTTTTGGCTATAACTCGGTCGGTATCCAACGGATCGCCAATCTTTAACCTGTGGTCGATAGATGGCACCAATGGCTACATTTTCTTCTTGGACGGCCATGCCCTCAGATGTCTGTGCCAGCAGTTATTCGAGAAACCAAGTTCCTTACCCTGTTTGATAAAATGTAAAATTTTCCTCATTTTTGCGCCAAGTTTTGGCTATAACTCGGTCGGTATCCAACGGATCGCCAATCTTTAACCTGTGGTCGATAGATGGCACCAATGGCTACATTTTCTTCTTGGACGGCCATGCCCTCAGATGTCTGTGCCAGAAGTTATTCGAAAAAGCAAGTTCCTTACCCTGTTTGATAAAATGTAAAATTTTCCTCATTTTTGAGCAATTCAGCAAAATTTTCAAATGTGATATATTTTATTGCAAATTTGTTGCAATAAGTTTCTTTTCACTCATATAATGCTTTAAATTAAAAAAAGAATAAAAAATCAGAAAAAAATTTCAAAAAAATTTTTCACTCGAAAATTTCATAAGGCTTACCCCTTACGTTTTTTTTGAGAAATTTTGCAAAAAAAATGAAATTGATTTATTTTAATGCCAATAGGTTGCAATGTGTTTCTTTTCACTCAAATAATGCTTTAAATAAAAAAAAGAGTGAAAAATAATAAAAAAATCAAAAAAATAAAAATTTACTAAGGCTCATTTTTGCCCCAAGTTTTGTCTATAACTCGTTCGGTATCCAACGGATCGCCAATCTTTAACCTGTGGTCGATAGATGGCACCAATGGCTACATTTTCTTCTTGGACGGCCACGCTCTCAGATGTCTGTGCCAGAAGTTATTCGAGAAACCAAGTTCCTTACCCTGTTTGATAAAATGTAAAATTTTCCTCATTTTTGAGCAATTCAGCAAAATTTTCAAATGTGATATATTTTATTGCAAATTTTTTGCAATAAGTTTCTTTTCACTCATATAATGCTTTAAATTAAAAAAAGAATAAAAAATCAGAACAAAATTTCAAAAAAATTTTTCACTCGAAAATTTCATAAGGCTTACCCCTTACGTTTTTTTTGAGAAATTTTGCAAAAAAAATGAAATTGATTTATTTTAATGCCAATAGGTTGCAATGTGTTTCTTTTCACTCAAATAATGCTTTAAATAAAAAAAAGAGTGAAAAATAATAAAAAAAATCAAAATATTCAAAAAAATAAAAATTTACTAAGACTCATTTTTGCCCCAAGTTTTGTCTATAACTCGGTCGGTATCCAACGAATCGCCAATCTTTAACCTGTGATCGATAGATGGCACCAATGGCTACATTTTCTTCTTGGACGGCCATGCCCTCAGATGTCTGTGCCAGCAGTTATTCGAGAAACCAAGTTCCTTACCCTGTTTGATAAAATGTAAAATTTTCCTCATTTTTGCGCCAAGTTTTGGCTATAACTCGGTCGGTATCCAACGAATCGCCAATCTTTAACCTGTGGTCGATAGATGGCACCAATGGCTACATTTTCTTCTTGGACGGCCATGCCCTCAGATGTCTGTGCCAGCAGTTATTCGAGAAACCAAGTTCCTTACCCTGTTTGATAAAATGTAAAATTTTCCTCATTTTTGCGCCAAGTTTTGGCTATAACTCGGTCGGTATCCAACGGATCGCCAATCTTTAACCTGTGGTCGATAGATGGCACCAATGGCTACATTTTCTTCTTGGACGGCCATGCCCTCAGATGTCTGTGCCAGAAGTTATTCGAAAAAGCAAGTTCCTTACCCTGTTTGATAAAATGTAAAATTTTCCTCATTTTTGAGCAATTCAGCAAAATTTTCAAATGTGATATATTTTATTGCAAATTTGTTGCAATAAGTTTCTTTTCACTCATATAATGCTTTAAATTAAAAAAAGAATAAAAAATCAGAAAAAAATTTCAAAAAAATTTTTCACTCGAAAATTTCATAAGGCTTAACCCTTACGTTTTTTTTGAGAAATTTTGCAAAAAAAATGAAATTGATTTATTTTAATGCCAATAGGTTGCAATGTGTTTCTTTTCACTCAAATAATGCTTTAAATAAAAAAAAGAGTGAAAAATAATAAAAAAATCAAAAAAATAAAAATTTACTAAGGCTCATTTTTGCCCCAAGTTTTGTCTATAACTCGTTCGGTATCCAACGGATCGCCAATCTTTAACCTGTGGTCGATAGATGGCACCAATGGCTACATTTTCTTCTTGGACGGCCACGCTCTCAGATGTCTGTGCCAGAAGTTATGCGAGAAACCAAGTTCCTTACCCTGTTTGAGAAAATGTAAAATTTTCCTCATTTTTGCACCAAATTTTGTCTATAACTCGGTCGGTATCCAACGGATCGCCAATCTTTAACCTGTGATCGATAGATGGCACCAATGGCTACATTTTCTTCTTGGACGGCCATGCCCTCAGATGTCTGTGCCAGAAGTTATTCGAGAAACCAAGTTCCTTACCCTGTTTGATAAAATGTAAAATTTTCCTCATTTTTGAGCAATTCAGCAAAATTTTCAAATGTGATATATTTTATTGCGAATTTGTTGCAATAAGTTTCTTTTCATTCAAATAATGCTTTAAATTAAAAAAAGAATAAAAAATCAGAAAAAAATTTCAAAAAAATTTTTCACTCGAAAATTTCATAAGGCTTACCCCTTACGTTTTTTTTGAGAAATTTTGCAAAAAAAATGAAATTGATTTATTTTAATGCCAATAGGTTGCAATGTGTTTCTTTTCACTCAAATAATGCTTTAAATAAAAAAAAGAGTGAAAAATAATAAAAAAAATCAAAATATTCAAAAAAATAAAAATTTACTAAGACTCATTTTTGCACCAAGTTTTGTCTATAACTCGGTCGGTATCCAACGAATCGCCAATCTTTAACCTGTGGTCGATAGATGGCACCAATGGCTACATTTTCTTCTTGGACGGCCATGCCCTCAGATGTCTGTGCCAGAAGTTATTCGAGAAACCAAGTTCCTTACCCTGTTTGAGAAAATGTAAAATTTTCCTCATTTTTGCACCAAATTTTGTCCATAACTCGGTCGGTATCCAACGGATCGCCAATCTTTAACCTGTGGTCGATAGATGGCACCAATGGCTACATTTTCTTCTTGGACGGCCATGCCCTCAGATGTCTGTGCCAGAAGTTATTCGAGAAAACAAGTTCCTTACCCTGTTTGATAAAATGTAAAATTTTCCTCATTTTTGCGCCAAATTTTGCCTATAACTCGGTCGGTATCCAACGGATCGCCAATCTTTAACCTGTGGACGATAGATGGCACCAATGGCTACATTTTCTTCTTGGACGGCTATGCCCTCAGATGTCTGTGCCAGAAGTTATTCGAGAAACCAAGCTCCTTACCCTGTTTGATAGAATGTAAAATTTTCCTCATTTTTGCACCAAATTTTGTCTATAACTCGGTCGGTATCCAACGGATCGCCAATTTTTAACCTGTGGTCGATAGATGGCACCAATGGCTACATTTTCTTCTTGGACGGCCACGCTCTCAGATGTCTGTGCCAGAAGTTATTCGAGAAACCAAGTTCCTTACCCTGTTTGAGAAAATGTAAAATTTTCCTCATTTTTGCACCAAATTTTGTCTATAACTCGGTCGGTATCCAACGGATCGCCAATCTTTAACCTGTGGTCGATAGATGGCACCAATGGCTACATTTTCTTCTTGGACGGCCATGCCCTCAGATGTATGTGCCAGAAGTTATTCGAAAATCCAAGTTCCTTAACCTGTTTGAGGAAATGTAAAATTTTCCTCATTTTTGCACCAAATTTTGTCTATAACTCGGTCGATATACAACGAATCGCCAATCTTTAACCTGTGGACGATAGATGGCACCAATGGCTACATTTTCTTCTTGGACGGCTTTGCCCTCAGATGTCTGTGCTAGAAGTTATTCGAGAAACCAAGTTCCTACCCTGTTTGATAAAATGTAAAATTTTCCTCATTTTTGAGCAATTCAGCAAAATTTTTAAATGTGATATATTTTATTGCGAATTTGTTGCAATAAGTTTCTTTACACTCAAATAATGCTTTAAATTAAAAACAGAATAAAAAATCAGAAAAAAATTTCAAAAAAATTTTTACTCGAAAATTTCATAAGGCTTACCCCTTACGTTTTTTTTGAGAAATTTTGCAAAAAAAATGAAATTGATTTATTTTAATGCCAATAGGTTGCAATGTGTTTCTTTTCACTCAAATAATGCTTTAAATAAAAAAAAGAGTGAAAAATAATAAAAAAATCAAAATATTCAAAAAAATAAAAATTTACTAAGGCTCATTTTTGCCCCAAGTTTTGTCTATAACTCGGTCGGTATCCAACGGATCGCCAATCTTTAACCTGTGGTCGATAGATGGCACCAATGGCTACATTTTCTTCTTGGACGGCCATGCCCTCAGATGTCTGTGCCAGAAGTTATTCGAGAAACCAAGTTCCTTACCCTGTTTGAGAAAATGTAAAATTTTCCTCATTTTTGCACCAAATTTTGCCTATAACTCGGTCGGTATCCAACGGATCGCCAATCTTTAACCTGTGGTCGATAGATGGCACCAATGGCTACATTTTCTTCTTGGACGGCCATGCCCTCAGATGTCTGTGCCAGAAGTTATTCGAGAAAACAAGTTCCTTACCCTGTTTGATAAAATGTAAAATTTTCCTCATTTTTGAGCAATTCAGCAAAATTTTCAAATGTGATATATTTTATTGCGAATTTGTTGCAATAAGTTTCTTTTCAATCATATAATGCTTTAAATTAAAAAAAGAATAAAAAATCAGAAAAAAATTTCAAAAAAATTTTTCACTCGAAAATTTCATAAGGCTTACCCCTTACGTTTTTTTTGAGAAATTTTGCAAAAAAAATGAAATTGATTTATTTTAATGCCAATAGGTTGCAATGTGTTTCTTTTCACTCAAATAATGCTTTAAATAAAAAAAAGAGTGAAAAATTATAAAAAAATCAAAATATTCAAAAAAATAAAAATTTACTAAGGCTCATTTTTGCCCCAAGTTTTGTCTATAACTCGGTCGGTATCCAACGGATCGCCAATCTTTCACCTGTGGTCGATAGATGGCACCAATGGCTACATTTTCTTCTTGGACGGCCATGCCCTCAGATGTCTGTGCCAGAAGTTATTCGAGAAACCAAGTTCCTTACCCTGTTTGAGAAAATGTAAAATTTTCCTCATTTTTGCCCCAAGTTTTGTCTATAACTCGGTCGGTATCCAACGGATCGCCAATCTTCTACCTGTGGACGATAGATGGCACCAATGACTACATTTTCTTCTTGTACAGCTATGCCCTCAGATGTCTGTGTCAGAAGTTATTCGAGAAACCAAGTTCCTTACCCTGTTTGAGAAAATGTAAAATTTTCCTCATTTTTGCCCCAAGTTTTGACTATAACTCGGTCGGTATCCAACGGATCGCCAATCTTTAACCTGTGGTCGATAGATGGCACCAATGGCTACATTTTCTTCTTGGAAGGCCATGCCCTCAGATGTCTGTGCCAGAAGTTATTCGAGAAAACAAGTTCCTTACCCTGTTTGATAAAATGTAAAATTTTCCTCATTTTTGAGCAATTCAGCAAAATTTTCAAATGTGATATATTTTATTGCGAATTTGTTGCAATAAGTTTCTTTTCAATCATATAATGCTTTAAATTAAGAAAAGAATAAAAAATCAGAAAAAAATTTCAAAAAAATTTTTCACTCGAAAATTTCATAAGGCTTACCCCTTACGTTTTTTTGAGAAATTTTGCAAAAAAATTGAAATTGATTTATTTTAATGCCAATAGGTTTCAATGTGTTTCTTTTCACTCAAATAATGCTTTAAATAAAAACAAGAGTGAAAAATAATAAAAAAATCAAAATATTCAAAAAAATAAAAATTTACTAAGGCTCATTTTTGCCCCAAGTTTTGTCTATAACTCGGTCGGTATCCAACGGATCGCCAATCTTTCACCTGTGGTCGATAGATGGCACCAATGGCTACATTTTCTTCTTGGACGGCCATGCCCTCAGATGTCTGTGCCAGAAGTTATTCGAGAAAACAAGTTCCTTACCCTGTTTGATAAAATGTAAAATTTTCCTCATTTTTGAGCAATTCAGCAAAATTTTCAAATGTGATATATTTTATTGCGAATTTGTTGCAATAAGTTTCTTTTCAATCATATAATGCTTTAAATTAAAAAAAGAATAAAAAATCAGAAAAAAATTTCAAAAAAATTTTTCACTCGAAAATTTCATAAGGCTTACCCCTTACGTTTTTTTGAGAAATTTTGCAAAAAAATTGAAATTGATTTATTTTAATGCCAATAGGTTGCAATGTGTTTCTTTTCACTCAAATAATGCTTTAAATAAAAAAAAAGAGTGAAAAATAATAAAAAAAATCAAAATATTCAAAAAAATAAAAATTTACTAAGGCTCATTTTTGCCCCAAGTTTTGTCTATAACTCGGTCGGTATCCAACGGATCGCCAATCTTTCATCTGTGGTCGATAGATGGCACCAATGGCTACATTTTCTTCTTGGACGGCCATGCCCTCAGATGTCTGTGCCAGAA
Organism: Anopheles funestus; assembly: GCF_943734845.2. Classification (NCBI taxonomy): domain Eukaryota; kingdom Metazoa; phylum Arthropoda; class Insecta; order Diptera; family Culicidae; genus Anopheles; species Anopheles funestus. The sequence goes on along the minus strand of NC_064599.1, from coordinate 69,825,010 downwards.
GTTATTCGAGAAACCAAGTTCCTTACCCTGTTTGAGAAAATGTAAAATTTTCCTCATTTTTGCACCAAATTTTTTCTATAACTCGGTCGGTATCCAACGGATCGCCAATCTTTAACCTGTGGTCGATAGATGGCACCAATGGCTACATTTTCTTCTTGGACGGCCATGCCCTCACATGTATGTGCCAGAAGTTATTCGAGAAACCAAGCTCCTTACCCTGTTTGATAAAATGTAAAATTTTCCTCATTTTTGCACCAAATTTTGTCTATAACTCGGTCGGTAACCAACGGATCGCCAATCTTTAACTTGTGGTCGATAGATGGCACCAATGGCTACATTTTTTTCTTGGACGGCCATGCCCTCAGATGTCTGTGCCAGAAGTTATTCGAGAAACCAAGTTCCTTACCCTGTTTGATAAAATGTAAAATTTTCCTCATTTTTGCACCAAATTTTGTCTATAACTCGGTCGGTATCCAACGAATCGCCAATCTGTAACCTGTGGTCGATAGATGGCACCAATGGCTACATTTTCTTCTTGGACGGCCACGCTCTCAGATGTCTGTGCCAGAAGTTATGCGAGAAACCAAGTTCCTTACCCTGTTTGAGAAAATGTAAAATTTTCCTCATTTTTGCACCAAATTTTTTCTATATCTCGGTCGGTATCCAACGGATCGCCAATCTTTAACCTGTGGTCGATAGATGGCACCAATGGCTACATTTTCTTCTTGGACGGCCATGCCCTCAGATGTCTGTGCCAGAAGTTATTCGAGAAAACAAGTTCCTTACCCTGTTTGATAAAATGTAAAATTTTCCTCATTTTTGAGCAATTCAGCAAAATTTTCAAATGTGATATATTTTATTGCGAATTTGTTGCAATAAGTTTCTTTTCACTCATATAATGCTTTAAATTAAAAAAAGAATAAAAAATCAGAAAAAAATTTCAAAAAAATTTTTCACTCGAAAATTTCATAAGGCTTACCCCTTACGTTTTTTTTGAGAAATTTTGCAAAAAAAAATGAAATTGATTTATTTTAATGCCAATAGGTTGCAATGTGTTTCTTTTCACTCAAATAATGCTTTAAATAAAAAAAAGAGTGAAAAATAATAAAAAAATCAAAATATTCAAAAAAATAAAAATTTACTAAGGCTCATTTTTGCCCCAAGTTTTGTCTATAACTCGGTCGGTATCCAACGGATCGCCAATCTTTAACCTGTGGTCGATAGATGCCACCAATGGCTACATTTTCTTCTTGGACGGCCATGCCCTCAGATGTCTGTGCCAGAAGTTATTCGAGAAACCAAGTTCCTTACCCTGTTTGAGAAAATGTAAAATTTTCCTCATTTTTGCACCAAATTTTGTCCATAACTCGGTCGGTATCCAACGGATCGCCAATATTCAACCGGTGGTCGATAGATGCCACCAATGGCTACATTTTCTTCTTGGACGGCCATGCCCTCAGATGTCTGTGCCAGAAGTTATTCGAGAAAACAAGTTCCTTACCCTGTTTGATAAAATGTAAAATTTTCCTCATTTTTGCCCCAAGTTTTGTCTATAACTCGGTCGGTATCCAACGGATCGCCAATCTTCTACCTGTGGACGATAGATGGCACCAATGGCTACATTTTCTTCTTGTACAGCTATGCCCTCAGATGTCTGTGAGAGAAGTTATTCGAGAAACCAAGTTCCTTACCCTGTTTGATAAAATGTAAAATTTTCCTCATTTTTGCCCCAAGTTTTGTCTATAACTCGGTCGGTATCCAACGGATCGCCAATCTTCTACCTGTGGACGATAGATGGCACCAATGGCTACATTTTCTTCTTGTACAGCTATGCCCTCAGATGTCTGTGAGAGAAGTTATTCGAGAAACCAAGCTCCTTACCCTGTTTGATAAAATGTAAAATTTTCCTCATTTTTGAGCAATTCAGCAAAATTTTCAAATGTGATATATTTTATTGCGAATTTGTTGCAATAAGTTTCTTTTCACTCAAATAATGCTTTAAATTAAAAAAATAATAAAAAATCAGAAAAAAAATTTCAAAAAAATTTTCCACTCGAAAATTTTATAAGGCTTACCCCTTACGTTTTTTTTGAGAAATTTTGCAAAAAAAAATGAAATTGATTTATTTTCTTGCGAATTGGTTGAAATAAGTTTCTTTTCACTCAAATAATGCTTCAAGTAAAATAAGGATGAAAAATACCAAAAAAATAAAAAAAATCTAAAAATTGGAAAATTTCCTAAGGCTAAGGACCCGGATTTGAATATTTTTACCTTCATGCGACTCGAATCTGTGTCTAATTGGTAATATCCGACTTCTAATATTCGATCCCAGTTGTATTTTGCCTGGTGTATTACGCGGTGGGCAAAAACATCTTCGTTCACCTATTTATCTTGTTACAATTTCTTCTGGCTACCAGAAAAATTATAACAAGATTTTCCAGCGCTAAACACTCAAGAAAAGAAAACGTACAATTCTGCAGTACTGTTAGCAACAGCCGTTATTTGTATCATAGGAGTCAGCATCCGGCGACGAGCTTTCTTGATAGTCGGTTGTTTTGAAACATCGTCACTGGGCTTAAAAAACTTGCCTTTCTCATAGACTTCATCAAAACAATAAATTTATTACTTACTTTAATTTTCTTTGGTTAAATAAATTTAATTCAAGATTATTTTCTCGCTACCGACTCGATTAAAATCGTAAACAAACCTTGCACGAGAAACGTTAAACAACCTTGAAGTCGCGCCAGAATCGCAAACGCGACAAGTGACGTGGTCAGATGAAAGCACAATAAAAGCTGAAAGCGGACGCCCGGTGTTAAAGCACATTTACGAAATATTTTTATTACTATACTCTTGTACAATACAATATCATTTTTTCCTTTGTGTGTGTGTTTGTGTGTGGGTGTTGTAATCGGTACAATATTTCATGTTCAAAGTGTCAAGATTTGTTCACTGCGACAAAAAACGGTTTGCGCGATCGGTTTCGGCCCTTTTTTTTGTTTGCTTCGGATAATGTGCACGCTCACTTGCTTGCTTCCGGAAACCATGGAATACTGTAGGGTGGTGGTCCAAGGGTTGCCCGTTGTCTCTGTTCTCCTATCGGTTCGCAATATCGACCCCCTTACTAACCCCTATTCTTGATAATCGTGTTTTACTTATGTATTTTTTTTAGGTTCGGTTTTTGTACGCGTGTCGCTCTAGTTGGGAGAGTTAATACGTAAAAGGGTGTTAGTGCGGGGAGGCTGCCGTGCGGTTTGGATCTTGGATGGTGGTACACACCAGCTGGGACAACAGGATAGACGAGAAAGGGTCCTTCCCGGAAGAAACGCACGGGACTGTTTTGTGCCAGTTCACTCCCACCGAGGCCACAGGGAGGAATGATCGGTTTTTGCTCGTCTTCTATCGGGGCTGTTACCATCTAATTGACCTTATTATTAGAAGTTGGGTTTCACTAAACGTTTTTTTTTTCTTTTAAAAAGTGCTAAACGGAAAAAATGGTATCCTGCAGAATCCTTCGTTCCAAATCACACAACGTTCGTTTGCGGAAGAGTCGGAAAAGTGTTCGACCGTCGCAGTACAGACGAAACATTGTGTTGGATGTGGATAGAAAATAAATAGAAAATTGGATACATTGAGGTTCCATTTGCAGACGATCATTTCCTGCATAAAATATTTAAAAAAAAAAATCTGCAAGGATAGTAAACTTCAGCCTTGTTTCGATTATGGGTTTTTTGTTTCCTGTTCCTATCGTTCATGTCCCGACGATGACGATCTCGGCTATTGTCTCGCTGTTTTGGGTTGGTGGTGATGTGATTTGTCTGCGTTTGTTGTATATGGGGATTTTGTTCTCTTTTTTTTCTTCTTTTTGTAAAGCAAGTGATTGTATCGTATTGAAAAAGATAAAAAAAAACATGTCATTACAAAGGGCATTTCTAGTTACGCTACTTTTGTTTTTCACAATACTTTTTTTTTCTTCTTCTTTTGCGTTTTTTGTGTATGATTTTTTTCTCGGTCGCTTGTCTTCTGCTTAATATCTTGTGCCATGCATAAACGCCCTCACGCCACTCAATCATTTTTCGCATTTATCATTTTCCTAAAGGAAAATCCAACAACCAAAAAAGAATAAACAGTGGTGATTTCTTATTATTGCCAATTTGTGTTACACTTCTCAAAGCTCGTCACGCTATAAAAATGGAAAACTTTGCAATTTAATTTTGCTCATTCATTATGCTTCCTGCACGCTAATGTTCACGTTTCACGGTGCAAATGTTTGTATCTGTTGCGCCCTCCCCCCAAACATTCGGTTTCGATCTGGTTTTGTTTATTGTACATACTTTAAAGCGCACTTCCGGCGCACACGATCGATCAATAGCAACACCAGTTTCGGGAGCGATCGAGATTAATGATATCCTCTTAATCTTCACCATCAATACCGTCAAACAATGCGTTCCCAGCTTGCCTTGTCTTTTCCTGTGTTTGTGCTGTACTTAAAGATTTACCGACATTCTTCAACATCAGACATCGCCCAACGATCATTCCGAGCCGTTTGGATTTTGTTTGTATTTTTTGTATAAAAATGGTTCAACATTTCCGCCCACAATCGTCACACTACAGTTGACAGCACTGTAACTACCTGTTTCTATGTATAATATTTTTTTTTCTTGTTTTGATTCGTTACTTTATACTACTGCTAGCTTCCTCTGCTGCCCCGGGGGTGGAGCCATGGAACAATATTTCTTGTGTGATTTTATCTTGTTTTATCTTTGTCTGCTGTTTCCTTTCTCTACTTCTACGCACGATTTTACTGATTTGATCGCGTTTTTTTTTTATTTCTTTTGCTATACACCGTTTTTTCTTCTCTTTTTTAGCGCCACTGGTTTCGAACTCTACCATGATTCTTATTTGTTTTTGCACTACGGGTAACGAATAACCCTACCATTTTTTTGATGTTGGGACCGTGATGTTTCACTTCCCGCACACTAAAGCTGACACGTGCGCCAGATGAATATCTTTGCTTCTGTCGTCTTCTTTATTAAATAGTTACTCGTCTACTATTCGTCCGTTTCGGTTTGATCGATTTAACTACATACAGGTGGCTGCCTACAAACCCCCCCCCCCCATGACAGGGTTTTATGATTGATGGAATGTAGCGATTTGATGTTCGAATCCGAAAAAGGAACCAACAAACTGTTCGCCAAAAAAGGTGTGAAACATTGCATACTTTGTGGCGCATTTTTTAAACGTTGCGAAAAATGCATTCCACACGCCTAAAGTTATGCAATTTTCTGGTACGAAATTTTCTTCTTCCATTGATTCGACTGCTGATGAACGGTTTGTTTGTCCCCTTTTCTTTCCGCTACGCTTCCAGTTTGTATTAGCGGAGATTTCTTTCACTAATTTTATACATGTATGTCACTAGTACGTGTTACTGCTTTCTTTGCTACGAGATCGTTTCTGGCTTTTGGTTAAAGCGCACAAATTGTGGACATATGCGCAAGGGTGAATATACAAAAAAGGTCAACTACACTCACTCATAACCCGCTACGGGATGTTTGTGTATGTTTGTTTGCAGCTATTAACCTCCCCCCCCCCATCTGCACATTAACAATTACGGCTAGCATCAACGAACGATTGGAATAGTCCCAATGCATCCCGTTTTCGTGGCTTAACGAATTGCAATGAAACCGGAACCTCCTGCTTCGGCATCTGCTACTGCCTTAAGTAGTGTGAAAGAAGTGCAGAAGTAATATCTCTCATCATGCAAACAATAAATTTTGCGGTAAATTTGCTTCGGAGTGCTGACGATGCACTTGTTTGGCAAGCGTTAACGACGATACTGATCATAAGGCTATTAATAACAATTGGATTCTGATACAAAATTATGACAGCAACACTACTGAATCACAATAATTCTCTTTATAAGCTTTCTTGCCATTCTTTGAGACACATTTTAAGACAAAATATTAGGAAGCACTCACCCAAAAATGATCTTGTGATTGGTGGTTGCATAAATGTAGGCGTCCAAATTGTGCTCGGGTCAAATCGTTTATATGCCGCTGTTTGAAATGAACCGCTTGCACGATCACGATCGATGTGTGTTTCCTAATGTTTTACCTAGTTTAGCACACATGGACTCAATGCTGACTGCAAGTAATGCGTGCGTGATCATTCGTTCCGATCAATCGGAAAAGCTGTGAAGATTTACCAATTGTTACAAATTGTTGGAAAACTGATCAAGAGATGCTTTGATAGCGATCAACCGATTATAAAAGTGATAATTTTGAAAGAAAAAAAAACTAAAATTTCTCGGAAGTTACCATATACGCCTAACAGTATGCAATCTGCTTGAAAAATATTATTTTTTCCGTAAGAAGCCTTCACTAATATTCACCATCTTAACTTGCGGCGCAGTACGACCCTACGTATTAGCCCACGTTTTGTATCGTCACCGTTGTGATACATTTGTGCCGGGGTTTTTTTGTTTATCATCTGCGTCTCAGTATCGTTACCTTGATCGCAATTTTTCACGCGCTGTTCACTGCATCACTATAATACTAGTTTTACTAATAATCGTACGCATTATGATGTGGCTTTCTTCTGCTTTGTCTTACATTTTGTTTTCACTTTAAGGCTGATGGTCAAACGATCAATTGTTAGGAAATGCCCGACGATGATACCATTTTTCATTCTCATTTTTTTAACGTTCATGCGAAAGTGTTCCGTACCAACCGTTTTTGTTTGCATTTGTGCGCGTCGCTTGCATAATGTATCGAAATTTCATATACTGTGCTTCGATTGCTAAACCCCTCACCAGCAATAGTTTGTTTCTGGCCCTCACCCTACTCAATGGCCGCTTCGATCGGATGTAAATACCTTCAAACTCCTGCTCCGGTCTTGTAGCGCTGTTGATGATGAGAGGGCAAGGGCAGAAGGTTTTGCTGAGGAGGAGGAAACTGTTGTCCTCCGAGTTTTTTTTTTGTTTTGGTAATTCTCACTATAAAATGATATTGTTTGCTCCTGCCTACTAATACTGCTTTGCAAATCTGTCCACTCCCATCTGTCCCCCACGGACATGAGATGCTTTACTAAACAGGTTTTGCAACACTCAGGTGGTTTGCTATCCAACATGAGCATTTCGCTACCACGACACGATAAGTCTACAAATGGCTCACTGTCCTAACGATGATGATGACAACGACGACGACGACGACGATTTCGATAATGCATATACCGCGCACAAACTCGATCTACCATCCGGCATCGCCTAATGTCTAGAGTTGTTCTCGGGCTTCGATGGCCCTTGATGTCCTCTACCAAGGACCTACACACGCACACACACATTCTCTGCGGTAGGGAAATAGGGAAGCTGGAACGCACGAACTGGTGGAGACTCAATCGGGCTCCCGGGTTTCTTTTTCCTACTTTAGTTCAGGCGCTGGCGATGTGTGAGTGCTTCGCATCTAAAGGGTTAGGTTCTGCTCGGCTCAGGGCGCTCAGGATGCCCGGTTCGGTTCGTCCGGTAGCTTCGTGGCACCGGTACTGCTGGAGGTGGTCGTGGTGTTGTCGACATTATTGTTGGCACTTGCTTCATAGCCCGCTACCAGCGTTTCAATGATGAACTTGATGGTGAGCTTGTAAATTCCTTCCACGTTCTGTGTGTACCGATCGCCCAGCGTAGTCGAAACGGCTGACAGGAACGGTTCCTCGATGCGCTGGGATGGGCATGAAACGAAACGAACCGTAGGGTCAACAATTAGTAAACGAAATTAGCGCCGGAAATTAGATGGGACGCAAGGCAAACTCATCGATTCAATTAAGCCGATCGATCCGCCAGATGGAAAACCTCGCCCCGGCTAACTTCCATCGGTCGGGTTCGCACAACGCACACGCGTGTGAGTGCTGTGTAATAGAATTACCCAAAAATACTCCTGCTTGAAGCCGGGTATACGCCGATGGGACGCACCGACCTGGTGGATGAACTCGAAGAACGTATCCAAATCGTCCAGCCCCCGGATGCCTTCGTCCAGCGTGTTCATCACCTTGTTCGCGTGCTCCTGCAGCTCCTCCGAGGTTGCTTGCTGCTCTTTCGTCTTGAGCTCCTTGAATTTGGTGAACATATTCAACAGGTCCGCATGCTCCTCGAACAATCTGTAACCCAGAGGGAAAGTGATGTGAGTAAAGGTGGCGTATGTGTGTGTGTGTGTGTGTGTGGCAGTGTGAAAGTAGGTGCCAAAAGGGATTTGTGAATATTTTATCAGCTTCGGTTTGGTATCGGTGTGCTGAAGGCGTTGGTTGGCAGAAAACATGACGTAGAGTCCCAGCACACAGTACCTTTCGAACCGTCGAAGTATGAAGCATACAAGAAAACGATCCTGATTCCATTATACAATGGCCGCATATTTGTGAAGTGTATGGCTAAAAAGACAAATTTGCCTTGCGAATTGCATAATTGTAGGCGTGTTGCCAAGTGCTCATATTAATGCGCTTTACAAAAGCGTAAAAGGTGGTTAAGACATTAGAAATCTCCCACCCAGAGAGGGTGCAACTGGTATGCAAATTGTTTCAACAGCTATAACCACGCTATTCAAACTGATCGTTAATATTTACTGTAAAATATTTCATATCCAAAATTTGTCGTTTTATTGTGAAATAAATTAAATATAATTTTTTTTAGTCCTAACGCAAGTAAAAATATTTTATTCATACAAACGTTTTTGGAATGATCAAATAAATTTCAATTTCAAAATTAACTTAAGTTTAAGTGGCGGCGATTTAAGCTTAGCGCAATTTGTGCGCCTACAAGTATGCAACCAATTGCACAAACACTCTAATGGGGCAGTTTCCAAATGTTTTAAAAAGGATTTCTATCAACAACCGATACTTAAAACACCTTCTCATCATTGAATCTCAAAATTGATAAAACAACGGAAAACAGTGATTAAAATATTCTTAAACGAGATCCTTTCATGTTTCATTCATTAACGGGAGACCGGCGAAAAAACAAGCACACTGAATTAAGGGTACAGTTTTACGAAGGACTCTTCTTTCTAAAATCAAGTTGAACGTTTGATTTCCTTTTTTTCTCTTTCCTACTTCCCTCCCTCTTTCTCACTCTCCTCTGGTTCGTTTCGGTCATTTGATCTGTTGAAGAACTATTATAAAAGCATGGAGAAAGTGCAAAAACAATCTCCAGCACCAGTGCAGATGAGAGACGGGAGGTATCGGGTACTTCGCATACGTCATCTTTCCGGTCGGCATGCCGCAAGGCTTCGAGCCTTACTGAAGTAAAAATAGACATCCTCTAACTACCCACTCGCCAATCGGGGACAAATTCATGAACAAGAGTCCTTTCTCTACCATTCCCGTGTCCCGACGGTGGATGCTCACCCAACTCACCAAAACAAAAAAAAGAAACATGGCCACGGGAAAAGCTTCACGGTTGGGGAAAAAATGAAATAAACAGTGCAGATAAAACAAGGCAGAAGCATCCATAATAGGGAGAGAGTGAGAACAACAAAAGAAGCAACAACAACAAAAAAACATAGAAAACGGTCACGGTCCTTTTTGCTATCTTTCCTTCACTGGCTCCTTCCGGCCACCGGGGGCCAGTAGTCGAATTATAGTAAATCAATTTTGTTTATGACACCCGGCGACGACGGTGACCCGATGACGTCGGTCCTTGGAGAATCTTGTGCCGCCCATCCATCTGTGTACGTTACACACCTTTTGTCTTGTGCAGTGTGATTGTGAGCTTTTTTTAAAAAAATAAATATATTTCTACACGTACACATAAAACGATGCACCAACAACAACCAGACTCGAATGGCCCCCTCCGTTCCTGAGCAGGCTTATTGATTACATGCTAATTTTTCACCCTTGGCCAACCAGCCAACCAACTCCGGGCGTGCCTGTCCCATTTAGAAACGGAGCTTGATTTATTGGGCCTCAGTGCTGGCTGCTGCTGCCGGAACGTTTGTTTCTTTCGGCGTTGGAAAGATGGACAGCGAGGTAAAACGGTAAAATGTTGAGCAGGCGTGACGGACGTGAACACGGTCGTATCCATCTTGTTTATGGAGGCACAGGGACTAAACGAGGATCGAACGGAAACATAAAACCGATGAAATAAAACATCATCGAAACGGTTCGATAGATGAATTCCGGACGGCGAAGGGGGGGGGGGGGGGGGGGGGGGGGGGGGGGGGTGCTGGCCGGAACTAATATGGCGCAAGTGGTCGAGTCGAGGGTTTTCCTTACTTTTTCCCCTCCATTTTTCCCACCCCAGGAGCTGTTCCTTTTCTTTGTGGCGTACATCATTTCCGCTCGCAAACCCCCCCTATACACTTGCGTGCTTATTACCCCAAACGAAGCAATGGGAGTTTGAAGTAGGAAGTGGATGGAAAGGGAAGGGAAAGGAATCGAAAACCCACTATTTGCCCCGTAGGGAAGAGGGACCGGAAGTGTGTGTGGTGTCGCAGGACAGGCTTGTTTCGGTGGACTCACTTGATAAACATGGTGATCCCGGTCGTCTCCATCGCACGGCTAATGCCCTTCCACGAGGCTACCATCGTGTATTTCTGTTTGGCGGTCAGCGGTAACCGGCTGTCCACTGGCGGTGGCCCACAAGCGTCCAGACTCGGCATATTGTTGGTCTTCGAATTGCTACCATTGCTACTGCTTGCCAGCTTCGTTAATTCACAACCCATGTTTTTTTTTGTTCTGTGATGCGTTTGTGTTTTGTGCTGCTCGGTTTTGTTCGGTCTTGTTTGCAACACTTGGTTTGCGCCTTTTGCTTTTTTGCTTTCTTTCTTTCAAGGATTCAATCTGGTGCTGGACAATTTCTATCGCATTCTGATCATCATTGCACTTACTTTCACTTACTTCACATTTGTTCACCTTTGTGTCACCATTTGCCTTGTTTTCCTGTGTTTTCATTCACTTTTTATGTTTTTTTTCCTTTATTTATCTTTCGCCTGTCGTCACTGCTGTAAAACAAAGTGAGGATTTAATTAGCAGGGTCTTCCTTTCTTTGCAAATCCTTTTTTGTTGTGTTGTTATTTTTTTAAAACTTTTTTCACTCCTTTTATTTAACCGGCTTTTGCGCTGCGCTTGGGAAAATGAGAGAGAGAGAGAACAACAAAAACCGCATTGTAAGGTATCATCATCTACATCTGGTATAGTTGTTGCTTCACTAGTTGCAACGACACCTTCCCAGACGGACGGAGTGCTATAACAACACTATTGTTTTAACCACGTTGTTTTGCACACTTGTCAGCCGGGAGCGAAGTTTCTTCCGTTTGGGTTGGTGTTTTTTCTTTTCTTTTCTTTTTTTTTTGTTATAAAACAGATGCACAGAATCCCGAGATTTGAGCTACACACTTTTCTCACATTCTCTTTCTCTTTTTTTACTTCTTGTTATATATCTCTCTCTCGCTCACACACAGACACACTCTCACGGGAAGGGAAATTCCCATTTTTCCACACTTACTACCGAATCACTAATACAGACGGACACAGGTGGTCTAGTTCGATTCTCACCTGCCACCGTTGCGTTGTACCGTTGCCTAACGTGATGAAAATGCTGCGAGCAGGTGAGCAAAAAATGGTATTTACAGCACTATTATCCTTGGGTACGCTGCTAGAAAAGACAATATACACTGCTCGAAAATAAAAGCAACAAGAAAAAAAAAAGTACACAACAAGCTCATAAAATAGTGTAACAAAAGGGAAGGATAAATGTAAACGACCAGAATATACGATGGACACTTCGCTTCGGTACAACAACACAAGGTTCATATATACATATACACACACAACCACATGCACAGTACATCCCGGCCACTTGAGGCTCGGTTGGACAAGCTCTTCAAACTCTTGGAGCACGAGTTTTGATGTAATACACTTAGGCTACCTTTATCTGATTGCCTGCCTATCCACCTTCACATAATTATGCGCACACATACATACACACACATACACACACATGTATGTTATACGCTTCAGGACCATAAGTGTGACACGTTGCTTTTTTCCCTTCTTCTTCTTCTTCTAGGACACTACACCAGCAAAACCTGGGCCCTGTGTTCACTCTTGGAGGGTCTTATCTTGGTTGCCTTGTTTTTGCCTTGTTTCCCCCTCTCCGACTTTGCCGTGGTCTTTCGAAAGCCGAAAGCCCCGTCCGATAAGCCCTGAGAGAGCGCGTGCCCTGCGGTAGTAATTCTACTCGTCCAATCGAGCGAGCCTTACTAAGCCTGGTTGTGTGTATCCTGGAGGGACTTTTTTTTTATTCGGTGTAGCTACACCGTCCATTCTTAAAGCTCGCCCTGGATTAAGGAGGTCTCCCCTTTTCCTTGGTCGGGTGGCGTTTTGCGAAGTCCAAGCAGAACTTTACTCCCTTTTGCAAGATCCTTGCCGTACGTGCGCCTTCATGCGAGATATTTTCAGACTTTTTCTGATAACAAAAGTATGGCGCAATTCTCGCGTGGAGGCGAACTTCACATGAAACTTCACACCAACATTCACTAAAGGTGTACTAAAGCACCTTTTGGGGGACACCTTAAGAAATCCACTGATAATTCCACCCACCTCGTATTACGCCAAACGACACAGACACTTTTTCGCTTTCGCTTTCTTCACACCACTGGAAAATGGTTGGAATTCTTGATGAAGGAAAAAGAAAAGCGGAACAATTTTCCAACCAGAACTACCAGAGCAGGCTGGCCAAAGGGGGGCGGCAAGGAGACGGTGTGTGTTTTTGTGTGTGAACGATTTTCCGACCACCGAATCGAGCTCCTTCTCGGGAAGGCAACAATGGCATGGATCGCACTGGACAGAAATCAATTCACTGTGCAACACAACAACCCTGTGTGGGGCACAACGGCCTCTATTGGCCCGCAGTGTGTTTGCTTCTGCTTGATGCTTGCCTTCCAGGCCTGACTTCTGGTTCGGTTTGCACAATACTACTCCACCACCAACAACACCACCACCATCCCCGGACTGGTACCGCGTAAACCGTGGGCCGTTTGTATGTGTGATCTGGTCTCCTTTTTCCCTGCCAAGGAAAAACCGATCGTTCACCGAAAGGAAACACAGCGACAGCTCCGTGCGTATATTGGGGGCCACCACATACAAAAACCGAACAGACCGAAGCACACCAAACCAGCGCACACGGTTTTTTGTTATTCAATGTGAGTTTTTTTTTTCTTGGTGGAGGAAAAATCCTAGGCATGATACTAAGGGCGCATGTTCGCCGATTCGCTCACTTGCTCTCCCGTGAATGCACGCTTACCTTTACTACCCCTATTAGTGCACGCTCGCTCTCCCTCTCGCTCTCTCTCTCTCTCTCTCGCTTTACCTTACCTTCACGGTTTCTTTTTTTCTACCTTCTCACGCCCTTGCTCCACTAGTGTGGCGATTCATTCACGAGCGGAGTTTTTCCCGCTAGGTAGAAAACTGGGAGTATTGATTTTTGAAGCTTTTCTCACCGCACATACAGATACGATCACGCACACATGATGGTCAGTATGGTGGGAGAATCACACACACTTTTTTTAACACACACACACACACACACTCGGTCTACAAAATAAACAAGTGAAAATAAGGGTTAAAGTCGAAGTGTAAAAATATTTTTAAAGTGATGTAATTACCATTACGCATTTTAAAATGTTTATTATGCAATATTATTTACTCTCATTCTACACGGTCCCATCCGTTCTTCAGTGAATGAAAAAGAAATAAAATATATCTTTTAATTTATTTACGATTTTATAGTTTTTGTAACTGTTTTAGATACGTTTTGTTTATGTACATAAACATTAGTATCCGTTTAGGTGATCACAATTTACGCTTAAAGATGCAAACACGAAAATAATGTTAACGTTTTTTGCAATTTAAATAATGTAAAATTCGAGCAGCTTGTGCAGCTTCTTTGTTCGAGCAGCGCTGCAAAACGGGAAATTGATGGACATTTTTTAAGTGGAAAATGATTACATGCTTTCCATTTTAATGCATTGGAGTGTTTGGTTACAATCTCGAGTCGTGATCTGTCGTCTGTGTAATTTTATTCAATAAAACGTACAGTGAGTGTTAAGTAAGTAAAAAGCAAGATAAGTGTGTGAATAATTAAAAACTATCCAAATCACTACACATTTGGATGTGGAATTGGCGCCTTGCACGTAAGAACCTAGTATTTAATCCCAATCGTCAAGGAAAGTCAGAAATACCTCTGAAGTGCCAGAAAAGGAGAAGAAGAGCCACAATAGAAGAAGAAGAAATTGCTTTTATCAGGAATATCATTTTCATTAAGAATGGTATTAGGTAATTTAAAATTTTTCAATTGTTCAACGGTTTTCTCTAATCACTACACGGATCAAAATTGAACATTCAAACTGTTTGGTAGAAAACTTTAATTATAAAACCCATATGTGAGAGCAAAGCTAGGTTTATCGGGTAAGCTAGTCAATTTATAAATTTTGCAAAATTACTCAAAAAAGGCTATAACCTTAGGAGATTGGCAAACTAATAGAATTTTTTTATTTTTTATTATTTCGTTATTCTTTGTTTTATTGAAAGCATTATTGGAGTGAAAAACAACTTATTGCAACCAATTAGCATTACAATAAATCAATTTATAAAATTTTGCTAAATTACTCAAAAAAACCAATGCTATAGCCTTAGGAAATTTTCAAATTTTTCGATTTTTTTATTTTTTTGTTATTTTTCACCATTTTTTTTTACTTAAAGCATTATTTGAGTGAAAAGAAACTTATTTCAACCAATTGGCAGTAAAAAAAATCAATTTATAAAATTTTTCAAAATTACTGAAAAAAAAGCTACGGCTATTTTAGCGTTAGGAAATTTTAAAATTTTTCTATTTTTATATTTTTTGTTATTTTTCATCCTTTTTTTACTTAAAGCATTATTTGAGTGAAAAGAAACTTATTTCAACCAATTGGCAGTAAAATAAATCAATTTAAATTTTTTTGCTAAATTACTCAAAAAAAACCAAGGCTGTACCCTTAGGAAATTTTCAAATTTTTCCGTTCTTTTTCAATTTTTTGTTATTTTTCATCCTTTTTTTTACTTAAAGCATTATTTGAGTAAACAGAAACTTATTTCAACCAATTGGCAGTAAAATAAATCAATTTAAAATTTTTTGTAAAATTGCTCAAAAAAAACATGGATAGCCTTAGGAAATTTTCAAATTTTTAGATTTTTTTCAATTTTTATAATTTTTTATTCTATTTTTCACTTAAAGCATTATTTGAGTGAAAAGAAACTTATTTCAACCAATTCGCATTAAAATACACCATTGTTATAACCACAATCAAAGAAAGTGGAAATTGCGGAATTTATTAAAGAAAATAATAAAGTAAGTAGCATCCCATTCAAGAGATGAAAAATAGGGAGATTTCGGTTAGCCTTTCTTACCCGTATTAACCATTAGCTTTGCCTACGTTTTGCAGATTTTGATGTATGGAAATAGTCATGTTGCGAATGTCCATCCAAGATTTGTTCGCGATCAATGGCCATTTGGATCTGAGTACAATATAGCAGTGCTCAGGGTTGCTAAGAATGCCTTCAATGGGTATAACCACATCGATCGTATATTTGTCGAAATATATTCGATTCTAGCTAACACACGTTGCTTCATACTTGGTTTTTGGTACGATAAACTATGCCGGTCTCGGTGACTATGATGACTTACCGCACCTCCTGAATGTGAATGTCGTTTCCGAGCAGTCTTGTGCTGCCTCTTGGTCCAGATCTTTAAATAAGAAAATAACATCACGGTGAGTATGCAATGCGTCGTAATATCAAATGTAAAATAACACTTTTTTCGATGCATGTTAATGGTCCGTAGAAATATTAGAAATGTATAGAAATAGAAAGGCTTGCACCGGTGACTACGGTGGACCATTGGTATGCAATGGCAAACTGGCTGGTATACTATCTTCCTTCCAGGCCAACGGTGGCTTCCAATTACCAATGGTGTTTATCAAAGTTGGAGCCCCGGAAATTCGGGACTTCCTTTTGATGGAATTTAAGATGTGATTGATTTGGTTTCTGTAACTGCATTAAAGGTTTGCTTCATCCGTACTGATTGATTTATTTGTTTATCGAATTAAGTGAGAAATTTTGCTTCCAATTTGTTCCTGCTGCGTGTTTTTCCCCATATCACAATACATAACTATTTGGCTGTTACACAAAAATCTCTTAAATTAGATGTGTTGTATTAAATATGGCTATGCTTACAAATTCCATATGATATACAAATATTACTCAAAAAAAAAAAATAAAATTTCGAAATTCTCAATTTTGCATCGATACCGTCGAAACCCCTGTAGCTAGGTTTCGTTAAGCAAAGCGACAGTTTTGACGTTAACTTTCGTCAAATTATATATGAATTTTTATTTTACTTTGTAGAGCGATTACATGCTTTTACTGTAAATATATTCAACCAAAGAACTGCTAAATAACTAAATTAGAAAGTAAATTAAATTTATAAATAGCACAGCACACGGTATCGGGATGAAAAATGCTAAACAAAACCATTTATTGATCGCTGCTTGGATAAGACGTAAACAATTTCGGTGAGACTTTTGCCCACTGTGCGGATAGCATAGCGCAGCATAGAAAAAAAAATGGACGCATAAACCAGAGAGTTGGTCGCTCGGGCGAGAAACTGTTCCGTCTGCTTCGATGCCCGAAGTTCTCTCCCATCACTCGAAGCGAACGGACGTGCTGCGTGTGTTGCGTCCGCGCTTGGCTCAAGTGGTTTTGTGTTAAATTCTACGTTACGCAAAATTCCTTCTAGCTAATGTAACCACCTTTTAATCACTTCACCACAAAACAGCAGCAAAATTGTTGAACGTAGGTTTACTTGGATGCTATTTCTTCCTTTAGACATTTGGTTTCTATGCGATAGTATAAAGAGTTACGTACGTTGTTCGGGTCGCGTTTATGAATATCAAAACAAAGTGTGTCCCTCTAGTAGCAGCAGCACCAGCGCGTGTAGGGTTGTGGAGGCGTTTCGGTTTACGTATACTTCCGGAAGGTGACTGTCGACGGGTGATCCAAGTGTAAAAACTTCATGGTTGGCTTTTGTGTAGTCCTGTAATTCACGTACCTTAAATCGGGAATGGATTCTGCCGATTGCCCCTGCGTTATGCAGAAAATCCTGCCGTGTGCTTGACCCTCTTGTATGCGTGTGTTTGTGCGATTGTCTTGTTTGTGTTTCTGTTTACCAGGATCTGCTCTCCAGAATTCTTTGTTGATATCTCTCTCGTTACATATTACAGTGCGAGTGGTGTCGATGATGGCTTTTCTTCCTGAACATGAATAAAAGAAAACACCCTCCAGAATCCTAATCTCATTCGAACACGAACAGTACAAACATTCCGAACGCAAGGAAACCAGTTTTATGCGTGTGCGTTTGTGTGAGGGTGAATGTGAACACCGGGCGTGATTATGTGCGTGCAAGCTTGCTAAAGAGCACAAAAATGTGCGGATGAAGGAAGACTATTGGATGTGTACGAGATAGCAATAGTACGACAGAGAGAGAGGAAAAAAACACCGAGAGAGAAAGAGAGAGAGCGAGAGCAGCAATGCGTCAGGTGTGATTGCAGGTGAATGAGCGTTCGCCAGGAGCAAAATCTTCACCGCGAAGGCTAAAACTGATTGTCCGAATGGCGAGAATGGCACCATGATGGCCTTGCTTTCTCTGTAGGCATTCCTTGAGGGATGTATTAAAGATAGGCTATCGTGATGGAAAGCTGTCGGCGAGTGACAGTCCACAACGAGTAACCGTTTCTGTCCGGGGCATCAAAAGTAGGTTGCAGAAAACCGAGACTATGTCCGCGAGAGGCCTGCACACACAAGGCACTCCAACTGTGAAGATGTTGCCAAGGATACTTGGATGCAAAAGGAAATACGGAAATTTTGAAGAATGTCAGTAACATCTAACCATCACCAGAGCAGTGATATGTCCGGAAAATCCTCCAACCGCCAAGGGGACACACTAAAGATCCCGCAAAACAAAGTTACCTCGACCTACTGTCGAACTCCCGATAATTCTGATTATACCCCCCCCCCCCCGGGTTGTGCCTCCAAGTGCGAACCAGTGCGCGGTCAAAGAAGAAAACCCCTCGGCATAAGGTTTTGCCTTTTGGCCGCTCGTCACTGCGGAATCCCCCGTTATCTATTCCCAATTTATTGGTTTTTGCTTTCGCAGGTTGTTCTGCTTCCAAGCAACTACTTACACACCCTACGCAACGTTACGCGTTGCCTCATAATTCTTGCCCAAAAACACGTGAAGCCAACGAAAAGAAGGTAACGGACACAGTGTATTCCACGGTTTGTGGCCCCGCGGGGTGTGTGTATGGAAAGTAATCGATAATTTTTGGACGGTTTTTGTTGCGTTGCCTACCTTTTTGGTGGTTCGGCTTCGCATTATTGCTGTTGTTTGCGTATGACCTTCTTTACGCGCGCACGTGTTTGTACGTTGCGGGACTCATGTCGTTCCAGTTCTGATCCCGGAATGAATCTTTCCCTCGCATGTACGTAAAGGATACAACGAACACATTTAACGGTACGGCAAACATCACAAAACCGTGTTAGATTAAATTGGCCTGTTCTTTTATACTGAAGAAGGTGAGATCAGTACAGTAGTCTAACCACACGTTGCTTGTACCGGGATCGTGATGTTTTGTTTCAAAGTTGGTAGATGTTCCTTGCTGATACATGATGTTATGTTCATGTTTTCCAATTCCCACCAACACTCCATCCAGTAATTCTGGCGAAATGTGGAGTCACTCCTGCTGACAGGTTTGTTCCTGAGAACTGATATATGCGTAACGTGAAGAATTCTTAAATCTTCTGTAGACGACATTCGAGGAAGAAATCTGTCTAGTGGCAAGATGATGCTTCACGAACCATATCCTAAACATACGGTACTGTTCCATAGCGGTGTTTTTTTCAGAGTTTTTATTCCACTCTTATCGCCTCCAGGTTATGTCTGTGGAGTGCGTAAACAAAATATTGTTCTACGTATTTTTTTTGCTATTCCAATACTGACGAATTGGAAAGTTCTGAGAATTTGGAAGAATACTCTGTTCAAGAAATCGAGACACACTTCGAAAAACATATGCCCGTAGTGCTGTACGATGGGGACTTGTATTTAAGGCACCACAAAAAGCTTCTCAAATACACAATAGAATAAATAATGTTCTCTTTGACATCATCAAAGGGCACCCATTCACAGGTGGCAATATCCTGTTACAATAGGTTAACCACCATTTCTAGGACGTTCTTCGTATCAGATACCACCCTTTTTGGGGTCAATAATGAATCGAACGAAAGATGAAGACAAATCCAATACGGAGTGTCATATGATTTTTTGCTTGCTTCTCTTTCCCTAGCAGTTTTGTGTTGCGGTCACCTTAGCTAGGAGCCTTCCCATTGCGCAGCCACGACGTTATTTAAAGTTGAAGGAGATCTCCAGCACTACCGGTACGGTTGGTTCCGTTTCGCTATGATGGCAAAAATGTCAAAAGGTTGCTGCAACCACACCGGCGACTATCGACGATTTGTGTGCAAAGTGTAAAGTGAAAGAGAAAACCGGTTGGTACGGGGAATCGGCAAGCAAAAACCAACGTGCGTGTGTGTGTACGTGTAGGTGGCTGTGTGTTTGTGTGTGTGTATTGGTGGGCAAGCTTGACATAACCTCAGCAAAGGTCGCTACTCAGTTGGGTCGGAAGAAGTTGAGTAGTGAAGAAGCGCGCGCTTTCCATCAAGTCGGTAGTGGATGTTTGAGAGTAAAAGCAAGGAAGTAATATCATATCATATTTAAACCCAACGGTAATATCAGGTGAAATAGGAAGCAAACAGCAATCAGTAACGGCAGTGGTTAAAGATAACTAGTGACAAGTGACCATCCGGTTAGTGAGTTCCGGGTACGAAAGAAATCCTGCGAAGGCGAAGCACTTCAAAAACAAGGTAAGTCGATATCATTACTGATTGAGCTCTAACGCGCTTTTGTGGTGGGAGAAACTTTTTTTTGTTACTCGTCATTCAATTCTATAAGATTATAATAAAATTGGTATAATGCAAAATCATCCTTTGCATCGTCAATTCGCCAGAAAATTAGCTCATCATATCATGTGGACATATACGCTGCTGATGTTGAACCGTTAAGTGAAAGGTTCCCAGAATAGTTAATCGGGACCAGGTCATACATTCGAGATGTCTTTTAGAAAGTCCTCCAAAGTACCGCGACACATCAGAATAACCCGAATGTACCGTTGTGAAAGGTGGTTTCAATGTTTTGTTTGTCCAAGAATTTTGACATTCTTGATGATATTACACCGATGCCCTCAAGGGAAGGGACAACTTTCTTTCGCAGCTTGTACTCACCCTGAACTCGTTTCCCATTTTGGGCTGTATGTATGTAAAGCACTTTGGAGAAATTGGAGTGGCTGTTCGAGATGGTGTAGTTTGTTCTATTCTCGATAAAGAACTCGATGCCATAAAGCTGCAATCATGCTTGCTTGTCAATCACATGTTCCCACGTGTATCATCTTCGCTGTAGGGCCCTCCCCTCCCTACGACTGTAGCGATTATGTTAAGCAATTTCATGCTGGACGCAACGACACGGTTCCACGATCGGTGCGCGCCTCACATTACCTCTTTCGCGAAGGGAGAAACAAAACATCCCCAGTCTCACGACAAGCGAATTGCTTCAAGGTTTTGATTGTTATCGTTTTTTTTTTTCGTAGGCGTACACACATATTTGCCGCCGTTAAGGCAAGCTGTTCCTTCTTGCGCTAGCAAAGCACTACAAGACACGTATTTCGTGGCGGATGCCGTCGGGCCAAAGTGGCCAAATCTGTTGTTTAGCATGTATTTTCGCCTGTGTTTCGAACAAAATTCGCGACTACACACAGATCTCCCGTACCGTGGGGAATGGGCACAGTTTGCCCATTCGAATATATATTTTCTTTCGCCCGAAGGGCTTGCGGAACGTGCAGGAATCATATTTATCCGTCATTGGTACGACTATATTGTGGACCGCGTGTGCTCCATCCAGTAAATCGCTCTCCGCGACCATCATGTTTTTATTGTGCCAAAAAGGAAACGAAAGTGTGGATGGAGGCTAGGCCAGGTCATCGAAGAAAAATATATCGACCTTAGAGAAAAGCGAGAAACGTGCACAAACTAGCGAAATATGAATGTTATGCGCTTTTTAGCCACTTTCCGCACAATCGGGCCAGGAAGATTTGGTGAGCATTTTGGGAGCAAAATAGGCCCCGGGTTTCCCGTCTGCACGTCTACGTCTATCAAACGTGATACGTGCCCTGGTCCCGGTACGCTCTAGGTTCGGACGTGACTTATCGAATCTTCGATCGAGAACCTGACCTGGCGAGTTAAGTCGTCCATACCACCGTGCCGAACCCGCGTCGTTTACCAATCTGTCGATCGACAACTTTCAGCTATGACCTCGAGGCAAACTCTGTAGTCCAAACGTTTTCGGCACGTAGAACTACTTCAGGTGGTTGGAATCGGGAGTTGGTGTGGAAACGAAACATGGATCAGCCCGTTATCAGCGTGAGCCGAGTTTTTGATTCTCGATTGTGGGCACGTTTGGTAATGAATGTTGCTTTTTCCGCAAAAAAAATGGAAATGGTAAGGAAAGCTTTCGTCAGCGAATTGATAAGGGTTAGATTCTTCTGGATGGTGGCCATGGACATTGGGCTTCCTTTGCTTGAAAAAAAAAGCTTCGTCAGCAGGACTTTATTTGTTTCCACCCCACGCAGGTGTGCTATCCATCTTGAACTTCTGTTATGAATTATAATTGCACAACTATCGCTCGATATGATCACGAAGCACCCATCAACGGAACAACCTCCAATAGCCAGTCGTCCAGCCGTTCGATTCTCATTGGACCGAAAACACACACGTCAAACTTTTCATTGTTGATGCAACCCGGGCGTACCAGAAATTCCACTTGTGTGTGATCGGTTATGAATAGGCAAGCACACGAGTTGAGAGGAAAAGTTTTTTTTTTCTCTGGACATCTGCTCGGAAGCTGAGCTGTGTCGAGCGGGGTAAGAGTTGGTCATCGATTTTTCGAGTAGCAGATATAAGTTTTTGAAGGCTTACCAAATTCGGGTGAGGAACCGTTTGTGGAGTTGCTTGGAGGAGCTAGACAGCCTTCCTCAAGTAGAATCTTGTGCGAGGGCTTCCGGTGGCATAAGGGTTAACCTGTCGATTGGTGGCGATGCGTCTAGGAAAGATTTTAAACAAGCAATACAAAAGGGAAAAGCATTCGGGAATTCACCGTGCAACGAACGCGTCGCGTTGGAGCTTCTACCTGGAGAATGTAACGTCAGGTACGTCCATGAACGAGACACGAGGGACAAGCAAAGAATGGAGACGATGAATTATTAAGCAGTGAAAAAATTCCTTGTTAGGCGTAAAACTTTGCTCACTTCAAGCACCTGCTCTAGCGGCAGCATCAGCAGCACATAGCCATTAGACGAGTACTTTTTGGGGTGTGCTCTAGACGTACGGCGCTAGTGAATTGCCGGAGCTAAAACATCTCCATATCCAAGGAGGAGAAGGATCCATTTCGACACACTTGTGTGCACATGTAGCTTATTTTTCGTGTAGAGCCTTCTGTCGAAATGTAACATTATTTACCCTTTTGCCACGGCTACCCATTTCCTTTCCGCTGGATGCATTGGAGAAATTACACCTTCAGAAATGGGAGGCTGATTTCCTTTTCGGGAAGCCCTATTCGTGGCCCAAGGTTCAAGGGCTTTAATTCCTGGTTGCACGGCACCACCAGGTAACAAAATGTAGGACACAAATGTAGCTTTTAATTTTTTCTTACTTGCTTTTTCGTACGACATCGTCTCGGTATGCAAATCGTCAACTTCCTTGCAAAAAGTATGCCGTGCAGGAGACAGGGAGAGAGTAAATGCCTGCCGGGAATGGAAATAAAATGTAAACGAATATAAAATTCAACGCATCTTCTACTCACACCCTTTGTGCAAATGTGAAATTTTGACTTCATTTTGCTTGTTTTTTTTTGTTATGTCGTCTACATCGTCCTTTCCATTTCTTGTGTACGTGATTTGTTTACCAAGAGCAACTCATCACACCGAGGGAACATTGCCCCAAAAAAACGTTACAGGAGCTTTACGGTGGACGGAAACGCGACCTACGGGTGACGGCATGCTGGGTGACAGCTGTCAAGTTTTATTGCGACTTCATCGGTGCGACACGGTTCTTCGGTTCTTCGTTGCAGGGTGGAAACGAATTTTGAGCATTTTGGCCGGAGACCGAAGAAAAATAAAACCAAAACCCATTACCCCGCCGCACCTATTACCTGAGGAGGCAGGGATGCGTTACGGGGGTGGGTGTCCATCCACGGTTTTTGGGCGGTATGGACGACAAAGTGGCTACAACCGTGAGTTGGGGAGCGTGTCGCAAACTGCTCGATTTAGGAATCTTTGCCGGAGGGAATTTGCCAACTGCCATGTGCATGGACGTCAAGCACCGGGATCCAGATGGGGATGTAATGGAAGCTTAGTTTGCGTATGTGTGCGTTTTTACAATTTCTTGTTATTTGTTCGACACTTTTTATGACGCACAACACTTTCGTTTACGTACTTTCGCAACACTTCTCCCGAATTGTTGCCATCAATGCTCGAGAGTTCAATGGTTTGTTTGCTGTGGCTTCCGTTTTACTTCGCAGAAGTTATTATATTACCAGTTTTCAATTTTGATTTAAACTCTTGTATGTATTGTATTAGCATAACTTGCACAATTTTTGACATCTTTTATAACATAAAACATTTCCCTTCTTCTACTCAATTTATGTAATTCTCTAGTGCTCTTGTTCCCTAGCTGTTCTTGATTTATTTTTTTCATACCTCGTATGAAAAAACTAAAACTCGTGGAATGTGTGGAGATTTTTATCTGATAATGCGTTCCAGAGAAATCCTTGTAACTTGATTTTCAGCTTAATTCTAATATCGTTTGAAACATTGTTTATTCAAAACTATCTACAACTTCAAGGGAGATCTTCGCCTGCCAATTTTATCTGTCGTTGCCTTACCCATATCTGGATAGTCAATCCTGCGTCAGTCCGGTTATGATTCAATTCGCAGACCTTTCGAGTAACACTGGTGCCGCTATCACCTTTACCAGGGTGTATAACGAACAGACAAACAATATTTAAAGTTTTAAAATGAAATAATTGAACCCAATTAAAGCTAATAAAGGTTTTTAATTACTAAACGTAACTGAGATTTTGCAGTGAGATCCATAAAATAACCGAGTGTCTCGAGTAACGCGTAACTCAGGAAAAGGATGTACTTTAGTATGAGCATAAAATCAAGTTGATGGGATCTACAAAACGAGTCGTTTACTTCCATTTCGTGGAATTCTTGTACCAAGGAAAGCCGGAATTGTCCCTTAACTGTCTGTTAACTGTCTAGAACACCGGAAATGCGCCATGGAGAAATACCTAAATATTAATTACACCTCAAATCCTTAAAATGTGTATTTCTTTGAATTTTTCCCCCCTTACTTAATAATCACGAAAAGGTATTATTGGTGCCCAAAAAACCCCAAACTAAGCGAACAATCTTATCAGGTCGTCAGCAAAATGGTAACTCAAAGTGAAAAGTTCCTAATGCTATTTCGCTGTATTATCTCATTCTTTTCCCTATTCACTGTCTACCATTTTTTCTCCGCGGGGGGGAAAAACACCGTATGGAAATGTTCTTTCTGTTGCCCCAGCAGGGAAGCTTTTCCTGGGAATCGGGTAAAATATTGTTCTTGTACTTTCGTAAACACCTCTTCTTCCGGACGAAATCGATCGATTGGGAGTGGTTTTTTCTTTCTCTCTCCTGTAGGAGAGATAAATTTCCTGATGAGTCGTTTTTTTTCCTCTTCATTCTACACGCAAGCTTGTTGTGCAAACGTTACGTTAAAGTGATTTTCGAATGTTATCGGTGTTCGAAAGTGGTGGTGGGAAAAGGGTGACATTAATTTGACGTGTGACCCAACATGCCGGGCTAGGTGTATGGGTGCTTCAGTGTTTTTTTTCTGGTATGATGTCGAAATTTCTAAAGCGCCAATTGAAATTTATTTCACATTTCCTTCTTTTGTTCCCTTCTGCTCCTGATTTCCTTAATACAGCCGTTCTACCCTTTTTTTGTTTTGTTTCGTCCAGAGCGTCGGCAGTGCTCGTATATCCGGAAGGGAGTTTGCTCACCGCTTCTTGTTGCTACTATAGGCAGCGTCGGAAAAATGTATTGAACGTCGAGTGTACGAGCTTTTCGGGAAAAGTTTTTCAATATAATCTGTTTTGGTACCGTGCACTCTTCGAGATTAGATGCCTGCGGGATGACGGTACAAGGAATGTTAGCGTAATTTATTTATCGCCATCGTGCACCATTTTGAGTGGAGTTTAAACCGCCCCCCGGCGTGGTGCAGGGTGAGAGTGGGCAAGGATTAATGTCTGGGATGAAGCGCAAATAAAATTTCAATGACTGGAAGGGTATTATCGATGGAAGGAGCAAATAACCCGGACGCACGATAACCTTTTCTTCAACATTCGCTGCCGCTGAGTCGTTGTTTCTAATCTTTACGATTTATGTTGCTTTTTGTAAAAGAAAAAAAATCAGTGAAAAGAAGAGAAACTAAAGGAAGAACACAAAATTGAAAGAACCTGATAGATGACAGTGATATCGGGCTGTCTGTGTTCGCATTACACGCATCAGTAGAGGATGATGCGACAAACTCCCTACAGTTTACGTTTTATTGCTGAGCTTCTTCGTCATCGATTCCATCATCTGATCGTTCCATTTCTCATATCCGATTAAACGATTCCGCCGTGTGCGAACGCTACTCGATTTATTTAATCCTCTCTGCAGCGATTTACACGGCGACAAGGTGAAAGAAAAGATATCCGCCAAGAAGGATATCTGTTGAAACGGAAGAACCCAACGTTGTAAAGGTCCCTTAAGGGACTTTTGGTGCGGAATTGGAATGTGATTCTGTAGAGCAGGTACGGACATGACTAAGCCCAAAGCAGGAAACTAGATTTTCCCCATGAGCTTTGAATTCCGGTACGGGATTTATTCTGCAGCGAAATTTGCTTAACACAGTTTGGGGCCACGTTGGGGCCATACTGCTTAAATTGTATTGTGCGACCGGACTTCACATAAAGATGGCTATCATGTCAGATAACGACCCATGATATCCTGTATTAGCAAAGTATTAGTTGTAGAATATAAATTTATTCTATTCCAAATCTTTATTTGCCATTTCGAACCTTTACAATGCTCGAAGCAAATAGAAACGTGTCTGAAATGAGACATTATCTTATCGATATATCTGCTGGACGAGTCCCATCAAGTCGGCGTTGCGTTGTGCTACGGAGCTAATGTTTTATTAGGGTCAATATTGACGCCATAATCTAGGCAGTTAGGCCGACTAAGCGTTAGCTTCAACGGTCTGTTTGGAACAGGTTATACACATTTTCACGCCTTATTGAACGGATAATAGGCCAAAGTCAAAGTCTATCATTTTCTGGTCCCAAAACCTTGAAACATCCCCTCTGGCATGTGATTGGATGAGACAGAAAATACATATTAAACCCATTTCGCCCTTCTGTGCACGAGTCTTCCAATACTGACGAAAATAAATAGAAACAACCGAAAACCCCGTGTACTGGCTTTTGCACGGCTTCCGGGAACCGCCCCCCCCCTGCGGCCGTCCGGAGATCGACATAATTTCGCTAAATTGTTTGCATAATTTTCCAATCGCCACTCGATTTATGAAGGGTAATCAAGAATACTGATCGAAGTCCGCGACCCGAGGGCGAAGGGTGCCGGCAAGATGTTAAATGCTTCATCATTCCCGACGACAGAGAAACCTCGGGACAAAAGGTAAAAAGGCAGCAATCGCTGATAATTTCGTCAATCACGACCACCGTGATCGGGACCTTCCGCGGGAAGGTCGCTATGATTTGATTTTCCCTACATCCGGTCGCGGGAAGACGGCACGAAAGCCATCTCATCTCGTTATAGATGCCTTACCACTGAGTTTTTTTTTGTGTGTTTGTGTCGTTTTACTTTTCTGGAGAGAGAGAGAGAGAGAGAGAGAGAGAGAGAGAGAGGGAGAGAAACGATACGAACCTGCAGTGTGGAGCAACATCGTGCAATCAGTGGCTGTGACATGTTGGAATTTTATCTCCATCTTCGCTAGATTCAAAGTCTGGGTAATGATGGGAGGCCTCAATATTGCCACAGTATCGGATACCGCTTATTACCAATCGCTTGCTTATCCATGTTTGACTCCCCAATCCGGTTCCCTTTTTTTTGGTTGTTGCACTACATCCTACTTTCTTCGTGTCAATATTTGTATCACGTCAGAACCTTAGCTGATGCATAACGACGAAACCCGGATATGAGCTCATTTCTTTCTGTTTAATCCTACCCAAGTTGGGGATTTTGGATTGTGAGGAATGTTTGGTGTCTATTAGAATCCTTTTCTACTCTCAAGGATGAATGTCTTACCCGTTGTCTATGTAGAAGACGATGAGTAATCGCATAGGTGTATGGAGTCACATCAATCAAACGGACCTCCAAAATCCCCAGTGGCATTCTTCGAAAAAAAAGAAGTCTTAATAACCGTATCCCTACGGAAACGTACGATATAACACTTGTTGGAGAACTTGTTGGTGTCTCTATCGCAGCAACAGCACCCTGTGCGTGATAAGAGGTAATTGTTGCCTTTCGTTGCGTTTTTTGGAGGGAGCAATTCTACCACGATGTCCGAAACACGTCGACAGTGTTTGATGGTGTTTCAAATGTATCACGACAGACCACAGCGGGATCATTATTCTCTCCCATTAAACTCCATTGGAATGTTTCTTCTTGTAAGATATTGCACTGCAAGTGGCAAATTCCCGGCAGGTTCTCGGTTTCTGAACAATAAAAACGCATTTATCCCAGTCAGCGGCTTGAGCTATTTCTTGTGTATATGTGTGTTATCGTTATCAGTACCGGTTTCTTACTTGAGTAGGGTAGGCTTAGGGTGGAGGTGCAGACACAGGCTGAGGGTTTACTGACGAGCGACACAATGTACAACGTGGAACAGCTTGCTGTACAACAAAACGTGTACCCATTTTTCTTCTTCGAATGGCAAATGATAACGTCAGAGGATCTTCATACAAGTAGGCTAAGATAACAGCTGGTGTAACGCGTGGAAGCAACACAAAAAAGGGCAACTTTCTGCCTAGTGGATGAAACTACTTCGCTGGCAACACTGGTTGATGCGTTGTACGTGTGAGGTTCCCGTACATATGTGCAAGTGGATAGCCACAGTCGAGAACGGTGTGATAACAGCAGAAAACAGTAGCGTACACAAACACTTGGCCAAGCTAGCCAGTGGGTAATGTTGTACTAGTATTAATTAGTTCATTTATCTACCATGTCAAAACGTGGACGCTTTGGTGTCCGGAGTCTAAGTGTAGTCGGGAGAGTTATCGATGGCGTCATTTGGTGGCGCAAAACAGCTCCGTTATGCGGCATTCAGGCACCATCAATTAGGTATTCAGAATAGGGTTATTTCTGCTTTTGCGGTACGATATGAGGCGCCTCTGTCGATACACCTATTACACCCGAGAACTTGCTAATATGAGCAGCTATTTCTGTACAAGAGAAATGTGAAGATCTCTGAAAGGTAATTTCTCAATGTTCAATACGAAGTTAAAATTATCACAAACTTTGTTCTCCACAAGTTTCAGACATTGGGTATGCTTCTTAATTAGAGTTTCAAATTGTCACTCAAATAACACCGCCTTCATTGATCCTAATGTCAATGGAATGCTTTGTCTATTTATGGATACCTTGAAACCATCCCAAAAGTTTTTCGATGACGCAAATGACTTGAACTTGAGAAGTTTCATAAGTTTCCGGAACAATTTAACACCCAATAAAAGGGTTCCAAACAAACGGAGGTCTATTTGCAACAGATCGCCGTACACGTTGCATTAGACACAGTAAGTTTTACCGAAGACTAGAACTGTTCGATCATAATGTATCCATTAGTTCTTCACTTTGGTGGTCATGTTCGATTGGAGTCATGTTGTTTTTTTACCTTGAAAGGTTTCAGAAAAAACGCAACAACATATTTCGGTACTGTTCGCTTTTGACCTCTAAAATATCTTTGTGACAATGTTTTCCTATTATCACTTGTTCCGATTATTGCGCTGGACGTGTTTTGTAATGATGTACGCTCGATAAGATTGACATATGGTTTCCATCGCCTCCAGTATAGCGGTGTTTCCGCATCAAATGTCACCCATTGAATGTCTGTCTGTGGATCACTTATCTGCTCTACTGGCAGTAGAAGCTTTGGTGGAAGATGCTAAAAGCAATGTTATTTTCACAAGGTACACTGCCTCATCGGTCACCGTAATGGTGCGTAATTTGGGCAAAGGTGTATAATTGGCTATCAGTTATCAGGGAGAAACCGTAGCAAAGATCGATAAGAGGTCTACCAACCTTGAATGATTCTATGTACCCCCAATACAACAAAAGCCACAATTCAATAAGAGCTACGGTGATGGCGGATTTTATTGGTTCGTTAGACGCTGCTTAATGATTTGCTCTGCGGTTGACAGATAGGTTTCAGTGTTTTCACTTCTGTTGCGCCTGTTTGCGCTCAACACGGGAGAGAAACTTTCCCGCACCTTAACTTCGATCTGGAGTCAATGGATGAAAAGGTGCGAATCATTTGCGAATGTACCTACGCACTCTGCCGGATGCAATATTGATGTTTATCGAACGAAAGAAACCCATTACGGGGCGCAGTGGTAGATGGTGCTCGAAACACTTGTCACCGTTGTCATCTTAATTGGTGGGCCGTGGCTAACCGCAATATAGAGGTACCTGACGTCCTCCGTAGGAAAAGACACGTTTTATTGAGGTGTCAAAATGGAGCCAAACTTTCAACAGCCGCATATACTGACTTTGTGTGTGTGCCGGTTTTATCGATTTTCTTTTATAGCAAAGGGAACGCATTGATGAATTTTATTTGGAAGAAATGTTGTCTAAAGAGAGCTGACTTCTATTCGTTGCTGTTCTTCTTTCTCAGTAAGTGAAATGTATCGAAGATTTTGGTTTTTAACTCAGGAACTCAATATCAAGATTTGAACTTTTATTATTGTGATCCCCATTCTAGTGGTCGGCTATAAAGCTCGTGAACGATCGTGGCTCCACAATGAAATAAGTTTCTTCAAGCTCAACAATGTGTCCGTACTGACGAGGACGAAGCCATAGTAATTCCATGTCTTTAGTTGAGCTGTTTTTTATTCATCACGAACTACATAAGCAAACCTCTATTTGGATCATAATTTATGTTGGCAAGCATTATCAACACCACCACAGTACAGTTTCGATAGAGCGCGAAAGCCAACTCGATCGCTTTTTTTGTGTTTATTTTCTTGCGGTTTTCAAATAGGACCGAGCAAATGGCGAAAGGGATCGAAAAGAATTCGAACCCCAATAAAGGGTGGGGAATTTGCGTTTTTCCGCTTCAGCTAGTACGATTTCCACGACACCGTACACGATCGTTCGATCGGGTGGCCGTTCGTTAGGAAGGTGCGAAGGTGTGTGCACACTGTGGTTTTGCCGTCGGACCGGAAACGTGAAAACGCTCACTTTCTAAACTGCAGCCAACTGCAGCTACTGTTGTGGACACCGAATGCTGAGTGTGTAGGCATATGAAATTGTGTGATATTCGCTCGATTGGTTGATGAAGCAGCAGGCACACAGACAGATGGTTCGATCTGTTTCGGTACGCGATGCTGTAGTACAACATTCCGGAGGTTAGTTCCTGCTCTAAGTGATGTTTTTTTTCGTGTGTTTTACTCAGATCCTAGCAAATGCTTTGAGGATGATGTAGACTAACATTCTCTTCGATAGCTTTTTAACTTTGCTAGGGGAATGCGTGTGGGGTTTTCGCTCCAGTGCATTGAATAAAATTGAAATGATGCGGTTTTTTTCCAACACAATTAAAGTATTTAACAGCATTTTACAATGCAATGTTATTTGTTGAGAGAGGAATGTCATCTTCATATTATTGAAACTTGCAAAATTCAAGGTTAGTGATGCTAATCATTATGACAATACAAAAGTTAATTGCTATCGGGTGTATTTGGAAGAAGAAAACAAAATTGAATCAAAACTAAAAACCTGTTTAACTCTATTGACAAAGTGACTTAAACGATTACTTTTCTTCTTGGAAACTGAATGATCGTATGAGTACAATCACACCCAAAAAGCATGATCGAATCGGAATGGGCAGGAAATCGTTAGATTGTTTTTCTTTCTTCACACGTGTTATGTTGTTGAAGGGCCACACAGCTTCACTTCACACAGTGGTGTCTTTCGTTGTGGAAACTTTCCCTTGCAGGTTGTGCTACTGTTGGGTAGTTCGCTTATTTAACCCAAAGATTTGAAGTGCAATGCAAGAGGAAAACACTACATCGTCAGTCTATCGTATTTCATTGAAGGGAGCAAGGTAGTTTTCCAACTGCAACGAAATACTTGAGTGTAGATAAAAGAAGAACTAAAATCTCCAAAACGTATGCTTCAGAAGGAGCCGTTTCCACGAGTCCACCATTGAAGTGTGTCTTTTGTTTTTGGCCAAAAGCTCTCTTTATCGAGTTGCGGGGTGACTCGAATGTCGACAATTGGGAAAAGTGTAAAGACCATTAAGTGTGTACATTTTCGGAAACATTGAAACGAGTTCTCTACCAGCAAAGAAGGCACAACGTACACTCTGAAGTACATTCTCCATAAGGTGCATTATCTGCTTCACATTATCATCATCTGTTTTGTTCCGTACCAGTATCCTGTATCCGCGGACTTCACGCGACAGTGAAAGGGAAACTTTTGGAACATTTTCCGCAGCTAATGTAATGATGAACTCCCCTGGGGGGGGGGCGACTCTCATCTTTGGTGCAGCTGCAAAGGAAAGCTCCGACTTTTATGGTTCTAAAATTTATGACACTCACACGTGCCATATATTGGGGAGTTGGGAGCCGTACCGCACCGAACTTCACATTATGTAATGGTATTGCAGTAGGGGACTCAAGGAAGTGCCCTTACTATGGGCAAACCTCGAACTCTAGAAACCATCTTCTAAAACCTTGCAATTTCCGCACAACCGCACGGGCGACTCGGGAGATTATTGTCGCGCTGTTCCTGCCGTGGTCGTAGCGGCACCAACTTTCGGCAGTAGTTAATTAGGACACCCTGGTTGAAGGGAAGGAACTGATTTTAATTAGTTCTGTTTGCCTACCGGTGGTTTTGCCGGGGATGGTTCGGTTGGGTTAGTGCGTTCCCGGGGGAGATGTTTCTGATGCTTTGCCACTTGATGGGAGTTTCGCTGAAAGGACAAGCCAGTTGATTTGCTTCTCCAATATACATACGTATCTTTTGGTCGAATACGAAACTTTCAGCCATTTCCTTTTGGAGAATCCGATCAAAATGGACGCCTTCGCCAAAGTGTCGGTGTAGGTGTGGAAGCTCAAAGGCAATATGGTCGATAATAGATATTTCTCGGAAAATTGTAATGTTTTGGACATAATGCGGGACCTATTCATGGGGAAGATTTGATAATGGTTGTTAGTGTCCTTGTTAAAATGGAAGCGTGGTTGTCCCAAACAACTTTTTTTTTAATTAATTGGCCACTGAGTGTGTTGAGTATGTATGAAATTCGGTTCATGGAAAATGGACTTGAAATTATTTCATATTTTTGATTTAGCTTAAATAGTGTATTAAAACATTGGATTCTGTTTTACATCTATAATATCTAGCGGTAAAAAAGTTCATCTTTTTATTTATCCATCCGCTTGTTGTGACATCGAATCGGCTCCATCCAAAACGATGGAGAGATAGTTTAAAACAAACTGCACCACATTTGCATCTGATGAAATCATCTTCATGCACCAATTGACTCGTCAGCGCAGAAGCTTCACATTCATTACGGCTTTATAAAAAAAGTATAAGACCTATAATTTGCCAACCAACTAACAATGCCAGAAGCCGGTGCCGATCGGTCGACTCATCCTCGTACAGTTTTGCGTTCGTTCGTTCCTTTCACTTTCATTGATTACGCGGTTGCGCAAATCTCCCATTGGTGTTTCGCTCGTACCACCACGGATGGGGCACGGTTTAGGCCATCGGTACGGCTAAAGCGATGTGCAAAAATACTCAGGTCGAAGAAGAGTTCAACCTGGCGGATCGGGGATCATCTTGGCCTCGGTATGTTAAGTTGATTGAAAGCTGGGTGGTAGGTGGAATTGAACTAACTGGCAACCGGAAGCCAACACTGTACCGTAGGGCTCAAGAAAGAAAGAGAGAGCGAGCTAAAAAAGCGAGAAGAAGAAATCCAGAATCGAACAATCGGTTTCGGTTTCGAAAGGGTTTTCCGTGGGCGATTCAATTGTATTAAAGGCAAACAAGCGGTACCAGAGAGAATCGATCTATGTTGTAATCGGATGCGCGAGATGCCACGATGACGCCGAACGGGAATGAGGCATGAACGCTTGAGCATTGGGGAACAATGAAACGGGCAGGAATGTAGGACAAACATAACACGGGCGAGTGTGAAAATCAGAAGCACTTCAGTACGCTGCAAAGGAATGATCACTTGGTTAAACAGTCTTAAATACGTTACTGCCGTACGTGAAGATCGATGTACCTGGCAGAGCAGGAAACAACTGACTGGTAACAAATGAGGTGAGAAAAGCGAAGACGACGACGTTATTCTTGAATATAATAATCACACCCAGGCCCCTTTAAAGCTGCCATCAAAAGTGATGGTTTGGATGTCACGTAATCAGTGACTTAAAACAGTGCGGCGGGTTTTGTGGCTGAGATGGTGGAGCTTTTGTTCGTCCGAGAGCTTTTCACGCTGGGAGGTCTCGTTTGTTCATCAGCCATCGGCAATGGGTTGGGTAGCCCACGGTAGGAGATATGTTCCCATGCAGCGTTGAGATGAGTAGTTAAAAGAGAATAGATGTGGCATGTGGTTGGAATGCAAATACTGTTGCAATATTGCAATGCTGACAGTTATTTGTGTGGAGTTTGTAGTGGGTTTTCTGTCTTTTCAACTATTTGAGGATGAATTGAAGAGTATATAAATTAAAAAACAAACATTTTTTTGGAATTCTTTTATAGATATAAAAATTGGAGAAATATTTAATACATTGGAGACTATAAATTGGAAATATTTAACTTCATCAGTAACTCAGCTACGGTATCATTTCTTCCAAAGGTATCATTTCTTGACCTAATTTTAAACCAACTGTGCAAATAGCTTCTTCACTCAAGAATTGTATCACCGAGGTAGAGGAGGAGGAGAGTTTAAAATAGGCAGAACACTTCGCCCACATCCGTGTCGTGCGATCACACCTCACGAAATTCAGATCGATGGTAGCATCAACAGTATACCGGGTCGCTTCGCAGTTTCGCAACAGCTACTGGGAGCATCCTTTTGAATGCCAGCCAGCCGTAGCCGTGAAGTAGCCCACTTAAAGGCCAACTGTGCAAATCGAGAACGGTGCGAGATGTCGATTGCGCCAATAGTTTGGATTAGCAGAACGATTGTTTTCTAGTACACAAAGGTACGGTGCCATGCGTTGATAAGTTCGTGGTGCAAGAGTGAAATCAACCAGAGACATAACCAAGTCACCAAGCTGTGTACACGGCCGTGTTCCGATTTGCGAAAATTAGATAAATGTTTCTTTTTTCACCTTCACGGACACGAATCGGAACAGTGCGAAGACACTCGACGTCGTATTGATAGGCCATCGGAGAGCGTGTTGTTGGGCTTGTATGCTTTACTAGAGATTAATCTCTTCTAAAAGAAGGTTACTCCATAGACGATAGCCCCTCTCGTTGGTAGGTTTTTGGGCAACATGGGTTTGTTTGCTCCTATGTTAAATCGTTCAAGGTTTGTGGTTTGTTTGTTCACGATGTTTCGATATCGGTTGTTTGAGCAGAAATGTTTCAATGGGAACGCTTAAAGGAAGATGTGTGTACCGTGTTTGAAGATGTTTTGAAGCAAATTGCATTGCTTTCAATTGTCTTCTTTTGCTTGCAAAATGTATGCGATGGTATTAGAAAGTAGCTTAATATTTTATTTACTTTTCGAGGGTTTCGATGCATTTTTGGTGAAATTGGAGCAATTTCTGGATTCTTTTCCGTTGGAGTTGAAGTGGAGTTGGAGTTGAAGTAGAGGAGTTGAAGCAGAATATGTAGAGATAATGTCAACCCCAACTTCTTCTGTAAAAATAATTTAATTCTGTACAAATTAATTTAATTCTGTTTCTAATAGACATAGCAAGAGGCAAACTATTACCAACATATGGATCAGTCTCTTCGCGAGGTGATCAAATAAAAATGTCCACGATTTAGTCCTTCACTTGAAGCGACATAGGCGTCGGTTTGGCAAGCATAAATAGATATGTCTCGGCCTAGCATATTTCTATTTGAATAGAACTCAGAACAACTGGCACTGACTACGGTTAAATCGAAAACCCTGTAGTATTTGAATTTTCTCCTGCAATTGCGAATCCTCGCTCTTTGTGCTGACTATAATTCCGAGTTACGGGGAATTCGACTCGGTGCTGTAAACTCATATAGTATACGTTTCGATACGATAGAAACGATCTGTATGTTCGTTGTCCACTACCATTGCTGCCAAATTCTATTCATTAAGGTATGATTTAAGAAAGCTTTGTAAAGAACCGTTTTTACTTAGCAAAAGCTCTCAAAAAGTCTACCTCTGTATACTCTTGACAAAAATCCAGAATTGGCTCCATCTTCAACGCTTGAACTGAAACAAAAAACTGGAATGTTCTACAGGAGTATCATTCTCTAAAGCTCCTCTTCTATACTGAAGCTGACGTAAATAGTTAAAAGCGAAAAATGCTCAAGCTATATTCACATTAGACATGAGGCGTGCACCATTCTTCCGCTCATTTCTTTTGCTACTCTGCCTATTTTTACCCACGGGGAAGCAATAATTTTTGCCTTTATTAAAACTCCCAAATTAGACGCTTCGGCAAAGACGTTCCACCACGGTGCGAGTTCAATTCTGCGCGACCGGCTGAGCGTTTTAGCAACAGATTGTACCGGTGCCAACGGCGGAAACATAAAAATAATCCAAGCTCCATTCTCCACCATTTTGGGATCTACCTTCCGCGGGTCACACAGCGAGCGCAACAGAAGGGTATCAATTATATAGTCCATCCCAAAAAGATCGTTACCATCCACCAAAGTCTCATTTTACCATGAGAGCCAAAGAGGAGTGAACGAAGAATAACAACAACGTAAAAAAAAAATCGAAAGTAATATTAAAGCTTTGTGTGCTGCGGGAGGAAATATTTAAATTGCCACGAAGTGCAACGGAACCGCGCCCCGGGGGGGCAGTAAGAAAAGTGGTTTGGAAAGGGGGAAAAAGCACACACACTAAAGGAAAACAAATTAATGGCCGCAATAACCTTTGCACTTTCCACCCTCGCCATTGCCACAGTTTTGCGAAATCTTGTTTCGCTCGTTTTCGGGATTTTGCAATAAAAAGGGAAAAAGGCAACAATGAGAGACATCTCTCCAAGCTTTAAGGCAAGGCGGACGGAGATTTGTTGTGCCGATCGTGTGGTTGTGCCATCTCCATTTTCGTCTGTTGGG
This sequence comes from Anopheles funestus, assembly GCF_943734845.2. Classification (NCBI taxonomy): domain Eukaryota; kingdom Metazoa; phylum Arthropoda; class Insecta; order Diptera; family Culicidae; genus Anopheles; species Anopheles funestus. The sequence goes on along the minus strand of NC_064599.1, from coordinate 69,788,225 downwards.
TGCTCAATTTTTTTTTTAACTATGTTTTCGGTTTACTTCCGGTGGGATTCAACACAGGAAAAGAAAATGGTAAGTAAAAACGAAAAAAAAGGAAAACAAATAATGTAACAGTTTTCCCTATCTACAATGCAGAGGGGTTTTGGTTTCTCGTTAGCGTGACCTCCCCCTGTGTCGCATTCAGGGTGTCAAATCTGGTTGGGTGAATTTCACTCTCGTTTAATGAATTTCATTTTCTTCCTGTACGATGGTAAAGCCGGTAGAAGACGCATCCGATTGCGCCATCATTTTGATAATTCAATTGCACGAAGAAAACTTCACTCGCGCACGTTCCTCCCGTTACGATTTTGGGATGAATATTGTGCTGTAAATAAAAGCAATACCAGACGCATTACGATGCGTAGTTCATGGAAAATCACTTAGAAAATATTCGACCGGGAAAATAATGCGAGGGACATGTTGGCACAACGCGCTCAAACCCCAGGTAGTGCGCAACCCGTGAAGGTGTAAAATAATTTCGTCTTTTTTATTTGATTACCTGCATATGTCGGTGGAAAGCATAGGTTGCGGGTGTAGGAAATTGTTTCGGTTTCGTGAGCCCCAGCGAAGGTAATGTTCCGTTCGCACATCACATGCACAGGAAAGGCACAGATTCACGCTAGAACCGAAACCGTTGGAACAGCGGTAGAAAACATAAAACAGCCCCAGTATGAGCGTTTGGTGGTTGCGTATGTATATGAGCGAGATAAAAAAAGGGTGTTAATTATAATGTTTGTTTTCGTTTTCGTTTCGGTAAAGAATAAATCGTGCAATGGAAATAGCTTCCAGTTCTTTCTCCGGCCATTGTTATCCGTAGTATTTATAGAATGCGTACGGGGTGGCTTCAAAAGAGGGGTTATTTTCTGAAAAAAGTGTTTTTTTTCATTTACCCATTATGTGGTTTCTTTTATTTATTGGATTAGAAAAATACATATCAGATGAACATTCTATCGTTTTTGTACGAGGACTGAAACCAATTTAATTTATTTTTAATTTTAAATGTACTCAAATTACGCGCAAACAGCATTTGTTGTTGTTGAACGAAAAAAATATGTTCTTCAATTTCTTCAAATCAATTCAAATGTGTAATGGAAACGATTAATTTACTGATTGAACGGTAAATGAGATAAGAATTGTGTGATTTTTGTAAGTAATACGTCCATTTTGAAACAAACTGCTGATAATCAATATTCAAAATATTGACCAGAGTATTTGTAAATTTTATTCTATTATACATTACTTTTTTTTAGAACGGCCAAGCCAACCAGGTAAAATCAAGAATTTTACTTTAATTTACATATACGAAGAATTACATTTGTTTTACTTATAAAAAGAATTTTGCGTTCAAGTGAAATAAATCTATAAATCATAAACATAGCATTAACATAATATTAACATAAACATAATATTTACTATTAAGAAAAAAATCGTCAACTTCAAAAATTCATAATATTAGATGTTTAGATTAAATTTCACTAACTTATGGATATTGTTATCAAAAAAGCCACACCAAATTGTGGACTGCAGTTGTGGAGCACGTTGAATAAAGGCTCTAAATCTGCTCTCTCAGTCTCTGAAGGACTCCCCGCTGTTTTGTAAATCGATATGCTTGCTCAGCAATCAGAATTAATCAATTTGTGAGCTACTACAGTAATTGTAGACCAGAATTATGAGACTAGTTATGGGCTGTAGTCGTTAAACTTTGCTTCTAGAATGTCTCCCAATTTTCGCGGAGAGTATATTGAAGAATTCCTCACTTCATTCTAAACAAAAGGGGAAATATTTGAAAGTTTTTTACCTTCTGCTTTTCTTTAGATACGTCAACTTAAGTAGTTGAATGGGCTAAAAAAAATATTAAGGGGTATGTAGTATGGGCCCAATAAGTTTTTTTTTTAAACTAAATTTAAATTGTTTCCAAATTTCTAATCACTCACAAAGCTTTTAAATGAGCAGATAATCGAATGCTAATTCCGCACACCTTTCGTGTGACTTATCACTGCTGTAGTAATTATGTTGTTAAAATCGGTGCTGGAGCATAAACAATGTTTTCAAGTACCTTCAAGCGAACAAACAGCGTAAACGCTTCATAGTGAAAGGTAAACATGAAATAGAATTTTCATTTGAAACCACCTTTAAAACATTTCTACAAAAGAGGATAAAATAATGCAGGAAAAAGCATTTCCATTAAAGTGTTCTTACCTTACCAGTAACGGCTATGGCCTAGGTATGCTCTTCAATTTTTCCACTGTTTCTGGATTGGATCGTTAAAATTTCCCGCTCGAAAGCAACATTAAGAGCACTGCACTCATGGTCTACATCACATCACACATAAAAAAAAGCACATCATTCTCCAAAAGTACCCCTTGCACGCGAAGAATCCCGTTTTGCCGGATGTCATTGCTTGTCTCATTTTCTAATGCGATTTTTACGCCACCGCCACACTGTGCTCCTGGGTGAGTGATGCGGTTTTTTTCTTTTTGTTTGCTCCAGCTAAAACTGGCATCGGGTTGCTTGCTAGTAGTTTTGCTCTTATCGTCAAGGACGTCATCATCGTCATCGTTGCATCCTTTGGAAATGATTGGGCCTTTTTCGGTAAGGATGGGAGTAGAAGAAGGTCACACCGTTTCACCCGGATTATAGCACTCCGTACACGGTAAATATTTCCTTCGAGCATGCATAACATATACTGGCCGGGAATGATGCCAATTTTTCTCATATCGTAAGGAAAGCAAAGTGCATATTTTTTCCTTACTTCTCAATAATGTCTTCATTTTGAGGTACGATACAACATTAAATAGAATGGCGTCGTAAGAGCGGCATCGCTGTTTGCCTGCTGTTCGACCCGTTTACACCCGGCCCCAAGAATATCCCTACCTTAGCAACAGTTTTTTTAAAGGCTTTCTTCCACTTGACATCAATCTAGCGCCCAGAAACGGGAAGCCATCCGGAAGCAACCGGCTTGAGTGGTTCAAGTCTGGTGTGATTTTCACATCTTGCAAAAAAAAGACGCTTTCAGGAAAGTGCGTTTGAGAAAAAAGAGAAGTACATTGAAAAGGAAACAGCACCAGAATATGGGTATGAAAAGAGACATCTTAAGAAAAAGCCGGAAATGGAATGTGAAAATTGTAGCAAAAGCTGTGAAAATAGAAACCCGCTCCCGCTCCATATCAGGAAGTATAGGAGTATATAAGATGCAACCCGGGACGCTTTCAAGACACTGGAAAAAAGCAGCAAGAACATGAAAAATAAAAAAAAGGGACCAGAGAAAACTTTTTTGATGCTAAGAGTTTTCATATTTTCCTCTTCTTTTACCCTCATCACCCACCCGAACTGCTTGTGGTGGCCCCCCGTTCTTTCCCAATCTACCAAGGATGTTTTATGCTTCGCCGTTTTTTTGTGTGCGTTTCCGGGTGGCTTTTCAAGAGGAATTTTTCACTTTTTACCATCTTTTATCATCCGTCCAAGTGTGTGTGTGTGTTTTTTTTTTCTTTTTCCCTTTTTTTAACTTTTGATGCTATTATGAAATACTAAGCGTTCACGGAAATGTCCTGAATCTTCACCACATTCCGAGCCGGAACAGCCGAAGTGCTGCTGCCCGATCGATGGAAAGTAATTTTTCTTGCATCTTACCACACTGTTAGACCGGCAGGAGTTGGACACACTTGCCGGCACGTGATCAGTAGAGAGTGTCATTTTGTTTTTTCCTTTGCCGATGACTACAGTGCGAGGGTGGGTGCTTGTGTCGGAATGCTTCTCTGCGAAATGGGGGATGATTTTCAATTTAGTAAGCTTTTCCTGCTTTTTATTGCAACTGTTTCTAATGTTTATGGTGATGGTCGGTAGCCTGGCGGGTTCTGTATCCACGATGAAATGTGTTCTTTTTCTATAGCCTATGTCCAAGGAATGTAGACTCAATTCCACATACACACAGAGACTGTGAGTGCAATGCTAGTTTGATGAGCTTCAGTGAAGAGAACGAAAAAAAAGAAACAAAAAAAATCCCTCCATTCGCTTCTAGTTTATTCTGCATGCTGGCCAAAGCCAACCAGTTCTAATTTCAAATTCTACCGCATACCGGCACACCGGGACGGTAGTAATCAAAACCGGAAATAGCTACACCAGCTGTGCTGGGACAGAGCAAATGTGTAGGAAATGGTAAAGACAGTCCTACAGACAGAAAAACACAAATGGAAACGAACGACTAATAGAATTAAGCTTCATTCGGGATGTTGAATTTTGCGTCGCACGAAACCCTTTTAGAAGGATTTTTTTGCTGTAGTTGCTGCGCACAACTGCTGTCGAATTGCGAAACCGGGTGTGGGAAAATCATTTGATGCTCGTCCGCAAAAATTCCATATAAACCCAGCACAAAACTTCCGCCCGTTGGGTTGTGGTTACGAGAAAAGGGTTTTATTGCGTTTAAATCTGTTGCCATAATTGCACTCGCTTGTACCGGGTGAAAGATTCAAAAGGCTCCAAAAGACGCATCAGTGTAACGTGGTTCATGGGTAGTGAAAGAGTTCGTTTCCTTGAACCGTCGATGGAAATGGTATGGAATATTAAAATGATTTTTTTGTTTACTGTAAAGAATGGCCATGCCTTATTGCTATATTAAAAGGATTAGTATGTTTTGGGTGCTCAGTGTTCCGTTCATGCTACTGTTCATGGGAGTTCATCCGAAATTAATTTGCTATAATTCACGTAGATAGTTCCGTTTATACTACCAGTTTGGTGCTTTATAAAGTATCTTTTCCTAAATCGGTATAACCTACTATTTTGAAATTAATGTTAAAAATTTTATCAAAGTATTTTTTTTTGGTACAAAAAAAAAATTAGTTTAATGGCTTAAATAAGCTCGAGTTCAAGCAATCACTTTATGTATGCTCTCGTCCTACTTTTATAGCACAACATATGTTGCTGTTGCTATTTGCTTTCTTTTCTACTTTGTTTTATTTTACATTTTTGCACAACAATTTTAAGACGAGCGTAAAGAAAGCGAAGCCTCGAACCTGACGAAAATCCTCGCAAAGTGTCATCGTGTCAAAAAGGTGCAAAACTCCCTCGAGAGCCTTTCTGAATAGCATAGACGCGTTCTCCTCTCTTGCTCACCCCTCTCTGCCGGTCAAGTGCTGTGGAGTTCGCTTTTCTAAGTTCATCTACACTTCTGCCGGTGGTGCAAAAGTTCCACCCGAGAGGAAAGAAAAACAAATAAATAAAAAATCATCACAAGTTGGAGGTGAAAAGTTTTGCACAGAAGGGACGGTCTTGTCGTTCCCGTTAGCGGGCGCGTATCGTGGAGAGCTTAAAACCATCCTCCTTTGCCAGCTGGTTGGTAGGAAAAAGCGTTCGAACAAGTAGCTACGATACGTGAATAACCGTGAAGCCTCCATGATAAAATGGCATGAATTTTGCGGTAGTTCGCCAGATACCACACCTATCCATAACTTCATAGATCGGCCATAACTAACCGTTCGTTCGGGGTCAGCAATTTCGGGAACCAACGGAATATTTCATGGATGGAACACTGTTCGGGACACTGTTCGGCTCGGGAAAGCGTGGTATTAAAAATTCCACCACGCTAGCGGTACAAGATGTGAATGAAAGAGTTTCTTTGCACGAAAAACAAAACGGGAAAACCCGGTGTGTGTCATCATCATGTGAGAGTGGTCAGATTTGTTGCTGCTTGGACTCATTTTCTTTTCAATTTTTTTCTTCTCTCAACTTTGTATCAAAAATAGAAAATATCTTTAGCAAACCTTACTTATTTTCATACACAATATTTTTTTGCTTAAAAATCCTGTTGAGAATAGATATTCATATTAATATTTAATGAAGAATCATTTGAATCATGATTCAATTCGAAAACGATTCATGAATCTGAGTCAGATTCATTTAACACTAATTCGTATAATTAAATTAAATTGTCATTTGTAGAGAAATCGGTAATGACGAGATTTGAACCCAAATCGGTCTGACATTATAACCCTCCGCTATCAGCTAGACTATACAGCCGGTTAGAACATTGTCTGCATGGAGAGGGGTATAATTTAGACTCAATACGATCGTTTGAGGGTCGATGTACAAAATCTATACTTTAAGAATTAAATCCACAAAAAACAGCTACCCATTTTCCGTAATTTAATAAATATTCCACACCAAAAAAAAAACCGTGTTCTATTTCGTGTGTGACCCACTAAATGTAACTGTTGTGTTGTGTGTGCCAATCGAATGCGTTGATATATTCTGACCACGCCGTTCCTATACCGAAGCTTCAGTGTCGGGTGAAAATCTATGCCACCGGTAAGCAATTAGAACGTGAAGCTTTTCCGTTTGTGTACGTACGTACATGTGCTTTGTTCTTCATTTTCCCTCGCATGCTTATGCATGTGCGAGGTCGGAGACAATAAGCATAAAATAAGTGGTAGCGAATAGCATCACAAAAAACATTCACCGGCTACGAAACAAGACGCACCGAAACCTCTCGAAACAAAACTTATCCCCCCTCCTTTCGGACGTACCGGTCAGTTTATGTGCTACCCTGAAACATCCGAATGGTGGTACACCTGACCCTAACGGTGTACGGGTTTGCGTGCATCGGACAATCGGGAAAATCGAAATTAATTGACCGCGCAGCGTGGTTGAGCAATGTATGACGGAGTGGTAGACGGTAGGTGGTGAAATCACTGCCATAACCTCCCCCCGGCACCCAAAACCGGAACACAATTGGAACGGTTAATTGACCCTAGCCCCGGTTCTAAGCGCATTCTGGTGTGCCTTCAAGTACCCGCCGGTGCTGCCTCCCACGAATACGAGGAGGCAGTTAGGGTTGACCTGATGGGGAAAATGTTGGCCATCTAACGTTTCGTCACGCTTTTCCATTTTCCTAACCTCACACATTAAGTTTGGTGGTCATTTTGTCGGCTACTATTTTTTTCTAATGGCACTCAACCATTCACACTTGTTCTCTTCTCTCTTGTGTGTATTTTTTCCCTCCGTTGTTACGTCTGGTTTCGTCGATTTTGTTCATTCTGTGCTTCGGATATCGGATGGTCTAATTTTTCATTCTATTATCATGCTTTGAAATCAGTTTTTAGTTTTCTATGTGTGTTTATGCCTTTATGTTTCTTTTTTCGTTTACGCTCTTTCCATCTTTTTTCTTATTTCAACAAAACGTTGCTCAGTTTTGCAACTTTGTAGCGCATTTTTGTTCAGCTGCTGATAATGAACCTGCTCGTTTTGTTGTGTACAATTGTGGAGAAAATTACTGTTAAATTTTTAGCTACTTTATTACATGCAGCTGTTTGCTTACGCTGGATGAGATTTGTTTTATTCCCCAGGCTAGCTTAAGTGGAGCAAACATCACGAAAACCCTGGACACAAGAAGCCAAATTTCGGGATGGAAAGAAGTGTACAAAAAGGATCGAAGAATAAAAGATCGTCAGAAAGCAAAACTAGATTAACAAAGTGCTTCCGTTAGGATGGGAAGTTAAATAGGGAAATATGCTCGATAACAATAATCAAATTGACTGCGGAATGATCAAACGGGTCCGGGGGCCTGGTGTTGGGCGAATCAATGAGGTGAATGATTTCGCGAACCGGGTGCGTTTCAGGTGAGAATGGAAGGCAAGAAGACGCATCGTACCTGAATAATCAAAACACATGGGCATTCGATGTTAGTGATTGGATTATCAGGTGAATCTATGCTAGAACTTCACGCTCTTTCTTTTTCCCAGCATGAAGAGATGGAGTCAGCCAAAAAGGAATGTAAGCCCACCCCGGTGGGACTCACCATGTGCTGGTGCTAGTAATAGAACAGTTTTGATTAGTTCCACCGTTGTCCAGAAACAATCGCACCGTAGCGTTGTTTCTGGTAGGAATAATCAGCGGATGAAATAGATGAAACCAGCCAAACGAGATCTGATCTTTTGCTGGTGCTCAACCCAGCAGCCCACCGGGAGCAGGAGCAGTAGATTGAAAATTAATCTGATAACAGCTGTGCAATGAAGCCAAAGTTCTCGCTTCTGCGCTTATCCCTATATGTGAGATTTAATTTATTGGCTTGAAGGTGCAAGTGTTGCAGCGTGGAATTTAGTGTTAGTAACGTGTAATTTATTTTAATTAAAATTCATCCAACTTTATTTTGGGAACAGAAAATTGATAATGAACAGCTTAGAGGGTGATTTGAATGTGGAATGAGAAAAATGTTTTAAAAGTGCTCATGTGCCGCAACCTCCACGTATGAAGCGTATATGATCTTAAGCAAGAATATTATTTCCATTAGCTTCTTTGTGCGGATGAGAATCAAAAAAGCAACTACGACGAGACACAAAGAAAGAGGTATAAGGCAGATCGTATTTGTTCAAAAATGTCACGTTTTTCGACGGTTACAAACGATCGAACGAAGAAGGTGCGACTGTCGTGTACCGCTAAGCTTTAGGCAAAACAACTTATAACGCACGATCGTGGAAGGTTCGAGTGTTGTAGTTGCAGCAGCAAACCTCCAACAGCTGCTACTGCTACTCCCGCCAACAAACCGAACGGAAAGCCAGTTTTGTGCGGTTAATCATACATCGTCATCGCTAAACTATGCCACTTTTTTCCAGATTTTGAAGAATGGAAAAAGGAGAGATGGAGGAGGCAGGACTGCCGATCATACGGGTGGTCGAAAAGGTGCGGATAAATACTTGCAATGCGCTACGGACTGCAAGCCTGCAAACGGGGTATAAAATTAGCACGATGGCGACGCGATGGTGATCGTCCGGTCGGGTTCCCTGCTCTATGGAGCATAGAGTCACTCGTCAGAGATCATTGATTCCCTGCTGAGTGTTAAAGCAAGCAACGAACGGTCGCCTGCTTGGTCAAGTCTCTCGTGCACGTTCGGATGCATTCTATATTGGCCTCGAAATCTCCCGAGAAGGGAGCTGTTCGCTTGAACTTGAGACTTAAGGCCGCTGGCGCTATTTGTAGGCTCGCGGGGAGGATTCCTTTTTTCCCCCGAATGCTCCATGTGAGTGGATTTAGAGTTTGTGTTATGGACAACGAACGCGAATACCCAACTGGTGGTCAATGAGTTTGCTAGCGTACTGCGGGAACTTGCCACAGTGGAAGAAGAGAAATTCCGGTCCAATTTATCCACATGCAGAGATAAAAGCGATAGCTCAGGAATGGGAGCTCAAAAGAGGAGTCGTTAGCTCGTACAACTCGTGATGCTAATGGGGGAAGGCTTTGTGTAGGAAACTGGTTTGGGAGACCAAAATACTTTGGGTGGGTTCATTCTGGCATCGAAGTCAGCAAACAACGTGAGATTGTTGGATCGTGACCCGATGGGCATGTAAGCAAACCCTGGAACTAATCGTATCTACTCGGATCTAATCAGATATTGAAAGACAATGAATGACTTAAATGTACGAGCTTCTTAGGAACTCTGGATATTTCTATAGAGACATCACATATCTTATTGAACGAAGTCTAAAAAAATTGTTATCTTTATCTTCTTAGACTTTGAACTTGAAGTCTCACTGAAGTTATTGTAGAAATGAACTTTCAAGTAAGTTAAAACTCTTTTCAGGAAGTTTCAGCTGAATTCTTCTTGTAAAAAATAGAAATTACTTTCTGTAGTAATCGCGATGATTACATTCGATGCCTTATTACATCCACTCCACGTGTAATTCTTCAAAGATAGGGTCATGATCGTAGAAGTAAAAGATTTAAGCCTTTCTCAATAGACAACGTTCGAAAGGTGCGATAGTGAAAGGTTTCATCGGAACGACTTCCACTGATAGTTCCTAATTAACATCATTGTCGTCATATCCGTTCGCACCCTTCCCCGGGCTGGAAGTACCTAACCTCCAACTGGGAACTCCACTCGAGGTTCGGATGCTGAAGGTTGCCGGTGCTAATGAGGACAAACGACGCTGCATGACGGTTCTGCGATTCTCACTGAGCAGCACAAACATAAAGAAAGAGTAGCTTGAGCATCATCATCAACATGCGTGTCATGCCGTCTCATACACGAATCTCGCCCTATTAGCGTAAACGGTGCGCGGTACATTCGGTTACGGGTGAAGCAACGATTCAAGTAGAACCGGTTTCGCACGAGGTACTTTGATGAGTCCGACCGAAGACACTTCGTTCAGTCGTGCTTCTTTGTGATTGATTGGAAGATGCTGACACGGGTGTACATAGCGAGCACTTTGGAGCAGCATTGCATGAATTCGTCCAAAGAACCAAAGAATGATCGATGTATGAGCAAACATAAAGCTCTCTAATCCTCAGTTTTGCGTTGGTCCATAAATTTCTATAACACCTATCAGCAAGTTTTAATTTTTTAACGAGTTTATCTAGCAACACAAAGAGATGCACTTTAATTTAAGGACATTATTCCATAAATTATCCTCACCGTAGACATTTCCTGGTGAGTGTACTCTGCAGGTCTGCAGAGTGTTCTCAGCAGTAGAAAAAAATGTAGCATGAAAAACCATTTAGCGCTTAATTTGCATGTGACTTCCTTTCCTGCTCTTGACCACTGATTGGAGTTTGCCGAAAATTTTAACGTGAAATGTATTTTTACTGGCACAGAATTGCAACTCTTCAGTACGAGGCTAGCACACACACACACACACACACACACACAGACATTGCAAAAAATAAATACAGAACCATGTACACATCACTTCAACCAAACACTCCCTTTCATATATCCACCGAAAGAATGCGAAAATTTGGTGGAGGTCAAACATGGTGAGGTGTTTTCAAAATGTTTTGTTTTTACCTTCGTTCCGTTTGGAGGCAACGGGAGTTTGGAGGTGTTGAGTTGGTTGGAGGCTGACAAAAAAATGTCTAGACTAGCATGTAGCTTTTCTTGGTCAAATTTTTAAACAGCACGCGCAGCTAGAACAGTTACTTTGTTTGGTTCTGCTAAACTATGTACACATTGCTGTACACGAAAAAAATGCGTCTTTTCTTCGTTCGCTTCGGCTTGACCTCATTAAGATATCGAATGATGACGATAGGATGTCTAAAGGAACGCGACGAAATCGAACATTTTTTTGAGCTGCCACTGTACATAATTTGCACTGTTGAAGCTTTTCAGTAGGAAGTTATTGAAACATTCATCCTCTAAAATTTAAATTGCAGTTTGAATTGTTCAAACTAGAGTCATTCAGCCACTAGGCACTGACGGCTGTCATGTTCAAGCTAATTAACATCCGAAGGTGCTGAAGTTTAATCGTTCTTCCGGTGTCAGCTTTGGTGACATCTTGTTCCTTCGCATAACTGTGTTTAACCACACTCTTGCCTGCAAGCACATAATATACATTAGGGCAGCACTTCTTCGGAAGGACAGCATCTGTACCCTTCTAATATACTCCATTCAATTGCTCCCAGTTGAGTAGCAAAAAGGTTTTTTTTGCTGTTGTGAGTTCTGTGGTCGTTCGGTTCCAAACCGAACAAGACATTGCTTTTCCGTTTGGAAAGTTTCCGCTTGTAGGAAACTTTTGCCTCGAAGGAAAATCATTTCTACTAGTTGTTCGCTTAAGGTTTCCTCTCGAGCTATTCTTTTTCCTACTTTTACGTGTGGCTATTATTGCTGGGCTTATCATTTTATCACTGACGAAGTGTGCTGATATTTTATTTTTATTTTGCTATCAAACTCAAGAAACATTTCCGTACTTCACGAATTTCTTTTATTCATGCTAATGGAAGTTCGTTTTCCTGTGCTGTTAACCATATCTTCAATGAGATTGATTTTATTTAAGAGAAAAAAAAAATGTTTTTTATATTTTTCCCCGTGCTAAGCCACTCAGAAAACTGGAAATCGGAGGATTTTTTTTAATAATGTGCAATAGATCGATAAATAGAGCAAGAGCCATTTGAATAAAAATTTCAAACGCAGAAGAAAAAAAATAGTTGCTCAACAAGTTAATTTTAATTAAAAAAAAAACTCAACACTACGCATAAAAGAGAACATAACGAAGGAAAGAGAAAAAAAAAGAAAAGTTTCTTGAGAAAAGAAAACTTCTCCAAACAACAACAAAAAAGAAGGAAATGCACCAAACAAGTTAAGCAGAAAAGCATGTTTTGAACCATTCAAAACAACCAAAGAAAGGGAAGCAACAAAAAAAATGGCATACCATTTCTACGATTGAAATTTTTTTCTTGGCGCTAGTCTGTTAACAGAAGAAGCCTTACTTTGCACACAGCTTTAGCTTTTTTTTTTATATTCGCCTGTAAGTAGATGAAATCATTTTTTACGACGCACACATTTCGGTGAATGTTTTTCGGCCCCAATATCGGAAATTGAAATGAAAACGGTTGCCCGTTTATTCAAAGCAGACTTGAAGTCGTACTATTTTTTTTGCGCGTCAAATACCTTCTGATTTGACTGATTTGATTTGATGTGATTCTTATGTTATTCTCTTCTCTTATTTTGTTTTGCAGATATTTCATTCCGGCATATCACGGTGTAGCGCGGATTTTCGGGATGGGTGTAGTCATCAGAAAGTAACGCACAACAGCCAAAAAAAAGTTTGTTGAATAGCAGAATAAAATAAACCCACATAAAATGTTACAACGTTGATGGTAAAGAAGAAAGTGACCACTCTAGCAGTACTCGGAAATTAGCGCAGTATCAGTAGAGTTGGAATTAGTGGAACACTACCAGCAACGGCAACGTTTCCGCAACACCCAAAAACCGCAAACACGCATGTACCGGCCAAATTCAACGATTTAAGTCAACAAAAGGTAAGCTTAACTGTTTCACTTGTAGGAAGATACGTATCGCTTCTGGTTAGCTATTATGGTCAGTTACGGGTTTCCCTTTTGCGGTTAGCGAAAGAATACCTTCGCCTTCAAACGTTTGTTTAGAACTGACGGTTTTGGACGTTACTTCGCAAACTAATCTTCCGGTTCGGATCGGAAATTGCAATCAACCTGATTTTCGGAAAAATAGTTCATCCACACTGCTGCAACATTTACACACCGGAGATGAAGCAGAAAAAAGGCGTTGAAGCATATGCACACAAGAAATCCAAACCCAGACCTCAGTATACCACCTGTTCGATGAAAACCATCAGACAAGGGTGCCCTCTCCACTCCGACTGAAGATGTTGTGTATCGGTAGTGGATTAGTTCCTGGCTTGGGTTTTTTTTCTTTGATTTCGCCACCGAATATGGAGCGACCGGGCAGGTGATCGCTATTCCAGGCGATTCGTTCCACTCTCTCGGCCAACGGCTGATTGACCGAGACCTAGACACTATACAGTATAGACTGCTGAGATGTAGTGTTGAGATCGCACGGCGAAGGTCTTGACTCCCGTGTGTGCTCGGGTGTATGTGTGTGTGTATTGGTGTGCACATACCAAGCACCGAACGTGGAGACCCACTTTTGGAGCGCTAAACCGCAAGACACATTTCGTCCAGCGCTTGAAGGCCCGGTGGCACACATTCGACTGATGATCATTCGAAGGTGTTCAGTGATCTTCTGGAGCAACGAGCTTTTTTGGTGTTGTTTGTTTCTTGCGAAGATTCTGCGAGACTTGTAAAGGAGCAAGAAATTGGTCAATTGTTTTGGATGAGAAACTATTGTTAAGAGTTCCAGAGAATATCTAAAAGTCTCCAAATTCTAACATCTCCAATATCTTATGAATTTCAATTCAACAACAAAATGTAACAAAAGCTAATGTTTTCTTTATTTTGTCTTACGGACATCATTCGCAAAAAATTGGACCATATTCTGGGAATACCAACAAATAGGCAAACGAAATCTTGACAGGAAATCCCAGCCAGAAGCTTGTTTTTCTCAACATTCAAGCAAGAGCTGCTACCTTCCTGATCCGCCAAATCGTGATTCAGCATCGTAAAGGAATACACTGTCTGAGGCAATGTGCTTCACGATACAGTTCACGGTTGATCGATCTCGAGCAAATTGGAGGTTCACCAGCGTTCACCTTGAACTTTGCTGGGCAGGCCACCGGAATGGATGGCTCGGGATCCATAAGTCTTGATGGTGGTACGGACGGGTCGACGGCCGCTCATCTAGTTTGATTTTTATAAAAATAATACTCCTAAGCAATTACTTGCCTGTCGATTGAGCTTCGTTTCAATTTTGCCTGCCATGTTTTATTTGTTATCTTCCTTATTGGCTATTTCAAGCTATTGGAATATGTTTTCTTCTGTTTGAAATTGAAAGATATGCCACGAAACCTCAATAAGCGTCTCTCAAAGGCGAGAAACAGAACCTGATTCGTGCAAACTTTCGCTAGTCTTTGTGTAAATAAACTAATCAACCAACGATCTCTCGATCTCTCTAGAGACAAAACGAGAGGAGTTTGTTTGCAGCATGAAGCTTACCAAACAGGTTTCTTCTCGCGTTGGAGTGACGTTGGGTCTCTTCGTTGCTTTCCGCTTGATTGGCACTGTTATCCAAAGGTTGCAACATTTACCAGTGGGAAGAATCTGATGTGCAGCTTAGTATGTACCTGGTTGATGGACAGTACTAAAGCATCCTTGTACACAGGCTGATTACACGGGGTTCTAACTGTACTCCAATCGCTTTGCGATGAAGATACGATTTGCAATTTGTTCTTCCGTCGCAAAAGCCCTTGAACGAGTCATTGCAGATTGACGGAGAGACTGCAGCGACCAAATGGGAAATTCATTTCGAACGCCTCCGGGACGAGCAACGAGACCGTGGGCAACTTTCGTTGATTTACCGGTTTTTCTGGTGTGTGCCGATCTCAGTGTGTATGTGTGGTTGATCACAAAGAAACAGGGCAGAGCAACGATCTTACTAAGGTGCACACGGTCGAAGACGGTCGAGGAAGATGTTGCATGATCAATATATCCCGTTGGATGGACGTTGGTCCGTGGCCTGAATTGTGTGTTTTTCTTCTGATTTTGCGTGCCCATTTAGCTCTCCTCAGCTTGAGGCGGGAATGGGAGGATGATTTTAGTGTAGTCTCTATAGCCTTTGGAACACTCCTTTCGGAAAGCGTTTTTTTCCAATTTCGCAGGCAACCACAACCAAACAGCGTTTGTAATTCGTTAATCGATAATTGAGTAAACGCTTGGAGGCTTCGGCAGAAGAGTTCTAGGGTTTCTTCTTGCGCCGTGTATCGCTGTTGCTGCCGAGTTCACGAGGTGAACGGTATTATAATGCTTTCATAAAAGTTTTTTTTCTTTCTGTTCGCTGTTCACTGAAACCAGTACTTGCGTTTGTAGAATGGTAAAGCAATTTGTGATAAAACCAACCGACTTACCGAAACGGCAGTTGAAAGCACTTGCCCGGACCTGTTGAGGAGAATGGGCTACGCGGCTTTCGAAGGGGACAAGATAAGACAAAGATCCGAGAGTTGGTGTAAAATTTTAACTACCGATTAATATGCCCCTAAAAAGGTTCCAAAATGTGATGTGTGATATCAGCTTAACGTGCCCGAAGTCTTTTTTTTGGTACACACAGTACACACGGAAAGGCTCCAAAAAATGCGTATGTGGTTCAAGCCTGTTGGATCGAATCTGGTGCAAAAGGGTAGGAAAAAGAAGCAGCTGGTGAGGTGCATAATAAAAAGCAACATAATATCAAACAGCAAGAGCGCAGAGGCGTATAAGGAAAAAAAAGAAGCTAAATAAAACCGCAAGCATGTGGGATATCAGGTTTCGGGGGGTTTTCTCGTGCCTGCCCGAAAGTCAGTAAATTTGATTTTAAAATGAGATGACTCCGTCACGGTCTATGTAATCTTCTGCTGGCCTAGTGGGATCGGCACAGAAATGGGGCTGCCAGAACGGACGGATATACCGGTTCTCCGAAGCTAGATGACCGGGCCACGATGTGTGGTGTAGGACACATCCATAGGCCGATAGGCCGCTGCCGGGACGGATTGTATTGTAGGCCAAAATGGCACCAACAAAAAAAAGGACAAACAGAAGATGGAGACTATTACGTCGAACAGTATGGCACAGCAGAAGCGGGTCTATTGGTAGAGGGTTAAAGCTTTACCATCTCGGCTCAACCAAATTACGATATCGAGCCGTAAACGTGTGAGCCCGGCCAGTTCCATCTACATAAAACAAGCACTGCAAAGAATGCTCAAACAATTGCTTTCGGTAGGGGGTTAAGCTTAACAACATTTGACGTGTAGTAAGTTCACCGTGAGCCTCGGGACATTCTCAGGATAAGCAAATAAGGTTCCCAGTTTCCGGCCAGCGTTCCGATTAACTGATGTTTCGATACCATGCCACATAGAACATAGAAGACCGCTTGCAATGTCGTTCCTTTCAGCAGTCTTTCAACGTTTGGTGGAAGCTGTTAGGGTGTATTTACACAACGCGCTTTGTGGAAGCTGACTTCTAAGTTTGACAGTTGTCGAACAAAGGAAATAGATTTATATATAAATATTGCATTATCAATAATAAAATATTATTGATTAAATAATATTCAATAATATTTTAAAATAATAAGTTAAATAATAAAGTAATAATAAATAATAATAAATATCAAAGTAAATAATAATAACAAAAATGAAGTTAAATAATATTTTTAAAAAAATTACCATACCCTTGTGTGCATTATTGTCCAAAAGTGCAGATGCTGCAGAAAAGCGTTAGTTGCAGTAGCGTGTCGTGTAAATTCGCCCTTAGAGCGATTATGTGGCTGTCACAGAACGGGGCATAAAATGGTAGCATTACATCCCGGAAACTCCTGGAAAGAAGGAACAAAGGAAGAATTTTATGTTCGGGAAGGGTTGGACACTTAGGATGTGGTTTAAGAGTTTTTTTTTGCTGCGTAGACATTATCCAACGCAACTGGAGTGACTCTTGCAAAAAGGGCTCTTTACGCAACGCACTGTAATGCTTTGTTTACGTTTGCAAAAGTTATAACACAACAACAATTGGAATTTATTGAAGGGGGTCTTTGCAAAAATAAATCAAAATTACAAAGAAGCGAACAATAAGGTTATAAAAGAAGCAGAAAAAAAATGAAATATACAAAATTAAATACAGTACAAAATTAAGAAACCGTCATTTTTAATTTCATCACCAAAATGGGACAGAAAACTTTAAAAAAAACCTATAAATAATCGAGGTACAAAACGTACAAGCGTGTTGGTCATAAAAATTTATAAATACAGCATGTTAAACAATGCTCAATGAATTTATAAAAGTTGAGTATAAAAAATGTTTTTTTTTATAAATATTTTCCCCTTTCGATGAGTGTCTTTACGCTCCACGCAATTTTCGAACGATTTTAAACGATCTGTGCGATATGTGTAAAGTGAAAGATACGGTTTTTGTTTTACAACAGCCGAGTTCAATTTTACATTCTTTCGTGCCATGGTCACAAAATTAATATATTCATCTCAACAAACCAACAGTTTAGCCACTGTAGAAAGAAAAAGGGTAACGCTACGGAAAAGAAGCTATCCACGATCCGTAAAATATTCGTTTCCCGTTAAGAAAGTTCGTTCCCGGGGAAAAAGTGCCTACCTTGGAAGTGCCTACTGCGCTCGAGGGAGTGGAAAACCTAGAGGAAGTGCGGATGAGGAAAAACTTCAAATATTGTTAAACGGTCAAATTACAGACCGGGCGCACAATCACTACACCGAAAAATACATGTACAGAGTGTGGGCTACTACACAACCCATCCGGGTGGTGGAAAAGAAATACATCCCTGGGCTCTTCCCGCCCTTTCGGCTGGACCGGACGTGACGGAGCACGGCCCAGTGATGGATTTTTATTGTATGCTTTACGTTTAATGAACACTTCTGGCGCAAATTATGATTTTTGCATATTTATGGGCCATTCTCACGCCTCCCTGGGAGATGGTCGTGAAGTTTTTTTTAGGGGAAGATATTCTCCTCGTTTCCTTCTCTTCGTGGATGGGGGATTTAAAGTGCTGGAGAAAGTTTGCTCATGATTTCCTGCAAAGTTCTTCTCCAAAAAAGGGTTCCGTGTGTACGTGTGCGGTAGTTCTTGTGCAGTATTCAAACATGGGGACCGAATGCAACTTATTCGAAATTCCGTCGTCCAAACAGGGTATGACACGAGCAAGAAGGAAATGGTTGATGGCGGGAGATTACAAAAAAAAATCTTTAAAACCGGTCACGGTCACGATTCACGACTAGTGTAAGGGGAGTATGCGGCGCCCCAAGAGGGAGGGAGGGAGGGAGGGAGGAGGCGGGCGGGTTTATGCTGATGATAATAGGAGCCCTCGCAGCCCTTGGGTAACACGATGCGTATATCCCGTTTCTTTCGTTCGGTGGCCTCTTGCCTGGCATGCAATCGAGGCAATCGAGAGCATTGACCTTTCGGATGCGCCTCGAATGCACTTTTCTGAAAGTTGAACCAGCAAGAGAAAAGGAGGGGGCGAGAATGGTTGGGGGCTTGTTGTAGTAAGGCCGGTTTTTCAATGTTTTTTTTTTGTGAGACACCCTTTAGATAAAACACGGGCAAGACAAAGTGGGGCAAGTGCACGTTCCACGGGGGGTGGGGGTGCATCGCAACCACACATAAACAAACAAATACTGGTGACGAAGAACCAAACAACCCGATTAGAACGAGAAGGATAGAGCGAAAAGGTCTTCCAGTATCGAAGACGATAAACATATCACCCCACTCATTCTGTGATGACTCTAGAGAGCTGTGTGTAGATGTGGCCCCGTCGTGAGCCATCGAAAGGTCGTTTATTCAAATCGGTCTGTGTATCGTCTGCGGAACTACTGTATCGGAAGGGGAGGTTCGATAAGCGAGTGAATAACGACGTAGTGGTTTTCGTTCCAACCGCAAGGCAATTTGTTCCGTCAACATTGACAACGAGGGGGTATTTGGTGGTGCAGAGTGACGAAACAAACAACAGAACAAGAACTCTTCGGACTGGCAACAGTGCAGCAGACAAAAGTCATCAACAAACAAGATTGAGAACGATTTCAAACCGTCATCAGCTGATGTCTTTTTCGATCGGTACAAACTTTTTAAAAGTTTTATTTGACCGAGAAACTATACAGTGCGTCAAACACAAATTCCAACATGTATAAATTAAAGATTTTAAAATATCACAAAAGTTTCAAGAAACATTACATGTTTGCCCACAAAGAAAAATCTAATAATTGTTTTTGTATGAACGGATAAATTTATGACGCCATGTTTTCATCAAACTAACGTGCTTTAATGTATGTCCAACATATTTGCGAATATCTCACCATCTCCAGAATTAAATTCTTATTTTTTTAATTCATAATTGCTTAACTTCGCTTGAAGAGGTTGAAGACATCAAGAATGAAATTTGATTTAATCAAAGATAAAATTACGTCCATTCGACAGGACCGGGTATCAAATCCCATCCGGACCGTGTCCTCCCGTAGCAAGGACTGACTATCCGATTACGTGGTAAAAATAAGCCTAGTAAGCCAGAAATGGCCGGCGTGATCTGTGAGGTCGTTAAGCAAAGAAGAACAATATACTTAAATTCTTAAAATGCCATATTTAAAAGTTCCTTCTGTTATTCTAACAACTTTGCAATCGTGTACTTGCTTAGAAGCAAACAAAAACTTAGAATCCACCACCAACCAATAATTACCTTGCAAGCTACCGCAGGTTTGTTTGGTGAATGCTTGTTAGCAATGCAAATGCAACTAGATAAGCTGTTGGGTGCGTCATCCACCAACGTAACAGACAGAAGAGGCAAGCGGAAAACCTGCACCAACCAAACCTACGGCATATTTGCATCTTTGACTCCGACCGCACGGAAGATGCCTGTTGTTGTCGCCGATGGCATTGGGTAGATAACTTTCTTTACACCCGGTATCTCCGGAGTCTTGCGGATTGCATGGCCGCTTCCATGTGCTTCCCCTTTTCCAGCTCGGATCATCAGAACACGTGTGCGCGTACTATCTTCGGGTGTTTCAAAAGTGGCGTTGTTTGTTTCTAATTGGTCACCGATTATGCTCTTACCTCGTTCGGTGTACCTTGGGCCAGTTGGAGCGTGTTTCAAAATTATCTACCAAACTATCTGCATGCCCATTTCTACCGTTGTGGCACACTTCTTAATGCTACTCGTATGAAGACGATGGTCGTAACATCGACACAGTTCACCGTGTCCGAGTCACTTCCGAGAGCTTTTGCGTACGTAGAGCCCGCGTTAGCAGCACGATACACGGTGCGGAATCTTCAGGTGAGTCGGTACGACAAATTGCCGTTTGCCGCCGGCGTACCGGTAATTTGATTTAATGACACGCGCAACAACAATTAGACGCATGTTTTTCGTGTTGGCCATCCCCTTCGAAGTGTGCAATTACTCGTCCAGAAATGAGTTTAGATGTCCATTTTGGGGACATCTTGTGTTTGGAACACATCTTCCCACCGTACAAGGTAGCACGTGCTGTTGAGTGTGGTCTGAAGTGTGGACCTAACCACAAACCTTAATGGAGAGCAGGTCTTTAAGGAGACATTCAAATCAATTTCAAATCTCAAGCAATTTCTTTCAAGATTAATGAAATCTTGAACGTTAAACCATGCATTAAACAGCAAGCAATTGTGCTTTGTGTTCCAGGTCATTTGTATGACGGCAGTGTGTGTGTGTTTTTATTTTCCTCATCCCATTCGTTGCGTGTAAACCTTCTCCGTCGCATAAATCATTACCCGATTTCATTCTAGGGTTTCATCGTTAGTCTCCCAAATCCTATAAGTACCTCCCAGTCTCTGACCTAGATTTCCTTTTGCTTGGCTGCACACGATTAAGGCTAGTCGTCAGCGGTTGGTTGGTTGACTGGCTGGACGCATCATATTGATTTCCGCCACGAATTAAATGTACATCAAACGAGCTGGGATATTCGCTGCGTCCGGGAGTGTGGTCCCGCGGGAGTCCCATCGGTGGGAACTGTTAGGCACCGCTGCACGCTATCGACGGAAAGACACTTAGCCGGCAAAGGAAAGGAAGGAAGATCTCCTAATGCATTGGGGCAGAAGAAGAACGTTTATGCTAAGCAGCATAAAACGAACTTCTGCCCCGTGTAAGTACCGGTTTGCCGGCCGACGAGCTCTATGTCGGTTGGTCATTAAAGATCAATCAGTGTGGAATTGTAGATTGGTGGATGTGGCGCAACAATTGGATCGGGGTTTTTGAGCTTCTCGAGTAAGGAAACCACAAATAACATCAATTTGTGTAACTATTTATTTGAGTATTGCTCTAATGATGATAGTAAACTCAATGGAGTTTCTTACAAGTGATCTCTGAGCCTCTGTTAGATTTGTTGGAGCACTGGCAGAAATTCTTGATATCTTGAAGTTCTTTGAAGTAAGAAATTCGAACATCTTTCGATGTTCAAGTTGCTTGACCATGTTCATCAATGTACCCAATATTGAGGGCCCTTGACTTTGTCTACCTTCGCTCATTCTGGTCAGTGACCAGTTGGAGTGGTGTGGTTGCACTACAAGCATTCACGTTTTATCGCTTCATTGGTACGCCGCTACAGTTTTAGACCTCGCCCCTGACTTTCGCCAACGCCAATGTCCGGACACTGATTTCCCGATGCAAAAAAAAAATAAACACACGAATCAAACACCCTGCCAAATGCCTCACCCGTAGGCTGGGAAATTCATGTCTGCACGCACGCATGTTGTGACTACAAAATTGCATTTGATCGACAAATCCGTAATACGTGAGTTCGCGGTTGTTTCAAGTTCACACTCCGATCGTGCGTGTGTTCGGGTGGTTAATGTAAAACAAGCAGCACCGCTAGACGGTCCGATTAAGCGGGTCATGGTGCCGAAGAAGTCAGGGTAGATGGAATGGGAAATGTGTGGAAAACATAGCGCTGCAAGTCATTGCCTTGATCTGCGAAAGATCAACGCGTTAAAAAAAGGGAGAGTGAAAGAAAGCCGTCTTATGACACCTTTTCCCCGTCTAAATCGAGTTCAAAATTAGCCAAAAAAAATTGAAACATTCGATTTGCTTTGCCTGGTGGTAGTTTACATCGATTTTTCATCAACCTAACACCAGCGATGCAGAAGCGGAGGGCGGATCAAGTACCCAACCGGACGATCAGTGCATGAACATTAAATTATTTTTATTTGCTTTTCCAATGGACGAGTATGTGAGGATCGTTTCTTTCACCCTCGTTATGCACTCACTGGACGCGATAAAGAACTTCGTCATCCATCTTGTTGACCGCATCCTATAATCAGCATAAACACTATGATCAGTCCACGCATGGCACATCGAATAAATACTTCAAAAGGAAGTCTAGTCGTGTGAGGGTGCGTGACTTTATGATCTAACGTGATCAACTCGATTGTTTTGGGGAAGGTTTGCGCTTGGCTTAGGACGGAAAGAGGTATGAATTATTTCATCACAGTTCAGTGAACAGTTTCGGAAACGAATTTGGGGTCTATTGTATGCATACATTTTGTTGTTCATTTCGTTAGATTAATCGTATCTTTACAAGCAATTTTAAGTTGTACCAACTGTCTGATTATTTAGAGCCCCCCAAAAAGCAAACAAGGCACAAGTCGAAATGCAGATACGCAAAACAAACCTCATTAATTAATCCCATTTCCACGTGTTGCTCTTACCACTTCACACACACACACTGCACCTTCCCGGATGGATTTCCGCTCTGCGCTAAGATGATGGAAAGAAAAACTGCCGCCACACTCTTACCGAGCTAATTACTGACGATACTTTTTACCCAACCCGCTAACGTGCGCAAAGACTCGTATCCGATGGTGGTCGGGGTTTTGCGCCGGTTACATTAGCCGAGATACGCATGTTGATTAAATAGTTTGAATGTGCTTTGAATGTTCCCTTCAACATCCGCCACATATGTTTCCCGGAGTGCTTTACATGTCGGACTTTTTTTTTGTGTATGTGTTTGTTCTTCTATCCGATCATTGAGTTTTTGATGAGAATTTCCCTTTTTCTTCGTCGGGATGGGATTTTTTTCTTATGCGTGTCTGTGTAACTTTTCATTTGAAATCGGTAATCAACTGCATGAACTGCTTCGAACTCTTTCATGAACTTTTTTTGTCAGTGGTAGTTGCTTTTCCTATTTGAAATGATTGATGGATAGCGATTTTTTTCAATACTAAAGAGATTTAGATAGAAAAACTTCATCTTAATAGATCGATTTCCTACAAGCTTACGATTAAGAGAGATGTTTCCTTTTACGTTGCTTTTTATTCGGAATGTTTCAAAGATAACAAATAAAATGGTGAAAGTGATGATTTTTTTTCTTCCGTGTCATACTAAATGGTGCCGTGACCAGGATACGAACGTTGTTTATGTGGTTTATAAGTTTAAACTACCAGGCACAAAAAACATAGACGATTTATTTCGCCAAAAATCGTGTATTGAAAAGCCGTGTAACAGTTTTTTAAAACTAATCCATTTTAATATGTTTCCTTTCGACATCCTTCTTTATTTCCTTCTAAAATGATGTCTTTACCAGTTGCATTTGCATATAAAGTTTTTTGTCGCTTAGAAAGAGAGAGAGAGCTTATTTGTCGGGTTCGTGTTAGTAACCCCTCTATCGTGTGTTTAATTGGATCTGTTATGTGTTTTTACCTACCATTATGTTCTCATCCTTAAGCCTATCAACGGCACACACGGCTATCGTGTTGTGCCAAGCCCTTTTAACGCGCCGTCGATTGGTTTCGTTTTAACGGTTCAATCCACTCGATTGCTTTCATGGTTTGTTTATTTTTTTCCCATAGAGTGATGATCCATACGAACACTCATCTTTAAGATTATATATACACACACTCTCCTTTCTCCAAGCGCCAAGCGCTGCCCGTGTCTGGTGGGAAGTGTTGAAAAGGAAAATCTGCGGAACATTAGAAATGGTGCAGTGTTGTTTTAGCGCTACATTACCCATCATCGTTTCGTTTTGTGGTTCGATGGTTGAAATTTTTGTTTTTATAAAATCATTCAAGCTGTCGTGGAAGATTATGATCGTAGACGAAGAAGTGCTAGATGTGTTTGCAGCAAGGATACGTCCTTACAGGCCAGTGAACACATGAACGTGTTTTTTAACGTATCTGCTTAACTCGCTAGAATACGTGCACGCATCGAGCACGACCTTTTCAAGAGTTTTAGAGTTAGATGTTGTTTATGTTGTTTCACCCACGACACCTCGCCGAAGAAAGCAACAAAAAAAACCCCGCCCAAGTGCCCTGAAAGATAAACACTCTAACTGTGGAGAGTAGAAAGAGGGCACGTGCTACGATCAGCTAAACCCGAAACAACCAAAAGTTTTGATGTTATGCTTGCTTTCTTAGCGATACCCTGATATACGAGTAAGATTGCAGTGTTTTATCTTGACCATTTGTAGACCTTGGCACGCACCGTGTGTGTGTTAGGATAATGCTGGTACATAAAGAAGTAGTTGGCCAACAAGGAAGGAATGTGCCGAAAACAGTAAACAACATTTTTATCCAGCCACGCGTAAGCGTGGAAAAACATAATCGGCTCCGTTTGGTAGTGTTTTATCTCATTTTTTATCTTCTAGAATGATTTGTTTCACACAGTTTTTATGTACTTTAATTTGTGCTTCACGATGTTTTATTTACTTAAAGCAAACTAGTTGTTTTTATGTTCCTTATTATGATTTTAAAACTTTTTCTTTTCTACCTGCTTTATCTTTATCAACATGTTTATTTTTGTTTTGTTATCTAACTGTTTTAATATGTTTTTGTGTTCCTCATTTTAAAGTTTATTGTTTATATGTTTTGTGTTGTTTATACATATCTTATTTTTTTGTTATTGCATGTATTTAATGTTACTCTTTTGCAAATTATTATTTCACTTTCGTATTTCACATACCGATGTGTTGATTTGGATGTGACTTACTTCTTTCATTTGTTTTTTTTTTACTCGCAGCTTGTACATTTAGCTTTTTCACATATTTGAACTTTCTTCCCTGCTTTTATAACTTAATCCTCTGTTATAATTTGATTATCTTGAGCATTGTGTTTAGCCAACAAATTGTTTGATTATTTTCTTTATTATTTACATTTATTTTCCAACAGATGTTGTATGCTTTGACCTTAGAAAGACATACTTTTCATAAATTTAGTATTATTTTTCCCATATTGTATCTCTTTTCGCAACTTACATAATATAATCCTGCTGGCAATTATTGTTTTACATTCTTATGTAACTCCTTCTTTGTTGACGACATCAAGCTTAAGTAGGCTTCAAAATACGGGAAGTTAAACGATTATCATACAAGCTATTTACACAGGAAGAGGGGAAAAAACACAGACACACACACACGGCGGAACTCATCATGTAAAAAGCAATAAAAACATCCCAAAAATGTGCACCTTAAAGCGCACCTTTTAATCCCACTTTTGTCATGAAAACATAACCCATCTTTATTGCACACGCGCCAAACAACGGTGTTTGAATGTTGTCCACTTGTGGTGTGAAGAAAAAAGAAAACAACTTTGGCGGCGGCATAAGTGGCTAAATGGATGGAAGTAGGGAATAATAATTATGTAAGAAAAATTTCACACCGATCATCCGGTGCTGCCGGCGGTGGGTTGTGAACAAAATTTCACTTTTTTTTTTGAGGCAGTGTAATCCCCGCCGTTCGGGACTCGAGTGGCATTTTATAGTTGGCGCAGGTTTAAATACTCCTCCACTCCTTCATAACTCGCAGACTTAATCACTAATCAAGCAGCAACATCCGACTGGGAAGGTGTTGCAAAAAAAAAATACACGAGAACTAATTTAAACAAAATTTATGCACAAAACAGCGCACGTGTGTCGAGTGGCGTACTCTCGTCTTTCTCGGGCTGCTACCCGTGTTTGGTCGGCACTTTTATTTCGCCTACGTTTTGATGTCCTCATGATGTGATGCATTAGTTCGGGAGGGATTTTTTTTTTTGCAAACCACACCACTCTCTTGTCATTCGAGACGATTATCATAAGCTGTGCTTAAATATCATCGTACAATTTACATAAAACTTGGCCCGACGGTGTCGTTTGCCCGGGTTTGTGTTACCGCATGTATGCCAAAGACCCGGAATGCTCTTGTTCGGTGCTGATTGGTGCAACACTGTTTTTTTTCACGTTGCATGAGACGCTTATGCAGCTGTGGGAGAGTGTCTAATAAACACCCAGAAGATGCAATACCCGACCATCCCGTGTTTGGCTTTTTTTTGTTTGCTGTTGTTGTTAATTTTGCGTGCGCTATCGTCGCCAATTTCCATACCAATCTCTCTCCCTGCATAATGACACAGCTTCCATAGGCTTGCGTGAATTTTTTTTTTTTGGTTGCTTTACTTTAGCACCCGATTATTATGCTTCCGCAATCGTCTAGTCAGGCGTGTCATCACTGCCAGTTTGCATGTGCTTGTCTCCCTCCCCCACTCACCCCCGGGGTGAAGAGGGCGCCTTCGGGGCCAAGTTCCGTTCAAGTGGTTTACGAAGAGGGTGAAAATGGCTTTCGCTTTCGTACGACCTAGTTTAAGCTGGGACACGCACGGGGCTGATGGGATGCGAGCGATGGGAATGTCCGCTAACTGGTGTTGATTTGGTTTCGTGACCATGGGGACAAATTTTTTTGTTTTTTGGGCCGTTTTTCTGGGATTTTAGTTTACTCTTTTACATTTTCTTACGGTACAGTGTGGGATGCTGTGATGAAACCTTAGACCAAATGCACCAGAAGCCATAAGAAGTTGAGGAATATTTTTACATAAGAGATTAATAACTTTTAAAATAGTTAATGTAAGTAAAATTGAGGAATATTTGGAAACCGTTATACCGTATAAGGAATTTTATTTTATTATTTAATGCTTGATAATGTATTAATATCTAATTTTCTGCCTGCTCAATACAGTGCGTAACACAATTATAAACCCATCTATGTATTTTTTCAAATAATTGAGAAAGTAGAATAAAAAGACACACATTTTTTTAAGAAATACTAAATGATTTAAATTATCAAAATAAAATTATATATACTCGTGTAAATTTGTAACTTGAAACCATTAGTAATATTTAGTAATTGACGTCACAAAATCATAAACAAAATTAAAGAAAAATGTATTTTTCTGTGCTTTATAACTGCATAAAAGTCATATTGATTATATCATAAAAACAAATAGCTTTAAAGTTATGCTACGAACTGTAGTTATTATTGAAAAGATTTTAAATTTATTTCCACCACAACAAAATTACGAATTCCACTGTGCAGCTACCAATCAGGTATCCAATTTTATGTGACCATCAATTTTAACCCTGCACACACAGTCACCACTTTTCCCTTTGATTGGATTCGTATTTGCGCTCGTGCAGCAAACGGGAGGATCGTCGTCTCGTGCGTTAAATTATGCTTTTTGTCACCTTAATTTCCATCTCATTTTCTTTCCACTACGGGGGGCTGTGTTCGTTGTGTATGAAAACAATAAAAAAACAAACACACGAATCAAACGATCTTCTTACTAACGAGATTGATTTTCCTTGTCCGATGCACGATCGAGTTTTATTTCCCGGGTTCGGGGAGGGAATTATCTTTTCCTTCGGACACCTTTTCACTCGGAATGCCTTTTTTTTGTTGCTGCCTTTCACGCATGAGGTGGTGATAATCATGTTGGGTTGAGCCTTTTTTTTTGGTTTCCATCGCTAATATCGTTTGCAAAAAAAAAGGCAAATGATGCGCGACGCCAAGGCGTCTTAGGCGGACGGATGTATTCGAAACGCCATCAAGCTGAAACGGATGTGCGTTAAACGCGAGTCTTTGTGATGATGCAAACACGTCTGCCCATGATGGTTTCCAATCAGTTAAAATTTGCATGCCACTGTGCATACGGCCGAAATGACCGTTTTAGGGGGGGGTTTCACACCGGATAATTATTGACCTCGCAGGGTCAGCTTATGTGTATCGGCGTGAAATCAAACCACAACAGCATGCACAGCGGAAGTTGCATCAGAAACCAAAAACAACAACAAAATCACTTACCAAAGTCACCCATCTGTCAGAGGCAGAAGGGTGCATAATTTAATGTTACAACTCTCACTGGCACGCCAGTAGGCAGCACAACGCTAGCTGCGTTGCAACGTTTTACTTTTAGCTTAGGAATTTGATTAAGCTCTCGTGGCGGTTTCGGCGCCAACCGTTCAAGGTTTTAGCCCCTCGTTTGCAAGTGCGCTACTGGCTCGTCATAGACCCCCGGAATTAAGGCATCGTTAAAACAACCAACCGAATCGTGTACATTTAACTGGCGCACAATTCGATTCGCAAGGTTACATTGCGCGATTCGTCAACCCACATGTTCGTCAACGCCAGTCGTCATTGTTTGCTAATTATTTTTCTCGCTTTTTAATCCGCGTGTGCGTGCAGATTGCGATTGGTTCAGTTTAATGTAGTACAAATTTAAATGTATTACCATCCGATCTCATACTGGGAGGTTGGGGTTTGGAAAGGGGAGGAAGAGATGGAAAGGAAGAAGGGGGCGGTTTATAAGAAAACCCCCCGAAGCGTTCGCTACCGGAGCCGATGTGCCAAGGACGCTTTAAACTCGAGTGGGAAGGGATTTTTGGTTTTTGCTTTGTTTTTTTTCCATGTCGCAATTTCGGTCATGCTTTGATGAAAAATGCATCCGGATGGGTATGGGTTTGCTCGTCATTGTGTGGTGTATTTTATGGTTCTTTAGTAGGTTTAGGTGATTTACATTTGCGGATCAAGATTGAGCGACCATTGTTGGGTGTTTTTTTTTTGCTTGTTTGTTTGTCGTTGATGTTTAATTATAATCATTTAACGTCTTATTATGCATTCAAAAGGGCAATGTCGGTTGATTAGAAGGGTAGGGTACGTGGAAGAAATAAGGGGATCGGGGATAGCAATTGATGTAGCAACATAACCTTCAAAGAGATTATTACACTTAATCTCCCCTAGCTGATCTCATTTCATTCTGACAGCACATTATTTTGCATAACTGTTATATTGACCTAGTTAAACTATTTGTAAACAAATGCAAATTAAACTCGGGTGCAGTATAAACGTAAAAGTACTGATTTCAATGCTAAAACATAAACAATATTTAGAAAAGAAACATAAAAAGATGATGAAACAAAAAAAGTAAACTCAAACAGAAGAAAAAAAAACATGAAAATAAGAGATGCGAAACAAATATTTTAATAACAAAGTGTTTTTAATTTGTTAGTGTTTGGTTAAGATTAATATTACTTCTCACTTTTTTATCATCTAAATCGACCCCAATTGGGAGAAAAACATCCCCCCAAAGACACCCCGGTTGCTCCTGCTGTGTCTCCCCCTCCCGCTACACACTTCCGTTAGTTCCGGTCTAATTATGGTGACCGTTTTATTTTATTTTTGCTACATTTCAATCTCTCGACCCTTTGCACACACACACGTACGCACTCTCACACCTCTTTCGTCGCCTCCCGGGTTCGGATCCCGTTGACCGGAACCGTTTACCCCTTTTGGGTTTTGCCCCCAACCAATCCCAAAGTGAGCCATCGGTGGAAAACAAACAACCAACCAGGTGCTGGAAGGAAACAGCACGAATAACTATGGCTTCATTAAAATGCACCATCAAAGCACGAAGCTACACACGAGTACATGAAAAACCCTCCCCACACACAGGGTGGTGGCGCAATCCCCCTTTTGGGACACGACGCCGTCGTTGGGAAATCGGATGCGTTCGAGTGTTGTTATCGACCAATCATCTTAATTACGGAGGAAACTGTCAATATCGGACATTGGCGGGATGTGTGATTCCGGTTTTGTTTTTCTTTCTCTCTCTCTCTCGTCTACTCGGTAGCTACTTTCTAGCGCTTCCACACTAACCACCTGTCAGCTGGTTGCCCTGAGGGATCCAGCAAAAGAAAAGCTTGGATAAGGGTATGTGAGAGCACCTTCAACCTTGTGCTAATTGTTATCCGCTTTCACTACACACACACAGGTTTTTGAGAGTACGATGAAGAGTACTCTAATTTGTACAGCTTAGATCTGGAATGTGACATTTAGCAGTGGCTCTAATCGTTTATCTAGAGTTGTACAGTAGTTAAAACGATTTCACAACGAAGTCACCTTTCTGGAAGGTACATAAATCAAGGGAACTATTAAACTCGCGATTTCTACATCGCTTCGAGTCTGTTTTAGGCATGGAATATGAGTACTCCGTACGGGGTTTTGTAAAGAACTAACTGACAGGATGACCTTTCAAGATGGATTCAAATTTATAATTCCGGAGGCACTCCTCGTGTGGTGGAAAGAATTTTGTCCGTTCCAAAACAATCAGGCAGATAGAATTCGCCTCCAGCAGTTTGGTCTGCTGACAGACAAGATCGATGGGAACTCGAGTCGCCCATAATCTGCCAACAGCCTCATTCGTGTGCTTTGAGGCTACGATCTTGGAAGATGATTACATTGAAGTCGAAACGGTGCCTCTATATGTGCCCGATGGTGATGTCACGAAAACCGAATCGTTCATGAGTCGCTCGAAGGTACAGCAAAAAAGGTTCGTGGTACAGTGGGATGGGATGAGATTATTAAATTTTCGCGCCAAACGGCCCTTTACTTGTGTTTTCCACCTCCCTGTGTTTTCCACCCATCGCCCTTCAGCTCTGCTCAGATGAAAACTAATCAATGAGCAAAGATTAAGACCTTCAACCGTTTGTTGTGACACGCTATCTGTTCGCATCTGGTGGCAACAAACAGTGGATGATGAGTACACAGACACACACACACACCCACAAAGATCCCGTCAGCTTATTGTAGACGAGTCACATACCCCGAGTGTGGTCTACATAAAGTGTTGGGAAGCTCCCTTGAAAGATGAACCGTTTGTTATTGTTTCTCGTGCTGCACGTGGTGACTTAACGGTGTTGAACGTTTTATAACCGACGTATCTTCAAGCCAAGGCTTTAACCGAGGTTTGGTCGGTTAAACACATTGCACGTTTCGTCGCTTTACCACCTTCTAACAGGTACACCCGCTAACGAAAGGCACTTCTAAAGCTGCCGCACTCAGGATGGCGTGACTTTGCAATTATGTGTGTCTGCATCGGTGCATTTTGTGTGGAGGAGGAGGAGGATACCAGCAATGTATCTTTGGAGTCTAATAGACAAGTGATGAACGGCAGCGACACTGGTCGGGAGTCGGCAGACGTGCGGTTTGTCCAGCGCCGTGATTGAAATGGGTGAAAAGTTGCTTTGCTGGGAGATCTTTTCACTTCGATCGAGGCTTTTTAGTTTTGTAGTTTAACCTTTCCGCGGTGGTCCGGAAGGGTTTAACCTTTACAAACTTTGTTGGTCCAATGTTCATGTTTATGGAAGGTTGTTCTTTAAATCGTGTCAAAACGTCAATCTTGCATTGAAGAAGATAATGATGTGCGTTAATGATATAATCGAGTCAAAATAGGGCATTTGATCATATTTTATGATTAAATATCATTTGGTTTTTTGTTGATAAATAGAGCTTATTGCAATATGGAGGGTGAAGTATGCAAAGTCTTTTGATATCTTTAAAGATATGCGTCATATTTTGTCTGATGTTTAACTTAAAATTTGTAATATAGAAGAATACGTCATAACGTAGGATACCTAAGAAATACCATGTATAAGGAATTCTAGACATTGGTATACTTCGCAGCATGGTATTTGTTGACTCGTAATGAGTTTTTCTCACTATCTTTAGCCGTAGTACTCTAGTTCCGACGTAGATATTGTCCATTTCTGGCAAAATCTTATTCGTCTTCTAGACGATGTTGCTTATAAACGTAGACAACTGTACAATCTTCTCAAGCAAAGTCTTCTTCCCAGTTCTTGGCCTTCAAAAACGTAGATTCAGAGGAGATGTACTAATCTCAGCTAATAGTTTGATGACTATTCGTTAAAGTAGTTCACATAAACCAGATCCACAAATCCAGAAGATGACAAACAACTATGAGCTACCAGTTCCAGTACTTGATAAGTGATGTTAAAGTCCCCAAATTTAGAAAGGAGGACCTTATTTGTAGACCTATTAGTTATTTATACTCATAATGGCAGGGCACTAGAGTCGTGATTATTTAATAAAATATTATCTTAGAAACGTTTCATTATTTGGAGTTGAAATGCTGTAGTACATCTATTTCAATCAAAATGTCAGACCGGCGTAATGAACGTTGAATGATTTGTCAGAAACCATAACCAAAAACCGAACTAACAAGCTACGCGCGTGCGAACACTGCAAACAACCGTTTGGTACGAGAGTTCACGAAAAAACGTGGAAAACGTACAACTCAATTGGAAAACAGCCGGCTCGAAAGTTCGATGGTGAAGAAAAACGACCCAAAACGATAACAAAACGAAAACCTGTTCTTGTTGCGTGCTCGCATTAATTAGCATATCGCCACAACCATATCGTTTTAACAGACCCCGAAACCCCAAAATCCATGCCGCCCCTCGTTCGCAAAAAGGGACGAAAGATACGTTTAAACAACGCCACCGTTAGTAATTTAAATCAAACCACCGCAGAGCAATCGTTAAGTGTCAAAGTGTCGCGGAAAATTGCTCGTGTCCACCAACAAAAGCCAGGACGGTTTGCATTTCAGTCCCTTTAGGACTTCTGCTTTGCTTTAGCGTACTTCCCGCGGAGTTTAATGTCCAGTCAGTTATGAAGCTGTGCTTTTATTTTTTTCTTGTTGTGTGTTAGTGATACCGCAAATTAACTGCTCTTTCACAACAACTAAAATCAAAAGAAAAGCGCGAAAAGAAAAATGATTACTGTGTGCGTTCTTTGGTGGTAATAAATCATCAATGATTGCGAAATAAGATAGATGAAGATGCTGGAAATTGGGAATGTTTTTTTTGTCCTAAACACGCTAGAAGGTAGCTGTAAGAAATGAAATATAGGAAACCTTCCACGAGGAAAGGACACCCAACACGGTTAATTATGTGGGTAAGAAATGTCATCCCACCGTTTTTTTTGTGTTGCTGGTCGATTTACGCAACGGAGGATTTATTTGTGCATGCAAATTTATGTCTACCATGTGGTAAAGGACAAACGACACCAGATTTGTTGGAAGAAGTTTGTCTAAAAGTCAGTAGAAATGTGTGTGATTTTTTGGTGTGCTTCTATTCATTGGCGGAACACCGGATAAAGCCAGGAACTGTGAAGGCTAATTTAGAGAAGTGTTGATTAGTTGCCCTGAACTCCAACTCGTGGTAGGAATGTTTAGAAATTTTGCCGAATTAACTCCTCCACATCCCAAACAACATTATACAGGAACAAAAGGCACAAAATGTCGTGAAAGTTCGCCAAAAATTCCATCATATTTAGACGTCTGTGTGTTTTTTTTTAGCTGGCGTCAGTGTTTTACATTTTCAGCGATTCATATTTCTTTCTCGTTTCCTCGATATGCTTTTCACATGTTAATTCGAGTGGGTGATTTAATCCTATCCACCGTGACTGTATACCTTTTTTCCGTCTGTTAATTTTATTTCGCATACCACAAAGCTTAGCCAAAATCAACCCTCCCAATCGTCGTTCGAAGGTGTTCGATTTAGCAAGCCGCCAATAAACAGTAAAAAAGGCGCATCTTAAAACTATCTAATTAATCGTGCGTCCTGGTGGGAAGATGCGTTCGGTAACGTTCCGCGCTCTCTGGATTGTGAAGAAGGTATTGTCGGTATGTCAAAACTTTCTCCATCGAACGTTTACGAGCTCTTCCTTCTACGAAGCATTTTAACGGGCGCCATAATGACCGTTCGGTTTCGTTTCGGTGGCGCATCTTCTTTCCTTTTCGATGCCCACTAAATCCCTGGTTCCAATCCCCAAACCAGGGAGTGGGGGTGGCTGTGGAGAGGAGCACGTAGGATGGATGGTACTTTTACTTTTACCGAACGCCAATCTCGCATGTGGTGGAAGAAATACCAAAATACATAATAAAACATGACCGAAAGCCCAGAAAGAAGCGATGGAAGACCTAAGACATAAATCCGTATGACACATCCCTATTTGAATTGAGGTGTGATGGCCGATTGGCGCACCACATGTGAGGGATGAGCACATGAGCCCGGCACGCAACAGATGAAGCGTGGTAACTGAAGTTCAACAAATCTCTACACCTTTCAAACACGAAACGCGTGCAACTACTGTAGAGGCCGCACCACAAGAAAAAAAAAACAACGTCTCGTGTATGAGCAACCAGGAGTAATAGGGTGCATGATTGAAGCAACATCCGGATGGAAAAAAAATCGCATCACAGATCATGCTGTTTGTATGAGACCAGGAAGGAATAGTTGCGCTTACTTTTACACCACATGCGATGTAAAGTGAAGGGATTAAATTTTTGTTTTCTGAGCTATTGGAAAGGTTTACTTTCTTACATGAAATTGAATGCGAATATCATAAAAGCTACTTTTGACATTTTTCCACTTGTTTGAATTTTATCTTTACAGCGCCCGAAAGTATGCAATCATTATTATTATTATCAGTTTTACTCCGTTGTAATGATATTATGATAAAAATTTGTTCGCAACTCTGCAAGCCGATCTCCAGAGTTCTCGATATTAAATAATAAAATTGGAACCATTAGTGGATTGTTTTCAACTTGAAGTGGAATATTTAGAAGTAATAGTGGAATGTATCCTCCTTTTCCCCAGATTTTGTAAAATTTCTCAACTCACACATTTGCTAAGCTGCGCTCAGGTTGCTAGTTGAGAAAGCTTTAAATAAATAGAAGCGATCTCAGTTTGTAAAACCTCCAGAAAGTGAGCTTAATTACCTTTTAAAAGGTTTTAAAATTTACCAAAAATAGTTTTGACAGAAGAAGCGTGAGGTTATTTAACAGAAAGATGCGACTATCTGTACAAAAAACAATTATCAAATCGAAACCGGTTGACACAATGGTGTTTCTGTGATTCTGAGATTTTTCTGATAGTAATTTCTGAAATTTACAATAAATCTCAAAATTAAAAAAATATTCAAAGGCTATGAAAGTAATAATATGTCAATGTTCCTATTTGAGTCGTACGTTTTTCGAAAATGAGATAATTTTGGGAACTAGTGAAGGTATAATATATTCCTAATATAAATAATCCTACAGAGTAATATGAGGTGTTGTTAAATTCCAACGGATTACATCAACACTTCGCGCAAATATTATCGTTATTAATATAGCGCCTAAATGTATGCAGCTAGTTTAACATTTTGAGCTTTTTATTTATTTTTCTCTTATCTTTATATAACTCGTATATAATAAAGAGTGTTTCGAAAGCGGTTTAGAATTGATAAAATTTTATTTTAAATAATTGACAGTACAACAATAAAATACGATTTCGCATTCGCATGATATTCTCACTTGAAATTCCTCCTCTTTTTTCCTCCCCTAGCGAATTCAGCCAGAGAAAGTTACACCCAGTTGATCACAGAAATCGGTTGGGAAAAAAGAAAACGTTCTTTGACATTGGCGACGTGCCATGAATCGATCATTCCAACACAGTACACAGAGCCGGATAAATCTAGGTCCGGGATGGTGATATTGTTGGTCACTCAATCCGCATGGTGAATTTTTATGTGACACATAAATTTCTTCCCTTGAGGATGTGTGAACTTTTTCCGGGCGCTGAGGTGACTTTCCACTGTCCCAGCACTGCTCCGACCGGCGATGCAGTGTGCATTAATGTTACATGCAGGAAGGGTGGTGGGTTTCGCACAAAAGCTGCGAATTTCAATGATCCATTCGATTGGCGTTCCACATACTGCACACGGGTCGCGTGTATGCAATGAATTAAATGTCACCATTTCACCTACCAGCATGAAGTCAATTTTCTTTTTTACCAAACCACAAATAATCCTTATTTCAGCTGAAAGAGAATCCCCCGGCAAGCAGTGCCGACAAAGATTGCAGCTTTGTCAAAAAAGCGAAAGTTCTTCAAAATATTGTCTAGCCGCTCAATGCGCTCTAGTGCGACAACAAAACGAACCAGCGGGCTCGTTATAATGCAATCGAAAACTGTGGGAAAAACTCCAAAGTCACCGGCGAAACTCCGGAAAGCAAAATGGAAACCATTGCGAGGGTGGAAAGAAGCCACCAGCGGGACGGGAAAATTCGTCTTCACGGTCAATTGAATCAGAGACAGAGCCACACGATCGAACACGGAATCAAAATCAATTAATGGTCTATTGGCTGGTAGACGAGGTGCGCATTGCTGGTGTCTTTCAGTCCACTCTTCTTTTTCCTACCCTTTTGTTGGGTCGTAAATTAGAAGATTGGCGTTTTGGATTCACTTTAATGAGGCTCATTTTGAAGCGTCGGCTGTGTGCCACGGTTATGGGCCACAAAATGCAAAACGCGTACGCGGTATGAAATTATGAGCCCAAAAACCATGAAGAAAAACGATCACCATAATTAATGACATCAACGCCCGTGTTCGAATGGTGGCGGACAAGGGTGGCGGTGGACGGTGGCATCCGGGGAGGCCGTGCGAAATGTCGTGTTTTCTTCCGCATTTTGTCGATTCGTCTGGGTCTCACCGTCACTTTTACCGAACCGTTTTAGCGCATCGGTAAGCGGTTTGATTACGCGATCCACCACTGTGATCGTAAATGAGCTGTCATCGGTTCATCTTTTATGTTGTCTCGGTGGTTTGATAAGCGAATCCACTCGATACCGTTCAGCAGTGTCTCACGATCATAACGGTGAGGTTATATATTTTTTCTCCTCGGAGTATGAAGCCACCGGTATTATTTTGTTTATTGCGTGGTAGTCGACTATTTTTACGGTAGGCAATTGACAATATTATTGGTGGCTTCAGTTTGGAAGAAAGCAACCACAAGCCAAAAAAAAAAGTGAATGGAGTATATTTATCGAATGTATAATTCACACCGATTTTTCATCTTGCTCGATGCACTGAAGAGGGCTTCTTCTGATTGCGCAACAGGCCCGATAGAGGTAACAATTATGAGAGGTACGTTAATTTGGAGCTATTTTTAATATCTTTGATAGAATGTGACAGAAAATTAGCAGAAAATCATTATTATTTTTTTCTTCTTCAAAATGTGTTATATAAATAAAAGCTTTAAAACGAGGATGAGTTCGCAACTTTGTTTTAAAATAGCAGTTAAACTGTTGATAAAAAGGAGGAAAACGATTCCACATTTATCCAATAGTAGCTAATGAACGTTTGAAGTAATCAAGACCATTGCACACTGTACACTTGTGTTTATTTGTGACCGAAAATGAAAGTAAATTTGTGAAGCGTATTGCATACTTTTAGGGAAATCTGTCAGTAAGGACATAGGAAAATATCGCACCAAAAAGGAATAAATTCGACAATGAAGAGATGTGTTCATCGATGTGCAGAAGGCACATTAGTAATGCCTAATTTTGGTGTAAACCTTAACTCCGTAACTCCAAACCGGGCAAGCATTATGGTCCTATTATTTGGATGGTGGTAACGGTAAATGTGGAGGGTTATAATATGTACACAAACTGGTCACGTTGCGTATGGCTTTTTGTTCCCACGACCTTGTCCTTCTTGGCTGGACGATTTGGAGCAATCTTGTAGCAGGGTTAATGCAAATCAACGCACCTTTTTTGTGGGGTTTTTTTCTTTCTTTCTTTCATCTCCCCCCCTCCCTAAATGAAATTGAATTTCAATCGATGAACACTCAAGGGTTTGTGACCGAAAGTGCCATTTTGTGAACCTCGAAATTGATGCTGCAAAATTGAACCGTGATTGGAGGGTTGTTGAGGTTTTTTTTTTCGTCATCTGCACCCACCCCAAAAACGTCAAAGGACAGGCACTTTGTTTGGTGTTTAAATTAAGCTCAAAATGTAACCCACAATTTCCTCAGGTCGGTGTTACTGTTCACGTGATTCACGCTACGATGAGACGCTTATTTGCATTCACCGAGTAATGAGTGAGCTTACAATGCAATGGCAACCCGTCAATCAATATTAATTCATCATACTCATCCATCCGGTCTGGTCTAGTCCGGAGGCTCATCGACAGCGCGGAGGGAGGGAAATAACAATAAAAGCAAAACCGTAAAGAAAACAAACACATCAGCGATAGAGGAAGAAAAATGGATGGATTAAATAAATTGCACAACAAAACTGTACACAACAATTCGCTTGGGTAAACTGTCGAGAGGCAATCAGAAAAAGATGAAAATTATTGTTTTCCTTTGGCGTCTTTTTCTCTCTCACTCTCTGCAGTAGTTCATTGTTTGCCTTTGTCTGTCCTATCGTTTTCTTCACCATACAAAATGGTCTATCATAACCTATATGAGGGTAATTTGGAGGATCAATTACTACCGTCTCCAGAGTAAAAAAAAAATACAACTCACAAACTCTGTGTTCAACTAACCAAATATAAAATATAAGTAGCCTTGTGAGTAATGAAAAAAAAAGCTCAAACCACGGAAAACGAAAATGTATGGCCCGACACACGACATCTTCCCGGTTTCATACAAGACCCGTACTGACGTTCCCAGCGCCGTCAAATAAATACCCATCAACGATAACTTTCAATCTCAACGCATAATTATGGCGATCATTGTCTTTTTTTTTTGGTTACGGATCACGGTTTTTTGTTTTGTTTTGGGGGCCTGTTTGTCCCTTGTTTCCCTTACCCCATTTTTGGATTGGTTCTTGCGAAGATGTTTCTCTTGCGATGTAACCTTTGACTTTCTTTCTTTCTCTGTCCTCGCGTCAGAAGAGTTGAATATGTTTAGCGTAAGTCTGTTGTTTTTTTGCGTGTACTGTTGCACCGTGCGTTTTGCAATCGGCGTGAGAGTCTGTGCATCATACATGGCTGGATCGTCTCCTTCGTATTGTTTTCATGCTCAATCATATTATGTGTCACATCACATAATATTGCATCATCGGGCTTTGAATCAGGTGCGCGTTACTCGTACTAATGGGAGTTTAATAATTACTTTTTTTTAATTTAATTTTAAAAGATTACACAATTAAATCACACAAAAGATTACAAGATTAAAAATTGAGAAATCAAATACAATATATAAAGTTTATTAGCCCTATATAGACGTTTTGCTTTTTGCATTGCCTAACTCTAGGCGATTTATAATTTATTCACTCAGAATCGTAAAAACGGGTCAATTTTGTGATTTTTTCATTGAGTAAATTTTTCAACAAAAAAAAACAATATCTAATTTAAATCCATAAATCACCAACAAGGTAAACAGATATTTGTTTTCACCATCAAAACGAAGGAAATCGTTCAACTTAAAACCAGCTCCATGCAGAAGCATCCAAAAGCTTTTATGCGCTTTAATAACGCATCACTTTCGTACCTTGTTTCCAATACGACACACTCACCCGTGGTTCAGCAAGAAGGTATCAATTTGCAAATACCTCTTCAGCAAAAACTCCCTCCCGAAGCTGCCTTTTTAACACTCTTAGCACGCTTATGCTCCGTCTGTTTCGGATTGTAACGCAACCGGATGATTATGATTATTGGGTGGCATGAGTTTCGCGGTGTCTATTCCATTCTCCCGAAGGGTGCCAATTATGCAAGTTAGAGCTTTTTCGCTACCGATTACACAAAGGGAAAGATGAATTGCATCCAGGGTAGCATGTAAGTAGCAATTTTAAGAGGCAAACTTACTGAGTTCTTGTTGAGTGTAAGCGGATAATTCAATTTCAATCACAGTACGGCAATAAATTGTTCCGATTGGCATACGTTTATCAGCATGTGATTGACTCGCACCGGAATATTTGTAGCATTTGCTTCGATGATTAAACTTCAGCTATTGCCTAGATTCAACTATTTCGATTTTGGTTTCCTTTGTTTCTCTCTTTCTCTCTCTCTAACTCTCGGATAAGATGTCATTGCGCAATCGTCTCCCTAACTCCTGACAGATACGATCTATTGTTTCTATTTCTTCTCAACAACAAAACACAACTATGCAACCGATGGCCGGTGCTTCTTCCCGCACGCATCTTCAGCTTTGTACATCTCTCAAGAGTCTATACTTTCGCTAGACTTGTTCCTATCTCATCTCGCACGGCAGAAAAAGAGACAGAAAGCGAAAGAGCCCTCCAACGCGATGGAATGCACGCCAGTCGAAGCATGAAAAAATGAACCCAGCGTCTCGGTGTTTGTGTCCGCCCAGTGATGCCATCGGGGATGGCGATCTGTGTTTTTTTTAGTGCCGGCTTTTTTGACGAACGCTTACAAGCGATGTGCGCGTTGAGGCGTAAAATCTTCAAAACCATGTACCAACATTTTCGTACGCTGGCTGGTAAAGGGAAAATCATGATCACGAAAACATAAAACAACCAAAACAGTCTTCATCGGGCATTACATCCCATAACAGCGGGCCCAATGGATTGCTATTTATCAAATCAAACAGCGTGAACTAATTGTGAGCGATTTAATGCACATTTCATTGACTTTAAAACCATTTTCTTTTCCTTTCTCACTTTGCAGAAATTGCAACACATATCAAACACATCACACGGTAACAGATGCATCATCAATCGGTATTAGGCGAAGCACA
Organism: Anopheles funestus; assembly: GCF_943734845.2. NCBI lineage: Eukaryota > Metazoa > Arthropoda > Insecta > Diptera > Culicidae > Anopheles > Anopheles funestus. Next base: position 69,747,711 of record NC_064599.1, on the reverse strand, counting down.
GTTGGCACAGTGGTGCTAATTTTATGCGACGGATCAAACTCGACGAAAAGTCGGAATCATTTTTTTACGGCACATAAAAACAAACCTCATTTCACCCGTGTGACCTCCAGCGACGGTTGGAGGGATTGCAGTGTACAACGGAACGGAGATGTGTACAGGTGATCGTACGTTGTCAAAAACGTAACACTCGATCACTGCCTGTTTTCAACCTTTCGGGTGCAACGTCTGTCTAAATATAAAACAAAAATAATCTAATATAATCGCTTCAGTTGGCGAATTAGTTACAATAAGCAACATCTCCTACCGATCTTCATCTCAATTATCACGATGGCCCTGCTTGGTAGACGGAGATCCTCCTTCCTGAAGCTAGCCGCCCTGTGCGGTGTGGTATGGTTTATGGCTGTGTTTGTACTCTACTCGGACGATGCTAACCGGGCGGGCCCGAGCGGTAGCGGCAGTGGAGCGGCCAGTGGTGGTGGAGCGATGGAATACGAAACGCCCCGGCGATTGCCACTGGAAGGTATCCGGAACAAGTTCAATCAGTTCATCGAGAACGCACGGCTGGACGCGGATCGGCAAGATCCGGTAGTGCCGGAGGTGCCGGATGTGAACTTTGTCGATCACAACCGCTTGGAGGAGGATGGTGATGAAGGGGAGGCGGGAGCCGGCGGTGTTGAACCGGACGTGGATGAACCACCGGTAGTGAAGACGGTGAAAGAAACACCATCAAAGCCCAGCAGAGGACAAGACCATGGAGGTGGTGAGTATCGTATAACAGATGTGTACTGCGGGTTGCCTACCTTCAGGCGAATAACTATGACGAGTGAATAATTTCACTTTCATCTTTCAGGTCTTGTACTGCCCGGTGTTATTGCCCCACCGAGTGACGGACCGGGAGAGCTAGGAAAACCAGTCATCCTGCCAAAGGAACTATCGCCGGAGATAAAGAAAATAGTCGACGAAGGATGGACGAAGAATGCTTTCAATCAGTATGTGGCGGACATGATCTCCATACGGCGAACGCTACCCGATCCGCGGGACGCTTGGTGTAAAGAAACGGACCGATACATGGAAGATCTGCCACCGACATCCGTCATCATTTGCTTCCACAATGAGGCGTGGTCCGTGTTGCTGCGTACCGTGCATTCCGTGCTCGATCGTTCACCCGATCATCTCGTGAAGGAAGTGATACTCGTTGACGATTTCTCCGATATGCGTAAGTGTAGTGCATCGGTTCCCATTTTGCTGAGCTTTAAAAATAACGAAAAGTGGATTTTCCTACAGCTCACACACAGAAGCAGCTGGAGGAATACTTCCTCGCGTATCCGAAGGTGAAGATCATACGGGCAGCAAAACGCGAGGGTCTTATTCGTGCCCGTCTGCTCGGTGCTCGTCATGCAACAGCTCCAGTTTTAACATATCTCGATTCTCACTGTGAATGTACTATCGGTGAGTTGAATCTTCTTGAAATGCAATGTGTTCCGAAGTAACGTTTTCCCTTACTAACGTACAGGATGGCTGGAGCCACTGCTTGATCGTATCGCGCGCAACTCAACGACGGTGGTCTGTCCTGTAATCGATGTCATCGACGACAACACGATGGAGTACCATTATCGCGATTCGGGTGGTGTTAATGTGGGCGGTTTCGATTGGAACCTGCAGTTTAACTGGCACGCTGTACCGGAACGTGAAAAGCGCAAACACAAGGTGGAAGGTTTTGCATGAAATCAGTACAAACAGCTGTCGCTAATATGTGTTTTTCTCCTATTGTTTTTTTTGTAGAGCCCTGCGGAACCCGTTTGGTCACCGACGATGGCAGGCGGTCTGTTTGCGATCGATCGCGTATTTTTCGAACGACTCGGCACGTACGATTCCGGGTTCGACATTTGGGGTGGTGAAAATTTGGAACTCTCCTTCAAGACGTGGATGTGCGGTGGCTCGCTAGAAATTGTTCCCTGTTCACACGTTGGTCACATCTTCCGGAAGCGTTCACCGTACAAGGTAGAGAGTGACATTAACCGAAAGGTGTGAGCTCGGAAATGATAACTGACCTTCTTTTCGATTTTGTTTCAGTGGCGAACGGGTGTGAATGTGATCAAACGTAACTCGGTCCGGTTAGCTGAGGTGTGGATGGATGAATACGCCCAGTACTACTATCAGCGCATTGGTAATGATAAGGGTGACTATGGTGATGTGAGCACGCGCAAGAAGCTACGTGAAGAGCTCGGTTGCAAATCGTTCCGATGGTATTTGGACAACATCTATCCGGAACTGTTCGTGCCTGGAGATGCAGTCGCTTCTGGCGAGGTAATGTTTCGTTCACTTCTGAAGTGAATTGAACAAATGCTCGTACTTTTCATGCTCGTAAAAGACATGAAAGGTGTGAAATGAATAATTGTTGCTCGATTTTTTTCTTCCACGATGGTGCCTATTGCGAATTGTTACGCTCAAAATTGTATTGCTCCTTTGTGAACTTAATACGTTTCACCCTCAGCAACAGTAGGCACCTTCGTAGTTGAAATCATATTACATAAATAATACTCAAATTATGAAACTATACAGGTGAGAAACATGGGTTACGGTAATCGAACCTGTCTGGATGCGCCGGGCGGTAAGCGGAACCTGCGGAAACCGGTCGGACTCTATCCGTGCCACAATCAGGGTGGCAATCAAGTAAATAACCTTTTGCATATACTGTCTAGTAGCAAATGCCAGAGCGTAACAGAAGCATGCAAAACAGGCTACCAATCATCACGTCCCCACACAAATAATGCCGGAAAAAACTTCGTTATCAATAATTTTTATTTTCAGTTCGTCGCTTGCACGATCGTTGAAGTCGTTCGTTTCGGTTTCAATATTCTCGATTTAATTTATCCGTTTTCTTCTTTTCTTTTCTTTTTTTTCCGTTCTTCGTCAACCGTTTTGTAATGTGTATCACTGTGTTTCGCCCATGTTCCGATCGAACATTCGGCATAACGCGTTTTACCCTGTCTGCACTGTGTTTCTGTGTTTCTGTGTGTGTTGCCTTCCAAAATGCACAACCCCACCAAAAATTCAAACTCTCTCTCCCTTGTTTGTGGCGCACTCTTCTTGTTTGTTTTGCAACTACCAAAACACAACTACCATACCTGTGCAGATTCGGAACCTGTGGTCTAATCTGTGTATCGATTCGGCGGCAAAACCCGAGGACATGCATTCGCCGTTGGGCATTTGGCCCTGCCATCAGGCCGGCGGCAACCAGGTACTGTACACACAAACGCAACCCCCAAAACAACAAAACTACACACACCCACATACACGGAAAAGTACACACTACCCATAGGCACACACACGCATACACTGGACGGTCCTACTGAGGCAGCAGGAGAAGAAATTTTGTTTTGGCTTTTGTTATTTGTTGTTGTTTTGGAACACTTATTGGACTAATTGACAATGGACAGTGGTAGCCTTCCTGGCCGGTAATGGATCAATCGTAACGCAAACCTAACTCCATGGACCATAAACGTACGGACACATATTGGCCACCCGCCCAAAAAATTAATATCTCATACACATACACAAGACTAACACAGACATACATCATTCACAAGAGATGGGAAAAAGCGTTATTATTTCATCAATATTTGCTCAAGAATTAATGCTTATTTACAAATGGAAAATACTTGGTGATGCGGCATTACTAATTCATTCTGCTTTGCTATTTTATATTAGTACGCTTAAACGCTTAATAGAAATGTGTTAGTGACTGAATAATGCAAAAAAAAAATACTAACTTCCCCTTTACGCGAACTTTAAAGCCATATTAGCCATATGACTATCCCTATCGCCTAATTAGTTTTATTCTAAAATTCAAACCAATATGCATAAATTATTCATCGTAATGTAGTGCCAACATCACCACTATTATTATAAAAAATGGAATCCAATGCATTTCTCACCCGAAAAATAAAGCCTTCGTTCATTATTTCTTACCAATTCGGTTTCACAACTCTCTGCGTAGTGTTCACCGTAATGTTCACCGATCGCGATATCAAACGCAATAGTAAATCACCAACGTAGAGCTCACGATCACGATATTCATACTATGATCCATCACCGAAGCACCATCTGGACCTGTGCCATGTGTCAAATTTAAACAAACCCTCACGGTGGAAACGTTTCTTTGTACGAATGGCAAACCAAAAAGAAAAACGTGACTAAAACATTTTAAACAACCACGACTTAGACACGGTTCGACGGTTATTATGATAAGCGAAAGTACTCGTGGACAGTTCACTTTCCAATACCTTTGACATGACAAGATTGAATAACGAACGGAAAGAAAAAAAAATGCATGTCCTGCGTGTTTTGAGTTAGATTTTTCTGTCTCGCTTTACATTATTTGATACTTTGTTTCCTTTAATATGAAGCAGTGTTTTGTTGCCAAAAAAAAACAGAATGATACATTTATTTTCCCAGCACAGTGACGCTCTACGCGATGGAAGGTATTTTGCTGCCAAAAATTGTTAATTCACACCCATAAAAGAGAGAGAGAAAATGAAGTACAAAAATTTGTGGTGATGATTGGTAAACTGAACGCGAACTTTCCTTTCTTGTACATACATTTATTTTGCCTGCCAGCCAGCTGTTGTTACATTTTCCCTTTGCTTTGTTAAGATTTAAAGTCATGCAAAAAAGCTACTACCTATCAGCGGTATGGGTTTGGTGCTTTTTGTTTTGTATTTATTCGTTCTAATGGAAGGTAGTTTAACAACAGCAGACATAGCAGCGATTAGAAAAGAGAGAATACTATATGCTTCAAACCACTAAGATAGTGTTTTAAACTAAGTGGAAAGATTACAGGAAAATAGTCTTACATACAGATGAGAGAATTTCATTTGTGACGCCGTGTGTAACTTTTTTGTTTTGTTTTTGGTCATCGCATTGAAACATATCATTCAGCACGAACATACACACAACAACATACGATCTACACCTATCGATATGGAATTGGTAGCTTTTATATCTCCTGACGGCAGCCTCTTAGTAAATTAGTATGAAAAAACAAATTAAAAAAGTACTATATGGTACTGATTGCATACCTTTAGGCGTCTTTGTTTTAAATACGTCGTAAAGTATGCAATCTCAACATGACGAGCAGGGTTTTTTAGAAGCTTAAAACTTCTCTACTTATTAAGAGCTGCCATCTGTGGGATCTCATTTTCATTTCTCTAAATTCATGCCGTTCGTTCGTCCTACAATGTGTTGCCATTGGTGTTCGTCTTTTAAGTGTCTCGATGTTACGTCGGGTGGCAGTTCATGGCAGCACCCGGTTTAAAATGTACCCAATCACCAATTGGACATCATTTGTTCATCTAATGTTTTTTTCTTTCTCCATCCTTCTGGTTTGTCCATATCTATCCCTTACAGGGCAAGTTGGGCGCACCCGACCAGCATATGTTCTCCCGTGTACGTAACGTAAACCATCGTCTATCTGTAAGCCTCCGATCGGGTTAGATGTGTGTGTATGTATGTCTTTTAGTGACAACAAACACTCCACGCTGGAGCCAAACTAATAGGGTGCCATCATATGCGTCTCTGTGACGCGGCTTGTACCTCTAACACGAGAACTAACACACAACACAACACGGGGAAACAAAAAATCGAAACGAAACATTCAAAACATAAACACATCTGGCTGGTGATGATCTGCCCAACAAGCGAACAAATATCATGCTGGGTTTGTAACACATCTAAAGGACTTCCATACGGCGTGGAGCAACAAGCATACGTTACATTTCATTCCGAATGTTGATGATAATATGGCGTCCTCGTTAACCGTGGCGTAACGCAATGAAATTCTCTTTCTGTATTTGTAGAAGATATTTTCTTTAACGCTCCATTATGTTACGCTATAGAAACTAGAACGTATTTCCCCTTGTATGAGCTTGCATAATAATATATTTTACTTCTTTTTTAACCCTCAATATCCCGCATCCTTTCCTTTTTTTGCGATTCTGTTCCCTCTCTGTTTTCTCTCTCTCTCTGAAATGCCACCCTTTCCCGTTCCCTTGCCATTTTTATTTCCCTTTCCTTTTACTAGTACTGGATGCTGAGCAAAACGGGTGAGATCCGACGGGATGAAGCGTGTCTCGATTACGCCGGTGATGACGTTGTACTGTACCCGTGCCATGGTTCCCGGGGCAATCAGTACTGGAACTATTCGGACAACACGCACCTGCTGCGGCACGGTTCGTCCGATCGTTGTTTGGCGATCAACGAGGCAAAGAATAAGCTGATCATGCAAGACTGCAATTCGGCCGTTGAGGCACAACGGTGGTCCTTCCAGAACTATGACGCCAGCAAACTGTGAGGGAACTGATGTGACTGGCGATTACAACACACAACGACACTAATCCGAGCCACTCGGGTAAGATCGATTAGGCGTTCTGGTGCTTTAAACAATGCCACCGGATAAATAGAGAGAGAGAGAGAGAGAGAGAGAGAGAGAGAGAGAGAGAGAGAGAGAGAGAGAGAGAGAGAGAGAGAGAGTTTGTGTGTCTGGAAGGAAGAGATAGAGTGGTAACAGTTTTCTTCAAAAACAAACCCCAATACTACTATCGCTACCTAACACTGGAGCTATCTCAGGAGCTAATCTCAGGATTTGCACCATGAGTCTCACAGACTCTTTTCCGCGTTTGGAATGGAAACCAGTTCCAAGTACGAAACATAAAACCTCTACAAAAAAAAACTGCGCGCGCAAACCCTGTATGCTTCCTTCAATCAATTCCAAATCACACGTCTACAATCCCCGAACGCCCGAACATGAGAGAACATAGAATTGATTTTAAATTAATGTGATGTTTTATAAGTGTTAGAAGACAGAATGGCAGTTTAGTTTCCACGTTTTGTTTTATTTTACCGTTCGAAAATACAAACAAAAAATGCTCCTAGCTACGAAGGAAAAGCTACAAAAAATGGCCGTTGCCTTATGCTCAACTTGCCAAACCTTTGCTCCCGAAAGGAAAATCAAAACCATTGGCATCATTATGAAATACATAAAAATGGGAGCAAAGTGTACGAGTCTTTTAGGCGGAAAATGATTGCGTGGAGCAAACAGCAAGTGGAACGTGACTTATTTGTTTGCTGTTGTATATATTTAAGTAGAAATCGATGCAAAAAGGAACCGAGCGAGGTGTGCGGTTTGTCCGTTGACAGATAGAGACTTTTATTCCAATCGTAGAACAAGCGCATTAGTGTCTTGATCGTATGTTTTGTTTTGTCTAGTTACTTTAATTACCTTGTTTGTCCCTCCAACACGTTGCTTTGCAATAGTGTTTTGCTATTCACAGCATTATACTTTAAGGTTAAGGTTAACTTCCGAAGCGAAAGGGCTGATTTGCTATATTTAAAGAATATTATTGTTTATTCTCCGTTTTTTTTCTTTTTCGTTTTGTTTTATAGTTAGCGAAAACGTTTGCGAAATGTGAAACGACAAAATTAAATATTATATTTAAATAATTATCTGACTGCCATACAACAAAAGCAAGAAAGTGTAGGGAGCAAACTTCTTGCTAGCAATAGAAAAAAAAAACAAGCGCAAGGTGTGCAATTTGAAGGAAAAAAACAAACGAAGGAAAAAGCGTTGAGGAAGATAGTTAAATAATAAACAAGATCCTAAAGTCAAATGCGAAAGTAATGAGAAGATTAAAAAACACACACAGAAACGGTAAACGTATCATACAAACAATCTTGTAAAGACTTTGCTACAGAAGATTTCAAATAACCAAGTAAAAAAAGGAAAAGAACCAAATTCAACGCAACGCATCCTTTTTGCAAATGCACACAGGACAAACAAAACTGAGAGCCGAACGAGAGACAATCTTAAAAAAAAGAAATACAAAACACACAAAACTCCAACGCACGCAAGCAGTACTATAGCGCGATCCTTCTAGTACGGAGAGCTGATTTAAATAACAAAGTATTCAATTATATAAATTTCCAAATTGAATGTTGAGGCCGTAAAGTTTGAAACTTGCTCAAAGATAACAAGTGCATACAAGAAACGAAAATCTCTGTTTGCGTTTTCTTCCAACAGAGTTACACATTATTTGTTTGTGAATAGCACGAGACGTGGGAAAAGGAAATTATAATTAAAAAAGAAAACCAACCGAAAAATGTTTTTAAAACACAAGATGAAAGCGGTTTTATTTTGCGTCGAAATACACATATCAAGGAAGAAGTAAAAGGAAACGAAACAAAACTATTATCTGCCGCAAAAGCGATGAACTAAAAGTAAGATAACAACGATCATTCCATTTTTTTCGCCCAACACAAAACAAACTTACGAAAGAGTTGTGCAATATGTGTACGGTTTTTGATTAGTGTAGATAATAGACTTTTATCCTCAACTGGTGGTACACACATATCGTCAAATTAGTAACACAAACTACAGTGGAACCACACTTACTATCAAGAGTAACTCCTCAAACGAACGAACTTCTCTACTTCCGCTCGTAACATATCGAGATTGTTGTTTTTATTTACCTTATTTCGTTCATAATGCATATATCTGTACTTATTACACTATTTCTACATCGTTGCAACAGTGAAACATACATCTTCCAACAGCAGCAACAAAAGGCATATCGAAAATAGAGAAGGTTTTGATTAAACGTTTAAACCAATATGCATTCAAACAATCACAACAAATATAGCTTAACGTTGATTTTATGATGTTTGAAAGACACAGTTAGCTTTTAGCGAAAATGTTTCGTTTTGTTTTCATCCTATTGTCATTTCTCATAAGGCATGAGTTAGTTCAATTGTGCAGGAAAGCGAGTGTGCAGTTACGTATGGAAAGCAAACCCACAACATCCCAAATAGGAGCTATATTTAAACCATAAAACAGGAGAAATGCTAACATTTCTCTTAATGTGCCTTTTAAAATTCATGCATTACGCACCTACAGTAGGGCATTCGCCAGAGAAGGTACTAGAGAGAAAAGGAGCGAAAGATCGATAATACGATCGGGAGCATTTTCCCAAAATCCACTCCCTGTAAAGTCACAGTTTCCAAAAACAGCAAAAAAAAAAGAATGCGATAAATGCGAAGCAAAGGAAATGGACAAGGAACGAAATGGTTTCCAAGTAATAGAGCGCAATGAAATAATTCCTTCTCCAATAGACTTCCACGATCGGGATAGCAAGGTGTATGTGTATAACAACCGATTAGCTCATATAGATATATATTGAAACTATTTTTAGTTTGATCTTATACAACCGAACGCAAAACAGTATGTCATCGTTTTATCGTATCATCGTGGCAATTGTACTTTAATAGGAAGAAAAAGAGAGAGAGAGGGAGAGAAAACTCAGATGCTATCGTTGAAAGGATATCTAGAAATGGGAGGGGAAAAAACATGTAAATAGTAAAGAAAAACAATTGAAAAGTAGGAAATAAAACAAAAAGATGAGAAAAATCTTTATCGGTAACGTATAAAAACAAAACATACACATATCTTTTATGAAGAAATAAAAAACACACACAAACACAACATTTGCATTATAGAAAAAACAGAAACAGATAAAATATAAACAAGAAGAAGAGAAAAAAAAACATAAAACAAAAACTACTGAAGAAAACAAACGTGTGTGGATAAAAAAACATTAAAAACATCGATATCTAATAATCAAACAAGAAATCTGGTTTTGTAGTGGAACTGAAATGAAATAGGTTTTTTTTTCTTCTTCGTTGAATCGTCAAAAGGAAAAAAAAGGAAAGGATACATCACACCTTTTTACACATTAGGCTCACATCGTTCGAAGCTACTACCGATCCTATCGCTTGTACCCTCCTATCATTGGTGTAGCTATTTGTGCAAGTCACACGTAATATATGAAGGTAGAGAATGATGAAGTAATGAAAAATTTTGTAAACAAAAAACGCAAACGTAAACATCGAAGCAAACGATACAACCGAAACGTTCAACAGTTAGGGAGCGGTCCACGGATCATAAAACAGCCAAATGGTTAGTAGCAGAAGAAACATAAAAAACGGCACAAACTACTACCGAGTTAAGAAGGACAACAAAGTGTAACAATAAAGTAATAAACGAAATTTATTTGGAAAAAAACTAATTACGCCAAGCGTTTCAATTCTATTGAGAACCTTTCGTTATGGGTTGAATATCGAATGGGATTTATTTACAGCAATTGCTCATGGATTTTAGGCGTTAAAAAATGGAGATGAAAAAAAACTAAACACAAACTGGTTATGCAAAAAAATAAAATCACAAAGCTTCATTAAAAATTTCCCCTAACGGAAATTAATACCACCACAATTCGAGCAGCATTCAAAATTTCGAGCTCGAGAAAATATCCCTAATGTTTACTAAAGAAAAAAAAGCGTCCCCTTTTTCCCTCACACACACACACACACATCCGTTAACTGTCATTTTGCCTGGTGTTACAATACAGCGTGAAAATGTGCCGGAAAAGCGCATGCGTTTGATTCCAACGGAAAGAAGGAAGGAGAACGAAAGCTTCCGTTCCTTGCCGATTCATTCAGCGTCGTTAGCATTCATCTACGCTGGCTGGTGGCGTCATTCTGGTGGACACTGTCAGTTGAGTCGGATGGGAAAGCTTTAAAGAGCCTTGCGTCCATCATTGCACCCATTGGCAGCATCTGTAGCGTGCGTGCGTGTGTGTGTGTCGCTCACAGTAATTTCACCCTCGCCATAGGGAGGAAAATTTTGTGCGTGCTATTTTCGTTCACTGTTTAGTTCGTTATATTAGTGCTCTTGCCTAAAAAGGTAGCTACAGCGAAGTGTATTTCTGTTCATTTGCGAAATGTGTTGAATACATTTTTGCTATTTAATCAAGGGATAGTGCGTACAGTGGTGGAAGAAATTGATGTGATATGTGTGCCTACAGTGTAGTTGCCTACAAACATGCAGGGAAATCTCATGTTTCATAGCAAAATGTGATAACAGTGGTATCATTCAGCGAAAGATCTCGAACAAAGCGTTGAAATTTCGTACGAGCTGCGTAGGCAAAAATAATTTAATGAAAGAAGAAAAAAGTCCCAGCAGCTGTTACCTTTTCTTTTCGATTTTCTTTTTTTTTAACGCCGAGAAAAAAAAATCACCTTTTAGCTTTCCGTCTCTATTCAAATTTGCAACTAGATGCAATATTCCATGCTACGAGATTTCCATTTGTGAATGAATTAATCATAGCAACCAGGGCCACACAGAAATAGTCACTCCAGAAGGACACAGGACACAGGGGCCGTCTAGGATAAGGCTAAAAAGGAGCAACAGCTCCTAGTTTTCTTCCAGTGTTTTTCTTTCACTTCCGTTTCCTCTTTTGCAATTGCTAACGTTTCGTGTGTGCGTGTGTGTTAGTGATACCAGACGACACTTGAAAAGATTGAAACAGAAGGACTTTTTTTCCTTCTGGTGAGGGTGTGTGTGTGTGTGTGTGTAAAATGTTTCGTGCTCTGTGGTGTGCGTGAATGTGAACAACAACTTTCCCAAACCTAAACTCTAGGCTGAGCTGCTGTTGCAGCATGTTCATTTTCCACTGTAGCAAGACAGGAAAAGCTCCCGTTTGACCTCCATAGCATAGAACATCTAGCATAGAAGATAGCAAACGCTTCTCCCCCCTATAAACACACACACACATACACTCACACAGAAAGCACGGCTAATAGAATACCGCCATCACCACTCATTCCGTGCAACTCATCCAACCTTTGATTTGTTTGGTATCTTTAACCTGCTCGAACACCACGTGCGCTTCCCTTCGTACATGTATTTTCATTCATACACATCTTTCTCTCATCACACCATTCTCTCTTTCTCTCTCTCTTTTTATTAATTCTTTTCCCCCATCTTTTGCTCGTTGCCGCACACACCAAGTAGAGCCAACCTAATCTCCCTAACCACCATTTTCCTGTTGGATCGGTTGAGTAAAAGCTTGCAAAGATTGCAACAGGTTCGTATGCTTCTGGTCTGACTATTTCTCTCTCTCTCTCTCTCTCTTTCTCTTTGTATGTGTATGTGTGATTGTTTTATGTGTGTCGTTATCTATATGCGTTGGTAGTGGTTGCTTACCATGAGGAAACATATTTATGTTAAAGGAGTGGGAAAATGAGGGCAAAAGACAACTTTGCTTATTTAAACGTTTAAAAACTAAAAAAAAGTGCTACATTTTGCATAACTGAAGGCGTTTTTCCATTCGATTTTTTTTTTCGCCTGAATTTATGCTATCTACGAAGCAAATGTGGATTTTTTTTTAAATTCCAGTTTAGCATCCCGTTTTAGATAATTTCTTATTGAGAAGAGCTGTGTATAAAAGATTCTGTATCTTTCACAAGAAATGGTTTTGCCACAACGTATTTCATAGCGTTTATTTTTGCTCTGTCGTCTGGAAGTGATTGGGACACTTCCGCTCAACCATGTCCTTTTTTTCCTTCCTTTCTCCCTCCCTACACACGCCTGCACTCAAGGCGCTCCTTGTTCTCTTCTCCCGATGCGCACGTGTGCCGTTTCCGTAGCTCTATAGGTAATGCGAAACATATTGCCCACCTGACTATGTTCGCATCCTTAAATGTTGCTTCCCCTTTTCCCCGGGCCACCAGGAACGGGTAACGTTACATTTCCATTAAGCTAGGATGTATGCCACCTGAATGGCTAGCTGGTTGCTGTGCACAAATTGCAAAAGCGATTAGACGACCATCATCTTGTGTTGGAAATGTCCGCACACCGCACGGGATGCCAGACGCAATTAACGAATGAAACTATGGAGTTCGTCGTAACGTTCATGTTACGTGTGCTCGATTGATTAGCAGGCATGATTGATTACTGAAACGACAACGATGACGGTGTTAAGGCACCATTGATTGATTGAACCAATTGCACAATGTACAAACACCGAGTAACATAAGAGCGATGGGAGGGCGTTCCTGCTCCAACGGGGCGCAATGGAGTATGTTTTTCTAACAAAATGATTAATGCAACAGGTGGAAAAGAGCCAAGAATTGGATGGTTTTTCATATCATCATCTCGAAGCTTTCTGGAAGCTCGAAGAGACAACGAACGAAGAATTATAGAAAATCTGTTTCATTTTATTCATCGCAATCACTATCAAAGCAATTTTCATGCAGTTTTTGCATAATTTTAGGCGTATCTTTATTTTAGCCTAAGTATTTTACATATGACCATAGACATCTAATCGATGCTCACGTAAACAACCAGTTAATTAAATGGTTAAAACATGATTTAAGTAAGACAACATAGGGTACATTTTATAAAAACTCAACTCGCTCCCATCGGAACGTATCTCCTTTAGTATGTTTCTTTGGTTCATTCACGCCTAAAAGTATGCAATTTCTAAACATATTACTTTGTTAACTGCTTTCGGTGTTGTTGAAAAGGCGTCTCTTCAAATAATAAAGTGGGATGATTGACAATTATTAAATGTATTTGCAACCAGTCTAGGTTGTCCATGTTGAAGACAAAGCCTAGCTTTATTTATTTTTCACAAATCATCTATATTATAGTTCAATGCTTTCACTGTAACTTTCTAGACAATAAGTACATGAAAGACCTTCTACAAAGACCTACACGCATCTTTTACCATCTTTCCTCTTTCTCAAAAAACAGCAATAGAAATTACAGCTATGCCTGAAGTGTTACCACTTTCTGGCATGGCTGACGCCGAGCCGGACCTCTCGACGTTCGAGAACAAGTCCGGGCTGGCGGAGGACATGAAATTTCTCGCCTCGATGCCGGAACTGTGCGACGTGACGTTTCTGGTGGGAGAAACGCGCGAACCGGTCTGTGCGGTGAAAGCAGTACTGGCCGCCCGGTCACGTGTCTTCCAGAAGATGCTCTACCAGGCTCCATCACCGCAGCGCAAAAAGGAGCCGCCACCGCGCGAAAACAAACTGCGACTCTTTCTGAAGCGATCCTCGGAACCGCTGTTGAATCTACAGAATGCGGCACAACAGGTAAGTTTTATGTGTGCCCGTAGAGGGTAATCGAAAGCGTACCTAATGGTTAACTAATGTACCCAACAGTGGACAAATAAGTAGCTTTAATTTGAATTTTGGAGACAAATAAAAAAAAAGATTCATTTGTTTGTCTCATTTTGTGAACATTGGTTTTAAGTTCCGTAAGCATAAGTTTATACGCTTTTTGTACATATGCCAAAGCTGATTGATTTAGTTTCTTTTTGTATACGATCTCCTAAGCCTTTTATTGAAATGTGCTTCTTTTAATTCACAGAATTACGTTAATGTTTTGTTTTGTTTCATTTATTCTTTTTTTGTAAATATATTATCTTTGTTTGATCTTTTAACCGAAACAACAAATGATCAACAAATAAACCAATTCCGTTTGTCTATTTTGTCTCTCCCGCCATCGTTCCATGCGTGTGTCATTCAATTAAACAAAATTAAAAAAAACAACCCACTTAATATAACATTCACACTGTTAAACGTCTGTGTGCCGTCGCATTCGTACAACTGCTCCCGCTTGAATTACAAAAAACCAAATTTAAAAACAAACGCTTTTGCTCCCATTTCGTCCACATGTGCTCCTACCCGAAAAAAAAACATCCTTCATCCTTTTGCTCCATCTGGCCACAAACTTTCACACATATTCCCGAACACACACACACATACACATACACACGCACAAAAATGCTGTGTGTGGCGACAACAAAAACCAATTGTGTCCGAATAAATGACCATCCTTCACCATCAAAAACCCCACCCATAGAGAAGCGGCTTCAATCAGCAACTAGCGCCTATTGCGGAGGTAAAATACATTAGTGGCAAAACAAATAGCAACCAAAAGCCCGAATAACGGGCAGAAAAAAAAACCGAATCTCGTACCTCAAAACTAGTGATTCTCTTAGCTTCTAGCGCTTTCTATCGCACACTGACCTGTGTTCTTCTGCCTGTGCTTCTGTCTTTCTATTGCTCGTCTCTGCATTTTGCTGTTTCCCATCTCAGATATAGTGTTGCTGCATGTTCTTAACTTTATTTTCTTTTAACAAGCGTAACAAAATAGCTTACCCATTTGCTGGGCCCATTGAGGTACGCAACTTTTCCATAATTAGAACTCTTACTACTTCTTAGAATGCGTATCGATACTTAAATTGCCTTTACTAAAATATGCAAAAAATACCTAACTGTAAAATATTTTCCTTTAAAATTATGGATCGATATCCCATACATATGGTAACAGTTAGTAAATCATTTCAAAACATTGAAATAACAAAATATAGTGCATCGTAAACAAAACTACTCCGTAAAGTATGCAATTTCACAACTTTTGGTGTTCAATAGCGATAGGAATATTTTACATACATTTAGGCGTAATTAGAATAATTATTCTCTTGATGAGACGGACGGATGAGCGTTCTGCGACGACGTAGAGATAAATGTAGTCAAAAGTAGTGATAACACATTAAACAAACTTACATATATATAGCTTAATCTTTTCCATGTAGAACTGAGTTCAACACAACGTATTGCTTCATTTTAAAGATCTTTTTTGGCCATGCTTACTACTTAAACACAAAACACTTCTTTATCATCTGTTATGAAATTTTGTTGAAAAACTTGCAATTTACCTTTACCTTCACCGTACACCGGCATGCTTCGCTTGAAATCGTTCCATGTGCTTACGTTTTATTTGCATCTACTATCTTGTATGAAAGTGATCGCTTTTGCTAATGCAGCAAATACCTGATTAGTATTCTTCTACGCAAACGGTAGATAAGGAATGTTACTAGATATTTCATTGTAAAAAGGCGTGTTCTTTTAACATCAACAACACCTTTACACTGATCGCTTGCCTATTACTTGCTCTTACTGCTACACGCACAAGCTTTTAAATCTGTGGCACACTAAATAGTCACCCAAAACCCAAGATGATCGTACACGATCTTTTCCCCTTTCGCGATCCCTCGCTCACTCATTAAAGGCACCAACTCTCTACCATAAACACTGCACAAACAATTTGTAAACGCTCACGTTTTGGTGTTTCGTCCCTCTTCTGTACGTTCTCACTAGCTGAACAAATTCCATTCGTTTCTTCTTGTTGCTTGTATTGTGATACTTAGGCACTAACCGCTACCTCTTCTGTACTTTCTTTATCTCTTCCACAACCCACCATTGCTTTAGCCGGCAGGTCAACAGCATCAGACGCTTATTATTGAAGAGTTTGAACCGGACGTATTTCGGCAGCTGATTGAATACATTCACACCGGTTGTGTGACGCTGCAGCCACGCACCCTGCTCGGTGTGATGAATGCTGCCGACTATTATGGGCTCGAGGAGCTAAGGCGAGCTTGTGGTGGGTTCGTGCAGTGTTGCATTAACGTGGATACCGTGTGTGCGCTGCTAGCGTCGGCCGAGCGATACATCCAGTACAAGTGTACCAAGAGCTTGGTACAGAAGGTGCTCGAGTTTGTCGACGAGCATGGTAATGAGGTGCTGAATCTGGGTAGCTTCACACTGCTGCCCCAGCACGTCGTACGGCTGATACTGGCCCGGGAAGAGCTGCGTGCGGATGAGTTCACCAAGTTTCAGGCGGCACTGATGTGGAGCAAGAAGTACTGCGACTCCAACCAGAACACCCCGCTGAAGGAGGTGATTGGGAACTTTCTGGAGTACATACAGTTTCACAAGATTCCGGCAAACGTGCTGATGCGTGAGGTACACCCGCTCGGTCTGGTGCCATATTCCATCATCATGAACGCGCTGGCGTACCAGGTGAGCCATAGGCGATCCTCCTCCTCCTTCCCCAATCTGCACCCGTGCTAACTTCCGTACCTTTCAGGCAGACCCAGCAAGTGTGGACCCCGGAAAGCTCTCCCCCAACTCCAGCCGAGTAAGGCGGGCGAGACAGTCGCACGGTCGCTCAATGTCCGTGCAGAGCTCGCTCGATCCGTACGGCTCCAACACGACGCTTAGCTCCAGTGGCAGTAGTGATCCAGCTAGTGGACCACCTCACAGCAACTAACAAAGGCTCAACGGCCCCTCCTCTCCAACTCCAGAGTCGTCCTCCCACCATGGCAGATCGTTATCGTCCTCCCATCACCAAGGTCAGCACAACCATCACCACGGCCACCACAGCCAGCACCATCACCACAGCCAGCATCTTCACCAGCCGAACAGTGGCGGTGGTTCGAGCAGTTCCCGCTCGCTGCCCAAAATACGGAAGGCTAAGTCGCAGAGCTTCCGGACACGCCGCAGTCCTTCGGAGCGCAGCTCGAAGGGTGGCCACATATCGCCGTGGAATTTTAGTACGCAACTCAGCACCGGTACCAGTACGCAGCAGCCACAGCAGCTAGCCAAATCTCCAGTCGGTAGTATGACTCATCTGGAACAGCACCGCAGCTCGATCAGTTCAGCCAAGAGTCCGTGTCTGTCACGCCAGGGTACGCTGCGTTCATCGCACCGACGTAAAAGCAGTCTCGGTGCATCGCTCAACCTGAGCCAGGGTCGTCGCAGTCCGATCAGCATGCTGAACGATCGAAGTCCATCCGGACGGCCAAAAAGTCCGAACCTACTCATCACCGATCAAGCGTATGCGTCCAGTTTCGATCGACGGTCACCGACGGCAATGTCCTTCTCGGGACGCCGCAGCCCATCTGGGCTACGGTCACCTTCCGGTGGTCTCCGATCACCTTCCGGACGTCGCAGCCCGCTCGGGTTCAACCTACAGTCGGAATACTCGGATCTGCTGCAAAGCCAGCAGGACCGATTCAGCCCCAACTCACTCAGCAGCCACCAGTCGGCAAGTGGACCGGATCGGCGTACAAGCCCAACCATCCATCTACCTCCAGAGCGTAGTCGCAGTCCGGTCGGGTTCGGGTCCCGACTCGGTGGCAGCCTGTACGGTCCAGGTTCGGAATCACGCTCGGCCCGCACCAGCCCTACTACTCTAGGTAACATTCCACCGATCACCATCTCCAATCCTTCAGAGACGTACGAGATCGTACAGAAGTCTATCGAAACGAATCAACAGCAGCGTAGCCCCAAGAGTCCAAAGAGTCCCAAAAGCCCAATGAAAGCTGACCCGGGTGCAGTGCCAGAAAAGAAAGAGAAAACGAGCGTCATGAAGGAGATACTAGCGTTCGTGCGCAAACCTTCAAAGAAGGTAACGACACGGACGAGCAAATTTGCAGCCGCCTTCACTCGCACCGAATCTACCACCGGAGCACCTTTGCTGCGTCAGAGCACATTTTCCAGCATTCAGAACTCATCCAGCTGTGCGGGACGGAATGCGATCACTAAGCAAATGTCGGAGATTGCTTTCGAACCGATCATGTCTTCGCTCAAGTGGAAGAACGTTGGATCTAAAATGTCGCTAAAATCACTCAAAAAGCTTTCCCAAGGTATGAGCGTTACTTCGGACGGTCGCTCACGGGATAAGCGTTCCAGTGGCGATGAGGTGAGCGATGTCGAAAGTAGCGATGGAACAGCTGCAGCATGCGCAGCAGCAGGCATGCCTGGCGGATCGGAAGGTGTGTCTGAAGTGCTTGAGAGTGTCCATTTCGAGAAGGTCGGCGAAGCATACATCAAACATGATCAGATACGGGAAGAGGAAAGCCCCAGAGGTTCACAGGATAGTGCGGCTGGTAGTGATGACGAAGAGCGAAATGCTGCTGACAGTGGCCGTTTAAGGGTGACAGCTGTCAGTGAGATAAAGAAATCTTTGGAAGCTCTTTTTACACGCCAAGAACCGATCGATGAAGCGGGTGAAACAGGGACAAACCGGGAACCGGACGCTATCCAGTGCCCAACGTTTGAAATTGAGCCACCGTCGCGAAGAGCTTCGTTTGATCCACCACGATCACCGTTTTTGGAGAATCTGCGCAGTCTTAGTGACACCGATCATGAGGGCACTCATCACAGTCGGTTAGATTCGGGTGGAGATAGTTTCGAGATGATCGACACCACCGATCGAATGCCGGGTTCCAGTGTGTCTGGCGATCGGCACTCCTCAATGGACACCAGCTTCGACATCTCGCGCTATCAATCAACTAGCTACGAGGATCAGAACTCAAGCTTTGAGCTGGTAGAGCTGGACAACTCCCAGCGTGGTGATAAAACGCTCTCCCCGTTTGACATTCGCAAATCGTCGATCGAGTTGGTTGATGCAGAAACCTTCCAACGTTCCGGCTATCCCGAAGGTCGCAAGTCTTCGCTCGAAACGCATTTCGACTTGGCCGACAGCTATCAACAGCATCACCAGCAACGCTCCGCTAGTCCCCGGTCGGCGTTTTCAGTCATCTCTAGCTCGCGAGCACCTACCCGTAAGCAGATCTCTGAACCGGGGCGCTGTCGGGACTCACTGCCAAGATCGGGAACAGGACCATCCACCAGCACCGGAATGAAAACCCACTACTCAGCACCTCATCGTGCCAAGTCGCCACTCTCCAACCAGACCTCGTCTAACTTTAGCTCCCGCGACAGCTACGACTCTATCTTTGAATCTACCGGCCCACCACCACACTACCACTCGCAGCAGCGAAGCCCGTATTCATCTTCCGACCCGAAGCAACACTTTCCCCTACCACCTCGCAAATCGTCCAACGAGTCGCCCCGCTTTCTCTGTACCGATAAGCGTTGCGCCGCCATCTTCGAACCGAGACCATCGATCGGTTCGGTCGGGCAGGTCGGTACGGGTATGGCGGGTGCGGCGACGGGTCGGCTGTCTTCCTGCTACCTGGACACCTCGAGCGGCAGCGAGTTTGAACCTCCGTCACCGCGCCGTGCCGCCAGTGCCTCACCCAAGCACACCTTCACCTTCCGGATCGTGCTGAAAAAGGTGGACAGCTCGCCGGACGCTATCTGCCCGTCGGCCGAACGGCGTCAGCTACGCGAAAAGGCCGAAAGCCGTCATAAACGGCGCGACAGTCGCCGGAAGAAGCTGCTCGAAATAGGGAAAAGTTTCTAAGCCGGGAACGTAAACGAGATCCTCAGAACCAGCGGGTTGGATCTCACACTCAACGAAGGAATTGCGTTCTGGTTTTGCGTTTTAAGCACCTTTGTTTCATTTGCGTTCGGGTTTTTTGCACCACGATAGTAATCTTTCAATTTGAAGAAGAAAAACTGTTCGAGCAGTGCAGTTTATAACTTTTTGTTTACAGACACTTTTAATGCTTCTACTTGATTTATACTTTAACACTTTATTATGCATTACCGGGAGATCTGAATACTTCATCAATGACTACTCACAGGTCAATAAGAAAGGAAAATAATTACATTTTGCAAACATTTAATACACTCTAGCCGTCGTTTTTTGCATGTATTTCCAAGTCCAATTCAATCATATCAATAATCGATCGATTTCCCGTTTGAATATGCGAATAGCAATTGCAATCTTCCCAACGTGTGAAACCCCCATATGTAATAATTCAAAACACAAAGAACCAGTTCCGGATATTAAGAACGTTTTTAAAATCTCCATCTTGTATGACGACACACATACACGCATTCCTTACAAACGACAAAGTGTTCAAATAATGTATTACAACAAGCTGAAACATACTGAAGTGAAACGAATTGTGTAAGAGAACTAAGCTGTACCGTTACCGTTCCTCCTCAGGTGTAATTCATAATCGTGTAGGAATATGGACAGAAGGCTAGCAAACTGTCAAAATTGTTATAATGAAATGTAACGTAAACGAGCCTTCACGTCACTCTTTCCCCTTTTCCTGCCGAATGGATACCGACTTACAAATGGAGCCATTCTGTTTCTGGCACACGTACGAGAACGTTTCCTTGTTTGTTTCCCGTCCGTGCCTTTCCCTTGCCCTTTTCAAGATGACATGACGTTGTACTACCAATATTAAACATTCGATGTGGGATCACCACACGTGGCAAATAGGTATATGACCAGTAGTAGAAATGTTACATTTTTCACTCATTCGTAAATTTATCAAATGTTACCCCGAGTCGTAGAGAAGATAATCGTTATACGAACCGTTCTGCACACGATCAATGGTGTAGGGAAGGATATATTTCAAATAGAAGAATAGAAGAAGCCAACACAACCGACTGACGACACATAGATTTGCAACACAATTTACTATCAATGCTCCGTACATGAACTACTACTAGGTGCGCAGCGCAAAATGCGCACGTTAAATGTGCAAGAAGGAATCTTCTCCAGGGATTTGGTGGGATAACTGGATGTATCGTGCAACGGGTACAACTACCGAAGCAAGACAATTTTCCGGGATCAAATCATCTACTTGTTAACGTACACTCTGGATCTCCGTCTTTATCTTTCTTTCACTCTTATCCGTATAACGGACGAAGAGCTCACAGCTGGTTTCTAGTAGCTAGTTCAGGATTAGGGTAAGATACAGGAGAATACTACAGATTTGACAACAAATAGAGCAAAGAAAACCGAAACTTTAAAATAAAACACGATCTGGGAAAGAGACGCTGACGATCGGTACGATCATACCAAACAAGCCATGAGCAGCTGTCATGTGGAGAAGAACCACCAGAAACACAACAGAACCACACAAACAGCAGAGACTCTCTGGAGGGCCGTCTTACTGTGTATGCCAATGTGTTACCCCTACCTTTTTTCACGTATTGTAACGCTACACTCTTTCCCCAGCATTACATCCCAACACACCTTGCTATGTTAGATGTGTGTCCAAACGCTCTCACGATAACGGTTGCTGTCACAATCGAGACGCACAAACGCCGGAAGAATAGCATGCGAGTCTGACATGTGTGTAAGTGTATTTTTGTATGTGTGTGTGCGTGTTCTTGAATGTCGGACGTCTATAACGTATTCAACCCCGAATCGACCCCGATCCTCGTCCAGATATGCTAAACAGTCAAATTGTATCACCATAGTAATTGAGGAATACAGTACACTTTTCCTTTTGGTCTGGGAACTTTTGCTCTCGAGAGGAGCGCCTAAAAGTATGCAATGTAGATTTCTTTTAAGTTGTCCAAACGGCAAAAAGATTACGGATTGCATACTTTCAGGCGTGCATATACTAGAGATGCACCATCGTCGACACAGACATTGGATATTTAATGAAACTAAAATCAGTTACTAACAAAATCGCATACTATCCTTATTGCTATGCATTCCAAATATTCCTTTCGAGTCTGTATTGCTTTTATGCTCTCATTCGGTGTGCCAATTGCAGTAAATAAATCCAATAACTCGTCCCTCTGCCAAACAACATTATACTCTGCACTTCTTCACAGTAAGCCGTCAGGTAAACGTTATAGGACGGGAATCTTCATGGACATTTGCATACCATTAAACACAATCGCACATACTCCAGTGAAGAAAGAAAAAAAACTCGCCAACAATATTAAGACTCAAGCAAATACGACTAAAACATACTAACCCACCCAACAAAACACATGGTGACACAATCAAAGTAAAAGAATCCATTTGTCTACATCCATTTAATCGGTGTATGTTGATTGATATAAAACAAAACCAAACCAGCAAAATATATATTGATGAAAAAATGTTTACTGTACGGAGATGTTTGCAAACGGAAAGAAAGACAAGGCGTGAAAGGGTAAGTGGAAAGGAAACGCGCTATCCATGATGCGGTAAAAATGTTATTTAAACCTCCTGCGATAATTGGAGCAAGTGCTGCATTCGCCATGCGTTAAAGAGTTTGCAAACCACTTCTTATCGCTTAATCGCTTTTGTTTCGGGGTTTTTTTACATTGTTTTCCATTGTTTTCTAGAAATTGAACTTACTAGTAGGTAGATTGAGACTATCGATTACTTGTAAAGTGAGTTTCGAGGTGTACTACGGCAGCTAAACCTTTTAATGTGATTTTCAATTCTTAAGGTAATTTTGATTTTTTTAAAGTTAGCACCTTTTAAGCTCTCTAACACCGAGACATCAGAAATTGTGTTTTATTTCGAGTTAAAACGCCCTAATTCGCAATGTATCGAGGGTATAGTGTATACGCAACTGTAAATGATAACGATGCGTTTGTTGGTGAAGGAATAACCATACCGAGCGTCGAGGCGGTGTTGATAACATACGATCGCACCTTAAACAAATGAAAGTGAAGTGCAGTGTTTATCAAGTGTTCCACATAGCAAATATCACATCTGCAACACTAATCATCTCTCCGTCTGGTAATAATGGTAGGTTGTATTTTAATGAAGCTATATGACTTGGAGTTACTGGAGTTTGGGGTCAAATGAATCCCATCAGTCGGAATACAACTAGGGAATAGCGTATTCATATACGTTTTTCTTGAATTTTACCTTTATTGCCGGAACTTTAGCTAAGACTGATAAATAATAAATGTTATCATTTAGTTCAGATTTGATGCCGTAATAGCTTTCGATTTATAGACGACTTAAACAAATATTCTTGCAGTAGCAACTTTCTGAAATCGAAAGAGTTGGCACTTTTTGGTATATAGATGACATTAACTCTTGAGATACCTAAGACTGCAAAATTTTCCATAGCAATGTCCAACTTGTCTAGGTATTACTTTAAAGTTTGGTCAGATGTTACGATCTTCCTGAGTAACGATGAGAACACTCTATCCTCCATCTTCATTCTAGAGTACGTTGAACTCAACGGTCATCGGACTTGTCTAGAATAAATTGGTATTCGAATCTCGACTTATGTCCTTTGTCAACTTTTTGTGCTTTCTGAACATAAACTTGATCTGCTATAGTTCAGTTGGTTTTCAAACAACATTGCCTTATATAAACTTTCAAATTGACATACAATAGCTTATCACATAGCACATGTAGCAACGCTCATTTAGACCACCCTAAATCTAAGAACAAAAAAACTTTCACAAGAAATGCCAGAGAAAGAAATTTTACGAACTACCGTTACACAAAACAATCTATTGTGTTAGAAGTTACTAATATCGCACACGGTTTCGTTTGCGTCATCTAGCCAATAACGCAGGCGGTGGACAACTCACCACACTGGTAGATATCATTTTATCGGACACATTCTTATTGTCTCGGCCGTAACTAACACAACCTTAAGTTGTGGCGTGTCTTATCAGCTAGCACCCGAGTGGTTAAACATCATTTACAACTAAACCACTTCAGGTACATTAGGTCATCCTCGCCCTTCCCTCCATTCCGTTCTAACGTGTCAACAGTCCGTATCAGTGTCGCGAGGTCTCCATCATACTGCTGATGACGTTTTACGCTCGTTCATCAATGTGCAGTAATCGGAAGTAAAAGAAAAATAAACAACGTGGCAAATGAACCTTCTGAAAAGTCGTCCAACTAGGTCTTCCATTACGTCGTGTGCCATTGTGGTGCAGGGATACACGTAGTAGCACTTAGCGCTTATCATTGTGAATCGTTTACGTCTAGTCTGGTAGGAGCTATGCGAACGATCGCATCGTTCTCGTTCCTGGTCTAAACTAACTACTTGCGCATTGCACTGGCGAAGAATGGTTCCATTGCTTACTGCGAAACATTTGTTCTTTGTGCTAGTACTTTCGCTGGTTGTCCTTACCTACTGGATTGTGACAGTGGAACGTGATTCTCCCAACGATACGGATGCTTTGCAGCAGGAACTTAATTTCGTACAGAACGTTCAAAAAGTCCCAGGTGGTGCTTTCGATCCCGATGGAACACCGGGTGATATGGGACTGCCGGTGATACTACCGGAAAAACTGTCCCCCGAGGTAATGGAACTCGTGCGAAAGGGATGGGATGAACAGGGTCTCAATCAGTTCGTTTCGGACATGATTCCGCTGCGCCGAAGGCTACCTGACGTACGGGATGGTTGGTGTCGGAGCCAAGAGCAAGCGAGACGAGCGCATAACATCCAACCCGGTACACTGCCACGTTCGGTAATAGTGATTGTGTTCTATAACGAAGCCTGGTCGGTACTGTTGCGCACTGTCCACTCCGTTCTGGACAGGACGCCTACCGAGCTTATCGACGAGATTGTGCTTGTTGACGACTGTTCCACGATGAGTCACCTTAAAGACGAACTGGAGAAATATATTGCCTCACTTGAGAAAGTGCGCCTGGTGCGTTCCACCGAACGGTTGGGTCTTATCAGGGCGAGATTGTTTGGAGTGAAAGCGACCACAGCGAACATCATTACCTTCCTCGATGCTCACTGTGAGGTAATTGAAGGTGAGTTAACGTAACAGGAGAAAATGGTTCCATCTTCCATCTATACTGTGTGTGTGTTTTGTTCTTGTTTTCAGGTTGGCTAGAAGCACTAATCGCCCACGTCGCAACAGATGAAACGATGATCGCCATACCGGCTATCGATTGGATCCACGAGAATACGCTCGCCTTAAACGCACAGAACTCGGTAAAGTACTTCGGTTCGTTCGATTGGTCACTAAACTTTCAATGGCGAAGTAGAGATCAAAGAATCAAATCCACCTCCAAGAACGGTACCATCGACGTACATCCGGCAGCACCGTACGACACACCGACCATGGCTGGTGGACTTTTCACCATCCACCGAAAGTTCTTCGAGCGGCTCGGTTGGTACGATGAAGGCATGAAGATCTACGGTGGTGAAAACATGGAACTCTCCTTCAAGGCATGGATGTGTGGTGGCAAGCTGCAGATAGTAGCGTGCTCTCGTGTAGCACACATACAGAAGCGCGGCCATCCTTATTTGCGGGAGATTGCCGGCGGCTTATCGGTTATCAGGCGCAATTCGGTCCGGCTGGCGGAGGTATGGTTGGACGAGTATGCGGATTATTATTATGAAA
This sequence comes from Anopheles funestus, assembly GCF_943734845.2. NCBI lineage: Eukaryota > Metazoa > Arthropoda > Insecta > Diptera > Culicidae > Anopheles > Anopheles funestus. The sequence continues at coordinate 69,721,971 of NC_064599.1, read as the reverse complement.
CATTCGGCGGACGTGACAAGCGAGGCAACTTTGGAGATGTAACGGCACGGAAGGAGTTGCGTCACCGGCTACAATGCAAACCCTTTCGTTGGTATCTCGAACACGTCTTTCCGGAACAGTTCGATCCGAGTAAAGCTGTAGCGCGCGGTGAGATACGCTTTGGTGGTAAAACCCAATATCCGACGTGTCTTGATTGGCCGACGCAGCTGTTGTTGGTTGGCTGTCACAGTACCGGCGGTCACCAGCTGTGGTATCTGACAAAGCACGGCGAGGTAACGCGCGAAGATCACTGTCTGGATTATGATGGTAACGCGGTGGCAATGTACCGATGTCACGGTATGGGTGGCAATCAGGCGTGGAGTTGGGATCCGGAGAGTAAGTTGCTGAAAAAACTTACCTTCGATCGTTGCCTGCAGTGGGATCGTACCTTTTCGTTAGAAGTTTGTGATCCAAAGGCACCGAATCAGAAATGGCTGATGCAAAATTTCAAACCAAACAATCTGTGATGTGGATGTTTTCCGAGTGCCTTTAGACGCGACAACAAAACAAACAGACAAACGTTATAAGATGAATGAATTGTATGTGCATCTATAAACAACTCGCAAGGCCGTTTTGTTTGACGAATTCGAAACAGTTCTGGCGATTGTTTTTTATTCCTACAGTACGTCACTTTCGATTTAGAACGAACCTACGATACATCGGAAAACATGTACCCGTGGCACCTGAACACGAAATGAATCTCCTGCCGAAACAGTGTTTCTGGTGTGCTGCTTATCAAACAGTGAGTGTGTTGTTACCTTTTTAATAATAACGAAACAGGCAAACCCGCACCCGACGGTGAGTGTGGATGTGTCGATACGTTTGAAGTGATAGTAAACACCTATACGAACTGATAAATTAAACTGATTGATAACACAGCTGGCTGGTTCGGCACTCGTGCGTAGAGAACAAACGAACCCGAAGATGTGTCTCGCTAGTGATTAACCAAAACTGGCTCCGAATGGTGCAGTGCCCTGTCTTGGATAACTTACACCATGTACGGAGTAAGTCTTTTGGCAGCGTTTGTTGACACAGAATCCGTAAAGCGTAAGTGTACATAACGTTTAACTCATCTTGCAGAAATTTTTCTCCACCAAACGTGACCTCCTTTGGGCCCTGGTTGTGTTTTGCTGCATTCTGGCCTTTTATCTCTACCACAATCAGCTGTCCGATCGGCTTGCTACATTGGAGGAGTTTAAGCGAACGCATCAAGAGGAAGAACGCCGGGCAGCTGTTCGGGAGTCTTCGGAAGGTTTCATTGTGCCAGAGTATCAAGTGTTTCAGTACGATGCACACTACACGCCTGTGCCCGATGATGGGTGGATCGAAAAGCAGCCGGGAGATATGGGGAAGGCGGTGATACTACCCGACAACATAACGGAGGATGTTCGTCAGCTGGTCCACCAAGGTTACGATAAACAAGGTCTGAATCAGTATGTCAGTGATCTAATACCGGTTCGACGACGATTGCCCGATCTGCGTGATCCATGGTGTACGGCGGAACAACGACTTCAAACTGCTCTTCCACAAGCTTCGATAGTGATCGTGTTTTACAATGAGGCGTGGTCGGTATTGGTGCGTACCGTTCACTCCATCCTTGATCGTAGTCCAAAAGAGCTCATCCGTGAGATCATCCTGGTGGATGATTATTCGAATTTGGGTATGTTTTAATTCATCCGTTCGGTTTTCTACATTTACCAATGATTACAATCTTGTTCTAATTGCAGCACATCTACGCACACAGCTTGACGAGTACTTCAGCAGCTATCCGCTCGTGCGCATCCTGCGCGTACCGAAGCGTCTCGGACTGATTCGAGCTCGGTTATACGGTGCCCGGAACGCATCGTCAGAATTTCTCACGTTTCTCGATGCACACTGCGAGTGTATGAACGGTTGGCTCGAAGGTCAGTTGGATGTGGTGGTCCGTGATCCGCACACCATCGCACTGCCCACGATCGACTGGATCGATGAGAATAACCTTAAACTTGTTAGTGATAAGGCACCAGTATACTATGGTGCAATGGGATGGGGTTTGGATTTTGGGTGGCGTGGCCGGTGGGATCGAGTACACAAGCCAGACAACAAGATGGAACCGTTCAGTACACCGGTAATGGCCGGTGGATTGTTTACGATCCATCGGAAATTCTTTGAGTGGCTCGGATGGTATGATGAGGACTTGGATTTTTACGGCGGTGAAAACATTGAGCTATCGCTGAAGGCTTGGATGTGCGGTGGAAGACTGATGACCGTTCCTTGTGCCCGTGTTGCTCACATCCAGAAAACTGGGCATCCCTACCTGAATGTAAGTACTTTTGATAGTTTAGTCCGAATGGGCACATTAATCGGTCTGTTTTATATCGATACATGTTAGGAAGTGCACGTCGACGTCGTTCGCATAAACTCGGTTCGTGTAGCAGAAGTGTGGTTGGATGAGTACGCATCCGTACTCTACGGAATGTTTGGTGGACCACAATTTCGCGGTGACTATGGAGATGTTTCGGCCCGCAAGCAGCTGAGGAAGGATCTCCATTGTAAAGACTTTCATTGGTATCTGGAGAACGTGTTCCCGGAGTTGATTGAAGAACTCGGCAAACTTCCCGGACAGGGTCCAATTCGGAATGATGCTTTGGCTGGGTCACATGATCACTGTTTAACATACGTTGAGCCTAAGAACACCGTCAATATGTCACCGTGCGAGCAAGGAAACACTTGGCAACAGTGGGTGTTTAGTTTGTATGGTGAAATTAGTACCAACAACCACTGTCTAGACTACGACAATAACATGCTGTTGTTGTACCATTGCCACAAAGCACAGGGCAATCAAGAGTGGACGTACAATGCTACCACCCACCAGTTCGAGCATAAGAAACACAAGGGCAATTGTTTGGGTGTCGATGTAAAAACGAAGAAGGTGCGTATCGATGCATGTGACCAGAATCAACAATCTCAAAAGTGGCATTACCCGGTCATAGAGTATAAGGTTTAAATAAAGATCAAAAGTACTGAACCCATGCCAACATAGAAACAACAATAAAAAGGCATGACAGCACATGAAATAGGAAATATCTAAAATAAATTAAATGTTTAAAATTCACCAGCAACGTGTTGGATTTGCTGTGTATATTATTAAATTTTGACGTAGTGTGGCATGTTATAACAAATCTCCCTCAATTATTAGTCACTACTCTTAGTGCATACTGACAGGCGCGTTTGGACACCCACAGCTGTCTAATGCGTTGATATCGAATATGGTTAACCAACACTTTTCAAACAAGAAACAATGACTTTTTACTAACAAAGAAGTAAAATACAATAAAAAATTACAAAATAAAAAAACAACTTTTTTCCAAGTACATCCCAGTATGAACTATACATTTCATGAAAACTCCAGGAAAATGCAAGCAAAATCCTCATTATCAGTTCATATAAAATGAGGCAACATTGATTTGCAACGTGTATAAAAGTCGGTTTATAATACATACAAAACTATCTTTTAGATTCCTCCTACTTCACGAAGGTCGTTATTCAGCCGTAGAGTTTACGGTTAAACTGCTTCACTGCAATTCTGCTTCCATAATACTGCACAGGGGTGGAACCCTACGACAATGCATTTTCCAAAACATCTGTATAAACAGTAACGTGTAAAGGTAGTGGAATATATAAATATATATAGAAACAGGTAATGAGAAAAGCTATACTCGTTTGCATAAAGAGACTACGACAGTTTAACCACACAAGACGCCAATAAAGTACAGTAAATAGTATTATTCAAACTATGTTAATTTTTAAACGATACCTCTACCTCCTTTAACCTCTAACCAAACCGGTAGTGTCTTATTCAAATTTGAAGTATACTTCTATAAAAACTAACCAATCACCCGTCTCTGTGATCTCTGTGATCGACCGCATTCACAGTTCTAGCGCACTATTGCCGCGATGACGAGTAGTCCACAACATCTGTACTAAGAGCTTGCTTAAACCACATTATTCGGAACACAACATGCTTAAACACATTTGCAGTCAAATCCCGGTAATGTAAAATTGGAATATAAACGAATAAAAGTACAAAACATGTTATCAAAAATTCAAACAGTGACTAGTAGAAAGAAAAAAAAGTGTAATAAGAATAATACACTTTTAATCCCATTTTAAAACATAAAGGATTTTTTGTTACTCTTTACAGGTTTCTTTTACTCTTCTGTTTGAAAATCGATAAACAATCGTTTTTCTTGGCAAACAGTCAAACATGCGAATCATACTCATTTAGCACGTGTCTTACAGAATGCATAAACATTTTGCAGTAAACGTAAATGTAGCACATTATTTTCACCTTGTTGCATAAGTTACAAGTGTCTCATCAGTTAAAACCTTTCAGCACTCTGTAGAGCTTTCCACACAACGTCTTATCACCAGATATACCCATACGCAAACGTATCGCTATCGTAGCTCGTGTGTCGGTGTCGCTTTGTTTGCAGGCGCCCGAGACCCGTATAATACGCGCACTAAGTACACTTATCACAATAAATTCATTCCCATTGCCACCAAAGAGCAATCGAACCGAACACATCGGTCAGTTTGCTTTCGGCACCGACAGCATGCGGAATGCCTTACCGTTTGGACGTGTTCTCACCGCTGCTTTCCAGTGGCGCTGCAGCCTTACTGTACTGGTCGGCATCATTGTCACGCTAGCGCTCGTGCTCCTTTACCTCGTGTATGACGTTAATCTGACACTTACACCAAAGAGAACTTTGTTGGGCCAATATCCTACCATAATTGATGATGATTCAGATCTGATGCAAAAAAGTACCGCTGCGGGTGAGATAAACCATGGGTTCTATTTTGTTTACACTACTATCGGGCTGGATCCACGACATCAAACTGCACCGCCGGGTGATATGGGCCAAGCGGTTACGGTGAACCTTTCCAACGAACAGATCGCTCTCCTGGCAAACGAAGGAATGCAAACTCAAGGATTCAACCAATACTTTTCCGATCTTATGTCCGTGCGGCGCAGACTTCCCGAAATTCGCGATTCCTGGTGTGCACAACCGGGACGCTTTCTAGACAACCTGCCTGTGACGTCGATCGTGATCGTGTTCTTCAACGAAGCTTGGTCGGTTGTTTTACGGACGGTACATTCGGTACTGGACCGCTCTCCGGCATATCTGGTGAAGGAGATCGTGCTTGTAGATGACTGCTCCACCTTAGGTAAGTGTGGGAAGAAATCGTTTGGAACGAGCCACTAAATCATGTCTCTTATCTGGTCTCTAGCTAACCTTAAAACCGAACTGGACGAATATTTTCGCCCATATCCAAAGGTGCGTGTCATTCGTGCTCCTTCACGGTTGGGATTAATTCGGGCCAGAATGTACGGTGCCAAAAATACGACATCCGAGGTGATTACATTCCTTGATGCGCACGTAGAATGTACAGTAGGTAGGTTTTTTCGTAGATAGACGGAACACTTTACAATGCAATGCTAACGGAACCCTTCACTTGTCACTGCCAGGTTGGCTGGAGTCATTACTTGATGTGGTCGCTCGCAATGCCACCACTATTGCTATTCCAACAATTGATTGGATCGATGAGAAAAGTATGGCACTTGTTTCCAACCGATCCCTTAATTATGTTGGTGCATACGATTGGGATCTTAACTTCGGTTGGTGGCACCGCTCATCTTTAAAGAAGAAGTACGAAAACAAAATGGTGCCGTTCGATACCCCAGCTATGGCTGGAGGACTGTTTTCCATCAACAGGACGTTCTTCGAACGGCTCGGTTGGTATGACGAAGCGTTCGATATCTATGGCATCGAGAACATTGAGCTATCGATAAAGAGTTGGATGTGTGGTGGAAAGATGGTAACAGTTCCCTGTTCCCGGGTAGGACACATCCAAAAGGTAGGTCATCCATATATGCGTAATGAAAAGAAGGACGTTGTGCGGGCGAACTCGATCCGTCTAGCCGAGGTGTGGATGGATGAGTACAAGCAGATCATCTTCGACATCCATGGTATTCCACACTATCTGGAAGAGGAGTTTGGTCCAATTGAGGAACGGAAGGCGGTTCGAGAACGGGCGGGTTGTAAGGACTTCCGTTACTATATTAAGTACGGTTTTCCGGAAATGAAAAATCCCCATATAGCCGGTGCTTTCCGTGGTGAAGTACACAGTGCACTGTTAGGTAATGGCACCTGTCTCGAGTATCGTCCGGATGACAACTTTCTCGGTATGGTACAGTGCGATGGAAAACAGAAAACACAATACTGGACACACAACTACTACCAGGAGATAAATAGCTACCGTCACTGTTTGGACTACACTGGGACCGATCTCGCACTCTATGGTTGTCACCGATCACGTGGCAATCAAGCGTGGCGTGTGCTGACTGAAACGCAGCAACTGCAAAGCATCAAGCACGACCGATGCCTCACGATAGATACGCAAACCAACGTTACGCTTACCATGCAGATATGTGATCCAAAAAGTGTCACCCAAAAGTGGTCCGTAACCTACATCGAAATAGACGTGTCACCGTTTACTTGAGCTAATCTCAGTCATCGTTCACGGTACAGGCGTCTACAATCTAGTCGTTAAACGTTTAATCGATAGCTCTTTCGTTTATCAGTTCGCTACGATGATGGCACCGACTATGTGTACCTAGCACGTAGATTAGGCGAGCTAAAGCATTATCCAGATATGTTTACTGTGTTATCTGCCCCCTTATTTACCATCCAATCCCACAATTTATTCAGAAGGTCAGTTTTATTCTCATTATGGTTGGTGAGTGTGTTCCGATGACGCTTTTTCAATTGCGCAAAATGTGAGCCTCAATATATCGTATGGTAGAAATTGTTTTACATACCCTGAAACAAGCATTCTAATTGCTTAATTGCACCGACACTTTACTAAATATGATGACAATGTATTGCACGTCTACGATAAGTAAGAGTGTGAAATGATGTATCCATGTGTTTGGAGTTTGCAAAAAATAAAGTAAAAATAAAATTTGCAACGAATGTTACTTCACTGTTAGAATGTCATAAATGGTTCAAAAAGGTTGCGACAATTCGCGATAAGGTCGGCCGAGTTGTTGAATGAACCGTTTTTCTTCCTCCTGAAAATGGTTTCTTTTTCGTTCAACCCCAGCAATCTACACACACACAAAGTGCCTTTCCATCTGTCCAAAAATTGCATTGTGAATCAGCTTCAGCTTCAGTAGCATCTCATTGCATCAATCTTTTCGCAATTCGTTATCACATACACTAAGATAACACACAAGTGGTTTGCAAATAGCGTTACCGTCCTGGGCGGTTCCGGTTTATCAGTGCAGAAATATCTGACAGCTGTCGGTTAATGTTAGATTCAACGATGATAAGAATGTCACACGTTGGACATGGTGTGTCTTGTGTTTTTCATCTTCCCGTCAAATGGCGCTTATAAAGCAATTACTTAATTACCATCTGTTTACATTTGAAATTTCAACACTCCAGAAAGAAGGTATTACTGGATATGAAGGAAGGAGATTATAAAACTTTAATTAACCCCTAATTTGTTTTTAAGGGTGTATAAAAGATCGACATGACGTTAAATAATTAGAACAAACACTTTCACCAGCTAAATCTTCTGTTTATATATTACCTTAATCGGGAGCGCCATTGAACCATATTGAATTTATGTTGTAATATTTGCAAGCAAACTTTGTGTACTTTACATGCACTACCGTGCCTACCTGCAAAATCTACAGTATTTAAAGTAGTATAGAAAAACAAAACATGATCAGAAGACTTAGCTCAAATCCTAATTAACAAACTAACAAACTAACTTTATGTGATGGTAGATTGTAGTGAATCATTGCAATGGCTTTCCAAGAACTAAGACTTGACTGTCATCCGCTGGATGACATACATCATGATACTCATTATATAACAGCGCAGACAAAAAAAACGAACAAAAAAGTTCTTCACCACAAAACTCACAATTTTGACCACCACCGTCAATCGGTCGATCTCAGTGTACAAATGGCGATTAGCGCAGTGTTCAAGTGGTTGAATGATATCGCATGCGTATGAAGCTGCCCAAGACCTGTTTTGAAAATTTCACTACACTTCAGTACGCGTTTCACCATCATCGAGCACTGAGCCATCATAGGCTCCGTACAGTCTTGCCATGCGCAACTGCAGCAAGAATTTTATACTGATAGTGAGCATTGCCGTAGTGCAGGTGTACATATTCGTGATATTTTTCTACAATGGTGGTCGGGGACGGTTTGACAATGTGTTCAAACAACTATCCCTACTGCAGAACTGTACAAACATCAACGAGACGGCCCAACTTCAAGAAGAAGTCATCTCTACTACACCTTCATCCACGGTCGAAACAACATTATTTAAGTACATGTATACAACGCTTGGACTCGATCCAAGGTTTCCAATAACTCCGGGTGACATGGGCACACCTGTGGAGATCGACTTCAATGATACCGATGTGGAGAAACTAGCGGGGGATGGATTAGCCCAGGGGCCACAGCTGAGAGCCAATTTCGGTATCTCTCGGGAGGCCTGCAGCCCGCGGGACGTAGTTTAGAGACCCCTGGATTCGTCGAGCATGAATGCCGCGTTTGGTAATGAAAGTTGCCCGAACTGCGTGATCCATGGTGTACGGCGGAACAACAACTTCAAACTACTTTACCACAAGCATCGATAGTAATCGAATTATACAATGAGGCTTGGTCGGTATTGGTACTCCATCCTTGATCGTAGTCCAAAAGAACTCATCCGCGAGATCATCCTGGTAGAGGATTATTCGAATTTGGGTAAGATTTAAATGATCCTTTACGTTATTTTATATTACCAATGGTTATTTGTAGAGGATAATCCATTAAGAAAGTTTTTGCAGAATACTCTTTGTTGCAAATCGGAGCAGCGTAGCGAACTTATTTTTTTATTTCTTTTAGCTCATTGTTATGATGTAGAATCTATTGCGTAGAATGATCGAGGCATGTGGTAGGCGCGAGTTAAGTTTTTCTTTCGTGTAACACAGTAAAAATATGTTCAACGATCGATTGCCAGAAACCAACTGAACAGTTCTATTAACACCGGACACTGTGCCGATTCCCGAATTTTGTTTTATTAGGTTAACCCCATGCGTTCACACGATGTTTTCGTACATTGTTGCGATGCGGTGCCAAACTGCTGACAATTGTGTAAAATACTGATGCAACGAAAACGTTCTTCAGCATTTGCCGGTATCTGAGGTGTGTGTTGCTAACTCGCTCCCCTTAGAGCTCCACGATTCTTTGGGGTTTTTTCGAAAATGTTGCATTACTTGCTTCGGGTTTCACTTCTGCTGACGAACGTCTGATCGTTTTCTGCACCTCTTTGCATACAACCATAGAACTGCTATTTCCAGTGCACTGAGTGGAAATACAACACCTCCGAAAATGATTATCAATGGCCAGGTAAGGCGCAGAGAATTGTTCTCCAGACGAATGTTCTCCAATTCTTTGCGAGTTTCGATGTGTAGGTCATGTAATTCCTCTAGGCTCAGGTTCGATATTTCCAGCTGTTGTTTGATAAACACCCCATCGAGCGGATAAAGGTTTAGGGCTCCAATGAAATCGGCGAATTCATACGAATATTTTACTTCGTTGATATAGCTATCGCAGGCGTTGGAATTGATCACATATGACACCTTTAAGGTCATGTTACTTATGCCGCAATAGGTGACGAGTGTGAATTCATGTACAGAATTTATCATTATGGCGTGCTTATACATCTGTAGGATTTCTGATCTTGCTGGGTTCTTCGTAAAATTACATGACGATTGTTGTCCTTCCATTAGCTTTGGAATACATTGGGATTCAGCTAACTCTACTTCATCCATTTCAGATGGATTCACCATGCCTTGGTGGTACAAACAGGGTAGATTTTTATCTTTTGGAACGTTCTTGGGTCGAGTTTTGGGGTTTTGATTAGCAGCATTGTTGGTGGTTGGTGGATACGGGTGCATCGGCATACGAAAAAGCTTCTGAAGTTGTATCGAACAGGATGTGTTTAGCTACTAAATTTTTTCTATATATTTAAAATTCGAAATTCGGGTTTAAAATAACATCGAAATTATCTAATTTAAAAAAACATTGAACCTTTCTTCCTTTAGCTGTTACGACTGTGCTGTTATTTACTTTGATTACTGTTACATTTTTATAGCTGGGCCTGTGTTTTAATCTAGCTCTACTTTTTCATATACATTGCGATTATTTTCAATTTGGATAGCTTTTCTTGACTTATTGTGCTATTCTGAATCTTTCTCAAATTTTATTAATAGATTTTTGTACACTTGTAGATGGAAAAATTATTTGATAGGATCGAATTTTGTTACGGAATGTACTGTGCAATTATATTTTGATAAAGCTATGTGTAATGCATCTTTCGTTGAACGCATTGGTTCTTCCTTTTTTACAATAAGATACAATTCTAAATCAGTAGTGTGGAACCTCTCTATAATTCCATTCATCTCACATCTTTCCGATTGCAGTGACATGTATATTTATGGTGATATTTGATAATTCTCATATTTGAAAAGATCGCTCTCCGTCCATTTTTAGGATTTATGGTGTGTTATATCTTAAAAGCATATCTTTTAACGTTGGAGTTATTCAGTTGCTCTCGATTCGATGGATTAAATTTGGGCAAATTTTGAAAATTTGTCCATGTACGTTAAAAAGTAACAATTCTTCAAGAAAAGAATATCTATATGTTCGATTTGAAAGGGAGCATTTGGAATTGGTGTTTTATTGAAAACGACTAACGGTACTTAGGCTACTACGGAAAAGAAGGAAGTATAAGGAGTAGTCTAAAGAAAGGATCGAAGGCGAGCACGATAGGATGACAGAGGAAGGTGAAAATCAAACAGATGGCAGGACGAGTTAAACACATACATGGCACGTAACAGAGGGTTGTTGAGGCCAACGGGAGTAAGGAATAAGGGCATATGTAAAAGAAGGCGAGAACGGAGAGAGCGAGAAGGAGTGTACAGAGTGCAATTCAGAGCATTGCAATGGCTTTCCAAGAACTAAGACTTGACTGTCATCCGCTAGATGGCATACAAAATGATACTCATTATATAACAGGGGAGACAAAAAAACGAACAAAAAAGTTCTTCACCACAGTGAATTTTGACCACCCCCGTCAATCGGCCGATCTCAGTGTACAAATTGCGATGAGCGCAGTGTTCAAGTGGTTGAATGATATAGCAAGAGTGTGGTGCTGCCCCAGAACTGTTTTGAAAATTTCACTACACTTGAGTACGCGTTTCACCATCATCGAGCACTAAGCCATCATAGGCTCCGTACAGTCTTGCCATGCGCAACTGCAGCAAGAATTTTGTACTGATAGTGAGCATTGCCATAGTGCAGGTGTACATATTGTTGGCGCCAAGGTGATATGCAATACGCATATCACATATCAATGAATTATAGCGGATAGGAAATTATTATAGCAGATAGGAAATTATTATAGCGGATAGGAACTATTATAGCATAATGAATTTAGTTGTAATGAATTACACGACGAAGAAATAAACAGTTGAACTGGGAACCACGGCGAGAGAACACATAATTTGCATTGCGCATTGAGAAGCGTGATCATAAATTGGTCCTTCGAACCGGATCTTCACGAAAGGTGTTTGAAGCAATCATCAAAGCGTGTTATCACGATATCGTGAGGAAGAAGCATTTAGGCTCGCCGTGGATGAAGTTGGGTCAAGCGATGCGATTAAGTGTTAGTGCCAAAGCTTAGGCTAGCAGCGTCAGAACATCGCCATTGCAAGGGTGAATAACCGCAAAGGACGCTACAATATAGGCCTATATTAGCTCGGAAAGGGAGGGAGAAGTCGGAAGAAAATAAAATACAACCGTTGTTTGGACTTTAAGAAGAATTCAAGAGCGTATTACTTAAGTGTAAAAGAGTACACACACAACATATACAAATAATTCCTCAATTTTCCAAGCTAAACCTCACCCAACCCAGATAATAATCAATGTTCTCGTTCTTCCTTCGCGGGCCGAATTCAACGACCTTGCGGGCACACTAGACATGAGCTGGATTCCTGATACTGATAAAATTTCCATTCGAATAAGAGCACCAGACAATGCAGAATCGCTCACGAAACGGAATGTGTGTCGTAACATAGCAAGGATTTACGATCCATTAGGGCTCCTAGATCCGGTAAAAATGATAGCCAAGATCTTTCTACAATTGCTGTGGATGTGGAGGAAGGAAGATCAATCATCATTAGGCTAGGATGAAGAGCTGCCTCAACATTTTCAACGAGATTGGAACAACTATGTGGAACAGCTTATTAAGTTAGCAGATGTTTCTGTTCCGCGATTTGTGTCTTCAGCGCCCTATGTGGAGTTGCAGCTTCACATATTCTGTGATGCTTCAGAAAGAGGCTACGGAGCATGCTCATACATCCGTGTGGAAACTGGAGATGTGCAATGTTGCTGATATCCAAATCAAAGGTAGCACCAATAGCGAAGAGACAAACCTGGAGTTATGTGCAGCAGTGTTAGGCAGTCGTTTGTATGGATTCATAAAGGATGCACTAAGAGAAAATCTTAGCTGTTTTTTGTGGACAGATTCAATGACGGTGCGGCATTGGATTAACGCTTCACCAAACAGATGGAAAACCTTTGTAGCCAATCGTGTGGCAAAGATACAAAGACACACAAGGGAGTGTTCGTGGAGACACGTTCCAGGCAACCAAAATCCAGCGGATGCAGTCTCACGTGGATGTTTACCGCAGGAGCTGACCAATACGTGGTGGAATGGTCCATCATGGTTGGTAAACAAGGAAGATTTCTGGCAATCACAAGGAGAATTAAGGATCGACACTTTAATAGAAGACGAAAAACGTGTCGTACTCATCACCAAGCAAGAAGAAGAATCCTTCAACGAGCAACTATTTTCTAGATATTCTTCTTATTCGAAATTGCGGAGAATCGTGAGCTACTGCATTCGATTCATCAATTGATGTTTGGGTAGACAAAGGAGCACAGATCGAGAGATCGTCGAGGAGTCTAAGTGACTAACAACATCGGAGTTAGAAGCAGTGGAAAGGGCTATTTGCTGAATGGCTCAGCGAGATTCGTTCACAGAGGAATTCAACACACTAGCAAAGACCAATCGAATACTACAATCATCATCATTGAAATATTTGCATCCGTTCATCGGAACTGATGCTCTCATCCGAGTAGGTGGTCGATTAGGCAACGCAGATGTATCCAGGTCCGAACAATTTCCGATAGTTGTGCCGACGGTGGCCATTAACTAGGATAGTGGAATTACATAAAGGTACAGATGATATAGTGCGAGTTATTACGGTTAAAACACAAAGGGGCTTGTTTAAATGTCCAGTATCAAGGATTTGCATTCTTCCTGAACAGAACTCATTATAAGGAAAGGGAAATAGAAAAACCATTCATGGGTTTTTGGGTGATATGCAATACGCATATCACATATCAATGAATTATAGCGAATAGAAAATTATTATAGCGGATAGGAACTATTATATGTAGCATAATGAATTTAGTTGTAACGAATTACACGACGAAGAACAGTTGAACTTGGAACCCCGGCTAGAGAACACATAATTTGTATTCAGCATTGAGAACCGTGATCACATATTCTTGACATTTTTCTACAATGGTGGTCGGGGACGGTTTGACAATGTGTTCAAACAACTATCCCTACTGCACAACTGTACAAACATCAACGGGACGGCCCAACTTCAAGAAGCAGTCATCTCTACTACACCTTCCTCCACGGTCGAAACAACATTATCAGCGATCCGTTCGGCAGGATGCGGAGAGGAGCACAGTGGGCTCGTTAGCTGGATCAGGTGGAGTCAAACCTGTCGGAGATCGGATGCTGCCGTGGATGGAGGACTGCAACCCTGGATCGAATTTCCTGGAAACGAATTGGCGACTAGGCCATTCAACGCGACGTGCTCGACCGTGAGCAGGCCAGATAAGAAGAAAAAGAAAAAGATGGTGCCGTTCGATACCCCCGCCATGGCTGGAGGACTATTTACCATCAACAGGAAGTACTTCGAACGGCTTGGTTGGTATGACGAAGGGTTCGATATCTACGGAATCGAGAACATTGAGCTATCGATGAAGAGTTGGATGTGTGGTGGAAAGATGGTAACAGTACCATGCTCCCGAGTAGGACACATCCAGAAGGCGACCCATTCGTACCTTGCGAAACAGACGAAGGACGTTGTGCGTGCAAACTCGATTCGTCTTGTATGGATGGATGAGTATAAAGGTATAATTTTCGATATCTACGGCATTCCAAAATACTCCGAGGAGGAGTTTGGTTCCGTGAGTACACGTAAAGCCATCCGAGATAGTGCCGAATGTAAACCATTTCGCTACTATCTGGAGAATGCTTTCCCTGAAATGCACAACCCATTGGTCCCGGGGGCCTTTCGCGGCGAGGTTCATAATCTGGCCTTGAGCAACGACAGTTGTTTGACGTATCGGCTCCAAGATCACTTCATTGGTATGGCATCGTGTGATCACCTCGAAAAGGATCAGTATTGGACGCACAACTACTACCAGGAGCTGAATAGCTACCGAAATTGTCTCGATGCCGTCACGACCGTAGTGGAAGTGTTCCAGTGTCACAGAGCGCGCGGCAACCAGGCATGGAATTTTTTAGTGAAAACTCGACAGATAGAAAGTGTGGCGAGCAAGATGTGTCTAGCGTTGAATATGAAGACAAAAACGAACCTTATTTTGGAGCAGTGCGATGCCACCAAGCTGAATCAACAGTGGGACGTGTCATACATTCAATTGGACGTGTCAATGCTATTGGAACAAATACCACAAGACACTTGAAGCAATTGTTTCTAGTATTGTATACGGCTCAGCAGCCATACCTCCAGCACGGCGATAGCATGTATTGGACACGATTGTTACATCGAAAACGGAATGATCGAAAAGACTTCTCGGGAAGCAATACGAGAGTGATTGCGTTAATTTACTTTGCGTTATACAGTTTATGCTCAATGTTTTCGTCTCACAAAGGCAATATTATACTCGAAATACGCATAGTCCGCGGCTGGGATTAATAAGGGCCAGAATCTTTGGAAGTAAGAACACTACTTCCACGATCCTTACATTTTTGGACGCGCACGTTGAGTGTACTAAAGGTTAGGTATTGCCCAACATGAATTATGCCTAACAGCGCTCTAATGGACTGCTTTTGTAACAGGATGGTTGGAACCTTTACTGGAGCCAATTTTGGAAAACGAACGACCCATATCTATCCCGCCAATAGACCGCATCGATGACACCAACATGCATCTAGTCACCAATGTGTCCGCCGATTTGTTTGGCGCTTTTGAGTGAGATCTTAACTTTGGCTGGGGGCCAAAGTGAAAGTTGCCCGATCCATGGTTTACGGCGGAACCAGGAGGCGGTAAGGAGATGTTTCGACCCGCAATTGGCATCGAAATTGGTCATTGGTATCTGGAGAACGTGTTCCCGGAGATGATTGAAGAACTCAGCGTACATCCCGGGCAGGGTCCAATTCAGAATGATGCCATGACTGGATTACCCGAACACTGCGAGCAAAGGAACACTTGGCAACAGTGGGTGTTTAGTTTGTATGATGAAATTAGTACGTCAACCACTGTTTACACTACGAAAACAAGTGGCATTACCCGGTCAAAGAGTATAAGGTGTAAATAAAGATCCAAAGCACTAAACCCATGCCAATATGGAAACAACAATAAAAAGACATGACAACACGTGAAATAGGGCCATTCTAATGGAAATATGAAAAATGAATTAAATGATTAAAATTCACCAGCAACGTGTTGCATTTGTATAGTATATTATTAAATTTTGACGTAGCGTGGCATGTTATAACACATCAACCTCCATTATTAGTCACTACGCTTAGTGCACACTGACAGGCACGTTTGGATTTATCCAAGGGGCTCTTTTCAACCACGCAGCTGTCTAACGCGTTGACATCAACTATGGATAGCCCAAGGCGATTATATGGGAAAAAAGGCGATTATATGGGACCAGGTGGTGGAATAGGGCTTTCCGAGGGGTGACATCTTCGGAAACCATATTTTATATTTGAATTCAAAAATAGACCGTTATTCCCGGTTTCAATCATTAAATTGTTTGAAGATGTTATTTCAACATGGATGGTCGGTCGAAGCTAAGGTGAATAACAGGAAAGTTAAAACGCTTGAGTTTTTCTTCACTTTTGTTTACTCATCGATGTATAATATTTTATTGACTGTTTCACAGTTTCGTTGTTTATCACAACAGCACGCAGGTTCAGCATTATTTTTTGTTTGTTTGCTTTTAAAATTATCAAAATAATTCACAAAGCAATTACCCAAATATTCACTAAGTAGTGCAAATAGACACGCTATGTATACTTTCAAATGATTGCATCTGTGCAAACCGTGCAGAATAATGCAAAATGTTAATTTTTGATTCACTCGCTATCGGTTTGCACGTGATCCTCGATCTTATTTCATAGCGAAATGCGTGCTGCTTTAGGAACCCATGTCATATCACACTGCTTTCCACCATCGGGTCCTTGGGTTAGCCAACACTTTCCAAACAAGAAACACGGACTGCTTACTAACAAAGAAGTGAAATACAATAAAAAACTACAAAATAAAAAAAAACACTTTTTTCCAACTACATCTGAGTATGAACTATACATTTCATAAAAACTCCAGGAAAATGCACGCAAAATCTTCATTATCACTTCACATAAAAAGATGCAACAATGATTTACGAGGAGTATAAAAGTCGGTTTATAATACATATAAAACCAAAGTTTTGGATTCCTCTTACTTCACGAGGGGGGTATTCAATCGTAGAATTCACGGTTAAACTGTTTCACTTCAAATCTGCTTCTACTACAATGCGTTTTCCAAAACATCTGTAGCAACAGTGGCATGTGGCATTATAGCCTAAAGAGGTCTTGGTCTGCCATTTATGGTTTTTTAAATTTCATTTACCAATTGAATGATATCCTGTCCTGCGAATGGGAGTAAAGTCCGGATAGAATTTGATACCCGGTCCTCGTGTTAGATCGGCTCCGTTACAATATGCAACATTGGGCTCCCCGAATCTGTGAGGATTAATGAATCTTTTAGGATTCATG
Organism: Anopheles funestus; assembly: GCF_943734845.2. Classification (NCBI taxonomy): domain Eukaryota; kingdom Metazoa; phylum Arthropoda; class Insecta; order Diptera; family Culicidae; genus Anopheles; species Anopheles funestus. Next base: position 69,704,725 of record NC_064599.1, on the reverse strand, counting down.
GATTCATAAATCTTCAGAATAGAGATTCAGAACCATTCATTCAGTTGAAAGATACAATCAGATTCACGAAACTAAATCAGATTCACCCTACATTGGTAAATACTAACTTTCAAATTACGTAACTCTACCACTTTGTTCTAACTCTACTTGGCTTACGACCTTGCAGGTCACGCCGGCCATTTCTGAATTACTAGACTTATTTTTACCACGTAGCCGGATAGTCGGTCCTTGCTACGGGGAGACGGTCCGGATGGGATGTCCCGATGGGATTTGCTCTAACTACGATAACTAAATTTCACAAAACCAGTTACGGTGAACATTTCCAACGAGCAGATCGCTGCCCTGGCAAACGAAGAAATGCAAACTCAAGGATTCAATCAATACTTTTCTGATCTTATATCCGCGAAATTCGCAGTTCCTGGTGTGGGCAACCGGAACGCTTTCTAGGCACAAGGCTGCCAGCGACGTCGATCGTGATCGTGTACATCGACGAAGCTTCCTCGGTATAGTACAGTTTGATGGAAATCAGAAAACACAGTACTGGACACACAACTAATACCAGGAGATAAATAGCTAGCTGCCTGGATAGCTTCATTCTTCCTACAGCACGTCACTTTGAGTTTTAAATGAACCTGCGAGACTTTGAAACACATGTACCCGTGGCAGCAGAACACCAAATGAATGTCTGCTGTAACCGAGAAACCCGAATCAGGCAGTAAGTGTAGAAGTATCGATACCTTTGAAGCGACAGTAAACACTTCACCAACTGATAAATTAAACAGATTGATATCACAGCTTGCTGGTTCGGCTCTCATGCTTAGAGAGAGCAAACGAACCCAAAAATGTGTTTTGCCAGTGATCAACCAACACTGGCTCCGAATGGTGCAGTGCCGTATTGTGGATAACCATATACGGAGTAAGTTTTTTGGCTGCATTTGTTGACACAGAAGTTTCGTGTATGTTACTTTTTTTCATCTTGTAGAAAATGTTTTCCACCAAACGTGAGCTCGTTTAGGCCCTGGTTGTGATTTGCTGCATTACACGTTGGGCAGCACAAAACAAATTTCGGGATAAAATTATTTTGGGGATTTTTATTGATTGTTATCATTGATAGAGATAAAAAAATGCGTTTTTTTAGTTCGGACCAAAACCACTAGGTGGTGTTAAATAAATTGGTATTTTCGGACGATTTTCATGAGCTTCAATAATAAGTAAATTTAGTCAATGGCTTGGCTTTAACGACCTTACAGGTCACGCCGGCCATTTCTGGCATACTAGACTTATTTTTACCACGTAGCCGGATAGTCAGTCCTTGCTACGAAGAGACGGTCCGGATGGGATTTGAACCCGGTTCTGCCGTGTGGACGGGCGCCGTTTATTCTAATTGCATTCTAATTGCTTAATTGCTCCGACACTTTACTAAATATGATGACAATGTATTGCATGACTACGATAAGAAAGAGTGTGCAATGGTGTATCTGTGCTTGGAGTTTGCAAAAACTAAAATAAAAAAAAAATTTGCAACGAATGTTACTTCACTGTTAGAATGTCATTATTGGTTCAAAAAAAGTTGCGGCAATTCGCGATAAGGTTGGCCGAGTTGTTGAATGAACCGTTCTTCTTCCTCCTGAAAATGGTTTCTTTTTCGTTGAACACCAGCAAGCTACACACATACAAAGTGCCTTTCCATCTGTCTATAAATTGCATTGTGAATCAACTTCAACTTCAGTAGCATCTCATTGCATCAATCTTTCCGCAATTCGTTATCACATACACTAAGATAACACACAAGTGGTTTGCGTTACCGTCCTGGGCGGTTCCGGTTTATCAGTGCAGAAACATCTGACAGCTGTCGGTGAATGTTAGATTCAACGATGATAAGAATGTCACACGTTGGACATGGTGTGTCTTGTGTTTTTCATCTTCCCGTCAAATGGCGCTTATAAAGCAATTACTTAATTACCATCTGTTTACATTTGAAATTTCAACACTCCAGAAAGAAGGTATTACTGGATATGAAGGAAGGAGATTATAAAACTTTAATTAACCCCTAATTTGTTTTTAAGGGTGTATAAAAGATCGACATGACGTTAAATAATTAGAACAAACACTTTCACCAGCTAAATCTTCTGTTTATATATTACCTTAATCGGGAGCGCCATTGAACCATATTGAATTTATGTTGTAATATTTGCAAGCAAACTTTGTGTACTTTACATGCACTACCGTGCCTACCTGCAAAATCTACAGTATTTAAAGTAGTATAGAAAAACAAAACATGATCAGAAGACTTAGCTCAAATCCTAATTAACAAACTAACAAACTAACTTTATGTGATGGTAGATTGTAGTGAATCATTGCAATGGCTTTCCAAGAACTAAGACTTGACTGTCATCCGCTGGATGACATACATCATGATACTCATTATATAACAGCGCAGACAAAAAAAACGAACAAAAAAGTTCTTCACCACAAAACTCACAATTTTGACCACCACCGTCAATCGGTCGATCTCAGTGTACAAATGGCGATTAGCGCAGTGTTCAAGTGGTTGAATGATATCGCATGCGTATGAAGCTGCCCAAGACCTGTTTTGAAAATTTCACTACACTTCAGTACGCGTTTCACCATCATCGAGCACTGAGCCATCATAGGCTCCGTACAGTCTTGCCATGCGCAACTGCAGCAAGAATTTTATACTGATAGTGAGCATTGCCGTAGTGCAGGTGTACATATTCGTGACATTTTTCTACAATGGTGGTCGGGGACGGTTTGACAATGTGTTCAAGCAACTATCCCTACTGCAGAACTGTACAAACATCAACGGGACGACCCAACTTCAAGAAGAAGTCATCTCTACTACACCTTCATCCACGGTCGAAACAACATTATTTAAGTACATGTATACAACGCTTGGACTCGATCCAAGGTTTCCGATACCTCCGGGTGACATGGGCACACCTGTGGAGATCGACTTCAATGATACCGATGTGGAGAAACTAGCGGATGATGGAATGTTCGAACATGGATTTAACCAGTACTCCGCCGATCTTATGTCGCTTCGGAGACGGCTGCCCGAGATTCGAGACCGTTGGTGCCGCGAACCAGGTCGATATCGTGCCGATTTACCACAGACGTCAATCGTGATCGTGTTCTACAACGAGTTGTGGTCAGTGTTGGTGCGTACCGTGCACTCCATCCTAGATCGATCGCCTGCGCAGCTGGTGCGCGAAATAGTACTCGTGGATGACTTCAGCAATTTTCGTAAGTGAAACCTTCTTGTGAGTAGGTGTGAAATATTCAATGGAGTTTAATTTCTGGCGACGTGCAGCTCATCTAAAAACGCAACTAGAGGACTACTTTGCTAATAACCCAAAGGTCCGTATTATTCGGGCTCCAAAAAGGCTAGGATTAATCAGGGCACGGATGCTTGGTGGAAAGAGCACCAACACGGATATAATTACGTTCCTTGATGCGCACGTTGAGGTTACTGTAGGTAAGTATAGGACAGCATCAGCATGTTCCTACCGGCATCTTATCAACTATACACTTTTATGCAACACTTAGGATGGCTAGAAGCACTGATACAACCAGTTGCAGAGAATTGGACCACCATCGCGCTACCAACTATCGATTGGATCGATGAGAACAATATGAAGTACCGCAGCGATAAATCACCCATTTTTGTCGGTGCATACGATTGGGATCTTAACTTCGGTTGGTGGGGTCGATCATCGATGAAAAAGAAATACAAGAACATGATGGTGCCGTTCGATACCCCCGCCATGGCTGGAGGACTATTTACCATCAACAGGAAGTACTTCGAACGGCTCGGTTGGTATGACGATGGGTTCGATATCTATGGTATCGAGAACATTGAGCTATCGATGAAGAGTTGGATGTGTGGTGGAAAGATGGTAACAGTACCATGCTCCCGAGTAGGACACATCCAGAAGGCGACCCATTCGTACCTTGCGAAACAGACGAAGGACGTTGTGCGTGCAAACTCGATTCGTCTTGCCGAGGTATGGATGGATGAGTATAAAGGTATAATTTTCGATATCTATGGCATTCCAAAATACTCCGAGGAGGAGTTTGGTTCCGTGAGTACACGTAAAGCCATCCGAGATAGTGCCGAATGTAAACCATTTCGCTACTATCTGGAGAATGCTTTCCCTGAAATGCACAACCCATTGGTCCCGGGGGCCTTTCGCGGCGAGGTTCATAATCTGGCCTTGGGCAACGACAGTTGTTTGACGTATCGGCCGAAAGATCACTTCATTGGTATGGCACCGTGTGATCACCTCGAAAAGGATCAGTATTGGACGCACAACTACTACCAGGAGCTGAATAGCTACCGAAATTGTCTCGATGCCGTCACGACCGTAGTGGAAGTGTTCCAGTGTCACAGAGCGCGCGGCAACCAGGCATGGAATTTTTTAGTGAAAACTCGACAGATAGAAAGTGTGGCGAGCAAGATGTGTCTAGCGTTGAATATGAAGACAAAAACGAACCTTATTTTGGAGCAGTGCGATGCCACCAAGCTGAATCAACAGTGGGACGTGTCATACATTCAATTGGACGTGTCAATGCTATTGGAACAAATACCACAAGACACTTGACGCGATTGTTTCTAGTATTGTATACGGCTCAGCAGCCATACCTCCAGCACGGCGATAGCAATGTACCGGACACGATTGTTACATCGAAAACGGAATGATCGAAAAGACTTCTCGGGAAGCAATACGAGAGTGATTGCGTTAATTTACTTTGCGTTATACGGTTTAGGCTCAATGTTTTCGCCTCACAAAGGCGATATTATACTCGAAATACAGCTGAGCTTACAATAAACAAGTCGCATGCAGACACTTTAATGTGCTTCGATTAAACGTACGAACATTAGCTAAACAGCAGCAGGGATAAAAGGAATGATAACGACCACAAGATGGCGGTTTACAGTAGTGATCGTGCTTGTGGTGCTGTTGGGTGTTAATTTAATTTTCTACCACGATGAGTTGAAACAGCACATCAGTGTCTGGAAGTTAAATGAGCCCGGCAGCATTACTACCATAAACCCATTCTGGATAACATTTCATGTACCAGGACATTTAGGAGAACCAGTACAATGGGATCCTTCTGACAAAGAGATAGTCGCATTTGTACAAAACAGCATCAACCAATATGGTTTCAATGCATATGCATCGGCTCTCATGTCAACGAGGCGATCTTTGCCCGATTTGCGACATTTTGAATGTGTCACCAGTCAACGAAAGAACCTTAAGCTGCCTAAGACATCTGTAGTAATCGTGTTCTACAACGAACCATGGTCCGTTCTTTTGAGAACTGTTCATTCTGTGCTGGACAACTCTCCTGCACATCTCATCGATGAGGTGCTGCTCGTTGATGATGGTTCTTATCTACGTAAGTTGAAGCTGTCCTACAAAGTTCCTGACATAAACTAACGCACTGACTTTGTTTTTGCAGCTTTCTTGAAGGCTCAACTGGAAGAGTATTTCAGAAAGTACGAAAAGGTCCGCATAGTTCGTGCTCCTGAGCGGCTGGGATTAATAAGGGCCAGAATCTTTGGAAGTAAGAACACTACTTCCACGATCCTTACATTTTTGGACGCGCACGTTGAGTGTACTAAAGGTTAGGTGTAGCCCAACATGAATTTTGCCTAACAGCGCTCTAATGGACTGCTTTTGTAATAGGATGGTTGGAACCTTTACTGGAGCCAATTTTGGAAAACGAACGAACCATATCTGTCCCGCTAATAGACCGCATCGATGACACCAACATGCATCTAATCACCAATGTGTCCGCCGATTTGTTTGGCGCTTTTGAGTGGGATCTTAACTTTGGCTGGTGGCATCGTTCGATATTTCCGCATCGAAACACTCACCGACCTAGTGAACCCTTCGAAGTCCCAGCAATGGCGGGAGGACTCTTTACAATTGCTAGACACTTTTTTCAACGCCTTGGCTGGTACGATGATCAGTTTCGACTGTATGGAATGGAAAATGCGGAACTGTCCATCAAATGTTGGATGTGCGGAGGAAGAATACTAACAGTGCCTTGTTCTCATGTGGCACACATCCGCAAGAGTGCGCATCCATTTATAGACGACGGACATCAGAATATAACCTTCGTGAACTCTATTCGCGTGGCAGAGGTTTGGATGGACGAGTACAAACAGGTTGTATTTGACGTAAATGGCATTCCGGGATATGTAGACAATTTGTTTGGATCCGTCACCGATCGAAAGACATTACGAGCAGGTATTGGTTGTAAAACTTTTCGCTTCTATCTGGAGCGAGCCTATCCCGAAATGCCTGCCCCTACCGTGGTGGGACAATTTCGTGGTGAAGTACATAATGCCGCGTTTGGGAACGAAAGGTGTTTGACGATAGGCACATCACCATCACCCATACTTCACATGGCTCTTTGTAATAAGCATAACCAAACACAATATTGGACGCATAATTTTTACCGGGAAATCAATAGCTACAAGCGTTGTATAGACGCAGGTCCTTCTGGAACAACCCCTAGACTAGCTGCCTGTCATCGAATGCGTGGCTCTCAATCCTGGAGCTACGATATGGACCGTCGACAGATTAAAAGTCTCGTGCGGGAATTGTGTCTCGCTATGGATACCACAACACAAAGCGGTGTCGTGACGCTCGAACGATGCGATGAACGTAAACAGACCCAACAGTGGCATGTGACGTTAGTAGAGTACAATTTTTGGAAACCGCTTCAATAAACCGGATGCTTAGCAAACAGACCGAGTATCTTGAAAATTGCAAACAAAGTGAGTTCATTGTGTATCAAGTTCGCATCAGTACTTCTTCTACGATATGTCGTTTCTTGTAAACAGTATTGAGATGCTTTCCGCGTGTAAAACTTTTGCGTAAAATGTGCTACCGAGTGATAAAGCCATATCAAATTATTTTAGTGTTCTGCGTTGTCGGCGTATTGTTAATCAAAATGTCCTTATATCACTTGAAAGATGAGCCATCCTACATTCAAACACTCTCGACGAGCTCTGAGACACTTACAATGCCATCGCAGGTTACGTTTCGAAAATCCACCCCTCCAGGTGACATGGGATTACCTGTACAGTATAACCAATCCGATCCAAGGGTAGTCGCAGAGATTAAACGATCCTTGGTTCAACAAGGTCTCAATGAGTATGCTTCGGATTTGGTGTCTGTAAAACGACGGTTACCTGATCTGCGAGATCCTTGGTGCCTTAATAACCCTAGTAGTCAATTGTCGTCAGTGAGTCTACCAGCCACATCCATCGTGATCGTGTTCTACAATGAAGTATGGTCAGTGTTGGTACGAACAGTGCACTCTGTCTTAGATCGATCACCTTCGCACTTAGTTAAAGAAATAATACTAGTAGACGATTGTTCAAATTTTCGTAAGTAATCAAACAGAAGACAGATTTGCATCTTCCATCATAACAAATACCTTCCTGTTTGTTTTAGCATTTTTAAAGACTCAGCTCGAAGAGTATTTTGATTCGTACCCGGTTGTAAAAATTATTCGTGCCAAAGAACGTCTCGGATTAATCCGTGCACGAATGATTGGGGCCAAAAGGGCTTCCTCAGATATTATTACCTTCTTGGATGCGCATGTAGAGTGTACGGAAGGTAGTATGAGACGTATGTTGAATGTTGTTATCCCATCATCAATATATCTTTCTTTTCAGGTTGGCTTGAGCCCCTACTCGAGGTGGTTGTCCGTAACTCGACGCATATAGCTCTTCCAACGATTGATCGCATCAACGAGCGGGACATGAGTCTGCAAACAAACATCTCGCTACTAATTGCAGGTGCCTTCGAATGGGATCTTAATTTCGGGTGGTGTGAAAGGAAACAACTTTACCGGAAGTACGCTCATCCATTTGAACCATTCGATACACCTGCCATGGCGGGAGGACTGTTCACCATCAATAGAACGTTCTTCGAGCGAATGGGTTGGTACGATGAGGAGTACATCATATACGGCATGGAGAACATCGAGCTGTCGATTAAGAGTTGGATATGTGGAGGAAAACTAATAACTGTGCCTTGCTCCAGAGTAGGACATGTACAAAAGCACGCCCATCCTTATCTGTTCGATGTGAAGATGGACTTGGCATTTCATAACTCGGCCCGTTTGGCCGAGGTGTGGATGGATGAGTATAAGCAGGTCGTGTTTGACGTGAACGGATTGCCACGTTATTCCGAAGCGCTGTTCGGATCGGTTGCGAGACGGAAGCGCATAAGGAAACGTGCCAAATGTAAACCATTCCGCTATTACCTGAAGCATGCGTTCCCGGAGCTTCACAATCCTTCGATCAATGGCCAGTTTCGTGGAGAAGTACGAAATGTAGCCTTGGGTGTTTGGTCTTGTCTCACGGTGGATAAAACGGGCACCATTCCATACATGGCGACTTGCAATGGACTCGAAACGACACAGTACTGGAGCCATAGCTACTATCAGGACATCAATTCTTACAAAGCATGTCTCGATTTTAATGGAACCACCCTTACCACTACGATTTGCCACCGACATCGGGGCAATCAAAGTTGGATGTATTTGATTGAAACGAAACAAATTTGGAGCATGGCATATAACAGATGCTTATCGCTAAGCCAAAATGCTAATTCCACGTTAACATTGGAAACATGTGACGGCTCAATAAAGCAGCAAAAATGGTTGGTTAATCTTGTGACGTACAGTTTCGTAGAGTGACTGACTTTGAATAAAATAAATCAATTGAAACTACATCTTGTTACATTCTTATACTAATAAAGACACTAATAAAAACATACAATTTTTATTCATAATTATTAACATTCATCGGCTAGATGACTCGACCATGAGTTTTTTCTTTTAAATAAGCCAAGGTAATCTATCATTCAACTGGGTTTGAAACCACGAGTAAGTAAACAATAGATATCATTGTTCTTTGATAATTTGTAAGTTAAAAAAAGAAACCACTCTATCAACAAAACAAGATGATATGATGTTTCAACACTTACAACCATGGTCGAAAATGCGCTGTAAAATTTCAGTTACCCAAAAACAACTCTACCAGATGGTGAAAAGACGGAACTTGCGCCGCCTGTTTACGGTGTGTATATATCTGACAGTGTTTGGTGTATCATGTTTCTTGTACAAGATCTATCTCCTCAATATTTGGTTGGATGGAGAGCTCGTGGCCAAAAGTTGTCTTACTACACATAAAAAATGGCAGACAACCGATATGCCTATGCTTCTAAAAGCATCTACGTTGGCACTACTTTCCGATCGTGCAACTCCTCCAGGAGATCTTGGACTTCGAGTAGAGATGGATTTCAAAGACAATGCCACTTTCAAGATGATCAAACAGGGTTTGGAGACATTCGGATATAATTCGTACGCTTCGGATTTGATGTCCGTTCGAAGACGTTTACCCGATATAAGAGCACCATGGTGCGGAAAACAAAATCTAACAGATTCGCATCTTCCACCGACATCGATCGTGATCGTGTTCCACAATGAAGCGTGGTCCGTGCTGCTAAGATCTGTTCACTCCATCTTAGATCGCACACCGGAACATTTAATACACGAAATAGTACTCGTGGATGATTACTCGACTGCGGGTAAGTTTATCAATAAACGATCAAACGTGATCATTTATTAAGAATACTCAATTAGAACTTTGTTACCTCCTCAGCTTACTTAAAAACAAGGTTGGATGACTATTTCGAGCGCTTTTCGAAGGTACGTATTATCCGGGCCCCTACAAGACTGGGTCTGATTGTTGCAAAGATATTTGGTGCTAAATCAACGACCGCCAGCATCATCACGTTCTTGGATGCACATGTTGAATGTACAGTTGGTATGTAGACAACCACCAACGATTTTGGACATAATGGGCATCTCATACCCTGGTATTCACAGGTTGGCTAGAACCATTGCTAGCTGTGATCGCGAACAATTCCACTACGATCGCCATTCCAACGATCGATCAGATAGACGGCAACACCATGCAGTTGGATACAGATTTTGCTCCACGGCTTATTGGAGCCTACCGCTGGGATTTGAATTTTGGTTGGTGGGGTCGGGCAGCCATGAAGAAGCGCTATCCTAACCCGTACGTCCCCTTTGACACACCCGCAATGGCGGGTGGACTATTCGCGATCGAGCGTACCTTCTTTGAGCGACTCGGTTGGTACGACAAAGGGTTCGAAATGTACGGAATCGAGAACATCGAACTGTCCATGAAAAGTTGGATGTGTGGTGGAAAGATGGTTATTGTGCCCTGCTCGCGAGTTGCACATATACAGAAGCAAAGCCATCCGTACCTACAAAGTGCTGGGAAAGATGTGATAATGAAGAACTCGCTGCGTCTAGCTGAGGTGTGGATGGATGAGTACAAGCAAGTGATGTTCGATGTCTACGGAGTTCCTCAATATTTCCCGCACTATTTTGGACCAGTGGACGATCGGAAAGCCCTTCGAACAAGAGCTGGTTGTGGAAGTTTTAGAGATTACGTGCTAAATGCCTTCCCGGAGATGATGAACCCACTCGTACCGGGTGCTTTTCGAGGCGAAATACACAATGCCGCTTGCTCATCTAAACTCTGCCTAACACATAATTGGACGAACCATTCCCTAATGATGGCAGTGTGTGATCGACAACAAAAGCAACAATATTGGACACACAATTTCTATCGCGAACTAAACAACTACTCGAGCTGTATAGAAACTGTCAATCGTGATGGTTACAGACTGGAGGTGAAACGATGCCATAGGAACGAAAAAACACGCACCCAACGATGGCAATATGTGGTTGCGAGTGGACAGATAAAGAGTGAAAAAGTTGGCAAATGTCTTGCGGTAAACGAAGGAGGAAAAGTGATTGCGATGGAGCGTTGCAATACATCCGACCATCGTCAGAAATGGTTGGTGACATTTATAAATCTAGATGTTTCAATATTTCGGTATTATTGATAAGTATAAAATAGGTTAAAAGTATAAATATAAAATCAAAATAGGATGAAACACACGATATAAGCATTCAAAATAAAACAAATAAAAGTAAAACGCCTAGAGCTATACAATAACTGCACATATACATTAAGCTCCGGCAAGTTAGTTACCCGAGTATTCCATGCGTCATACTCCCATCAATCAACAAACACAATTCATAAGCCATTTCAGCATCCCACCGCTTCTCCCTACAGTGCCCTTAACCTTTTGTTAATAATTACCTGTTACATCGTGCGGTGATGATATGGTGATGAAAATCGTGCTCGTTAATCGCACCTGAAACACTTCCGATGGCATTCACTGCATCACTTCAAAGCCATCTTCAAAGGTTCACTGTGGCGTCAATTTATTTATGATCGGTTTGTGATCATGTTGTTTGCACTGGCACTGTTTCACTTCTCGCTAGCTTCAGCTCAGTTTAATCCACACTTTAAACCGGGGCGCCATACGATAGTGCAACTGTTTGAATGGCGTTACGAAGATATCGGACGCGAGTGTCGGACGTACCTCGGACCGAATGGATTCGGCGCAATTCAGTTATCACCAGTCAACGAGGTGAGCGATGGAGGTAAATCCGCTAGTTGGGCAGATCGATATGAACCTGTTTCGTACGAGCTGACAAGTCGCTCTGGAAACGAGTCGGAATTGCGGTCAGCAATAGACGAGTGCAACAAGGCCGGTATTCGAGTAATAGTGGAGGTAGTGCTTAACCATATGGCACGTCCCGAAAATGGTTCCACTGCCACGATACGTGGAACGGCAGGCTCTACCGCGAATCCTACCGTCCGTGATTATCCAGATGTTCCATATAGCACGGCAGATTTCCATGAACCATGCCGTATCGTGAACCCGGAAGATTCACACGAGTTGCGCAACTGCTGGAAGGAAAACCGGCCTGATCTGAATCACGGTCTGTTGCGTGTTCGTGAACGTATTTTGGACTTCCTCAACCGATTGTTGACATTCGGTGTAGCGGGATTCTTCGTCGATTCTGCGCTATATATGTGGCCACACGATTTGCAAGCTGTGTTTACTAAACTTCAAAACCTAAGCACAAATGGCGGGGTGTTTCCACTTGGTAGTAGACCGTTTATCTGTCTTGATCTATCCTACCACGGCTTAACCGGAGCGGAAGAATCGTTGCAAGCCAGATGGAAAGAGTACGCTGATCTCGGAGTTATCGCACAGGACCGATTTGCGTACGATATTGGAGATGTGCTGCTAAAAAGGAAGCCTTTCCATTACTTCGTCCACTTGGGCACTCGGCTTGGGTACGTACCACGGGAGAAGGCACTGATTTACGTCAACAATCCACAGCTTCAGCGACTGCCGGATGCAGATGGTGATCTTTGGGTAGTGTCGGTAGGCAAAAGAAGAGCGTACCAAATCGGGCTTGCCTTTATGCTTGCGCATCGATATGGCATGCCACGAGTAACGAGCTCGTACTACTTCATCCACTCTTCCCAGGGTCCTCCGAGCGATGCACAAGGCAAGATTGCCCCCGTTCAGATTGACGAAAACGGGACCTGTCGCTTACCATGGATCTGTGAACATCGATGGCCGGTAGTGAGAAAGATGGTTTACTTCCGACATGTTACCAACGGAACGGGCGTTCGGGCGTGGGTTGATAATGGCCAAAATCAGATAGGTTTCTGCCGTGATCGGGTTGGATTTGTGGCATTTAATGCCGAGATTTCACTGACACTCAAGGCGAATCTGTACACGTGCCTGCCGGAAGGACGCTATTGTGATCTGATCAATAGCACGCACGACAAGCTGGTTGCGGATGGAACTTGCTCTGGAGGAACTGTCAAAGTAGCAGCTAATGGTCAGGCGGAAATTTTTATACGCACTAATCTCGACGAACCATTTATTGCACTATTGAAAACTTTCAAACCATAACACTTCGAAATAAAACAATAAAACGTTATTAAATCGACACGCAGAAAACAATATTCAACGCGACTAAACAACACTCTCTTCAACACACGCGAAGCATCCATAAAGTGTGTACGAAGCTGTCACTGAAAGATCGCCAGTATCCGTTTACATTACCTATTCAATTCTACGCCTGCTATAATTCGATGCTACATTTGACGGCGCCTGAAAGTATGCAAAGTACTGTTTGACGATACTCTTTATGTGGACTAGAACGATAGAAAGCCATTTTAAAACATTGTGCTAAATTCATCGTTTACTTTTAACAAAGTTTATAACCATTTCGAGAAACAGTAAAAAAAGGAATACTTTAAAATTTCAAAACAATTAACCAAAATGTCATCAAATGTGAAACATATTTCCAATTCATCACAAGCACGCAGATGTTTGGTATATTTTGATGATGATTTTTCATTCGTTTTTGTTTTTACTCTCTTTATATCCTTATACAGCTTGATGTAGCACTCTATATTAGCTTCAAAATCGAATCACAACAATGAGAAGTGTTTTGAATTGTATGGAAACAGAAACACTGAAAGGTTCGTAATAATATGCGCTTCGCGTTTTTGTTTTTTTCCGTTCCGTTTTTCTTTTCCTCTTCCTTTACCTTTCTCTCTCTCTATCTCCTTCTCTTTTCTCTTTTATATTCCTCACAGATCCTTTCACAAGCGTTGCTTTTACAATGGCGCTCGTACATGTTCATCTACATAAACTACACTAGACATTCGTTTCACACTTCCTTACCCTTCTATACCTTTCTGTAGACCATTCAACCATTAACCACTACCACGTACATACTCTCGCTCCGATAGATTACACGTGCGTATTCCTATTCGAAAAATTCGTGGTACACGTAAAAAGTAAATTTTGGTTCAAGTTGCACAAAGAGTTTCGTGTTTTCGTGAGTGTACGTGTTTGCCATTTGATGGTGACGGTGTGATTGAGAGGAATCTTTATCTTAAAATCTCCTTACAATAGCAACATCCAGATGGTATGCGTTTTGTTTCATTTTATGAGACTCGACTTGATGGCATTTTGAAGGGTCAAAACCGCTCGTATGCTACCTACATTATCTCTTAATATGGTTCTTTATCTGCATCCATCGCAGTGTGAAACACATGTTCCACCGTACGCTTACGCAAATGCTTCCATTCGTCACGTCATGCTATCGAGTGGTTTTGTATTTGTCATTTAATAAAACGGAAATATAGAGCTAGAGGAAGAAGACATCATTTCGAAAGAGTACAACAATCGATGAAATATACGCTTCCATTCCTGTGTTTGTTTGTTGCTGTTTTGTTTCAACCACGTATTACTTCGGTTTACTTATTCATTTTGTCCTCGTACTCGATATCGTCACATGTTTGACTTTATGGTTTATCTCACTTTTAGGTTGGTTTTTTCTTTAAATTTATTTATCCCATTTATTTATTTCCCAACGTTTTGTTCTCACCGTACTCCAATAGGCGTGTCTATGCTAGAAGGTTTCGGTTGTTTCTCTTTTTTTTTGCTTTAGTTTCCATATTTTTGTTACATCAGTTAAATTGTAAAGTCTCCTTCTCATTGTTTTTTTCTTCTTTTTTTCTTTTGTTTGCTTTAAGAGTCCATTCGGTTAATGTCAGTTTGTTTGTTTTTTTTCTTCGGTAGCAATTGCTGTTTCCCTTACGCGCTTTCGAATGATTCCGATCTTCAACCGATATCTTGCTGCGCCGTTTATGCCTGTTCGTACAACGTTTCGATTTGCTATAGATTTGTTAAAAATTAAGGCAGTGGTGAAATAGAAATTGTATCCTGCATATACCATATGTACTTTCCTGAAGCCCACACCAGAGCCTCTGACTTTCGGTTAGCGTTTGTTGTTTTCCTGTTTTGTGGGCTGTTCTTAAACCCTGTTTTTGATGTTGGTTTTTTGTTTTTATTTTGCTTTAATCCCTTTAACCGGGTGTAAACCCGTACCTTCTGGTTGTTATATATTACTTTTGTTTGTTGTTTTTTTGTTTTCTTTTATTAATTGTCACTTTTTATACACTTGTTTTGTTTATCGTTTCGTCCCTGGTATTTTTATTTTATTTTTGTCAAGCTTTTCAATCACGATGTTGTTCGCAATGCGTTCCCCTGGCATTGGGCATCACACTAAACCCGCACCTGATAGTGTAAGCGTCAGGGAGCGGAATTTGGTGGGCAGAAAACGGGGTGGGATTTTAATGTAAAAATGTATGTCTCAAATTTCTCATTTCGATTTTGACATTTTTCGTAAAACTCTCAAACAACTAGCGGCGGATAACAAACGAAGCAAACTAGTGTTTGTAAGTTCTGAGCAGCTCAGAGAAACCTGGCTAATGAGGGAGAGAAACATTAGGGGGTTGTTTTTTTTCTTTCTTCTCTCTTCTAGGTCGTTCTATTAGAAAGGCTACTGTCAACGTTAACAAAACCACACGGTGGGTTTCTTTTTTTCTTTTAAATAGATTAATAGTGTATAATGTAAATTTGTAGGTGCCAGTACAGTTCTGTTTTGCGTGTGTGTGTGTGTGTGTTTTTTTTTCTTCTTCTTTCTATTTACCACGGCTTCATAATGCATTCATCGACCCGTTCACTAGTAGTGTTGATGATTGTTCGCAATGGCCTTAACAAACATCCGCCATTTTCTGATTGCCGTTTGGTTTTTGTAAGACGTTTTCCTATCAGGTTCGTATAAGCTTTTGCTCTCGTTTGTTTTGTGTTTTTATCTATTATCTCCAGTTTAGGAATATTTATTTATTTGCTTGTGTTTTAATGTTTCATGCTGTTTTTATATGCCATTCTCTTTACGAGCCTATCTCTGTGTGGGTGTTCTTTATAAATTTGGTTTTTGTGTTCTACACTAGAATCTCGCTCTCGCTCACCGAATCACTCTTGCACGCAGTAATGAATAAAACAATTTTAAACGCTTTTGGCTGGAATTTCGTTTAAGAAATGTTTAAAGTAAATGCTTGATATGACATAGGACTAATCAATTAACCGTTACTAGTAGCTCGTAGTACATAGATGCTAATGAATGCTTGCTCACATTGCTCACAGTATATGGTCACAGTTTTAATGCTAGCCTAAAATTAACCGAAGGATTAGTTAAAACTCTGTATAGTGTATAGCGTTTTCGAACTAACGTTTCATAATTAGCTAACGTGTAATAATAGATGCGTGTAACAATATCTTACACCTTTCTAAACTAAACAACACTCGTTCCTAATGTTTATAAATAAGAATTAAATTTGGTTACACTAACACAGTATTTCAAAACTAAACTCTAATTAGTGACGTCTCGTATTAGAAGGAAACAAACAGACAAGGAAATCATTCAAACGACGAAAGAACTCAAAAATTTAAAAAAACAAATGAAGTCCGTATTTTTTACGACTATCGGTCTCATTATTCCATCTCACTAAGGTGACCCATTTGCTGAATCAATTCCTTTTTTCCCTCATTGGGTTTTCATCTTTTGTTTTCTCTATCGCTCTCTCTCCATCGCTTTCTCGTGTTGCGTCTTTAGACAGTACTCTGGAATGTTTACAGACTATACAGGTTTGCACGGAAGTAAGAGCATCGGGGGCCATCTCATCTCGTCACTTCTTTCTTATAGAAGGGTGTAGGCTCAAAGTACATGTGTGTATGTGTATGTGTGTCTGAGAGAGAAAAGTGCGAACACCAACCCAATGTGATTAGTTCTGTTTTGTCTTCCTGTGTTCTACTACTTAACGTTATATATCCTTTTTTTCTCCTTTTTTTTGTTTCACTTATGTATTCTCTAGTCAGTATTTTCTTTGTTGTGTCACATTTAAACTAATTGGTTTACTTCTTTTACTGTTTTACTTCCATTGCACACTGCTTCATCATCAGCTGTCTGTTATATCGTTTTATATAGATTGTCATTTTCGTTTACATACGCTTTGAACGATTCCCATCTACCGAACTACAATCCAATCACATCGAAATGCGTTTCATTATCATTTCATCATCTTTTGTTTTCCTTTTATGTTTTGCTACGTGTATGTTCACCTTCCCTCCTATCTGATATGATCTATTAGATCGTTTCATGCAACTTCTTTATGTATTCAGTTTCACTTTCCTCAGTCCTAGTATCCATCCATTGCTTAGTTTGTATGCGTCTGCACGTGTTTCTTGCCATTTTCTTTTATCCATTTTTATATTCTTTTCTCTTTCTATCTTTCTCTTCTCTTTCTTTCTCTCTTTCTTTCTTTCTCAGTTACACCGTTAAACTATGTTCAGCTACTCGCTCGTACATCTCTAACCACTCTAGAAAAGAATACGATTGCGCATTATTTGTATTGTGAAAATATCGCATTCTCTTGTGTGATTTGTGTATGTGTGTTTTTTTTTTGTTTTTGCTTGAGTTAGTGAGTGTGTGTGTGTATATATGTATATATTTTGTGAATAAATTGCTTTTTACCGCTTGCTATTACTTCCATGAATCTCTGACAAGTGGATTCAGTTGTAGATTTTCTTTTGTTCAATATATTTTCCACATTCATCTTCCGCCATGAGACAATACACAGCAAATCTTGCAAATTCACAATAAATAGATCTCTGTAAGATTGTTTCTGTCAGTTACAACTGTTTTCACCTTCTTCCCGGCTTCCAGGTGTGCATGTGCTTGTGTTTCTGTCATGTTCGCTTGTTTGTCTTTTGTGTTCTTTTTTACCATATGTAGTTGCAAGAGGTGAAATATTTAGCTTACTTATCTCCAATTTATGTGTCCCTGTGCCATGAATTGCTTTGCTGGTGCTATGGATTTTTTTTAACGTGTCCATCTAGCTCCTGCCTGTCCGCCACTGTGGTTAAGTAATCTTGGTAGCGTAACTTGTACGTCCGGTTCTGACCGTTTTTTTTTTGTTGTTGCAAGTTTTCTAAGCCCGGTGTGATGTTACTTTGTTTCCGAACGTCGCGGAAAATGTATAATGTACTCTATCAATAATATGTTATGTATTTTCTCTTGTTTTGTTTTGCTAGTAATAGTTATATAATGCGCTTTATTCCTGCTGGAAATATATCTTTCACCCCTACTACGGATCTTGCTAGTTTTCTCCCTTTATTTTACCTCACATTGTTTTTGCTTTATTCGATACATATATAAATATATCAGTAAAGTGCAAGATTAAAGCTCCTTTTGGTTGTTCATAAACAGGTTTCGAGAGAGAGAGAGAAAGAGAGAGACAGAGAGAAAGAGAGAGAAAGAGATAGATGAAGGGAAAGTGAGAAAGAGAAAGAGGTTGTATAAGTAGATTGTAAGTTTAGGCGTCAGAAAGGAAAGGATGATTTACATACTTTTTTCTCTCAAATCTTTTAAAGCGTACGCTGAAAAAGATTCTTGTAGAAGATCTTTACAAGTAGTACATGATCGGTAGTTTGTGATAGGTGTTTATCTGTTCTTACTATGTAAAGATTTCTCACACGCCTGGTTATGCTTCCAGGCGGACAGAACAGTCAGACGATAGAGTTTTTTTTTTGTTTTCTTTTTGGATTGTTATAGCATTCCTCTTCTCTCATCTGCGTCATCTGTGATTATTATACGGTAATTACTATTATTGCTACTAAAACCGAGTATGTATTCGACAATTGCTACCGATAAATCGCGAACCGCGTGCACTGATGTTGTGTTTTTGGTTTAGTGCAAAATTCTCATGTTGATTGATTGTGTTGTTTCTGTGGCACGTGAGTAATTTTATCTTTTCCTTTAATCTTTTTTTTTGTTCATCCTCCTCCAGCGTTATCTTCTTCAAGTTCTTCGAGCAATTGATCACGGTTTTTGGCATTGCTCGTACTACTAGGTGGCGTGGCCAAAAACCCCTGCTTTCCATGGTACGTGTGGGGTTAATCTACAACATCAAGAACCGCCATTTTCCCACATGTGAATGTGAATGAATGTGCCTATATACCCTTCATTTGGAACCTTTGTTAGCTTCGCTTCAACTTTAATGCTCTATAATAGTGAAAAAAGTGGTGTTTTCTTAGTACACACGAGACCTACACATGTTTTGATCCTGTCTTACGTGTTGCATTGTTCTTTAATTGGTTAATTTGTATATATCTGTGTCCGCTACGTTTCCTTTTTGCCATACACATCCGTTCAAGCAGTGAATGCGTATGACTGACGAATGATTTAGGTGCTGCTATGCTAAATGTAATGGTTTTACTTGTTCTTCTTTTGTTTTGTTATCTAAAAATCCAATCCCTTTTGATAAGAGAGATTCTGTGTTTCTGCTTCTTCGTTAGCTACCTTTAGGTTTCTTTTCTTTTCTTTTGTTGTTGTTGTTGAAATGCTGAGTAAATAGGGCGTTTAAACACTTGACCACGCGGGTCAATTAAAACATGATCTGTGCACACAGCCAAATGGAGCATTTTACTTGGTTGTTTGCTTGTTAGTTAATGTTACTGTTGTTGTTTTACTACCATTTTCAAAAACGATCATTTGCTTCAATCTAGTTTAGTACGCAACAACAACAAAAAAACACAATCATCTAAGTTACTGAACATATCCAACACGAACAGGAACGCAAAAGTTGAACTGAATTCTCAAATTTTGCAGTTGTTTCCGTACTAGATAAATTAATCCAACCTGCAAAAACGGATTTCATCTTACCCATTTTTAATGAGCCCGTAGCGCACGCATATCATATCATATATACGCTTATATAGTATAAAAGTGTGTAGATTTTAACAAGGTGCAGATGTTTTAAAGGTGTGCACACAACCGGAACCGTTCCAGGGGAGGGGGATGTTCGATTCTGTTCATAGTTCACATCCAAAGCTAGGGAGTGGTACGCTTCAAACCGAACACCACCTAAAGCGATGGTTGGGCAACGGTAATGAGTGTAAAAGTGGTATTAGTAGATAAAAGTGTTTGTTTGTTTTCTTTTTTTGGCAATTAGATTCCCACACCTAAGGCCGGTACAGATGGATCGTAACGTACACGACAAATCCTCGGTGCCTTTCTTATTTACTAGCTAAACATGTACAGGAATATTACGAGAGTACCGATAAGGTCTTAAAAACGATTTGAAGTACGAGTTTTCGCTAGTAAACGAATCACTTATATTGGGCAAGAAAATTTTTAAAACCAACACAAATCGTTTAGTAGGGTTTCTTGTTTATGGTTTTGCTGACTTAAGTCGTATGGCAAGCAAAGCTTGCTGCGCTTATTTATCGCTTACTAACAATATAACAGAAACCATCCCATGCGCGACGGGAAGACGATAGAGATTAGGAGTGAGAGAGCGTATGGCAATTGAAATTTTCACAAAATTCCCATTTTTTTTTTTTTGTTATTGTTGCTATCATTATTAACGAAGAAGATGGAGTAGTAGAAAATACTGGCAAATATAATTTCAAATACAACAACTCCTCCTGCGTACTCCTTCTGCGACATACACGATGACTACTACTTAGAACATAAGAATCTCTTTGGATGAGTGCACGCGCGAAATAACAATAGATAATTCGAAGACACTAAAACAATTATACAAAAACAAATAAAATATCGTACCAAAAACAAAACACACAACAAAACGGGCAAGCTTGAGCATTTGCCAATAAACTGTTTGCTGGTTTGCTGGTACCGGCGCACTTAGACGTACTGCACAAATTCCGGGTTAAGATACGAGAAGCCGTTGAACTCCGTCTGGTCGAGATTCATCATGAACAGCTTATCGGTCGGTGTAAGATCGGTCTTCTCGGACGTAAACTGGCGATCGAAGTTTGACACATCCTTGCGATGTTTCTGTGGATGACGAAAAAGGGAATAACGAATTTGTTAGAATAATTTAATAATTGTTGTTGTTTTTTTTAAATTGTAATCGGGTTCTGCTTACAATCTTTGGCTTAAACGGTGGTTGCACCTCACGGTTTTCAATCTTTTCCCAATCGATACGACGGAAGAATGCGTGCGCACGAACGTCTTCTTCACCACGTGCTCCACAGCCCAAGCGTTTCTGGGGGTTCTTGGTGAGTAGCTACAAAAAGGCGAAGAATAAACCAGAATTATTAGTGAAATTTTAATTATTAAGGTTTTTTATGTGTCATACTTTTTTATTGTTAGTCTTAGCATTAATAACTATAATTTAATTCTGTAATTGCATACTTTTAGGGGTAATTCAAAACAACAGGAGAAATTCCTTTAGCGTTCTGAACGACTTTCTTCTATAGACAAGATTAAACAAACTTACCCCCTTGCAAACATCTTTGGCTTCCTTGCTCAAGCTCTTCGGGTACGAAACGTTATGATCGGTGATGGCCGCAAACAGTTCCTCCTCATCCTCACCGTCGAACGGTGGTTGACCAACGAGCATCTCGTACAGCAGCACACCGTAGGCCCACCAGTCAACTGACTTGCCGTACGGTTGGTACAAAATGATCTAAACCGGTTTCATAAGCAGCGAACGGTAAGGAAAACGAAACATTAAACAAAGCGCGCCCATTGCAGATATAATTAGTGGCTAGCGTGAGACCCACCTCCGGCGCAATATAGTCCGGTGTGCCGCAGAACGTTTTCGTCGTCTTATCGGCCATGATGCCCTCCTTGCACATGCCGAAATCCGCAATCTTAATATGGCCGTCCATGTCCAGCAGCACGTTATCCAGCTTCAGATCGCGATACACGATGCCGCGTGCGTGCAAATAAAACAGTCCGATGGCAATCTCCGATGCGTAGAACCTGTGCGTGTTAAGGCGAGTAGGTACGTAAGAGAGTGCATTAGCAATTGGAATAGTGTAACCAACACAAACATAAGAAAGCAGTGAAAATAAACCGACGCCAACCGCTAGTACACCCTCACTCAATTAGCCCACTGGCCAATCGATCGCCCCTTCCTATTTGTGTCCGGTGAAGCCGAAAACCTCATTGTCGGAGCTACGGTTCAGGTGCAGAAGGCGTATCCCGGTGACGGCGATGCGATAACTGAATTACCGAAACGGTAATTAGCCGCTACCAAAAATGACTTTTCCCTCCCAATTTTACTCTCGAGCACAAGGGTACCATTCACTATTACGGCTCATACGGCTTCGCCTTCTTTGCGTCATTTGCTGACTAACGAGGTCAGTAATAATATCATTTCCGCACGAAACACAGCGAGGTGTACGTGTGTAAGGATGTAAGAACTTACACAGCAACTGGTTCCTTGAACTTGCCACACTGCTGAATTTGGAACATAAGATCACCACCGTTGACGTATTCCATGACGAAGTACAAACGATCCTGAAAAGAAAGAATACATTTAGCGTAATGGGAAAGTAAATTAAACGCACTTAGACCCCGTCGGGAAAGAGATTGCCTAAATTTAGGCGCATTTTCTACTTCTAACTCCAATGCTTACCATGGTTTGGAAACAGGAATGCAACTGCACCAAGAACGGTGGCTTACTCGACAATGCTAGCACGCGCTTCTCCACCATCGTGCACTCCACATCATCGTCCTGGATGATGATGTCCTTTTTCAGGATCTTAATCGCGTACAGCTCATCCGTACCCTTGCGTTCGGCCAGCATCACCTTGCCGAACGAACCCTTGCCCAGTACCATCAGGAAGTTGAAGTCGGTCGCCCGAATGACGTCCTTCTTCGTCATATTATGCGGTACATCCTTATCGCCCATCATCGGTATCTTCTTCGTGATGGATGTTTTCTGTAACATAGCGGTGTAGTATAATTAACACTACTGTACTAACTGTAATTCAACCACCAATCAACTCTTACCCTCATTTGGCTCTTAAGCTGCACAAGATCGGCACCCTCCTCCGGCACCGGTACGTTGTAGTACTCGCCTTCCTCCTGCGTGAGCAGCTTGAACCATCCATCCACCGGGTTCTTAAGGATTTCCGAGATGCCAAACGAAAGCGATCCCATGAAATCGTTCCGCGAGGTACGATCCCAATCCCACACCTCGATCAGCAGCCGACGATCCTTATCTTCCGGCTTGAGATCACTGTTCAGATGCACAGATGCACATAATGACAGAATTGGGAAGGAAACCGTAATGAAAAATACTTACAATATAAGCGTTTCATTCCACACCGGGTTCAGCGAGGCGCGAATGGTTTTGGTTTTCTTTTTCACATTATCCGCGTCCGGGATCAGTTTGATCTTGACGTACGGATCGCTGGAACCGTTGGGATCCATCGGAATAAGGTTACGGCCCTGTTTCACTGTAATGGGAGTAAGTAAACAAACAAAAACAAAATGTAGTTCAATATATTTTATAGATCAAACATTAAAGAAAGGATCCTGAATGGTAAAATAATGGTGGGAGCCGAGAGAAGTCATATATTATGAGCTTCAGTGAAACACTCTAAAACATACAAAACGTTCTGAACTATTCTTATTTCTGTAAATTATTTCAACGACTTTTTCGATGTTTTTTCCCATCAATTCATTGAATTAACTAATTATTTTGTAGTCTTTTGTCAAAAAAAAAATTTAAATATTATATTATTATTAGATTGTAGAAAAAATTGCTTTTACTTTTTTTCTTACATAAATCATGAATCATGCATTATATCATGAATCATGGTTGCTAAATCATGTATATGAAAAGCAAATTTCCAAACTTAAGCCATAAAAGCATATTATACGGCTTAATGATGTTAAATTGCATTCAAACTCACACCAAAAAGGCCTCGGGGATTGTAAAGCCCTCTGTCGATGACAACCACAGGCATATAGAAGCATCCCACCCAACCCAAAGCCCAGTTATTGTTTCAAGCTATTCATTAGCGTGCTCATGGAGATGGTTCATCGTTTCATCTTTCCCATTGTGCCCATGATTAAAGCTAACTCGTCCTACATTACCAACCGAGTCGTAGCCCGGTACGAAACAGTGTTGGCATGTTGGGTGGTGTAAGAGCGATGTTTGTTTCGTGTCTCCGAAACGACGTTCTAATGATGCAACATTATGCTGCCGCTAGTTATTGCTGAACCTCAACTGTTTCGGTCCCGAAACCCCTTTAGTGTGTTTTTTTTTGTTCCTTTGGTTCTTATTTTATTTTAATCTCCTTTCAGCTCGAATATTTCGATTTTTTTGCACACAAAAACACACCCCAAGTGGTGAAGAGTAGTAGACGAGCTGGAAAGGGGACTGTAGATCTTGTTTTTGTTTTTTTTTTGTTCAACACCCATCCCCATCTCTTGAAGAATACACGTAGGCCCAACGGCCTACCACACAATCAGACGTTCCATACACTTCAAAACCCTTAGGCAAAAAGCAAAAAAAAAAACGAATCCATTTTTGTCGCTGGTATAATGTTTCTCTCTGCCGTTGTTGCTTTGTTTCGTGCAGCCCTGCGCCCGGTTGCAGGCACCGCTGTAATCATAATTGAAAACGACGTGCAAGAGCTTTTCGGTGTTACATCGCTGCTCGGTGCTTTTATTTCACTGTATAGCGCATGCCTTCTACATACAACCGTTGCGAAAGCTGTTGGTGCTGCAATCAACAGTTGATACGATTTGCTGGGGATTATTTCGTACCGCTGTGTTAAAGCACACTGTGGACAAATTTTCCACACAAAAAACCACCTCAAATGAAGCACAACAGGCAACAATTCTACGAAGTACTGGGCGTCTCCATCATAGAAGCAAATTTCAAAAATTATTTAAAAAAAAATATAAATCAGTTTTATTTCACTAAAAACACTGGAAAATGTTATTATGCTTAAAAAATTATTATATGTTTTCACCAGAAAAAAATTTAATTTCATAAAAAAAATCTGTTCTAATGAGAATAAAAATAAATAAATAGAAGTATCATATCAAAATAAAGATTCCTATTCACTTTTCTGCAAGATACAATGGTCTGAACAACGGTACGCCCTTCAAAAAGGACCACCAGCCTATTGTGCTCGAATGGAATCACACCTCAAGTGCTCCGGTAAGGCCACATTCAAGCCGTTTGGGATGCAAATCAACTAGACAGCAGCACACCTCGGTTGGCAGATCGGCTAACAAAAGTGGAGTACTCTACCACAACAGAAACCGTGATAAGAACAATTTAACAAATACCTCAGCAAGCAAAACAAAATCCAAAAAAATAAAGAAGAATAAAGCCATCCTCGAGTGTTGTCGCGCCTTCTCTGATTCGGCGGGAGGTATGAATTTGTCCGATCATTTTATCAGCTCTTGAAAAAGGCATCTTTCCAGCGACTTCGGCAGATAGCATCAGTTTCTTAACCACAAAACCGTACCGGCTACAGCTGATGAAACAGGGAACAAAGCCTGGAAAAAAACACACACACACACCAGGTAAAGATGTGTCTCCGTTCTGGTTGGTTGTTTTTCCTTTCTTTCTTCCTTTTTTTTTGTTCCTCTGAGCAAGATCTTTATGCGGTTTTGTCGGTCTCGTTGTTATCGCGTGATGATTTGTACTGTGGTGTAATTTAGGTGCCGAGGTGTTGAGCCGTCCAACTAACCGTACACTATTGTTGTCTCGGTAGTCATTTTTCTAACAACATTTGTGTGCTTGAATGTGTGCATGTGGTTGTTCCGAAGGTGACTACAAAAAAGAAAACAAAATCCTTAGCTATGTTTTGTGTTCCCACCACTTTGGACATTAGTTTTTCCACTCCTCAGACTCTCTCTTTCTCTCTCTATAGCTTGCATCACAAAAGGTGCTGAAGCGATACGGTCATGAAAATAAATGTGAGCTTTGGGTATGAGTTTGGTTGGCAAAATTGCACAGGTCCAAAGTTGAACAGGGTTTCCGTTGAAACAAGCATAATGTGGTGTAAATTTATCTTGCAAACACCTACAAACACTATGCATTAAAAGTACCGTACGTCTAGGCACCAGTATGGGTTTAGTACTGCCATGCGTTAGACCACAAAAAAGCTACAAAAATTATTTAAATTTAATATTTAGTGAACATTTAATATTCATTACAAAAAACTATTTTGTGTTTTATGACAAGTTTCTTTTTGGTTAATTTCTTCAAACTTTGGATGGGATCAAACTCTGTGCAATTGATGCAATCGAGATGTAAGAAGAGGCGAGAATTTTCCTAAGTGCAGATTAAACAGTTTTTTAAAAAAGATTCTCTCTCTCTCTCTCTCTCTCTCTCTTGTTGGCTTTTAACGGCCTCTAAAGTCACGCCGGCCATTTCTGGCTTACTAGACTTATTTTTACGACGTAGCCGAATAGTCAGTACTTGCTATTTGGGATTTGATGGGATTTGATCCCCGGTCCTGCCGTGTGGACCGGTGCCGTGTATCACGTACACCACGTCTCATAAATATTAATTCTCATAAATTTTCATAAATATTAGCAGTAATTCTAGGTAGAAATATTTCACTATTTTGTTTTAAGCGTTATAAATAATAATATGGTCTTATTTTGAATACGAAAAAAGTTTTGTTCAGAAATTAAATTAAAAGAAATACATATTAAATTAAATTAAATCAAAATAAAGAAATACATATTTGCTATTCCTTTGAACTTAAAAAAAATCATTCCCTGCAAAAATCGTGAACTTTTAAATTAATGTTCCCGAAAACTAGTGAATATTTGACATTTCAATAATAATTAAAATAATTTAATATCTTTTAACTTAAAAAAAATATATCACAATCTGTTAGTTTAAGTTTAGTCAAACAACTAATCCCAAACCTTAAACCAATTGTGAATCTATAACAAAACTTATAATATTCATTCTAAGCAATTTTATCAGAAAATCTTTTTGGATTTAGACCACATCTGTTGGATCAAAATTTTGCAACGAAAACTAGTTTTTTGTATAAAGATAAATTACAAAAAAAGGTTAAGCTTGTCCTGCTTCAAAGACTTTCCAATTTTCATCCTCTAAACAAATGCCTTCAATTCAATTTCCCTGATCGACTCATTTGTATTAACAACCTTTTGAAGCTTTTACAGTCCTTACATAAATACGCACACACCCACATCCTGCTAGTATCAGTTTAACTTATCGTATTACATTTGATGCACTATCAATCACACTGACCCGTGTATTGTAAGAACCGTCCGGGTAACAGATGGAACATAAAAATAAATTAAAGCAAACCCAACTTCGACGGCTAACAGCATTCATCGCTTTTCCCTTCCCATCCTGTGAGTTAAATCGATTCAATAACATGAAACTTAGCCTCGCAGATCGTATTAATCCTTTGCTGCAATTGAAACAGAAACGCCATTGAAAGTGAACCGCATCCGGGTACGGATCGTTTTCTACCTTCTTTTAAAATGGATTCTGAATTATAGCGTTTTTCTTTCGCTCGTTACTTTTACCCTTTTACATCGATTTAAAGAAGAAAGAACAAAAAACCTTCCCTCCATTTTGCTGTTTCGTTGTACAACAAAAAAGCGTATTGGATTACGTCTTCTATCGGGTGCTATAGAGTGGAGCAGCAGCACTTATGTTGCTTCTACTTCCGGCATGTTAAAATTGTTATCCAGCTTGAAGTTGATGTTTCTTAAACCACATCTTTTCCCTCCCCATCTTCACCGTAGTCGCTGTTCGCCAAACTGTTCCACTCCGAACACACCATTAACCGATTCGGCTATGTTTATTTTCTTCAAACGACCTTTTGTTTTCCCATTTTTGTTCTATCGCATATTCAAATACATAAAGCACACATCCACACAGGGTGGTAAATGGTGAGGCTTATTTTCCACGCATGAGTTCCCGTACGATCCTCGGAGTCCTTGTTGTTTTCTAATGCCTCCGCTTGAAAAGGTTGTTATGGGTGATGTACGTAAATTTTGGCATAATAAATGTAAGACCTATACAACGCTACAGTACGTGGTGTGGTGCGGACACGATTCGTTTGAAAAAGGGATCGTTCTTTACCAGGCAGAGCATATTCCAAGAAGGGCAGGTAATTCCTAAAAGCACTTCTGATTGATAATATGTTAACAGCTTTGCCTGTCGCTTGCACGTTCCATAACCATCAGCAAAAAAGAACGGAAACGGAACCAGATGGATTTTATTAGTTTTCCCAATTGTGCGTAGAAAAAAAAGATATGAAAGATGGAGCTCAGTTTTATTGAGTGTAATGATACATAAATTTGCACGTTTAATAATCTGATAAAGAGATCTGAAGGAATCTGGTCAATTACTTGTCAGAGATACTCGTGTACTTTGATGTTTTATTAAATGATAAGGTCAATGAGTAGTAGAAGACTTCAATATCAGACTTCTACACCATATGTTCAAGAACATCAGGGCACCTGTCGGAATAGTAGCCAAACTGTATTAAAATTAAGACGCAACTTGTTGAATACGAAAACTAATCAAATGATTAATGAGATATTTCTTAATTAAGATGTTAAATACTATCCAACAAGACATTCTCCCTAATACTACAAGATTTCACAAGATATTGATGTGACTCTTTGAAATGTTGTTTAAAAACTATCAGAGTCCTGGGAAATGGGATAACAAGCACTGATCACATCTTCACTTGCCAGTAGTTGTTGAGCAAAATGGAGGAGCAACAGCTCTACTCCTGCCAATTCTTTATTGATTTACGATAGCCGTATACAATACTATAATCAGTATTGATATATAATATAATAATAAAACAATAATGTAATCAGAATCACTATAAAACTTTAACACAAAATGATTTGTTTTAGAATTTTTAACGTTTTAATGTCCAATGTCGCTTCTCAGGTGGTGAAGGATGGAAAACTCTCGAAATCCCTTCGCTACTACCAAGAGTCGTCACTGTGAGCCAAAGGAAAAGTATAGTCTATATAGTCTTCAACCCAGTGCTATAAATTTACAGCTGGTTGAACACTTCTTTTAAGTTGTCAAATCTTTCACCTATCTTAGATCAAAAGTCACCTTCAGCAACAACATTTATGTTGATATTGGCAGTAAAGCAACGGTTGTCAACCAGTCATTCGCAAAGCTCCGTTGGGTTGGTCATGTCATTAGAATGACATCGATCGACCTGTTCCGTTAAGTCTCTTTAAGTCGTCTACATGGAAGGACGAGTTGTGGTAGAATCAAACTAAGAGTTATATGCCATCTAGACACTCCGTCACTAAGTAGGCTACCACACGTTATAAACACTGCTCCACAGACTTGTTTATAGGTGACAGCGTCGTGACATGTGTAAGAATTCGACTTCCAGCTCCTGAAAAGTACGTAATACAACGGATCAGTAAACAAAAGCGAACTTACCTTCAATGTGGAGCTTGCCACCCGCATGCGTGATCGTCAGCTGGATACGCCCTCGGCGCTCGGTATGATCACATCCGCAGAGGTTCGGTACGCTTTCCTCGCACCGTTTGTGTACGTTCATATCACATGCTGCGCCGTAATGCCATTTCGACCAATCAACCAGAGTGTCCGACGGGTGAACAGTCGACATAAACGAAAAAACAAAACAATTAGCAATGTGATCCTGGTGTGGATGTCTACTATCGAGAGTATGAACATGATGAGTAAATGTGTTTTAACCTAATTTAATGTTTTTTTTTTTAATTTTTTTTTGTAGTACTTTATGATTTAAGAGTGATTTTTAAGACACTTTATTTTCAATGAAATGAATCTTTTCTAGACAAAAAGATGTAGAAAGTACAGTTTGAAACACAGAGAAAATAGCAGAAAATAGACGGTGATAGAAGATACGTGGCACAGTAGTGATAATACATTAGAAAGTAGTGTGAGAAGTTTAAGTAAGCTTCCTCATGAAACCCGTTTTATTGATTTTATATTTAAAAACAAAAGAAACAAAATATAAACCAACACAAAACACTGTTAAAGATAAAACACAAGCCGAGCTTTGTGCTTTAAAGTGGTATTTATAAGAACTGTTTAGTATTTGTTTTAGGAAGCTTTTAGTGTTCTGGCAGTTGTTTTGCTAAAGAGCAGTTAGTTTACATCTAGTGCGATAAATCTAAAACCATGGTAATTGTTAATATTTGTGTAATTATTCCCTTTATGTGTTTTAGTATAGAAGCAGCTTTTACATCTATCGAGAGGAAAGTGCATGGGATTAGTAGACAAACAAAAGAACAGCTATATCCATACGTGCTCCCAGAAGGTTAATAGGGAAAGATATATTTGTATGTTTGCCACAGGAAAGTAAACACACAGGATAGAGAGAAGACACTCATTGGTAAACGAGCAGGAATATAAACGGCAATTGGAGTTAATTTGGTATTAACAGATTGAGAGTCGTTTTTTTGTTTAAGTTAATATGTTTTAAGATAGAAGATAACTAATTTAACATAAAGTGTAGGACGTCGATTCGACAGAATAGGTTTGGAACAGGAGTTCTAGACACTAGCGGTGTTAGGATATTGTGCAAACAGTTTACAGGTAGGTACAATTAGAGACGGTGTATACAGCAATAGAGATTGCAGGACGAGCTAAAGGTTATATTATGGCATTGAAATTTACGACCCAATCACACACTCACGCAAACACGTAATCACGAGCAACTCCATCAAAACACAGTGCACAGAGTGTAGATTTGTTTTATACATATACCATGCATTTGTAATATTAACATTTCCTTACAGCAAATCGTTCAATTTGATTTTTAAATCACCTTCAACTGCGTTTGCTGCATTCTAAACTCCATCCCCTGGAGTAAAATGACGCAAAAACGGTGCTTTTGGAATGCAAATTGCATAACTTTGGGCGGTTTAAAAATTTCATTGCTATCGCCCGGTCGGCTATTCATAAATCATTTGAGGGAAAACGACACGTGAGACAAATTTCTTTCGTTCCAAAAAATGTTCAAACTACTTCATCATACTCTAAACCATATCCATAAACACCTCATCATCTGCTAAAGCTGCTGTTGAACCTTGCAATCATCCACCAGCTGCGTACTGAGCTGTTGTTAAAGAAAATCCTTCATATTGCTTTGTTTCTAAAGCACGCGGACACATAAAATTGCATCCCACGTACGGTGTGTGGTTCCAATCGAATGAAAATCCATCAACGGTAATGCACCGTAGGGGACGATAAAGTTCTTCATCTTCCACACCCACAAAGCGCCCAATCGCAAGGTAAAAACAAATGCAACCAACAGCACCAACTTAAGTGTTGTCTTTTTCCCATCCCTTCGCGTTTTTCGTCTCACTTTCAGCGCTCGGCTATCGCTTCTGGTGGAACATATCGTGCTTTAAAAGCACGATTTTTACGACCCGAACAGTGACTCCACGTTCGTGCTGCAGGAGCTTCTCCTTTTTTGCGTTCTACACTTTCCATCGTCAGAAACGAAGCGCGATGGTAATTTAAGAAGAATGAGCCCACAAAACAAGTGAAACCCACGGTCGTTAAAATGAAGGTGAGCAGTGTCTGTTCTTGGGGCGCGCTATTTCTGCCTGGCAAATACCCGGGCACTTCCGTTTAATGCCATCCAACCGTTATATGATCGCGACTAAAGCAGCCTGAACAGGATGACACTGGGAGAGAGAAGAAAAAAAAAATAAACACTACTTTGCACGAGCTTTGAGTTTCAATTTCAATCTCCCCAACCGAACTCCGTTGTTGGAAGGGGGGGGAGGGGTTGTAGAGAGTCATCATCTTCCCTGGGCGAGAAGTCCAAAGTGGCTACCATTACTGGAAAATTTAATTATCTTACACCGCTGGTCGTTTCCTTTCGCACACCTAGCAGCCATATTCTAGTGCGGCAAAAAGGAAATTCCTGGGCGTGAGTCTGCTCAACAAGCCCGAATGCCTTTGTCAGTTCGTACTCGTACCCCAATGAAATGAAACATTCATGCGCGCGGGAGAAAGAAAAAGAGAACACACAAAAAAAACACACACACAAAAAGATATATCCTGCCCCGTTTGCAAAAGTCCCAATTTGCAGGAAAATGTTCATTTAGCAGAAAAGAACTGCTACATTGCTACCGGCGCTACTTCCAACTTCGATGCCTTGATGGTGATAGTAACGCAAACGCTGGTGCTACAAATTTTTACCCCATTTGCCCCGGTTTTCGTCAAGGCCATTTCGGCCCATATTCCCCGTGGTATAAGGCTCGTTCGACTTGGTACAAATTTCGGGAACACACCGGAAACTGTCACGAACGAACGATGTTGGG
This sequence comes from Anopheles funestus, assembly GCF_943734845.2. NCBI lineage: Eukaryota > Metazoa > Arthropoda > Insecta > Diptera > Culicidae > Anopheles > Anopheles funestus. The sequence continues at coordinate 69,672,700 of NC_064599.1, read as the reverse complement.
TGAAACTTTCCAAGCACAATGTAGACACATGTAAAAAAAAAGCACGTTCCTCCGACGAAGATAAGAAAGTTTGGAATAGAGTCTTTTCTGGGCTGAAATATATCCTTTGAAAAATGGACCACGTTATCGGGTACCGTTGCAATACGTTTCTCATTTCATCACCAAAGTACGGAAGGGGAGAAAACATGAAATTACATTCTCTGTTTTTTACGTGCTCTTGGTCATACCTCAATATTGGGATTTTTTTTTTTTGGAATGATGTAATGCTTTTTCGGACAAAAAATAGTATCACAAAACATGTTTAAGATAAGAGGAATTGATAATAAAAATGGGGTTCCATTATTCCGTTTATCCCAAAGCGACGTAATGAGCTACTTATGCATTGCAAATTGCATACCTTCCAGGAGTTTTGTAATAATTTTACTGTAATGCAATAATTTTGTACCCTTAAAATTATGGCCATCATACATATCCACTGTGCGAACAGTTAAACGGCACAAAAACACGAACAAAAGCAATATTATCATCTCATTATCCGAAAAAGGCCGAACAAAAAATCAACTGCCTTTCGGCGCACTTCCCTTCGCAAATTGGATGATAATATGTTTGTCCTTTGTGTTGGGCCCGACGTGAAGGGCCATAACTTTAAGGGTGTCCTGAAGGGGAAAAACGAAATTATTTATCTTTGCTCCACAGTTCCTTCCGCGGCCGGTTCGCTCATTTCGTTGTCATTTGGCTCGAAAAGCTTTGCATCCCCCCCACAAAACTAATGACTTTCAATTGGAATTGAACTTTTCGGGATGGATTTTTAGCTCTTTTTCTTACGGGTTTTTTTTTCTCTCGATTTTCTATTATTTGTTTCGCTCATTTTAAGCGAAGGTATGTAACAGCGCTTGACGGTTACTAAATACTTCCTCCTTCATCTTAAGCTGCGCCATAATCCCACTTCGAATGCTGCCAATGCACCATTGCAAAAGCTGGAGCGAGTTTGTTCACCGTTCGCTATTTATCGTTGGCATTTTAACGACTTGGCGTCAACTCGAATGGATTTTCCCTCTCCCGCTTAAGTGCTGCTTCCAAACGGGGTAGAGTTTTCATACGATCGAGCAGCATGTACTTGCCTGCCTGCCGGCAACGAACTGCAATGAAATGTAATCACAGTGATTACAGTGTTGCACGGTACAAAAAAAAAACGACCAAAGAATAGAAAACAACCTGCAACCTCGCCGCCGAAAGAAAAAAAACGAACTGCATCCACCAGCCTTTGGGAACCCGGGGCAATGGGTGCCGGCGTTGTGTAAATTTGACGGAAGTAAGAAGATGAGGATTGTGCCACCGTAAAGAACGTCCGGAAATCCTTCGGTGCGCGGGAAAATAATCCCGACCAAAAAGGATCCGGTGGGCGGAAGAATTTTGCACGCCAAATGAGAAAAAAGGCGAACCGTACAAATGAAGAAGAAAAGGAAACACCTCCCATGAAACCCATAGTTTCGAACGAGCAACGAGTCCAATTATTACCATCGTTATAGCAAAAGTTACGGGGGGGCATTTCGATTTTCTGTTTCGGGAATGGTACGAAGCGTTATGTGTTACTTCGTGCCATTTGCTGTTTAGTTTGTGAAGAGTGTGTTTTTTTCTTTTGTTTTGGTACACACTTTCCTTCCCTATGGGATGGGGTTTTTGTTAGCGATAGTATCTCCCGGAATGCGTTTGTACAATTCCCAGAAAACCGCCAAGATCAAGCCATTCGAAAATTGGAGCACGTATGTGGTTCCGAATTTACAAACGACACACTCCGGGATTTAAACATGGAAATGGTATGCTTTGTGAGTTCACTGGTACAGTGTTTCACATATTTAAAACAGGAGCAAATTTTTATTTTATTTTTTTATTGAGAATTAATATTTCTCATTCTCATTTTGCTATAAAGTCCACAAATTTTCTGTTCTCAAAATTTTATTTATAAAACACATTTAAACAAAAACCAAACGACACACATTTTGTCCATCACTGTATGACATTTAAGATGCAAAACCCCTAAACATACAATGCATAGTTTTGTGTGCGATAAGATGCCAAATACGATACGCCATTACAGCATTTTCCCTAAGCTTTTCCATCTCTTTTGCGTGTTGGAACATGTTTTGTTGCCTAGGAATGGTATGTAAATTTTGTCTTCTACATCGAAAACACCGCAATACAAACACCATCCAGTGAGAGTGTGACTGTGTGACGTGATGGCAATGGTTCTCCACCCCCTTTCGAAACAAGCTTTAAGCAAAACGGACCCATTTTAGGGTTGTGCGGTGTTTGGTTACTGCTGTCGAAATATGATTTTATCACACTTGTAAACAACGCTACTAGAACGCCTAATTCGACGATAATGTTCCTTCGTTATTGGATAATGCGGCCAACAGTCCAATCACTAACCGGGTTACTGTAATAAAGAAGAAAAAATTCCCGTACAGCTAAAGTGCTTGGAACTTGAACAGCAGCGGCCATTTTGAACCGCTTGCAAAACACCAAGATCCCATCATCCGTTCCCAACACCACCATCATCATCATCATCCTTGGAAGCGAACCGGGGATTTGTTTGTGATGCTGCGGTGTCCGCGTTATTTCTAGCAAAGTTTTGTGCGCACCACTTGAACGCATTTAAATAAACTTCCATCGCCAGTTGTCGGTAATGGGAGTTCCCGCTTTATATGCCAAAGCGTCTTTTTGTTTGTGGTTTTTGCTTTTACTGTGTCGGATCGATCGATTTTGGGTTTTGTAGCAATCGGATGAAGTTTTTTTTGTTGCTTTGGTTCAAAATTCTACTTGCTTTCTTCGAATGTTTCGCTATAAGTATCAAAGTTAAAAAGAGCTTTCTCTATTTACAGTAAGACGCCACCTATGACGATCGTTTTTAACCGGCTGCCGGTTTATCCGTGTTGTTCAACATGTTTGGCAACTTCTAAAGCTTTGACGCAAAATGAAACTTAATCTAAAATAATTGGTTTAATTTACAAAATTAAACGTTTGAGAGAGAAAAAACTCATTTTAAACATTATTTATTAAAAACTTTTGAATTTATTATTGATCCTTCATATATATGTATTATTACAATCTGCAATATGTAAAACTTCGATTATTCGGGCGGCTGCGGAACTCTTAAAAGCTTTAAAGAATGCTTAAAAGTTTTCTACATAACAAAAAACATATACATATAACATATTGTTATATATGTTTTAAGTATAATTGAAATAATAATCAAATGTAAATGATTTTAAGAAATAAATTTAAATATTGTTTTGAAATATTAATTATTAATATCGATTGAGTTCACTATTAAATCACTTTAAAGAAACCTTTTTTGACTTAAGGTCATTTTTATCAGCTAGGAAATTTGTTATATAAGTTTGAAATGGTTATGCAGTTACCATTTTTAAGCCCAGAGATAATCCGTAGCTTAAATATACCACGAATAATCGATGTTCTACTATATACCATTATACTATGAATTACTAGAATTATTCTTTCCTTTTATCCGTGTCATCCGCTTATTCGGCCGTGCATCAATCAACACGGTGAAAAATTGATGCTCACTAACTTGAATTTATATTTTTTAATCAAACAAAGATGAAGAATTTTCCTCTTTTGAAAGCTATTTTCAAGATATTCTTTATATTTCCCCAACAACTAATGAAGCTATATTTTGCTATGTTAGAAAATATAGCTAAGAACGATCGCTACAAAACAATAGTATGCGGGACATATTCTCCCATTTCGCACGGGTTCGATGAAAATAGCTAACGAGCACTAACGGGGCTGCATTTGCTTGTTTGCCGCTTGCCGCAATATTTGTCGAGCTGTTGTTGCTGGTGTACTGCTGGCTGGCGAGCTAGCGCACAGTGGTTACCAGTTCGCACTTCCGTCACAACAGCAAACGAACGCGAACCACCCACTCGAACCAGGGTTAGCATTGATGACAGTTGTTTGTCGATAAATAAAAGCGCCTTCTATTAGCGTAGTGCCAAAGCGGGTACGCTAATCGTTCGCAACATCCACTCGTGCGTGAAGGAGAAGCATATGAAGGTGGAAGGAGTTCGCTAATAGAAATCCCTCGAGTGTCTCTGGAGCTATTGAACACGCTAAGGGAAGATGTATTCAACAAACCTACCTAAAGCAATTGTTGCCGTGCCGGTACCTGCTGGTAAGCTGTCAAAACGGAACACCAAACCATTCGGTCTGCACGGTTGTGGAATTTGTTCAATGGCACACAAAACACCCCTTTTCGCAAAACTCGTCTTGTGTGTGTGTGTCGGCAATTTAACGGTTCAGTAGCCTAAACGAAGCAACATGCCGCTCGCACTGAAAGACGGAGAAAAGGGTGAGAGAAAGAGGGAAAATGGAGAGCCTTTGCTTCCGCGTGTTGCGGTTACGCCTTTATTGGTGGTAGTCAATAAGCGTTCCAAATTTGATGGACATGGGATATGCCCGGCCGGTAGACGGGCTGTCGGTAACAGACGACACAACGCGAGCGAGCGATGAAGATGCGCGAGCGCCATCCACTGAAGCGCCGGCTCGGAAATTGTTTAAATTAAACTGATCAATTTCAATCAAGCACTCCACAGCTTCAGGGTTGCGTTGCTGTACTCTCGTTCTTCTCTCGCACGTCAACAAAATCGGACAAAGCTGCTGGATTTAGAATCCGTGCTGAGCTGCGCTCAACGATGACCCGTATGCTAGCCGAACAGTAGTGAAATGCTGCGGAAACGTCTCCCAACAAGTGTGGAGACAAAATCTCACCCACCCAAAAATGGGTTTGCCAAGCTTTGCATAAAATTTCCCTTTCCTGATGAAGGATTTGCCACATCGGAACGGCACAGAATATTAAATTGTTCTCGACCCTACGATACGGCCCGTACAAATTAGTCCCATCTTGCCAAAAAGCCCATCTTGGCTGAATTTGAAACGGTTACAACCTTCTTTTTTTTGTTCGCAGGGAAAGAACATTTATCGGCTGCGTGCCGTAACAAAATCTTCCCGTTTTGTTTGGTCATCGTTAAGAGCTTGAATCGGTTTGCCGAAAGATTTATCCACATAAAGCACGCAAATGCGTGCTACATCCGTGCTGGGTCCAGCATGGCTCAACTTTTCACACATGGAAAGAGTTATATTTGTCTGTCTTTTTCCTTTGTCGATGTTAAAACACCAAACAAAGTCATCGAGCCTGAGTGATGGTTCCGGTTCCACATTTCGCTACAGGCATTTCATTATTCTACATCTATCGGTCGGATAGCTTACCAACGAAAAATGGTACTGCGGGCCCACCTTGGGACTAAACTTTGATTGAAACATTATCTTTCTATCGTGCAGCTTATCGTGGAGTTACAGATCTTCATACGAACTATGTCATGTGCAGAAATGGTTGTTAAAAATAAAAAGCAAGACAATTGAAACGGAAAATATTGTTGGCCTTTGAGCTCATTTATTGTTTATTATCGATTTCTGAACTGTAGAAATTGGTTTTATTTTTTTCCACACCACGTTTCAAAATATCTCACTCGAAAAAACACCCTCTAAGCAAAAACTTTTCTCATTTTCAATTGTGTAAAAATGTCATGACAATTCGCAACAGAAAAAAAACGCTAGCGAAAACTGTTCATCCGAAACCCAGTTTCCGGAGGTTTGCCAGCTGACGAAGGTGAGAACATTTAACACAACTGCTGACCCAACGCCCCCCAAAGTCCAACCGACCCAACATAACAAAAAAAACCCAGCTTTGCTACATTTGAAACAATGGCAGTGTGCCTCTAACGTCCATAAATCATAGACCCATGGAACGCACTCTACCCCAATGTTAAGACGAAAATCACGTTTTTTTTCTTTGGTTTTCAGTATCCTTCCATGAACTACCAGGCGTCTCCATGAAGGAAAAGTTATAGCAAAATCCAACAAAACCCGGAACGGATATATATATATTTTTAGACAGACAAAGGACGACACAGAAACACAATCATACCAAGAAAACACCCGATATTACTTCACAAACAGTAAGACGACGCGGGAAAAATTATTTCATGTCATTTCTACAATCCATTCTCTCAATCATGGCCGCATCTTTCTTCGCTCCCCGATACGTTGCGTTATGATAACATTTCGCACGACTAGCAGGCCTGTCGTCACCGGTGCCATCTATCATTTTTGCTGGAAACCGTGGAAAAGTTCCTACCCGTTCCCAGAAGCAAAAAAAAAAATTCCTAGCTTCAGGTTGTGCCTTTTCCCAAAAAAAAAACCCGTCCAAACGTCCCGGTGAAGCACGTCACGTGTTGCGATGCGTTCCGTTTGGTTTCCCCTTCGCTAGAACCCTAAGCAGCGGAACGAAACGGAAGCAAATTTGTCAACCGGTGTGCGCGGCTTCGTGTCCCTTTACGGGAAGGATCTTACAGATGTCTTCCCGCAACAAATACTTCCGACCGGGGGCGCGCTCGTTCTTAGCATCGCGTGCTCTTTCGGTAGAGTCCCGAAAGGATTACTCCACTCCAAACTTCCGTGCGCTCGTGACTTCGGTTCGGGCTTCGTTTCGCAAAGCACGAGTTAATACACAGTGATTTATGATCGTTCACATGCTTCCGGTGAACGTGTGGCCAATTCCACCAAAAACGGTAGAAGATACCCAAATGGAGGCGCATGGTGGCTGGTACAAACCGGAAGAAAAACGTCCAAGGCGGTTCGCCTTGCTGCAAACCGTAAAATGGGAAACATATTTCAACACACACACGAAACCCCTTTTTTGTCCCATTTCGAACCTGGGGTTCGTTGTGGGAAAAGTGATACAAAAATTTTTCCTTCACCAAACTTAAAGCTCCCTTTTACTTTTTTCGTAGGACGCCATGCGAATATCGGTTTGATCCAATAAATTTCCCACGCACCTTGGAAGCACACCTTTATGGTGTGCTAATTTGCATAATCATTCTGTACGGTTCATGCACCTTTCAAACAAAGTTCGGTTGCGTAGGTGATGACCCGCAGTGTTCACCAAATGTTATAGCTGAAAATGTCAAAGTACCACAACGAAGCAACGTTTCTGTTGTTTGAGGTAATAAAAGATCTTAAAACCCCCTTTTTTGCTCAGTGTTTATGCCGTCTTGTGTTTTCTTTCTTCCTTTTTACCAAAAAGGCAAATTTTAAATGTTTTATGATGATTTGCTGAAGATGCTAATATGAAGGTGTTGCGTATCCCATCTGCATCATAACGCCGCCCATTTACTGCTCATTTTATGTTCTATTCTAGATTTGCTTCTACTGTGCTGCTAGTATGCATTCCTTGCTTTTTATCGTCTATTCTAAAAACAGGTGTGTGTGCAATAAAACGAAGGAGTTTCATCACCATCAACCAAGAGGGACACGAAAATGCATGTGAGTGTATTGAACCAGCTAATGTCACATCCCAAAAACACCATGCCTGGTGCTGTGGGTGTGCGGTCTGTGAAATATGCAAGCTTTTACAGAGAAACATTCATATCACGTACGGCAAGCAAACATTTCGTGTGCGGAGCTGGTGTACAAAAAAAAACCCCTCCGTGGAAGGATGGCTCTGTGCAAGGAAAACGTTTCGTTTTTGAACAACCCACTGCATTGTCTTGATAATGGTAACTAACAAGCTCGCCATTTACAAATTGCATAACTTCAGGCGTTTCTTAAGTATACTTTACTGTACAGCGCTCGCCTAAAGGTATGCAATCCACATGGCAAAATATACCAATTTGTTTTAAATCATTCTTTGTGTTAGTTTGTTAGCTACCAAGTAATCAAGTTTGTCGCCTTGGAAGTTAATTCCTCTTGAGTGTGTGCTGTTCTGTGTGCGAAACGACTTTTGTGGTAAAGTTATGGTAGGGAAAATTGGGTTCATTTTTCCAGTGTGCTGTTAATAAACCTATTCCGATCGTATGTTCAAAAGGAATCTAACTATAAGTCCTATCCAACCAGTAGTTTCTGATGGTGTGTGGGAGTTCGAATACTGAAGTATCATTAGTTCATATCTGTGTATGATAATAAAACCAAAAACCCAAAAAAAGTATATAAAAAAGTTAAATCAATCCCTTACACCAAATTAAAGTTAAATAAAATGCATTAAAAAAAATCCTACACCAAAGGATTATTGCTTCCAGAGCACAATGAGTAATGTAGGCTCTTTAATAAGAAACATATCTTCCATACGAATGTAGTGGAATGATTTCATACTATTTGCACTGGTTTCTGTTTCTGCTTCAGTCTCGAGTAGCAAAGTAAAGGTGTCGAGTGTAAGTAAAAACCGAAAAGAAAAAATAAATAAAAACTAAAACAATTTCAAACACGGTATGACACGGTACAGGTACGCGCTATTCTATTCTAGTTAAAGAAGAAAGGGTCCAGTACGGCCCCAGACCGGTTAGACATCGGTAGTACCTTGACACTTTAAACCCTGATGTGCAATCCCGTGCAGCATCGAACCGCAGTGATCGCAAAAGGTTGGTGTTATGAAAGTGTATCCTTGCCATTTGTGCGGATTTTGTGCCTAGAGAAAAGTAGAGAGAATCGGTAGAAGAGAGAGAGAGAGAGATGGTGGAGAGAAAGTAAAGAAAAAATGTGGAGCAGGTGCAAGAAGGACGAGTGTTTTACACACTGTTACGCTGGTATTTGCTTGCGGAACACAAAAAAGAAAGTTAATTGCGTTTATTAAGTTAAGTTTCTTTTGCAAAACGGACTGATTCTTCCCACCGGTGTGGGCGACATCAGCAAACAAAAGATTGCGATAAGAGATTTGCAGGCGGGTAAAAGAAATTGCATTATAAATTGTGATAATTAATCATTGTGTTGAACTTATAAGATATATCAAACACGGCGATTAAGAGGCGCCTGCAGAATTCGGCAGAATTAAGCTGAAAAGTTTTGTTTTTTTTTAACAATGCAAATACGATTGAAAGAAACATAAATAATAACAGGAACATAATTATGCATTCAAATACTTTGTTAATACAAAGCTTTACGTTTGAGTTTGTAATTTATTTATGTTTTTGCCGTTTAATTGTAACAGCTACTAGTTTCGTTTCAGCAGAAATAGTTTCTGGAGAGAACAATTACTTTTAGACGAAATTTGTATATATCAGTACAAGCATTCACACTCGCAAACATAGGCTCACACATGACAACACATTGCACAACACATTCATTCAAAAGAAAAATAAAATTTTTTTTTTATTTATAAAGAACGGCCTGGCCGTATTGCTATCAAAATAGTTTTAAAAACACTTAAAATATAAACTTAACAAATGTAATAAACTTAAATATAAAGAATAAAAATCATGTATAAATATAAACAAAATTTATAAAAAATACAACAATTTGAACACTAGAACTACTAAGCTTGTTTTAAGCGTTTTTTGCTGGTTATTTATGAACAATTTTGAAAAACTCGATTATATTTAAATGTTTGTTGGCACTGGCTAAAACAAGTCATACATTTACTACTTTCAGAATTGTCTAATCCAAGAAATTAGTATGATAACAATAAAGCGTTCTCGTCAAAGTAGTTTGTTGGGCAGTTCTGGTGTTAGTAAACCCAAAATATTAACACTAAAACTACCGGATCAGACATTTTGACTGAATGTCATTTTCACAATATTAATTTTGCTAAACATATTTTTTTATTCATCTAAAATTATTAGAAATTATATTTATTCGCTTAAAAAGCTTGGAAGCTCTAGTGTTAATGGCTAATTTTGTTCGATCTCGTCTGAAGTCAAACAAGCCAAATAAAAGATTATATTTTTCAATGCAGTTTATTGATATCTCTTGCTTTACGCCAATTCGTTAACGATGACGATATAGTACAATCTACTTTTATTCCATCATTGATCGCTTTCCGGTACTTATTGCAACGATTCCCATCGAAATACATCGTGAAAACAAAATGGAAGAATGGTATATAACATTTAGCTCTACAGCTCCTCGAAACCGAAGATGCATGTGTGGATTAAAGGAATCGAAGATGAAGAAATCATTCGGGACGACCTTCTCCAAATACACTTAAACCCGGCTGGTAGTGAAAGCTTTCGGATTGTTCTGTCATCTGTCAGACTGGTTGACACTGTTGACATCTGCCATCTCTCCCTTCCCCTTTCACTCACACCTCTTCAAACGCTGCCAAGCTACCTCTTGAAGAAGGAAAAGTTTTTCCCCAGTTTAAGTTTCTTCGTAATTTTAGTCATTACTTTTCAAAGGTTTATTTTCTTCCCATCCTTTGCTAAAACTTTGGATGAAAGTTTCCGCACATAGAAAGGAAAGTTCTTTATCTTTAGCAGAAACAAAACAAAGTGATAAAAAAAACTACAATCGGCAACTCATATGTGGATGTTGCGAAAAAGTAATTATATTGATATGGAAGATACACCAAAAAACAAATATCGTCATGGTGCTCAGAAGACAAAAGACGGAAAGAAATGGTTTCTAAAAATGTGCTGTAAACACAGACCGAACAGCTTGGTGACCTTGTTTCAGTTGACCCCATAAAATGACATAACGAACGGTCGTTCTCCAACTGGTAGTGGCAAAGGTTCCGATGAATTCCGGTTATCGAATACGACCATCTCTCACCTTTTGACATAGCTGTGTGTCCCCTGTTGCCATTTTCTTGTGGATTTTTCTACGATCGGATCACCTCCTACGGTAGTTGAGGGTCATCCCCAGACGAGTACCCCGGAAACTAATCAGCTTGAAAGTTTTGGTTGCTCCCTTGCGTAATGTGTGTGTGTGTGTGGCAGATGGCTTACCTAATTTTTTTTCGTTAGTTCTACCTTTTCTATGTCTTCCTTTCGTTATGTTTGTTCTTTTCCAAAAATCAAACAGTCTCGCACACGTGTAAAAATTCTTTCCCTATTTTTTTTGGTTAGCTATCCATATCATTTAACGCATGTTTTTTTTTCGCTTTCTGTATCACATTCTTCCTTCTTCAGCAGTCGATCACGACAACGTGATTACAAGCCCAAACTACATCGTTGGGAACAAACACACGGCACCCGTGCGTGGTAGCTCACGTTGTTGCGGCAGTGCTCCACAAAACGTGCCCAAACTTCCGAAACTATTGCCGACGAACGCAGATTTACGGCACACGACAGCTGGTAACGAGGGCCAGTAAAGCAGAACGGCAAACATCAGCAAACCGATGAGCTTATCGAAGATGTTACACTTCTTTAACGCTTCTTATCGAACGCGAGCAGCACGGAATGGGAAAGGGCACACACAGTAAGGTCAGAACGGATTCTTATCTTTTTTCGTTCCCCTAGCTCTAGCGGCCTGTGTCCACTAATGACTCATGGCCGATAAGATCGTGATTGTTGACATTAATATATTGGCTTCATTTTGGCAAATAACACCAAACGGTCAATGAGTGATCAAACTAGGGTGGAAGGATTTTTTTTAATGTTCTTGTCAGCTTAGAAATTAAAGTACCTATAAGAGAAATTAAAGTAGCTATAAGGGAAATTTAAGTAGCTATAAAATAATTTCTCCTAAAAGTATGCATTCCGCCTAACAAATGAGTCTATTGACGGATTAATATTCGGATTTGTTTAACATAATTGACAGCGTAATCACTCCACACGCAATTTTACTACCCTTGTTCGACATTCATTTTAATTAAGCTAAAATTCAAACTACTTCTCACTGTTCACGAAAATGCTTCCGTAGACGAGATACGACGCACCGCTTTTAATCGAATGACAAATGATCAAATAGTCTCAAGAAACGATCCAAACCCGTGTTGTACAAGCAGCAGCAACATCATTCATCTCATCAACGGCGGCAGACGGGCTGATTTACATTTCCGTCTTGTTTATACAACCCGATCACCGGGGGCCGGCTACGGTAAATCATGGGGCCCCAGCCATAGACGCCATTAATTAGCGATCCGAGGACGAGCGAAGGAACGACGTAAGTCGCACGCAACCATACTACGGATCGTGTCCATCAGGCGACACTTGGCCGCATCTGGGCGCGTATCGTAGCACCAGGAAACAAACTCTCTGCTAGGGCCTTTGGTTCCGATTTTCACGCGAATGGCCAGTAAACACCGTAAACACTTTGTTTAACATCGTTTTGAACATCTTTTCATACATCATTTAGTCCGGTGTTGGTACGCTTTGGTGTACACAAGGCGTAAATTGAAGGTGTAGTGCTCTTCCTAGTATACGTTTGCCGTATTTAGTTTAACTAGCGAAGGGACATACCTATCTGAATCTATTGACATCATATTGACGAGTATTTTCGTTCCTCTTCTTTGCGCTGTTTGATCATACTTTTGTACTTTCCTATGGGGTGATGCCGATGGTACAGATATGTTAAGAATAGCTAGTCGGAAGGGTAAGAGTCTTACCACTCACTAGGTAACAGCGTGTTTACAGCAGATTGTAAATACCTTTTTTGCACGACGGTATTTAGAGTTTTTTTTTTGTTACGGACAAGCTGTGATGCGTAAACATACTCGCACAAACTCTTGCACAAGCACACACCGTGAGCACCGTATCGGAAGAAAAGGAAAAATATCATCCCGGTGACAGATGGTCACACCGGATAACTTACACCTTCGGCCGGCAACAGTTCAAAAGACAAACCATTGGCGATCGTTTTTGGTGATGTGGGTCGTCTTCTATCTTCTGCAAATCGCCATATTCACCACATCCACAGATGACCACTTCCATTCCGTCGACCGTTCCGACCTGTCAGCTGTCGGAAATGGATGACCGACCGTCTAGATAAACATTGCGTACGGATACCTCTGCAGAGAGGCATCCGAACCTGTCAAACGGACCGCTGTTGTAACGATGAAACGGTACGTCTTCTAAGTTGAGATCGGAATTTAATTTTTTTTTTCTTCAATTTTTTAAGCCATGCGAAAGTTGAAGACAAAACATGATTCTTTTTGAGTCTGCAAAACGTAATATGACGCGTAACTGAAAAATTGCTTTAAGCCGTACGATGGAATTTATGGTTCAAGAGACCGGCAAAACCATCGTTGGCCCCTCCATGCACCGGATGGTATCGATCGATTTTGATCGCAAAAAAGGTTACAATACCGAAACGACCAATCTTCCCAGGGCAATATTACAAAACACCACCACATCCATGCGTCAGACGGTGAAGCACTGAAGAAGCGGAATCAAATTTCGCCTTGTTTTTGCCTTAAACTCACGCCTCAAAATGGATGTTCGATTAAGCTGTTCCGAGACGAACATTGGAACGCGCATTGAACACTTTATCTTTAGCAGTGGACTTTTCCGTTTCACACGTCTTGCTCGTCGTGTCCTTGAAGTGTTTTCTAGCGTTTGGTCGAGTTCGCTTCATTTTTGATGTTTCCCACGTGCCATATCGACAAACCTTATCAACAGCCAGCGTTGAAATGGAAAGCAATCATGTGTGATGTGTTTGTTTAGCTTTTTCATTTCTTTGCTTTCTCAGCGCATGTGAGCAGTTCCCAACGAACAATTTTGTTCCTCATTCACAATCAGCTCGATTACATTTGAAATTGTTACGTTTTGGACAATAAAAATGGATAACAAAATTTATATTCAATTTAACTAAAACTAACATTAAGGAAAGTAAATGAATTGTTTTATTTCATTAAATAATAAAAGAAAATAAATAGTAGATATTTTAAAGATTATATAACAACAAAAAATCCATTCATACTATTCACATTCACACGTTTCTCATGTAAAACACATTTAAACTTATTTAATTCAACTACTAATATACAACTATAGTAAACGCTGCTAATGAAAGAACCGACGTTAAGAAGAAGAAAAAAACATGTACACACTTCAATAGAAAGAAGAAGAAGAAAAATGTAAAACACGTGTCGTGCAAAATATTGTACTATCTTACTGACAAGAAGAGCGAAGAAAAGAACGACAGAAAAACACACCGAATAAAGCAGAAAATGACAGATAGCGAATAGAAGTGTCAAAATCAAGCCAGTTTCCCACTGTTTGCTAAACAGGGAAAACCGAATGCATGGTGAGCTAGATGTAATGTAATGTTGTTGCTATCATGTTATGAATCAATAATTATGCTTCTTGCAATGTACTACCTTTAGTGATTTTTTAATGCAATTATTTGTGTGATAAAGATGATGCGTCGATTTAATGTACTGAGCAATACACACTTACGGCGGTGTGTTAAAACAGTGTGTGTAGGTGTGTGTTTTATAAGAGATAAAAAGGCTACAATCTTAAAAAGATAGCTAGAAAGTAAGGCACGAAGTAGCCGATAACAGTTTTTGGGGATTTAATAAAGTGTAAGCTAGCGCCACACAGGACAGAAAGAGAGGAAAAATCGGAAAGGAAGAATGAAACGAAATAATGGATCGAAAGAGAGTGAGAGAGAGAGGGAAATAAATACAGACAGATTTCTTACAGCAAAACAAAACAAAAATAAATAAAACGTCAAAAACTGAGATGGTGAGATCGTTACCTGTACACTTAAGCCCCTGGTGGATCAAACCGTACAACAGCGAACCACAGTGATCGCAAAACGTTGGACTCGAATAGGTCCACACTTTAAACTCATGCTTGGTACGGGTGTCCTATTTGGTTATGGTATGTGTGAGTGTGGTCCCGTGTGTGGTTTTGATTTTTTTTCATGTTTGAGTACAGGGTTGGCACGATTTGTTTTTTTTTTTTTGTCCGTTCACATGCGTTCATTTTTTCCACATTTCCAAATGGCCGGCGTGGTGAAAAGGTGAAGGTAAAGGAAGATGTAGGTTCATGTTTTTTAATTTATTATTTTTTTTTTTTTGCATCAACATGTATCATCGATCGGTTTATGGGAGAGAAACCAAAAGTCCGGTACAGTGGTATTTGTTTGTTTGTTGTTTGGAACCGGTGGAAATTTGGAATTTGCGATGAAGGTAGTAGTGTTGATGATCAAGTGGATTTAGTGGAGTACAAATGAGAAATCATGAAATAAAGAAAATTAAAAATAGGATAACCATTAGAACAGTTTCACAAAAAATAACTTAACAGCTAAACAGTTCCTAAATTAAATCTATTAATGTAGCAAGTAAGAAGCTTGCAGAATAAGCAAATTTGATGAATATATAATTTTTTTTTGTTTATATTTTCAATTATCTTTAAAACACAAAATTGCAATTTTAAGTTTCACTGTTACAAATTACAAATAAACCAGAAACAATGTAGAACATGTCTCTAATGACTCCACGAAAAATATATGAGTGGTGCGTTAAGTATAGTTTCAAATAACGTTAAGCTATAATCAGCGAATACTATTCTAGTTTTGTCTATTCTATAGCACACACACATATATACTTAGCAAATCGTAAGGGTGTATTTAGACGATGCGTTTTGTGGCGCTTTTCGCAGTTTGCACTTCTATTTAAACAGTTGTCATACATTTTCAACATCATTAAGATATGAATGGTCGTAATATATTACAATATACACAAATGTCACAATAATTGCTAAATCTTATGAAACATTCTAATTAATACCATAAATTGGACGGGGAATTCAATACATACAAATAAATCTTCATAATTCAAGTTTAAATAACCATAGTTTAATTTCTATTTTAATGCAAATTTTTTATAGATAATTTTTGTCCACCTTATTTACTTTTTGTTGTCCATAGTGCATTTGCAGAAAAAATGCCCGAACCCGAGCAGCTGCGCATCGTGTAAAGACACCCTAACATCCTCCGGAACCTTTACCTGGGTTATAGTTTTTACTAACAGTTTACTTATATTGCTAAGAAATAATTCCAATTATTTTTATTCTATTTTGTATTGTTTTTTAAGCGCAATATATTCAAATGAATTGAACGTTCTAATCTGGCACCAGAGGAGAACCGATTGGCTTTCAGCAGCAGCAACAGTAGCAGCAGCGAAAGAAATATAAACAATCAAACATTTGACACGATGCTTCAAGCCAGCACAAGATGGCCATCTATTCTAAAGCTTTCACTGAGAATCACTCAATCATAAGAAAACTCCACTAAGCACGTAACACTATCGTAAAATCGGTCTATAAACTAGGAAGTTTGATTTCGAACAGTTTTTTTTTTCATTATTCAACTTTCTAAACTATAAGTAACAAGTTTACCATCCTCACGCTTAGCTCATGCACACACACACTCGTAATGTAGTAGTAACAGGTGTGAAAAATTGAAGTAACAATGTGCCTTATGTTCAATTTTTTTTATACAAGCATCTGGTATGACCTATTACTACCTATACTAGAACCCTCTTTACTCTGCTAAGAAAAGCTTTGTTTGCAATCATTAATTAAAATTTATTGAAAAAAAACAACAACAGAAGCAGAGTAATAGCAATACAATATTTATTTTATTTATTTGGCTTCGATTTGCATAATATCAGAATAACAAAACAGGCAGTCTTTGAGGAATTATGGAAGGGAGAAGCTCGGAATAATCAGTCAATCCTTACACAAAAGAAAAATCTAAACATATTTTCCCAGTAAAACAATGTTTTCATATACTTTGATGAGTTGAGTGTCTAAAGAATCTCAAACAATTCAACATGTTTTGCTGTCAATAATACCACCAACGAAATGTTTCATTCCAACTGTCATCGTAACACGCTCGTCGGCACGATTCATTTGCATTAAATTTCATTTCTGCTACTATTTAATTTACCGCCCAGTTAACCGTTTCATTCAATTAGTGAACGCAAACGATCCCGAAGAAGCGGCACGAAAACAAAATTCAAATCGCACACATTGGTGGTGGTCAAAAAAAATCCGAAGAAACTTAACCCGAGCGCCGGAGATGATTTGTTAAATTAAATGCAAAACGATGATGGTACGCAAAACCGTGGTGGGGGAGGGATAGTCAAAATAAAACATAAATTACACTTCCACGCAAAAAAAACACCCTATGTAAAGGGGTCGTAAAATAAATGGCAAGTGTGTAAAGAATAGTCACCGGCAAAGTGAGAAGAGTAAAACAAACCAAACCAAACAGTAAAAGAAAAACACAAGGAACAAACAGCTCCGCGAGAAATTTTCCGTCCTGGAAGTACCGGTAAGATCGACCTTTGGATGAAGCTATTTTTATTCCGAGCCCGGAAACAGGGGAAATGGGATGGGAAGGGATCAAGGCGAGAGATAAAGAGAAAGGCAGGGAAAAATATGAAACGTGTTGCGCAAATTCGCAACCGCAGCGAAGCAACAAGTGTAAGCCATGTTCCAAAATTAGTTTAGAAAAAAAATCTTTCAAAATTTTCATAATAATAAATACATTTAATAGTTTAAAAACAATACTTCCTAAAGCGTAAAACTAAGAAAATGTTTAAGAAACCAATCGCTTTTGCTTACAAGCTTACAATTTTGCGCGCAAAATAATTTATCATATCATTCTTCGAAAGTCGAAAAGCAAAATATTATCAAAACAAAACGAAAAATATTTAACTTTGTTCAATTGCAGCAAACAAAATACTCGCTTTCTGTATCTGCAATGTAAAACGATTGTACTTACATCGGAATCTGCTCCCTTATCCGCACCCGGACACTTGAAGGTAACGTACTCGTGACATCGTTTGTGCACGACAAAGGAACAAACTGGTAAGAGAAAGCAACAAGAGAAAAGTAGTAAGTTATTAAAAACATTCCAGAAAATGAACAAATTATAATAAAATATAAAAATTTATACAAAAAAGATTTAAACTGTGTTTTAAAAACATTACAACAGAAAACAAAACATGCAATAAAAGTATATAAAAACGGAAAACAAAACCATTAAACTGATCACAATAAAAAGTAAAAGTAAAAATAAAAAATTAAAACTTAATACAATTAAAAAACAACTTGATACGGCCTGGCCGTTCTTAAGAAGCAAAAAAATAATTAAAAAAAAACAAGTTATAAATTAACAAGAAAACAAAATCCAGTTCAAAAGTTTTAAAAAATCACATTAAACAACGAAACAGTCAAATGAATGTTAATAAATTAACAAACCTACCTTGACATTGGAATCCTTGCTTGCCAAAGCCCCTGTTTAGAGTATTGATAAATAATTAGCAACACCAGCAAAAGGGCCAAAACCATTTGAAATAGCGTATGAAGACGAACCATGAAACGAGAAGAAAAGAAGAAAATGCAATTATTTAGCAACCGATAGGATAAGTGAAGCAAATGAACTAACAGGTGTGTTTAAGCACCCATTTCCTATGAATTTTATCTTCAGTTTTAGCTCATGTCAAACCATTCCTGATGGTTTTCGGTTTTACCCTAACCCAAATTGATCCTATAAAAATATACCTTCCAGCAAACAGCGTGTCGCACGCAAACGTTCCACGCTCTCCCCAACACAATTCAATCAATAAACAAATTTAAATAAAATCTTCAACCGGTCCGGATCACTCTCCCATAAAGGATCACCCCAATTCCTCGATGCGAAAAGAACGGTTTGAGGCATAACAAACCTTCATGACAAAACCGCACGCACGTTGGGCCTTTTCGCTACAGGCAAGTTTTGTTTCTCTCCTTCATTAGGACAAAATTGATGAAGTGATATTATGTAAACGTCGGTACGAAAGAGTGTGCGGACCGAGTGACGCGCCGTTTGTCATAATAATTAAATTTTCCGTACACCGCCCAGCTGGTTGTGATGAGGTTTTTTTTCGTTCCTTTCGTGAGTTTGTTTTGGTACCAGTCTGGCTGCTTTGCTGCGTTTGCTTCATTTGTTACAGTCTCGTCCATCACACAGAGCAACAGTTACGTCCAACATTGACCACGAAATGTTCACACGAAACCGAAACAACAGCGCCATAATTCAATTCGATAGCTGCATAAAGTATGGGAGGATATTTTCACACTATAATTAGCTACCGTGTTGGAAAGTAGCATTTTATCCGTTGGTGATTTGTGTTTTTTTTTTACTTATTCACTTCTTCTGTTTGCGAGTGATTAAGTATCTTTGTAAAGTACTTTTTTCAGATTGTGCGTCGACGAAGGGAGTGTGCTGGTTGTAGTTTCGATCGCGTAAGAGTGGTTCAAAATTATAAATTGAAAACTTTAGCAAAATAATACTTAACTTTATGGCACAATTAATCCTATAATATAATTTGTCCTTTGAAAGTGATTAGTAAATAGCCTAACCTTAAGGCGCTAAGAGACGATATGTTTTATGACTGTATGACTATAACAGTGTTATAACATAACTATACTGCAACAATTTTTTGATCACTTGATTTTTTTTGGGAAGCAGTATTGGAAAAGATAATTTTATTTTAATTTTAATTTTTATTATTTAATTTTACCAAGTATAAAGACGTAATAAAATGCGAAAACATGATTTTTTTTTTATTTTTATTTAATGTTTACATGTTTATAACTATTGTTTCATTGATTGACATATTCGATCCCAGTTATTTTTGAAAGAATAAGATATATTATATAAATATGAAACACACATTAATATGTTTAAACACTTAGGCCAAATCATCATTTTGAGCAATATAATTCATCTCAATCTAGACTCTAACATTTCACTATCAATTCAATGTCAATTAAAATAGAATATTTCGATCTTTGAACCAGTAGTTATAAACATTTTAACACTAAGTGCTCTGTCATGTACGATTTAGTCGTACGATTCTTCAAATTTTTAAACCAGTTTTGACGTGTAACATATTTTTTTATGTTACAAACTGTAGTTCATGATTCCCTTACCAAGTAGAAACATAAAAACAAAATATCGTTTTCCATAATTTTCCCAACACGTTTCATACCGCATGCCCAGCACAGCATGGAAATAAAACATTCTGAAAATAAAACAAATCAATAGCTAATGTGTTAATCTTTGCTCAAACATTATTCTTCGTTCCCTGCTACAGCTCACGCAAACGAATACGCTGTAACTTTTTTCTCCCCCCCATTCATATTATACCTCTTTTCCATTTTTGATATTATTTTTTTCATCAATATCTGCCTTCCCATCACATTCACCACATAATTAAATTCATATTTACTTCAACCACCGGCTATGGTGCGTTTTAGCGTGCTGTGTGTCGGTGTAATTGATCACGGCCGAATCGCTAAACCGAAACCCGTGACAGATGCCGTAAAATAAAGCGTATAAATTCTGTTTCCGGTTTCCGCTTTGATTGTTTCGTGTTCGCCCATTTCGAGGCCTCGGGGCCGCCCACTTGTCTGTTACGGGATTTCGAAATATTCATCCCCTGTTTGATGAAGCGTTATGCCTACACTGGCGCAGGGAAACGTATTGAACATAAATAAACATACAAAACAAACACTTTGCGCTCAAAGAGTAATCTTTGCTTACCCCCTAACCCTCCACCATCCCCATCTGCCCAATCCTCACCCGATCACCCATTCCCACTGTAAAATTGATATAAGGAGGTATTAGGAAAATATTTTCCCTCATTTGATCTTCATCTAATGTGCAAAAGCCTTAAGCCCCTACGCTAACAAGGCACGGCACGCAAAAGCACCCGTTTTAGATTGAATTTTAAAGCAAATCAAAATAGCTCCCACATAATATTCTCCCCCAATTGCCAACGCAACAATCGCGCACCGGTACGCGCAAGGTGACGCAGGTAATTCGGCAAAACCGCTTCCATCGCAAGCTCGTGTCCCATCGGTTTGCTCTTTATTTATTATGGCGTGAAAATTAAATGAGCTTCCCCAAGGCTAGCGTTACAAGGTGGCCGGGCCATGGCGATGGTGAAGTTCGTCAAAAAGCCTATCAAAACCCATCATCCATAAAGCAACAGCTTCCGACAAACCAGCTAAAGGCAGGGGCAGCATATGGAACGTGTCGTTCTGTGTCGCCCGGCGTCAAACTCGGTTCCTTTCCTGTACGCTCGGAGTCTTCTGTTTCGTTTCAATAATTTACAAGCATAAATTCCACCCCACACTACAAACTTCAATCCTCCCATAAGAACGGGGGAGGAGAGGGAGAGAATTGGGGGGAGGGGGTGGTGCACTTTTCCAGCTGATTTTCATCCGGATATCCGGCAGGTTTTATTGCGAAGCGATTCATTGCCCTTTTTGCCTACCCGGTTATCTATGGTATGTTGTTAGTGGCCGTGATAAGACCTTAGACGCTTGCTTAGGTGATGGTGAACGAATTAATGCATGCAGCCATGACGAGCTTCAGCTTCCAGCACTGTCTGTCCGCTTTCCATTACTATGCTTTTTCGGAAAATTGACAGAAAATGAGAGAGAGAGAGAGAGGGAGCGAGAGTTGACCCGAAAGCTATGCGCATCAATATTCCTAACGACAGCAGAAGGAATTGCTTTCCCAGGTCGGGTTTTCGAGATGAGCAGTAAGGATCGAAATTCGAAATGAATATTTAATCGTGTAATTTATTCGGTTTCACTTGCCTAACAATTCATCCCTGCCGTACACCTTCTCCAAACCAAAAACCACCCCTCCCAAAGGAATAGAAGAATATTCTCACGCACTTATCTACTCTGTTCACCCCTCCTCTCCCCCCGCCACACACACACATCCACGTATCCGCGGGTTCATCATCGTCGAAACCCATTAACTCTCGGCTGGTCTGTACCAACCTTTCGAGGCGAAAAACCTTCCTGAACGACCATCGTACGTAATGGTATGGCCACGAAAATGGTGATAATGGCAAAAAGGGGACGCATTGACCGTGCTTGGAGAGGAAAGCTTGAGCAAAAAACAAAAAAAAAACCTCTCGTCCCTTTTGCCCAAATGATGGATGATGGTTCTGATACGAAGGATATCGAGTTCGACGTAAATTAAACACTACCCAACGGAGCCCCTTTCCCATTGCACGCCCATTGCGCGAGATTTTCATACCGGCAGCCTTCCCTGTAAAAGGGCCTAACCCGTCCTTGGAGGGTTTGATTTATTTCTCCTACCTTGCATCCATTTGCTTCGATGGTTCTACCATCCATTTGCTTTATTCTAACGAAACGCATCGTTGTCATCGATTAACTTTTCATTTCGCTTCATGTCGAAGGAATCTTGTTTAATAGCGAGGATCATCCCAGTGTTAACGATACGCTTATTAGGTGGCATTTTTTCAAATAACAAAAAAAACACTGTGCTTGAAGATACACGAAAATGAGATTCTTTTTTGTATAGTTTCTTATTAATTTCAAGAAGAGGGGAGATAGAGAATGTTTAATTAATGAAGGTAATTGAATTAGTGAGCTACCAGCTTTTTTGATTTATTTGAATCTCTGCGAAAAGTTAGGAACTCAGTGCTTTAAATCACTGTGAGGTATAAAACTCACGAATGATTTCGAAAGGTTTTCGATAGATTAAGATTTAATTCCCCACGGCTACTAGCAACTAAGTAAGTCTCAGTGATTAAACTAAGGAATTAAACTTTTGGTTTTTACACGGAAATAGCTCAAAACAACAAGTTTCATTCAAGGGCGGATATTTAAAGCTTCACGTTGCCCAATTTTCACACTTTTATGTTTCAATTAGTGAGGTTTTAAAATGATATATCACTCAACATGAAGTCATACGGCCTGGCCATTCTAATTGAAATAAAAAAAATCATTCAACATGTCTGAAAAGTTGTTGTAAAGTTAATGAACATTAAGAGCGAGTTTCTTAGGAAATTTAACGCTTCACATCGACTACCACATCACACTCAGTAAGATGTATCAAACCCATCTCAACATGACATGAATTAAAATAGGAGAATTAAAACTATCAATAATTGATTTTGCAATGTAGTCGATGCTTTCAAGTTTAGTAAAAAGGCGTTTGTAAATAAATTTCATTGCTGCAGGGTTTTCGACGGTACAATTGACATGGTCACAGAAATGTTGTTGTGACAAAACTATTGAACGACGATCGCAAGATGTGGCTGGCAACACTGCTACATGCAAAATGTATAGCAAACCGATAACATTATATCAATTGAGTTCACCATATTATACCTCTTTTATGTGGTGAATGTGAGGTGAAAACAGATATTGTTGAACAAAAAATGCCAAAAAAGGCAAAACAAAATTAACAAAATTTTGACATCTCGATGAACATATCAATTATACCGTCGCAAACCCTGTAAAAAGCTGTGACGAAATAGCTAATAAAAATTTACCTTTTTAAAGCATATTTAAATTTTATTTTTAAAATGTTTTTGAATACTCTTGAGTAAGCATATTTTTTCATTAGAAATATTTCTAGTGCAATGCTTTTACGTTTATTGGAATACAAAAATCAATCTCATCTTAAAGCTTCAAAATATTTTAACAAAAAAAAGTAAATCAACCAATTGAGGCTTGTTTCCTTCGCCTTCGCCAAACACTGCTGCCACCGACGACAATTATTGCACTTGCTGTACCGCAACAAAGACTTTGATCCGTACACTAGCGTAGAAAGAATAGAAGAAAAAACGTATCGTGGTAGCTTTTTTTACGCCCACCCAAAGCAAGACACAAACGCGACCAGTAGAGAAGTCAAATTTCATTCCCGAAGCAAAGCAAAGAAAAAACCCACCGACAAACAGCGGAAAACAGGGCGAACGACGGGGCCGAAACATTTTGCTACAGCCGGTGGCCATCAAGCAGCTGCCACTGTTGCTGCTATTGAAGAGAAGAAAACGATACAAAAAAAAATCTCCCATTGGTACATGCCACCTTCACGAGCCCACCCACAATCCGTGCTTTCAGCATCTATTGGTAAATCCATTACCCAGCGGAAATCAACCGAAACCCAGCGTAAGAGTGGCTGAAAAAGTTGTTGCCCCGCGTACAAATGCGATAGGAAATTCGGATCGGTTCCCAAAACTCCCCCAAACAACAGGGAGAAGAGAGAACAAAACAGCAAAGCTCCTAAAGCATCGTACCGATGATACTGTAGTGGTTGTGGGGTTGAAATTGAACCAGCTACCAGTACTGCCAAACCCCGAACCTTTAAGACGTCAAAAAGCTAGCGCAAACGCGCCTCAAACGCGTCCTGCTGTCACCCCTCTAGCAGCGTTGGAATGGAAGCAAATGCAATATCTCAGAAACCAACCACATACACAACAAAACAACGGCGAAAATAACAACACACAAAGGAAAGTGGAGAAAAAGGGAATAACCAAACTGAAAGCTGAAAGTTAGCTGGCAGCAGTTTTGCAAGCCGTCGTGGAAAAGTGTGGCCCTCCGGGGAAGTCGAATGCAATAGAAAGAAGCCCGAAACGCTGGACAAACTCGTTGGGCGACCGAAGCAAAGAACAGATTGTGGGAAATTGCAAAAGCGCTTAATAGGAAACGGCTTTCACACGGACTAACCGAAGAGGTGGTGACTTTCGTTCGTTTAAGATATGGCAAAGCGATAAGAAAATGAAATGTAAAGAATAGAAACAATCTAACGGAAAGAACAAAAAAGAATAAATTACATTAAGGTAAATATATAAGTATGTAAACGCCTTAAAATAAAAGGTAAATAAAAGAAGATGAAAATGAGATATGAACAAACAAAAAATAAGATAGCATACTTTATTGAATTATACAATACTATAAAATATAAAAAACGATAAATAAATGATAATAAACTAACTATTAGAAACTGCTATAATGTCACCAAAATTTATGGAAAAGACTTAAGAAAAAATTAAATTTAAATAATAAATTCAGCATAAATATAAAAAAACAAACAAACAAATGAAAACTATTAGAAACCGCAACAAAACTGTCAAAACAAAGCAAAAACTAATAAAGCGAACACAAAAAATAGAAAAAAGATTAATTACAATTCAAATCAAACTTACATAATGATTGAAAACAGTAGAAAATTTAATTTATTATCCAAAAATGGTACCAGAATTTGTGAAAAAAAAACTTTTGTAACAAACAAGATAAACTAAAAGTTAAATCAAACAATCGTCTACTAAAAATACAGAAAAAAGAAAACACTAAAATATGTAAAACAAAATTTATAAAAACAGCTTTCATATAATTTATGTCACCTAACACATAAAAATACATTAAATCAAAATTATACGATAAATTAAATTTATTAACTATTGACGCAACATTCAGGCTAAAGATTCAATATTTTCTTATTCAATCTTGACACCCAAAACTTTCCCTCCGGAAAGCTTTAATTTACTTTTACAATGGTGATCACACAACCAATCATATGATTCAATAGCCGAGCAATTAACTTAAAAGACGTAAAAGCGGTGAAACGACCTGTTACATTTTGCTTTCGGAAGCAAAACACCAAAGAAATTGGTTCCGCGTATCACCTTTCTGTTACAAACTAAACCATCCAGAAAACTGGTTTCTAGCTTTCGCTGCTGCTTGGTGAACATTGTGTGAATCTTCTCAAATACTTTTCCAATTTTATTTTGCTGTGTTTTTCCTTTTTTTCTTCTCTTGCTTCAACAGAAGTTATTCTTCCCATTCGGAATGGTTGTTGGGTTTCTCGGCGTAAAGTTTTCCTTCTACCAGGCTACCACATTGTATGGGTTTGTGTTAGTGTGCATGGTATATGCCCTCGAGTGTCACCCACCAAAAAATGAGAGTGAAAGAGAGAGAGAGAGAGAGAGAGAGAGAGAGAGAGAGAAGAAGTTAAGGTTGCAAAAGTTTCGGAAAAACCTCAGTACAAACACTTGCGTCACCCCCCTAAGGTTCCCTGTATATTTCCAGGCCACAAAAACGGCCTCCCGGGAAGACGTTGCTGCCGTGTGCTGAAGCTTGCCGTGTTTTATGCTATTATTTCCTCATCGCTTCCCTTTTTTGCTCCCTTTAAAAGGCTTGACAACATACCGGGAAAAAGGAAAACTTTCCCAAAACGAAGAAAACTACGATGAAAACAGTAGCAGATAACTGCAGTGGTGCAAGAGAGGGATGAACATAATGGTGGTTTTCGCTTATACGAAACCTTGCTGCAAGATCAACATTTCTGCGAAAGCTGAATTTATCGTGCGCGTGTGTGTGTGTGGGCTTCCTTCGCTAAGCAGTGCCGAAAATGCCTTCCTCGTAATGTGCCGCTTCCACCATCGGCCCCAAAACTCGCTGCGAGTTCTTATCGACCTGACAAATATTAATTTAGAAAACCCAAGTTATTTTTTGTTCCTTCGCTTCCATCAAGATTGGTCATTTTCCTTATGTTCGTTAAAAATGATACAGATTGTTGGCGCCTTTTTTTTTTGCTTTTCATTTTCAATAACACGTAAACCCATGAACGGAAGATTGTGCTGATGACCAGAAGGTGCTAGTCACCTCGTTCTACCTCGACGGGTTATCGTTGTGATAAAGTTTTTGGTTCATTCCTTCCATTTTTTCCTTTTTTCGTCTTCGTACTTTTCTCCTAGTGCCGGGTGGGATTTTGTAACCAAACCCATGCCTCTTCATAATGTTTTTAGTCACATTTTCTCGCATTTCTTATCGTTGTCCCGAAACCTGTTTCACCTCCTCAGCATGGGTAATAGCATGCACACGGACAAGAAGGCAGGTTGAGAACATTTAGGCGTTGACGTGATGAATGACCGATGTCAGATCAGGATAAAACTTTCCATTTTTGTTATTGTCGCTGGTTAGTGAATATGGCTTTAAGAACTTTCCGCAGAGGGGTTTCGTTCTATTCTTGGTACTTTGAAATATGCTTTTCAATATTTAGAATTTTTTAATGTTAAACATTTGAAAGATATCCAGTTAAACTAAAACTTTTTGGTACATTAAAGCTATTTTGTATTTCAAACCAAACGTCTTCACAAATCTATTCATATATTAGCTTAAAAAAGATGGTAAATACTAGCCAATTGCATACTGTCAGGCGTTTAGTCGTCCTAATTGCATACTTTTCAAGTATATTGCGTTTATCAAAATACTCAAGCAAGAACGCCTAAATTGATACTATTTAAAGTGTATGAAAATTAAAGATACCACAGATAGTAGTATCTGCTTTACGGGGGTAATGAAATTTTACATCATTTTTTATAGCATAAAATTAAAGAAAATACATACAACTCATTTACTACTTATATTTTTTTTATATTATTATACTTAAAAAATTTCGACTTAAAAGCTCTCTACATTACGAGCAAAGCAGGAAGTTTACACTATAACTGCCAATTTTAAACGAAATTGCAGCGGAATTCGGCGTACTTGGAAATTTAAGGTACTATTCGAGTATCTCTGAAACTAAAAGCAGTAGTAAGCTTAATAATGTTATTAGCGAAAGATAGATAGTTGGTAAGAATTTAGAAAGGTTCAGTAGCTCTTTAAATCAATCTGTGAAAAAGCGGTTCATGCTTTTTTTCCTTATGCAAAGGATTCCATCAGAAGCTATAACACTACACCACGAAATATTCATACATGTTGAAGCTTTTCATTCTTCTTGAATGATACATTTTTCAATTCATTCCCCAAAAAGCTTATCAACAATAAAAACATTCCAAAAACACCTTTCACCTTCTCTTAGCAAACATTCCTTATATCTTGGCTAAATTAAAATCGCTTCAATATCCACCTTGGAATGTTGATAAATTTCATTAAGTTCGCTCATCCCGGCCCAGTGCTCGAGTGTCACTGACGTTTGCCAGCCACGACACCGTGTATGATTGAATTTGCACCTAGCCCATCACAATCCCTTTGGCTGCCTTACGTCGAATGTCGCCATTCTCGTGTCACTGCTGTGGTGGAATTTACCTTACGGGCTACCGGGTTTTGCAGGGAAGAAGCCAGAATAATTTACACACTCAAAGTCACTCTAAACGTACGGGCGGGTTGGCCTGACGATCTGATGCAGTGCGGTGGGAAAACATAAAAACTCCCGAAAAACGTCACACGGGCGGGTAATAGGATTTTCGTACCGATGTCATCTAACCGACGAAACACCCACGTCGATTTTGCGACAACTCCCTCGAGACAGTGGCTCACCGTCTCGCCGTTCGCTTTTGCACATAGAATATCCGGAATACCGGAAGGACAGTTACGAGGTTGAAAATTCATTTCTTTTCGAACCGTGTGCCATTGCATTTATTATTAAATAAGGTACAAAATGGAGAAGCGTTCGTGTCCCGAACCACCAGTGCTGAAACGGCCATACAACCGAGCAGCAAAGACAGAGCACATGAGAAAGTTGTGCTAATGCCAACGAGCAGCATATGGCTGACAACGGCTATTTGGCTGTCAGTCAAGGAGCTATTTTATTTTTCTTTCCAACCAAATAGTACGTCGATTTGGGCCCCACTACGGACGACAATGGTCTACAGAAGATGAAGTTCAAATTTGTCGCTTTATTTAATTTTCACCTTCATCTAGTGTGAAGAGTGTGGAAAACTGTTTCTTGGGACATGTGCTTTTTGATGAGTTGTGATTTTTTTATATAAATATGTAGAAAACCTTCCCAGGCTTTTTAAGCTATCGCTAAAGGATCTCTTCATTGCGAAACAAAGTACATTAAAATTCTCACACTCTCTTTTTGAAGGAAAAATCCCATGTCTTCCAACATAAGCTACAGCGACAAATTAAGTCCTTACGCTTAGCAGCAACTCTTTCACTTGTTCCAGCGGCAATTCCCTCCAGATTTCGTGACATGACACACTGGCAAGGAACAAATGTTATTTGACTTTTCAATATGAATCCCAACGCTGGATATCCGATGTCGACGAGTAAGCTACCAAAAGCATTTCCATTAACGAGCGACTGTTTCGCTCATGCATTGGTATACGAAACCATGACACGTCTACAACACGTCATGTTACAGGAACTAAGGTTGTTGTTTTTTTGTTATTCTTCCTCTGCTTGCCACTTATGTGCTGCATGTTACGTAAACTTCCACTCACCACAAAACCCCTTCATCCAGCGGATGGCGTATGGTGAAGCGAGTTCTCCATCAGCTGAACCGTTAAGGGGTCACCCTTTACCAGAAGCCGACAAACTGTTGCTGTACAAGTTTCCGTATGCTTACGTCTCTGTGCCAGTCACCTTAACCGTGTTCTGGACCACGACGATCAGAATCTCATTTGCCTTGCCGAACAAGCCACAACCGTTAGCTAAATAGTTCTCAGGTTTTTTTTTCTTAAGACCCTGACGCCAATATATCCGTCTTCGAAGAAGCGAACGGAAGGAAGAAAGTGGAGGTAAGTTAGAATGCAAAATTCCGTCCGCCGCTTTGGGATCCTGGCAAAAAAAACCCAACAGTAGCATAAGCCCGACCACAGTTGATGAGATGAAAGGTAACTCGATACTTTGAGGCTTTTGGGAGTTGAAAGTTCTGTTTTTTTTCCCACTCTTCATCATAAACATGGCCTACCTCAAAACTGAAGTTGGGGTAAAATGGAGACCGGGGTTAACATGAGTAGCAAAGTATGTCAGGTGGCTGTTTTAGATCAAAAACGTGCTGCAAACATTCGCTATACAGATTGTCCACTGCCCGGACATGTTCGATAGGCTGTGGACGAAGCAGTCAAGGCCCGGAGTTCCTGAGCAAAAAACACGTCAACATCAGGCTACGGGTAATTTTCTGCTCATTTTTGTCTCGGTCCAATCCAACATCAAAATCCAACCCCAAACACACACACACACATACAAACCAATCCAGAGGCAAAATAGATGAGATGAAAAGGGGTTTGGTAGAAAAACTTGTTGAACCAGGACGATGACCATCCAACCAGGGTACCCAGTCGATGGAAATAGAATACCTGGCCGTGTTTAGGGGCCCGTACACTTTTCGTCTGGTGGGAAACCGGTCCTCACCAATGAACCGGTAGATCATCATCCTCCCAGCAAAACCGGAGCTGTCCTTGTGATGAAAAATTTGCCTCTGTGTTAGCTTTTATTTTTTCCTGCGCCATCAGAACATGATATCCAATCCAGCAGCATTATTTCATTCCTGTGACTGAGCACAAGCTATTTCCATATCGCTCACCATCGTGTTTGCCATTTAAGGCACCTCCATCCAGGTTGGCGTCTCCAACCATAAAGATCTCACTATATGAGCTGTGTATGAGAGAGAGAGAGAGAGAGAGAGAGAGAGAGAGAAAAGCCCAACATCCAAGGGCATTCGAGATCAAAGGGGTTTTAAAAATAGAAAGCACGACACAAAACCAAGTCTTAAATCATGGAGTAAGAGACACGGAACGGTACTACAAGGGAAAGCCTCCTCTGGCGAGGCAGAACTGGATGATATGTTAGTAGTAATAACTTAATATCACTTTGTCTATTGTTTTTTTCTTCTTTGCTGTTGCAAATATGAAATAAAATACCTACAATATCTCCACCGTACATGTTCACCACTCAAGGGTAACTGTTTGGAGTTGTTGATATACTCAGCTGCCAGTGATTGGCAACCTAGCAATAAGCTAACAAACTCTCATTGTACCCTGTAATTGCAAACCGACATTATGCACACGTAGCTTCTAAATCGGTTTCAATTACTGTACCCATTACAGCTCAATATCACTGCCCACTTCGAGCACGAGCTTTTCCCCGCGGGACACTCGTGGGGACTCAACCACCACCCAGGGAACGTGGATCACATTCAACCAAATTGATTACTGATACGGATCTTCAATAGAACGGTTCTTGGGGTTTCCAGTTTCCAATAGCTGTGATTTCCCAGCCGGCAAACTTCACGATTCAATCTCAGGCACATCCAATCCAAAGCCACCACAACCGGTACGTAATCTAAATCTCAAGCATTTCTTGATTTACCGGTTTTTTTTTTTTGCAAAATCGGTGACATCCTCCCCCAAGGTGCTTCGAGTTTCAGTAGCTTGAGCGAGAGCTCTATTCTATAACTCCACCCCGAACGGGGAGCAGAGCAGTAGCTGCCATACCATCAAATCAAGCGTCCCAAGGTAATGGCGGAAACAGAAGGGAAAAGCGTCACATGATATCGAATTCCGCACATCTCGCTTCTCGATCTGGGAATACTCTTCCGCAATTAAGAAGTTCCGGATAGGGGAGTAGTCTACGAAGCGGAGTAGCATCGGGATAGGTGAAAAAACGATTCAAGATAATTCTAATGAATTCCTAACAAGTCACCGGCTCTTGGTGCAATCGTGGACAATGGGATTTGTCTGGTGGTAATGCTTCAGAGCATATCGAACGAGTGTTGGCACTCGTACAGTGTGGTGTAAATAAACGAAACTTGTCGCAGTGCATCTGTTTGGTAACTTAGGGAAAGTAGTATCCATCGTATAATACCGATCTTCCAGTCGTCGCTCTGGTCAAGAATTGGAAGTACCCATTAAATGTCGTTTTGTAACGAGGAGTTTTGTTTTTCTTCATGAACTGTAAACTTTCCATTATCATCGTCGAATACCATGCTATAGAATGACTCATCTATAGAGCAAACTCAAAAGCCAACCATCTTTGCTAGCTGCGACTTACTTTCCCTTCTGTCTTCAAGTCAACCAATTCAAGCAAACCGTTCGGAAATGAACTTTGGAATTTGCGTTCACCATTTATATGAATCTGAAGAAAGCACACCTTCTGATACCGTACATTCAATCCCTGTTGGACAGTAGGAGAGAATGTTGTTTGGAATTTTCCATCAAGCTCCCGTACATCCTGCTACTCGTTGCCAACTTATCCTTCCGACAAATGTGCGACCAGGCATCAGATGCGCAAGCAGAAGAACAAGCTGGAGTCGTTGTGAAATTTATCTATTTCTTTTGTAACATGATGAGGTGGACAAGAAGAAGGGCAGGAGAAAGAGAGAAAAAAACCTCCCGATTTGTCCATCAGCTAGATTGTGCCGATAGCAGTTCCAAAGTACGGGCAGCGAGCAGGTTGGTCGAGCAAAACCCACGCAAAACCGTACCGGGCCAGGACAGTTTCGTGGAAAACTCCTTTTGTGTGGAGGAAGAAAAAAAACTCTTCCCGCCCAAAAATCCGTTACCAGGATGCATGTCCAATTGTACGATAAGGTCTCGTTATTAGCAACATACGTCTTTTGCTCCACTCACGCACAAACACCTTCCAGAACGACTAATGAGGTAAGGTTTCATTTTTTCCCTGAAATGCTTCATACACCTTTGTAAAGGTCATTTCTTATACACGCGCGCGCTCCAACCACAATCGATCCATTGCCAGACGGATGCAAAACGAACCGAATGATGAGCCTGATGTCCTCATCTCTGTATGCCTTACGGGACAACAGCCACCTCCGCACCGGGTGGCTCATTCGAGAGTTCTCATTTCAACAGCACCCAGCAGTCGAAAGCCCACACAAAACGCACGTGCCGCTCGGTAAACCGAAACCCTCTACTCGCGAAAGGAAAACTACCGACTACCTAATCGTTGCCACCTCCCGAGAACCGAACGGGCTCACGACCTTTGCATCGTTGTTGTAGCAATATTTTCCGGGAAAAGCGGGTGGCTGTATTGCATTTAAATTTGACATTTACCGATGAGCGGATCGAGAGAGACAGAGAGATAGAGAGAGCGAGAGAGAGAGAGAGAGAGAGAGATAGAGAGAGAGAGAGAGAGAGAACACATTTTTCCCAGCCGCGGGTTGTGGATGAAAGTAATAAACAAAAAAAAAATCCCCAGAAATGAAACAAAAAAATTGCCTCCAAGATACCACGGGCAAAGAAAATGGAAGTGTTGTTGGACCGAAGAACACAGACGCTCACGCAAGCGCGAACAGAAAAGCAACGAAAAAGATTAAGATAAATAAATTGAGGTAAACATAAATAATACAAAAAAGGATGTTCCACCATCAACTCGTTCGACGCGCTCGGTGCACGGCAAAAGGGATCAAGCGGTGCGCGATAGATGTCGATTGAATTAATGTGTTTGTAATACAATCAAATCAAACAGCAAGCCAAAAAAAAGGCGGTAAAGAGTAAAGCAACAAAAAAATGGATGCCGAAAGAAACAAAATGTCACCAAAAAGGAAGCCAAAAGAATCAACCAGAAAAAGAAACTTTTTCGCAACTGTTGGAAGACAGTTGGCGCAAAAGCAAACGATGCACCACCAACGGACGCAAAACATCATCATAAAATCCTTCGGTTATGAAGAAAAATGTTATTGCCCACATTCATCCTAATGTGATGCCGCGGTTTTTCCGACTGCTTTCCTTCGTTCGCCTCTTGTTTCTTCGTGGCCTACACACAGCTCAAGTATTCGAAGCGACACACACACACACACACACACACACACACACACACACCAGTTGAAACAAAGCTCGTCCATATTTTCTATCCTACCGGTTTGCATTACCAACCACGACCCATGGGGAGAAAGCATTGAGTAGGAAAAATGGCAAGACACACTAGCCAGCATTCGGATAAATATCTGCACGAGAAGGTTTTGTGATTTGTATTGCGCTTTTTTTCTTATATATTTTATTCCGGCTATTTAGCCGGAAACACACATACACACACGCGCTGCGCAGATCTACCGCATAGTAGTAGTACGTCATGATTTTCCCTTTCCATTGCGAAACGGGCTGCGAAAAGGTCAAACCATAGATTGCAAAGATGTCCTGCTGGGTGATGACGTCACTGTGTGGTTTTTCTTTTTGTTGTTCTGTTTCGCCAAACAAAACCCAGCCCAGTTTTTTTGGCTTAATCTCAGCTTCAACTCTCCAATTCATGGTCCAATTCATATTTCGCTCGCACACTACCCGCCCCCCCAAAAAATCCTGTCCCTACCTAGACCCACACTTTCACTGCAATAAATCAGCGCACAACCTTCACGGATTGTACCAACTTCTAGCGTGCCAGGGAACGAGCGCACAGCAACAGCAAACAACGAAATAAAGGAAGCGACCTCCTACGCCTCACGATGGCACAGGTTTAACGGGCGGTTTGATTGAGTGCCCTGATGCCGGTGTCGGAAGCGAAAGGACCTGTTGTGTTACGATTGAATGGATACATGCTTGATGATGGGAAAATAACAACTACGTACGTATTGATTGTCCTTCGCATCGTACGTGATTTGTACAATTCTTAATGTTTCTCTTTCTAACTGTTGAATGTTGAATTCTTCATGTACTTTAAAGGAGTTTTTTTGCGAAAATATTAACCCTACTTGGAGGAGATGTAGAAACACGATTTTGCTTACTAGAGGAAAATATTTCACCGTGCAACAATTGAGTACAGAATTTATACAGAAAATGGTTGTTCGGTTGTCAGTCTCATGACGTGATCCAGCTAAAGGAACCTCACAAAATTATAACCTCAATTAATTTGATTGATTCTTAAACACTGGCGGCTTGCCATACAAATCAACAAGCAAAAATTTAATAAATTTATTTGAAGGTGAGATTCATCTCCGCAAAAATACCTTTTTATCGAGCACCTTCTTAATAAGAATTCAAAACAAATAATTTCCCAGAGTACTTTTACGAAATTAGCCCATGTTTTTTGTATTCTTGAAGTGCAAACAAACGTGTAACAAACATTTATGGCAAACGATAATTTATTAGAAATTTATTAGAAAAAAAGCAATTCAATTTCACGTTTCGGAAACTTTAATAAAAAATACTACTGTATTTTACTCTAAATAAAAATACTACTACTACTCTAATGTTTCGAAATAGATAGATAAAACAGTATATACTATTCTGCTGCTCCCTTTAGATTAGCTTTTATTTCACGATTTCAGTTCGATACCTGCCTGAGCTGCTTTTGCAGACATCGCTCTAGCTCTCCTAGACTCAAATTTAAGGCCATTGCAAAGGTTACGAAGTAGCTCCTCAATTTTTTCCCAACATTTTCCTCAAGAATAGTGGCTTCAAATAAAATGTGAAAACTTTCGTTAACTATTCATTGACTGCAAAGTGTTATAAGACTGTTTTGAAATTGTAACGTTGTCAGTAGAAGTTGAGCTCTTAAAGAGAAACTCTATTCCCTTTTTTTAGTGTCTAAAAACCCTTCACAAAGAGGTACATTTACGTTCAATATTAGCTACATTCGTAATTCCAAACTAAACAAACTTTAAATGAAAATTCACTTTATTTTTTTTTTTTTTTGCTCGTTTAGAACGGCCTGGCCGTATCAAGACTTATTTTACCACGTAGCATGATAGTCAGTCCATGCTACAGGGGGACGGTCCGGATGGGATTTGAACCCGGTCCCTGCCGTGTGGACGGGCGCCGTTTTTCACATGCACCACCGGGTGGCCCCAAAAATTCACTTTAAAAATGTATAATTCCTACAGCAATATTTCTTTCAGTTCTCTTTTTTTACTTCAAAACCAAACATTATCCAAACTTCATAAACACAAATTCTAGCTTCCACCACACACGATAAGAGCAGTTACGTTTTTTTAGTTTGTCCCTATCGGCCACTCCAATCTGTCAAAAAATCATCAGCAAAAGCCTGTGCTTTGGCCGCTACTGAAAATGGGAAAATGGAGCGTGTAACGTAAAAAGTGAATATATTTCCCCCATTTTCCAAACAAAAAAAAAACTGTGGTCAGTTCCCTGGAGGGTCACCTTTTCATCGAACCGCTCATGGTGGTAGTTTCAGGTTTTTGTTG
This sequence comes from Anopheles funestus, assembly GCF_943734845.2. Classification (NCBI taxonomy): domain Eukaryota; kingdom Metazoa; phylum Arthropoda; class Insecta; order Diptera; family Culicidae; genus Anopheles; species Anopheles funestus. The sequence goes on along the minus strand of NC_064599.1, from coordinate 69,637,246 downwards.
TCGTTGTACTGTTGTTGCCTTCGTTATTATTGGTTGTCAGCCAAAAAAAGACCACCGGTGAGGTTTTGGACAGATAGTGCAAGCGTGTTTAACCACCAACTTGCCGGACTCCGGTCCAGAACATGGTTGTACACGGATTGTTGGACGTTTCGGTGATTAAGGTTTGTGACCTTCTGCTACCCAAAACCCTCCTCCGGAGGTTGCCTCCATCCCCGGTTTTGGGTGTGTTAAATTTTCATTCCCTGCCCAACTCCTCCGGTTCAGCGGTTAAACGGTACGCGGTCACTGTAAGCACTGCCACTATCCACCATGCTCTGCGGTGTGATGGCCATTTTGTTGCAACCATCATTACGGGGTTACGCTATCTAAATCTCCCCTCCCTTTCCTTGTGTTGCTCCTTTCTGCCCAGAATTCAATGGGAATCGATCGGTGTGCTCTGTGGCTTTGCCTGCCAACGTTCGCTATCCACAAGTCCACACACATACACACACGCGTGCATGCCCTCATGGGATGAGGCAATTTGGCCCTGAATTTTCGGATGGTAGCACTGCTTCCGGTTAACCTGATCCGGGGTACCTGTACCCTAAGCCGCAAGGGAAACTGTTGGCAGCTGGCAATTGGGAAAGGGAAAGACTCAGCACGAACAAAATCAGATCACGGTACCAGACGTAAGGTCGTCCGTTGTGTTAGTGGCCCGGTCAGGAATTGTGCTGCAACAGTACATACACACAACAGCCCATGGTAAAGGCAGGCCCGGGCTGAATCGTATCGATCTCGGCACGGCAAAAGCCTTTCGCCTCGTAAATGGAGGCGCCTAGTCGGGCGTAAAAAATGCGCCCTCTAAGAATATGGTTTCGAGATGGTAGTAAAACCGTAAGCTTCCCCTAGAGGAAATCATCCAATCCCCACCCGTAGTACTATCGGGGATCTGCTTCAGGTGCTTTCCCCCGTATACATATGCAACCTAAACGGGTCACCTCCCCCCCGACTTGAACCGTTTATTGTTAAAAGCCAGCGACAGCGTACCGCTAGCATTGCATCATCCTTTTTTTTTTGGCCTCTCCTATTAACTTTCTATGCACAAGGGAGAAAAGGAGAGATGATGCTGATCCTGTGTGCTAAGATCCTGTGCGGTGTGCGATAGGGGAAAGCATTTGCGGTCGGAAGATATTTGGCTTTTCGATCGATAGTCTTCGCACACACACATGGGCACCCGCTGCAAGCCCGGTTTCCTCGCAATTTTTGGTGACCCGCACCTTACCTTCCGTTTGTGGGATTTTTGGGATGTGGGGTGAAAATCGGTGCTGAAAAAGTAGGAGAGGGTGGTGAGGTGGCATTTTCATTACCGTTCAACTTTACCGTTCAGCTACTGCACGGTACCCGATAAGAGCGCCCGGTCGAACGATGAGCGGTACGGTAATAAAGTTAATTTTAGGATCAACCACATGACTTCTGGTTGGTTTGCTATTTTTTTTTTTCGATCTCAACTCAATCGAAAGTTCACCCAACCAATGCTGATGAGTATTAATCTATCAGCGAAGCACACAAAATTCTACACACCTAATAAGCATCCTACCATCTACGGTGATTGGAATTGAATTTGTGTGTAATATTTTGTCAAGGAATGGAAGCTATTTCAATCGCAAATCAACATCGATCGGCTGAAATGTTTCTTTTTTTGCTTGTTAAGAACGGCCAGGCCGTATTAAAGTGTGCTGAAATGTTAACAAAATTTAAAAAAGGGAAAAGGAAAAAAAACTGAGTTTGCCCATGTATCTCGCTCCAAATCGCGTGAGTTCATTTTAGAACGAATGGTCCACTGTCAATATAAATTTCGTATAATGTTTACGTATACTTTGGCCAAACCTCAGAAATAGGCTTTTTACAATAATTACGTATGCGTCGTCTCTAGAGATGGGAATTGTAAATCACTAAAGTGAATTAATTCCGTGAGTGAGTGATTCACTCGGCCCGGACACCAACGGAGGGCTGGCCCGTTGATATATGTGGATAACGGCCCAGGTTCCACACGAAAGGACCGGGTATCAAATCCCATCCGAGAAGTCCTCCCTTAGCAAGAACAAACTATCCGGGTACGCGATAAAAATAAGTCTAGTAAGCCAGAAATGGGCGGCGTGATCTTAGAGATCGTTAAACCAAGAAGAACAGTGACTCATTTGAAAGAGTATTTCATAAAAATGGTAGAAAGTTTGGAGGTCACTCCTTCAAGAATTAGTCAAAGGTCGTCGCAAAGAATCATGACTCTTTCAATTCTCAAAATCTCACCTGAAAAAACTTTTTTGTAATTATATCATACGAGTGAATATTATTGAATACTTCAATCGCAAGAAAGACTCTGTATCTCTATTGCGGAACAATATGAATCTTTACAGATTCAAGATTTATTCAAGATTCATAAAGTGCTGGAGCTGCATGAATCTCCGACTTTTCGTGAATCGTGAAACAGTTTCAATATTTATTGAAAATCTTTAAGAGAGATGGATTCTACCAAGTGAGCTAATAAAACTTCAGCGATTCATGGACAATTGAAGATTTATGTATCCTTACATATTCAATAAATCTTTAGAGAGTCAGTACATAACTCGAAAGAATCTTCACCAAAGTTGTACACGAATAAATTCGCTTAAATGTTTCTCCAACCACAACTCTTCCCGGATCGTTTCAAGTGTTCATTAACTGTCAACAGATGAATGGGAATTGAATTCTGTAAGTAATGGGAATATAAGTAATTCACATGTCGTTAATATTAATGTGCTTACTTATTATGCAAATATTGTTATGAATTCTAAGATATTCATGGAAACTTGATAAAGTTGCGCAGGAATACATTTACTAAAACGGGGTTCGTTCGCTTCAAGAGTTCATTAGCTGTCAACGGATGAATGGGGACAAACTTTTCGTTTTGCCAAAAATGTAAATTATTCCCATGTCGTTAATATTAATGTGTGTGCTGATTATGCAAATAATGTTTGCAAATAAAAACAAACATTTGTTAGTAATAATATTTGCCCACATCGACGGCAAACATACCCACCAATCAATGATTGACTTTCACTCCCACTAGAGCACGGCCTGTGGGGGGGGGAATGGGAGGTTAATTGATGGAAGATGTTACTCCACTAGACGCTATTTATAGTCCTCGGCGTAGGACACACCCACACACACACACACACACACATACGGATTGTAGAGGACGTATTCGCACAAAGTACCCGCAGTAAACCGTAGAACCGGCCGTGCGCTACTTTCATCTCTGGAATGGATAATGTATAATGAAATAAGATCCGACATTGATTAATATCCCAGGCAACGTGTACAAAACCGCGAGGCCACAACCGACGGCAAGTGGCCAGGAGACTTATCGACCCCTAAGTGTGTTTTTTTTCTCTCCTCCTCCCCATTCTCTAAAACTGGTGCAGGTGCTAATGGTGCTTCTACAATGCGCAGGAATGGAAGATCCAACCACCGTCGGAGATAAGATAGAAAGATAGATCGTTCTAGTGTACGGCGAGCGAGATTTCACATCAGTTGACAGGTTGACTGGTCGTACTGGCCAACTTTTTTTTCTTCCTTTTTGTTCCCACTATGTCACTACGTCTAAGCTTCCAAGATTCTCCACTAATGTCTTGTTCAGCAGTACCTGCAGAATGTACATCGATTTCCTGACCGACACCCCGTCCGGGGTCGTCAATCATGGGGACGACCGGGGTTGTCATTCCATTAGGGGTAGATGTACCAGTTTTTCGGGTAAATGTCTTACCAGCGGTTATGCTCAATAACTTTGAGCGCAACACGTCGCTGACGTCAGAGCAGCACACTCGCGCGGAAATGCAACTCGCTCAAGGATGCACATGATGAAATGAGATTCTTCTCGAGAAGGTAACAAAAAACACAAACTCACCATAATCTCGCCTCTTAATGTGTATCGAACGATCGAAAGGTAGCACCGATTCCAGCGCTGCACTCAAGTGCTGTTCACTAGATTTAGATTGCGTACAGCTTGCTCGTCGTCGATAGCAGGCACCAACCCGGGAGTGCCGGGCAATCACCATGTTCAACAGTTTAATTTGCCTGCTCGGCAAGGTTGAGGTCATCGGATTTACGGCACAAACCGGAAGCGGTGTAGCACAATCTCATCGCACCGTAAGACGAACGAAGATGCGGCACAGCAGCGCAACAACAATTCCACCATTAGCCTCGTCGACATGGCTTGCACGGGAAGTTCCGGTACGGCAGGAACCAGCACCAGTTGTTCTGAAAACAAGGACAACGATTCCGCACCCTTTTTGCAAACGCCCCCGTGCGCCTTATATCCCTCCCCCCGGTTTGAAGCACCTCGAAGCGCTTGCACATTAAAATTGAGGTCAGGCACGGTGGCATTCTTGCTGCATCGTACTGCATCGTATCACACACACACATCCAGCAAGCGAACCACGATTGAAACTGTGTAAAACTCGCCAGACCATTTCCGTCGTTCCCGTTTTTTGTTTTTTTTTCTTTGCCCCCCAAAAGGTTGATAAAACTTTCCTTAAGCCGGCAAGCCACAAAAACCAAACTGTTAGTTCAGATTTTAATGAACTTATCCTACATTGCTTTTCCTTATGGATGATCCAGGTACAGCAAGGCGAGGAGAGTTGCAAGACGGAGTGGGAAAGACGGAGTTATTAAAACTTTTTCTACAACCTAACACAGGCCCAACACCGGTGTGAGTGTGTGTGTGTCTGCTTATCGATTGGTGGTGTTGCTTTGGCAAGGTAAACATTAGCTATTCACTCTACTTAAAACATCTTCATTTTTGATAAACGTGGATAGTTTTTAAGACTTTCGATTAAATTTTCTTTATTATATAATTTAATGAATTTTCTTCTATAGTATATTTTTTATTCTAATAATTTGAACATAATTGAGTGATACCGAGGCTTTGTCCTTTAACACACACGTTTTGTACTGTAAATTGCATACATGCAGGCGCAATGAAAAAAAAATACTTTTGCTATAGAGTTTAGTTACTTGCATACTTTGAGGCGCAATAAAACATTATTTGCTGGCGGTAGCCATTTTTTTTTCAAACCTATTTTGCTGAAACAATAGCACTAGCATAAAATATTCTATAGTGCTTTGACATGCTCCAGCTGGCCCCACCGAAACGGTGAATAGCATGCTGACCGAAAGCGTGCTACAGTGTCGATGGAAAATGGGGATATCGATTGCCTGTGGCACGTCCGACTACAAGTATGACCCAGCTCCCAACCCGGCGAGTGCTTGGCGCGGGCTGGGACGGGGCCTTCCAAAACAAAAACAAACAAAGCGAATGAAACAAGAGCGTTGCATCGTATGCGCTGGAAGGTTCACATACGGACAAGACCAGATACGTACGTTTTTTTTGCAACAGCAGCAGTAGTAGTCATCATGTTGCACCGTCCATTTCCGCTTTACTGTGTGCTAACGTGTCTTCCTCAATCCTTCAAACCAATCCTTCCACATTTTCCCCCGTTCGTGGCCATATCTTTCCACTTTCAAAGCTTTCCATGGAAAGGACATTCAACGAGGAAAACATATCGCTTCTCGCTTTTACGAAGCGTATAGCGCACATATGACCGTCTGCAATTTTGTACCTCTTACGTGTGTGTGTGTGTCGTACAAGCTCCACAAGCGGGACATCACATTCATTGAAAGGCCATTTAGCAAGAAGAACTTCTAACCAGGCGAAAACAAACAGAGGACACGAGAAGAACGGCGTGGAGACCAACCAAAAAAAAAACCCAAGCAGAAAATTCCCGCTGCTCCATCACTAAACCATGGTGGCGGAGGTTTTCTCGTTTTGCGGTCCTCCACAAAAAAAGCAACCACAATGTGCTACAAATACTACGCCAGAGATGACGATGGTCAGGATAATGGCCCAGCCGCATGGTCCATCCGATGCAGCAACAACAAACAACAACAAAAAACGGTGCTGAGCAGAGTCACACGTACCGAACAGAAATCACCGAACCAGAGGGAACTTACCACACTTTTGTTTTCGGAAAATTGATTTGATGCTTCACTGTCAGTTATGTGTGTGTGTGTTTGCTGTGGCCATTATAAATGCCCAGCACGGGGCCCAGCTTTTGGCTGGCCGAGCGTCTTTTACTCCTTTTATGTTCTACGTTCAGCATCCCTTTTTTTTTTGGTTAGTGTCATCTGGCCAGCATAAAAGGACCATCGTGAGACATGATCCACTTCATTCCTTCTACCGTTTTAGGGAACCGTTTGGTGTAACGGACAGTATCGGTAAAATATGTATTGTGGATGGTTTGCCACTCATCGCTTAAGAAGCACGTTCGGCTACCAACGAAATATTGATGCTTCTAGCGGGATGATGTTTTTTTACTGTCAATACACTATCCTTTCAGATGAATGCGACAGGCAGCTCTAATGTTTTCTCATTTTTCCAGATGGACTTATTTTCCTTTTTGTTCATCTGTATGGTCGTGATAGTGCAGCAGAATAGTCCTCTTTATGATGAACGAAAAACAAACAATGGAAAGGAATCTTTTTATTAATGCAAACCATAAGATTTATACCTTTCAGGCGCTTTTTTCAAAAATTCTAGAAAATGGAAAAGTTTTTCTTCATTTTAAAAATTTAGAACAAAAGCTCCATCTACGCATTTACATTTTGCTAAAGTTTTTCCTTCTAATTTGAAAATATTTTCAAAACCATACAACTAAATGAAATACCTTCTATTTCTTTCTGGCTATCAGTAACTTAGGCTACTAAGAACTGCCTATGGAAGAACAGTCCAGATTTGATTTGAACCCAGACCATGCGAGTTGCTGAGTTGAAAATTGTAGACTTCACTATTTGTTCACAGTATGGACTATAAATGAGACTAATATGGTCTCTTAATATTCGTCTATGAACAACAGAACTAACTAATGTGTTAAATTTGATGTTCTACAAATTTAGCTCATTTAACTCATAATAGAAGATGTCTAGCGACACCCATCACAAAGTTTCATATATGATTTTTTTTGTATTATGATGAGCTAAATAATTTGAAAGCTATATGATTTGTTTCTTACCAATTAAATTAATAGACAGGCAAGAATTTGTAAAATTACAAAAATACATAAATACATAATTAGCCAACCCAACAACTCTATAGCAAAGATAATGAGGCATATGAAAAAAATATTTTATAAGTATTTTTTTTTTTGTTTTGCTATCAACAACTGGGTATTATATACAAACAAACCCCCGTTTATTTATTGCATACCTAATCAACTAATGAATCAGGTCTTAAATGGTAAATGTTGTTGGGAAAATTGATGTTCTACAAATTTAGCTCATTTAACTCATAATAGAATATCTCTAGCGACACCCATCAAAAAGTTTCAAATATTTTTTTTTTTGCATTATGTTGAGTTAAACGTTTTGAAAACTATGTGATTTATTTCTTATGAATTAAATTAAAAGACTGGAAAGAATTTGTAAAAAAAATCTTTCACTATAAAAAAAAGAAAATTACAAAATACATAATTAGTCAACCCAACAACTCTATAGCAAAGATTATGAAGCATATGAAAAAATTATTTTATAAATATATATTTTTTTGCTATCAACAATTGTTTATTATGTATATACAAAAAACCCGTAAATTTATTGCATACCTAATCAACTAATGAATCAGGTCTTAAATGATAAATGTTGTATTTATCCGCCATAAAATGTCCTTTGCCTTTTATAGCAATTCAGAACTTCAATTACGTTTTGCTATTATTAACCTTTTTTCCCCCGAGATAATGGAATATTCCTTGAAATCTTGTCACAAACTCATCTCATTTCAAAGGTACCCCAATAAATCTAACTTCCTAAGAAATCATTCACGCAACTAAGGGCAACCGAAGCACCGAATCAACTCGAAGAAAAAGCAATATAATTAACATTTTCCCTGCAAACAGCAAGCTTCTAAATAGTAATAAAAAAAAAAGATTCAGAAACACTCCGCTCCACCCGGTACATCGGTACTGAAAATCATCCACTAGACAGCGGTGCAACTGTTGAGCCCTTTTGGGTTGCTTTTGTTTTGTCGTTGTGTGCCCTTGCCCCAGCAACAATTTCATACACTTTACCTTCTCAACCTCGTCCCCCGCCGCTCCGTTTGGCATGTTGTCACTTAGCATCCCGAACCGGGGCAAACCAATTCCTTTTAAATGTCGTCCGTTTCAACATGAGCCTGACATTTTATTCAAATCTTTTCGCTTTGCAATGCTTACTTTCATTTAGCGTCTTCGATTGCTGATTTCTTTTGCATCTCCTTCTTTTTCTCTCTCTTCGTTTTGGTTTTCGCTGTGTGCTGTACAATTTGCAACTTGCATTGACCATTCACTTGTTTTATTGTTGCGCACCGTTTCGTTTATTTTCCATTTACATGCTGTTCAATCATTCCTGCATTTTCCCCTTTTACGGACGGGCGCTGCATGACAACGGTGACGTTTTGCGCCCTTTTCCGATTCGGTTTTTGCATTCGTGCTTCAATTCCGTTTTTGGGGATGTGACGTTTCTTTATCGGGACATTAAAACTTAATGGTAACCTTTTACAACAGAACGTTTCCCAGAACAATTCGTGGATGTTTCACGTTTAAATGCGTTCATAAACAGAGAATATTTACAGCGGGACACAAAAAAAAATCACGTAGCTCTAGCACCACTAAATGCAATTAAGAGCACTTTTATTGTGTTTTTTTTTAAATTCCCATTTCCAAAACTGTCCACCCAAATGGCCAGGTGACAGTGAATTGTAATGAGATTTATCCTGTAGCTGTTGGTATTATTCATTCGCCCACCCCACAAGTCCTTATCAAGCATTCGCCATGAAATCAAAATATCGAACGAACGAACTCCCGCCTCACGCTGGAGGTTCCATCGGCAATAAAGAGCAACCTGAGGGGCAATAAAACGCCCACCAACAGTGTCCAAAGGCCGCGATGCTGCCAACCATCGTGATAAGGTGAAAAATGAATTAAATCATTCGAATTAACACGGCCCCGGGAACCAGGAATGTCTTGTCCGGTGCTGTTCGCACTGAACCACTTACACAGACCATCGTTCATTGGCCGTGTTTCGAGGGATGCGCCGCTTGTACGAAGTGTTGATCATCACAGAAAGGTACTTGAGCATGGGCCTCTAGAGGCGACTTTTGCTGTGGGACTCTTCAACAAGAATAAGTATGGAAATAAGCAACTTAAGACATTTGCAACATTTGAACAGGTCTTTGAAAGTGGAAAGCAACTACAAACATGCTTCACAATTATACACAAAATATTGCACCCTCCTGCCATCGATAGCGCGAACAAAAGCAATCAATATGCAAAATGAGCAGAAGAAACACGTACACAGTTCCGCAGAACGCAGAACATTCTGCTAATGTACTCGTGGCATGCAAACGAAAAAAGAAGAAACACTCCACTCCACTACGCCTCAAATCCCTTTTGAATAATGAACCAAACACGAACGAAACCGATGTGTAACGGGTGCTGCAAACAAAACGGAAAAGGAACTTATTTACACATACCAACTCCACGTACTCGCATTCTCCCGAAACTACCCCGAATGGCCATCATTAATTTATTTACTGCCCATTTTCCCCCCCCACGGCCGGGGTACGTGTGAGTTTGTTTTTGGGGTCGCGGATTTGCGTATTGGACTTACCTCGAACGCTTCTCGAACGTCACAAAGCCCTATTGCACTATATGCTACTATACGCTATCGTTTTCGACGTCAGCTGTCACTTTGACAGATGAACGCAATCGCCTGAAGCTATGCAATGTTATTATTTTTTTCTATCTTTTTTTTCATTTTTTGCAAGAAGAAAACAAACAGACCCCAAACAAAACAAAACAAAACTTTTCCCCAATCATTTTTCACACAACGAATATTATTCGTCAATTCTTGCGTTTGCTGCACATGGTTTACGCGCGCCGAGTCGTAACAATTATGTGCTAATTAATGAAGCAATTACCGGCACACGGGGACGTGACACGCGAGCTTAATTCAATCGATTCCGTCGGCGGGAAAAGCGCTTGGGAAAGTATGAAACGCTACGTTGGCGCCATTGTGCAGGATGCACAAAAGAGGACTTCGTTTCTTTTTCTTTTTTTTTTTTGGTTTACTTCCGCTTGTTGTTAGTGTGTTATCGTACGTGAACGTGTTCAGTATGATTCAGAAAATGCCAAAACAAAGCAACAGAAAAATGAGAGAATGAGTACTTTTCTGCAAATAATTCTGATCGTAACGGAAACCATATCTATCCTTGGTGTTCTTGCACCCTTTTGTGAAAAAAAGGTACTTTGGGGCAAAAATCGATATTTTTAATTACATCTTTCTGCTACACAAATACACAAAAAAAATCCCCAAACACACATATTCTGTTCTGGATCCAAAATCGAAAACAAGAAAGCATGTGTCGGGAGTATCAACCAAAAAAAAAAGAAGAAACGAAACACCGTAAAGCGCAATTTGATTATTTGCTGAGCTTTCAATACGGCCACTGTCGGCATCATTAAGGCGATAATCACCCTCTGTCAACTCTTTACCACACAGAGTGGGGTTTTTTTTTGGGGGGGGACGGATGATTTGCTCATTAAGCAGACCCATCGAGATGCGTTGACCGTTCTCATACGATATTAACAAGAACATGTCATCGATTATACGATCGAGAATTGATGTTGAGCAACAACAAAAAAAACGGAACTGTTAATAGTTGCTGATCAACATCAACGAGATGCGTGGTAATGTTTGGGTCAATGGTTATTGCTCATTAAAAAGGAAACCGAACGGACAAATGCCCTTTTTTCAAATTAATTCTTTCGTGTCGGACGAAACGCCTAAAAGTATGCAATTCTTGCTTCCATAAACTTTGATAGTATATGAAATGGTTTATTATGACATTTCTTGACCCAAGTCTTTTTACGCCTCCCAGAAGCACTTTCATATTTTCGATGAATTTATGGCAAAATAATAAACATATTGCATACCTTCAGGCGTCCTGTCCCAACGCATGAATGGGCAACAAAATTAGGCAAGATTTTTTATGCTTCTTCTGTTTTCTCGGCAGAAAGATTGTTTTCATATTTTTTTTACAATGGTACATATAATTACAATTTAGTATAATTAAATGCACAACTCTTCTCGAGCTTCGGTAACATACCGTTGTACCAAAACTGTGACTTCTACTGTCCTTGAAAATATTTTCGAGTGGTTGAGTGCTTTTAGGTAAATTAAAAACTCTACCCATTTGTTTTCTCATCTAACTAACGTTTTCCGCTGACCAAGAAGGAAAAACCCCCCACCGCCTCATCAGAACCGCACTGACCCCACCATATTTGACCCGTTGCAACATTTCAAGCCATTCATTTTTACGTTGCATGGCTTCCGATTTCCCCATTATCGGATCAGCGTGACTCGGGTGGATCGGTCCATTCTGTGGCCCAAAACAGCAACAAAGCAAGCCCCTAATAGCTTTGGTTTTGTTTCTGTTGCGTACCAACGGGGCTTCGACACTACCGGTCGCAACGGGTAGAAAAGAACGAACGATGATTAGAAAACCACTAATTCGATAATAATCGTAGGCGTGGGCTTGAATTCAAAATTAAAACCAAGAGACGCTAGACACGATGCCAGGATGTTATAAGGAGCGGGCTTTCCGTGTATAGAAATACCCAGTTTTAGATGCTTTTCAAATGTTCGCTCGCTGTGCAAATAATTCAGTAGCGAAGATTAGAATAACACTAGAGCTTAGATTTAATCTCGGAACATTATTCATCGACCTGAAACATTTTAATAGCCCCTGATCTGTGCTAATATACTCACAACAATTAATATACCTCATTTATTCTATTTAACGTAACCTTAACCATGAACCTTATAGGCTCAAACTTTTTTTTAGAAAGAAAGCTTCAATCATCACACTGCCTGTCGTGCAGTTAAACCTTCACACAAGTGCTCCAAAGGTGGCCTTTTTCTCACAGTTAGCAACACATTTTAACCATCCTGTCACCATCTACCAAAAAACCTCAAACTGCTGCCACCCGCAATTGAATTCCTCACCGTCGTAGCGTCGAGAAATCAACACCAACCCAAACACAGCGTGGCAGACTCTACGGGAGTCCTGCGCCTGTTGCAGCCGGCCCCACCTCCCCTCTCTCCTCCCAAAAACCGCTCCCGAAGTGATTTATTACCTTCTGACCTAAAATCTGCCGGACGAGAAAAGAGAGACACATGGCGGTACCGACACTGGAACCGCTGGCGGGTGGGAAATACTTTTCCCACTTCACTGAACAAGGCACCCATCAAATACACTCCCACTCATTAGCTGATAACGGTGTCCACGGTACGCGTTAGGATACGGGATCTTCTCGCAGAACGGGAAAGACGTTCAAAGCTCTTTCCTTCCATACTTTTCTGTATGGATAGAAGCAAAAGGCCCCGGTTGCAAGGCAATTAAACCCCAAAATCGATTTTCCGCTTGCCGTAAGGTGACAAGTGTCAGTTTATGGCTTTACGGCCATTTCATTTGGTGCGTTATTTTGTTCCTTTTTTTTTCGTCCTTCTGTTTTACGACAGTGCGCGACCTCCATTTCAATCAAGCTGTAAATTAAAGTGTCATATTTTCGGTATGATCTGTCGCACCGGGAACAAAAATCGGGGTGTGAAGGGGTTTTTATGTACTGATACTGTTTTTAATTGACTTTTGGAGTTGTTTGAAAGTTTGAAGTTTATCAGATTTTGTCGAGCGCACTTTTCAATCGGTGGAAAAAATCCGGGAATTTATGGCACAACATTATAACGGCCGTTAAAAGTGTCGTTAAGCGTTTGTTTGCTAAATGAGTTTTGGAGCAACAAATTAAAAGTGATGTACCGATCCGATTCCCTTCTCCAAAACTTGTGGACCTGTACCATTCCGATGGATTTTCCTTTTTTCTATTGTTTCCAATCAGAATCTGTTGAAATACATGTTTTAGAAATAGAACAACGTCAGGCAACATGCCATAGCGCCAAATGGTGATCGTGGCAGCAAAAGCAAAACAATCATTCTAACCAGCAAACTCGCTCATTACCTCCGGCCCGAGTGGCACTAACTGTTGGTGAAGAAAAAAAAGTGTTCCAGTTGTTGGGACTGGGCAACAACAATTCAAATAGGCAGCAGCAACAACAACAAAAAACCCTCTTCTAACACGACTCGCAACAGTAATTATTCCTCCCCGTACGCGACGGGGAACTCCAAATATACCCGACACACAAATCCCGGTATCTGTCCCCGGTAGCGCTGCGCGCTGTTACACGTTACTGCGAGACATGGTGTACAGTGTGGACCACGTACGGAGAAATGCATGTACATGTTTTACAACGCCCCTGCTGCCCTTCATAATTTTGCATATGAATCATAACACACGGTGGGCGGATTCGGAGCGGGTGGAGAAAAGGTCTGCCAACTCACTGGAACGTGAGCAACGTGATGGGGAAAGTCACACTACTGCCCTCTAACCGGTCAACCAAGGGTTCCTTCTAAAGCCACAAGAAGTTACTGCAAAAAGTGTGACCATAACTAATACTCAATCTAGAATGGCATGTCCCAACAGACCTCTCCCCCTTCATTATACTCCTCTCCTTCCGCCTGCGTTATGAAGCGTTACGCAGCGTACACAGCCACCAGACAGCGAACGTTATGCTTACCAAATGAAGTCCTTGCAGTGCGAACAGAACGTTGGCTGCTTGAAAAAGCGCGGTATAAAGCGATGATCCTTGACATTATAAACGTTCTTCTTCTTGAGCGCACCCTTGCGTCCACGGTTGCGGAGCGCATTCTTGTTCTCCGCCTCCGGGATCTCCTCCAGCGTGTTATCGTCGTCCGCCATCTTCTACAGTCGTGTGGTGGTGTGGTGGTTCGTACACCGAAAATCACTCACTGTAGCTACACACAACACACAGTAGTAGTACAAATCGCTAACAGTAATGGATGTGAGTAACGCTTAGCGCGTAACGCTTTAGCCGTAACGCACAAGGACCCGCTTGTTTCGCTAATTTCACCTTTTTTTTCTTCCACACACCACAAGCAGCACACTCGCGCTCTCGCTCTTTCTTCTTTTCTGCACAAACAGGATAAAAATCAAAACGGCACACACTACTACTTTGAATTGCCCGGTTTTACACTACACCTCCCGTGTACTGCCGTCACTACTACCCTTCAACTACTATTGCACACCCTTTGCGGGTGGCGCACTCACACGCACATCGACACACGCACACAGACGGGCACTGGATTTTTTTCCTCGCTGTGTACACGCGTTTTTTTTCTTCTTGCACGCAGCAGGTGTTGTGCTCCCTGTGCTTGTAACACCGCTCGAGGAAGACGAGAACGAACCTGACAGGACACTAACTGGATACTAACACGCACCAAAACACTAACGCGACACAGTAGGCCTTGCTAACGATCTGACGACGAGCACGTTCTCTTCGCTGTGGATAAAATAGGAGAGAGAGAGAGTGAGCGCGAGAGTATGTATTTGAGAGCATGAAAACGCACGCAGCTGTACATAAAGATGAGTGAGCGAACAAAATCGTTACTCCTTTCGAAAAGGACATTCGTGAGCAGATTTATTGGTATTAATGTTTGCCTAGATAACACTCAACCATACTTGATGTAGGTACGGGTAGTCTCTTGCTTTTCCTGCTGGCGCTCAATTTCTCGCTCCCTTCTCTTATCGACGCACACTTTTTCGTTTGCCATTTGCCAAACGAGCAATTGTCTCCACAAAATGAAACCGAACAAACCCCCGGAGAGAAAGGAACAAGTGTTTCGTGCTGCATGCGGAATAACTTACATACGAAAAACTTGTGGATCCAAGCAAAACAAACCGTTAACCGTTGTGCTCTTCATGAAGCGCAACAGCACATTGCTTTGTAGTACTACTATCACTACTACTATTACTACAATTACTACAAGCTAGTAGTAGTTTCTAGCTTTACAAACTCCATTTTATCTTCACCATTTTCAGCGAGATGCTAGAAATGCTCTCTAAAAATTAATATCCACAATTAGTTCTTGTTATGCTTTACAGAACAAACAGCATCGTAATGCGAAATCGATTAAGCGAATGTCAAAAGTTTAATTACTTCGATCAAGAATGCAACTCCCAGCTGTATTCTAGACAGTTGACTCGAAAAAGGCTCGAAAGATGGATTATTTATAAAAAAAAGAAAACTAATTCAGTAGTTTTTTTTTATATAAATAAGTTCCCGATTTGTATTACGGATCGATTATATGTTATTTGTCCTATCACAAACGCTGGCAATAAAACTAGCTTGAAAGATAAATGACCAATCAGGTAGAGAGTGACCAGTTTGCTAATCCACCTTGCCTCCTTGCCCGTTACTGCTGGAGTCCTTTGAGACCTTCGTCCTGCGTCAAGTCTACGCTGGGAAGACACAGATGCAGAGAACTCCTGTGCCCACCGGATGGAGTTTTAATTGGAAAACTTCTCTTCCATGGTCAGTTTGCCGGAAGCCGGAGCCCAAAAAATATTACTACGGATTCCTCACCGTCACCATCTCCACTTTTGGGGCCAAATAATTGCCATTTCATACGGGCGGGCACGGGTTGTGCAAATGCTAGATTCTGGATCGTTGACCAAACGCGCGCGACAGGTACTCCGACTCCGTTCCGTCCGGCGAGCTGTTCGACAAACGTGGACAACTAATTCAATTAACGACGTGTGCGTCGCGTCATACCACCTATCAGCACCACCGATTGACGCCATTGCAGCAGTCTATTTGGTTGGGCTTGCAAAATGGTGTGGACCGTAGTGGTCAACAATTTTTAAGGCCTCCTTACAAAACGATCCGCCCAGGGTCGAATTAAAACCCAACATTGCGTGGCTTCTTTCTCGTTCTCCAGGGCTGGTGGATTTCCAAAGGCTTCCTTCACGGGTCGAGTTCCCGCGATGGTATTGTAAACTGTACAATCCATTTCCAATCAGCATTCTTACACTCAAAATCAATTAACGGCACGTCAAAGGTACGTCAAGGATGGTGACACTTTTAGCAAAGAAATGCACTCCAACACTTACCGCGCAACTGCTCCGCACACGGGTCTGGCGTACTGAGCGTCAGACGAAATAAAATTAGACGAGAACCTTACACTCGTCCATCAAATTAATAATCTACACCTACAACAAACGCACACACTTATTGCAAGTTCCCGGTACAATTAGGTGTATACTTAGCTCTACGCACACGCATGTAGCCTACTAATTGCTCTCACGCTTTGCGATGCGTTGCTAAATAAAATTAGCGCACAAAATTAATTCTGATGCCCGGTCGTGGATGATAAATTTCTTCTAATACTGATTACCACATCCGTAGACACACATACACACACAAAATGTACAGAATTTTATAACAAGTAGTGACACAGGATGGAAAACACTAAGAACGGTTGGCAGATGTAGAAGTCACTAAGAAGAGTAATGAAGGACTGTAAATGTCCAATGCAACGTTGAACATCATATCAAGCGTATTCCTCGCATACATATACTAATGTGATGACCCAAGATTCAACCATTTTAATTAGCATTGATGTTAAGCAAATAATAAGCCAAATCTGGCAACATCAAGAATTTATTTTTTTCTCTTCCATTGTGATTGAATGATCCCGACAATCGTGAGAACCTGAATAAATTATTCGAACTCAACCAGTTTGAAATTCAAGTTTCAAATTATAGTAAAGCAAATATCAATAAAGTGTTTTTTAATGTGTGAATTTGGCTTTTGCTCTTTTCAATTTAAATTTCTGTTAGCAAAAAAATGTGTTAATTAAAATCAAAAATTTAAATAAAATTTGCTAAATTCTTGAACATGACTGATAATAAAACAGTAGCCTGATGCAGTGGCCACCCGGAAAGAGATTCTCCACAGCATCCACTGCTTTTGGAAATCTCCCCTTTTTTCATTGTTGCACACCATTCTCTCTCCCTCTCGCTCTCTCTCGCCCATCGCATAACTCTCAGTTATCAAATACTGCTCAATACTGTTTGTGGTCTCCTCTCGATGGAGACGTGCGAGATCAAGCGAGATCAGAGATGCTGCGCGGGAATTGAAAGGCCTACAACGACACCAACAGAGCAAAACTAATATCGGACGGGTACCGCGGGAAGGAACAGAGGAATACCAACGAAGAAAAAAAAACAGAACACAAAATACACACAACAATCGAGCATGAGATTTTGTGTGTGTGTTTTTCTGTTTTTTTTTTTGGTGCCGTTGCCTCCCCTAATATGCGCTCTCTCACACTTCCCTTGCTATTTCTGCATTCTCTCCACACTTAAGAGGCGAAGTGGTTTCCCCGTCTCCATGAGCTTCACCGCGTGTCTTCACAATTCGATAATGCGTTTCGTTCGCTTCTACACTGTTTTGCCTGTTGGAGTTCACAGCGTACGTCGCAACGTGCGAACGTCGTACGGTTCGATATCGGTCAGCTTGTTTTACGAGTTCGACATTTTTTTGCTTGTTTGTTTTACTTCTTTCTTTTCCCCTTTTACAATTGGACAACTTTTTTTTTTGTAAAATTTTTCCCATTGTTATCTTTTCTTAATCATTTTGCGTGATTTTTTTTCTTGACTCCCCGGAAGTCAAAAATACACAACACCAACTAACAAAAAGCGATGGGCCGGGGAGGCTTTTTTGACATTTGGCGGAAAATGTCGGATAAATTGCGCGGGTGCAAATATATTCTCAGCCACTGCTAAACTACAGCCTCCCCTACGCTGCCGGTCGATAACGTTTCCATTTCCGCTCAAAAATTAGATTCATTCTCTGGCCAGCACAATGTTTGCCAATGTTCGCTCTCAGGCTTCGCGCACCGTTTGACATTTGAAATGGAGATTTTTACTGAGCTTTATTTTATGCGCTTGTTTTTTTTTGCTGTTGTTTTGTTGTTTTGTTTCGCTAGTCTGCCTTTTTGGTCATCCGGTCAACAGAACGTGGACGCAAATTTTTGCTTGAATTCAGTCTGTTCTGCCATCACCCGACCGGAATGGCATTTGTACGCAAAGCCGTTTCTCCATTACGATAAAACCCACCACCACCAACAGCAGCAGCA
This sequence comes from Anopheles funestus, assembly GCF_943734845.2. NCBI lineage: Eukaryota > Metazoa > Arthropoda > Insecta > Diptera > Culicidae > Anopheles > Anopheles funestus. The sequence goes on along the minus strand of NC_064599.1, from coordinate 69,619,086 downwards.
CACACTGAAACACGGCACGACCCGAGAGCATAACAACACTGGAGCATTTCTAGGTCAAAGTTGGCTGGGTCGAACGAGCATCAACATCAACATCTTAAGACACAACAAGCAACCCCTCGGTGGTCCCTCGGGTGGACAACTGTGGGGTAAGAAATTTCGCCTTCACCCAGGGTCACCCTCATGTGGCATGGGCACACAAACACGCAACCCCCAAAAAAAGCACACACCTTCACGGGCCGGCACACGTACGCACACGGTCACACACGCTCGGGAAAAACGGTGGAAAAGCACACTCGCTGACGCACTGGCTAGCGAACCGAACCGAACGGCATTACAAATCAGATTGATTGAGGTGAAGTTCGCCTCTTTTCTCTACTCACGGGGAGAATTCAGTACGGTATCCAATGCAGGGTTGGCAGTGCCATTTCACATGCGAATGGGGACGACATCAATTTTTATTTTATTTTTATTAAAAAATCCAATGTTATTTGTATTTTATACTGTAGGTTTCTTCTACTTTCAGTGAAGCTTTTAAAGTACAATAATATTGCTTTTTCAACATCTTTTATACAGGTCCAAGCCTTAGTAGCGTTCTTTCATTCAAACTATTTTTTCTTCACGTAACATATTCTATTGGTTCAATCAGGTCATCAATAAATTTTATTCCCTTGGAAGAAATAAAAGCATTCTTTTTTTCTATAGGACGTAGTAGCACATTCCTGCTATATAATGACTGACTAGAATTACTTAAATTACTTAGGTGGTTAGCCAAAAGTACAGAAGTACGCTAAGGATTAAAAATAGTATGCAGATTGACTCTAGGATCTAAAAATAAATCTAGTATGCCAGAAATGGCCGGCATGACCTTAGAGGACGTTAATTCAAGAAGACAAAGAGAGAGAAAAAAGGAGAGTGCCCCCAACTAATTAATCCTTTGTTGCATTTCTACTGTGTGCATGGAATTAAAACATAAAAGTAAAATTAAAATCTTAAAAAAAGATAGAATTTAGCTAACCATCAATTCGTTCGACTAACCCTGCAACTTACGCATTTTTTTGCTCCCCATTTCTCTCCGATTTCGATGAAATACTCTCTCGCGCAGTGTACAGTGCTTCTCACACATTTAGCTGCATTAAGTGTTTTTTGTTAGTTTTAAATATTGAATTATTTGAAGAAAGCATTAAAAGGATACTATTTTTTGCATTGTAAAGAAAAATTTATTAATTTTAAACCATGTTAAGGTAATAAATCATTTTGCATAAAAAGTAGATATTAAGCTACGATCCAAGGTATGTATTTTGTTTATAATAAAATTTGTTTATATTTATTCACAAAACAAACAAATGTGGGAAAACAACTCAATTGGCAAATGTAACAGCAAAAAAGTGCTCAACAAACGAAAAAAACATACAAAGCTTACTCATCCCAATAAAAAAAAGTCACAAAACGATGACTTATTGCTCGCGGATTAGCATTCTGTTTTTTTTCCTTAATTCCCAGCTCAACCCGGCCATCGATAAAATTGCGTTCTTATATGGTAGCGCCAAACAGTAATAAACACCGTATCGGGCTCAAATAAACATGTTTGTATGCGGTTTATCATCATTATCCATCCAGTGGGAAACGCTTTCCGGAGAATGTTTAAATTTAAATTGCACACAACTGCAAAGCTAATGTTGTTTCGCATGCTAAGAAAACAGAATCAATCTCGCAGGGGTATGGCAACATACGAGGGGGGAAACACAAAAAAAACCAACCCGAAAAGTAAGCAAACAACACATCAAGAAAGATGAAAATGTTCACCAACCGAATGGTTGGCCAATTAAAATCAATTCATTCGCAAATCGAAATCGATCACCAACGACGGCACCGTGTGGCGTTTTAATTAGCGAAAGGGCTAACGCACGAACAGAGACCTGGTCTGGGAGGATAAGTAGTGTACGGTGGTTGCTACATGTACCGGAGCGCACCGGTTCCCACGTGCGGTGTTGTGACAAGCGGACCAACCGACATCGTGTTCGTTAACAAACAAATGGTGCAAATAAAAATACTAATAATTAAAACCTTCTTTAGGACGACATGCTCAATGTACCGAGATTGATTATCTCATCATTACACCTGTCGAGTGCAGGAGACACTGTAAATAGCATCGCGCGCAAAAAAAAGCTGTAACACTTGTACAAAAAGACGTATTTTTTCAAAAGGCGTACCAACGTACCATCTTCAAGTTATTTTAACCTCACGCAACCAACCATAGGGTTGGAAGCTGGATGCATCCAACACTTGCACACCTTCTCATCAACATGCCATCCGTGCAGATTACTCCATGCCTGGCACAGAACCGATCGACCGATCGGGTGCCCTTATATTTTGTCATTTCTGTACGCCTTCTTCGACGTTTTTGTGTTTTTTTTTTTGCTTATTTCATCCGCACTTCTCCGCGCTTATTTGATGCCAATTGCCAAACCACATTCCCGCGTCGGCGACCTCGGTCGGTTGCAGTGTGTAAAACGGCCAGATTCCAGTTCGCTTGCTGTGTGTCCTTTTCCCTACGTTTCCTATCCCCGTATCCATGCCGCCGGGTCGCAGGTTATGATTGCGCATAAAAGTACAGCTTCATCAGCGTCATTCATGTCAATTTGGTGTGTTTGCTTCTCGTTTGTTTTTTGATTCGTAGTATTTTTTTTTCGTCCTTCTTTATGCTTACTAACACTACTTTTTTTTTGTACGTGTGTAAAGATACATTTTTTTCTCCTTGTTGAATTGTTTTTTTTTTCTTGGTTTTTGCTTCATAACGCTGTCCCAGCGGAATTATGCTTCGCCCAAGCGCCAAAGATGTAGCGTGGAAAATGGTAAACCGGCCACGAGTGTCGGTTAGTTGAGGATCTGTTCGAATGACGGGCCCACAGTTCATCTGAGCTCAAAACCCCTTGAGATGTTCTGGTACAAAGAAAAACAACATTTCTCTCACAGTTTAGTGACGATGTCGATCAATAGTTGTCCCGAGCCCTTTTCGCAAAATGCATACGTATAAATTTTAAATATTTTGTCATATTTTCAGAACTTTGTGCGAGGCATCTTATTTTACATTTGTGTCGATTTGGAAGAAACATTAAAAAAAAAATTAGTACTTGATTTTACTTCTCCATTTACTTGAACTTTACGTATAATACAAACGAATATAAGTAGTACAGGACCAAAAATACCACCAAATTGTTTGTAAATTTTTGCTTATCAATACCAAGAAAATTCAACACAAAAAACTAAAGTTTAGAGTCTTTAGGGAAGGATTTGATAGATTATATAATATCTCAAATTGTTAACATTAAATTTAAAATTAGTTTTTCGTATAAAAAGAACAATTTTCTACCTAATTATTTTGTTCTTTTATTTTCGTCACACTTATTTTGACTTATCACACTGCTGTGGAGAGAATTGTGATTTCTTACTCAGTTCATGGATTGTACGAAAAACATAGATGTCTTTTAACAAATCAATAGAAGTGTATGTAAACTTTTATGGCTTCACGCATGATCTGAGTTCGTTTTTCCACTGGATCAAGTCACAAAAACAGTCAAACAAGCAGATAATGAGAAAGAAGTGATCGCCTCTTATCTTTAGAAGTGTTGCGCATATCAATATTTAAGAAATATTTAATCGTTTCCCAAATATCGGCATCCCATTCATTTCGAACGACTATGCCAATACTTTTCCTAATTTCTTTTTAAAAGCACACACCGCAACGCACTCCATATGAAGCGCGACCGATCCGAATGAATCTGCCTTCGAAAACGTCAAAAGGTGCACACACAACAGCTGAACATGTTGTCCAAAGGAGGAGCAGGTACACAACCAGCGCCTACTACAAATATGCCGCCATCGTAATAGCGGCTTAATTCACTCACCTCACCAAGTTCGTACCCCACCCTTTTTCCACTGGTCAATGGGGGCCCACCACCCCTGTACAGTGCGCGACACTGTTAATAATTTTGCAATAAAAACATACCGTTCCGAAGCCAATAAGGAGATACAATAACCAACGGCTGAAACGGTAATAAGGACAGGCGACCCCTGTGCACGATCGGGTGGATAATTGGCACTGATTGCTTCTGCCACTCGCGAGTGTCGATCGTCGGTGGCGTCAGTTACTAAACCGATCTACTGACGTTCGATTTTGACAGAGCCTGCCACCATCGAACAATGGGCTGTCATTTGGTAGTGGATAACATGCGTCAACACGGGATAAATCATTTAATACGATGTGTAAAAACGGAAACATCGCTACATATTCAAGGATTTTTAAAACAGATCAATTCATTTATGTATTGAGTAAAGCTTTCTACAAATATTCAGTTTGCACTTTAACTGATTTCTCCTTACAAATCAATTATTCTATCAATAGAACTTCCCTGTTTTTACCCATTAGATACGTATCGAATTCATTTCAAAAGCATTTCACTAAGCAGATACGCACCATTCACAGTTTAAACAAAATTTCGTAAACATCTGTGTTATCAATCATCTCTATAAGAAGTAAAACAAATCTCACTTCGTCAAACAGCGCTAATTGGTTGTAGAACGCTAATCGGATTTTGTCAGTCGAAAATTTTCTCACCAATATCCTCAAATACCGCCGAACATCTGCACCATTAAACGATCTCCCATCTGTGGCCCATTCATTTACACTCGTTGAAATACTGGTGAGTTAAAAATTATGATGTTGATTTTATTACTTCTCGTGACAAAGTCAGTTTCATGGGAGTTTTTCATTCTGTATTGGATTAGACTTTCATTTGTTTTAAATTTATTTTATCGCTAATTTTTGTTGTTAATTTTTCTTATAAAAAAGCCTCTTTTTTATTTTTCTTTATTACTTTGAAAATAAATTACCTTACAAGTGTAACAAAATCGAAACAAGCTGTTGTACCACTTGGTAATTAGATGTTACACTATGCACAAAACGGCATTTCCTTCACGAAGCAGCACACGACATCCGCGACCCGTCTCGGTCGTCTAGAAATGCTTCAAATTCCATTGGCGCCTTCACCTTCTGTTGCATCGTGCGACCGGTGTGCTTCCCAGCCAGTGCCAGTTATCGTAACACTACTAACGCAAATGCAACGCAAACGCCTAACGTAACACGTGACCAGAACCGTGTCGAGGTGCGATTTTGTTTACATAATCACCACAAACCACTGCATCCAGCGCAAAGAGAGTGACGAACAAGCGAACTACAAAGCTGAACACGAGTGTGCACGAGACGGAGCGAAACAAAGGGAATGAAAACGAAAACGGTGCAATTGCAACTGGAGATCGATGGTAGGAATCACGTTTCGCTTCGTGGACGCTAAGCGAGCCAAGAGACCGACATTGATTGTTAATTAATTTGTGCAATTAACAGTTCACAGTTCAGTTAGGTGAGCATCACTGAACAGATGGAGTCCATTAGCCTATTTATACTATAATTTATTACATACAGTTAAGTGTTTGGGCATTTAGTGTTAAGCTTTTACGGCTTGTTCGCAACAGATTGTGTGGATAATGGGACAAAATTATATCGTTAAATGTTGGGAAAAAAATATTACATTTGTATACTTACTTTCTTAAACTTTGTTTTTAAGTCAACATACACCAAAGCGGCATTAAATATGTATCCATAATCAGTAAACATTTTTTAGTCATGTGAATTGCATACATTTAGGAGGTTCATCATGCTGATTGCATACCTGTAGGCGAAACAAAAAAAAATGTATTTTTGAAAATCAACTCTACAAATTGATTAATTTTACGTACCTCTCGTCGTGTCCGAATGAAATTTTACCCCTTCAGATCAAATTCAATTTAACCCTGAAGAGAAACACCTCAATCACACACCTACATAGGTAAAATCACAAAACTAACAGGCAACGTATTCGAAGCGTATCGAACAGTACGTGCTTCCTTAATCATCCTACCACCAACGAGCTTGGGACGCAACAAGTTTTCGCGTGCTACGCCACCGTAGTTGCCATCATCGGAAAATGTCTTGCTTCCGGAACTCGCTTTGGCGTCGCTTCGATTGGTTTCGATGATGATGATGATGGCGGAAGTCCGGAGGTATCCGTAGGAACAAATAAACAACATCTCTCACACCGCGTGCACAGCCGAGGTGGTTAAATTATGTGCTCACATTACGTCAATTTATGTTAACAGTGCGCGATACATCCTGACCTGTACCGCACATCTAGCAGCAGCAAGAAAAAAGGACGCATTTTCGGTGAAATTACTTCTATTACACGCGCATGGATTGTTGTTTTTTATGTTGCTGCGGTTCGCATTATAACAAAATTATCATTATCGGTTTTTATTATCATCTTTGTGTTGCGTTCTGGCGGCACCGATGTTCGGGTGCTGTTTGCATCGCCTTCAAAAAGAAGAAGGTTTTAATTTATGGTTTTTTCGGTTTTAACATTAATGAGGGTCTTTTTTGTTAACGCTCGCACATTCTTACACTCCGATCGCTTACACTCATTCCTCGTTCTTACGCTCACGTGCACCTACAAATCTACAGCTTCTGTTGCGTTTCGTTGCGATTCTGCATTCTGCAAACCCTACACGAAACGCTCACAACCCTATGTATCCGGAAACGGAAAATGGTTCGCATTTCGATGATCCGGACTTTTTATGGCCTATTAGTGGTAGTATGTTCTCGATTAGTCGCTAAGGAAAATATGTACAACACACTCTCACACACGGAGTGTGCAGGTTAGCGATATAACAAATATCAATAATTATGTAGGTACCTTCCTACCTAATGCACGCGGCATCAAAAAATTGTAACAAAAAATAGGGGAAAAAATAGAAAACTATAGAAAACAGTGACAGAAAACAGAAGAACAAAAAGTAAAGAGGGAAACAAATCAAAGGAAAAGTATAGAGACATCATACAAACTTAATTTGCTGATGGGAGAAAAAAGGAACAAGAAAGAAGGAAAGTTTCCAAGTGTCCAAAGACAAGAAAAATAAGATAACAAGCCCAATTGCAGCTTGATCACGCGCAACTAGAATAAAGAAGAAACTATCCACAAAGAATGGAACAAAAATTCTACAACTAATCCGTTTTGCAATGAACGGTGATAAACAAACGGATAAGGAAAAGCCCAGCTTAATATTGTACGTTACATTATCAAGAAATATTCGTTTTTCCCCTTATAAATACAACTGTTTCTGCACTATTGCTCTATAGATCGCTATTCGACCGCGTACGTACTGATATGTGTTTTGTTTTTTTTTTCTTCTGCCGTTTGGATATGGACTCCGCTTATCCGAGTGTCATGCCCTACGACGATTGTTCATTGATCGTCCGATGCGTTAAAGTCGCAGGCGTCGTACCATTGCTACCAATGTTGCTACCATTCACTTCACTGTGCACCGGTGCCTCGATCGAGGGCTTCTGTGGTTCGTCATTCTCCGGATCGTCCCAGAACTGACGGGCGCCGGATGCAAACACGTTGTAGAACGTGGCGGTAAACAGATAGACGCAGGCCGCTATCACAAACACGATGCGCCACTGCGCAATCGTTGGTTTGCCCTCGATGATGTTGCCGGCCGCAATCGGTGCCAGCAGACCGGCCAAATTAGCCGAACAGTTGGTGAATGCCATCAGTACGCCCGCATACCGGGGCGTAATGTCCAGATGGTTGATCTTAAAACCAGCATAGATACCACCGTTCAAACCAACACCGACCGTCAGGATGGCGACGGTGAGCGCTCGGCTACAGCCAGTGTACGACGCGATGATAAGTGCGATTGCTGGACCGTACTGACCAATGCTGTTGGAGATCTTGCGCGTCCAGGTGTGGTTGAAGCGACCCGACGTCAACATCCAGTCCGCTACCCAACCGACTACGATCGAGAACAGCCACATCGCTAGATAGGGCAGGGCGGACAGAACACCGTTCTAAAATTGGAAATTTAACGTTAGAATTTCTCTTGTCTCCAACAAAACTTCCAACAGTAGAGGTGAAATACTTACGGTCTTGATGGAGAATCGAAGGACTTGCTTCATGTAGGTGGGTAACTCCGTCATCAGCGTTTCGTAGCCATAGTTCTGACCAAGATGGGCCAGCAAGATGGCATAGAACGGTAGCGATTTCGCGATGTTCATCCACGGAATTGGCGGAATGTGAACGGATGCGTTGCCCCACAGCGATTGCTGAATGTACTTCTTCTCGTCCTCCCCGATTCTGGGATGCGTGACCGGATCCTCGTGACAGGTGAGCAGGAAAGCGATCGACCATACCGTTCCGATTATACCAAACACGTAGAATATAGATGGCCAGCCACCGTCAAACCCGTGGTCCGCTAGCAACCCGGACAGTGGCATCGATATCACCGTACCGAACTGTGCACCCGAGTACACTATCGAACCGACGCGCGATCGTTCGTTCGGTGGAATCCATTTCGCCAGCATGGCATGTGTGCACGGTACGATTGGACCTTCGCCCAGCCCTTGGATGAAGCGTACGGCGATCAGCCAACCGGCACCACCCTGTCGGGCGGCAACTGGCACCACAAACGCAAACACCGAGTTGATCAGCATACCCCAGCCAAGGAATCGCATCGCACCGTACCGCTTGGCCAACAGACCGAACGGGATCTGCGTGATGACGTAGCCGTAAAAGAAGGACGACAATATGTAGCCCTGCATGCTGGTGCTCCAGATAAATTCACCATCCCGTTCGGAATCATCCTTATCATCACCATAATCCGTGTCGGGACATTCGTCGTCGAACACTTCGGCATCCTTCTCGATTGCGGTCTGGTTTACCATGGCGACAATCGCGACGGACATGTTTGTTCGCATAACGTACGCATTTGCCATGCCAAGGAACAGCATGAATACGATGTAGTGTCGAGTACCGAACCGTTCTGTACATGAAATAGAAATAGAAATAGCAAATTCATTAAAAAAAATTAACACATTAGGCTAATCGAAGAAATCGAAATACGACATCAGTGATTTTGAGTTCCCGGAACGCCTAAAACTATGCAATCATTATCTCAACGTGATATTATTTGTTCATTTTGACACCTATTTGCCTCAATATAATAAGTGATCTCATGGTCATATAGAGTTCCAGACATCATCACACAAAACATTGGAACATATTTAAATCTTATTTAAAACATTAAAACAACAAAATCCACTACTTAACACCGGAATTTGGCAATTCACTTAAACAGGAATTCGGCAAACGCTCCCTGTCAAAACAAGCAAGGCATTAAAGAACCCATTACTTTCTGGCTCGCCTCACGGATGACACTCATTTGTCAATGCAATCATTTAACCCAATCTTGCAGCCGGTAATTGCAGCATGCTTTCATGGCATTTTTTTGGCACAGAAAAAACCAACCCCAAATCAAAACCGAACGAACGTTTGCGGCACGAGTCGAAACGTTAATGAAAAGCTAAACAAAAACACGGCGTCCATCAGCATACCACGATCGTGGGAAAGATCGGCCATTGGGACCGATGTATAGCTGTGATTTTGCGCTTCAGTCAACAGTGCGCACGTGCCACCCATCAACCATCATCATTCACCGTACGGGTATACGGTAGAAACAGCACACGATGGACAAAATTGCAACATTGCATGTATTTGCCGACCAGACCGGCAGAAAACGAAACAAAGCAGATTTATTTATGGTACCGACATTAGTTCACCATATGTCCTGTCTCACAACAAGCGCCCCGTATTACTTTGCATGATTTTAGTATGGATAAACAGATAAACTCTTCATAAGATCTACACACACTCTTGGCGATCACAAAGGGAGGAGAGAAAAAAGAGATCCCAGAGCAATGGGCAGCATGCAATGGGCTAGATATGCAACAGTCTAGTGAGGGGTCAACGGATTTCTGCCTTTATCAACCCAACCTGACAAAGAATTACGATGCATTCCCATTACAACCTGGAAAAGCATATCCACCGTTGTTTGAGAAGCTGACGAACAGATAAAAGGTTTGCTGCCGTACAACTAACTTGCACTCATCCAACCATCCCAAAAGTGCAGTCGTTGTCGTCCAAAAAAACCCTTCCGTTTTGGGTTAGCTTCGAAGATACGAACATTCGAAGATACGAATGTGATCATCACCCTAGCAACACACACACGGCGAACTAACAATTGGTGAAAATTTAATTCAATGAATAAATTGCTGCTCATGTGTGATGATGATGATCAAGCTTGATCAAGATATCCTACGACCTACTTAAAGGTAACACAGCTACAGGCAGCAAATGATAGATACTTCACGCGAAAGCGCGTGACGATACCGTGTCGACCACTTAAATCTGTTCAGCACATCCACTCCATTCTAATCCTTCGACGAGCTACCACCGTTCTCGCCAGGCACGTGCCATTGGGCGATAGGTCCATATCGCGATTGCAAGTATGTCCTCTCAGTCACCTCCTTATCACGAGTGCGATGGTTCCGATAGAGCGTGATACGGCGCTAATTTCACGCATCTCAATCCAGCATATGTACAGAGAGTTGCACAGCAAGTGGTAAAATATCCTCCAAAAATAAAAGGCTCGTTATCACAGCTTCGAAAAAAGTTAATCCCACCCAATCAATCAAGTGCGCTAAAATGATGATGAACCGACTGAACGGGCAAGTCATTACGGTTCTTCCTGCTTCTAATCTAATCGTATCAGCCAAGCCAGAACGCTAAACGTTCGATGGACATACTAGTTCCCATTATCTTCGCACACACAGTGAAGAAAGAGAAGCATTAGGCGCCATTTTATTGATTAATTGCATGATTGAGCCTCACACTCTCCAGCATTTGCGAACGTGCCGAGGACGTTCCCAGGGATGAGGTTCGCTACACTACAGCCGTCACTATAAATCATGCAGATTAGATTTGGGCTTGTTGTAACGCAACAAAGCGTGTTTTGTTTTTTACAATGGAATTCAATAGATTATCAATAAGCAACAAAACATATCGTACATATACTTTGTGTACGCGTTTGTTTCCAACCCACTGGTAGTCGATTTGAAAACCGGTCTCCAAATGACTCTCTAAAATCTTCATTCCAAGATTACCGGGCAAGACCTGCGAGGGTCAATGCAATCTGCATTTGCCATTATGGAACTTCTACGCAAATGATCACTAATTCGCATTTATCGCCATACACCTACACCGGTTCAACGGTATGGAACGCTTGTTTCTTACTTGCCGGTAAGATGCCCTCGTCCGACGCCATGTCTGCCTGCTCCCACACGAGCACATGGCCCGAGCGATTACGATTTTCCGCCATTTTTTTTTTGTTGATTTCTTTTGCAAAATTGAAAGCGATCACACCACAAAACGCGTCGCACTGGTTTTGGTTTCGTTCACTGGGCGCGAATTCTCACTGGAAGCGGAGTTTTTTGTTTTGTTTATTCTGTCCAGAATCAGTTCTTCTGGCTGTCTGATGTCAAATGTCCGCTTAGCTGATCCGTTTTCTGCACTATATCACCGCACTATATATCGCACACACATAATGAGGTTTGGTGAGCTTTCGAGTGGCCTTGGATGATTTCGTGGATATCCTCAAGTGGACACACTTGGTCACGCGAGTCTTGCTCGAGATGTGCTCCACACCCTTGCTGGTGATGATCAGCTGCAGCTACCGCACGGTCCGGTACATTGCCGGCCTGTACACTACAGGTCACTGCACACTCTACAGATAGACACACGGCAGGCACCCTGTTTACACCGATGGCACGTGAAGAATCAATGGGTAGTGTGACGCAAAGCAACAGCTGATTTATGTTCATTGATTTGGTAGTGGGCGCCTTCCCAACAACCCCGATCACGTGTAGCACGGACCGGCCAAAACCGAGTCACTGCGAATGTCAGATCGCATGTACGAGATCGCGTAGAGCGTATACCCGATCAGCTCGTTCACTTCCGATGAACTGGGTACGGTTCGGTGTGTGAACCGGTGGTTTTGTTTCACTAAAGCTGCAAACCACTAACCGACGAGGGTGCGAACGACGATTGGGGTATGTAAATACAATCCCCCTTCCCTTCCCTTCGCACAACCTCAAGTGAGTTCGTGTTTTCTTTGCCGATTGCAACGTCCCTTCTCGTCTGAGACAATCCAACGGGATGGTTGAGATTCCTCGGTCTGACGCGTCTGAACACGCTTCTTATCAACCTTCAAACCCGCGTGTACGACGGTCGTCTCTCCTCGGTGTACTCGGTCGGTCTCGTGTGCAAATTTCAACCCGCTTGTTTTTTGCACGGAACTGTTCCGAATGCCGGACAGGATCACTCCACCAAAGATGTACACCTTCTTCAGCAAGGTGCATTACTGAGAATGTGCGTCCGCTTCAGTCAAGCTGATTACTCACTCAGACGGCGCAGTTTTAGTGACACGATCGTCTACACGACACGCACACCAAACCATTCCCTAGCGCTGCGTTGCGCTTCTTCTTTACGCGCGCAATCACTAATCCTCCGCACCGGGTGCGATACGCGCCTTTCTATGCCCGACAGTGCGCGTTACTGATAACGCGCGTTACACACATGCGCTCACACACAGCTAGCACAAACGAATAACACGCGGTTTTGTGGTTCGTGGCACCTTACAAACACGCACTCGCGACGAATCCGCGACGTTTCACTATTTTAACACACGCGTTAAAAACACGCACACTAACAACTGGTTACGAGAGAAAAAAAAAATATGCCAAAGCGAGGGTGGTTCTGCTTAGAAGAGGCGACACGCACAAAAAAAAACCACGAGTGCTGAACCACTGCTGTGTGGGGTTGCCGTGGTGATTCGGCTTTGCAAGACGCAACGCGTGCCTACTACAACGATTTTTTTTGTATGATAAAGGAATGTGTGTACGGTTATGTTTTTTTTGTTGCTGCATCTCGAACTGCATACACCCATACTGGCGCTATGTGACGAATGGGTGTGTGTAAAATGCAACACCGTTAGTAAGGCAAGACAGTGGTGGAAGGGAGAGTTGTTTGTGACCCAATTCTTTAAACCTAGCCGGCCATAGATGACCCTCGAAATGTACGTGACAGTAGCGGTTTCGGTTCCGTACCGCGTTCTAAACCAAACACACCGCGTCTTGAGGCAGCGCACTTGAGGTGATGCAGTTGACAACTTGAGAAGCACAATCAAATATTATCAAAAGGTTAAACCCATTCATTTCCACACGGTAAGCGATGACCGACAACACGCATCATACGGCGAAAGCGAACAACAACAATCGCTGGTCGCTATCGTGCTCCGTAAAAATAAGACACCATCTGTATCGTTGTTTTCGGTCATGCCGTGTTTGTGTGTTTGTTTGTAAAAATAGTCCATCCGGCACACTTGATCTGTTCTTTCTGCCGAGTCAATCGGCAACAACAACATTCGCTTGCCAAAGTAGTGGGCGAAACACACCTTGACGGTTTTGATATCTAAACCGCGCCACAACGGGCATCGCAAACAACTTCGCCAACCGGGAGATCCGGATTCGCTTGAAAACCGTGGTGTTTTCTTTTGCCGAGCCATTAATATTGCTTTAAGTACAACCGGAAGGATGAAGCGCAATAGAATTAGTCTTCATCATTTCATTATGGGCTTTACGCTATGGGGGTATAGAGGGGGGGCATAACAATCAACAACACGACTGCATCATTTTTCGCTCACGCAAAAGCCCACTTCGGCAAGGGCATGATCATTTGCTGTTTACCGAACCGCTCATTTCGGAGGGACAAGACAACGCCGGGCGCAGGTCGTCCCTCGACGTGGCGCCTACGCCACTGGTAGTTATCATGCTTGGAATAGCACGGTGTGTGCTACATTCTTGTGTGATCGGGCCGTTTTGTGAGCAGCGTCCCACGTAGAAGAATTAAGAAGACACCCGGTCCCATTGCCCCTTCGGACGTATGGACTATGGTCGTTTGTAATAGCCGCAAACTGCGATTTATAAGCCGAAAGCTTCAACCGGACCCAGTCATGGTCCCATGGAACAAGGCAACAGGGCTCGGGGAGCAAACAAGGGTGTTGAGTTAAAGGTGGTCTGTTTGTCAAACAGTTAAGACTAAGGTTGATAGTGTGACAATGGTGAATCAGTTCTTCATTATCTTTACCAGAGCGCGACAGGCGCACACGGTTCCATCACATCAATACCGTACCATTACTAACAAGTCACCTTCCATCAATCATTAACGGATAGTAGATCTGTAAAGTTTGGATGATAACACTTGTAAAACAACATACCATCAGCTACAATGTGTAGTCAGTACACAAGAAATGTACTTCCAAAATGTTCGAACTGTTTTACAACCTTCTTCAGGGCACGCCACCAGATAAGCGACACACTTTTTACAATAGTCCAAATGCTTTATTTGCCAACAAGGTGGTCGGTGACGTCGTCATGAGAATAGCAATAAAAACTGGCCAATAACGGTCTAGCCCTTCTAATTTTTGGAAACACTCATAAACCGGATAATGAGTAACATACATCCGGTTAATGAGTAATTTGGATAAGAACTAAAAACGAGCACATAACAATTCCCAACAAATATTGAAATTGATTTTTGTGATCACTTACCAACAAACAATTTATGTGTACTATTTTTAGTAACTGTAAGCTCTATTTTATAAGCGCTCTTAATTTTTGCTTAATTAATCTTTATTGTGTAAGCTCTCTTTTTTTGTCTAGTTAATGTCTAATTTCAGTATTATATGACAAAGATAAAAACCCTCATATCTACTGCGAACAAAGTTATAGTGCGTCACTTGATAATAGTACGTCATTTGAAAATTTGATTGTTTTAAAAAACAATTTTAGTTCTAATCAACATCACTATTGCTAATATATTCATAGTAGAAACGGGTTCTTCACTTGCCAACATGCAAAGTAGACTAAATCGTCTATGCTTGTCATTCCCAATGTCATTGTAAATGTATATGTCATTCTTGCTTGGCTTATATAAATAATTCATCTTATTTAAAACAATTGAATTTTTGATGTATGAAAAACATGTTTTGTTAAAGATACAAGAATAATAACGCATTAGAAAATCCTATGTACGAAAATTCTCCATTTTGCAAACACCAGAACATCATGCAAATTCACCATTTTAACTGTTTGCTGAATCGCTCATTTTGTTACAATGTAACGAAATATTTCAATTTGAAATTTTGAAATTTCAAAACTGAAAAAGTTACATTTCGCTGAAATATTTCATTTCAGCAATGTTACGATATGTTTCATCATTTGAATTGAAACGTTTCAATGTGCAGATCAACGAATCGACCACATGCTTTCTATCTTGTTTTGTTTTTTTTTGTTTAAGTTTTTAATTTACAACGTGTGCTGCATTTAATTGATCATTTTTTTTATTTTCACTTTTCTTTTAATGAGGAAATCATCAAATCTCTCTCTCTCCCACGAAACCCCAATTGTGTGCCGTATCTTGATTCGGCACATTGACATTGTTACCCGCCGATAGAAGCGATAATTGAACAATTGGCAAACGGAATAAAAGGCACACGTACAGGAAATGAACGATTTGTCGCCAACGCGCCTGACAGCGTAATGCGTTGGATTTATTGGTGACCAAGCTGATATCAAAAAAAACCCCAACAACAAACTCACTCAGGAGTAACAGGATGCGGGGGTGTGGCTGTGTATTGCAAACGGACAATCGTTCCACATTTCGCACCGCAATGTATGCTAATAAGGGTGAAGACCTCCGGATGGAATGTCTCGGTGGTCGGTAGATAAAAGCTAGACGCGCTTCGTTCGTTCCACGATAACGAAGATGAACAACAATACATTGGCGTGTTTGCATGTCATCTTTTTTTTTGTCAACTTCCGACGGATGTGGTAATGGTATTTTTTGGTTTCCTCTTTCGTCAACCACGACGACCATTACGTTTGTATTAGTCATCGTGTTGCGCAAAAGGTATAAAACCGCCCTGTTTGTCTAGAAGATCCTTTGCTTAATGATACACATTACAATGCTAAACACAAAGCTAATAAGTGTTAATTATCAGCAAAACTTCCTCGCCATGCGAGAAAACGGTGTGATGATGCAATACACCGAAAACGAGAACAATTTGGTACACGTTCCAGTCATGGACATTAGAAACGTACAACAAAAAAATAAATAACCCGGATCCAAATGAGGTATAATTTTGGCAGTCTTTTTTTCCTTTCACCGTGCTGCGCCATTTTTTTTTGTCCTGACAGAGTATCATTATTTGCTCATTTAAGTTTTTTATTTACAAAAAAAAAATCTACAACTGTATTGTGCTCAGGCACAGGTGCATCAAATTTTCAACAATAAAATATTTTTCACTCCATTCATTTTCATTGCGCTTATACGAGTCTTTTATGGCACGGTTAATAATTCCTAATTCTATAAATATTCCACAATTACCACAACGGTCCCATAGCACATTTGCTCACTCAATTTTAAATAGCTTGCCGACAGGAAAGTTTCCAATAAATGTCACACTAAAAGGTGCGATCGTAAATGAATGTTAATACTACAACACAATACCACCGGTCTAGCGAACTCGCAGCGTCCGGAAGAATTCCTAACCTGAGAAAACTGTCACAACTCGTGGGCAAATATTCTCCCCCGGCGCACTTTTCTCCACAGCCAGTCGCACGGGACATGCATTGCATTGCCGATGAGCAACGGCGTACGTCATGGTGTGCACGGTACACGTTTTGCACATTCCAACATCCGACCGGTGTCTGTGTCCGTGAACCACGTGACGTGCCACACCGGTGTGACCATGTGTGGTGGCGCGCGCGCGCGTTACTATCGCTTCACGCAACGGTGCGCATCCGACCTTACAGAGGACGAACTGCTGTGCTACCTGCGACAGGATCTCGATAACTAGAGCTCTCTTCCGCTATCCGCTTACACTTAGGCGCATCCGTTGTTCCGATGTAGAAAAGAAAAAAAAAAGCAACCCCCGGAAGCACAATCAAACAACCCTTCACCGAAGCACACTAAACGGACGTATAGGTTAGATCGCGCGTATCATTATGCTGGATTGTGTCCTCCTTAAAAAGTATGCAAAACAGCAACTGGAAACACCGTGCATGCCGGAGTGTGTGAGCAAAACAAACCGACTAAAGGCCAGCGAACTGAGCTGAGCTCGCACATGCACAAGGCACAAAAACCGCAAGGTGCGCTGTTTGTGTTGAGTTGCGCTCAATGTCACGGTCAATGCTGTTTGACGGGTACGCTCCGTACCAGACGGTGCTGGCGCCAGAGCATGGTCAAAACCGATGTTATGATGTATGCAGCAAGGTGAGGTTAGATCTCCATTGCAAGTGACACCGCCAGGTGAATAGGGCAACACTATCAAAATAATGACACTAAAAGAACGGATCTATACTTACGGTTCGGTTTCTCTGGTTCGGCGTTAGCCAAATACTCCTTGCTGGCCGTCATGATTGGTTATCTATTCTGATGATATTTCCCCTCCTTTCTACGATCACGATTTCTTCCTTTGGTTTAAGCCTAGTGTCTGCACGCCTTGCTGCAGAGTTTTAAGATGATATGACGCGGTGTTGATGATAATACTGTTGTGTTTTTTTTCTTTCGTAGCCTCGTTGTCTGCTCCGTTCTTCTTGTCAGCAATCGTTCGTACTTTGTACGCTCGTTAATGGATGGTTTAGAATGAATGTAAAGTACAAACTTTCAATCGCTACGATAAAATTGCTATAATGCGATCTCAGTGTAACCGTTGTTGTTGTTTAAGCGACCATTTCTATTATGAAAGATAAAGAAAACGAAAAAAAAAAATTAATAAGAGCAATTTGATAACTAAAGAAAAACTTATAAATTTAGAATAATAATGAAATTAGAAAATAATATCACTTGTAATAAATAAAAACAAACAAAGTTTTGCAAGGAGCACACGAACGACATTCTTTTCCCACCAGACATTAACCTCAACGCTACTAACGGAAAACAAGGTTAAATAACAATACATTAAACACTGGCAATCGAAAAGCCGTAAAGTCCTGTCCCAAAACGGTTGACACAGCACGTTCACTGGAAGTTACATCGTTTTTAATGATCACTCAATACGAGTTTGTTGTGGAATTGGAAGCTTTCGACTGTATTCCAGAATCTCCTGTTTTTTGTTTGTCTGGCAATCGGTTTGCTACCGTCACCGTCTGGTTTTCACAATTTGCAAAACGTGTGGCGGAATCTGTTTTTCCCCCCCAAAAAGCATGTCTGTTCTTTTCCATTTTTTTTCTCGCTGGATGTTTACTACACTGTCACGTGATCGTGGTGGTTGGTACTGTTAATAAGCACACACAGATATTCAATTCATGCTTCTTTCTCGACGTGATTCTCAACACAGTTGGGTAACACATGTGTGTTCACATAAATCATTGTTAGGCACATTAGACATTAGACGACCAGAAAACTACTTCGCCAGCAGGTTACTCGTTGCATAACGACAGCAGCCCCAAAAACAGAGGCAACACTGGAGTTTCGCAAATAGCGCTTTTGTGGACATTCCGCCCAGGGATTCGGACTCGTTCATCACAACAAAGAAAGTGACAGCTAACTAACTACCCAATGTGTCCACATCGTCAATTATCACACTTTCACCAGATTTGTCGAGTTATTATTTTTTTTTTTTCAACTCCACTCTTAGTGCAAAATTCCTGAAACTTCACCCCGAGTGCGAGAGCTTGTCGAACGTACGCAGACGATTCCAAACCCGGTATCACCCTATCATCACCACCGGACAATTGTGCTTACATGCTCTGGAAGCTGGTACACATTTAAGCTACTGCACCGTTTAGCACAACCATGCGAACCGATAGCCATTGCACAATTGCGCGCACGTTCCGCGTGAAACTAACAGCTCGAGTTACAGCCGCTTACCTATTAAGCCCAATACACACGTACCCCACACGTACACTAACACCACAACCCCGCACCACCTATGTCCGACCAAAACACCGATGAAAAGCTATGGACAGGTCGTCTCGCATCGTGTTGCCTCGGGAAAGGCATTAATGAAAATTGAGAATAATATTCAACACCTGCCATTTACGATGGGATGTGAAAATCAAACACAAAGCAGAGGGAAAACACACGCTGCCAATCGCTCATCCGATCGTGTGTACGTGTGTGTGTGTGTGTAGATATTGACCTTTGGAAAGATTGCGAAACAAAAAGGGACCGAGACAGGTAAACGATAATGCGCATTACCTTCTAGGAACTTGCAGGACGTGTGCATGACGCATTACAGGATGCAGTAAAAGAGGTCACAATGAAACGTTAGATAGGAATAGGACATAAGGCAAACATTCCTGAGACATTCCTGTGCCAACCATTCTTCAGAACTCAGATATCGTACGGTAACTCCGGCAACTTAACCAAGCGCCCTAGAAAAGATAAAAAGATTCGAAGAAATAGACAACCCTGCAGGCTAGACACGTTTTAAAGGCAACGTGTCACATAGATGAGGCGAACAGGTTGGCTAGGTTCTGAGTCGCCAACTATGAGTTCAAAGTCATGGCCATCAAACAGCCTCCTCTTTTCCGAGCTGTTTCTTCGGTTCAAAACTCGATCGCGTTCACTTTCATCCTCGGCTTCCTTCGAGTTCTCTTTGGAGTTCAAGTTCTCGCCGATCTTGGCCTCGGCATCAAAACAACCCGCGGTAAGAAGAAAAGGTCAGCCACATTGGCGACGATGCGTCCGGTAAGCCTGTGCGGCGCTCCACGTACTGGACACGAAGAGTTATCACTTTCAATTTTCCTGCTCCCCAAAAACGAGATCCTCCGGTTCCAACCTCAACCACACGCGGTTCATCGTGCTCTACCATGGTTCACCAAACGTTGCCGGCCTTGTGAGCTTGTAGCTCGACTGATTAAATATTTATGGCGCATGCTGGCCATAATCACCTTTAGCATAAATAACAACTCACTGCCCAAGTGCAACGAAAGCTCCACTTTTTGTGTTTGTGTTCATTCTCCCTCGTCTTCTTCATTTTCCAACGCGCGAACGTAACGGTTGTCCCGTATCGCCACGTCCAGAACGTCGTACGAGCTTGGGTATAGCTAGTTTGATGTAAACTCGTGTGACGACCGGTGAAGCACGCGTACAACCCGCGGGTTTGCTTATCAACAATCAGTCAATGTACTGCGGACGTGTGGAATTTGTACGAAGTTATTATTCCGGTACTTCAACACCCTGGGGTTTGATTAACTATCTATCGAAGCTTGGAGTCACATAATACTCACTGGACAGTAATTCCTGCATACCGACAAGGGGAACTTGACTCCATACGGACAAGTGGCCAATAGAAATAGCCACAGTGCAGCTCTAATTCCCCATTTTTGCGACTGAAGTACCTTTCTGTCGTTTGGGTTCCGCATCGGATTGAAAGCGTAGACAACCGATGCGAAAAGAACCAAAGAACTGTGGTAGCTAATGAAACGTGAAGGTGAGATAAAGTTCACAGACATGCGGACATGACTCCAAACGATTCTCCATGATTAGCCATATTTTCCAACAAAAGTCTTAAATATTTGGAGAAGGAAGTTACGACACCGCACTCACATTATTCTAGTTTCGCGTCATTCTATTGCTAAATTTAGACTGTCTACTGTCTACAAACACGGTGTTTTGTAATCATCTTTGCGATGACTATCACTTTCGTACTTTTCCGCCATTTTGATGAGTTTTTCATGATTTGTTATTAGTTCGTTCCACGTGCGTCTCGTTCCACTTGATCGTAACCGATTCAGATGGTAGTTTTGCTAACCTTGACGAAACAATCGGTACCCTCCTTTCTAACTCCCCTATACACCCCGGTAAGAAATGCCGTACCTCGCCCCATTCGTGTCCGCTAGATCTCTGGTTCCCCCTACGCGATTCACATTCATCAATGTCGGGTTTGGTGAATATTCAAATCTACACAGCCAACTGTTGGCGCCCGACTAGTACTAGTAGGTATAATGCCGGTATGTTATCTTGGACTTCCCTATTCACAGACAATCATGTGTTTTTTCCCAAGCCATGTTCCCGCGCTTCATCGGTCAACTTCCGTCGGGGTAACAATATGTGAAGCTAATAACAGTAACCGCTAGCGTTACGGATGCTGTTTGATTAATTTATCGCGGAGATACTTTCATTCGATTCAGAATCGATTATGGCAACTGTTCATAGAACGAAGGGTGAGAAACCACCATAAACTTGCAGGGGTTTTTGCCAAGG
The DNA here is from genome assembly GCF_943734845.2 of Anopheles funestus. NCBI lineage: Eukaryota > Metazoa > Arthropoda > Insecta > Diptera > Culicidae > Anopheles > Anopheles funestus. Next base: position 69,597,829 of record NC_064599.1, on the reverse strand, counting down.
TGCTCAGGTTGAGAGATAACACTAGTGGAAACTTGGAATCGCGCATTATAAGTAAACTTTTATCGTGACTTTAAAAGGCAGCAGATGACACCCTGGTAAACTATCAAAGTTCAATATCTACAACCACCGGTTGAGTGGTACAATTCCACTCCAACAATTTCCCAACACCGGTCATCAGCAAGGGCAAGAAAATGTTCACGCACGAACAGTTTCCCTGCACGCTACACTTGTTTTAACACAAAATACAAAAACCAAAAGAAAACACCACACACACAAGCACACAGAGCAGATGAAGATCACACGCACGATGACCTCTCAGATGATCAGACGCGCGCGAGTCCGATGAATGAAAATTATGTGAATGTTATTTTTTTTTCTATAATAATAACCTTCACTTCGTGACAAGCATTTTGCGCCCCATTTGGTGATAAAAATATTGTACGGCTGTTTTAATTTTGCTGATCATATACGCGCAATTGGTTGCAGTAGTTTGACGTCCGAGGATCGTAGAAATGCCTTTAACAAATAATGATGTCAAGACGTCACTCGTGTTGTACGATAATAGGATCGTGTACGATCAATGATCTTCTATACTAATAAGCCTCAATGTCAGGGTAGCATCCAATGTGTTGATCTCGTACAAAAAAATAAGCATCAATTTTTGGTCTCATTTACACTTTCAATGGTCTCCCCAAGTAACTCTTGGTACTCTCCAATGTAAGCGAGATTTTCGGCAGGTGTTTATTACAACAACTTATCGCTTTCTCTTTATCAGTGATGTACACTGAGTGGTTTCAATTTACCCGAATACCCGTTTCGATACATACATTTTGCCACATTTTTTTCTTTTTGCGTACTTTCTGTTATTTGTGTAAATATTTCAAAACATTCTAGTTCATTGCGGGGCCTCATAGTTTGCAATAGCAAACCACAGATCACTTGTACCATTGTACCAACAATATACCAACAATGGTATGTCCAGTACAAAAACTCATAAAATAGCTAATCATTCCAAATGTTTGCCAAAAACAGGTGAGGTTTAAAGCATTCTTCCATTTCTGGGTCAATTGTATCTAAACGCATCAGGCATGGGAGGGAGGCTATGGTTTGATGGATTCGTTTCGATTCACCAATCATGATGCAGTTTCCGTATCGTGACTCAATTTGGTGGTAAAGTTCGTACCATTCAGATGAGTTTTTCAAACCGGTACATTAACAACTCCCTTTGAACGCACAGCAGAAGATCATTTTCATAGAAGTAACTTTGACATGATTAAAATAAACACTAATCGCGCACTTCACATATTGTCACGAGACGCACGCACGGACACACGGCAAATCGACCACAAATGAGGACATCACGAGGACTTACTATGAACTGAACGGACACACAGAGAGAGAGAGAGATGGATCGTGTATGTGTGTGTTTTTTTTGTACGAAATGTACGAATTTTACTTACACAAAATTTGGTTGCTGCCACACTGATTGCGCTCGCAGTACTGAGTGGTCAAAACCGAGACAGTGCGGACTCGACAAACCTGAACCTCGAACCAGCCTAGTTGCGTTGGGTGGGGTTTTGGAAGGGAGTTCCGATTCGGTCGGATGTTGTTGTACACTAACCCTCGGTTTGTGGCTGCTGAGCAAATACGCGCTGTCAAACTTGACAACCGGCACCGTTGCTGTCGGTGTGTAGTGCCATGGTACTAGTAGCGTGGGAGAGATGGTCCATCGTTTGCTTTCTGTATCTGGTGTGATAGTTTGTTGTTTATCGTAGTTTTCCGGCTTGATTCGGAAAACAATTCGCGTACACACTTGCGTACACGAAACGAAGAAGAAAAAAACTCACACACAAAGCGTCAGAAAACAGAAACAAACCGTTGATCGATAATGATCGTCTCCACTGACGGATGATGATCTTCTCTCTCACTGCGGGATTGTGAACCGCGCGCAGGTTGTGCTGCGACGATGCTTTGTTGGCGCACACGCTTGAACTCACTCGACCGTACGAGCGGCCGTTGATTATTTATATAAAATCTAGCGCCTACTAACACTACGGTTTGACGAGGTGTTTTTTTTTGTGCTGTCGCGGTAAAACAATCGTACAGCGATCTCGCGACCGGCACGAATGACGGTGTGCGTAGTACACGCACTCCACCACCACCACTGCATTGCCCCAAACGCCCCGTCCTCTTCTTCATGTAGTGTCGATCGTGTGTCAATCGGGCAGTATTATCAGCTGTGTTCGGGATTTTCGGAAGAGACATGAGCGTCCCAATCGAAACCGTGTATGCACACACATCTCGACCAACTGCACCAGGCTACGATGCGTCGAAGGAAAGGGAAAGCAGAATGTTTATGCTTGCCTGTATGAGTTTTTTTTAACGAAGAAAGGAAATGCGAGGAAAGCCAGCGGAGGTATTGCCATGATAAGAATATGACGCGCAGACCGATTTTCTTGTCCCCTTCCACTCTGGGCGGCGGTCCTATTTTTTACTTCTTTCTGCCTCTTTACAATCATTTGAACATCCTTTCTCATTAGACGCTGTAATTGCATGATAAGCGGTCTTCCCGTATCTCACCCATGACGATCAAGTGCTGCACGATCACCCTAGAGGTAGAGCGGTAGGAATAGTATTTAATACAACAGTGATGGAGATTTAATTCGTTTTACGCACACATTTAATTACTACTTGCAATATCTTCTTTTTTTGTTGGTTTCTTATGACAAACATACTATTATCTTAATGTGTAGCTCTAACAAATTCTCATCCTACTTTTAGTCTCAGAATCACCCAGTCATCAGTATCGTGATTCATTCCAGCACTTCTCCAATTCGTTTTTTACCGATCCTTCTTCAAAAGCAGGCTATATATCGATCCATTCGCACGCGTCCTCACCGAAACCACTTTGATGTCCTCAAAGTTTGAAAAACCTCAAAGATCGCCTTACGCTTTCAATCATTGTGCTTGTGCAACGTGTAGCGCAACTGAACTAATATGCCGCCACTCGGGACATCAGAGCAAGCTAGCGGTATCGATAAACCGGCGGCTCCTTATTTGCCTCTTGAACGTGATTATTTGCTTCAAACAGCAGAACTAACTAAACATACTCTGTTTTTTGCGAAATGACGTTTAAGAGGCACACAGAGGGGACATAAACAATAAAAAAAGAGAAATGTTACGAAAACAGCATCGGAATCAACGGAGGGCGAGAGGTTGGAAAACAATCGATTAAACATGTACACGACTGCTGACAAACGGAAGCACACAAACCGTGTAGCCACTTAAGTCGGAACCGTAATTCGAGTGTGTTGTACTGTGTGTAGAATTATTGATTTACAACATTCCGTACAAAGTGATTTGTGGTTCATCTGGTTCAACAGTATCCGGCATATGGTGGATCCCATCACGAAAAGGGGGAAAAAGAACAAAAAATCAACTTCTAATAGGCATCACTGTCAAGGTTAATTGCTCCCAGCAACTTGTGGCAGGAACCATACCACCAATGACATCCTTCATCACAATCAATCAACTATCTTTTTCCAGCAGTCAAACGGATGATCAGTAGCATCTGATTTACTTCCCTCCACTACTGATTATGGTATCTAATTGACCACCTCTCCCACCCTTTGTACATGGGGACCTACAATGCCGGGAAAAGCTCCCGATCGTTTAGCTCCGTTTAGGTGCCGTTATCGACAACACGTATCAAACACACTATCCGCACGATTTACGACCCTCGAGAAATCGGTGCCAGAGCCTTGCGTCACCTGTCACCAACCTGTCAAGCGACGAATCCCATAGATCCATACTGTGCCCGAGTGCCGAAAACGACCTTGCGCGAATACTGCTCATTAGTGCTCTCTATCAGTAAACGGCTTATCGGGCGTGGTACTCCAAATCCAAACTGGACGCCCGATGTCCCAAATGGGGTCATGATCATTCTGGCGGATTAGAACACGCTTGCGTGAAACTCTTCACGTCCAACGCACTGATCCGGTGTGTCTTGATCTCGATGCTCCTCAAACAACGCCAGCCACAACGGCTAGGTCACGTTGAATAGCAAAGCAAATACTATCTATACGTCACGAATGACGTTAACAGTCGGTGTGTAGTACTACAAAACATACTATTATTACTAAGAGTTGTAAACCGTCACCGTCTGTCTAGTTGGTGTGTGGTCGACTTGGATGAATTTTGCATTTCATTTCCGGGCGATCGTGTAAACATCGGTATACAACAAACTGAAGACATCAGCACTTAACTGTACCCGTGTGACAATAAGTAGTTTACAATGTTTTCTTATGATCTCTCTTTCTTTACTATAACCTAAGTGTAACGGACAAATTGGTGCTAATAAATCTCTTCTATCCATCGGTTCGTCTGCACTAAACATCACGTGATTATTTGACGTCCTGGAAGAAGAACCAAGCGCTCCTCTTTGATGTTTGACAGCCGTCGCGGCCTATCCATGCCGCCATTTCCTAATCTCATCGAATATTGCAATGCACGTTTTTCATTACGTGAGCACATTCTAACACCTCTTCCATGTGTAGTCATTTGACAGACGCGGTTTTCTTTTTTTTTTTTGCTACTCATTGTATATGCTAATGATGGGACATGGTGCCGTACACTTACATTGTCAATGGGGCTTTCCCCGCTGTAGCTGAAGCGGCGGGAGTGGTTTATTACCCAGAGATACAGGTACATTATAACTTCAATCGACATGTACCGAAGATGATCCATGGACAATATCTAGTGAGAAGGGGGAGAGAAAAAAAACCTCACTCCTAAACAAACAGTGACAGTTGTAAGCAGTACGATCAATATCATAAACTCATTTCCAGACAAGCGCTTTGTTGATAACTTCCACACCACGTACAAATTGCGATTCGTTAACGCTGTAAAACCAGGCACGTGCTTTGGACAGATGCAGACAAATACAGATCATGCCAGTCAATGTCAAATATAAGCTGAGCGACACTTCAAAGGACAGGTTGGCACAAGCCAAAATTTTGGATGGCGCACTTCTCCCAAAAGTGAAAGACAGCTTTGCCTGCCACATCTCTTTAGATTGTGCATACAGCTAAATGTTTCTTCGCCTACATACAGGCTACTAATACAACTTTTAGTACTAAATAGCTCCCAAGAACTAATATTTGCGTCTCCATTATGTCTGTCGTGCATTATCTTGTAGGATTTCTCCACGTGCTCAAAATGTCCTTTTGCTTACAAAAATGGTGCAATATGAACAATGTTTCTGACACATCCGACATCTTTATCATGCAAAAAAGGGGCACCATTTCCTTCAATATCACTCATTATCTCTCCCAGACGACATCTTCCTCCTTTCGAATAGGTTCTACTGTCAATCCTTTTGTTTTTCGGAATCTGCTACCATCGGTCTGGAGAGTTGCTACATCATGACACGGTGCAGCTATGGGACGCAAAAATCAATCAGTGTAGCACCGAGTTCCTGCTGTCAATGCGCAACATCAATCATCGAGGGATAAACAGCTGTCAATGGCCAGGATTAGTAGCGGGTGGTCCATTCACGCTCCAAAAGCCCGTACGTCGCTATAAATCTCCCTTTTTTTGTCGTGCGGAAAGCAAACCGGGAACCAATCCAATAAATAACCTTGCTCGCGGCACCGCCTCGTGCCACCTACAATGCTTCCGTCGGAATCGGCAAAATCACCAACAAGGAACAATGAGGCATTAAAATGCTGATACATTAATTGATTTACAATCCTTGCAGTCATAATTGCTCCACCATCTCCACCGCGAAGCACGGTTCTATGTCCATTATGCACGTGTAATTCTATTACTAATTGTTACTATCATGATTACGCTCTCATCTTGCACTGCTGGTACCATATAGATAAGTCATCGTGCACCACCGTTTCGAAAGGAAAGCACCAGGAAGATATCACTACCCTTCCTTATCGTAACCCCTCCTGCGCCATAACTGTCCACCTCCACCTCGATGGTGATACTATTCATAGCAGATCTTCTGACGCTTCTGTAACACGAGCAACTAATTGCACACAATGTATTCGTTACGGGCTCCGCAAGGCAAAAACCTGCGAAGCTGATAAGCAAACGCCACCGAAGAACATCGAGAAGATCAGAAAGCACGCCTGTCGTGCCCTCGGTCGATGCCGCGATGCCAGCGCGGCTTCACGTGATGAGCGTGCTTTCCATCACGAGCCAACGCGGTGGTCTACACACCCGCATGCGCACCATCTTAAGATGGCCAGTGCTCTGGTGCTGCGGATATTTTGTTTGTTGTCAATCACGGAAGCCGATTGTGCGCTCCCGCACAAGCCACTCGAACGGCCTACGTTTGGTCACGCTAGGACGCTGCCGCTTGTGATCATAATCGCATACCTTTTATCTGTCCCTCCTGCACCGTACAAATCGACCCACGGAAAGCTACAGAACGTTTGTAGCATAGTCATTCCAGTGATACTGATACTATGTTGATAGATGTCGTCCTCGTCGTTATTGGCAATTCGTGCACACAGTTTGCATTTGCCTAGATAACGCCCCATGATCTGCTTCTTCGTCGTAAAACTTACCCCAGGGACAGATAACAGAGGACGAATGACCTTGCTATTATTAGGTTGCGCATCGCGATGTAGCAGCCTTGGACTGCAGTTCTGTCTATGTTTCCGGCTGCGGAGATCAGTATTCTAGCTTCGCTTGACATGGTTACTACGCAGCTTTTGGAGAGAATCGACCGTACTTTGTAACATTATCTTTAGGGCAGTAGTGAAGAAAAATGGAAAAACTAAAGATAACAGATAGAATTGTACTTTTGATCGTCAAGGATCTTGACAATAAACATTTTATTGACAAGAAATTTTGTCTTTTGCAAGAAAAGATCAACTGAGGGAGAACTGCTAGTGATGTGTGTCTTGCTTGTACTAAAAAAAAGAGTCGATCTAGATGAAGTTAGAACCCAAACAGTCTGTGGAACATTGGATCAAACGTTTAGTACGGCACTACAGGTTCGCCTCATCGTGAGAAAATCATTATTCTGACCAATATAAATCACAAGGATCTGCTTTCCAAAGTGTTCGAAATTTGTCTCTGTTCTCACATTTACTCACTCAGTGATACTAAAAAAAAAATACATTCTAATTTAGAAATCCCCAAGAGCTGTTCCAAAGCATCTGATAATTTACTTTCATTTAAGCTAGAACGTCAGGTCATTTCGCCAAAGCAGCTGCTAAAAAACGGAACATTTTTCCCAAGAATTTATCAAATGACTAAACACTTTACAATAAATGCCCTTGTTTGATGCCTTCTTCCGTGCATGCGTTTCTTGAGATGCTGGAATTACGCCGGGAAATCACCAACGCAAAACAAACGATCGATTCGATTCCATCAATAAAATAAACATTTTGCTTGCTTACTTTTACGAAGGGTGTGACTCTGAAAACGAATATACCTTACAACAAACGGCTCATTTATTCTTCACTGATCACATTCTGTTGATCCGGTGTTGGTGCTGACAACTTGTTGGGTTCGGTAACTTTTTCATTCATTGTACTGTACGACCCATTTTACGTTAACGAACTTTACATGCCCGTATTGATGCTACTCATCTGAGCTACTCATAGCTCGGGAGATTACTTCTTGCAAACAAATATCATTCCAAGACAGTTTTCCGTCCTACTTTATCAATAAGATAACGTTCGTCTGCAGCTTAGACACGTAACCGTCTGCTCCGGACAAGGGATTGATGAATAATACTTGCCTCCCTAACAATGTCATTACAATATGCATATATACAAACGCGCAGCTCTACTAATAATTATTTGTACTGACATCTTGTCCAACCTTACATTACACGTGTACCGTGTGTTGTCAACGATACTGTACTAGTTAGTATGCATCGTTTCGCGTCAATGAACGCTAGAAGATCTTGAATTACCATAATAAAGTAAATTTCGATTAGCATCTGCATTAGCACTCGATCGGTCGACAACAATGATTGAAATGGGGATCAATCAAGAGTTATCGATTCGCACGAGCAGTGCACGTGCAATGGTGCAGTGGCTGGAAACAGATGGACGAATCGGATCATTGAATTATTACACCCTGTAAGTGATTGTTGTTATTTTGTCACGGTACGTCATGGGACAAAATTTGCATACAAAACCATTTCAATCAACAATCTATGAGATATTCCTTTTCTGCGTTTCCATTATTGGATAAAAATATAGAGAATATAACTCGTTTTTCGTTGCTTAGTAAAATGAGTAGCAGTTTAAATCTATTTCTACCACATAACTTCTAGTAAATCACCGTGCAACTCCATAAATATGAAGATTGTAGACAAAAATGTTAAATCTCATTTTTTTCTGGTGCATTTCAATTTCAAGAAGAGATTTGGCCTGCCAATTCAGATTAATCAGTCGTGTGTACGCGAGTGCGGTCCGGGGAAGATTTGATACACGGTCCTGTCGTGCAGAACCGGCGCTCTTCCCGCATATACCACCGGGACGTCCACAAATCAGCCGTAATTAGAAATATTAAAGCACGTAGTCTGGCTGTATGGTAAAAAGTAATCCTAACAAACCAGTTTTGGGAGTCCGGTGGTGTATGTGACAAACGGTGCCGGTTAAACAGGACAGAACCGGGTATCAAATCCCATCCAGACCCGTCCCCCCGTAGCAAGGATTGACTATCCGGCTACGTGGTAAAAAATAATTTAGTAAACCAGAAATGTTAGGCATAACAATTAAGCCAAGCAAATATAAAAAAGCCTGCTATTACCAACATGGCCTCATAAGCTGTTCCATCAGGAAGAAACAGATTGATCGATTTTAATTTACATTTCGTTTTTGTTTTAATATTCCGAAAATTCTGACCACCTTTGCATACACAGTGCACAAGCAGGTAACTCACGAGCCACTCACAGAAATGTGAGTGGCGTATTTGGCGCACAAACTTTACGTCAAACGTGTACGAGATGTGCTATAAAAAATATAAACAAACAACACTCCTAGGGACAAAAATTATTAAAACAGACACAACACATTACTGTGACAGATTTCTGCTAGAAAATGCTTAAAAAGTTTGTGTTCTACTTACCGCACGATGCAATCTACAGATGATTCCGCCAAAACGAAGCGTTGGTCAAAGTATGTGCGTGATGTTTACGACCCGATACAGGTCGGCTCAATCGACGGAACGGACAAAGTGCCGCACGATCGTGCACTGGTACGCGCCATTAATTCCAACTACCGACCCAATCGGAAGGTGAAAGGCGATCCGATGCACACGATCTTCGTTGGCCGGTTGGCACATTCAGTCACGGAGGTACGGCAGCAACATTCTTTTCAAGTTCCTTTTTTTCTAACAATTCCATTCATTTGTTACTTCTAATTGCAGGAACAGTTACGTTCTAAGTTTACACCCTTCGGCACAATCGTTCACAGTCGGTTAGTTACTGACATCATTACTGGGCTGCCTCGCGGGTACGCTTTCATTGAGTACAGCAATCGAGACGAAGCGCTGCGAGCGATCGACCGTATGCACGGTGTAAGCATTGACGGTAAGGAAATTCTCGTCGATGAGGAATGGGAACGACGGCTGGAAGATTGGAAGCCACGTCGGCTAGGTGGCGGTTTCGGAGGTAGGAAAAAATCACAACAGCTACGCTTTGGCTGCAAGGTGCAACCGTTTCGAAGGCCCATTGTGGAAGCATCCGGCACCGGTGGTGTTTCGAGCGTGTGCGAGTGGAATCGTCGTATTCGTCATCGGAAAGAGGAACCACCACGATCCACCAGGGGGAACAGTGATGGAAAGTAAGCATGCATGCTAGAATGGGTTTTGCCAGAAACTAATGACTTCGTATGTAAGTTTAATAGCAATAAAGTAACCAGCATACAGGCCCCAAAACAAACTCTCGCTCTCACTACTACTGCAGGACGGCAGCGTTAGCCGATATACTAGGATTGTTAATAACCTCGCCCAAACTGTCCAACACCTCCTTGCGATAATCGTCAAAGTCTCCATCCACCTCGTTGATCGTTTGATCCTCGATCACGAACAGCGTACATTCCGTCTCACGGATTAATCGCTCGTCGTGGGACACGATGATCACACCACCCTTGTACTCGTTGATCGCATCCGCCAACGCATCGATCGACTCGATGTCCAGATTGTTGGTCGGTTCATCCAGAATCAACACATCGGGTGCATTGAGGCACAGTTCGGCCATCGCTACACGGGCCTTCTGACCACCGGACAGATCCTTCATCTTGATCGTGTGCGCATGACTAGCCAGCCCGAACGTGCCGAGCTGCTTGCGAGCCTTTTCGTACGGGAGATTAAACAAACGCTGCAAGTACTCGGCCGGTGTTTCCTCCGCCGTCAGATGCTCGCCCGAATGCTGATCGAAACGTCCTATGCGAAGGCGATGGTTTCGCTTCGCTTCACCCTTAATCGGTTCCAGCTCACCCACGAGCAGCTTCAGGAAGGTGGACTTACCCACACCGTTCGGACCGACGATGGCAACCCGACTGCTCAGATCGATACCAAAATCTGCACCCACGAAGAGTGACTTTTGGTTCGGGAAATTGAAATGGCAATCTGGAAAGAAGGAATTTAAGGGAGTTTTTTATAAAGATGGATCAAATACCATTTAACACTAGAACTAGCCAGATTTTGAGGTGTGCAATTCTACCGCGATCAGTAAAAATAATTTAAAATTACTTAATAAACAATTTCACACAACTGGAATAAGTTGGAATGGTTTTTGGTGTTCGCATAGATATGTAAAAATTTCGGTAGAATTGTTTAAACTCCAAAACAAATTGTTTAAACTTCATTCTAGTGTTAAAACCACACTCTACTTACTATGCAAACCAAGAATCGGTGGCTGTAACGGTGGTGGATCCGGGAAGCTAAACTTAACGATGTACTCCTTCGGCTTCGACAGCAGCTCCACCGGTCCATCATCCTCCTCACCCGGTTTCTGGTTCTTCGTTCGGCCCTTTTCCTGCTTGCGGGTCAAATTTTCCTTCTGCTTCTTTTCCGCTGCCTTCTTCGACTGGCCGTGCGCCTTCATGTCCTTTAGCCGCCGCTCCTGCTTCTCGTACTCCTTGACCATTTCCTTCCGCTTCTGGACGTACATCTTCTTGAACATCGTGTAGTTGCCCTTGTAGTAGTACAGCTTCTTGTTGTCTAGATGGATGATTTCGTTACAGACGTTATCGAGGAAGGACTGGTCGTGAGACACGATGAGTAGAGTCTTTTTCCATCCCTGCAGGTAATTGTCCAGCCAGATGACAGCGTTCAAATCGAGATGGTTCGTCGGTTCATCAAGCAGCAGCAGGGTAGGTTCGATGAAGAGTGCCCTTGCCAGGGATACGCGCATTCGCCAACCACCGGAAAATGCGTTCGTCGGTCGATTTTGCATCGCACGAGAAAATCCCAAACCGGCCAAAATACGACGAGCGCGTGGTTCCGCCGAATCAGCACCGATCGCTTTCAGTTCGTTGTACACCTCCTGCAGCTTATCCTGCAGCTCGATTTTACCCGACTCAACCGCTTCCTCCAGCTCCTTGCATTCCTTCAACAGAGCGGTCCGTTTCACATCCGCCTTCAGCACCGTATCCACCGCGGACGTTTCATCTGCAACGACTTCCTGCTCGCACAGCAGCACATCGATGTTGGGTGGAATCGCAAAGGCACGATTGGCAATGTGACGCAAAAGTGTCGTCTTACCGTGGCCGTTCGGTCCGACCAAACCGTAATGGCGTCCGTTCGCAATCAGCAAGTTGGCGTTCACGAACAGATCGTTACCCTTGGCGGAGATGGTAAAGTTTTCGATCTTGATATCGACCGCATGCTCCATGTGTTTGCTCTGGTTGCCCGTTTTCAGTGCTTGCGACATTGTGAAATTACTGTCCAAATCCGAATGTCCTTGACCGCCCTTCCGCAGCATCGCCTCTTGTTGTTTCTCAAACTCTTGCTGCTTTTTCAACTTTTTCTTTTCCTTGTGCGTTAGTTTCTTTTCCTTTTCGCCAGTAGCGTCATCATCATCACCGTCCCCATCGAGGTTCAACTCATCCGCAACTTTGTCGGCCATTTCATTCACTTCCGCGTCAGCTTCCTCCTCACTGGCTGCCTTCTCTTTAGGCTTTTCTTCCTTTTTCTTTTCCGGTTCGACTGCCGGTAGTGGCGTTGGTTCCGGTTCTTTAACCACCTTGAGTTCCTCCTTTGGTTTCTCAACCTGCTTAGGAGGTTCCTGCTTAACCACCGGCTCCACATCCGATACGTCTTCCTCCTCTTCACTTTCTTCCTCCGATTCCTGTACTTTCGCCGCTTTCTTAGCGGCCTTTTTGGGTTGCTTCTTTTTGGCCGACTTTTTGCTTACCATTGCAGCCATCATGTCTTCCTCATCGTCATCGTCCTCCTCATCATCCGAACCACCCCCAGCAAGCAGATCGATTTCCTTCTCCTCCTTATCCGACCAATCGTCATCCTTCTTGCCCTTACCCTTTCCTTTCGCGGCCGGCTTCTTCGTTTCCTTTTTCCCACCTTGTTTGGATGGAGCCGGCACCTTCACCTGTTCCTCATCTGAATCAGCTCCTTTTCTTCCGACCGCTCCCTTTTTAGGCTGTTCCTCATCGTCACTCCAATCGTCATCGTTACGCTTGCCCTTCTTGCCTTTTTTGCCCGTCGGTGCCGGAGCCGGTTGTGCCTTTTTTCCACCACGACCCGCTGGAGGTCCACTTTCCTCGTCGGAATCCACGTTGTCAACTTTGCCCCCCTTCTTTTTCGATGACTTCCCGGACGTTCCGGACACGATCGACGACTGCTCGGACTGATCGTCATCGTCCCAGTCTTGGTTCTTTTTGTTGCCCTTCTTTTTCGGTGGCATTTTGTACGTGTTTCACACCTGTCCTGGCACCGGGGCTGATTAAAAAGGGCCAAACGGTACCGTTTATTTTGGCAACAATTCACTTTGTCCCAAAAACTGTATGGTGCAATCCGGTTTGGGTGCAAGAAAACGCAACGTGCGATTGTTTTCTTCTGCTTTTCTTTGTCTTGTTGACTTTGATGTTTATCGACTGACATATTGCAATACAACAGAAAAGCACCGCTGTCAACAGCTGACAATTAGATTAAAAAATCGCACTTCCCATTTATTTTTGCTCTGTTTTTTCAATTATTACAAGCCATAAGATATTCAAATTTTATTTAGCTATCATTGAAATGTTGGCTTTTGCGTTAAAATCGTTCAATTAATGTGTTTTTGCTAATTGAACGTATCGTAACAATACAACATGGCGTCCACAACAAGCAACTTTCACGTCAACTGGCATATGATGCAACCCTGTCGTCCCGCAGGCAACGCTGTCAAGTCAATGCAAATGAATCTTCTATTATTTTCGTGATTCTGCAGAAAAACCGACACAATAGAAAACAAGCGGTGTTTTGGAGGCAAATTTTGCTGTAATTTACGATACTACTAAACTTCGTTCTTTGCAGCGGGCATACGTTAGCGCGAAACGATTACGAACATGGACACGCTTCGCAAATATCTGAACCAGGTTAAAGTGCCGTGCGCTAGCGATAACGTCTACAAGGAGGAATGCGTATACACGTTTGACAATCCGGAATCGGACACCGGCTTGTACGTGAGTTTGGCCAGCTTTCTCGGCTTTGGTGAGCAGCATGTGCGAGCATACGCCAACCGCACGGGGAACAAAGTGTTTCTGCATCTGAAGCGTGACAAAATCGAAGTCACCGAACCGACAGCCGAAGGAACCGGTGGCGGTGCGGATGGGCCTGAGAAAAAAATCACCCGGCTGGCGATTGGTGTAGAGGGCGGATACACCGGCACCGAGAACAAGAAGTACGAATACAAGGAACACTTCCAGGTGGTTGTGTTCGACGATCCGGTCGTACGGTTGGACTACCCGAACGTGGACCTACCGTTGCAGGTGCAGAATGCGGTGGACGCGGTACAGAAAGCGGAAGCAGCATCGGTGAAGCGCGAGCGCGAACAGCTAGCCGGCACATGGGACGGTGAAATTCGCCAGGTTTCGACCCATGCCGCCGATTTGCTGCAGCTGGAGAATGGCAAGAAGATTCCACCGACCGGTTGGAAGTGTGAAAAGTGTGATCTCACCAACAACCTTTGGCTGAACCTGACCGATGGTTCGATCATGTGCGGGCGCAAGTTTTTCGACGGTTCGGGCGGAAACGATCACGCCGTCAATCACTACAAGGAAACGAACTATCCGTTGGCCGTTAAGCTCGGCACCATAACGGCCGATGGTAAAGGGGACGTGTACAGCTACAGCGAGGACGATATGGTGGAGGATCCGTATCTGGTGAAGCATTTAGCTCACTGGGGCATCAATGTAGGCCAGCTGGAGAAAACGGAAAAGTCAATGATTGAGCTGGAGCTGGATCTCAACCAGCGTATCGGTGAATGGGGCATCCTGTGCGAAAGCGGAAGCCAGCTGAAGCCGATCGCTGGCCCCGGGTACACCGGTATGAAGAACCTGGGCAACACGTGCTATCTGAACAGTGTGATGCAGGTGCTATTTACCATTCCGGACTTTGTCCGACGGTTTGTCGATGGATCGAAAACGATCTTCGACAGCTTTCCGGCGGATCCGGCCAACGATTTCAACGTGCAGATGTAAGAAACGCCAGCACATGCTTGCTGAGAAACAATACTAACCACACTTTTGTTTTTCGTTTTCCTCAGGGCAAAGCTAGGCACGGGATTGTGCAGTGGAAGGTACAGCGTACTCTCGGACAACAGTCTGGATGCGGCCGACGCGAGCGGGGGAATTGCACCAACCATGTTTAAGGCCCTGATCGGTCAGGGACATCCGGATTTCTCCACCAAGCAGCAGCAGGACGCTCAAGAGTTCTTTTTGCACATGGTCAGCACGCTGGAAAAGCACAGCCGTCACCAGGCAAATCCGACCGAAGCGTTACGCTTCTGCATTGAGGATCGTGTCGAATGTTGCTCGAGCGGTAAGGTTATGTATAACCGGCGGGATGAATGGTGCCTTCCGCTACAAATCCCACTCCAAAAAGCGACCAACCTCGACGAGGTGAAGCAGTACGAGGCTGAACGGACGGCTGCCGAACGTGAGGGCCGCCGGCTCGATCCGGACGCACTGGTGCGGCCGAAAATAACGCTTGCCGCCTGTCTGGACACGTTCGCACAGCCCGAGCTGGTGGAACAATTCTACAGCACGGCCATCAGTGCGAAGACCACGGCCAAAAAGACGACCAAGCTCGCCTCCATGCCCGATTACCTTTTGCTGCATTTGAAGAAGTTTACGCTGAAAGAAGACTGGACCTCGCTGAAGCTGGACGTGGCGATCGACATCCCGGAGGTGCTTGATCTGGAAACGCTGCGCGGCACGGGCAAGCAACCGAACGAGGAAGAGCTACCGGACATCGCGGGGCGCGAGCCGTCCCCACCGCCGATGGATCCGGAGGTAATGGATCAGCTGCTCGGTATGGGCTTTCCGCCGGAAGCTTGCAAACGTGCCATCTTCTTTACGAAGAACTCCGGCATCGAACCGGCCACGCAATGGATGGTGGAACACATTGCCGATTCGGACTTTGCCAGCCCGTTCGTACCGCCCGGTACGGGCGGTAAGAGTGGTACGGCAGGGGGAGCCGGCAGTGCCGCCTTCGTACCCGATCCGGTTGGGCTGGAGATGCTGATGGGCATGGGATTCACCGATCGGCAAGCGACGAAAGCGCTCAAGGAAACGGGCAACAACACGGAACGTGCCGTCGACTGGATCTTCTCGCACACGGACGAGCTGGACAGTATGGCGATAGATGATGCGACTTCCGATAGCGTTGCAACGGCTGCAGCCGCTGCCGGATCCGATAGTGGAGCGACCGGAAGCAAGCAGGGATCGTCGTACCGTGACGGAACTGGCAGTAAGTATCGCCGAACGTCCATTCGATTTACTGTACGATTTGCACTTTTTATTCATATCATGATTATGTTTTCATTTTCTAGAGTACAAGCTAGTTGCATTCATTTCCCATATGGGCACATCGGCCCAGGTCGGTCATTACGTTTGCCACATCCTGAAGGACGGCCAGTGGGTCATCTTTAACGATAATAAGGTGGCGATCTCGCAGAATCCACCCAAAGAGCTCGGTTATCTGTATCTCTACCAGCGGGTGTAAAACATAAACACGCAGTACGTGGAGAAGGACGTCCTGGAAGGATACGAAACGTGTGTGTCGGTGGGTGGGAACACACTTGTCGTGTGCACGTTGTTCGTCCTTCAGTTTTCTCTCTGTTTCATCTTTGCGCTCTGTCCCACACACGGGCAGCAGCTGTGGACTGTGAACTAATCTATAATTGATAATAAAGCGGCATCGAATTAACTAATGATAATAATACATTTTCTTTGTTATAAACTTTTTTCTGCACTGGATCCTAGTTGTTGTTGACCATTAAATGTAAAGATTGGACCTCTAACACCTTGTACTTGAGCTAGTTTTAAAAGCATCCCAGTGAACGCCTTGATCTGTAGCTTCTGCCGAGTGACGCTCGTCATTCAATATTTTTCGATTTATTATCTCTTAAACTTTATCAGTGAGAGTTTTTACTCGAGTTTATAGCAGAAAACTCATAATTTATTCATTCTCTGTTTATCGTCCTAATAAACGCCTTGTTTTCGAGCTTGCACTTGCAAATTCGCACCATTTATGTATTACCCCAATAGATCCTCCCACAGTGTCCACAGGTCAAATGTAATCCGAATCGACCACCCCTTAACAACAACCAAAAAAAGACAAATAAATTAAAGTTCGTTAAACAATTTTATTTTCATTGTTGATATCAAACAAACAATACTAACTATTAATAAACGTGCTACAATAACTCAACTTAAAAGTGTTTCATAATTTAGGATAATTCTTAAAATTAGCAAATTAACTATTTACAGCCAACGAGTAGCGAATATTTTTCTAACGCCTAGTGAAAGAGTAATGAATTATGAGTTGAATTAATCAGCGAAAAAGTAGGACACTCGTCGTACGATCACCAAAGCAGATCGGCAAAGTTGGTCACGTAGTAGGTCGCTCGTTTCTGTACTTCTTCCCGGACGGCATTGCCACCATATCCTGTTAAAAGCAAACAAAAAATTTGTTATTAGTTATAATTTCTAATTAGTTTCCATTTTCTAAAAACATACCAATGAACATGTTCGCCGGTGGGCATGCCTCCAGATCAGTCATACCGTCACCGATCATTGCCACCACCTTTTCTGAACCCGATCCGACACCATCGGCCATCACACTGCGGATCATCTTGATGGCTTCACCCTTACCGCCCGATCGCGATGTAGGCTGCGCGGTATCGAAACCAGCGTAACTGCCATTATAGTTAAAGAACAATCTGTTCGCGTACAGATTGCAAAGCGGAATCTGCAGCGCATCCGCAACCGGTTCGATCAGACAATCGAAACCACCGCTAATCAGGAACACCTCGGCATTGTTCTTGCGCAGCTGCTCGATCAGTTCCTTCACACCGGCCGAAATGGTCGACGGGTGGGTTTTGAGAAACTCGCGAATCTGTCGCTGCGATGGTTTGATAATGTCCAGGCGACGTTTCAGCGCCTCCTGGAACGTCATGCTACCTCCCATCGCTTCCTTTGTGCTATTCGCAGGAGAGGAATATAAAAATTCAAAGTTAGCAAAATGCCCACAAATGAAATCGAATGAAGTAAGTTACTTACAGTGCAGCCACCTCACTGCCTTTGCCACAGAATTGTGCCAGCTCATCGATTCCCTCCTCAGTGATGATGGTCGAATCGACATCGAAGCACACAATTTGAGCTTTTTTCAGTGTCTCCCTAGCCTCCGTGGTTCGCTTCGACAGCTCAATCGGACGATCGTTAGTCATGCCGTTACCGTTCTGTGTGTGATGATGAACCTGGGCACCGTTGCGTGTCGCCAAACCGTTCAGCTTCGACGGGACGATAGGCTTAAAGATGGGCGATGCCGGTGGCAAACTGTTGCGCCTTCCAACGACAACGACCGGCTCGAGTGGTTCTCCAGCACCGGCAAGACTGCTCACACCACGGTTGCTATCCGTGGCGGAGATTGCTACCAAGCTTCCGAAAAGTGCACTGCAATGATGAAAAAATAAAAACAATTATATTAAATAATTGCTCAGAATAATTCTACGTTATACGTGTTTTTGTGCGTACATGTAATGAAATAACAAAAAGATTTAACAATAACCGCCACATTTCAAAGCATCCCGCAACGATTCATTTAAAATTAAATCAACAAACGCATCGGTACTCGGCGAGCGTGCTCCAATGGCAGCTGTCAATGGCTATCAGCTGAGAGGAGCGAAGTAAACAAAGAAAAGCGTTCGCTTGTGCTGGCTGATGAAACATTGCACAGTCTCGGTGGTATTAAATACCCCTTCTGTTGTTTATTGAATACCAGCCCACAGCAACACACCATTATTGTCCAGTTTCCGTACATCGTTTGCGTTCGTGAATCGTTGTTGTGCAAAACGCTGACAGTTCTTCGCAGTTTGTGCAATAAAGTGGAGCATTCGTTGAGCTATTACGCGTATGTTGCTCATTACTCATTCACGAATGGTGTCGATTTTAGTTTGCCATACGTGAGAACTATAAACGGGGTGTCTGAGAAAACGAGTGTTAAGCGTGTATTCTTTAACAACGCGGTTTAGCGTTCCAACACTGAGTAGACGAAGCGGACGACGCAATACACGATCCGACTGCGGCGACATCATCACTGCAGATGGCAGTTTGCACCAGCAACCTGACGTCCGATTCTGGTGGCGCTCCGGAAAACTTTCACATCACCTACTCGCACGACGGTGACGAGGATGAGGAAGGAGTGGACGCTGTGCATGATGGTGATCTGCTGTCCACGTCCAGCTTCCAGATCGGTGGGATCGGTGGCGAAAGTACGCTCCGTTGCCCTTTGTGTGGTGCCCACCGTCGTCACTTTCACTGCAAATCGTGCATCCGTCACGGAGACTTCCTGCACACAGCGACCGCCGTGTACTGTCAGCTGCCAGAACGATTCGGCGAAAAGCAGCAGCGCTTGAGAAACCTTCGCACGGCAAACGCTACGCTCGAAAGCAAAGGCACCACGATGCTGGAAAAGTTACACCAAGCGGGACGTTTAGCTGGCGAGATCAAGCAACGGTCGGACAAAGCGAGCATCATACGGAAAACGATCGAGCTGAAACGCATCGCCATCGAGGAATTGCGGCTGAAACAACGTCACCTTGGTGACGCGATCCGCAAGCTGCGCATCACGTTGCCTCGGTACGACGATAAGGTAAAGACGCTCAGCGAATTTGTAGCCGGTAAGCTGGACGAGAGTGAGCACCGAAAGGCGAAGCTGACGGCAGTGCAGGAGCGTTTGCGTCAGCTGAAGCGCGATCAGGTGCAGCAGCTCGTACGTATCATCTTCTCGATCACGCAAACGATCGTCAGCCGAAGTAGCTTGGCGGGAAGCAGCAGTACGACGAGCACTGCGAGCGGCAGCTCTGCAGGTGGTGGTACGGGACTCAGCAATACCCGTAGTACGATAAACGAAATTTCTGAAGCTACTCGAACCGCGTATGTCCGCGGGCAGTGGGTGTTGCAGGATAGCTTCGGGGAGATACAGCATGTAATAATTGCACCGGCACTTCCCGGTACCGGCAACTATTCGGCCTATAACGATTGGGCTACGGGTGATGGTGGTGCGGTAATTAGTGCCACCTCGACGGTCACTTCTACTATGGAAGTTTCTTCCTCGCCTGGTACAGGTGGCAACAGGGTGGGAAGTCACAATCCAGCACACACCATTGCAGCGGCCTTAACATACACCAGTCAGCTTGTGGCGCTGCTTGGCTACTATCTGGACGTTCGGTTACCGTACCGTGTGGCGTACGCTGACTTCTGTACGACAACGCTGTCGGAGGCACAGTTTGCCCGGAAGGTGGCACGATTGAATGCGGACATTGTGTTCCTGTGCCATACACAAGGCTGCCGGTTGAACGACATGAACCCGACGCACACACTCGAGAATGTGCTCTGTCTGCTAAAATCATCCGCTCTTGGCCATTGTGGACCGACGGATCGAAACAGTTGCCTTTCCGATTCGATGGAACAGTTGCTAATGCAGAACATTGGCGAAGATTCCGACTCGGAGGGTAAGTTTGCAATAATTACTATACGTTACTTGAACTTTGTAATAAAAATATTTTCCCTTTCTGTTTTGTAGATGAAACAAATCTTCACCAGGAATGGGAAGCTGTCCCTAGCAACCTTTCACCGGTAACGGCCGAACAACCGTACCAACCGATGGCACTAGCATTGGACCAAAGGCGCCCAACGGTCGGTCACACGGGATTGCACTATCATCATCTTCAGCAACCGACCGGTGCCGCCGCAACCAGCCTCATGGCCAGTGCCTTCGCCTCGGTCAGCTCATTCTGGAAAGGATGGACGGGGAAGTAAGAATCTAACCTAAGAGGCATCGATCCAGGTGCCCCTCGCTACACAACTCACTCGAGAGATTCGCTATGCTCATTCCTTTTGCACAACCAGCCACCGCGTTTTATCAGGCGAGAAACTCAAGGCAAAAATGAAAACCATTTATACAGTTTCTTTTTTACAAATACATATGTGATAGCACAAAACCAAACTGTACAGGCTTTCCAACACCCGTTTGATGCCATTACGAATAGGAAATAGCACACAAAACAGTAAACGCTTCCAAAAACGACAAGGAACATCGTTACAAACTGCTCCAAATATGGTACAAAAAGAAGAACGTAACAAAATCAGATTGAAGCTTGAGCAACCAACCACTCGGAAAACGCTTGTAGACATTTTCTTTACATTACACTCGTTTTCGGTTGTGAATTGTTGCGACGATCAAGAAAAGGGTGTAAAGGGATGAATAGAGATAATTTTGTCTGTAAAACAAAAAATAAACTCATTTTATAAATGTTATTTTATATGCAAAACAACAACTAAAAAGTTCACTAAACCGTAAGTTAGCGTCGGAATGGAAATAAAGTAATTAATTTTTTAGCTGTGATTAACTTCAAAATAATAATTGCTTGTTTTACTGTTTAGAATAATGCCACTAATCCGATTATGTGTATGCGATCGCACAGCTGTTTTCGTTCATATCTGAGGTCAGAAGTCAGTCTCCTTAGAGTGGAACAATACCAATGTTTCAATACCAGTATGGAGTTTCTTTTATCCGCCTTCCGAAGCAATCAGTAAAGAGGAAGAATATCAGAAGAAACAAATAAATAACTCTTCCTGTTGTACAATAACAACATTACTCATCAACACATTAGACGTGGTTGAGTAGTCTTATCACGTCATGCGAATGATGTCGGACAGCTCCGTAAAGTTATTTCTGACCTTCGACAATTACTGAAGTAGGATTCTCCAAAGCCTAGATGCTGACCAACCGTGAGCGAATTCTCGAAAGGAAAACCGAAAAGTGGTTGCAGCAGGCTGATACCATGATCACGCGTAGCAACAGGCGGGCGTGTGTCGGTTCACCCTTTGCGGGAGGGCCTTCCCAAAGCTCTCGAATGATAAGGCTTTGTTGAGGAAGCGCGGAAGCCACCCAAACGTGTAGACAGGGCAGCAAAACAACCATTTCTGATGTAACATGATGCGCACGTGGTCCGGTGATGGGTATCAAATGGCAGTCTACTCAGCCACTGAGCCCAGGCTTTTGTCGGGTATATAGCAGTTGTTTGTTCATCAGTAAAGGCGCATATTTACTATGCCAATAGTTTATTATTGTATAGCGTGATTAGATTGGATTCAATAACAAAATCCCTCTAAACCGAGTATTGCTACTTCAGCAAAGCAAAACATTCACTTTAGGCCATTGTATATCCCAAGGTCTCTAGCCCTGGGGATTCATCTCGACAATCAACAGTTTTGTTTGTCTCAAATCTGTCCCTTATCATCGACAACAAGGCACAGTGCCAACAAACCAACTTTGATGCTGTTTTGCCCTTCTCACACACCACAATCGAATCAGCTGATAGAAGCACACACGTCGATCGCTCGTCGCTCCATCGCTGGACAAAACAATCCGTATGTCTCAAGTGTTAGCCCGCACATGGCATGCCCGCACTCCTTTTTGACCCAAATGCAGTTCATCCACTGATTTTGCAGTGGCGCAAATATCTCGATCGGCTATGCACTTGCAGTGTGTTGTGTGTGAAATGTCCCTAACTATTTACGTTCAATGTTCACGGCACTCCGGCACTAGATCTCCTTGGAAGGTTTATGCTAATTTGCTCACCGATTCATTTTACTGCTGAAGGTTGCGGTACAGTAGCTTCCTTTAGTACACCTCAGAGCAAGTCGACGGAACACGATCTCAGATATCAGAATGCTTATAATCCGTTCGTTCACTATAACGTTTCTTGTGTGGAAGCCCTTCTTTGTACTTCAATAGCTGTACTTGAACGCTTTCGAGTTCTTGAACCTGACACAGACTTTTCTCTTCAAACAAATGTTCACTGCAAGATTAGGAAGAATTTTCAAATTTCCTTGCAAACGTGTTTAGTGGCAAATAGAACGGCGCGCGCGTTTGTAGTTCGATCTCTCGCAAACAACTGACATCGACCACGGGTGCACAGATTCACTTTAAACCAGTCCCGATCTGTCCCGGTCCCAGGCCTACCACTTCCCACTCGCTGTTGCCTCTCGCTACAACAAAGATCCCCTCCCTACCACGTCTGCTCTAAGTTACAAGTTTTCCGTGACGTGTTTTCTTCATCCGTCTCTGCTTCCCCTTCTAACAGTGCCGAAGTGCCCGAAGTTCTACGCGAATGTTGATGATAAGAGCCGGAGAGCTTGAGTGGGGTGGATGCCGGCTTGTTGAGTCGTTCGATGGTCGGTCCAGTAAACAACCTCCGTTGCGGAGAAGCCGGCCTTACTACAAAACAGACAGAGAAAAAGAACAGCAACACTAGGAAGTGACGAAGTTGCCACGAGGTTGCCCCCTACCGATCAGCTGGGGACTTTCGACCGGTCCTGTTCGGTATCGATGCGCTTTAATTAATTGTAGACAATTTGGACATATCAACTAGGAGACACGCCTACCAATTAGCGATCAGGGCCAGTAAACAAATACCTTTGTGATCAGCACTAAAGCCTGTTGCTAGGGGTAGCGAATCGTTGCTTGCGGATCAAGTAGCACAAGAGGTCGACATACGATCCACTTGACATTCGAGGCGCAAACAACTGCATCGCTGATGCACTTCACGAGCCTCTCTCGATGCAGGGAGATTCCGCCCCGTACTTCCAGCGCGATAACGATGATGATCATTTTAACTGACAGACAAGCTGCAATAATGTGTTTTTTCCATCTTCTTGACGCTACTTCTGGCCCCAGTGATTGGGCTTTCTTATGGCAGAGAAAACCGCATGATTTAATCGATGCCATATATTGCCCTATACCGTGAAGTGTGTTTGTCGTTGCATCGTTGCAATCCGTACGGACGAAATACATTCGACAACAAGCATTAGACCGCGTGCGCTGAGCAGCTTACAAAAGCACAAACTTACCGCACAGTGGCCAAGGGTTGATGACGGTAGCAAATCCCTCTTAAGATGGGTAACATTAGAGGATATTACAATTATAAACAGTACACATTCAGGCACTTCTTGAGATAAAAGCTCACTAGATCACTTTGCACAAAGAACATTCGCATCCACTCGTTTGCGATCGCGTACTAAGCGATTACGATTACGAACTAATCTTCATGCGATCGAGTTGCGTATTGATAAAGCCGTACGCTTACCTACACGATCCGTGCAAAACTGCGGTACGATCAGCTGTTTTCCGTCAAAACAATGCGCCCACTCGATCTGTCACATTCCCACGCGCTTTATCGCGAATTGCGTTTTGTGCGTTGTTCGTAAACCTGCATACAGCAGTCTATTATCGCGTCTTTTGCTTGAAACATGAATCTGGACAATAGTGCAACGACAGAGAGCATAAGTTCTCATCATCTCGAACACCGGACGCCGCAAACGGTTGTGAATGATATACACTTGCGGAAATAAATATAAACACACGATCCGGATAGATCGTATGAAAATGCACGCAAATCGTCAAAGTGCCACCCTACCAAGTAACAAAATGCTATAGGCGTAAGTGTAAAATAGTACATTTGAATTCATTATTACTAAACGTGGAACAACTAATAGTTGGTATTATTATTTACAGGAGTGTACTTCAACAACCTGTTCTGCCGAGCCCTCGGAGACATGTTTACCATTGTAAAGAACAAGTGTGTGCAATGGCGATTCATTTATACGAGAAGAGAAGGCGAAACAGCCCGGTAGCAGGTGTTACCGAGGACACCAATGTTCGTCTCGCCAAGGGAAACCGGTGACAAGGTAAACGTTTCCTTCATTGAGTTTCAAGTGCAATTCAATGTACATTTACTGTTGGTTCCAGTTTAATTTGTTAACAACGGAATTTGCCGGCAATTCGTGCTGGCAACGCATTCACGGGTCGAGGTTCGTTATCATCACGTGAATTTGGTTCTGTAAAGCATGATAGACTTGCCATCACATTTTCGGCCCCGGCATAACCGTTCCGGAATGTACCGGTTTTGTTAAATTTGCGCACATGTGATAAGTAACCGCAAAATTTCCATTTCGGTTATTTTGGTAACGATAACCCGTGGCTGAAAGGGCAGCGAGAGCAGTTGCTAACCGATTTGTTGTTGGTTGGTTCCGGATTCAACCAGAATTTTGTTCATTCAATACTGGTTTCGTTCTGTTTTTTTTCGCTACGCGTTTGGGCACAGCCCAATCGTAAACAAACGTACGATCCGAATCCCTTCCGGATGGTTTACGACGAGACCGATCATGGCCAAAGGTTAGCTCTAGCGCATATGTTGACGCAATGGAATAATGAAAGACGCACATTCGCACGCCAGTTTGCTTTCTGTCTTGAATTGAGGCTAATGATCATCACTTTCAATTGGAATTGCATCCAATTACGTTACTTTGCTGACTACAAGGAGGATTGTTGCTAATTGCAAAATATGCTCCATTCTTTCATTCTGAATGTCAAAATATTCCATAAAAATGTATTCTAAACCTAGAAAAAAAATAAGTTCTGGTCCGATCTCTCTCACTACAGCTTAATAATCATAAATGCTCTCGAACGAGCAACAAACAAGTGAATCAATGTACATTACCGTCATACGATTGAATTCATCACTGTCCGCCTGACAGTCTAGACACTCCTCCAAAGATGCGCGCGATACATGCCAAGGCTGGCACGAGAAAAACAGCTCCTCGTGGATTGAAGCATGCAAGCTGAAGGATTCAGGACGGAATGGTAGCGGCAGCTGGGTAAGCACTAAATTACGCTACTAAACACTTGTTTATTCGCCACCCCGTATCATGACCCTGATGGCAAAATGGGAAAACAAACAACAAACACTCGCATCAGCAGCAAAGCACGCGATCAACAACAGCGGCACGAACGTCGCTAACGTCAAGCGTCAAGCTGCAGCAACTGCTCCAGGGGCGTTACCCGGAGAAATTCTCGCACCTCTTCCGGTACGGAAGCGAGAAACTGATCGAGCTGTTCGGTTAGATGCTGCTGTACATCCTCAGCGTTACGCGCACTGTTCGCTACCTTGCCGTAAATGTGGTAGAACAGTTTGAAGAACTCATTGAAATTTCCCTGCGTCGACAGGGTGTGGTTTGTGGTCGTCGACAGATTGCCGGTGCGATTGTGCGACCGATTGTTGGTGGCACATTCCGTAAGATGTTGCTTCAAATCTAACCGGCACAGTTGTTCCGCACGGTCCAGCACATCCTTCGGGATGTTGACGGTACGGGCGAGTGATAGACCATAGCTTTTTACCGCTGTGCGACCTTCGGTGACGACGTACTTGTACCGCAGGCGTTGAACACCATCCACTTGGACAGTTTCCGTTTGCAAACAGAGCTGTGACACGTTGTGATGTATCTCCAGCGGTCGCAACAGATCCATACAGTGTGTTGTTATGAAAATGAATGGTTTCCGAATTGATGCCAGCGTCGGTATCATTGGTTCCTCACGCTGTTCCCCAAAGTAGCCAACGTGGTCAATGATACGCTCAAGCAGCGCCCATTTCGCACTGGCCGTATCGGGAAGATGGGTATCACCATACAGTTCATCTATCACGACCAAACTGTTCGCCGTCAGGCAGTGCCGCACAAACTGCAGCTTGTTGTACATCTGGCAAGAATCTGTGTCATCCTGCTGAAGATTGTCAGCATCACCGAAGATGGTTAACAGACGGTCAACGATCCGGACCTGAGCCTGTGCGGCCGGAATGTAGCATCCCAATTGTGCCATAATCTGTAAAATACAGATCGTTTTCATGTACACCGTTTTCCCGCTCATGTTGGGACCCGTAACGATAAACGCATTGTACTCGGGTGTGGAGATCTAAAACAACATATAAGTTGAAATTAATTCCTTCCCAAAAGTATAACCCGCCTCCATAAAACCTCGCTACTTACCACATTGTTTCGTACAATCTTTCGTTCGCCGAAGAAGCTTTCCAATAGCGGATGTCTCCCGGCAACAATCTTTGTCTCCTCGCCAAAGGTTGGCTCGCAGAATTCTTTCCCCTGGCTAACGGTAGCAAGTGCCTGCACCACATCCAGATCCGTTAAACATCCTACCAGATTATACACCGCGTCTATACTATCCCGAATACTCTCGATCAATCCCCGTATGATGCCGTAACTAATTTCGTCAATTTCTTTCCCAACCGCACTAAGCTTGTCATTGAACGCCATCAGCCGTCCGTTGGAAAGCGTGTACCGGCGGCCGGTGCGTGTTAGTATCTGAAAGTTGCTGTTCAACTGTTCCGCTACATTATCCACTTCATCGTTTGCCAATACGTACAGCAAATGGAAACCGTTCTGTTTGGAGTGATGGAGCTTTAGCTGCATGCGAGTTGCGAGACTTAACTCTGCCACATATTGACGAATCTCGTCGATAACTCCGGAATACAAGGACCGAAGCAGGTCCAGTATGGAGTTGATTTTGGCTCGGACAAGAAACAGCCTATTGTAGGTTGTGTTTCGTTCGACCGGACTATCATCCAACACTTCGCATATCTTCGCGAGCAGATCAGCGTACGCCGGTTCTTCGAGCGCTTGTTTCAAATCGTTGAGGTACTCGGCGTGAACGTCTCGCAACAAGTCGCGCAGCTTTGGCACTACTTTCAGCACGTTCCGAAGGCTTGACGCTTGGTTGAGCATATGAATGGTATTTTGATGAGTTGTTTTCTGTAAAAGAATATATTTTTATAGACAAGTAAATGACTTCTCTCGTTAGACGTACCATTCGATCAATGTCCACCGATAGCTTAAGCAATCCTCCAACATCCTTAACCTCGGTCAAAGTTCGGCGTATTGTTTGCAGAAGTGTTGGCTTCCCTAGCAATTCCCGTATGCAGTTTAGGCGCAGTTCCAATCGCGTACGACTCGTCCATGGCTCAATAATGTTTGCCCGTAGATGGCGCTTACCGATGGAGGTAATGCAACGGTTCATGAACCCAAACAGTGACTTCCTTTCGTCACCTTTCTGGAGCGGTCCAAGCAGCTCCAGCTGCCCTATACATTCCACATCCATCGTCATCGTGGACATCTTATCGATGTAACTTAGCTTAAGCGTTCTGGTAGCAATCTGTAGCAGAGCCGTTTCCATGCAGTGTCTAAGCAATGCGCCACAGGATGCCATTCCATAGTACTTGTTGTGGATCAGCCCTCGAAGCTTCGCATAATCACGGCTGCACAGTTGCGACATGTAGCTCTCGGCGATACTATCATTGAAGTACGATCTTCCCAAGCCGAGCACTTTCGTTTGCGGTAAGAATTGGTGGATCAATTTAGGCAGATACGATGTCCCGTTGGCTAGTGCGTGCTCAGAAAAGTACACCACAGTTGGATCGAGACTGTGCAGCGTTGTGAGCGTTACGGAATACCAAAAGTTGTCGCCATACTGGGTGATCTTGAGATGCGGCGAAGTTACATCTATAGCTGCCAGGCCGACCTCAAGAGCTGCATGTCCACGACCCTCTGCAAGTACCACAATAACATAAGCACCGTCTCGTCCGGTATTGCTTTCGGATCGATCGGGTTGCCCAGAAATGTTAGGGATGCTTGGTGCCGTGTTATGACGAACACCTATCAACGATCTGTTTCGACTGTATGGCATAGATCGTTCATTTCGGTTCAAATCACGACCACGTAGTCCGGCCGGCAGTCCAGCCAACAAAGGAGGAACACTTTTACTACGGTATGGGATAAAATTCATCTCCCAAAATGGCTTTACCTGCTTGCTATACACGATAAACACCTGCACACTAGATCGCGGTTGAAAGTGAACTAAATTTGCATGTACCTACCAGCCAACTGCGATGCTTTATCCTGCCACCACGCACTACCAAGGCAAATGCATATACTCGCCTCAAAACAGCAACACATAAGTTCAATGGCGTGTATTTCGAAATTGTATATTACTTCCCTTCGCACACAAACGCACATCCTCCCGAAGCTCCCGTCCCGTTGGCAGAGAGGACGGGCAACAGTCGTTTTCGGTCGTCCAGGTCCAACGGAAACGTTAATATGTACCACACCGGTTTTTAGGTTCACAGTTTCTTTTTCATTTTTACAAAAACATTTGGTTTTTTTTTCTGCACAATTTTACAATTAGCGTTACGTTGCTGCTACTAATTCACTTCCGTGTTAGTAGTATTCACTACTCCCAAATACTACCGCTCACACCATGCAAAATGTTTCACAGTGGAGTGTTGTGTGTGTTTTGCTGTTTGTTTGCGTGTGTGTTTTTTTCTAAATGCCGGTGAATGTTTCTTTTTTTGGTTTCTCTTTCTATTTCAATGTCTCGCAAACGGGTTTGCAACTATTTTTGATGCCACTGTGCTATCTAATTTGCAGTTGTTATGTTCAAATTTTGCTGTTTTTTTTTTCTCTTGTATGTTTCACTTTGGTTATTTTAGCTTTTGTTTCGTTCCATCACGCTTACCCTGTCTTTCATTTACTTTCCACTTTTCGTACCACGCACACTGCACACATTCTTACACCAATCCATCCAGCCCGTTCCATTCCGCTGTTTTGTTTTTCATATACAAGTAACAATTCTGTCACATTTCGGCGGCTGCCTTATTGCGATTTGATTACACCGTCTCCTTAATAATGCAAAGCTCTCAAACACTTCATTTACATGTTTCCAATACATTGTTCATCATCATATTGTGTTTCCATAATGTTCGTTTATCATTACCAATTACGATCTACATTCTTCCACCCGTTTTGCAACAACTATAACGACTAGCACTGTATAATATTTGCACAAGCTTTGTTTTTTCTCCGCTCTGTTTTCTTCCTTCCATTTTACTTATCGCTTCCCAAAATTTGCCCAATTTTTAAGCGATATTTTATTACAAATTTGCGTTTAGCTTTGTTTTGTTTTCCTTGCTGTCTCTTAGTGTTTCGCGTTAGTGTGATTTTTTTTCTGTAAGTATTGATTCGTTTTACTTATTTTCTTTACGTTTTTTTACACCTCGTTTTGCTTCTCCCTGTCCTTCATCTCGTCCATGCACGCCAGTTACGGCAGTTTCTAGTGTGAGTTTAATAGACTGCAAAAATCACGGTCGTTTAACACACCAACCATCAAATGCTTCCCTGCTCAACTGCTAAGCTCTCCGTTTAGTAGGAAATTGAGAAAAGTATATTTTAGTTACACAAGCATCATATTTACTTGCTTAGAAGCTTTCGTTTCGGGTTTTTTCCTTCTTTCTTTCCTTCTGGGCTCTGTTTACTGTTTTCGTGTGTTTGATGCTCTTTAGTATAGATGTTTTGATTTGCGTTTTCTAGCTTGCGATCATTGTGTTTGTGACATGCGTAGCGTAATCCCTTTTTTACACGCAATGTGCTTAAACACGGTAATGCCATTAAACAAAAGCGATAAAAAAAGAAAAGACCTTGCATGATGAGTAGGTAGCAGGTGTGCTAGGGTATCGCTCGGTATAAGTTTTGATTTCTTACCCATTAACTAATGCCCTTGCATTGCTCTGTGAATATCATCAGATGTCAGTGTAGAACGTTATCGAATGCTATCTTTGAGTATCCTCTGTTTGTAAGAATGTGTGTGTGTTTATTTTGTTGCTGTTTAGATATTTATTAGCCTGTTTATCTAATTATGGACTAGTGAAACAATTGCAACAAACGTCACATCTTGAGCTATTATACCTGTCGATGCCTACCTCCCTAACGTGCGACTCACCGCTCATAAGACAGCATAGTATGAGTATAATCGTCTGTTAGTACGCAATTGGCTGGCGCAGTGTTAGTAGTCAAAGCCCTCGCAAGCTGAAGCCGTTGTTCTCAAAGACACTAACTACCCGCTATAAACCCAACGTGAAAGAACATTCAGTTCTTGTGAACTAGTGATAACTACGAGCAATCGAAACGGTAATAGTAATGAAATGAGTATCGTTACTGTGACAAATAAAGCGACAACCGGTAATTTAGCATCAGCAAGAGAAACATTATCCATGATTTTGATTATTCTATAAAACCAAGATTACGTTTAACTAGAAAAATAATGCTTGCTTTCGGAAAATACGAGCTCTTTGCTTAGTCTATGCTTCTACCTTTTAGGTGACCATCGGGGTTTTTTCCACCTATCGGTTGCATTTCTGCATTGTAAGTCTACTACCAAACTGCCAATAATGGAGTTGTCCGCTTCTCATCAACGTTTAGGCAATAAAACTAATAAGCGTTCGCGGTTCGTAGATTATTTGCATATTACTTGGATTTTTTGTTTTGCATCCTTTTTTTAAGTACATCATCATTCCCCTTTTTATATTGCGCATCACCGTGTGTATGAATACTCAAGTATAGGTTTGATTTTTAATACATCATATACTACGTTTATCATAGTCTCTTTTCTTTGCCGTTATACTTGTATTGTTGCGATATTGTGTGTTTTTTTTTTGTTTTACACCGCACTCGTATAAAATGGTGTAGCCAAGCAAAATATATTAACATAATTATTACACTAGCCCCATCAAATGAAGGAAAATAAAAAAGCAAAGCTTTCAAACATGGATGCCACGCTCGTACACACTCGTATTGCCGAACGAGTGCGTATGCTTAACCGGACACTGATACGAATTGCACTATAACTGTGATTTGTTTTTTTTTATTATTTTTTTTTTAATGTTGACATTATCGTAAGTACTCCTTCGATGGACATCATCACTACTAGCGAATCGGTTGTGAAATGGCAGCAATTAGACTAAATTTTGCACAAGTGCTAGTTGGTAAGGGTCTTAGCTTTCAATGGGTTACTTCGTGCCACGAAAGTGTACGAGCTTGAGAAAGGATTAGACAATCAAAGTCAATCGACCGTTCACTTCTTCGCATATTCCCCCTTTTTCCGCTAGTCTATTGTAGTTTCATATTTAGGAGCATTTAAACGATTCATTACCACATCTCCGTTAGCTACTGTGTCACCATTGAATACCATTGTTTGTTGTGTTTTGTAAAGCAATAGGTAGTCGTTTTTGTGTGAGTAGTATATATATATAGTACTAGTAGCTTAAATTTTTGTTTTAATCTTGCTTTAGCTTGCTTACCTATCATTCGGTTCGCTTTCTGTTTCTTTGACTAGCTTAGATAAAGATTATGGTTCCATTTTTGTTTCGGCACATCTGACGCTCGGCGCACGCCATTTGCAATGTTTGATGTAGACGTACTGCATGTCCGAGTTCGTTCCAAAACACTTTAGCTTTCTTCCCAGAGTAGGTTTTTTTTGTATCTCCCGACTATTTTCTTTTACCAACACTTCTCTTGCCTCTCTATTGCATCTTTCATTTCCATCTTCAGTGTCACAAAGATAAGTATGTTGAGGTCTAAAATCTTAATTCGATGATCCATGGACATTCAAGATTCAAGTTTGCAGTATTTCTTCCCCTCTCCATATTATTTCTCTTAGGCGATGTGTGAACATGTTGTCACGAAACGTATTCCAATCCGACTGTATGTGTGTGTGTGTGTGTGTATGTGCGTGCGTGCAGTATATAATATCGTACTTTACTTTCAGAAACGCAAAACTCTGTCTGGGGCCTTAAAACTCCCCAATAGAATCGCTCATCATGGAGTTTGATGAAGCCTTAAGAATAGCACAGTTTCATTTGCATGACATTATGGGTACTTTTTCGGGACTTTTCTATTCGTTCTATTTAAGCTTCAATGAGTTTCTAAAATGAGTGTCTGACTTGTGTATTACCGTCACTGGAAAGTAGCTTTTACTCGTGATGCTAGGTTTACTCGATGCGTTTGATACGAAATTGACCATATTACGTGATTTGGTTTGTTTTGCTCTCAATTACTCAGACCACCATTTCGTTTTGCTGAATCAATTTGGAAAAGTTGGTTCGATAGACTCAATTCACCCAGTTTGACGATTCCCGGTCTAAAGTGCCACTTCTCCGACAGCTAGTGTTTAATAGTAGCGATAAGTAGTAGAAATAGCACTAGTAGTTGTAGTATATGGATTGTTCGTCTGCTGGAACGGTATCGGTTTCGCCTAGGCGTAGGCCACCGTGGCTGACCGTCACACCGACACACCACCGGTGTTACCCGGATTGCTAAAGATGGAAAGGAAGGATGTAGGAAGAAGGCCGCTGAGAAGGCCGTACATGGGAGTTGAGAAGTTTATAGTCAGATCTCCATTTGATTAGCAATTAACTCCATCAGCTCGCCCGAATCGTCAACATCTTCGGCAGTTGCGATCGCGATCGCAAGCTCTGCGTCACCGGGGACGTCCGGACGAGCGTTGATGAGCGGTTCTGCGGTGCGTGTAGGATTCGGTCCGGCTACCTCCTCTATCTCAGGAGGGCCACTGTTCGCTGAATCCTATCAGAGAAATAATTCTCATACCAGCGCACTACCGGACATGGCCGCCGGCCGTTCCGTACTGCGTTCCCGTTCACGTTCCGTGGATTCCGAGCTAAAACAATGCGTGGAAAAGGAAAGATATTAAAACAGTGGATGGACAGTACTAAGTACGACGTGACGTGTGATGAACACTAACATATTCGTTAATAAATTTTGATGTGTAGTATACATGAACTGTCCAAACAAATTCTCTCAAATGCATCTCCTACGTTCGGGTACACTACAGCAATATCATGTGTATTAAAGCAACGAAAAGTATTTGGCTACCAACGGCAACAATAGGCACACAAATAAACACACACACATACATACGCACAAGAGATACTTACCTCGAGCGTACGGTTTTGATTTCGATTTCATCCGACGATACGGAGTTCTTGTTGGACGAAGTGGCCGACGAACGGCGTGTCTTTCCAATGCTAGTCGTATCGTAGAACGTTTCCTGCTCGATGTCAGACTCCTTCTAAAGCCGAATGCCGGTGACAGTGCCAGTGATGGAAAACACGTGGAAGCAGCCGCGTGCGAAGGGAAGACGGAACATCCGGACGATCACGGGTCACAAGTGGGAGGTTTTTTGTTTTGTGGTGTAAATGGAAGGGCGTGTAAATGGTCCCGCCAAATATCCGTACAGTGTGAAAATGAAACGGAGGTCCCAGAAAAAAGGTTAACAAACAAACAAAAACCAATTGGATAAAAAGCATGCATAAAAGCAGCGAACGAGCGCCGTTGCAAAATAATGGACGAGAGATAGAGCGCAAAAGAGAGAACGCAGGTGGATTCGGAGCGGAAAACGGAAGCAGGCACCAGCGGGTTACAAAGGTTACAAAACTCACGCACACACGCACACAAAACATCCGCTCGTTCCGAGCGAGTGCCTGTTGAGAGTGACTTCCGAACGACGGACCCCGGGGTTTCAAATGCTACTAGCGCATTCTGCTCTACTTACGTGTTTGTTGTAGTTGATGCGATCGCTAGAATCGGACCCACAGGATATACTTTCGGCCACGCTGTTAGCCACCTTGTTGTTGTGCTGGTTCGTCGGGCTACTCAGGGCGGGATAACGCTTGGAGCAGACCTGCGCCTGAATGTGCTCACAGATACGCCGGAACCGACGGATATTGCCGGAGATCAGCGTAAACGTAATGGCGAACAGCATGTCACCGACATCGCCCTGCTTGCAAATCGTATTGATGTCTACCTGTATCCGGACGTGCCGCTGGAACATCGTCGGCCCGGTACCACCCCGCTTGTACTCCACTCGGAAAGACATTGGCGAAAGGACGCTATGCGATAGCTCAGTCATCTGCAAACGAGGGCAAAAGATTATGTAGCTCGTTGGCAAACGTATGCTTCGCTTCCTCTGTAAGACTTTTCACTTACCGATAGAAAGGCATGAATCAGGTGAGCTTTAACCGTCGCTAGTGGCTTGCCCTTCACTAATACTGTGAACGTTTCGTCCTTTTCGGTCGTCATCAGGTTCCCGAACCAAGACTTTTTCGTCAGCTCCGGCGATGATTCCGGAGTAAGATGCACTTCTTCGGTTGATACTGGGCAAAGAGTAGAGAGTAACATGACAGTCAATTATGTCTACATTTCCCAAAATTGTTCAAGACTATCAAATGTGGTACTACGAACAAAACTCAGCATACTTTAAAGCGTTTTGAGTAAAACGCACGTGGAAATTTCCTTCCGTGGGAAGATCTTCGCCACTTCGCCCTACAACTACTTACTTTGCATTTTTCTACGATGAAACTTTGGACTTCCTAGGAAACTATTCTTAATGTTCGTCAGTCGTGTCTTCCACAGCTGGCTGCCGGTAGTAACGGCCTGCAGCTGTTGTGGACTGCCGAGTATCGGCGAGCCCGGGATGGCATTGATTGATGATGTCACTGAAAGGTGGCAATACAAAGGGGAACGACCATTAGCATGTGTCGTGCTGCGCACCTTCCTGCGACCTGTTGTAGGTACTCACTGTTGTTGGAGTCGGTTTCCGAAAACAGCCCAAC
Source organism: Anopheles funestus (assembly GCF_943734845.2). NCBI lineage: Eukaryota > Metazoa > Arthropoda > Insecta > Diptera > Culicidae > Anopheles > Anopheles funestus. The sequence goes on along the minus strand of NC_064599.1, from coordinate 69,562,755 downwards.
CGTTACGGCCGGACCGGAGTTAGCACGATGGTGAACCGGTGAGGAGGAATCGATGACCTGTGACTTGGTGCTGCTTCTTGGCGAGTAATTCGAGTGTCGGTTTGAGGCCGCATTTGGAGATGATGGTGGATGGAGTTGATCTGAAAAGCAATGCCGAAGGTTAATATTGTAGAGGAAGTGGACAATCACATCTGGATCCATACTCAGTGGTTGCGAGGAGTTGACTACGACACCGCGCGTTGGACTTTGATATGAGCTACGTGACAGTGGAACCGACGAGGGCGACCGACGGCTGCCGCTGCTGGTGCTACCACTGTGACTACGATGACCATTGTTGAACGTCTGCCGCCGGGAAGTAAGCGGTGAACCCTCACTGATCTGACCGTACGCAAGACTGCTGCTGCCATTGATTCGACACGTATCCAGCCGTTTCCGGGGCGGGTCGGCGATCTCGATAATGTCGTTGCGCGGTCTCAACACGTCCTCTTCGTCCTCGATTGCCGGTCGCCGTCGTTTTCGATCCAGCAGTAGGAAGTAAATCACCTTCTCCGTGTTATGGCTGGCGGATAGTGAGATATAGCAAGAAAAAAAGGAAAAAAAAACCATATCGCTATTGATTAATTCGTCCCCCTTTTTGCATACTTTTAGGCGCTAGTACAAGGTTCTTCGACATTCGAACGAACTTCCTGGCGAATAGCCAGGAAATCGAATCAACTGCCGTGCTTGACCTCATTTACTTACTGTGGGCTAAGCAGTTCCTGTATCAATTTGTCCTTTTCCTTGAAGCAACCGAGCGAACAAATGGCATTGAGCACGTCCGTGTCGACTGAGGACGCGTTCGGGATGACGTGCGTCTGGACTACCTCCATCATGGGTAGTTCCAGCTCTAGCTCACCCTTACCACCGGCTGTCACCCACGGATGTTTGTTGATTTCAGCCAACTGGCGAAGCGTAATAACAGCGCAAAAGGGAAAACATTATTGCTGGTACACAGCGATGGTCATCCGTCTGTCCAACAAACCGGGTCTACTTACAGTAAGCCGCTTTTCCGGATTCACCTCTATCATGCCCTTTAGCAAACTTTGGCAATCCGGTGGCACAAAGTGTGGTATGTGAAACACGCCACGTTTCACCTTTTCCAGCAGCTGCCGCAGGTTGTCATCGTCGAACGGAAGGGCACCGACCAGCAGCGCATACAGGATTACTCCGCAGGACCACACATCTGCCCGGCGGCCATCATACTTTTCGCCCTACGGTCCCAAACAACTCGGTTAGAGTGAAGGTTCACGAATGTTTCCTGTTCGTCGATGCGCAGGGTTTAGCTACTTACCCGAATCACCTCCGGACAAGCGTAGTGAGGCGATCCACAGGATGTTTCCAACATTGAACCAGCCGGCTGCAGTGACGCCATTCCAAAATCTGCTATCTTAATGTTATTCTTGTCGTCCAGCAACAGATTTTCCGGCTTCAAATCCCGGTGGCTAACGTGGAAGATGAAATATAGACGAATTGTGAAAGCAATGGCGTCAGCAACAAATGAAATGTATCGAGAGCAGCACCACTTTCAATCGTGGGAAGAAATTTAATTACGAATTGCAATATTTAAATCCACAGCCCCGGTATATTCAGACGATACTGCCAATTGTGTCCTGGACGGGTGTTTGTGCACCAAATCTCAGCATAGATGCCACTAGAGCAGGGAGAATAGAATTTTAATGCAACCAAAAGCCCTGAACACTCCCTAGGCACGGACGACGCCAGTGAAAGCCTAATGCTTCACACCTACAAATTGCGGGGAATGGACACACACTTCGTCGTCTGTGTTGAATTGAGTTTTTTGGACCACAATCAAAACATTTACAATTTTCCGTTTTGCCATTTCTTTCCCCTAGAGTATGGTATAAAGTGCCATAAAGTGTAATTTAATTTAATCACAGTCCAACAGCGCCGTACGTACGTACGTGGCGGACCAACAGTACTACACCCGAGCCAGACAACGTTTTTCGATGCGTTGCTTAAAAGTTGTTAGGAGTTGTTTTGCGTCTTCTCCTTTTTTATGCGTCCCGAGCAGTGGAATAGCCGACGGTCACGGTACCGACGATGGCTGGAGGCGTGCGTCTGTTTGTCGTTTTGCCAAGATTCTTGCGCTAACAAACCATGGGCGCCTGGGAACCGTCACTCTTTGTTCCACATGACGCTGGAAATTTCCGATACTTTGATTCGGTTGTATTTTGTTTTTTTGTTTCACCATATTTTTTCTAGCTCTTGCAGCCGTGGATACGGTTTCTTTAAACTTTTCTTTGTGGCATGTTTCACCTAGCGAACCAAACCCTGTTCGTCAACCTACGCATCAAGCAGAGGTTCTGCTTTTCCCCCGGCCCACGTGCATTCGGCTTATTGTGTTTGCAAACGAAATATATCATTGTATGCTATCCGTCGAACTGTAGCATAACACAGCATCTTGTGATTAACACACTAAATACGTCAGTGTGATACATTTACATACTTTCTTGCTTGTGGCGTACCATTGCGAGCGCCTGAATGTATGCAAGCACGCAAACATGCACGGCTAGTAAACTTGGCACACGACCTCTAGCAATTGAATTAAAACATATACCGCGAAATGAAAGCAATAATGCTACCACCAGTTCCATGCGGCACGAAAATGTCACCGACTACAACGATCCAACTGACGCCAACCCAGCAGGAATAGCTGGGCCGTCGGTTCGGAGATGTGTGCTTTTCTTCTACGGACATCCACTGTACAGTTCTTTGTCTTGTCGCATGAGGAAGAAAGATCGAAATTCGATTCACATTGAAATTATAATTTCCCATTGACCGTACTGGGATGTTGTTGAACGACGGAATGAAGCTAATCCTCTTACAACCCTTTTTGGCTAAGGGTTGAATGGTGCAAAATTAGAGTACCATAGTGAAGATAAAACGTTGTTTTACTTAGTAGAAAACCGTACCAATTCGTGGTGGTTAGTAAGCGGATTAAAACAATGAATTCTTGGTAGCATATCCAGACAGGTTTCATAGCAGTATTGGTAAAGGCACTACCGGGCAACATCCACAACTTTATTGGGTTCAAATCTTAAAGCAACCGGGAGGAAGAAAATATATATAAAAAAGAAGACACAAATCCTTAAAGGGAAAATTTTTCCAACATTCCTAATGAAAGAGAACTAAATTTTGGTTTTATTCGTTTTCTTGCATTCGATTAATATTAAATGCGAACCTTTCGCTTTACTTTACAAAGTTCAAAGATCGATTTTCACTTCAAAGACATATCCCAAAAATTACCAACCGGCACCTTTTTGTTTTTTTTTTGGGGCTCAAAAATCTCCCACAAAAGGAAAAACCTTTTCACTTGAAATTTGCAATATAATTGTATTAACAAACATACACTCAAAAAAAAACACCCCAAACCAGAACACAAAAACTTTCGCACAAAATAACAAAACGCTTCCAGCAGTGGTGGTGGTGTGCGGGAAATCTTTAAAAATTCACCGCTGCAACAAACGCCGCTAGCTGTGAATGTGCGGCACACGCGTAATTGGCCAAATTTCATTCCGTCCCCGAGAAAAACTAATCGCGCCCGATGACCCGAAGTACGCGGCCCACAAAGCACATCATCAAAACGTCGCCGCAACATCCTCCCACGGGTTCGTTCGAAACACGAAGCCAAAGAAGGAAAAAAAAGAATACGCTCAACAAGTGCCTTTTTATGGGAAAATCTCAATTGGACTCCTTTTTGGGTAGTCCCTTTTTTTGTCCTACGTCACCTTCTCGTTGTTGATGCTTTCGCTTTTACGATCGATAAACGATCGCACAAACGCAAACGGTTCGCGTTAAATCCTGCGGTTTATCCGTGAGCTTTTCCACTGCTTCCCAGTGCTTCAGTTGGTTAGTTTTACCTTCCACCCCATTAGCAACGGCACGTTGACCAGCACGTTCCGCAGGCACTGGAAGGTAGTGTACAAGACCTGCGACAAGTGCGAATCATAAATCAATTATTCAACCAAACGCTAACGCAACGGCACACGGAAGGTGGCGATGACGTGTGCGAGTGTGCTACACACACAGTATAGGGTATCCCGGAACGGACCGGGTTCCTATATTTCCGGGCACGACATATGATCTTGCTGTTTATGCAAAGCACTGACAGGCTTTTTCCGGTGTGCAACATTGCGGCACAGTAGGTAATTTGGCGATTTTCTTTATATCTTTATCTTTTGAACACCTTCATTTCTAGGGGAGGGTAAGCATGTTGTCCAAACACTTGCGGACATCGGAAATGGTGTACCAAAATAAAGCACAAGTGTCGTGTTATTGTTTTCACCTTCGCACAAAACCCTTTAGATGACATATGCGACTAAGAAAATCCCCTTTTGGGAGTATTGTGCTGTGCGCATTACATAATGTCAGGCGCTATCGAAGTTAACTACGAGCTCGGGGAAACAAGCTGGTTGTGTGTGTTTTTTTTTGGAAACATTGGCACAATCTGTTGTGTCATCTCTCGATGGCGCACTACGTGCACATTGTGCTACAAAACCAAACAACGGTAGCAAAGTGTTCCTTGTGGATGAAGGGTGAACGAAACGAAAAAAAAACAACAACCAAATGGTCAACACTTGGTGCACCGGTGATTACTACCGTATGTGTCGTAAGCACTTTTGTAAGGATTCACTTCCACTCAGGAAGAGGTTGGAATATCTCCCTGTTGGTTTCTACCGTTGGCCATTTCCTCGAGGTGTTCCAGTCATATGCTCACAGGAAATAACGCAAAAGTAGTGTTTTTTTTGCGTTACATTGCTTCTCGTCATCCGATCTGGTTGTATCACAATTTATTTCACACCGTAGCCATTTTCGTTACTGCCCTACCCTCGACCAGGTACACAAAGAAAGACCTCCCACAACAACAACAACAAAAAAACCGACTTCCACTTTAATGAGATACTTACCATATCGAGTGCGAATGGCAAAAGTCCAGGGCGGAGATGATCTGACGGAAAAACTTTCTCGCCTCCTTGGGCGTTAGGCGGCCCTTCTTTACCAGATAGTCAAACAGTTCGCCCCCGGACACGTGCTCCAGTACGAGATATCTACGCGGGACCAATGAAGAAGATGCTAATTAAGGACTGCGCGCACTGCCAGCCTGCTGCCCGGCATCGATACTTACAAGTATTTTCTGTTTTCGTACACATCCGTCAGACCGAGGACGTGTGGATGGTCGATTAGCTTCATGATGGCAATTTCTCTCTCAACCTATCAACGCAAGGATGGTGTTGTAAGAAAAAAAAGAACAATCCATCCCAGCAGGGAGATGTTTTCGCGATATTGGATCGAAGAAATTCCAAATGTTCAAAATATGCAAAGGTATGCAATCCCGCATAGCATCGGTAGGAAAGCAACAAAATGACATTAGACCACATTCCCCGATCGCAGCAGGCCAATGAACAGTAAGCGAATCGTAGTAGCAGTAGCAGTAGTGGTAACAGTGGATGATGATTGTTGACGAGAGAAAGAGAAGAAATAGGATAAGAAAATTAATTAAACTTTCAACACCGTTGCTGTCTGGTGTGTCCGTTCCTTCGGGCCGGATGTTTTTCGTAGCACCGCGAATTGTCCGACAAGAAGCCCTGCAGTTACTCGCGCAGTTCTCGCTTTGGAACGCTTCCGCTACGAGAAAAGGTTGGTGAGTAAACAGAAAACTCGTTCTTTTTTTTTTTGCTCGCTTCGCATATGTTTTCCTACGGAACTAATCCGTCACTTTTGCTCTGCAACTCGGCAAACGTTTCCAAGATAGGAAAACCTGCGGCATCCTGCCGAACAATTCGTGGAGTATCCCGGCCCGGTACGGGCAGACAACAAAGAAACGCTATTGGGGTCGGTTTCCATTACTTTCATCAGCACCGACTCGCTGAGTTTCTCTCGGTTAATAATCTTGATGGCCACCTTCTTGCCGAGGACGCAGTGTACACCGAGCTTCACCAGACCCGTCTGGCCCTTGCCGAGCGTTCGCTCGAGCCTGTACGGACCGACGTACTGGTGGCCCTCGGTTGTACCACCCGTGCTGGGTGTTGCATTTTCTTTCTGCACTTCGCGACTCATCCTTTCCCTAGCGCTACTACGGACCGATGTCAGGGAATCTTGCTGGGAATCCTTCCGCTACGTCACTCGGACGAGAAGCTCACCGTGGAGCTTTTACCGCACAAGAGATGATATCCTGGATGCAAGGGATTTCCCTGGGGGAAGCACACAACCTCGCACACCGCACAATGTTGGACGCGCACACAAACGCGAACGTGGTGTGGAGAAGGGTCACGTATGCATGGCGCACTTCTGGACACTAAGGTTTTATCTCGTTCGGAACTTGCAACTCACTGCCACTGGACCCGTTTGTCCACACTCACGCACACAACTTTATCCACCAAACGCTTTTGCTTTAGCTTGCTCTATTTCGTTTGGGACATTCAGTGGGGACAGCTACACGATACACGGGACACCTTGTGGTTGTCCATTCACTTCTTGCGATCCCTTTAGTTCTTCTCACATTCACTTCTAACACTACGGATAACGATGTAGCGAACTATTGATGGATTATATTCCTTCGTTTTCGTATCGGCGTTTGGCCGTATGCGCCTGCTGTATGATTCCTTCTAGCCACGAGGAAATCTGAACATGCTCCTGCGATTGGGCAGCTTACACACACAACACATACTTTTCTGCCCCGAAGGCTCTCCTTTTCTTTTTCTTTTTTTGGAGGAAATTCTTTGCACAAATGCACAAAAACCTGGTTAGCTGGTGGCAAATAATTTTAGCCTCCGAGTGGAATGAATGGAAAACCAACCGAAAAACACACACGCACGGCACGTGAAAAGAGGAATTCCCTTTCCGCCCATACACGCTCTCACACACGCATACGCATGCACGTACGTACACGCCCACAGCGCGCACGGAACCGTTCGAAAACACGGCTTCACAAAGAAATGGCCCGTCCAACGTGCACGGAACGGAAGTCGCGGGGGGGACGATCCTTTTGGTGGGTCCTTTTTACACCACACTTTTTTGAAGAACGAAACCGCTGGGGCAGTACTTAAAAGCTGCAATCTGCACACTTCCCAAATCGATTGCGCGAACGGGGTAAGGTCGTTGTAAAAATTTTCCGCACACGCGAAAAAAAAGAGCCCCACCACGGACTGCGTTTTGTGACTGCTGCGCGACACACTACCACGCGACAGAGAGAAGTGGTCCGTTTTCGCTACACCATTCCCGTTCAAGAAAAATCGATACATCTCACCATTTTGCGCGGCTCACCACGAATGGTGAGAAACGTGCGCTTCTCACCACGCGTGAGCACGTTGCTTTCTCACCGCGGTACGGTGCGCGCATGTGCGTCCGTTCACACACTGCTACTCACTGCTCGCTGCTCACGATTCGCTTCTTGCATTTTTGACAGGAAGCGCAATTTTTGCCTTTCTGCTATATCCATTTCCTCACGCACACATGCTGTAGGATACCGTCCTGGCCGCAAGATTGTGTGTGTGTACGTTTGTTTTCTTTCCGTGAGGGGTTACACAAAACGTCAAGTGTCTTCACGGTGCCTGTTTGGTAAATAAGAAGGGGTAGCTTAGTTGGGATGATTCATCATCGGTGGTGGCATCTTTGCACGGTGTAAATGAAGCTCTACTATAATTAAAGCAACGCAAAATAAGCTGAAATTATTTGCCAAATTAATTTAATTTATTAAACGACGTTATATTAATTTCTTTTGTCGAACAATTTCTTTTATCGTTACGGTACAGCTGTGTATCTATACACCTTGACCCGCTGAACAGTTTAGAATATTAGTCACGATACTAATTGTTTATTCTTACGTATTATTCAACCACTTGCAGTAAAAAAAAGAGCAATAAGAGCTGGTAAAACAAAGATTTGTGCTGTAAGCCTGTAAACAAAGATTACAGTGACCAGCGTGACTGATTGCTGCTATTAGCCACACAGTGCGTTGTCCTTTTTTCCCCTAGAACGCAAAGATTAAAGACCATTTAATTGCCCCATTTTGCATGCATTAGGCGGCCAATCCAAATCAGCGCTTTAAATGTGTGTGAAGTAAGGATTACACCATTTATCTTTACTACGTTTGCATAGTGTTTGTACATCAAATGGTAACCAAATTCTAGCAAATGTTTAGAAAAGTTTTTGAAAAAAATACTGTTGTTGTATTTTGTTGTAACAGGCATTACAAAATTTTAAAATTATAGCAGTGCAAAATTGCGCCATTGCGTGTTATGTTGAATTTTGAATGTGGATTCATATTGCATACATTTAGGCGTATTGCGAGTTTTTCACCAAATCTGAAACGCATTTCGCTTCGCAATATGCAATAACTATAACAAAATTAAATTATTAGACATTACTACACTGAATAGGGTTTAATTCGATAATAACAATTTATAATTTTAAAAAACAATTCCTTCGTACGTGTGTCATCATTTGCTCAAAATTTCTTTTATCAACTTTTTTCATTTGTATTTGTTTTTTTTTTAGTTCGAATTCGACGATTAAAATGATGTTTCTCTTCGTTTCGGTATAAGCTTTATTTTGCACGTCTTCACGCTTTCGGGTTTTTTTTGTTTTATATATCAAAATAAAATTTATAAAATAGCTAAATATAAATATATCATTCCATACACTACACGTGCCGTGCGAGGGTGTGTGTGTGTGTGTGGGTGCATGCTTGTGTGCTGCTACCTAACACATTCTCACACCCCTTTAGAACCAACGCAACGTCTATCCAACAATAGCAAATATTAGCCTTTCTATCATTCTTACACCTTTGTACTGCGAACCTGCACCATCGGTCATTGCTATCCAACTTCCAAAAAACCATTTGCCTTATTGCACTACAATCATCATCATCACCGGTATCAGTTGTGTGATGTTTTTTTTTTTTAAATTCTATTCCCTTTTTATAACATAACGGAGCGGGACTTAGCAAAGTGGAAACCAAAGTGGTCGCGAGTATGTGTGCGAATATGTTTTTTTTTTTTGCTTTTCTCTCTTAAATACTTCCCAATTGTTTTTGCCCATGCGATAGCCACACTCTAAGCGAAACGTTTGCAGCTGCTTTACGCTTTGAAAATCACCTTGTAACGCTTCTTATATTTATGCTTTAACCCTTCAATCAGCTATTAACGCTTTCTCTGTCCATTCTAAACGTTGGCTTTCATTGCTTAGGGAGCAAACCAATAACAATCCAAAGACGGCAATTATCGCTAATGGCCGTCCATCCTTACGAAGGTTGATGTGTTTAATTTTATGTTCACGGTACACGTGCGGATTCTTGTTTTTTGTATCAGTGTAAATATAAGTGCATTCGCACACGTGGATATATTTTTACCTTTCTGTGTGTTTTTGGTTCACGCTCGATAATTGTTCAATCATAGCTGTCAATCTAATTCATACTGGCATAACAACACATCGACAGGCAGGCAAGCGAAAAACGGTGCCTTATTTCCCTTAAGCTTCTTGCAACAAACCGCATGATATCGTAGCTTGATCGTTTCCGCCGAAATGCATTACAAACAACACTCTTTTAGCATCAAGCTGAACCTACGCAAAACATACTTCTCTCGTACGCTGATATCTTTACATTTGTGATACACAAATTTAACGCTTTCGTAGCGTCTTTGATTTTTGAGCCAGTTATGAATCGAATACCGTAAGGAACGACTGCTGACATGTTTGTTTTCTCTTCTCTATCTCTCTCTCTAGAAACAAAAATCAAACGAACTTGTTTTCCAAAAAAATTTACATCGAAAGCATTATTTTAGGGATTTGTTTCCGAATATTGTAGCATCTTAACTGCAAACTTACCATCTAAACTGCTCTATCTAGCATTCAAAATGGGTTTTTGATTGTTTCTACTAAATGTGTATATGCTTTTCATATATAACCTCGCGTTTGAATTAATCATTTTCGTTCCGTTTGAGCTTTTCGATGCAACCCGCTAACCGGAGGGCACCGTATTATTATCAGGTTATCAATCTAATGAAATCCAACATTTTCCTAACACGGGGTGTAGGATTCGGGCCAGCTTCGGGGGGAGAACACAAAAGGAAGCTGTCAGTTGCGCTGGTGTTATTATTGTACCCAAAAACAGACAGCTCTCAATCCTCCATCAACTCAACAACGGTGGATTCTATTTTATGATAATAAAACCTTTCCATCACTGTAGTGCATCGTTACGTTATCGACCAATGGGCTATTCATCCTATTCCTGCTTCACTGGTCTATTGTTAGCATTATTGCTGGCAACCATTGTTTTGGAGGATGCATTCGTGTTGTTGGTGTTGCTTCCTTTACCGCCAGCACCTTTAGTTTGTGCGACCTTGGATGTAGCGTCCCGCTTTTCGGTTGGTCGTCCGTAAGCTACATCCTTGCTGGAGGTCGTACAGGTCGTAATTGTGGCCGTAGTTGTGGTTATGTCTATCACAATTGATGGAGTACGCGCGGGTGCAGCCTTACTCGCTACACTGCCTCCCGCACTAGTAGTAGAAGTAGTAGTACTAGTAGTTGTAGTAGTGGTAGTAGTGGTACTTGCATTAGTAGCATTACTTGGGACGGTGGTTTTTGAGGTTAGTTTGCTTGGCTTGTCGTCTTTTTTTGGACACGAGCTGGCATTAGTCGGAGGCGTAGAAGTGGCAGGTGTTACCGTTGCTGTACGTCCACCACCACTTCCGGATACGCTCTTTTTCGGCGAACCTGTACTTCCTGCTGGGGTGGTTGACAAAGACCTTGTTGAGGCACTCTTCTTGGGAGATGCCTTTGGAGATGATTCTGGCGTTGAGCGGGGTGTTGATTTGGGTGTGGATCGCATACTAAGACGACGTCCCGGTCCTGGGGAATTATTTGCTGATCCTACACCACCCGTCGCTCCGCCAGACCCGCTAGCTCCACCACTTCCACTGGTAGAGCCAAGATAGATGGCGGATCCGGTACCTCCACTAACGCTCAAGTCTACCCGCGAACCGTGTATGGACGGTGGCGCTGAACCTGCAAACAAAAAAACAGTACCAGATATTGTAGAGCTGTGAGAAAGAGATACATGCCTCATGAAAGCTATATCCACCTGTATAGGAATACAACCCGGCCGGGCTGCTTCGAGGACGAAAGGTACTGACGATGCTACTACTACGTCGAAGCTCAGATATCTCCCCCAAGTCGATTTCGGCCGCATATTCACCCGCTGCTCGGGGGTTTTCTGGATTCCGGGTCGCTCCACCATTGCCCGGACGTTGGCTCAATGCTTTCGAGCAGCGGGGCGATGTTGGACAGGACTGTGCCCCTCCACCACCGGGAGTTCCTACGCTTCGTACCGACAGCTGGGAGGAGGTCGAGGGCGACGTTGAGAGCGATGTGTTGTATTGCTTTTTGGAAGAGAGACTCGGTTTTCGCGAAGGTCTCATACCACCACGGGAGTCTGTCCGGCAGATTCCTGTGGATGTAACGCGAGAACAATCATTGGAATGTTTTCTCTCTGACGATATTTCACGTTAACAAAAAAAACATTGCACATCTTAATGGAATTCCTTAACAGCATTCATGAGTGTTAGTTAGATAGTTTAAAACATGCTTTATGTGATTAATGCCTAAACTAAGATTTATAATCGAATGATGAGTAGTGATAATGATCCTTACGTCAGTAGTTCCGAAATTGTTATGAAAAAGCCAACTACCACGTTGTGCCTTTGTTTCTTAATCGAAACATTATGGACACGGTGATTGCAATGTCATGGTGAAGTGAAGATGGATGATGGATGTCACAGCCAAAGGAAAGATGTCATAAAAGCCAGCCGAATGATATGAAAGAAGCTTTTTTTGTACGAAAGCATTGCTGTATGATGCTGTGGGAAGAGAAGCAGTCTAGAAATAAGCATGATAAATACAATCGGTAAAATTTCGATAGAAATAGGTCACGAATTGAACATATGGTCGTTAGGAGGTTAACATTTTGTTAAGTTGCGAAAAGGGATGTAAGGGAAGATCTCTGTAATTGGAGGCAATTTATGATGACATTTATGACATGGAGTGTAGCTATAAACATAATATTTTTCATTTATTCACTCACCCGTTGGACAGTCTTTCCCGAACTTGCAGTGACCTTCACAAACGTCTTTACTTTCTAGCAGCTCTTCATAATAATCTAAAGCTATGTAACACTGCTCCTTATCGGTCGACTCAAGCGCTAAGCTAGGAAAACGTTCCTTCAACCGTCTTCGTTCCTGTGTGTGTGTGCGAAACGGGAGAAATAATGAACACACCCGAAACGATTTATCACGTTAATCAAAACAGGGGAAATAAAACTAGGTCCATATCCGATGGTTTCATCCCTTCCGAGGCATTCCTCACAACGATGAACGAGTCCCTAGGTGCCGGTCGTCTTACCTCTATCAGTTTGCTGGTTTCGAAATCCTGCAGCTGATTCTGAAAGCCCACATTCGGATTAGCTATCGAGCGACCAGCACGTACCACCTGGAAAGAAGAGTAAATTACTGTTGTGAACACCCAGGTCCCAGGTACCGTGTCTCTAGCTAGTGCCAGGCCCGTACCTTTAAAGCTTCCTTCCAACTCAACGGTGTGACGCACATGATGTAGGCAACGGCAACCGTTACAGAGCGGGACATGCCGGCTAGGCAGTGAATCAGTACGTTGCCCTGCTTCAGCCGTGCCGAATGGATGAAATCATTGCACACCGAAAAGTATTGCGACAGGTTTTGGTCCGGTTTATCTGCAGCAATCACACACAGGTAATGTTTATCCTAGAGGGAGTTGAATAAGATGATAAAAAACATGTCACATAAAAGTGCATTATGGCATAATTGAGTTTGTTTGCAAACAAGGTTAAGATTCTGCAATACGCCGTAATGTATGCAACTCTTTATGCTTTGTTTCATACTACGCTGAAAATGCGCCTATGTTGCATACATTCTGGCGTTTGCAATTTAATTTTAAACACAAAGTTCTCAAACAACCTCTTCGTTAAACAGTTTTAAGTAAGTTAGAGTGATGCTTTTCCAGTCGGCAATACTTTCACAGTAAAACCCAGCAACTCTTGCCATTTAAACCACTAACGATGTAGGTCGCATATACATTTTGTATCAGCTTATGTGTAAAGGTTAATTAACGAGGAGAAATTATGACATCCACCTTTCCCCAACTGTGACATTCGTGGACTAGATTAGGTTTGAATACAGTTGTACCACGGCATGTCCCAGCTCTGTTTTAAAACCGGTATGTTGTTTAGGCAACTACCTAACCACACAGATCATATGTCTGCCTATGAGCAACAAAAAATCCTTTTCAAAAACTTTTGTCCCACGGAGCACTCCTTTGGGAGGTATGCCGTGGTAGAACATTTGGTTCTCGGTCGTTTTTCTTGCTTTAGGTAGCACAATTTTAGCTCCTTGTTGCCAGTATGAATCGACCGGTTGTGGACCCTTATCTCGCAAACTCTACAGTCGAATAACCTCAGAGACACACACACACACACCAAACACGCTTTCATTGGGTCACAACAGACTTGTCGATGATTCATCGCACGAATGTTTCACTCAAAAAAAAGCAATTGCTTGTTTTATCAGGAAAAATGTCGTGACCCCTTCACGGCATGTCGAACGTGTGTTCCATACTGGGTAAGAAAATGCTATTCACACACGAAAAAGAATAATATCAGCAGTATGTGGCTTTTGAACGATAACCCACATCCTGCGGCCCATATAGCATCTGTGTCACGCAAAGTATTCGAGAGCAAGTATTGATTAAAAAAAACCCGTCATCCAGACCACTATACCACAGCTCTTCGAAATGCCATCCAAAACGTTCTTCAAACTACTTCTTCAAGTGCTTGGAATTGCCAGTTTTGCAATGGTTGGAAAAAAGATGATATAGCAAAATATTTGCAGAACTTTGCGAAGTTGAAAGGCTACTTCCATCGTTAATGTAATGCTGGATGAAGGATAGAGGCTTTTTATTATTAAATTTTGTGCTTTATAAAAATACGAACTTCCCGTATCGGTGTTGTGCAACCCCTTTTAACAGGATACGATACGAGAAGCTTTCAGGCGAACAAGATTGATGAGCGATTCTTACGACACAAAGTGGTCAGAATTCTGGGAATTCTTGAGCGATACAGGGAAATGGATAAAAAATGTTTCCCATACATTGAATGGTTTCCCCATTAGGCCCAAAGATCCACGTTGGAGAAAAACTTGGTCACGGCACGGGATTCTTTCACGCTGCACACATTATGTCCTCTTCGTACGCTTCCATTTGCAGCCATTTTACATGTGTAGAACAGTTCCCCTATCAGGGATTATGGGATTTGTTTCTTCCCAGGGTGTTCCCATGTACTTTGAAGCTTTACATCGCCATTTGTGGTGGCGTACAAAAGTTTGATCAATGTCCTACCGGGTACGGGGATCCTTAGCGGTTGTAGATAACAGAACAGTCTGTTCGATTCAAACAAACAAAAGCTCCAACCCCATCTTAAGTATCGATGTTTTTTATTGCTTCTTCTACCGAAAAATTTCTAGCCATAAAACTGAAACAAACACCGAATAAAACGTAGCTGATGGGTGCTGTAAATCATGCAACCATTTTGGCAATATAGATAACATGTCGTGGGTAGCGTCGTCTGACAGCGATGATGCATTATGTAAAACCTGTCCATTCACTTGGCTCTAGAATGGGCCCTTTTTTGAGTGGTACGAACATAACTAATGAGCTCTAGAAACGCTGCTACTCAAACAAATCGTTAAGAACCTTTCACAATACCTTGAGATTTTTGCGAACCTTTTCCTATAGGCATTTGAAAACTTACTCGGGCTGATTTCAATTTAAATACTATGTTTAGATATAGTTATTGGAGAAAGTAGTTCATTAGTTTACCCGAAGAGGTTGATCCAAATGGTAATGTCAAACAAATTGAGATATTAATCTGTGTCAGGCGGAATTAATAGGGGAAAAATAGATCCAAAATTGTCAATAGTCATGAAAAAGTAAATTTGTTTTGCGTATTGCATACTTTTAGGCTTCATTTAGACAGTCCAGTACAACAACTACAGGTGTTTCACCAGGAATCAGGTACACCTGTCACGGTGTTTACCTTTCCCGCCCGCTCAATAAAAAGTGTTTTCCAAAATAAATAAAGTTATCATCCGCTAAACGTATTCATTTCCCTCACCTAATGACAGAACGACGATAATATTTAATTCATAGTCGTCCATGTCTTTACTCCAAAACAATCCTGCACCGTTCTCAACGTGCATAAATTAATACCTCTTTAGCATAAGCGACAAAACCTGAACTGAAACTTATCAAACCGTCCCATAATCACGGTCTAAATAAAACATTCGCCCCAGCCGGAAACGACTTTCGGCATGAAATAAACTTTCAACGGAAATGAAGCAAGAATCACGATGGCGTACCATGTTTTATCTTACCCGTTTACGATCACGTCCATCAAAGGACGGCCTCTTGGCCGGTGATCAAATAGTTTATGCTGTTAGGTTCCTATTTGTTTTTTTTTCTTCTTTCCCATTGGCTACAAATGTAGACAACAACTTTCTCCATAAAAACATCCATCGTACGGTGGTTATGAATGTTGGTGTCGTACGGTTCATTCCTTCCTTGGTTTGTCTTTTAGCACTCTTCCGCTGTTACAGTACGGTTATTGATCTATTGAATAAGCTTTTACCACTCCCGGTGCAGCTTGTTTTCGTTAGCGAGACCCACATGGTTTCATAGTTTCTGCTGTTCGATGATGGCTTGCTTTGGCATGGTTTCTTCAATCAATCATACCGTTGATAAGCGTGCGATAATTGTGTCCATTATATTAATTAACGATGAACTACCGGGCTATAACAAGGTGGAATGTGTATATATAGTTCCACTAGTTAACAAAGCCAAGTCATGTGGGATCAAGTTTACAAAATTAATCACTGAACATTGTTTAATTCCATTTGTAATTTGCTGTTAATCAAGCGTTCTGTTTACTACTCATACCAATTAAAACGAATTAATCAAGCTTCAGATTTCAAGACATAAATAAGCTAACGAATATTAATTTACAGTTACTGTTTTTTAATATTGTTTTTAACATTAATTTTTAAGGCGTGGGGTTTTTAAATTCTTTTTTTTATATGTTCACCCAACGATTTCAAAAGGACTAAAAAAAAGATAACAAACAATTAAAACCGTTCAATTGCATACATGCGGGCGTTTCGTTGTAACGCTTTAACACGCACCAGCGTTACTTTGAGTTTAAAACGATCACAACGCAAGTATAACATAAATCAAACTTATTGAATTCATATGAAGAGCTTTAAATGATAGAAACAGGACTGTTGTGTAAATGGGAACTAGCATCACACTTACTGGATGAAATCGTCGTGGACTATCGTGAATGGAGACTATATGCGAGATCCCATATCGGTCCAGCTGCTGGTAATCTTTTGAGTCCCTATAGTTGCCAATATACAACCCGGGCATGACCTGTAACAAACCGCATCAAATTCGTGGTGGAAATTTAGCAAAAGCCTGCAATTACTGATGACCTAAAACATCACTTACCTTGTTCATGCCATTTCCCATCTTGCCGGTTTTTACTAATCGATTCTGTATCGGTTTTGATAATAAGCCGTAGCTGGTTGCTTCACCAGGTAGAAACACACCTGCCTTTTTGTCTTGCTTCAAAAACTTCTTACTACTACTGATATTATGAGCACTTCTGAGTTGTTAACAAACAAGCAACAACAAGCAACAACAATTTCAACAAATTGGCGCGTACATTGTTTGCCTCCCACACACTTTAATCAAACGTGGCCGGAAAACGTTTCTCCACCTCTCCCCGGGCGGGGGGGCTTTACACATCGATCGAAGGATTCATCTACGATTCAGGAATCCTGCTGTGATCCGATCGGTTCCACTTTCCGAGGTTGACAGCTGCGCCACCAAAAACCGGGCTCATCGTTCTCGTACACGGGGTCGTCGTTTGTACCCCGCCGGAAGCACTAACACCACGTGCCGCTCGTTCACGAACATTGTCCGGTGCGCACGAAAGCACATCGTTTGATTCGTGAGACAAACGGAAGGCAACCGATTGGCTGCTTTTGATTAACGTAACCATACTCACCGGCAGGCGGTACGGTGGTTTTAGCCGTTGCACGAAGGAAAAACCAATATCACAAAACTTTATTAAATTGACACCCCTTTGCCACTGGCCGTCTCCTGCCCGGCTGGATATTACTTCACTAGCGCACACACACAAATAAGACCAGCCAGCCGATTTGCAAAAACCGTGTTTGAAGTTACGTTTGTGACATATTTTGATTATTGCACTGTTTTCGTTCTTTCCGGCTGATGCGTGGTAAAGGACATAGCTTCGGGCGATGGTTTTATAGCTGTATTTGGTACCACCGACACAATCAAGACATCAAACCTACTTGCATTGAGGTCGATGGATATTGTTTTCAATTGATTTTGTTTCCTTCCTTTTTCTTTCCACTCGATGCCGCACTGGAACGACAACGTTTCGTTTCCGTCTTCCCTAATGTTAATTACTTACTTCAACAGTTTTATTTTCATTTTATTTTCATGGTCCGTACCGCTCCGGTAACGCCCGGAATCATGGTTCAATGGGTGTGTTACTTCCAGCTCAGTGTGTTTTGTCGATTCCGAGATTAAATCTCGTTTACTTCTTCTTCTCCTCTGCACGGTATTGATTGAATCCATGTCATTCCTACTGTTGGCTAGTATTGTAATTGCACACAGCTTAACATAACCATTTGTTATAAAAACTTTATACATTTTTTGTTTTTTTTTTCACAGCATAATTAATTTGGAAGTATTTTTAGTCACTTTTTATTCTCTAATGTTTTTTTATATATTCTTTTGGAATAAAGAAAGTATTTTTTTAAACACATGTTTTTTTATATTAAATCTAAACCACTTTATAAATTTTCACTGAACGGATTTTCCGTTTTCTTTGATTTGTTTTTTTTTTGTCAACACGTTTCTATCGTAGCTGCGTTTTTTGGCGTTTAGTACCGGTTTCAACCTCAAGGTTTAACACTTGCTAAACTTTGCCCTGTTGTCACCAACCGAATGGGTCATTAAAGCAACAAACGTGACGAGTTCTCGTACACGTTTTCCTTTCTACACATGTCTCCCAGCAAAACCGGGATCCATTACGCACTGATAAAGGACGCCTTGCCTGCGGTGGCATGCCGAACCACTTGCGTATTATGTAACGGCAAGCCGTATTCGTCCGAATTCGGCTACACGAACCAGCGTAGTGCGTGCGAATTTCCTTCTGTCCCGGTACGGAAAAGGATGTTCGAGCATTCGTGGCCAAAACCAACCAAACGGACGGAGAACGCGCGTACCGGAATGGTATATGCCTGTACCGCAACAGGAGCTACAACGAACTATCTTTCGGCCATACTATTGCTACTCTTCTTTCTCTCTCGTTGGTCTCTCACGCTCACGCGGGTGTGTGTTGTTTGGTTGAAATGTTTCACTTTGTTTTTTTTTTTGCGTGACAAGTGACGCTCCCTTATTTTTGACATCTCACAAAACACGCGCAAATCACGCAAACCGAGCGACCACGAGCGACTGGCGTAAACAATGTGTGACAGGGCTGCACACAACGGAGCAGCTGAGCTGCTTTCGCGAGCTGACCCCTAAAAATGTGAGACCCCCCCCAAAAACACACACACACAGAAAGATCAACAGACCTGCTAAAGGACGGTGCGTACATAGATAACACAGTATCACCGAACCATCTGTTGTTGTATTGTCGTTGCATCGTGGGCAAACTGTTTGCCCCAAGCGCTCACTACCAAGTACTAGTGGTGTGTGACACTTTAGTGAGCAGTTGCCCCCTTTGTTCACTTTCTTCTAAGTTCGCTTCGGAAGCACTTGGTACGATGTAGACAAGCCGACGACAAAACCTTTACCGTTGCCATGGTTGCCCAAAGTCACATTACACTGCTCGATTTGAGTTTTTTTTTTCTTCCTTTCTTTTTAAGGGTGACCAAGGCAGAGAGTTAAAGGAAACTGAGGAGAACACATAAATTCTCATAACAACTACGATAGATAAAAATTTTAGATTTGTTCTTTTCCACACGGAGCTGCTTCTACAGAATGTAACCAAGCACTAGAGATAGGGATGAATTCAACACTTTACACGGGTACAATTTTTAACCTTACCCAGCATACAATCGATACGGTTCTATTCAGCTATAACTCTTTTGAAAAGCGTCCATCCACCCGGACGCAAAAGTCACGGCATGCGAAAGGGAACAACACATTTTTATGCAGTTGCTTCTACCCCATTCGTACAGCACTATTTCCACGAAGATGATAGTGAGGGAAGTGAGAGAAAAAAGGCTTTGTGTACCAACCCCAAACTGGGGGGGTGGGACCGCACCAAAGTCCCCGGAAAAGCCGGAAAACTCTAACTTCGTTACCGAGCGCGATCGGAAAGCGAACGAGACTGAGCATGTTTTGCGTGCGGATGGCCAGTTTAGTTCGAAAGCTTTCCTCTCTGGCACGGTTTCATACTCTCGCAAAACTTACCGTAGTTTCGCTCCCATTTTCCAAACCACACGCTCCAGCAGCTGTACGACGTTCTCGCTGCCATTCTCATCTGCTGAGCAACTGCTTTTCCACCAAAAATTGTCGTCGCATCAGGCACACACAGGCGACTCATGCTGACGTGAGACAACGCTCAAAATTAGTCTGCTCACTCGAGTCGAGTCCTGTGGTGATTGTTCGTTTTTTTTGCACCGACGATGACTTCGTTTTGCATACACTTTGTGGTTTTTTACTTTCAGCGTTTCAGGCCAAAGAAGCAAGATCATCGCATCGCAAAACGCACCAGGTTAATTTGCATGCATCGAAGCGTTGCTGACATGATTCTTTTCCGTTGTCTTTACTTTCAACCCGAGTCTTTTGTTGTTTGCGAAGAAACCGCCCGCATAAAGAAGGGTTTCTTTTTTGTTTTAGATGTTCATTTGATGCTGCTACCAGTTTCAACCACTGGAAGTATTATGCTTTTTATGCTAAGAAAAAAGGTGACCATTTGGAGTACTCAGACACATGAATCAGAATGACTTTGTATCTCTATTTATAAAATTTCGTGAATATCACAAGAGATTGCCTCTCGGACTTAACAAGCAATCGTTCATATTAAACTTAGATTTTATACTAATATAAAGTTATGTTATAACTATACAAAGTTTTTTTTTTGAAGAAGCTAAAACATTTGTAAAATCAAGGATCAACAGAGCTTTCTGGAGTTCCAAAGGAGAGATTATTTAGAATTTTAAGAATCTTCAAAGAATCGACACATGACTTTACAACAAAAAATCTGAGACTCCAGACTCCAAAGATTCATGGAGCTCTAAAGCATCTTGATTCATTAAAGATTCATGAATCTTTGAAGGCTCGAAAATCTTTTAATAATCAAGATTTTGCACATTGTTTAAGCTTCATTCAACAAACATTTTTAATACATTTATATTCTAAGAGATTGATTGTAATGCCAATGATACAATTTGCCGCCTAAACTAATTACAGGCGTCCCCCGAGTTACGACTGTATTTGGGACCGAAAAAAGAGCCCGAAGTAAGGCGTAAATCGAAATCGTTGGAAGTCGAGAATACATCGTTTATAACCATTCGTAGAGAGTCGAAAGCTATGTTTAAATATTTTAGAGGAAAAAATAATCTAGAAATCATTTTGAATAGTATATTAATTGATCTTTTCAGTATTTCCTTAAAATATTTATCGAGAATGTATAAGTTTATTCCAACAAATTAATTTTTATATTCAGTGAAGACTATGGTATTTTAACGGTTGGCGGTGAAAATAAAATAAAACTGACAATTTGAGCAACATAACAACTGTCAACTGTCAAGATCAAAATCGTCGTATCTGCGAATCGTGGTATCTCGGGGGGGTCGTAACTCGGGGGACGCCTGTATACTGTTGTACTATAAAATACAATTATAGAAAAAATAACATGATTTTTCCATCTTAACGAATATCTACGAACTATAAAATAGTTATTAACAATGTGCTGCATTATATCGTGTATCATTAATGGTTTCAAAAAGTCACGAATCTTCTTTGAATGGATATGGATGATTCTTCTGAAAAGATTATTCAAGCACAACACTGGTATATTATATTGTATTTAAACTTTTCAACAACAAAAAACTCTTAAAACAGATAAACCTTTCACCGGCCCCTACAAAAAAACAAACTTTCACCTGGAAAAATAATGGCCGATCGTTTCAGCCGCGTTCGTGCTTCCAACTGTCTCATAAAATTCGCTCTGCTGTGCTATAAATCCTGCCAAGGTGCTTCTGTCTGTTTTTTTTTTTCGATAACGATCAGCTCCCTCCAACTGCACACTGCTGACAGAGCATCATCGGTAGCACTGATGATGATAACGTTCGCTGTTGCGATGGGTACACGATGTACATTCATTCGTACGATAATCTCATTTCATCATCAACGCGCTATCAACGGGCAACTTTCAACATATCTGCAAAAGCACTTACCAAAAACTGCACCAACCGTGTGCCGGTCGGTCTTGTCTCGCGTGTCACTTGCCAATTATCTCCATACCGTCTACCCTATACCACCACTGCAACTCGGATAAACAACGTACGACAACGCTACCCACCCTATCGGGATGGATTTATGGCACGGATGCGTCGATACATTATTTAGTTGATTTAATTGCAGTGAAATTATTGCCCCCGCACATGGTCTTGGTATGGTGCCGAGTCGCGTTTCACACCCGCCCCCGTAAAAGGGTGGATCGATCACGTATGAAAGATAGATTGTCATCGGTGACACTACTACCGTACGCCTAGATTGCTGCAATTTGTTCGATTAAATTCCGCACCACTTTCGAAGTGATGGAGACGCCCAGTGTTTCATGACAGCCAGGCACAAGCGGACGCCTGGTGGTTGGTATGAAAAAAATATTAAACACACCTTTTCCCATAATCAAAAGAACTTACACGACAGCGGTTGACTTGACTGGGATGTTATTAATGTGTAATAGACCGGAGAGATTTTATGGGTCACGATGGAATCTAAAGAAGGGATAAAGTGCTTGTCCCTTGTCCAATCGAATGAACATTTATAATTATTTACCACCCGTGTATTACACTGCAGCTCTACGTTGTTTGAAAAATTAAAGTTTTATACGACTTGGTGTGAGAAAAAAATATTTTTCACAATTATACACATAATCCGTTTGCGGAAAATGCGTTGTATTCTTGATGAATAAAAACAAAACTTCATATACGGCCCCTTTACGCAGTTGTACGCCTCTAAAAGCTCTAAAGCCCTTTACCCTGGTACAGTAATTTAAACGTTTTACCACTCGTGAGAAAAGTCCCCTCGTGAGGCTGAAGTATTCTGAATGGCTTCCTTTTTATGTTGGTAGCTACACTCAGCGTATCGCTACCACAAAACCTTTACTTGGTACATTAAAAAAAATATCCCATCCCATTAGCTCTTCTCATTCTGGTCGCATTTAACCAGCATCGGGCAGCTGCTACTCGAGCCCGAGGTAAATATTTGTGTGCCACAAATTCGTAGCACGATGCGGCTTTCCCGTGCTTCTGGGGCAAACGGACGGCCTTTGCTGTTGATGATACGTTTGAGTGCTTTGTGCATAACGTGGTTCGATGGGAAACCCGAACAGGAGGGGGGAGCGGGGACGAGAATCGACCTTCATTTCCTATTAATTGCTAACCCATTCTCAGTTTGCCCCATATTTAGCACTCCATCGGGGGACGAACTACGCATCCATACACACACACACTCACACACACAGACAGATTGTGGTGTTATTTTCCCGCAGGACATGCCTGCCGGCACCAAACCATCTTCATGTTTGCACTACTAACCGCATGCAATTCTGATTTCCCAGGATAAAAATGAATGCTTGTCCTGATTTTCTCTTCCCGCTTCTGGATCGTTTCCATCCGCCCGTCGTACTGTGTGTGTGTGAGCTTTATGGTGAAAATGTGCTTTATCTTCCCTAGCTACGATCCAGCCATCCAAATAAGGAAACCCCTGTCTCTATCGGTAAACCACTGGTCTTTGCTCATCTTGCTGTAAACCACAGGAAAGAGAGAGAGTTTAAAAACAAAACAAAACAAAAAAGACAATTTACACCGGAAGATATCTAGGTTCTTGGGAATGCTACACGAAGCGTCACTGTTGACACAGATGTTATACGATGCTGCCGGTTTTAGCCATCATTCGATGGATAAGTTTATGCCTGCCGCAGTGCTCTGGTATGGTGTGTTTCACCTTTTAACCAAGCGCGTTCATTACTCGCCATCAAACACAAACCACCATTATTAATTCAAAACATTTCAAATAGGTTTCCGTTCCGGTGCTTCCGTTCATTTACTGTGTCTGTTTTGACGTTGCGTTCACATTATGGACGGGTAGTAAAATCAAGGCCACTACTCTTGCGTAGCGTGAAAGCGTCTCAATGCTGCTTGCCGGCGGAAGGATAATGTAGACCAATAGGATTCACCACCATCGGTAAGTTCGTACCACATAAGCATGCCTAGCATGTTCTATCCATCTCAAAAACAAAACAAAACAAAACAAAAAACCGCCGGAGAGCATATCTCATATTTATGATTGTTTCGTATCCTTGTCCACCACCATAATGAGCCCCCCATCGCCAATGATGGGGGATGAAAAGAAGACCAACAAAAAAAAACAAACAAATTCCATCACGTTCCATCACAACGTTCCAACAAGCGGATGTGGTGAATCGATTTTTGTGCGGCTGCTGTGCTTTACGAGCGGTGAACAAAATCTTCATTACTTGCCATTCTTGCTTTATGAGTTTTTTTTTCGTGAACTCTTCAGCACGCTAAATGCACGCTAAACGGCCGAGAAGAACATGCAATCCTTCTTAACGCGACTCAAATGGAAAATATTAGTCAAAATGGTCCAAAAAACCACTTTTGACAACACACGTCGGAATGTGGAGGCGAATGCTTTTCCGGGACCTTGACTGACGCTGCATGTATGCGTGTGCAACAAAGCATTCAAGGTCACTGACCCACATTCGAACTTTTTGCAAGGCCGTAACTAACGAGCCGTGAAAATGTATCGCTTCCAGAGCTTTCATGGTAATCTGTTTGCAAGCTTTGGGTTATTACCGTGGAGCTTTCCAAGCTTTTTTTGCGCGGGAACACTTTTCTACAGTGATGGTAATAATTTTGTGTGTGTGTCATTAAATTTCATTACAGTACACAATCATCTGACAAGATGTAAACAAATTTATTTTACCTAATGCTTCGATTCGATCCGGGTTAAAAATTGGCTAAAAAGCTAACAAATGAACGACGAGACGGAGAGAATTATTGCTTATTGTTTTCCTACTGCTCAGGAGGACATGTTAAGATATTTCTCCCGTAGCAGACGACGCTGTTCCGCACGTGCGTCACGCTCGACCTGACGCTTCTTGTTGAGACGATCGTGCACGCGCTTCATTTCGAGTATTTCTTTCATTTCCTCTTTATCCTCATCCTGTGGGAAAGAAAGAACACAAAAGAAAGGAAATAATGTTCCCTTCAATAGTTTTACGATCACACCAACAGTACATACCGTCATGTTTAGTCGAAGAACCAATGCCCGACGTCCATCGGACATCGGTTGACTGTAGGACATCAGGTTCTTGAGCCGTTCCTTCGGTGGTACACCACGCTCCACAACGAGCACAATGCGTGCCCACTGACGTTGCCATTCGTTTTTCGTTTCCGCAATCTTCTGATACGTATTACCCATCATAGCGATCAACATGTTCACCAACAGGACGGCCACAATCACCATAAACAGTACGAACAGGATCTACCAAAGTGGTGAAAAGGTGGTTAAGAATGTACGAGACGAATGCTTCATTCCCTACCTTAGCACACATCTCATGGTCGGTGTTCTCCAGTGCACCATAATAATCTCCAAAGTTTGTCAATGACATCAGAAACATTGCTACGATCGACTCGATTGGCGAGGGCATTGGATTGGCATCACCGTCCTCTTCCGCTTTGTACGATAGAAACACAATGTAATAGGCCTGCGAAAAGCCCATCACAAACACCAGATAGATCACGACGAAACGCAACAGATCTCCCATTACCATACGGTATATCATCACTACGAAAGGTCCAACCGTTTTGAAGCCTCTGGAAGATTAAGGAAGGGTAGGTGAGTCTTTCTGAAGAAGAATTATACCCTTGAGTTCATCTAGACGTACCGACAGAAGAATAGGAAATACGGTGCCGTTGTTAGCATGATCACTACGGCTACATGGTCTTCTAGTTCTGTAAAACAAAGTATCTTTAAAAATGGTACAATCATCATTATGCAGCAGGAAAACAGAAACATAACCCGGGAGGGTGCCGTCATCTGAAAGATACGAACGTTTCGGTTAGACAACATGTCCAGATTTTTCGACTCCAAGGTACGCTACTACTTACAAGATTCTCGAAGAACATTTTCCGACCAAGAAACTTCAACTCTCGCAGAGCAGCTAGTAGGTAGAGAAACGATCCCACCAGTATGATCATCTCCGATATGAGTCGCACTTTACCTTCCATACCGTCGTAATCCATCGTATGACACTTGGAGTTAAAGAACAAACCGTCATCCATTTCGGATGGGTCAAACTCAGGTGATTCAGCTGCGCTTCCATTAAATTGCTGTAGATCTGTCATCTTTCCAACTAACATTCCCGCTCCAACACTTCCATTACTGTTAAGCGACGCGATTACGTTCTCTAGTGTCGATTCGTTCCACAGCAGTCGGCGAAGATCTTCCTTTGTGGAAGACGTTTTGTTGCCTCCTTCGGATCCTTCCTGCTCGTCATCCTCTGCCGGTGGTGGTCCATTACGTAGTGTGAAGCTCACCAACGATACGCAGAAGTAGCAGAAGAACATGAAGAACTGTCGGTAGAACTTATCCTTCACGAAAGTGTTCCACTTCGTTTTGAGCAGATCTATCAGTACACCATCGAGCAGATCCAGATGCTCATCCTTATCGCCGAACACTACCAGATTGAGGGCGGAATCTTTGCTGATGTTTCCCGTCTCTACGTCGATCGTGTCGATCAGTACCAGTGGGTAAGCGGCACAGGTTATACTACCCAGCTGCCAGTAAATTTCCCGCTCAATGTTCATGATGTGGAAGAACATCTCCACACGTCCGAGCTTTGCTGCCAGCGTCAATGGTGTTAGGTTTTGGTTGTTGCGGATACTCAACGAAGATCCAACCTCGTATCCCATATCGAACGTTGTGATCTTTTCGTATATCACAAGCATGTGCAGTACGGTGTTACCGTTGAAGTCTTTGTTGTCTGGGTCTGCTCCACGAGCCAACACTAGCCGATAGCATTCCTCCTGCCCAAGACAGGCAGCAAAGCTGAGAGGATACTCTCCCCAGTATACGTACCCATCGTAGTTCGTCATCTGCACCATCTGTACGATTTCCGTCTCTAGTGTATCGCACCGGGACGCTTTCTGATCCTCGGGACACATAAACGTACCACAGCAACGTTCATTCACATCGGAGTTGTGATCAAGCAGATACTTCACCATGGCTGGATCTTCGTTTACGATCGCCAGATGTAGCACACTCTCACCGTAGTACTCGTCGCACATATACACGTCGTTGATGAGCTTGGGATAGAAGCGTAACAATCGTTTCGCCAAATCCGCATGCAAAGATGTTGCGTTGAGTAGACAAAGGTGAAGAATGGTTTCTCCTACAGCGCCACGTTCCTAGAAATTAAAAAGAAGCAGGATGTTATCGCTATTAGTATTAAGTCGTTCAAACGAACATTTTATGGCATGGTCCGAAGTCACCCTAAATCATAACCTAACACAATTCTTGTTCCCATTCCAAACATAAAACGTCAAAAGTCCAAGGGGTTCAACTCCTCCATAACTCTACAAAACAAATCAATTACACTTCTCCAACCTCGAAATCTCCATCGAAATTCGGTCACCATTCCCCATCGAATGGCGGCCATTCTTCATTCCCACTCTTTACAACTTACAGCTGTCACAGCTACTAATACAACAACGGTCGTTCCGTTTGGCGGGCGTCTGGGCGGTTGTCGATGTCTTATTTCATGTGGTTCTTCTACACCTGTATGAAGCTTCACCTATGGTTACCGACACAAGCGCACGCGGAAGTAAACACACTGCGAGCACGTGTTCCCGAAGGCACGTGAATGACGCAACGTCGCCATCTTGCGCGCTTGTTTTGGACAATGTTGACAGCGCTCGCTGTTGCTTGCTGAAATTCCTTTTCTTTTCCTAGTTACGCTATTATGCAACCACACTGAGGTGGTCCTCTTACCTTCACGTTCCAGCACACCTCACGATAGCCGGACGGATTCATATAGTATTCCGCTTCGCTCACTTCCGGACACACGGCATCCATATCGAAATCTTCTTCCGGGTTTTCCATCGCGCGTATATCGGGCAGCTGTTTGTGGCGGGGCCGTTCCCGATTTCGTAACAGTACCAACACCGACACGGGAACATATTTTCCCTTGCCTTTGTTGTACAGAAACGGTTCGACCTTCGTCTTGATCGCATGATCTATCTCGGCATACTGTTTGTTCTGTATCGCACGCTTCATCATGTCCACGAGTAAACCACCACCCTTGAGGTTTACAAACTTGTACAGCGCCTGGGTAGATACTCCGGCCTGCTTCTTAACGCCACTGGTCACATTGCTCTCGGTATTTCCCATCGTAAACGATTGAGTTCGCGAACTAAAATACCTTTACTTAACATCCAAATCTCGGATTCAGAATCAAACACTCCTCAGACCAACTGGGAAACCCCAGCGGTCAAAGCACGGACTTGAAACCACCGGGCATTAACGTTTATCCACTGGCACTGGTTTTTTGGAGCTCCGAACAGTCCTGAAGCGGGACATTATGCGAAATAGTTTATTGAACAAACAACAGCGACATCGCTTCGGTTGCCTACGGAGGCGAAAGCGCAACGGTCGCCGTCCGTTGCGTTGCTAGGCGACCTTTACCTTTTCGCAGTATCTGTTCAAATGAGCAATGGCGCAAAATGCTTTTACTCGCCATAAACAAACACACAACCGTACCGTACCTCCTTATGGAAGGAATGCGCGCCATCAAGGTGATACTTCGGGAATTTACGAAATTGCTACCGATGTGTTCGTCACGAAAGGAAAGTGCACATAGTTTGTTGACACTTTACAGCTTAAATTTAAATCGAATTTAGTACGTTTTCTTTCGCACGAACAACTATGCACTTTGTACAACATTTTATGCTTTCATTGTTGTGTATTACTTTAACGGGGATTTAGTCTTTTCCCGGGAAATTTTCATTCCCGGCATCGTTATAGTTCGGTGTGTACAATTAAATAGTTAAAACGCTTATCTACTATTACACTAGATGGGGAACCGATACGTGGCAGGATCAAATGGGAGCGAATGTGCGAAGCCTTTCAAATGCATTCCATTGCATCTTTGCACGGATTTTAAATCTTCTGAAATTCATTTTACTAGCTGCTCGACGTCGATCATCACTGTTTAACCGGAAAAACAACACCGAGAAATGTGCCGAGAGAGTAGAGGTTGAAAATAGTACATTCAAAAACACTTTCTGTAACGCTTTAGCTGATTGAATCAATTGTTCGGTTGGTGTGTCTTTATGTAGCCCCGGTTCGGTCTTGTTAGTGTGCGCTTGTTTGCGTTACGTGTGCGTGTGTGTGTGTATGTTTAATGTGTGAGTGTCACTACAGTATGAACTACTCGTGATCGTATGCACTATGTTAACAGGACTATCCTAATCGTGTGATGTCGTCTTGTCTGCTCCTTTCCTTAAACAATGATAACGATGAAGCTAAAATGCTAAAATGTCTAAATGCTTTAAATGAGCTCCACGTAGTTAGCGGGAAACAGCCCATAGGTACCGTCCGGTGCCAGCCCCTGCCACCAGCCTTCATCGATCTGATCGATGTGCGTGATGATATCGTCCGGATCGAAGCTGATCTCCGAATCGTCCGCAGCCTGATAATCGTACAAAGCCCTCGCCCGTATCATGTTGTCCTCGTCGGACAGATCAATCGTTGCATTCGGGTCGAAATACTGTCCAGCGGCTACCTCAGGCACCTCCGGTGACACCACCGAAACCTCCTCCTCTGCCGTCACCGTACCTGTCCCTGCTAAGCCCGGTGGCGTATCGGCACCATTCTGGAGCTCGTTTTCTAGCTCCGCTTTCAGCTCGTTGATAATACTGCGCTCTTCAAAGGATGCCGTCGGTGAGAAAGGAGGTTCCGTTAGCTCCTGGGCCACCTCCGCTTGGATGTGCGTCGGGCTTAGCTGGGCGGTGCTGTTGAGGAAGCGTGCCTTTGCACTGCTCACCTTACCGCTCGCTTCGACCACCTGCTTGATTTCACGCTCCCGTTCCGTTTTGTTCTGATCGGACGCTTGCCGTGCGTAACTACGATCGGGCGAAACAGGAGAAGCGGACAGAACACTGGCACCACCCGTAACGCCTTCACGCTTTTCAAACTCGCGTTCCTCGCGCCGACGTCGTTCCTTGAATTGATGAAAAATAATTTTAATGAATGTTTATAGAAAAATGGATTCAACTTGAATCCGTGTTTGTTCCAAACATACCTGCTCCAACAATACTGTTTCATTGAGCTTACGCTCGTACTCTGCCTGCAATCGATGTTTTTCCTCCTCTTCCTCTTTGCGCCAAAACTCATCCCGTTCTGCCGGATTGATCTCCTTTGTCGGATTAACACGACTGTAATTCGTGCCAACCGGTTTAGGCGAATCTAAAACGAACAATCAATCAATCATACAATACGTTTAAATAATTTGCAAACAAAAAGTACCCTTACCGATCGCTTGTGAGTAATCTTTCACTTTGAAATCGTTCACCACCACCTTTTGCAGCTTCTCCAGTATGCGAGCTTCCTCCACATCGTCTTCGTTTGTCGCGTGCACCGTGATATGAGCACCGTGTAGCAGGGCCGTAACATCGCGCACATGTTTCGCACACGTTCCCTTCCGGGCGATTGGAGCACCCTCGCCCTGTTTGGGTTGAGTAAAAAAAAACGGAAAAAGAATTATTTCAACGTTTACTCACGTACGATAAGAGGCGGAAGTTTTACGTTGCCGTGATAAAAAAACAGCATTGTCTCTTATCGCGATAAGCACACACTTTTGGTAGGGCTGGTTGGGATATGTTTTTGCCCCAACATTTCATGCTAAAGCCGACCCTATGCCCATGGTTTGGAACATTAAATCAAGCATTTTGAATCGTTTTGCTTACCTGCCAGTTAATGAACACAAACTTGGCGATGCCCGTTTCACTGTTGTCCACCCTCAGGAAGGCGTACTGTAGTTTGCCCGAGTTAAGTTCGGCTGCCAGCTCGGAAATTCCATCCTCACCGGTTTCCTGCAGCTTGAGCACATTCGTCTGACCCTCGTACCCGAACAGTGCCCAGTTGGTGGCACATTTCCGATCACATACCGACTTCCACGCGCCAACCATGGCATCCCGGTGCTTCTGCAGATCAACCGACATCTTCTCGCGCTAGTGCCCAGTCAGTAACTGTTTCGATCGCGGGCTTCGTTGTGGTGCCTTCGGGACGGTAAACGTCCACACTGCTGAGACTGTAGCGGCACCACCTCAGAGAGCGTTGACCCACTTTCACGCACGAGTGCTTTCGTCGTCACACCGATCACACCAAATCAAGTTGTGAGGGGGTGTGGATCTCTCGTCAGGTGGCAAAGAACGCATTCAATGCACCATGCTGCACCCACCCACGGGCTTGCGCCGGCCGGAAATGCTCGATGACAAGACAATGCTAATTACCGAAAGCTCCACCAAATACGACGTGCCGTCTCTTACACGATTACCACAGCTCAAGACGTTCTCCTTCGTGTGGCGGAGTGGTTTGTTTAGAAGATTTAAAACTGCTTTTCGTAAATGCAAAATTTGTCACCGAAAACATCCACGATATGAATGAAACTGTCCACGGGTCACAATTTTCTCTAGCGCCTACGAAGAAACGCGTGGAACAATGAAAACCACCACCGAGTGTGGTCTATCTTTCGTTACACATTCCCAAAATTCTTCTTGTATATCGTGTTTTGTCTTTTTCGGGCATTATTGGCTCGGGCATATTTTGGTCCGAGAACCACCAAAGGTGCCACAGAACAGGTTAGCCCATTGGGATTTATCTCACTAACACACTGATACATTTTTTGAAGTTTATAGGCAGCCCAAATCGGGCGACCGATGCAAATAGAAAAACCATGTAAAAGCTCTTTTTACATCAAATTCCACAAGCAAAGGTAAGCAAATCTTTTTACATGCAACAACATTTGTGGAGAAGATTTAACAAAAGAAAATTTCCCAACTGAGCTGAAAATGCAACACGCGCTAGCCAGATTTAGTTCAAAATGGCGGACTATTTGCTATTGTCCAACCTTGCGTATTGTAATGTCGCATGTCAGTAACTTCAAAACATGTGTTTTGCGTTCCTTTATTTTGGTTTACAAATAATTCTTTTCGTTGCAAATCTCGCTCCATTCTTTGTTATATTATCGTTGTTAACTCGTAGTTTGAGGTAATATGTGTTTGTTGGTTTGCTCGGCTTGTTTTACTCAATTTTAGCCGAAGCAGATTTGCTTTTGCATCAAACCGAAACTCAAGTTGTAGTACTGAACCGCATACTATAGCTTTCACCCTTCAGCATCAACGTAATAATAACAACAGCAACAACAAAAACTCCCCGAAATTCGATCTCGTTCTGCTACAACAGGAGCAAATGTTGTCAATCGAGAGCAAAGTGCGTGAAGAGCAATAGAATAATCAAAATATAGCTAAAAAGTACTGCCAGCGTGCTGTAGAAACAACATCGGATTGCATTATTTGCTAATCTGCACGAGTTCTGTGTGTTGTGGAGCAACAGGTTAGAGCAGCAGGCGTTTAGACAAACCACCGTGAAACCGTCCGTGAAGAAAAAAGAACGATCGCGATCGCGCAAGAGAAGAAAGAAAGTATATTTCCGCGATCGATGTGATGCAAGTATGATGCAGGTTGTACAGTGCCGAGCAACAATGCGTCGAAGGGACCAATAGCGTTGTGCTTTCCATTATGTTGATTTTCGATTCCGTCCAAAGGAGACTGAGCCAGAAGCATTTCTCAATCGCCAAGTAATGATCGAAGCGAATGTCCAATGCGCTAATCCATCTTCAATCGCAAGTTTCTTTTCGAGCGTAGTTACATTACTGTTTGTATTAATACTGCGATCCTTATGAGTATTTTCTCAAAAAAAAAAGAAACGATCCCATAAAAGGAAATCTATTTCGTGTGTGCCTTTCTGCCTAGTCCGGGATCCTTTGCAACTCATTGAAAATAGCCCCTGATAGTCCCATTACGATCGTAACCGAAGAAGGCTCCACTAAAAGAAAGGAGAAGAACGAAACAGAGACAGACCCTTGTCCCCTGCACATGCCGCCCGACCCGTGTTGTTCGTCTTGCGAGCGTCTTCTCCAAACCGTCTTCCAACTTCATCCGCTGCTTTCTTCGTTGAGCAGTTGCGGAGCCGCGGTATCGCGTTGGGGTCGCGGTAAACGCGAACAGGCGTTGGTTAAAGTGAAAAAGAACCTCCTCCATCATCCAGCTTCCGTGGGAGGAACAGAGATCGCCCGGAAAAACGAAGAAGACACAGTGCACAGCGAACTCGCATCTCGTACTCACTTTGCCGTTCGAAGATGAGATGCTGAATTGTGTAGTGTGTGCGTTGTTACGCAAATAAAACGAGTTTGTGATTAGTTTAATCGAAGTAAATTATTTCCCAGTGTACTTTACACCAGTGGGTCCAAAGATTTGGATCAAAGTGCCAAACAAAACAAAAAATACAGCCCACCATCTAGGAAGCTAGCTCGTGAAAGGTTCGCAGTTTTGACAGTTGTTTTCTCATCGGGCTCCATCTCATCTGGTGAGTTGCGCGGGGCTTGTTCACGCTCGCAGTGTCTTCACGATCGAATCACCAACATCGTAAACGGAACAGAGGACTGAAATCCTGCTGGCAAGGAATAAAGCACCATAATTGTGTATTGATTTCGTACGCTGGACGAACGGCGGACACATCGCGTACAAACGATTGATCGTTAAACAACCTGCAAGCAGGTTAGCAGGGAGTTTGGACTCCCACACCAGATACGATCATCAGCCGTTGTTGCATTTCTTTCTGACGAACCGGTAGGGATCGCGATCCCGCAAACGCTGTCACGCTGAAAAAGTTAGTGCAAACCCGTCTCAAGATGATCCGTGATCCCGGTGGTACAAGTCCGAACGAAAATCAAGGTAATGTAATTTTAAGCAGCTAGCAAAGATTGGGTCCCGTTCATTGCTTTGTTTTTTTGTTTCCATTTCAGACTCCCCACCTTCACCTAAGTACGATCGAATATTGGGGCGCCCACCGCCCATGGATGACACGGAAATACCGTTGGACATGACCGTCCGGCGGAAGGATTCATCCGATGGTCAGGGATCGCCTACAGGGAACGATCAGTCGCGAGATGTACCGATCAATCTGAATGTGCGCCCGAGTGTCATAACAAAAGCACCGCCACCACCAATAAAGAAACGCATCAGCCACATGCACACCAATGGTACTATATTCCAAGCAGTAATCCATCCCAGCAGTAATGCGGACAATGCACAATTTATTTTCTCTAATGTTTTGATTTCTTTCACTACAACAGGTGAAATCGTGCTTAAAAGTAGTGTTAGAACAACTACCGCCACTACAACGGTCGAATCGGCACCGATCGTGAACGTTTCGTCCACGTACTGTGACGTTTCGATCGAGGAACACTTTCGGCGCTCGCTCGGTCCAACCTACAGCTCTATTTACGGCGATAAGCAGCAGCTACAGCAATTGCAACTACAACAGCAGCAGTCATCGGCACTTAATGCTTTGAACAACAATACCAGCATCGGTGGGCAAGGATCACCAGTGCATCATCTTGTAACACAGCATAAAGTGCATCCACTTCCGATTCCGCTGTTGCTGCAAAAGCACACGATGGAAACGAGCGAATCGTTACCGCTTACAGGACCGGCAGCAGGCACGGGCGGTGGCGGCGGGATGCGGAATCACAGTAGCAGCAGTATTAGCTCCAGCTCGTCCGTCAGCTCGAACAGTAGCATATCCAGCAGCCTCAGCAATACTAGTGGCATTAGCAGCAGCAGCAGTACTACTAACATCAGTATCAGACCAACCGGCCCGATCGGTGGTGGAATACGTGTGGTCGCACCGGATACGATCGAGCTGAAGCTCTCGAGTGATCCCGCACCGCCTGTACCGCTCGTTCCGGCCACCGTCCTGCCACCGTCGCCCGGTGCACCCTCATCGGCTGCCAGTGTAGCCATTGCGCTAACATCACCGAAACATCTGCACCAGCAGCCACCACCGGCAATCTCGCCGGCCTCACTCACCACCACAATGTCCCTTTCGTCTTCGTCGCCATCGTCATCGTTAGCTTCGTCT
The DNA here is from genome assembly GCF_943734845.2 of Anopheles funestus. Taxonomy (NCBI): domain Eukaryota; kingdom Metazoa; phylum Arthropoda; class Insecta; order Diptera; family Culicidae; genus Anopheles; species Anopheles funestus. The sequence goes on along the minus strand of NC_064599.1, from coordinate 69,528,057 downwards.
CCGGCACCGTTTCTTACAACGCAGCAGCAACAAAAGAGGCCCGATTCCGGTGAAGAGGTTGACGATCATTTCGCGAAAGCCCTCGGTGATACGTGGAAGAAAATCCAGGAGAGTAATATGAACTTGTGAGCATCATCATCCATCACCACCTGGGTGTGTACACGTAATATGGGCCACAATGACTTCGTTTTAAAATACGAACGCTGTGAAAAACGGATTGAAACCTGTTTTACCGGGACCATGCCATTTCAATGTGCCCGGCATGTTTTTGAGGTACAATCCTACACTTGTTTCCGTTCTTTATTCTCTTGGATTGTATGTTTGTAGTTCTCGAGCTGTTTTTTAAACTAATTATTAAGTTCCTTTCTTGCTAAGGGTAAGCGAACCATTTTAATTTGTGATTTTGATCGAGCTGGCAATCGAAGAACTGTTTGTGCTGTCAAAGGACAAAAAAAAACATGTCGAAATTGACCAGCAACCAGTACGAGATTGTTTGAAGCAAAAGTGTTAAACTGTGCACTATTTTTTATCGCTTTCCTAAAATCTAAACCATACACATTAGACGGAAGGAAGTTTTAAGCTAGATTTAAGAGACGAAAACCGAGCAGTTTCGGTTAGTTGTGCACGCGCGTCTGTTGTATGTTTAATAGTTTGACTATTTTACTATCACTTTGAAATATTTACCTACCGTGTGCGGGCATATGAGGAAAAGAGTTCAATGGTGCAATGGCAAGAAACACGCACTCTCTCACACACACACACATACACATTTCATTGACTTGTTTAAAACGAGTGCATTTACTAATTCCTTTCTTCTTGTTGTGTTGTTTTATCTATACGTATGCGGAGCGATATCAGCGATATTGCATACATATTTCGGGAATGCCGTTTGCCCAATATATCTTGCTTTCTATTACACAATTCTTTGCTAAAGAATTTTAAAGTTTGGAATGGGTTTTCTTAGGACGGTTTAAAAAAAAACGATATGTTTACGAATACTTCAGTGAGATGATATTTTATTAATATTAATTGTAAGACCCGAGCTATCTTCCAACCATTACACTTGCATGTAAAAACAAACAACAAATCTTCGATAAATTGAACAAAATGGTCAAATCTCAAGGCGCGAAGGAATTAAACACTCTTTAGTCTTCTGCGACAAGAGCAAGATAGAACAAGACAAACCATATTCATGAGCACTGCGTTTTGCACACTTTGCAATGCAAATTTCTATGAACTGCATTTCCGTTAACGCTGTGAGCGGTTCGTCTGCTTGTTCTTATTTTTTCTGTATTGCTTGTAGAATAATGTGAGTTTATTTTAGATTGAATCGTTCTAGATAGTTTCACACCTTTTAAGCGAACGAACGAACCCATAACTGAATATCATATAGTGGTTAAAAAAGCTGTGGCCTTTAAACAGATAATGTTTTAATTTGCATAAGTTCCTGTAGCAAACAAACAAAAGCAGAGCAAACGAAACGTAAGCAATCCTATAGATGCTGATAGCATTGCACATTACTACACTTTTTTGCGTAGTAATACGCACACTTTTTGTAGATGTAGAAATACCATAATGTTTCCCTGCGAGAGCAGGTTTCACGTAAGGATTTGTTTATCGTTTGTACGTCCGTTTTGCTCGTACTGCTCGAAGTGATATAGTAAACTAGCGCAAAACAGAACAGACATGGAATGGATGGTGTCCACGTAATGGAATCAGGGGGTAATTTTTATCTGCAATTACACTTCCTAAATATCCTTATTATATAGTAAGTTAACATATTAACACTTGATTGAACACTGATTTCCCTGCCGTATCAAACCGTGTTACAGCGTAGTTGTAAAAGGATGCGATCTCGAAAACCTTCCTTCCTTTTTTGCTTGTACCGATGGGCACAGCTCGTGTGTGTTTGTGTGTTTCTTAGTGCGTACTACAATGGCAAAAAGGATACCTTCCCCACGGCACACGGTCTTGTTTTTTTTTGCGTTTTGCTTCTGCTGATTGTTATTTAAGTAAATGTGCAACGTTGCCGTTCCCTTGTCGGGTACTGATTTCGAATGGTGCTAGAACGATTTCATATGCCATCTAAGCACCGATAGGAAGCCAGTGCCCGTAAGGATCAATCGTGCGGTAAAAGGTATTCACAATCCTTTCCCCCCTCCCTAAAAAATGCACCTATTGGTTTAATGTGTAAGCAGCTTTGATTTGGTTCTCTAAGAACAAACACGCATTCAAAAACTACATTTGCGCGAACGAGTTTTGTAGCCACATAGGTAGAGATTAAGTTGAGGACGATGTAGCAGGATTTTACGTACTAATAGGAAGGAATATGCAATAGATTTCCACCCTTCCCCAGGAGGCAAGCAATGGAGGTTGTAATTGAATCAAAATTTTAATATGTTTCACCGATGTGCGATATATCGTGGGTGTACAGTTTTAGCCTTGGTAGAAGGATGAACGGAATGTTTTTTTAACTATAGCAATGTAAGCGAACTGAAATCAAACTATGTAACGTTACGACATTATTATGCAACTTCGAGCGAAGATTTGTTTTAGAGAAGAAAAAAAATCTATATGTGAGTGATCTAGGAAAGAGGAACGCGATGATCGAGCACGCGATCGAACAGCGATCGGTGTACAGTGGACGATATATGGAAGCAAAAGCACGATGATACATATTTTGTGATAAAGTAAAAAGTGTACACTAACGACAAATAGGTGCCGTCTTGTTTCCACGATGCTTCGGATAACGATAGAAAAAGGCTCCGTACTGCAGTATCACACCATTCACCACACTTTTAGCACTCTCTTGTCACCGAAATTGTTAAAAAAGATGCGCGGTCACTTGTATCACTGCCTACACAGCCCGAAAACGGATTTCTTCCCATACGCTGGTAGTTTCTTTGATAGCACTGTCCACATGCGGGCACCAAACTCTCTCTGCACTCGGGCGGCCAAACACTTACTGCGCCCTGCTAGTGATCAAGTGAACGGTTTAAATCAACAATCCTTCCTACCTTCCTAGCCCGATATCTCCTACTGCTACTACTACTACTGCCACCAGAAAGAGCCCAACCAGGTGTGCGGTTTGGTGTGTCCCTCTCGGTAACGAATCTAGAACGAAGTGAACTATTAACGGCAGGCTGTGGAGGCGTGCACGCAGAGGATGACGTACGACGGGTGGAGTCATCCGATACGATACCCGGTCGTGCAACTGCGAACAGAGATCACACACTCGGCTCCGTTGTTGTTGCGCAAAGCTCGGTGGACGATCGTGTAAAAAGGAGATCTGGATAACCTTTCATACGTGCAGGCACCGCTTCCAACCGTCCAAAGGTAAGCTCATGCTTTGTATGCGAGGTGCCACGATCCATGAAGCAATGCACGCAAAGGGAACGGATCGTATTACTTCTAACCTCATGCCAAACTCTCCCGATAGTCGACCCAAAATCCACCGCAACCGAGACTCCGTTTTGTGCTGCGACTGTAACTTTTCGAGCGCCTGGTGGAATCGTTTTACCACGTGATTCTAGTGTTTCCTCCTCTCGGTGGTGTGGAAACTGCACGGTACGACTGGCTGCACACATATCTGCGCTTGTGAGTCCGTTTGAGCGGATGCACTTGTTTCTCACGTGTAACGGAGACGCTAGCAAAACACCTGATCCGTTGGTGCGACTGCCCGTTGTTTCCGGACGTTGCGCACAATGGAGATGCAGTACCAAACTGTACTGAGCCTGAAAGCTTTTCATTTATTTTGCTATTTTTTTATCCTTTCGAAGGGTGTGTCTGTATGCTTGGGATATTGTTCAGTGTTTGTGACGAAGTCTGTGCTATTCAAGTATTGCGCATCCTTGGGGTTTGTTGACAGACATTTCCTTTCCAGTTCGTGGAAGAAATGTAACGCACAATCTTAATTACGCCTACATGGTCCGGAATTCTATTAGAATGCAACCTTCACCATGTGCTCAGTGGTATTTGCAAATGTCACATCTTCGTGACGTCTTCAAGAAATAGTAGATGTCTATTATTCGTTGTCTCCGCAATATGAACCCCTACGCTGAAAGAGTTCCCAAAACCATTCGCCATAAACCATCAATTTGAGAAATGTAACCTTTATGTTTGGGACTTGCAATGTAGTATTCCTAGCACTACACGACAAATGAACGAAACCTACACGTGTTGAAACCCATATCTTGCGAATTTCAATAGGTGTAGGTTTCGTTATCGTTTCATTATTTGTACTTTACTGTTTAAATGGCAGAAGTACGCAAGTATATGGAAATGTGAAGTCGGCTAAACTTCTAGAGTTTCACCTATAACATCTACTGTGTTAGGTGAACTTTTTATTACTCCTGTTATTTAAAAAAATCTATAAAGCCTTTTGGGAAAGGATGTCTGGTGCCCATGATAAATACTTAGTAAAGTTCTCATGCAGTTCCATATCTGATGAGCGTGATGTATAATCATTCATAAAACTATATTTTCCAATTACTCTAAAAAGCTCAATGAAAGGAAACTAGTTCGTAATGGTATTAGCAACCCCCTTGCGTTTATAGTCTTTATGAAAAGAGAAAAACTTATCCATGCAAGGTTGTGCTACTTCGAGAGTTAGAAAGTTCAGCTCCCGAACGGCAACCATTCATGGAATAGAATTGCCTACCGGTCCGTCTCCCTGTTAGAGTTCGTAGGTTAATTTAATTTCCCATTTCTCCATTCAGTGTGCACTGCTTCTGCATCAATCAACCGGAACTACTAGAACGAGCGAATAACGAATTCACCTGCCCGGCTGGTGCCCTCTCAAAACCCGTTCAGCACCACCGGGCGAAACAATTGATGAATTAAACTTCCATTTTCTATGTGCCCCAATGTTCCGGGCCTCCTGCCCGATAACGCATGCGAACTTGCCGATATAGCCAAGCGACGGATGTGGAAGTTGTCCTTGCCGTGCTGCAGTAGTAGGAAGAAATCGGTCGCAGCTCGGTTACCCAACAGGCCTGCAAGTTGCAGCAAGGACGTCCAGGCAGCAGCATCTACCGGTGCAGTTCTGGCTGTTCTGCTGCAGAACCTTACCCCTTTTGCACCAGATAGTTGCTACCCGTAAGAATACCGTGTCAATAGCGCTCCTCCAACCCTGAACACCCCGATGAAACGGTCAAATTCCATGAATGAATCCGAAAAACGACACAAGCACAAACGCGCTCTTTCTCACTCTCTCCTGCTGCTCGGTCGGCCGTTTTACGCTTTGTCGCACTCGTTGTTGTTGGGCTGGGCGAAAGAATTCGTCCTTCAAGGTCTCGCGGATGTCGTCCCGCATAACCCCCCCTCGTAGCTGGTGGTCCAGTGAGGGAGACGGGAGATCCAACGATGTTTATCCCTTGTCATCCCCTTGCTGCCGTATTGGGGGGAGAGGCCACATGACAGGTTGGTCGGTCGGTCGGTGCTCAAAGTTGCTGCGCGCATGTGCGTACCAAACGAGGCGACGGTGAGAAAGCTGGCTGGTTCTGTTTTAGTTCCCATTTCACTTCTTCGGAGGCTGCAAGTACCGACATACCAATAATTCTCCATCACGGCCGGGGCTGGTACCTGGCACATGCGACTGTTTTGAGTGTGTTCTGTGCTGTGTAGGGATAAAAAAGTTGCACCAGGACATCCAGCATCAGTGCTATATGTCAGATGTTTTGTTGGAACGGGCCCGCAACCATATAGAGGTATCGGTCCTGTGTGGTACTAGGTGTATTTCATAGATTATGTTTTTTTTTGTTTCTTTCTTCGTGGCAATTGTTGTGCAAGGACACGGACACGGTGTAACAGAAGCTTTGGAGTTCGGTATTCATTGGGCACGAGGCCCATTTTATTTACAGTGCCCTATTAGAGCGCAAACCCGAAGGGAAGATTAAGTGTGTCTATTATCAGTAACGCTGTGCTGAAAGTGATAAAAGATAATAATGTACAAAATACAATACCGCCTACCGCTTGTAGTGAGTGGCCTGGATGTAGTCTTGCGAATCATCGCATTATCCTGTATCCTACGCAGAATGGGCACGCAAAGCTTTCAACTTGACGTCAATAATCGACCTGTGCGTGGGATCAGCACGGTTTTTCGGGGTCGTCTACATCAAACAGCATCCGATGGCGCCCTTGCTGATGCCTTTACCGAGAAAACAGAACGTTGGACGCCGCCACGTTGTACGCTTTTCAAGAACGCCCTCCCATTCGCACGTCATTGCTTACGCATGCTGCCGTGTGGCCGTGGGTGATGCAGAACCGACTTGCTGACGACGACGACGACGACGATGTTGTGTGCGAAATTCATTATCCTTTTCGAAGTTGTTTTTTCCTTGAGATATGCCGATCCCCGCCCGCGCTTACACACACACACACGCGCGCGGGTTGCCGGGCATTCGAGAGTATCCTTCTAAAACATACGCCTTCGCACATGAGTTCGAGGCGTCGGGCAGCATTCCTAGAAAAAGGATTTACGCAATCCAATTCCCCGAGAGTTCTAAAAATGCGAAACAACCGAGGCTGGGCACGCGTGGGCACTGGGCTGGCGGGCGTTCCGTCTGGAGGCGTTGAAGGCGTACTGCTGTTCTTCTCTTTTCCAATGGCGCAACCTATGCCGATAAGAAATTTTTGAGGCGTTCAGATGTAATTTGAAAACGGACCGCACCTTGTTTCGGTTGCATTACGAAGCGGCAGTGTATCAGTTTGGTTGTGCTTATGGAGATTAATGTGTGTGATTATACTTACAGGCAAAGAAAAAACAATTTTAAGTGAACTAACGAACAATTTTATGCAAGAAAAGGTACTGCGGAAGTAACTGCTAAAAGCGAAATTCAAGTGTAGTGTTAACTAACGAACTACCATTTCTGTGAAGTGTGAATATTATTCAAAGTCTAACATCTTTGGAAGGAAACAAATCTTTTGCTTTCGTCACAATCCATATTCACGTGCTCCTGAAATCTGTGCAAAAGTTGTTTTTACCTTTATGAATGTTTTCAATGCTGATTTCAAACAGCTTGTTTGATTCACCAACTGCCAATTGCCGATGTCAAATGCCCCGAAGGGTTATAAACTGTCACTATATTAATACGCTACTACACGACGCTTAGCTGAATTGGGCATTAATTGTGGTGATGAATATTTAAGTTAAAAGCGTTGGCTAAATAGCAGTGAATGTAAAGTTTAAAATTTGCGTTTACGTTCCGAAACAAAGTACAACGGGCAATGAAAAGAAATGCAATAATTTTCCAATTTGTTTAGTACCGTTCAATATCTTGTGTCGTGTAAATGTCACTTTACAAACATTCGTATTGTTGTCAACATTCTTTTCCAATACAAAGAAAATAGAAAGAATCGCTTAAAATGGGATGCACAGGTGATGGGAAAAATGCAATTAAAAACAGGTTAGCAAAAACAACCCTAAATTATTGAGGAAAAACGAAAAATTCGAAGCGCTGGACACGATTCCAACTAATGGCAGTATTGAAGTGTACATTTTAAACAGTTCCCAGTAAAGGTGTGTGCGTGTGTTCTGTTTGCACGATGTGTTTTGTGTATTGGTGAGATTGGTTCGGAGTATTCAAAACACAACACCGTTTGTTTCATCTTCGCGTACATCTTTTCATTCATTCTTGTTTCACGCTTCCTTCGCCGAAGGTGTAACGCTCGCCGAACTAAAACGCGTTTATGACCGGTTCTTCCGTTCTTCGCGTTCTTTTCCAGTGCGTTTGGTGTAAGTTTTTCGTGACGATTTTGTACGCTATGGTGAAGCAAAGTGCATTGCATTTGCGGAAAGTGATCATCAATCAAGCGTATGTGTGCAAAGTGTGCGACGAATGAAATTATAATTACCGGACACAGAAACTTGCTGCCCTCGCAAGCGAAACAAGCACATTCCATCAGTGACAAGGTTCCGGTTCGAAGCTTTCTCAATCTTTCATTGTTTTTTTTTCTCTTGGCGTATCGTATCAACTGGTGTACTTGCGTGATTGATTGTGTGTGTGTGTGTGTGTGGGTTTGTGTGGCTGTATGGGAATGTGTGTACGCGCGCGTTTGTGAATGGTAATAGAAGCAAGCGAACGGTGAAGCAAAACAATGAAAACGTCCAAAAACTTGCTTTTTGTAAAAGTAACTCGTTGTCATGCTGGAACCAACATGTGCATTATTCGGAAACACCGAAAACTTCAGTGAATCATTTATGCCAAGAAAAAGCATAAAACAAATACCCCGTATCGTGTGCATTACGGTGGCAAACCAGAAGGGCACAATGTAGGACAAGGGAGAAAGAAGAGAAAGTGGACGCGAGAAGGAAACATTGAATTGAAAACAATTTCGAACAATTGTTGCAACACACAAATGGGAAACGAATCAAGTCACACGCATTAAAAGCTTTTTTTTTTGCTGCCTATCGGCTTCCTTCTCCTTCGTTTCTCTTTCCCTTTACCATCGTACATGTGTGGTGTGGTGGTGGTTTCGTTCTCACCTATCATCGGTCATCGCCAGCAGTGAGCAGTTGATGAGTGGATGAGATGAGCAAAACTTTGATCGTGCTCACTCGCATGAGAAATGATCCAACACGTTTACTTGCGCGTGTGGGTGTGTGTGTGTGTGAGTGTTTTTGTACGGTGCATTTGTGCAACCGAGGATCTTGATCGTGACGATGGGCAAACATTGCGTTTGTCTGTCATTGGTGACGTCATCACAATCCCCCCTCAAAGTCTATCATTCATTCATGGTTTCTGCTAATCATTATCTCGTTATCTCTCTGTTTCCATTCGTGTCCCTCTAGATACGAATAATTACAAAAAAACGTGAACGTGGGTGTATATAAATGTTTTTCTTTTTATTTTAAGCGATTCTAAACGGATGATCGTCGTGGTTGCGTAGTGTATGAAGAATAGGTATTGAATGAAATTTTCCTGCAAAAGGTGAACAAAAAAGTGTGTGAGAAATGGTCTGCTTTGAATCGTTGTATCAGCGCGTACTGCGATAGATGTTGCTGCTGTTCTGTACGTGCAGCGCATCACAGAAACGTAAACAAACAAAGTGTCAAAAGTGCGATAAGCGATAATAAATCGAAGGTACAGACGGAGAGGGCGGTGGCCGTAAACGGAACAGCCACACTGCTGCTACCTAGAGGTGTAAAGTAAACGAAGAAGAACAAGAATAATACAAACTTTCCAGTTCCATCATCAGCGGCAACACACGTGGCACACGCACACAGAAACAGCCGCAGGATGCCCGATCACGATATAGAGATGATAACGAGCGAGCAGCTGCATGCTGCACTGCGCAAGTCGCAGAAGCATTTCATCATACTGGACTGCCGCAGCTCGCACGAGTACACGGAAAGCCACATCCGGACGGCGGTTAACTTTTCCATACCGTCGATCATGCTGCGCCGGTTCGCGGCCGGCAAGATCGACATCACGTCCACGATCAAGTGCCGCGATCTGAAGGAGCGCATCCTGTCCTGCTATAAGGAGAGCACCTTCGTACTGTACAACAACAGCAACGAACCGGTCGGTGATGGTGGTGGTGGTGGTGGTGGCCGCGAAGATCTGGCCCTACTAGCCGGTGGCGGATGTTCCGGCCTTATATCGACGGCGGCCACAACGGCAACGGCCGGTGGTGGTAACGATACCACGATCAATGTGTTGCATCGCAAGCTCAAGCAAGATGGCTGCCGGGTGGTCTGTCTCGAAGGTAAGCTAAATCTCTCTCTTTACCCACTGCTGACACTATGCCCACATGTACTTTTAGATCCCGAATGCCAGAAAAAACCCCGAACTACTAACTCGATTCGATTAGGAACAAAGAAAACGTGCGCATGACCGTGTGGTGATGGACCGAAACCGGATCGGATATTAGCTTCTAAAAGCATTTCATGTCCGTAGCGTTATGAATCACCACACTTTGTACAGCCGGCATACGATACGGAGATGTTTCATCTGGTGCGCATCTCCGCTGTCGCGTACATGTTCGATACAAACCTTTAGTGATTCGAAACATTAGCTTTCGGATTAGTCACCGTTGCGCGTACTGCCCTTTGCACACTCAATCAGTTTGCTCGTTAACCGAAAGGAATGTGTGATTCGCTTGTGTGCTTGTGATTCGTTACCGAAAATGCACAAATATCGCAACAGTAAGTACGATCCGTGCCGAGTTGTTTGCTTTAAAGCAACAATTTTAATCATCACCATCACTCGGCATCACACGTAAGGGACAAAATGTGTCTTCTTTATGCACAGTGATGCAAAGTAAACGCATCGGAATTTCCATCGGGTCAACAAATTAAAACAAAGCACACGAAAGCGTCCTCCGTCCTCACACCAAAAAAAAAAACCAGCGCACGGACAAAACATTCCGAAGTGATCGTTAAAGCGAATGTAAACGATGCAGCAGTAGCCGCGGCACCAGAGCAGAAAAGGGCCACCGTACCGATGATTTTATGGTTTCTGTTTTCCTGCTCGGTATCTGTTGTATGTCGTTTGTGTGGACGACCACGACACCATGATGCGTTTCCGCCGACAGAGAGAAAGAGAGAGAGACGAACTGGTGGCCGGTTACGATACGATGGACGGCGGGTGACGACGATACGGCGCAAAACGTTTCCCGTTTTTCGTTCCGCCGGAAATGGATGGCTTTTGGGGCGTTTGTATATTCAATCGGCATCGTCATGAAGACGAACCGTCGTTTCCTTCCAGCGCCGGGGCCGAGGTATTTCCGTCTTTTGCCATGTCGGAATCGGAAGAACACTTCCTTCCCATATTAGAATTTTGATTTTATTTTCTCTTTGGCGGTTGGTCAGAGAGGAAAGAAGCAAAACCAAAAAAAAAGCATGCTGTCCGTTCGGCTCTTTTGTCTTTTTGGCCGGATAACAATTTACATTGTTTCTCACATCTTCGGTGGTTTGGCCTTATTCGGACGATTACTGAACAATGTTGCTTGCGTTGCTTTTGCTCGATCTTGTGGCATTTTTAAACATTTTTGAGACAATTGAATACACAAAATCCCCAAAGTATAGTCTGTTGTCGTGAATTCTGGTACACTATTATCCTTGCATCGCAAATTCCGTTGCAAATTCGATCATGTTTGAATAATATAGAGTAAAATTTCTTGTTGCTGTGTGCAACATTTAAACCAATTTTGAATTCCCTAGAATAAATTATCATTCTACCCTACATATATTGCCATTAGTTACGAGGGTTGACATATTAGTTGAACTTTGCAATCAATGAGTCCATAGCCGCAAAATGAAGATCATCACAATCTAGCAACCACACATCGAACAATCGTTCGATACCCCCTCAATTTCGCACACAAACGCGCAAAAGAGGTTTCATTCATACGGCTGGTGTCTTTCCACCATTCATTTCGCGTTGCGTGCGCGGGTTTGCGCTTCCATTCATGTTGCTCGCGCGACCCATTGTACAAAACTCATCATCAGCTCGATACGCGCGCACGAGATAGTATGGGAATTTTTGTGTGAAGCAAAAGGAAAGCAAAGCGAAAAGAAAAGAAAAGAAAAGGAAGCAATCATTTGCGATCGAGCAGCGGAAGAACTACCACCCGTCTACCATTTTTGGTGAAGGGTCACAGGGGAAGAAAGGGGAGGGGGGGAATGTCACCTAAGAGGAAAAGGTGGAAGCGGCCCGTTCCGTTACGTTTCTTCCCATAAAGACCCCATTACGCAGTCAGGCCCAGCCCGTGGAGACCCCGTTCGTTACGAATCGTTGCAATTCAAGTGAAGTTTCATGTTTGCTTCCTACCGTGTGGCTGTGCGTATGCGTGGAAAGCTTCTTCTTCTTCTGCTTCTTTTCGGTTTGTCATGTTTCGAATTCTCCGTTTCATTCACTGCACTTTTCGCCCACCGTGTTTTTTGTGCAACCGAACCAAACCACCCATTTTGCGCGCTTACGTGCCGAGATATTGAAGAGAATGAAGAGGAAAAAAACAACACACGCAGAGTTAAGAAACAAAAGAAAAACGCATACCGGTGGGGTTGTCCAGCGAAGCGTAATGTACGCAAAGGGGTGCAAAAGGGTAAAGGGAGAGAGGAAACGGATGCAAAGTGGAATGGTGTAGTTGTGTGTAGAGGGGAAAAAAATGCACACTATGGAGGGAGGGTTATGAATGGAGTTACACGACAAAGTAAAGAAGGGGTGAGAATCTTGGTAGAGGCATGAAGTAGGGTACGGTCTGAAGAAAATGATTACAACAGAGCCCGTATACATTCACGTGCACAAACACACACACACGCAAAGGTACGAACTCACATGCACCGATGCGAGAGACACATAATAAGTCATTCATAAATATTCAAAGCAACCTTCCGCAAAACACACCCCACCTACCCCATTACAACAAACCCCTTTTCGGTTCGAGCGCTACCCCGCCGTATTCCGCGTCTTGAAATCATTTCCAAGAGGTGCTTGTTGGACTCGCAAAGAAGGAAACCACTTCACACACCGCGCACAAGGTATTGTTTATGGACATCGGTAAATTTATGAAAACAGAAACAAAAAAACGAATCTGCTCCGAACGTAGACGGTATTTGGAAAAAACAACTCATCTCTCGAGTTAAGTTAAAAGAAAAACCCCCACGCAGAGGACAAAACTCCATAACCACACTCCCTAACATGGGGTCTATATGATGGGAGACAGAAGAGGAGAGTTGCAACTGTAGTTGAATTTAAAAAAAAATCACCCGGCAAATCGTCACGGCCTACTAAAAAATGTGTATCGCATCGTGTTTCGCCTTCTGCGATCAGTTGGTTGAGGGCTTGATTTGACATTTCGGACCTGTCAAAACAATGAAAACATTGGACACGCGGTGCTGAAATGCGTCCACTATAACACTGTTTTAGTCGAGTTTTATGTATGCCGATTAAAGACTAGTTTCTATTGAAGGAGAGATAGACAGAGGCAGAGATGTAACATTAAAATAGGAAAATGAGAGCATAACTTGTGCGCAATTATCCAATGTTTTAGGAGTTTTTTTTTTGTTGATGATAACTTTATACAGAGTTTCGAAGAGATCCGGTAGTTCTAGAGATATTGGCAGCGCTTTACCAGTCAACGAACAAGACAATTTGATTTTGTCTGCTACTTGCCGTGTGCTTTTATTTTTAAAAGTAATTTTTCTTCTAAAAATCCCAAAACTAGACCTGTTTTCTCGAGCTTCTGAATGTATATCTTCCCTTAAAATTCTGTCATCGCAAGGTGAACATTTGTAGGTTAGATTCTTACCTGTGTGACGTTAGTGTCGTGTGTCACCATATCCGAACCTGTAACGATGTCGATAAACCGTTTGGTAGGAGGCCGATTGCGGAATGATTATTTTTTTCTCTTATAACTTTGCAGCCCACACATACCCGTCCAAACTTACCTGTGGTCCCGTTCGGTAGAAATCGGAGTACACTGTAGTGTACCGTGACCGTCCCCGAACAACCCACTACGCCACCGGTTGCTACGGAAAACGGGTAAAAAATGAATAACGTGCCCGTATGCTAAACAGACGCTCTCAACCAGGCCATCGTAATTCGAAACCTCCCTTGTTCCTCCACCTCTTACACGTCACCTCACCTTTCCCTGGGTGGTCATTCGTGGGCAGAAAAGTTAGCCTTCCCACCTTCTTTGCTTCGGGTGTCATTTGAAAATTTCATTCGGACTTTGCCGGTCCCAAAACGTTACGCGATACCATATATACCCTGCCGGTATATGGGGGTTAGTACTACCCAACTCCATCTTCAACTCCTTCGAAACGATCACAATTTCCGCTCGAATGAGGTGTGCGCGCGGGCAGATATTACATGTCCACCACACATGTGGGGCATGTGTGTGTTTGAACAACTCACCGTGGGCCGTTGCTTGGGTGTCGGCCAGTTAGATGGTAATTCGATGGCTGAAGGGTAATATTTCATTTACTTCTTGAAGTAGTAGTTCGGATTCAATACCGTTTGCACGATTGGATTATTTCCCGTGACAAGATTTGTTAAGTGACAATTCAGAAGCTGAAGGGGTTTTGTCGTGTAGATGAAGTGTCAAAAAGCTCTTCAGACATTGTGAGAGGCACACTCACATACAAGTATAAACAACCTCTCCTGGCTATGCTCTGAATTATCCATTAGAAACCAAATAGTCACAAGAGCTGCTGCAGCCGAGATTTGAACCCAGAACAGACTAGTTGCTGAGAGAGAGAGAGAGAGGCACGCTACCGATTGCACTATTTCATCGATGAACAGGTGACAAGCAAAAGGTGAATTTTGTTCGAGTTCCTACGACAGCTGACAAAATCGGAGGTTTACGATAGCTTTAGTTGAACACTTTAAGATGACATCTGCCATCAAATAATCAAGCAAATTTTGAGGGATGAATTGTAACTAAATTTGTTCAGCTTGAGACTTGTTACCTTGTGAGCTGTCGTGTCAAACGACCGTTCTGGAGTTTTGAGCTGGAGGTGTACTGGTTTCGTACTGAAGTCATGAGTTGGAGGAGTACTTGCCCGAGCACTAGTCCGGGTACTAGTCCAAGTACGAGTACTGGAGGAGAATCTTGATACCTCCAAACGGCAAAGTCGGAAATGACAAACATTTTTATTAGATATGACATTTTCCATAAACTATATAAAAAATTGAATAAAACATACGACAGTACTGCATCTATATCAAACAATTCATTGTACGACATTAAACCGAAGACTAATTGTTCCATAATACTTTCCTGTTTGTCTCTCTGTCTCTCTCCTCCTCTTTTAGCACGATAAGATTGTGCGATTGTGTTCCAACAACATGTCGTTAATTATCTTCCGGCGCGCACCCATTCTTTGTCCGGTCTGTAGTGCGGATATCCGGATTGCGCAAAACCGTGTACTTCCGTTCGCAAACCTCAACAGACGCAGACAGATTGTATTGATAGCGATTGTGACACTGTTGGCAGTTCCGTTGCTTCTATTTACACAATCTTTCCTCTGTGCGTTCGTTTATGATAAAGAGCAGAAACGAGTTTTGATAACACGAAAACGAGTGATATTATGTGTTGAACAGATGGAGAGTGTAGATAGGTAGTGCCGCCGCTACCAATTAACTTTTCAAGATCTCCAGAGTAGTAGGAGAGTTAACTTCTCGATTGAGACCTACACCTTGGTAAGAAAGCGATGACGTCTTCCAGCTTTATCGTACGTGTACTTGATACTACGGGCAAAATCTCACGGTGACGGTGTAAATTTGGTGATAAATTCGTACGTATTCCAGTTTACCAAGAAGCACAAAGTAGACATATTTGACGTCACACGCGATTGGTGACCGGACGCAAACGTGTCGGGTGCCGTCTTATCGAATTGGATGTTTGGATCGTTTGCTGCTGCTGTTTGTGCTGGCTGGGGTTCACAATCAGTAAGCAAGTAGCCCCTTGAAAGCCTCACTCGCGAGTGAAAGAAGGTGACGTTTTGATTTTGTACCGCGATTGTGCACCAAATCAAGCAAACCATCTTCATCCGCTTCTCTCTTCTATCTGGGGATGAACTTTTGGGGTATTATTTATAACTTCCTTATCAGATGCGCGTCTGCCTTGTTTGGTCCGTTGGTGAGTCAGGGGTCCGCACGTTTTGGGGTTTTGTTTTGCCTTTTCTCCCGCGAAAGGGGTACGCTGTTGCCCCTTAGTTGTTTTCAGTGAAAATAGCGATTTTCTAACTAATTAAGAGCGGGAAGTAATAAATTGAAACGATTTAATGTCCCATTCGCACATCCGTTCGCATTGTTTGATGACCGTGGTGTTGCGATAGGCAAGCGAATTTTAAATTATTTTTATGTTAAAAATATCATATTTCGAAAACTGATCAAATCTACTCGCCATTCCCAACAACACGTTCGTCGGCAACTGCTTCATTACATCTGTCAAGTGTCAGTGTTTTTTTTTTCTTTTATTCCACTAACATCAATGTCAACCAGAAGATCAGAGTTGGCCGATCATTTCGTTCATATCGTTTGAAAATTGATTCGATTAGCGTCCCGACCCGAAGCACCATTTCAACCGCCCGCATCTTGCTATAAAAGCACTTGTTGCCGTTTATAGTGCACACCCGTGCACAAAGTCGACGTAGGTGCGAGATGACATTAGAGCCCGAGAAGCAATTTAAAAGCAAAACAAAAAAAACCACCAACAAAACGCCTCAAAACGTGATTTCATCGGATGTGAACTTAAAAATGGTGATGATATTGAATGAATATCGTGTCATCGCGAACGGTGCGAAAGAGAGGGAGAGAGAGAGAGAGCGTGCGCTTACATTTTGCGTTTGCGTTTGACATGCGTATGAATGGGAGAGAGAAGGAAAGAGAGGGAATGAGCACGCGCGAAGAAGCAGTGTGGGTAGAGAAAAGCATGAATGAAATTCGACACACTGAAATACATCAGCGTCTCCCTCTTCCCTCCGTTTATACGACCTTCCTCCAATCCTGTCAACCTTCTACATCCTTTGCCAGCCCTTTTAGCTCATCCGGTGGATTGTCATTTTTCTTTCGCTCGCTCTCTCTCTTTCTCTCTCTTGTTTACTTGTTCGTCACCTTGTTCGGTGGCATCAAGCGCGGATTTTACCAACACATACTTTCATTGGAGGTTTTTTTTATTCATGTGTTTATACAACAAGACGCGCAAGCGCGTCGTTCTTTCACGTTGGTATGTGCGTACATGTTTGTGTGTGTATAGTGAGATTTTTTTAATAGTTGGTCGCGTTTCGTTGCTATAGTAGCCCCCCCATTTGGCTGTACTTTCCCTTCTACCTCCTCATCGTTCGACATCATCGTCATCACCACTTTACGGGTGGATGAGACGCGAACCGTCATCGATGAATGGAAGAAGAATCAACCGGATGCGAACGCGACAATCACCTTCGATAAACGGAAAACAACTTCTCTTTAACGCTTGGTGCTCTTCCCCGCCGCACACAGTCATATGCTGTCCTGCTCTAACTGGTGAAAATGTTTCCTCTCAGCACAAATCAAAACCCATCGAATGAATGTTTGTGTTGGTGGAGGTATTTTTTTGTTGTTTCTTAGTTTGTATTCTAACTATCATCGCTGGTGGTGTGTGTTAGTGACGATTTGATTGTATAGCTTTACGACTATTTTGATGGTGTGTTAGTGAGACAGCAAGAAGAAGAAAAAAACACTGTCGGAATGTGTTTAACACGTTCTCGCAACACGGTTGGATTTAAATTATATAAAACTGTGGCTTTCTGGCATTTAATTACACTTTTTTCCATTCTCCTGGATGAGATTACCATTTATCGTTATATGTTTGTAAGCTTTTAATAGTTGTTTTTTTTTCTAAACGTCTACGGGTATATTTTAAACGTTCGGGTTAAGTTTTCAATTAACAATAAATAATAAATGATACCATATAATTACCTTTCGTCATACAATCCTGTTGGGAAATCACAATACAGGAGCCAGAAATACAGAAATACAGCAGAATTGCTCTATACCCATCTGATTCCCTATTATGCAAAATTTTGTACACAACTAAAATGAAACTTTATGGATTATGGATCATTCCATGAGTCATTATAATCTGTGAAGAATTCAATATTAAAAGAGAAATGTCAAAAGTAAAACAAAACAAAAATGTTGTACGAAATAGGTCGACATATTGCACACATTACACAGCAAAAAGATTAACTTATTCCTCATATTCTTTTAAATTATTTTTTTTCTTTTTGCAATTAAATACAAATTTTGTTATTCGCTTTCTGTTCAGTGAGTTAAGTGTGTGTCCCTGCCAAAAAAAGAAAACAATTACAATTCAGATTTAAAGCGTTTCCCATCGGCACTTGATCATCGACTTCGACACCCAATCGATCAAGCGATCATGTGTGTACCTCGTGTACAGCGCGAACAAACGTCGATCGATGAAAGATGGAAACGTAGCACCCGAAAAACAAAGCCGTGTGAGGAAGGGTGTATTGGGAGGGTGGTGTACACCCAACTGGAGGTGAAAGTTTACACGCACACATGTTCTCGGTTCGAATTTTCATCCTCCGCTCTTGCTTGTCATCCAACCACCCACCAACCCACTCATGTAGAGCGACGGTCCGGCGGGAGAAAGGGTTTTCTTCCAAGGTCGGTCATTTATCTCGCTCGCCATGTGTTTTGTCCCCCTTTTGCCCACAGTGTAGGGTGCAGCAACAAATTCAAATCGACGCATGGTTGTGTGTACCGCATGTGTTTAGAATGATTTTTTTTCTCTTCCCGCTGTTGCCGCCGATATCACTCCATTCCATCGACAGCAGGCAACCTAATGTATAAGATTGTTTACAGTGCGAAAGAGAAAGACGGGGGAGCAATTTTCGGTTTCTTCGGATCGTTTCTCCCCAACCCGCCCTTTTTCCCATTTAGGGGATGAGAGCCAGCATTTCTGGGCGCGTACGTACGTACCTTAAACACGCGGCACGGTTGGGTCATCCGCCGGTTCTGACGATGAAATCCGCCAGACCCTGAACGATTCCGTGTAGTTCGCTTCATTGGATTCATCCGGTCCTACTCAACGACGACTGTATATCGGTTATGTGTGTGCGTGTGTGTGTGTGTCTGTCCCTTCCGTCTGTATAGTTGTTACAATTTCCTTTTCGTTTGCACTTTTGTGTTTGATTAATTAATTTTGCTCGCCCTCGTTACCAGACCGACAAATCATTCATTTATAGCTATGGTGCTATTCGGTTGTATTCCAACGAAAAAAAAATAACACGCAAACACACACACATGCGCGCGAAATAATTTTATTTCAACGATGATTTATAGCGGTTTTGTTAGTTTGTTTTAAACACCGTAAACAAAGTATTTCCAATGTTAAGGCCCCCGCGGTATTGAAGGAAACTGAAACCGACTAACCAACCAAAAAACAAAAAAAAAGGGAGTAAAACACACGCCCCATTCACTGTGGCCTGTGAATGTTGCTGCGAACAGCGATTCAATAAGAAAATCATATGGTTGTGTATTTCCGCTGCGGCAGTTATTCCCACAGCAGCGCGCACGGCATCGTCATCATCTTTTCTTGGCGTTTGATTTCTTTCCCTTTTTTCCACTTCTTTGCTCACTGTTCATCACCGCCAGAGTGAGTTCCATCAGCATAGCACAGCGAACAAAAAAAAAAAACACGGCCATTCATATGTTGTCAACGGAAACACAACACACAGCAGCGACCTTTCCCCGTTTTGCTGTGCTGCTTACCCGTAATTCCCTTGCTGTTGTTTTCTAATTTCCACCAACTTCCGGCCTAATGGCCGGGTGTTGACGAAACGGTCGAGGTCGTTTGGGAATTTGGAAGCATCGGTCCGTATATGTTGCAACCGGAAACAATGTAAAGAAGACTTTGTGTGTGATGCAGAAGAGGAATCCAACAAAAAAAGGAGTGTACAGAATGATTAGTTATACAGTCCGTTCTTCCGTTCTGTTGTTTGATTTGTTTTTCTATTTCCTTTTACAGCTTGATTTATTTGTTTACGCTGCATACCCTCAAATTTGTTCATGTTTGATTTGTTTCATGATTTTATACAGCTTTGGCATGGGTTCTTTTTTTTGTTTTATGTTTAGCTTACTAGTTTTCATGTTTTATTGTATCTTTTTAAAGTTATGCACTTTAACATTGTTTTATATGATTTATGTTTTATGTTTTCCTTTTTTTATTTTATACTTTAAGTTAATTTGTTTTACATTTATTTTCTTTGTTTTGTTTTTGTTTACTTCTTTTACTTTGATGTATTCTAAAAGTTTGTTCCCCTATAACGTATTGTTTTGTTTTTTTGTTTATTTGATTTTTTTATTGCTTTTTTTTTAAATCAATTTGATTTATAACACTCTTCCCAAATTCTGGATTTTTTTCACATCACTTTTCTTCATAATTATGTCTTTTAAAAATGGAAATGAAGCCCCACCATTATTGGGGTCTATGATACCTTCAACTAGTTTTTTTATATGGACTTTGACGTTTCGCGGCTTATTTGCTGCATGTTTTCCATACAAACAGCTCAGCAAAATAAGCCTGCGTATTTCAGATTAGAAAATTTTTCTAATGTTAGTTTCGATCAGCTGCTCGACAAATGTCAAAACAAGGCATTTTTCTAGCACGTCTGAAACAGGTTAGGCCATATTTGATTCGGCTGAATGTTGATTGAATTTGGATTTAAAACAACAATGAAATTACATGAGTTTAATTATGTTCAGCTTTTTATGAAAAATAATAAAAATTTTTACTTGTGCTATGCCTATATTTCGAACTACATTTCGACGCTGTAATTCCTGTTTCGTCAAATCGCAGTTCTACAAAACTGCAGCCTAATGTAATTCTTTATGTCAAATTGCTAGGTCCTTGAGGAATCCTTGCATGATGATATTACCTGTCAACAATTTCCCGCTCGATTCTGCTCGATGTTATGACAGATCCGGGCTAAAAATTTTAGCTTTCTAACTTAAGGTATCATAGACCCCATTGTCGGGTCCTGTGACCTCGTTTCCCAGAAGTCCTACCGGTTCTGTTTGACGATAGCAAACATAGTAAAGGACAGCAAATCTTACCTCTTCGGACCAACATTTACCTTTGTGGATGTACAAAACATTTTAGGGGAAACATTAAGCGAAATATAGACATTCACTTCTCTTCCAATGCAAAGGAAAAACCTGTCCCCAACTTGACGCGTGCCGAATTTGTTTGCTCGTTTTCCCTAAGTGTATCCTTTTCCCTGTTCTTCCCTCTTCCTTCTCTCTCTCTCTCTCACTCTCTCTGTTGCTTTCCATTACGAGTGAGTGGATTCATTTGAGACACAATAAAAGCGAAACGTACGCGCTCTAGTAGAAACATTTCGGCTTCATCGCTTCGCTTCGCTGCCATTTCCATGGGTTCTATTTCGATTGTATGGAATTTTCCATTTTCTTCACCCACTGCATGGATTCCTGGAAGATGAAGTTGCTACGGATTTTTTATTCTCATTTCTTCTCGTTCGTACGATGTAAGCGATGGGTTGCCATTTTGGAGCTTTCTGGCAAAGGGCGCGCGTGTGTGTGTTTTCGTACTGCCTAGAAATAGATTTTTGGTTGTTGTATAAATCATGCGAAGCATGTTGTAGTGTTATTATTATTTCTTTCATATCCTATGTTGATATTAAATACCTATCAATTAACGGTTGAAATATGGTTACAAAAATATGGAATGCTACAAAATCAATTAAACCTTAGAGAAGATTCTGCGTTCAATTTAGATTAAACACACAGTCATTAATTAATTTGCATCGGAAAATTAAAAACCAATTTCAAAAATGTATTTACATTATATTTTAAAAATGTTTTTCATAGCACTTGTTCGTACGTAATACAATTTTGAATTTTTACAATTTGCATTTCAAAACAGAAACAAAGTTACAAAAGGTTTTTACTCGGAACGTTAATTCTTCGAAATTGGAAAATTCAGCCCACTTTTCCGGCCAAAGAATGCCACCCGTGAATGTGCCCGAAACACAATCGATCATACGACGGGTGTAACGCTCTCCTACACCTACAGACGAAAGTCATAACACCAACGCAAATGGGGCACCGTTGGCAACCTTCGCCCAGATGTCGATGTTATGAATCATCCTACGTACAAACGAAAGTTCTGTCGTCACCATCATTATCAGTATTAAGTTATTGTATTATCATTTCCTTTTTTTTAGAAATAAACTTCAAATAAAATAACTCCATAATTTAGGAACATTTTATCATGTGGATTGCATACTTTCGGGCGGTTTTGCGTAGAAAGTGGTGAAATTAATTACTACCATTCGGCGTTTCCATTTGCTGTGTGTTCGAGTTCATTCATAAAAGCATATCAGGCATTTTCTGCGGATCAGCTTGAATAAGTGAAAAGCACAAAAGGGCAACAGCAACTTTTGATTTTCGTAGCCAGACGGAACGGAGGAACTTGCTAATAAAGTTAATATTATGCTTTCCGAGAGCCGAATGTGTGTGAGAGAGAAAGGAGAATTATAAACCATTCCCCAGTGAATGGGTTATCCGGGTCTACTCGGGAAAAAGGATGCGCGCAGGTGTTGAATGGCGTGTCTCTGCTTTCGCTTTCTCTCTCTCTCTCTCTCTCTCTCTCTCTCTCAGAACAAAACGCGTAGGCACGCGGCGGTATGGAGTTGGATGGAAAACTACCCCCAAAATCAATGAATCAACAATGATCACGATAATGATGATGATGAAGCAGATGAAAAAACCCGACGGAAAAAAAAACTTCTGTGCGCCAGGTGGAGGCGCCCAGTCGTAGGTTGTCCTTTCGGTTTCGGCTAGCACACGAACCGAGGGCTGTGTTTTGCTGATGCTGGTAGCTTTTGCGTGGGTGTCCTCCGCCGTTTGTTGAAAAGCGTGGGCGTACGTACAGCCCGCTCACTTAGCATTGGTTTCGTTCAGTTGGGCGTTGTTGTTTTTTTGTACGGACCCTTCCCTCCTTGCGGTTCTCGGGTCGGTCTTTCGCGTCGGTGTACTACGGCTACATTGTGGGTTATTTTCCGCCATTCCAAATCCTTGATCGTTGAACTACAAAAAAAAGCACACACACGCAAGCCTCGTCCTGGCAAAGGTCTGGCGTGGTGATATTTTGCGGAGGAGTTTTGGGGCAGAAAAGGAAAATAAAAGGAGGTTGCGTTCGTCGCAATCTGTCCAACGCATCCAACAGCCTCGACACAACTGTCAGGAGGTAAATGCACGTGCGTAGGTGTTGTGAGACTTTTTGTTTTGCTTTTCCATGGTAGCACAGGTCGGATTTTTCTTTTAGGCGACACATAGGCGTGGAGCAAACAAAAAAAAACAAAAAGGTGCACAAAAAGTCACAAAATAAATCGAGCTGGCGTCAACAGACATGGCGGAGACCGACTTAGAATGTTGTTGGGGCGATCAACCCCCGTATAAAGACCTACTACTGTGGCTACTGCTTCTGCTAGTGATGTGTCCCTTTTTTTGTTTGAGACTTGGCATAGGGCTTAATCTCAAATTGAGGTGTGCATGTGTGTATTGTACAGAGCAGAAGCTGCAAGCAAGAAAGCTGCTACCCACCAGAATTTGCTAAACGAGAAAAAAATCCCCCAAAGGCAAAGGATAATAAGTGGGCAGAGACACAAAACACCCATTCTTTGATTTCCATTTGCACGTGGGTGGAAAATGGAATGTCTTCCACTGTTACCAGTACTACCGGAGGCACATTGTCCACTTTTTTGTTGTGCTAAGGCACCCCAGTCCGTACATTTGTCCCTTCCATGATTGGAGATTTAAATTGTTTTTCACGTGTGTGTAGATTTAGGGTAGTAAACAGTCACGATAGATACGATGCGTAATCATATTCGATGTAAATACTTATCACCAGGGTACCGGCGCTGATAGAAAATTATTTAAAGCGGGCGCCTGGTACCTTACACCATGTAACTGGCTGCGTACGTGATTATGATTCGGCAATAGCCGCGAACGAAGAATAGAAGTAAATTGATGTGATTAAGAAGTTTTTTCCCTGTAATTACCTTATCACATATAAATATGATTGATATATAAATTTTCAAATAAAGCTGTTCTTGGAAATGTTTAATAATAATCTTATTTTACCATCAATATCTCGGAAAAGCTTTCCAAATGTCAATGCTCACACAGCTTCATCGTAGAAGCTTTCGCGCTGACGTCACCGACGTATGACGTAATTCGCGGTAAAGCTTCCGATGAATTCCACAAATACAGCAACAGCAAAACCATATCATGACGTTCTTGCTTGCCACGCTTGAAGGGCGCTCTTTTGCTAGCGAATTTCCGTTCTTTGTTCGCCAGAATGGACACTAAAAAATGGTGGAAAAATGTATGAAAATGAACCACTTCAGAGTGCGTTAAAGCATTTTTAGAGAATTCGTGGAACGCGTGTGTATGAAGTCACGCCGCCGTTTCCTGTTCCACTGACTGTTGCAATGGAATTAGTTTCAATTGCTTTGAAATGGATGGTGGCTTTTGTTTGCTTCAGCACAACATGACGTAGAAGCAGCAGGCGTACAGCGTAAAGCAAATAAAAACTGATTGTCTTCGTTTCGGTTGGTTTGCTTATTTCCGCTGATTGGTTGAAGGCTTCCGACGGGCCGGTTCCGTTGCTATCTTACTGTCTTAAAGAGCAGCTTCTTAACGCACGTTAACTTGGTCCGAATTGTATCGTACGCGAGCATTGTTGGGGGAGATTAAGAATTATTACTTTGCCCTTTTACATTTGCTGCATATATATTTGTGGGCTCTTTAATCAAATAAAGTTCAGCTTCAGCTGGACTGCGATATTTGATGCTTGCCAACTTCATTTGTCAATTTCTCATGCGTGTCCAACGTGGATGCCGTGCTTGCCATACATTAGGAAAACATTGCTTATTCCAAGTGGGATAAGTAACACGCGATATTAACCCTAGCGTTCGTGTCCAGTGTTTGTTCTTTGTTGCGAATAAACCGTTGCATAAGTTTCCTTGTGGAAAATGGACATTAAAGCATTAAAGGTGTTGCTGTGCCTATGGTACATAAAAATCGATATGTTTTACCTTCTACTTAGAACTTTGAATCATTTTTCGTTGAAAATAAAGTCTTATTAAATGTACCTTAGATAAAAAAAACTTCAAGATTAATGCTTTCAAATTTTTTACTAGAATTGCAAGAAAAGTACGATTTCCAACAATGAATCTGGGGTTCATTCATCTCTTTACTGCCTTTCACTGTTTAACCGTATCTAAATGAATTTAAAAATCTAACTTTTCATTCACATGCTTCGTTGAAAGTTTGTGCAACTTTTTTTTTTGCTCCCTTTCCTACGGTGCGCATGTATTTAATTTTTCTTTCTCTATTCTGCTCTGCTCGCTATGGCGTAATCTATATTCCTTTACTACCCCACCTTCCTCAAAAACTCCGTTCCCCAGACCATGCTCTGGCTTTTTTTTCTTATGGCGAGCAAAAATCGATCCACAAACAATTTTCTGAATGAATCCCACGCGATATTCCATCCGCTCCGATGCGAGACATGCGCAGTTTCGCATGCCCGAGCGGAACTTGTGTAAAGGGCGTTTTTAGCACAATCCCTTCTCCGGGCCGCCGCTATTCTCCCAGCCATCCTAACCTTGGCTGCGTGGGTGGAAGAGAAAGGCATCGTAAAAATTATCTTTTTCAATGAACCATGTGCGCGCCACACGGGTTTCTTCGGGATCGATCGAGTGGCACTTGTCTAATGGAAGCAGAAATATGGGGTTGGCTGACTGTTTAATGATGGATATGTTTCGGGAGCAATCGAAGGGCAGAGAGAGAGAGAGAGGAAGAGAGAGAGAGAGAAACGAGAGAAAATGATTATGACAAATTATTGTAGGAATAACTCAATACATGATGATGTATATGATTGATTGTAAATAAATTAACGATAGTTCCTTTTTGGCCCAGAAAGCGATACCTCAGTCAACAGTAAATTATGTACCACTGGTGTAAAAGGGTTGCTTGAGAGCAGAGTTCGTGTTCACCGGCCATTTTAGATCAACGACCACCGATACCGTGCGACACCATTAGCCCTTCCATCACCGTCACACAAACCCCCTCGGGATGGGGCACATTTGTATATATGATGAGTGGAAGAATACCGTTCACGGTACGTGCCGTGGGTGTAGTATGTATGCCGGGACACGATATCCATTTTTACGAGCAAACGAAAAAGATTGCGAACAGTAACAACAAAAAAAGAAAAAAGAAAAGAGTAAAGCACGCGCCACCGACACACACCGAAGAAGAAATGGAGCAATAAAAAGCTTATGAATGAAACTGCACACCCACGCAAGCACGCCCGGTTACGACCGTGGCATCCGCACAATCTCCCCATTTCCAAACAGTCGGTCCAACCACACGCCGGTCTGCTGTAGTGTCTCGCAAAACACTGTGGCACACTGTGTCTCTCACACTCTTGTGCTGCTGGACGTTGGGTGGTGGTTGTAATTTGGCCAGCGTAAGAAAAAGACACGCGTGCAGTCGTTCCGTCTCCATTTGCGTGGCGGTTCGTCGTGGAGCGGAGTTTAGTTGGCAGGTCCCTGGGCAAAACAATTCTTGGACCATTCGGTCCATAATGAGTGGTAAATTTGCCTGCCGCAGTAAATATTCACGTTTTGCTCTTTTGGACAGATGATGAGCGTGTACACGTCACATGTTCGACAAAAGAGTTTTATGAATTATCCTCTAACTATTTATCTGTGGATAACTTATCCTGTGTCTAAAATAGAAATATGTGGAAAGATACCACAGATATCACCATGTTGCTATAAAATTTGAAAAGAATTGCCCAAAAAAACTTCAACCCAACATAATCAAACAGCTCCAACAGCAACTCCTTATGGAAAGTATTTAATGTACAGTAGAACGTCGATTATCCGGCGGGCGGATTAACCGTGCGCCGAAAATTGACAGCTGTTCAACCGTGGTGAACGTTTGTACTGAAGTCAGGTTGGTTAAAACTATTAAAATCGTCACCAAACGATTTTTTTTTAAATGATTTTATTTTACGTTCCAAACTTTAATTGTTATTTGATAATAATTTGTTTGACCCAGAATCATTTTTAGCATCAAAAAGATCACCATAGAATAGTATATAGACGCGATGTACGCTTTGTCTAGATGTATAAATGGCCTTGATATTTAAGCGACTATTATCCGTGGAAATTGATGAACCGGCATCAGTCCGGTCCCGAGCACCCCGGATAATCGACGTTCTACTGTAAAATATTTAATGTCAAACTTTGCAGGGTTTTTCGAGTTGAAATATGGTACAGTTGGAACAATTTCTGGATTTATTTTCGAGTTAAAATGAAATGTATTACGATTGCTGTGGAATCGATCTGCCTCTTTCGACCTCTTTCGAATGATGAATTCGATCTATTTTAAAAAAAATTGTCACAGAACCAATTTCATTTGGAACAAAATCTAAAATGTGGTAAAAATTCTACGAATACTCTCACTTGAAAACATAAGAAATGGTACCAATTTTACTAGAAGAACTAAAAAATCCTGTAAATTTTAAACTACTCCAACTTCGCTACTTACACTGACTGAGTAATAATGAAAAAAAAGCTTTAAAAAATGTATGATCACGTAATGATATTGATACCGTACTACCAGATCAATTAATGATTTCCAGCTATGTCCATGTACCTTCAGATATGTCATTTTCCTCGTAAACTGTGGAATGATAGATCACTGTAGATCATACAATGCTTGGATGTCATGTCTACCTTGTCATGTCATCTGGGGTTTCTCTTCGGTATGGCAAAACTGTGCTTTTCGCACCAGTGTTCCACTTTGTCTAAATGCCGCCTACACGTACGTTTCTCATTCGGCATAACAAACGTTACCTTCCCCCAAGAAAGGGAACCAAATTGTGACAACGATTGGTTAGTTCTCTCCAGTTCAGTTTAAATCAGTTCATAATTAGATCAAGGTATTATGAGAAACGAGTTTATGGCCATTTTTCTGACAAGTTTTGTGTTACATTTTCATTTACATTGTCCTCCTGCACTTGACGTTACGAGTGAGATGTATTTTGGGTCGGAAATTGGCAAGGCTGAAGCGTGGGAGGACAGATATTCGATCACAGGTTTATGAACTGGGTTATATGGAACAAGTTACATAATAAGGCATCTTGTGTTAAGGTATTGTGGCGAAGTTTGGCAATCGTTTGGTTAAAAGTTAATGAAAAACAATCGCAATGTAGCCGCGTGATTAAATGATTATTCAACAGTTTTGTGGGGTTTCAAGTTTCCCAATATCTTTTCTACAAATAAACTTCATAAACAGATCTCTTGAACAGTTCAACTCATTATCGTTGAAAGCTTTTTTCCGGTAGTTTTTACATGACATTCATGACGCCCAATACTAGCGTTCTCGGTCTCTATTCAAGTGCCCTTCAATAATTGTTTTCAATCAACCTACTCGTATTGAATGAATTTATAAATAGAAATAGAATAGAACAATTTTTAAATCCCTTGTTTGATGTGCAGCTAGTTTTCAATTAAAAAAGCCAATTAAAAATAACAAAGCTCTCGGCAAAAAAAAAGTTTGCTTGCAAACTACCACCAAGCACACGCTTTGCACGAAAGCAAACAAACAACAAAAACGAACTCCCTGATCCGATGTAGGAAAAGCTTTGCTGCAGCATATTTTTAGCACAGGTGATCGGGCAATCGGATCCCGGAAATGGCAAAACCCCCGGGGGTTGCATATGTGTATGTAGTGTCGTTTATGTGTTTTCTCGCTTCGTTATGTGCCGTTTCGATTCATTCATACCCGTCGCTTATCTAAAATTGAAAGCTAAACATAGACGCATTGATAGAATAATACCCACCGACAGACAGACTCTGCTTTGAATTGAACGCTCGGGCCGGAACGGGTATTTTGCAGCAGACGCGCGCGCACGTGGGCGAATCCGAATCCGGCAGAGGCGTCCTTTTAGCGTCCTATTTCGATTTGCTAAAATTAGACATCTATCACAAATCCATCTCCACCGTCCGACGCTTCCACCCTTGTAGTTGACGAGCTTCAATTGCAGAACGGGCGACCATTCGGTGTGGTTTTCAACTGCAACTTCTACTGCGGGTGGGCGGCATCGGTTACATATTCAAAAAAAAATGAAAACAGCACGTAATTGTGCAAGCAAAGAAACGAAATCCTTCGCTTACACCACTTACTGGATGTGGACCGCGTGGGAAAACATTTTTCTGCCGCGGTGTAATGGAAAATGTGGTTTTCCTTCCACTCTGCTAGGGTTGGCAAACCACTGCTTTCGATTTGCAGCGTCTATACTGATCCTAAAAATAAGTTTACTCGATGAATCTTCTTTCCTGTCCCCTTTTTACCCGCCCGTTCATTGTGGAGATGGCTTTCGTTGCCTCGAAAAGCAGAGATTGAATGTAATATTTTAACAATGGGGCGACACGGTTATATACAACATTAAACCAAGAACTCCCACGCTAGAATTGCCGGCTTGCCGGGGTTTTTCTAGCTTTGGAGTGAGGAGTTCTGGACATCTGCAGCACATTGACGAGTCGATACATATATAGCTTCTATATCCTTTTCACAGGATCTATGTACAACTTGCCCCTCGTGGAACAGATGCTTGGGAACTAAAGGCTCTCCCTCAGGGAGTACTGGTTTGGTGGTGAGAAGAAGAGAGACAAATTATCGTCCTGGGAGAATATTCTTTCCAATGTTGGAAATAGTCGTCCACGATCTCCAATAATTCCCTTCAGAATATACTTGGTCTCTACGTTCCCACTCTCTTTGTCTCGTTCTCTCTCGCTTTCTCGTTCTTTTTACGTCACAAACGATGATTCATCCTCGTCTATGTACATGTCTAGCGCATCGTTCCGGCGAACATCAAATATCGATCCGGTATGTATAATGGAACCATCTTTGTGATGCTAGAACGATAGCGTCAGAACTAGTGTTGGGTAATGTGCTGCTGTGCACACAGTGCGCACAGCACAGCTTGGTGTGCGCACAGCACAGCACACCTATTATTGTGCTAGCACATTGCTAGCACACAGTACACCTAGTACAGAGCTAGCACAGTGGAAGTACACTGCTAGCACACGGTTGTCACACGGCCCCCCCCCCCCCCCCCCCCCGCTCATCACAATTCAGCTTCGAGGTTGATTAGTAAGGGCATCCCAAAATGTCTCCCCCCCCGGTCAGCACTTTTGAAATCAGTCCACCCCCCGGTCAGCACTATCAAAACTTGATTTTCTCCGATCAGTAACACTGGATCGTGGATCGTTCCACGCACAGCACACCGTTGAGTGCTAACGTGTGCGCACAGCACACCTAAGTGTGCTTTCGTGTGCGCACAGCACACCAAATTGTGCTACTTTACCCAACACTAGTCAGAACAGAGCGTCCACCTACAGCAGGCACCAATTCTTGGTTGAAGAAGAATTCCATCACAACTTCACCTTCCAATCATTTCCACCAATGTCGCTGTTACCACCTTTTCAGTCCAGTGATTTCAGTCTTCTCGATACATAGTGCCACGTGTATGGAATCGTGAATGTGTGTGTCTCTCTCGCTGTATTTGCCTTGGTTGATGCAAATGCTTTCAACGCCCACATGGACACAACAATCAAGCTTCTGCCTGTTTTATGGTGGAGCAAAAAAAGGGGAAGGCAAGGGGACAACTTCCGAGATATTCTCAACCACTCATAGTTGTTGTTGCCGCGCACACAGTGCCGGCATTAAAAGGAAGGTTCGCCCACGCGCGCTTTTAGTTCGGTTCGTTTGCTTACTTTCGGTTTCTGTTTTGATCGTTAGCACACAAACGGTGCCTACAACCGGTGGAGGAGGCACACGATGACGGGGGGAAGATTCGGGCGGGGAATTGAGGGGGGGGGGGGAATATAATGTGTGTGTGTAGGCGCCACTCGTCGTTAGGTTCGAGTAGTAAGAAATGTTCGGAAGCTTAGAGGGATTTTGTGAGTGTGTGTTTGGGTATGTATGTACGATCATTATCGGTGCTTTCGGTGCACAAGTGGCACAAGTGGTGAGGTTGGTGAGTAAACTTTTACATTCCTTTCGCAAACCTCGCTCCACTATCGTTTCTCGCTAACTCACGTACCCCGCCAGCAAGGACGTCATGTGCGACCAGCGGGTACGAAAAGATGAATGAACGAAGCCATGAATGAATTCGTGCTGGATAATAGGTTTGGTTGCGGTGGAGATGCGTAGTGGTACGACAGGAAGCGTGCTACGGGGGTTTTTACGTAGGCGAAATACCGTGTCTCTACCCGCTCCCCGAAAACGTACGCAGCCAATTCAGCGTAGTTTGGCGTTACATATAGCGTGTTTATATATTGCGGGATTGAGTTGTAATTCGTTCGCTTTGTGTTTTGTTACATCGTCATCCAACAACAACGTTGAAGAATTTATACCATTTACCGGAAGTTGGGTGTAATGATTGGTGGGGGAAGGCGGTGAAAGAATATGTAAACGGACAGCCAGACACTTTGTGTACACATTTTTATTCTCGAACCATTCTCCCGGAAATCAAATGACCAAAACACTAACGCTATTGTTTCTATCTCTTTCTCTTTTTTTGTGCACACGCTTTTGTTCGATTTGGGACACACGGGATGCCGTAGGTGGATATGCAAACTTTCGTCAGTCATTTCCGGAGTGGTGCGAGGATGAAGTCATCAACGCTAACCTGCAGACGGGCTGTGCGGCAACGGAGCAACTGATGGGATTAAGGTAAATAAAGTAGAATTCGGTAAAATTCTAGGAAATGTGTGTGTGTGTGTTGGTGGTACATTCCATCCGGACGAGATTTTTGGGTTTTTTCTTCCTTTTTTTTTGAGGGTGATCTCTCAATTTGTTTGTACAGCGAATTACATACTATTAGCTGTGTTTAATTTAACCTTACTTGAGTCCAACGTTACATGGTGTTTCTCTTACTATATTATTCAGATATTCATGTTATAAATTTTTGTAATTTTATGTTACATTTAGGTAAATTTTAAATATTTTATGTACAAAAAGTTAAATATTGAATTACATTACAACAAGTAGAATATTTTTCAAAATTTTCCGAAACTTAAAACAAATAAAACTGAACATTAAAACAAAGAAATTAAGTAGATTCAAGAAGTAACGGCCCACATTTAACCAGCTTTCAAGTGCATGCATGCAGCCAATTTTATGCGTACAGTACGCAACCTAATTTAGATGATAAACCAAAAACCAAAACAAGCAGCAAATCTAGCCCGCTTTTTACGAAGAATCAAAGTAACATGAGATCATCGAATAACGGAAAAAATTGTTTTAATATCTTCCATTTCGCTCTTTCTCTTGCTTTTCAAGTTTTTCTTCTGTGTGGGTTTGTTACTTTACTTCCTACAAAGTTATTAAATTTCTGTGAAGGTGGAAGCAAATAGCAACGCATAATGTTACAGAACAGGAGAAAAGCGTTACAGTTGTAGGTTGACAGGTGGAAGGATATATTTATATTACAGCACGCTACCACGCTATAAAGGACGCCAAAAATCTTTTACCATCCCTGGGTACGTGTGGGTTGATGTGAATGGTGTTTTTTGTGTTTGTACGCGAATGAGAACCCACAGGTTCGGCAGAGGTGAAAAGTGCGTGGTTAGAAGACTACGATAACGAAAGTGGGAGGGTGGTGATATACACCAACCCCAAAAACCCACGACAACTTTACCTCGGGGTTCATCGTCTACCATTTACAACCGCGCAGTTACATCAGTCTGTCTCTTCTGTTTCTCTCTCTCGTCGTGTGATTTTTTTCCTCACTCGCTCCTGCTCTGATGCGAACTTCATTGAGTAGCAGCAGCGCGCACAATGTTGGGTTACTACGATCCGTTGTTTCTGCTTGCTCTGCTCGTCAATGGTTCCTTCGACCAGCGTGCGTCGAATCCAGTCCGTCAGAGTACGTTCGGCCGGCTACCACACCGGAAGGTTAATGACGGAACGTTCGCAACAACGTTACAGTCTCTGTGTGTCGTGAATGTGAAGAACGTCCGTCCTTATGGGGACGGTTCGGTGCGGTGATACAAATTCTTCGACCATGGCATAGAAGTGTGCGGCTTTCGTAGTAGCTGCAAATGAACCGTCGCAACATATCATAGTTTTTTTTTCGATTGATGGTTAGATTAAAGCCTTGTTAACAGATAGTGCGTGGTCTCAACGGAAACGGTGAACGAAATACACATCCGTAGAAGGTTGATAGCAAAATGAAAATGTGTCTAGCAAGGAGGTGAGCAAATGATGCGGTGTGATTAAAGGCAAATTTTCGTCCATCATTTAAACCCGGCTCGTAACATTGTTCGGTTGTGCATATCCCTGAAGTATGTCCTCTCTTTTGTCCGTGATGGTACGTACGTCGGTCCAAAAGTCTGTACATATCCCTTACGTCCTAGACGGTGATGCCAAGCGTCCGTTCGGTAACAGTTTCCGGTGAGGGATATACACGCTAAACAGCAGTTTGGGAATCAAACACATGAATCTTGCTCCAACGGTAGTGACGTTTGAAGATGGAGACAATGCATCATCGGCAGACGCAGCAGCAAACTCGGCAGCAACAACCGAATCAGCAATAACGGCGGCATGTCTCAGGACGATTGAATCTCCCGTAGTACGCACAGGCAGTTTGTATAGCTTTCGCACCAGCCGAAGGTAATTTACTCGCGTGCCCAGAGAGAGAGAGAGAGAGAGAGAGAGAGAGAGAGAGAGAGAGAAGCCTTTGTTAACACTCGTCAGTCAAACATCAATCCTGGCGATACGCAGCGATTCAAAGGATTTCATCATAATATAAAGTATTTTAAAATAGTGTAACAAACAGTAACGTATATCGTTTAAAATGTGGAAAAGAAGCCAACGGCAAAAATGGAAAAAAGTTAAATTTCTTACCATAAACTATTTGTAAAGTGCCACAGCGAATAAGCAAACAACGTGACTGAAATTCCACCTTGTCCTAAGCATAGACATTTGCTCAAATTAAAGCAATTTCGTCAAAATCTACACCGCAATGTATGCATTGTTCACAACAAAAAATAGATAACAAGAAAAAGGGATAGAATCTAGCTCTAGAATAATATATTTACAAAGCCACACAAAGAAAAAAACACATAAAATTTATGTACCCGAATAAACGAAGAATTTTCTTCGCTTCCATTCAAAAAGTAAATTGTGAAATATCGGTTATTATAACAAATTGCTGTTGAACTACAATAGAAACAATAAAAACACTTCATTTCATTGCCAGTTATAATTATGTAGCGGTAGAAAGCCCTCTGGCGGCAACGACATTACTAAAATATGGCAAACAATGTATTTTAGCTATGCAGATTGCATACTTTCAGGCAAACAATGTCATTAAAGGGTGCCAACCAAGCGTAATCGAAACGTCGAAACGTCGGAGAGAAAGAGAAGAAGAATTTGTACCATTTACTAGTTTACATAACGTTTTAAATACTTCATATTCTTACCACTTTTTTCTCCCTCCTTTCCTTTGTTTGTTCCACCACAGATCCCTCCGCATTTCGATCCCATTTTCGGACTCGGCGTGTAGCAGCAGTACCGAGTCGTCCGATTGCGAAAGCAGCACCAACTACCTATCGGAGTCGGCCGTTAGTGTCGAGCCTGTTGAAATACTGCCCGGTCTCTTCCTCGGCAATGCATCCCACAGCGAGGATCTGAAGTCGCTGAAAAAGTACAACATTAAAGTAAGCGGTCCGACAAGACGACACGCGGGTCCGAATAAAACTAACGGTGTGTAATTCTTCCTCCCCTTTTCCGCGCAGTACATTCTGAACGTGACACCGGATTTGCCGAATGTGTTCGAACGGGACGGCCAGATACGCTATCTGCAGATACCGATCACCGATCATTGGTCGCAGGCCGGTGACCTAGCGAACCACTTCCCAGATGCGATCAAGTTTATCGGTAAGGGAGAATTTTTGTACAACTCTTTGCGTTACACTTCTTTTTTTCTAACATCCGTACTTCTTCCTTGTTTGCAGATGAGGCCCGTTCGAATGGATGTGGTGTGCTGGTACACTGTCTGGCCGGTGTATCCCGCTCGGTGACGGTCACGCTCGCCTACCTTATGTTTGCCCGGACACTCTCACTGAACGATGCATTTCTGCTGGTGCGCTCGCGCAAACCGGACGTTTCGCCCAACTTCCACTTCATGCAGCAGCTGCACAGCTTCGAGCAGCAGCTTAACATCGATCCGACGCAGTCGGCTTCCGCCAAACAGGCACTCTACTCTGCGTCCTCTTCTTCCGCTGCCTCGTCCTGTTCATCGTCTTCCATCGGCGCGGGAGGCGGTGGTGGAACGTCCTCAAACGATGGTGGCGGTGGTGGTGGTGGTGCCGGTGGACATTCCGTATCTACAACTCCGTTCAGTGCCAGCTCGGTTGGATCGTCCGGTTCGGGATCGGCCGGTATGGAACCGTCGTCACGTCACCACGGCCACACCCCCCAACATCACCATCCGCTGCAGCCGAAACATGCGCTCCATCAGGTACATTCGCGCCACGCCGTCAAGTACAACTGTGCGTGTGTGGAGGTAGAGTGTAAGTGTACCCAGGCCGCCATCGATCTGCTCGGCCCGTTCACGACCGGCATCTCGCCCGACTCCGGTATCGAGTTCGATCGGTGGACACCGAGCAGTAACACGCCGAAATGAGATACGGCCGGCGAGGGTGGACGGTTCCAACTGCCGGATCACTTCCTCCTCCTTCCCGGCCACCTGGATCATGCTGCCGCCGCTACCGAGGACAGCAAACATAGCTCCTCCGATGCTGCCGGCTAGAGAGACCTGCCGCACAGGATTTTGTTTACTGGAAAATGTATTTCGCTTGCGCACATTCTCGGCACAACTCGATTTGTTTGGTTGCCTTTTGTGTAGGCAACCAAAAGCCAAACACGCGCACGCTACACCGATACGATTTCCTCCTTTCGTTCCTCGTTCTGTTGTATCCCATCGTGTGCCTGTGCCGCAAAAAAAACAAACGTAAAACGCACAGAGATAAACGAAATATTTGTTCGGTCTTGCACCACGCACGGAACCAGAAACGATCGAGGGATCGAAGGATCGACACATTGTCGTACGTTGTAGTGCATTGTTGTGGTGACCGTGGTAGAAAAAAAAACATACACAAATTAATATGTGCTAGAGCAAATGTGGAATCATTAGTATGTGGTCACTTTAGTAATAGAATGATGCTTTTGGGACGGAACAGACAAATGTAGGAAAGTGTTAGAGGAACGCTAAACACACACACATATATATACATATAAATTACAAGATAATATACATCCAATGGTATATAATATAGATATATTTATGTTAACACGTCGTTATACGTTATAGGCACACACAGACACACTCATACACACACTAGCAGATAACGATTATTTCCCATCTCTGCAAAGTTAGGCGCCTGTGTATGTGTGTATTTCCCCCCCGGGGGAGGGGTGTTAGCCTCCCAGCGAGCCTTCCCGTCTGTAGTTGTATGTGTCTTGTTGTTTAGAGACTGTCGGGCACTGTTTGTTCGATGCGCACCTCAGGAAGAACAGAAATTTTCCTTTCACAGCTCCCTCCAGCAGCCCATCCCTTCCACTCCTTTAACATCCCTCAGTGTTTCCACGTTTTATCAAACTAATGACGGATGGCTAAGAGAATTGTGCTACAAAAGGAAAACATGACCGGTCTTTTTTTTAATAAAGAGAGAGACTCTGTACAGATTGCATTTCACATGTACTTGCCCCCACCTTTCCGGATAGAAGGAAAAACAAGAAGAAAGGCATTGAATGGAAATTAGAAGAACAGATGCATTAATTACTGTTGTCGTTTTGTCGATGGATTTAATGGTGGTTAGGGATTTAAGGTTAGGAGATAGTTTGTGCGAGTTTTCCGGACAAGATACTCCCCGACATGTGGTGTATCCCACTTTGCTTTTTTGTAATTTGCCGGAAACTCGTTGTGGAGGATGTGGGTCAGATTTTGGAGCGTGGTTTGTGCCCTGCTCACAGGAAGGAATTGCACGTAGGAAAAATAAGAAAGGATTTTAAAACGAGACTATTCAAAATGGGCAAAAGAAAGAAAGAAAATAGGACGAAAGGTCACAAATTTTGCTCGAAGTGTGTAGCAAAAGGACACTGCATTCCGATTTATATCCTTTTTATAGTCATCTTATCTCCTCGATCGACCAATGGTTGGTTAACAATTTTGTTTTTTGTCATCAAAACACAACAATTATTGCCCAAAGATTTCCCTGCTGCTTTATAGTTTTATTTTATTTCTTGTTTAAAACAAACAAACCGCTTCCAATCCTCGAATGCCAGCGGGAGGCCAGCTCCAGTGTAGAACGAGCGAAAGAGCGTAGAGACGAATTTAGTGGCAGAAGAAAATCATTTGAAAACCAATAAAAATTTAAAACAAACTTTGCAAACAGTGCGGGATGATTACACAAAATCGATTTTTCAATCATTGTTCAATAGTGTGTGCGTGTTGTGTCATTGTTTACAAGGTAAAGAAGCTAGTGAAAAAAGGCATTAAGTTTACAGAGAAATTAAATCTCTCGAAACGAAGAAAAATCGGTAGTAAAAAAAAGGAGAGCCAAACTTAAATTTTTATCCACATTGAAACATTTCAACTTGATCATGAAAGGTACTTTTTTGGAGCATAAAAACAAAACGAAAAAAAACAACATACAAAAACACATGTGGAACGATTGCTAGCTTACCCAAAATCCCGTTTGTCCAACATATGTTCCATTTGTGCAACAAAAAACAAAAAGTTTATGAAGAGACAAAAGTAGAAAGCAAACAAAACAAAAAACATTAAACAACGACTGTGAAAATTGTGAAAACCGACCCCGTCACGGTTCACCGGTTGCGTTTACCGGCTTTCGGTACGCAACAAACAAGTGTGAACTGCAATGGAAACCTCCTCTTACAAAAAGAAAAAAGGGAAAACAAACTAAACCATACAATTTAGCAAGTGCATTTGCCACACAACACACATACACACACAACAATGTAATCATACACAAGATTCGAACGAGCTGTTTGGTAAGCCATCGTAAAACATTTACAAAATGATTCGTCAGTGAAGAAGTAAAAACGAAGATATTTATGTCAAGGATACAGAGTACGAAATGTTTGAAGAGAGTGTGAAAAAGCGCATACACAGAAGTTATAAAACACACATTTAAAAAAGGTGTATGAGAGAGCATGACGATGGTGATGAATGCAGCAAGCGAGTAAACCACAGTTAAGCAAGCGAACAAACAAAGCCAAACAAAACAAGTAATAATAATACTATTAATAATAAAAATAATAACACAACTCTTAAACTCTGGTGGATTTAGTTGCGTTTTATTTCAAAAGGAAGGAAGAAAATAGGACGAAAGGACACAATTTTCTTTTTATTCAAAGCATTATTTGAGTGGAAAGAAACTTAGTTCAACCTGTTGGCATTAAAATAAATCAATTTACAAAATTTTGCTAAAAAAAAAGGCTGTAGCCTGAAGAAATTTTCAAATTTTTAGATTTCTTTTATTTTTTTCTTCTTTTTTAATTTAAAGCATTATTTGAGTGAAAAGAAACTTATTTGAACCAATTAGCATTAAAATAAATCAATTTCATTTTTTTGCAAAACTTCTCAAAAAAACGTAAGGGGTGTAAGCCTTATGAAATTTTCAAGTTAAAAATATTTTATAAATTTTTTTCTGATTTTTTATCTTTATTTAACTTAAAGCATTATTTGAGTGAAAAGAAACTTATTGCAACAAATTCACAATAAAATATATCACATTTAAAAATTTTGCTGAATTGCAGAAAAATGAGGAAAATTTTACATTTTCTCAAAAAGGGTAAGGAACTTGGTTCCTCGAATAACTTCCGGCACGGACACCTGAGAGCATGGCCGTCCAAGAAGAAAATGTAGCCATTGGTGCCATCTATCGACCACAGGTTAAAGATTGGCGATCCGTTGGATACCGACCGAGTTATAGGCAAAACTTGGTGCAAAAATGAGGAAAATTTTACATTTTCTCAAACAGGGTAAGGATCTTGGTTCCTCGAATAACTTTCGGCACGGACACCTGAGAGCATGGCTGTCCAAGAAGAAAATGTAGCCATTGGTGCCATCTACCGACCACAGGTTAAAGATTGGCGATCCGTTGAATACCGACCGAGTTATAGCCAAAACTTGGCGCAAAAATGAGGAAAATTTTACATTTTCTCAAACAGGGTAAGGAACTTGGTTCCTCGAATAACTTCTGGCACGGACATCTGAGGGCATTGGCGTCCAAGAAGAAAATGTAGCCATTTTTGCCATCTATCGACCACAGGTTAAAGATTGGCGATCCGTTGGAT
The DNA here is from genome assembly GCF_943734845.2 of Anopheles funestus. Lineage (NCBI taxonomy): Eukaryota > Metazoa > Arthropoda > Insecta > Diptera > Culicidae > Anopheles > Anopheles funestus. The sequence continues at coordinate 69,489,106 of NC_064599.1, read as the reverse complement.
ACCGACCGAGTTATAGCCAAAATTTGGTGCAAAAATGAGCCTTAGTAAATTTTCATTTTTTTGATTTTTTTGATTTTGTTTTATTTTTCACACTTTTTTATTTAAAGCATTACTTGAGTGAAAAGAAACACATTGCAACCAATTGGCATTAAAATAAATCAATGTAATTTTTTTTGCAAAATTTCCCAAAAAAAAACGTAAGGGGTAAGCCTTATAAAATTTTCGAGTGGAAAATTTTTTTGAAATGTTTTTCTGATTTTTTATTATTTTTTTAATTTAAAGCATTATTTGAGTGAAAAGAAACACATTGCAACAAATTCACAATAAAATTTATCACATTTAAAAATTTTGCTGAATTACAGAAAAATGAGGAAAATTTTACATTTTCTCAAACAGGGTAAGGAACTTGGTTCCTCGAATAACTTCTGGCACAGACATCTGAGGGCATGGCCGTCCAAGAAGAAAATGTAGCCATTGGTGCCATCTATCGACCACAGGTTAAAGATTGGCGATCCGTTGGATACCGACCGAGTTATAGGCGTAACTTGGTGCAAAAATGAGGAAAATTTTACATTTTCTCAAACAGGGTAAGGAACTTGGTTCCTCGAATAACTTCTGGCACGGACACCTGAGAGCATGGCCGGCCAAGAAGAAAATGTAGCCATTGGTGCCATCTATCGACCACAGGTTAAAGATTGGCGATCCGTTAGATACCGACCGATTTATAGGCAAAGCTTTTGGCAAAAATGAGCCTTAGTAAATTTTCATTTTTTTGAATATTTTGATTTTTTTATTATTTTTCACACTTTTTTTTATTTAAAGCATTACTTGAGTGAAAAGAAACACATTGCAACCAATTGGCATTAAAATAACTCAATTTCATTTTTTTTGCAAAATTTCACAAAAAAAACGTAAGGGGTAAGCCTTATGAAATTTTCGAGTGGAAATTTTTTTTGAAATTTTTTTCTGATTTTTTATTATTTTTTTAATTTAAAGCATTATTTGAGTGAAAAGAAACACATTGCAACAAATTCGCAATAAAATATATCACATTTAAAAATTTTGCTGAAGTGCAGAAAAATTGAGGAAAATTTTACATTTTCCAAACAGGGTAAGGAACTTGGTTCCTCGAATAACTTCCGGCACAGACATCTGAGGGCATGGCCGTCCAAGAAGAAAATGTAGCCATTTTTGCCATCTATCGACCACAGGTTAAAGATTGGCGATCCGTTGGATACCGACCGAGTCATAGGCAAAACTTGGTGCAAAAATGAGGAAAATTTTACATTACAAACAGGGTAAGGAACTTGGTTCCTCGAATAACTTCTGGCACAGAGATCTGAGAGCATGGCCGTCCAAGAAGAAAATGTAGCCATTGGTGCCATCTATCGACCACAGGTTAAAGATTGGCGATCCGTTGGATACCGACCGAGTTATAGGCAAAACTTGGTGCAAAAATGAGGAAAATTTTACATTTTCTCAAACAGGGTAAGGAACATGGTTCCTCGAATAACTTCCGGCACGGACACCTGAGAGCATGGCCGTCCAAGAAGAAAATGTAGCCATTGGTGCCATCTATCGACCACAGGTTAAAGATTGGCGATCCGTTGGATACCGACCGAGTTATAGCCAAAATTTGGTGCAAAAATGAGCCTTAGTAAATTTTCATTTTCTTGATTTTTTTGATTTTGTTTTATTTTTCACACTTTTTTTATTTAAAGCATTACTTGAGTGAAAAGAAACACATTGCAACCAATTGGCATTAAAATAAATCAATGTAATTTTTTTTGCAAAATTTCCCAGAAAAAACGTAAGGGGTAAGCCTTATGAAATTTTCGAGTGGAAATTTTTTTTGAAATTTTTTTCTGATTTTTTATTATTTTTTTAATTTAAAGCATTATTTGAGTGAAAAGAAACACATTGCAACAAATTCGCAATAAAATATATCACATTTAAAAATTTTGCTGAAGTGCAGAAAAATTGAGGAAAATTTTACATTTTCTCAAACAGGGTAAGGAACTTGGTTCCTCGAATAACTTCTGGCACAGACATCTGAGGGCATGGCCGTCCAAGAAGAAAATGTAGCCATTTTTGCCATCTATCGACCACAGGTTAAAGATTGGCGATCCGTTGGATACCGACCGAGTTATAGGCAAAACTTGGTGCAAAAATGAGGAAAATTTTACATTACAAACAGGGTAAGGAACTTGGTTCCTCGAATAAGTTCCGGCACGGACACCTGAGAGCATTGGCGTCCAAGAAGAAAATGTAGCCATTGGTGCCATCTATCGACCACAGGTTAAAGATTGGCGATCCGTTAGATACCGACCGAGTTATAGCCAAAATTTGGTGCAAAAATGAGCCTTAGTAAATTTTCATTTTTTTGAATATTTTGATTTTTTTATTATTTTTCACACTTTTTTTTATTTAAAGCATTAATTGAGTGAAAAGAAACACATTGCAACCAATTGGCATTAAAATAAATCAATGTAATTTTTTTTGCAAAATTTCCCAAAAAAAACGTAAGGGGTAAGCCTTATGAAATTTTCGAGTGGAAATTTTTTTTGAATTTTTTTTCTGATTTTTTATTATTTTTTTAATTTAAAGCATTGTTTGAGTGAAAAGAAACACATTGCAACAAATTCGCAATAAAATATATCACATTTAAAAATTTTGCTGAAGTGCAGAAAAATTGAGGAAAATTTTACATTTTCTCAAACAGGGTAAGGAACTTGGTTCCTCGAATAACTTCTGGCACAGACATCTGAGGGCATGGCCGTCCAAGAAGAAAATGTAGCCATTTTTGCCATCTATCGACCACAGGTTAAAGATTGGCGATCCGTTGGATACCGACCGAGTTATAGGCAAAACTTGGTGCAAAAATGAGTAAAATTTTACATTTTCTCAAACAGGGTAAGGAACTTGGTTCCTCGAATAACTTCTGGCACAGAGATCTGAGGGCATGGCCGTCCAAGAAGAAAATGTAGCCATTGTTGCCATCTATCGACCACAGGTTAAAGATTGGCGATCCGTTGGATACCGACCGAGTTATAGCCAAAATTTGGTGCAAAAATGAGCCTTAGTAAATTTTCATTTTTTTGAATATTTTGATTTTTTTATTATTTTTCACACTTTTTTTTATTTAAAGCATTACTTGAGTGAAAAGAAACACATTGCAACCAATTGGCATTAAAATAAATCAATTTCATTTTTTTTGCAAAATTTCCCAAAAAAAACGTAAGGGGTAAGCCTTATGAAATTTTCGGGTGGAAAATTTTTTTGAAATTTTTTTCTGATTTTTTATTATTTTTTTAATTTAAAGCATTATTTGGGTGAAAAGAAACTTATTGCAACAAATTCACAATAAAATATATCACATTTAAAAATTTTGCTGAAGTGCAGAAAAATGAGGAAAATTTTACATTTTCTCAAACAGGGTAAGGAACTTGGTTCCTCGAATAACTTCCGGCACGGACACCTGAGAGCATGGCCGTCCAAGAAGAAAATGTAGCCATTGGTGCCATCTATCGACCACAGGTTAAAGATTGGCGATCCGTTAGATACCGACCGAGTTATAGGCAAAACTTGGTGCAAAAATGAGGAAAATTTTACATTTTCTCAAACAGGGTAAGGAACTTGGTTCCTCGAATAACTTCCGGCACAGACATCTGAGGGCATGGCCGTCCAAGAAGAAAATGTAGCCATTTTTGCCATCTATCGACCACAGGTTAAAGATTGGCGATCCGTTGGATACCGACCGAGTTATAGGCAAAACTTGGTGCAAAAATGAGGAAAATTTTACATTTTCTCAAACAGGGTAAGGATCTTGGTTCCTCGAATAACTTCCGGCACGGACACCTGAGAGCATGGCCGTCCAAGAAGAAAATGTAGCCATTTTTGCCATCTATCGACCACAGGTTAAAGATTGGCGATCCGTTAGATACCGACCGAGTTATAGGCAAAACTTGGTGCAAAAATGAGGAAAATTTTACATTTTCTCAAACAGGGTAAGGAATTTGGTTCCTCGAATAACTTCTGGCACAGACATCTCAGGGCATGGGCGTCCAAGAAGAAAATGTAGCCATTGGTGCTATCTATCGACCACAGTTTAAAGATTGGCGATCCGTTGGATACCGACCGAGTTATAGGCAAAACTTGGTGCAAAAATGAGGAAAATTTTACATTTCCGAAACAGGGTAAGGAACTTGGTTCCTCGAATAACTTCCGGCACGGACACCTGAGAGCATATCCGTCCAAGAAGAAAATGTAGCCATTGGTGTCATCTATCGACCACAGGTTAAAGATTGGCAATCCGTTGGATACCGACCGAGTTATAGGTAAAACTTGGTGCAAAAATGAGGAAAATTTTACATTTCCGAAACAGGGTAAGGAACTTGGTTCCTCGAATAACTTCCGGCACGGACACCTGAGAGCATGGTTGTCCAAGAAGAAAATGTAGCCATTGATGCCATCTATCGACCACAGGTTAAAGATTGGCAATCCGTTGGATACCGACCGAGTTATAGGCAAAACTTGGTGCAAAAATGAGGAAAAATTTACATTTCACAAACAGGGTAAGGAACTTGGTTCCTCGAATAACTTCCGGCACGGACATCTGAGGGCATGGCCGTCCAAGAAGAAAATGTAGCCATTGGTGCCATCTATCGACCACAGTTTAAAGATTGGCGATCCGTTGGATACCGACTGAGTTATAGGCAAAACTTGGGGCAAAAATGAGCCTTAGTAAATTTATATTTTTTTGAATATTTGGATTTTTTTATTATTTTTCACTCTTTTTTTTATTTAAAGCATTACTTGAGTGAAAAGAAACACATTGCAACCAATTGGCATTAAAATAAATCAATTTCATTTTTTTTGCAAAATTTCCCAAAAAAAACGTAAGGGGTAAGCCTTATGAAATTTTCGAGTTGAAAATTTTAAAAAAATTTTTTTCAGATTTTTTAATATGTTTTTAGTTTAAAGCATTATTTGAGTGAAAAGAAACACATTGCAACAAATTTGCACGAAAATATATCACATTTATAAATTTTGCTAAATTGCTCAAAAATGAGGAAAATTTTACATTTCCCAAACAGGGTAAGGAACTTGGTTCCTCGAATAACTTCCGGCACGGACACCTGAGAGCATAGCCGTCCAAGAAGAAAATGTAGCCATTGGTGTCATCTATCGACCACAGGTTAAAGATTGGCAATCCGTTGGATACAGACCGAGTTATAGGCAAAACTTGGGGCAAAAATGAGCCTTAGTAAATTTTCATTTTTTTGAATATTTTGATTTTTTTATTATTTTTCACTCTTTTTTTATTTAAAGCATTACTTGAGTGAAAAGAAACACATTGCAACCAATTGGCATTAAAATAAATCAATTTCATTTTTTTTGCAAAATTTCTCAAAAAAAAACGTAAGGGGTAAGCCTTATGAAATTATCGAGTTGAAAATTTTTAAAATTTTTTTTTCAGATTTTTTATTATGTTTTTAGTTTAAAGCATTATTTGAGTGAAAAGAAACACATTGCAACAAATTTGCACGAAAATATATCACATTTATAAATTTTGCTACATTGCTCAAAAATGAGGAAAATTTTACATTTCCCAAACAGGGTAAGGAACTTGGTTCCTCGAATAACTTCCGGCACGGACACCTGAGAGCATAGCCGTCCAAGAAGAAAATGTAGCCATTGGTGTCATCTATCGACCACAGGTTAAAGATTGGCAATCCGTTGGATACCGACCGAGTTATAGGCAAAACTTGGGGCAAAAATGAGGAAAATTTTACATTTCCCAAACAGGGTAAGGAACTTGGTTCCTCGAATAACTTCCGGCACGGACACCTGAGAGCATGGCTGTCCAAGAAGAAAATGTAGCCATTGATGCCATCTATCGACCACAGTTTAAAGATTGGCGATCCGTTGGATACCGACCGAGTTATAGGTAAAACTTGGTGCAAAAATGAGGAAAATTTTACATTTCCGAAACAGGGTAAGGAACTTGGTTCCTCGAATAACTTCCGGCACGGACACCTGAGAGCATGGCTGTCCAAGAAGAAAATGTAGCCATTGATGCCATCTATCGACCACAGGTTAAAGATTGGCGATCCGTTGGATACCGACTGAGTTATAGGCAAAACTTGGGGCAAAAATGAGCCTTAGTAAATTTTCATTTTTTTGAATATTTTGATTTTTTTATTATTTTTCACTCTTTTTTTATTTAAAGCATTACTTGAGTGAAAAGAAACACATTGCAACCAATTGGCATTAAAATAAATCAATTTCATTTTTTTTGCAAAATTTCCCAAAACAAACGTAAGGGGTAAGCCTTATGAAATTTTCGAGTTGAAAATTTTTAAATTTTTTTTTTCAGATTTTATATTATGTTTTTAGTTTAAAGCATTATTTGAGTGAAAAGAAACACATTGCAACAAATTTGCATGAAAATATATCACATTTATAAAGTTTGCTACATTGCTCAAAAATGAGGAAAATTTTACATTTTCTCAAACAGGGTAAGGAACTTGGTTCCTCGAATAACTTCCGACACGGACACCTGAGAGCATGGCTGTCCAAGAAGAAAATGTAGCCATTGGTGCCATCTATCGACCACAGGTTAAAGATTGGCGATCCGTTGGATACCGACCGAGTTATAGCCAAAATTTGGTGCAAAAATGAGCCTTAGTAAATTTTCATTTTTTTGAATATTTTGATTTTTTTATTATTTTTCACACTTTTTTTTATTTAAAGCATTACTTGAGTGAAAAGAAACACATTGCAACCAATTGGCATTAAAATAAATCAATTTCATTTTTTTTGCAAAATTTCCCAAAAAAAACGTAAGGGGTAAGCCTTATGAAATTTTCGAGTGGAAATTTTTTTTGAAATTTTTTTCTGATTTTTTATTATTTTTTTAATTTAAAGCATTGTTTGAGTGAAAAGAAACACATTGCAACAAATTTGCATGAAAATATATCACATTTATAAAGTTTGCTAAATTGCTCAAAATTGAGGAAAATTTTACATTTTCTCAAACAGGGTAAGGAACTAAGTTCCTCGAATAACTTCCGGCGCGGACACCTGAGAGCATGGCTGTCGAAGAAGAAAATCTAGCCATTGGTGCCATCTATCGACCACAGTTTAAAGATTGGCGATCCGTTAGATACCGACCGAGTTATAGACAAAACTTGGGGCAAAAATGAGCCTTAGTAAATTTTCATTTTTTTGAATATTTTGATTTTTTTATTATTTTTCACACTTTTTTTTATTTAAAGCATTAATTGAGTGAAAAGAAACACATTGCAACCAATTGGCATTAAAATAAATCAATGTAATTTTTTTTGCAAAATTTCCCAAAAAAAACGTAAGGGGTAAGCCTTATGAAATTTTCGAGTGGAAATTTTTTTTGAAATTTTTTTCTGATTTTTTATTATTTTTTTAATTTAAAGCATTGTTTGAGTGAAAAGAAACACATTGCAACAAATTCGCAATAAAATATATCACATTTAAAAATTTTGCTGAAGTGCAGAAAAATTGAGGAAAATTTTACATTTTCTCAAACAGGGTAAGGAACTTGGTTCCTCGAATAACTTCTGGCACAGACATCTGAGGGCATGGCCGTCCAAGAAGAAAATGTAGCCATTTTTGCCATCTATCGACCACAGGTTAAAGATTGGCGATCCGTTGGATACCGACCGAGTTATAGGCAAAACTTGGTGCAAAAATGAGGAAAATTTTACATTTTCTCAAACAGGGTAAGGAACTTGGTTCCTCGAATAACTTCTGGCACAGAGATCTGAGGGCATGGCCGTCCAAGAAGAAAATGTAGCCATTGGTGCCATCTATCGACCACAGGTTAAAGATTGGCGATCCGTTGGATACCGACCGAGTTATAGCCAAAATTTGGTGCAAAAATGAGCCTTAGTAAATTTTCATTTTTTTGAATATTTTGATTTTTTTATTATTTTTCACACTTTTTTTTATTTAAAGCATTACTTGAGTGAAAAGAAACACATTGCAACCAATTGGCATTAAAATAAATCAATTTCATTTTTTTTGCAAAATTTCCCAAAAAAAACGTAAGGGGTAAGCCTTATGAAATTTTCGGGTGGAAAATTTTTTTGAAATTTTTTTCTGATTTTTTATTTTTTTTTTTATAAAAAGCATTATTTGGGTGAAAAGAAACTTATTGCAACAAATTCACAATAAAATATATCACATTTAAAAATTTTGCTGAAGTGCAGAAAAATGAGGAAAATTTTACATTTTCTCAAACAGGGTAAGGAACTTGGTTCCTCGAATAACTTCCGGCACGGACACCTGAGAGCATGGCCGTCCAAGAAGAAAATGTAGCCATTGGTGCCATCTATCGACCACAGGTTAAAGATTGGCGATCCGTTAGATACCGACCGAGTTATAGGCAAAACTTGGTGCAAAAATGAGGAAAATTTTACATTTTCTCAAACAGGGTAAGGAACTTGGTTCCTCGAATAACTTCCGGCACGGACACCTGAGAGCATGGCCGTCCAAGAAGAAAATGTAGCCATTGGTGCCATCTATCCACCACAGGTTAAAGATTGGCGATCCGTTGGATACCGACCGAGTTATAGGCAAAACTTGGTGCAAAAAAGAGGAAAATTTTACATTTTCTCAAACAGGGTAAGGAACTTGGTTCCTCGAATAACTTCCGGCACGGACACCTGAGAGCATGGCCGTCCAAGAAGAAAATGTAGTAATTTTTGCCATCTATCGACCACAGGTTAAAGATTGGCGATCCGTTGGATACCGACCGAGTTATAGGCAAAACTTGGTGCAAAAATGAGGAAAATTTTACATTTTCTCAAACAGGGTAAGGAACTTGGTTCCTCGAATAAGTTCCGGCACGGACACCTGAGAGCATGGCCGTCCAAGAAGAAAATGTAGCCATTGGTGCCATCTATCGACCAAAGGTTAAAGATTGGCGATCCGTTGGATACCGACCGAGTTATAGACAGAACTTGCGGCAAAAATGAGGAAAATTTTACATTTTCTCAAACAGGGTAAGGAACTTGGTTCCTCGAATAACTTCTGGCACAGACATCTGAGGGCATGGCCGTCCAAGAAGAAAATGTAGCCATTGGTGCCATCTATCGACCACAGGTTAAAGATTGGCGATCCGTTGGATACCGACCGAGTCATAGGCAAAACTTGGTGCAAAAATGAGGAAAATTTTACATTTTCTCAAACAGGGTAAGGAACTTGGTTCCTCGAATAACTTCTGGCACAGACATCTGAGGGCATGGCCGTCCAAGAAGAAAATGTAGCCATTTTTGCCATCTATCGACCACAGGTTAAAGATTGGCGATCCGTTGGATACCGACCGAGTTATAGGCAAAACTTGGTGCAAAAATGACGAAAATTTTACATTTTCTCAAACAGGGTAAGGAACTTGGTTCCTCGAATAACTTCCGGCACGGACACCTGAGAGCATGGCCGTCCAAGAAGAAAATGTAGCCATTGGTGCCATCTATCGACCACAGGTTAAAGATTGGCGATCCGTTAGATACCGACCGAGTTATAGCCAAAATTTGGTGCAAAAATGAGCCTTAGTAAATTTTCATTTTTTTGAATATTATGATTTTTTTATTATTTTTCACACTTTTTTTTATTTAAAGCATTACTTGAGTGAAAAGAAACACATTGCAACCAATTGGCATTAAAATAAATCAATTTCATTTTTTTTGCAAAATTTCCCAAAAAAAACGTAAGGGGTAAGCCTTATGAAATTTTCGGGTGGAAAATTTTTTTGAAATTTTTTTCTGATTTTTTATTATTTTTTTAATTTAAAGCATTATTTGAGTGAAAAAAAACACATTGCAACAAATTCGCAATAAAATATATCACATTTAAAAATTTTGCTGAAGTGCAGAAAAATTGAGGAAAATTTTACATTTTCTCAAACAGGGTAAGGAACTTGGTTCCTCGAATAACTTCTGGCACAGACATCTCAGGGCATGGGCGTCCAAGAAGAAAATGTAGCCATTTTTGCCATCTATCGACCACAGGTTAAAGATTGGCGATCCGTTGGATACCGACCGAGTTATAGGCAAAACTTGGTGCAAAAATGAGGAAAATTTTACATTTTCTCAAACAGGGTAAGGAACTTGGTTCCTCGAATAACTTCCGGCACGGACACCTGAGAGCATGGCCGTCCAAGAAGAAAATGTAGCCATTGGTGCCATCTATCGACCACAGGTTAAAGATTGGCGATCCGTTGGATACCGACCGAGTTATAGCCAAAATTTGGTGCAAAAATGAGCCTTAGTAAATTTTTATTTTTTTGATTTTTTTGATTTTTTTATTATTTTTCACACTTTTTTTTATTTAAAGCATTACTTGAGTGAAAAGAAACACATTGCAACCAATTGGCATTAAAATAAATCAATTTCATTTTTTTTGCAAAATTTCCCAAAAAAAACGTAAGGGGTAAGCCTTATGAAATTTTCGAGTGGAAATTTTTTTTGAAATTTTTTTCTGATTTTTTATTATTTTTTTAATTTAAAGCATTATTTGAGTGAAAAGAAACACATTGCAACAAATTTGCATGAAAATATATCACATTTATAAAGTTTGCTAATTTGCTCAAAAATGAGGAAAATTTTACATTTCCCAAACAGGGTAAGGAACTTGGTTCCTCGAATAACTTCCGGCACGGACACCTGAGAGCATGGCTGTCGAAGAAGAAAATGTAGCCATTGGTGCCATCTATCGACCACAGGTTAAAGATTGGCGATCCGTTGGATACCGACCGAGTCATAGGCAAAACTTGGTGCAAAAAAGAGGAAAATTTTACATTTTCTCAAACAGGGTAAGAAATTTGGTTCCTCGAATAACTTCCGGCACGGACACCTGAGAGCATGGCCGTCCAAGAAGAAAATGTAGTAATTTTTGCCATCTATCGACCACAGGTTAAAGATTGGCGATCCGTTGGATACCGACCGAGTTATAGGCAAAACTTGGTGCAAAAATGAGGAAAATTTTACATTTTCTCAAACAGGGTAAGGAACTTGGTTCCTCGAATAACTTCCGGCACGGACACCTGAGAGCATGGCCGGCCAAGAAGAAAATGTAGCCATTGGTGCCATCTATCGACCACAGGTTAAAGATTGGCGATCCGTTAGATACCGACCGAGTTATAGCCAAAATTTGGTGCAAAAATGAGCCTTAGTAAATTTTCATTTTTTTGAATATTTTGATTTTTTTTTATTTTTCACACTTTTTTTTATTTAAAGCATTACTTGAGTGAAAAGAAACACATTGCAACCAATTGGCATTAAAATAAATCAATTTCATTTTTTTTGCAAAATTTCCCAAAAAAAACGTAAGGGGTAAGCCTTATGAAATTTTCGGGTGGAAAATTTTTTTGAAATTTTTTTCTGATTTTTTATTATTTTTTTAATTTAAAGCATTATTTGAATGAAAAGAAACACATTGCAACAAATTCGCAATAAAATTTATCACATTTAAAAATTTTGCTGAAGTGCAGAAAAGCTGAGGAAAATTTTACATTTTCTCAAACAGGGTAAGGAACTTGGTTCCTCGAATAACTTCTGGCACAGACATCTCAGGGCATGGGCGTCCAAGAAGAAAATGTAGCCATTTTTGCCATCTATCGACCACAGGTTAAAGATTGGCGATCCGTTGGATACCGACCGAGTTATAGGCAAAACTTGGTGCAAAAATGAGGAAAATTTTACATTTTCTCAAACAGGGTAAGGAACTTGGTTTCTCGAATAACTTCCGGCACGGACACCTGAGAGCATGGCCGTCCAAGAAGAAAATGTAGCCATTGGTGCCATCTATCGACCACAGGTTAAAGATTGGCGATCCGTTGGATACCGACCGAGTTATAGCCAAAATTTGGTGCAAAAATGAGCCTTAGTAAATTTTCATTTTTTTGAATATTTTGATTTTTTTATTATTTTTCACACTTTTTTTTATTTAAAGCATTACTTGAGTGAAAAGAAACACATTGCAACCAATTGGCATTAAAATAAATCAATTTCATTTTTTTTGCAAAATTTCCCAAAAAAAACGTAAGGGGTAAGCCTTATGAAATTTTCGGGTGGAAAATTTTTTTGAAATTTTTTTCTGATTTTTTATTATTTTTTTAATTTAAAGCATTATTTGAGTGAAAAGAAACACATTGCAACAAATTCGCAATAAAATATATCACATTTAAAAATTTTGCTGAAGTGCAGAAAAATTGAGGAAAATTTTACATTTTCTCAAACAGGGTAAGGAACTTGGTTCCTCGAATAACTTCTGGCACAGACATCTGAGGGCATGGCCGTCCAAGAAGAAAATGTAGCCATTGGTGCCATCTATCGACCACAGATTAAAGATTGGCGATCCGTTGGATACCGACCGAGTTATAGGCAAAACTTGGTGCAAAAATGAGGAAAATTTTACATTTTCTCAAACAGGGTAAGGAACTTGGTTTCTCGAATAACTTCCGGCACGGACACCTGAGAGCATGGCCGTCCAAGAAGAAAATGTAGCCATTGGTGCCATCTATCGACCACAGGTTAAAGATTGGCGATCCGTTGGATACCGACCGAGTTATAGCCAAAATTTGGTGCAAAAATGAGCCTTAGTAAATTTTTATTTTTTTGATTTTTTTTTATTTTTCACACTTTTTTTTATTTAAAGCATTACTTGAGTGAAAAGAAACACATTGCAACCAATTGGCATTAAAATAAATCAATTTCATTTTTTTTGCAAAATTTCCCAAAAAAAACGTAAGGGGTAAGCCTTATGAAATTTTCGAGTGGAAATTTTTTTTGAAATTTTTTTCTGATTTTTTATTATTTTTTTAATTTAAAGCATTATTTGAGTGAAAAAAAACACATTGCAACAAATTTGCATGAAAATATATCACATTTATAAAGTTTGCTAATTTGCTCAAAAATGAGGAAAATTTTACATTTCCCAAACAGGGTAAGGAACTTGGTTCCTCGAATAACTTCCGGCACGGACACCTGAGAACATGGCTGTCGAAGAAGAAACTGTAGCCATTGGTGCCATCTATCGACCACAGGTTAAAGATTGGCGATCCGTTGGATACCGACCGAGTTATAGGCAAAACTTGGTGCAAAAAAGAGGAAAATTTTACATTTTCTCAAACAGGGTAAGGAACTTGGTTCCTCGAATAACTTCCGGCACGGACACCTGAGAGCATGGCCGTCCAAGAAGAAAATGTAGCCATTTTTGCCATCTATCGACCACAGGTTAAAGATTGGCGATCCGTTGGATACCGACCGAGTTATAGGCAAAAGTTGGTGCAAAAATGAGGAAAATTTTACATTTTCTCAAACAGGGTAAGGAACTTGGTTCCTCGAATAACTTCCGGCACGGACACCTGAGAGCATGGCCGTCCAAGAAGAAAATGTAGCCATTGGTGCTATCTATCGACCACAGGTTAAAGATTGGCGATCCGTTGGATACCGACCGAGTTATAGACAGAACTTGCGGCAAAAATGAGGAAAATTTTACATTTTCTCAAACAGGGTAAGGAACTTGGTTCCTCGAATAACTTCTGGCACAGAGATCTGATGGCATGGCCGTCCAAGAAGAAAATGTAGCCATTGGTGCCATCTATCGACCACAGGGTAAAGATTGGCGATCCGTTGGATACCGACCGAGTTATAGCCAAAATTTGGTGCAAAAATGAGGAAAATTTTACATTTTCTCAAACAGGGTAAGGAACTTGGTTCCTCGAATAACTTCCAGCACGGACACCTGAGAGCATTGGCGTCCAAGAAGAAAATGTAGCCATTGATGCCATCAATCGACCACAGGTTAAAGATTGGCGATCCGTTAGATACCGACCGAGTTATAGCCAAAATTTGGTGCAAAAATGAGCCTTAGTAAATTTTCATTTTTTTGAATATTTTGATTTTTTTATTATTTTTCACACTTTTTTTTATTTAAAGCATTACTTGAGTGAAAAGAAACACATTGCAACCAATTGGCATTAAAATAAATCAATTTCAGTTTTTTTGCAAAATTTCCCAAAAAAAACGTAAGGGGTAAGCCTTATGAAATTTTTGAGTGGAAATTTTTTTTGAAATTTTTTTCTGATTTTTTATTATTTTTTTAATTTAAAGCATTATTTGAGTGAAAAGAAACACATTGCAACAAATTCACAATAAAATATATCACATTTAAAAATTTTGCTGAAGTGCAGAAAAATTGAGGAAAATTTTACATTTTCTCAAACAGGGTAAGGAACTTGGTTCCTCGAATAACTTCTGGCACAGACATCTGAGGGCATGGCCGTCCAAGAAGAAAATGTAGCCATTTTTGCCATCTATCGACCACAGGTTAAAGATTGGCGATCCGTTGGATACCGACCGAGTTATAGGCAAAACTTGGTGCAAAAATGAGGAAAATTTTACATTTTCTTAAACAGGGTAAGGAACTTGGTTCCTCGAATAACTTCCGGCACGGACACCTGAGAGCATGGCCGTCCAAGAAGAAAATGTAGCCATTGGTGCCATCTATCGACCACAGGTAAAAGATTGGCGATCCGTTAGATACCGACCGAGTTATAGCCAAAATTTGGTGCAAAAATGAGCCTTAGTAAATTTTCATTTTTTTGAATATTTTGATTTTTTTTTTATTTTTCACACTTTTTTTTATTTAAAGCATTACTTGAGTGAAAAGAAACACATTGCAACCAATTGGCATTAAAATAAATCAATTTCATTTTTTTTGCAAAATTTCCCAAAAAAAACGTAAGGGGTAAGCCTTATGAAATTTTTGAGTGGAAATTTTTTTTGAAATTTTTTTCTGATTTTTTATTATTTTTTTAATTTAAAGCATTATTTGAGTGAAAAGAAACACATTGCAACAAATTCGCAATAAAATATATCACATTTAAAAATTTTGCTGAAGTGCAGAAAAATTGAGGAAAATTTTACATTTTCTCAAACAGGGTAAGGAACTTGGTTCCTCAAATAACTTCTGGCACAGACATCTCAGGGCATGGGCGTCCAAGAAGAAAATGTAGCCATTTTTGCCATCTATCGACCACAGGTTAAAGATTGGCGATCCGTTGGATACCGACCGAGTTATAGGCAAAACTTGGTGCAAAAATGAGGAAAATTTTACATTTTCTCAAACAGGGTAAGGAACTTGGTTCCTCGAATAACTTCCGGCACGGACACCTGAGAGCATGGCCGTCCAAGAAGAAAATGTAGCCATTGGTGCCATCTATCGACCACAGGTTAAAGATTGGCGATTCGTTAGATACCGACCGAGTTATAGACAAAAATTGGGGCAAAAATGAGGAAAATTTTACATTTTCTCAAACAGGGTAAGGAACTTGGTTCCTCGAATAAGTTCCGGCACGGACACCTGAGAGCATTGGCGTCCAAGAAGAAAATGTAGCCATTGGTGCCATCTATCGACCACAGGTTAAAGATTGGCGATCCGTTAGATACCGACCGAGTTATAGACAAAAATTGGGGCAAAAATGAGGAAAATTTTACATTTTCTCAAACAGGGTAAGGAACTTGGTTCCTCGAATAAGTTCCGGCACGGACACCTGAGAGCATTGGCGTCCAAGAAGAAAATGTAGCCATTGGTGCCATCTATCGACCACAGGTTAAAGATTGGCGATCCGTTAGATACCGACCGAGTTATAGCCAAAATTTGGTGCAAAAATGAGCCTTAGTAAATTTTCATTTTTTTGAATATTTTGATTTTTTTTTATTTTTCACACTTTTTTTTATTTAAAGCATTACTTGAGTGAAAAGAAACACATTGCAACCAATTGGCATTAAAATAAATCAATTTCATTTTTTTTGCAAAATTTCCCAAAAAAAACGTAAGGGGTAAGCCTTATGAAATTTTCGGGTGGAAAATTTTTTTGAAATTTTTTTCTGATTTTTTATTATTTTTTTAATTTAAAGCATTATTTGAGTGGAAAGAAACACATTGCAACAAATTCACAATAAAATTTATCACATTTAAAAATTTTGCTGAATTACAGAAAAGCTGAGGAAAATTTTACATTTTCTCAAACAGGGTAAGGAACTTGGTTCCTCGAATAACTTCTGGCACAGACATCTCAGGGCATGGGCGTCCAAGAAGAAAATGTAGCCATTGGTGCCATCTATCGACCACAGGTTAAAGATTGGCGATGCGTTGGATACCGACCGAGTTATAGGCAAAACTTGGTGCAAAAATGAGGAAAATTTTACATTTTCTCAAACAGGGTAAGGAACTTGGTTCCTCGAATAACTTCCGGCACGGACACCTGAGAGCATGGCCGTCCAAGAAAAAAATGTAGCCATTGTTGCCATCTATCGACCACAGGTTAAAGATTGGCGATCCGTTGGATACCGACCGAGTTATAGCCAAAATTTGGTGCAAAAATGAGCCTTAGTAAATTTTCATTTTTTTGATTATTTTGATTTTGTTTTATTTTTCACATTTTTTTTATTTAAAGCATTACTTGAGTGAAAAGAAACACATTGCAACCAATTGGCATTAAAATAAATCAATGTAATTTTTTTTGCAAAATTTCCCAAAAAAAACGTAAGGGGTAAGCCTTATGAAATTTTCGAGTGGAAAATTTTTTTGAAATTTTTTTCTGATTTTTTATTATTTTTTTAATTTAAAGCATTATTTGAGTGAAAAGAAACACATTGCAACAAATTCGCAATAAAATATATCACATTTAAAAATTTTGCTGAAGTGCAGAAAAATTGAGGAAAATTTTACATTTTCTCAAACAGGGTAAGGAACTTGGTTCCTCGAATAACTTCTGGCACAGACATCTGAGGGCATGGGCGTCCAAGAAGAAAATGTAGCCATTTTTGCCATCTATCGACCACAGGTTAAAGATTGGCGATCCGTTGGATACCGACCGAGTTATAGGCAAAACTTGGTGCAAAAATGAGGAAAATTTTACATTACAAACAGGGTAAGGAACTTGGTTCCTCGAATAACTTCTGGCACAGAGATCTGAGGGCATGGCCGTCCAAGAAGAAAATGTAGCCATTGTTGCCATCTATCGACCACAGGTTAAAGATTGGCGATCCGTTGGATACCGACCGAGTTATAGGCAAAACTTGGTGCAAAAATGAGGAAAATTTTACATTTTCTCAAACAGGGTAAGGAACTTGGTTCCTCGAATAACTTCCGGCACGGACACCTGAGAGCATTGGCGTCCAAGAAGAAAATGTAGCCATTGGTGCCATCTATCGACCACAGGTTAAAGATTGGCGATCCGTTAGATACCGACCGAGTTATAGCCAAAATTTGGTGCAAAAATGAGCCTTAGTAAATTTTCATTTTTTTGAATATTTTGATTTTTTTATTATTTTTCACACTTTTTTTTATTTAAAGCATTAATTGAGTGAAAAGAAACACATTGCAACCAATTGGCATTAAAATAAATCAATGTAATTTTTTTTTGCAAAATTTCCCAAAAAAACGTAAGGGGTAAGCCTTATGAAATTTTCGAGTGGAAATTTTTTTTGAAATTTTTTTCTGATTTTTTATTATTTTTTTAATTTAAAGCATTGTTTGAGTGAAAAGAAACACATTGCAACAAATTCGCAATAAAATATATCACATTTAAAAATTTTGCTGAAGTGCAGAAAAATTGAGGAAAATTTTACATTTTCTCAAACAGGGTAAGGAACTTGGTTCCTCGAATAACTTCTGGCACAGACATCTCAGGGCATGGGCGTCCAAGAAGAAAATGTAGCCATTTTTGCCATCTATCGACCACAGGTTAAAGATTGGCGATCCGTTGGATACCGACCGAGTTATAGGCAAAACTTGGTGCAAAAATGAGGAAAATTTTACATTTTCTCAAACAGGGTAAGGAACTTGGTTTCTCGAATAACTTCCGGCACGGACACCTGAGAGCATGGCCGTCCAAGAAGAAAATGTAGCCATTGGTGCCATCTATCGACCACAGGTTAAAGATTGGCGATCCGTTGGATACCGACCGAGTTATAGCCAAAATTTGGTGCAAAAATGAGCCTTAGTAAATTTTCATTTTTTTGAATATTTTGATTTTTTTATTATTTTTCACACTTTTTTTTATTTAAAGCATTACTTGAGTGAAAAGAAACACATTGCAACCAATTGGCATTAAAATAAATCAATTTCATTTTTTTTGCAAAATTTCCCAAAAAAAACGTAAGGGGTAAGCCTTATGAAATTTTCGGGTGGAAAATTTTTTTGAAATTTTTTTCTGATTTTTTATTATTTTTTTAATTTAAAGCATTATTTGAGTGAAAAGAAACACATTGCAACAAATTCGCAATAAAATATATCACATTTAAAAATTTTGCTGAAGTGCAGAAAAATTGAGGAAAATTTTACATTTTCTCAAACAGGGTAAGGAACTTGGTTCCTCGAATAACTTCTGGCACAGACATCTGAGGGCATGGCCGTCCAAGAAGAAAATGTAGCCATTTTTGCCATCTATCGACCACAGGTTAAAGATTGGCGATCCGTTGGATACCGACCGAGTTATAGGCAAAACTTGGTGCAAAAATGAGGAAAATTTTACATTTTCTCAAACAGGGTAAGGAACTTGGTTTCTCGAATAACTTCCGGCACGGACACCTGAGAGCATGGCCGTCCAAGAAGAAAATGTAGCCATTGGTGCCATCTATCGACCACAGGTTAAAGATTGGCGATCCGTTGGATACCGACCGAGTTATAGCCAAAATTTGGTGCAAAAATGAGCCTTAGTAAATTTTTATTTTTTTGATTTTTTTTTATTTTTCACACTTTTTTTTATTTAAAGCATTACTTGAGTGAAAAGAAACACATTGCAACCAATTGGCATTAAAATAAATCAATTTCATTTTTTTTGCAAAATTTCCCAAAAAAAACGTAAGGGGTAAGCCTTATGAAATTTTCGAGTGGAAATTTTTTTTGAAATTTTTTTCTGATTTTTTATTATTTTTTTAATTTAAAGCATTATTTGAGTGAAAAAAAACACATTGCAACAAATTTGCATGAAAATATATCACATTTATAAAGTTTGCTAATTTGCTCAAAAATGAGGAAAATTTTACATTTCCCAAACAGGGTAAGGAACTTGGTTCCTCGAATAACTTCCGGCACGGACACCTGAGAACATGGCTGTCGAAGAAGAAACTGTAGCCATTGGTGCCATCTATCGACCACAGGTTAAAGATTGGCGATCCGTTGGATACCGACCGAGTTATAGGCAAAACTTGGTGCAAAAAAGAGGAAAATTTTACATTTTCTCAAACAGGGTAAGGAACTTGGTTCCTCGAATAACTTCCGGCACGGACACCTGAGAGCATGGCCGTCCAAGAAGAAAATGTAGCCATTTTTGCCATCTATCGACCACAGGTTAAAGATTGGCGATCCGTTGGATACCGACCGAGTTATAGGCAAAAGTTGGTGCAAAAATGAGGAAAATTTTACATTTTCTCAAACAGGGTAAGGAACTTGGTTCCTCGAATAACTTCCGGCACGGACACCTGAGAGCATGGCCGTCCAAGAAGAAAATGTAGCCATTGGTGCTATCTATCGACCACAGGTTAAAGATTGGCGATCCGTTGGATACCGACCGAGTTATAGACAGAACTTGCGGCAAAAATGAGGAAAATTTTACATTTTCTCAAACAGGGTAAGGAACTTGGTTCCTCGAATAACTTCTGGCACAGAGATCTGATGGCATGGCCGTCCAAGAAGAAAATGTAGCCATTGGTGCCATCTATCGACCACAGGGTAAAGATTGGCGATCCGTTGGATACCGACCGAGTTATAGCCAAAATTTGGTGCAAAAATGAGGAAAATTTTACATTTTCTCAAACAGGGTAAGGAACTTGGTTCCTCGAATAACTTCCAGCACGGACACCTGAGAGCATTGGCGTCCAAGAAGAAAATGTAGCCATTGATGCCATCAATCGACCACAGGTTAAAGATTGGCGATCCGTTAGATACCGACCGAGTTATAGCCAAAATTTGGTGCAAAAATGAGCCTTAGTAAATTTTCATTTTTTTGAATATTTTGATTTTTTTATTATTTTTCACACTTTTTTTTATTTAAAGCATTACTTGAGTGAAAAGAAACACATTGCAACCAATTGGCATTAAAATAAATCAATTTCAGTTTTTTTGCAAAATTTCCCAAAAAAAACGTAAGGGGTAAGCCTTATGAAATTTTTGAGTGGAAATTTTTTTTGAAATTTTTTTCTGATTTTTTATTATTTTTTTAATTTAAAGCATTATTTGAGTGAAAAGAAACACATTGCAACAAATTCGCAATAAAATATATCACATTTAAAAATTTTGCTGAAGTGCAGAAAAATTGAGGAAAATTTTACATTTTCTCAAACAGGGTAAGGAACTTGGTTCCTCGAATAACTTCTGGCACAGACATCTCAGGGCATGGGCGTCCAAGAAGAAAATGTAGCCATTTTTGCCATCTATCGACCACAGGTTAAAGATTGGCGATCCGTTGGATACCGACCGAGTTATAGGCAAAACTTGGTGCAAAAATGAGGAAAATTTTACATTTTCTCAAACAGGGTAAGGAACTTGGTTTCTCGAATAACTTCCGGCACGGACACCTGAGAGCATGGCCGTCCAAGAAGAAAATGTAGCCATTGGTGCCATCTATCGACCACAGGTTAAAGATTGGCGATCCGTTGGATACCGACCGAGTTATAGCCAAAATTTGGTGCAAAAATGAGCCTTAGTAAATTTTCATTTTTTTGAATATTTTGATTTTTTTATTATTTTTCACACTTTTTTTTATTTAAAGCATTACTTGAGTGAAAAGAAACACATTGCAACCAATTGGCATTAAAATAAATCAATTTCATTTTTTTTGCAAAATTTCCCAAAAAAAACGTAAGGGGTAAGCCTTATGAAATTTTTGAGTGGAAATTTTTTTTGAAATTTTTTTCTGATTTTTTATTATTTTTTTAATTTAAAGCATTATTTGAGTGAAAAGAAACACATTGCAACAAATTCGCAATAAAATATATCACATTTAAAAATTTTGCTGAAGTGCAGAAAAATTGAGGAAAATTTTACATTTTCTCAAACAGGGTAAGGAACTTGGTTCCTCAAATAACTTCTGGCACAGACATCTCAGGGCATGGGCGTCCAAGAAGAAAATGTAGCCATTTTTGCCATCTATCGACCACAGGTTAAAGATTGGCGATCCGTTGGATACCGACCGAGTTATAGGCAAAACTTGGTGCAAAAATGAGGAAAATTTTACATTTTCTCAAACAGGGTAAGGAACTTGGTTCCTCGAATAACTTCCGGCACGGACACCTGAGAGCATGGCCGTCCAAGAAGAAAATGTAGCCATTGGTGCCATCTATCGACCACAGGTTAAAGATTGGCGATTCGTTAGATACCGACCGAGTTATAGACAGAAATTGGGGCAAAAATGAGGAAAATTTTACATTTTCTC
The DNA here is from genome assembly GCF_943734845.2 of Anopheles funestus. Taxonomy (NCBI): domain Eukaryota; kingdom Metazoa; phylum Arthropoda; class Insecta; order Diptera; family Culicidae; genus Anopheles; species Anopheles funestus. Next base: position 69,467,622 of record NC_064599.1, on the reverse strand, counting down.
AAACAGGGTAAGGAACTTGGTTCCTCGAATAACTTCTGGCACAGACATCTCAGGGCATGGGCGTCCAAGAAGAAAATGTAGCCATTGGTGCCATCTATCGACCACAGGTTAAAGATTGGCGATGCGTTGGATACCGACCGAGTTATAGGCAAAACTTGGTGCAAAAATGAGGAAAATTTTACATTTTCTCAAACAGGGTAAGGAACTTGGTTCCTCGAATAACTTCCGGCACGGACACCTGAGAGCATGGCCGTCCAAGAAAAAAATGTAGCCATTGTTGCCATCTATCGACCACAGGTTAAAGATTGGCGATCCGTTGGATACCGACCGAGTTATAGCCAAAATTTGGTGCAAAAATGAGCCTTAGTAAATTTTCATTTTTTTGATTATTTTGATTTTGTTTTATTTTTCACATTTTTTTTATTTAAAGCATTACTTGAGTGAAAAGAAACACATTGCAACCAATTGGCATTAAAATAAATCAATGTAATTTTTTTTGCAAAATTTCCCAAAAAAAACGTAAGGGGTAAGCCTTATGAAATTTTCGAGTGGAAAATTTTTTTGAAATTTTTTTCTGATTTTTTATTATTTTTTTAATTTAAAGCATTATTTGAGTGAAAAGAAACACATTGCAACAAATTCGCAATAAAATATATCACATTTAAAAATTTTGCTGAAGTGCAGAAAAATTGAGGAAAATTTTACATTTTCTCAAACAGGGTAAGGAACTTGGTTCCTCGAATAACTTCTGGCACAGACATCTGAGGGCATGGGCGTCCAAGAAGAAAATGTAGCCATTTTTGCCATCTATCGACCACAGGTTAAAGATTGGCGATCCGTTGGATACCGACCGAGTTATAGGCAAAACTTGGTGCAAAAATGAGGAAAATTTTACATTACAAACAGGGTAAGGAACTTGGTTCCTCGAATAACTTCTGGCACAGAGATCTGAGGGCATGGCCGTCCAAGAAGAAAATGTAGCCATTGTTGCCATCTATCGACCACAGGTTAAAGATTGGCGATCCGTTGGATACCGACCGAGTTATAGGCAAAACTTGGTGCAAAAATGAGGAAAATTTTACATTTTCTCAAACAGGGTAAGGAACTTGGTTCCTCGAATAACTTCCGGCACGGACACCTGAGAGCATTGGCGTCCAAGAAGAAAATGTAGCCATTGGTGCCATCTATCGACCACAGGTTAAAGATTGGCGATCCGTTAGATACCGACCGAGTTATAGCCAAAATTTGGTGCAAAAATGAGCCTTAGTAAATTTTCATTTTTTTGAATATTTTGATTTTTTTATTATTTTTCACACTTTTTTTTATTTAAAGCATTAATTGAGTGAAAAGAAACACATTGCAACCAATTGGCATTAAAATAAATCAATGTAATTTTTTTTTGCAAAATTTCCCAAAAAAACGTAAGGGGTAAGCCTTATGAAATTTTCGAGTGGAAATTTTTTTTGAAATTTTTTTCTGATTTTTTATTATTTTTTTAATTTAAAGCATTGTTTGAGTGAAAAGAAACACATTGCAACAAATTCGCAATAAAATATATCACATTTAAAAATTTTGCTGAAGTGCAGAAAAATTGAGGAAAATTTTACATTTTCTCAAACAGGGTAAGGAACTTGGTTCCTCGAATAACTTCTGGCACAGACATCTGAGGGCATGGCCGTCCAAGAAGAAAATGTAGCCATTTTTGCCATCTATCGACCACAGGTTAAAGATTGGCGATCCGTTGGATACCGACCGAGTTATAGGCAAAACTTGGTGCAAAAATGAGGAAAATTTTACATTTTCTCAAACAGGGTAAGGAACTTGGTTCCTCGAATAACTTCTGGCACAGAGATCTGAGGGCATGGCCGTCCAAGAAGAAAATGTAGCCATTGTTGCCATCTATCGACCACAGGTTAAAGATTGGCGATCCGTTGGATACCGACCGAGTTATAGCCAAAATTTGGTGCAAAAATGAGCCTTAGTAAATTTTCATTTTTTTGAATATTTTGATTTTTTTATTATTTTTCACACTTTTTTTTATTTAAAGCATTACTTGAGTGAAAAGAAACACATTGCAACCAATTGGCATTAAAATAAATCAATTTCATTTTTTTTGCAAAATTTCCCAAAAAAAACGTAAGGGGTAAGCCTTATGAAATTTTCGGGTGGAAAATTTTTTTGAAATTTTTTTCTGATTTTTTATTATTTTTTTAATTTAAAGCATTATTTGGGTGAAAAGAAACTTATTGCAACAAATTCACAATAAAATATATCACATTTAAAAATTTTGCTGAAGTGCAGAAAAATGAGGAAAATTTTACATTTTCTCAAACAGGGTAAGGAACTTGGTTCCTCGAATAACTTCCGGCACGGACACCTGAGAGCATGGCCGCCCAAGAAGAAAATGTAGCCATTGGTGCCATCTATCGACCACAGGTAAAAGATTGGCGATCCGTTAGATACCGACCGAGTTATAGGCAAAACTTGGTGCAAAAATGAGGAAAATTTTACATTTTCTCAAACAGGGTAAGGAACTTGGTTCCTCGAATAACTTCCGGCACGGACACCTGAGAGCATGGCCGTCCAAGAAGAAAATGTAGCCATTGGTGCCATCTATCCACCACAGGTTAAAGATTGGCGATCCGTTGGATACCGACCGAGTTATAGACAGAACTTGCGGCAAAAATGAGGAAAATTTTACATTTTCTCAAACAAGGTAAGGAACTTGGTTCCTCGAATAACTTCTGGCACAGAGATCTGATGGCATGGCCGTCCGAGAAGAAAATGTAGCCATTGGTGCCATCTATCGACCACAGGTTAAAGATTGGCGATCCGTTGGATACCGACCGAGTTATAGGCAAAACTTGGTGCAAAAATGAGGAAAATTTTACATTTTCTCAAACAGGGTAAGGAACTTGGTTCCTCGAATAACTTCCGGCACGGACACCTGAGAGCATGGCCGTCCAAGAAGAAAATGTAGCCATTGGTGCCATCTATCGACCACAGGTAAAAGGTTGGCGATCCGTTAGATACCGACCGAGTTATAGGCAAAACTTGGTGCAAAAATGAGGAAAATTTTACATTTTCTCAAACAGGGTAAGGAACTTGGTTCCTCGAATAACTTCCGGCACGGACACCTGAGAGCATGGCCGTCCAAGAAGAAAATGTAGCCATTGGTGCTATCTATCGACCACAGGTTAAAGATTGGCGATCCGTTGGATACCGACCGAGTTATAGACAGAACTTGCGGCAAAAATGAGGAAAATTTTACATTTTCTCAAACAGGGTAAGGAACTTGGTTCCTCGAATAACTTCTGGCACAGAGATCTGATGGCATGGCCGTCCAAGAAGAAAATGTAGCCATTGGTGCCATCTATCGACCACAGGTTAAAGATTGGCGATCCGTTGGATACCGACCGAGTTATAGGCAAAACTTGGTGCAAAAATGAGGAAAATTTTACATTTTCTCAAACAGGGTAAGGAACTTGGTTCCTCGAATAACTTCCGGCACGGACACCTGAGAGCATGGCCGTCCAAGAAGAAAATGTAGCCATTGGTGCCATCTATCGACCACAGGTAAAAGGTTGGCGATCCGTTAGATACCGACCGAGTTATAGCCAAAATTTGGTGCAAAAATGAGCCTTAGTAAATTTTCATTTTTTTTGAATTTTTTGATTTTATTATTATTTTTCACTCTTTTTTTTATTTAAAGCATTACTTGAGTGAAAAAAAAACACATTGCAACCAATTGGCATTAAAATAAATCAATTTCAGTTTTTTTGCAAAATTTCCCAAAAAAAACGTAAGGGGTAAGCCTTATGAAATTTTCGAGTGGAAATTTTTTTTGAAATTTTTTTCTGATTTTTTATTCTTTTTTTAATTTAAAGCATTATTTGGGTGAAAAGAAACTTATTGCAACAAATTCACAATAAAATATATCACATTTAAAAATTTTGCTGAATTACAGAAAAATGAGGAAAATTTTACATTTTCTCAAACAGGGTAAGGAACTTGGTTCCTCGAATAACTTCCGGCACGGACACCTGAGAGCATGGCCGTCCAAGAAGAAAATGTAGCCATTGGTGCCATCTATCGACCACAGGTTAAAGATTGGCGATCCGTTGGATACCGACCGAGTTATAGGCAAAACTTGGTGCAAAAATGAGGAAAATTTTACATTTTCTCAAACAGGGTAAGGAACTTGGTTCCTCGAATAACTTCCGGCACGGACACCTGAGAGCATGGCCGTCCAAGAAGAAAATGTAGCCATTGGTGCCATCTATCGACCACAGGTTAAAGATTGGCGATCCGTTGGATACCGACCGAGTTATAGACAGAACTTGCGGCAAAAATGAGCCTTAGTAAATTTAATTTTTTTTGAATTTTTTGATTTTATTATTATTTTTCACTCTTTTTTTTATTTAAAGCATTACTTGAGTGAAAAAAAACTTATTTCAACTAATTGGCATTAAAATAAATCAATTTTTAAAATTTTTCAAAACTACTCAAAAAAAAATGAAATTTTCGTTTTGATTCCGTAGAAACCGCGTGTTTTCATCTTCAATAACCTTCCATGATCCATACAGCGAAGAAGGAAAGGTATATTATTAAAATTGCTAGTAGGCGTAGTATCCGGGTGAATCTAAAGGACTTTATCATAACTGAAAAAAGGATTATTCAACGAATGAAAGATTTCGACAATACACAGTCCACTGTAAGTTGTTATCCTGACATATAGATGGCGCCATAAAGCTTTGAACGAACTAAAAATAATCGAATAAAAATCGTTCGGCTTCTTTTCGGATCTTTTTGATATCCTTGCTTAATGAGAGATATCAGAGAGAGAAAGAGAGAGCGAAAATTAAACAAAACAGAACGAAGCTTCCTACTCTTCTAGCGAAAACTACACTTACCTTCTCCTTGTTAAGAAATCCTTACGTTTTCGGACGATTGTGCATGTGTTTTGAAGGAAACAAAAAAATGTTTACAACTTTTAATTTATGTTGAAATTTTCATTGTTCTCTCAAATTATATTTTTATCATTTTTCATGCCATAAAAGTGTTACCTCTTATTCATTTAAACCATGCGCACCCACAACCGCTTATCGTCTCTTTTTACAAATATTGCGCATAAAGAGTTTACTTCCACTATTCTTCATTCGTCTCGCTCCATTTTCTCTTCCCCTTTACATGTGTCACCGCTATCAACCAGGGGGAAAGGGATTAATTATGTACAGGTTGACGTTCCCAATTTTCGAATGTCTTCTTATTGTTAAATAATGTAAATGGTGTCACATGGGTTTTTGTAGTTAATTACCGTTTTCATTTACCTTTCAATCAGTTTTCTTAAATAATTATCGAATTAATTCACTTTCCTTCCTTCTTCTTCGTATTCGTCCTGTACAAGGGTAGTAATGCTTTTTGCTTCTCTCTTCTTTTTACATTAGGCAAACTTAGTTTTCTCCTTTTAATAAGTTATTTAGTATAAGCTTCCACATTGTCTCTCGTGACACTTGCACTCACTGTACATCAACCACACAACCGCACACCGGAGGAGGCTGTATTTCAACTGGGACTCAAACCGCACGTACACATGTGTTTGTTTTCATTTCACTTAAAAACTTAAGTAGTAAGAGTGTCCGGCTGTCCTTAATAGATTGTTCAAAATATTAGTAAATCCTGTGCGCCAGGTTTTTTTTCTCCGTATTTACACAAGCAATTTGCATTATCTTCTTTATTCCCCCCGCGTGTGTTAGTGTGTTTGTGCAGCTTCTTTCCGCATTCATTCACTTAGCATAACTATGTTTGTATTGATTGAATGTGTATATGCGTTTACAGTTACAGCTTTATAGCACTTTAATAGCAAAATACGATTCCCAAAACTTATACACATCCGCGCACATACGAAACGATGGTACTGCACTGTAGTTGTTTTTTTTGTTGTTTAGTTAAAAATTGTTTTCATTGAAAAGTTCTTACAATATAATTACATCCACCCCAACCCGGTCACCGGCAAAACCAATTCACGGTCATTTTGCAATTGATTATAGAGCTTGTGTATCTTAAATTTTACATATATTACATCGAAGCAGGCCTGCAAAGCTTATGACACAAACACAAGAGAATCGTTTGTAAGAAAATTACACACACAAAAACAAAAACACTTCCACATGTTTAACTTCTCATCCAGAAACTCTTAACTTAAAAGAATATTATAATAAATCATAATTTTCTAACTGAGAGAGAGAGTGTTTGTATGTGTGTGTACTATTTCTACCTTTCAGTAATTTACATTTTCAAATAACACCCTGTATGCTATGCATCGATTTAAAAGAAAAAAATAAAACAGACAGATTTGCCAATACGGTTGAAGGATTGTTGTTGAGAGAAATGAAGTAGGAGAAATGAAAAATATCAAACAGAAGTGGAAAAAAATCACATGTAATGTAGTTCATCACTAATAAAAGGCTTACTGACAACGGATGTTATTATTAGGCGTTAACAGTGTAAAATTAAAAATGAAATGTACTATTAAAAGCTAACACGCTAAACACAACTTTTTCACGTCTCACCGGAGAAGCACTGTTCAAATTCGGTTTCCTCACAATTTGTTTTTTTTCTTCTTTTTCTTCGAGAGCGTTCCTTAATCCGATCAATGGTAGCTAACTACCATAATGTAACTAATAATAAAGAAAGAATTAAAAATAAATCTACTTTCCAGCGGTTACAATCCCGTTGGCGATCTAAACCTATCCTTATATCTTCCAATATAGCACTACACAAAAGTTTCGCTTATGCGTTGTGTGTATGTATGTGTGTGTTTGGGACATTAAATTATTTCAATTGCAAAGTTTAAAAATATATATATAGCTATGTATATAGTTCGATTTCGCCTGCCTATTTTCCGATTTCCCTGTGTCGCTTCTTGCTTCTCTACCTCGCTTTTGTACTTTGTACTAGGTGTTGTAACACATGCTCAATATGCATTTTGTGTGCGGTGTGACACCCCGGGGTTCTATGTGCCCACACATTCGAACGGGAACGGGAAACATGTCCTTGCCCGTTCACGTGTTTGATTATTTTGTATCTGTTTTCCGTTTTTTACCCTTTTCGTTGCTTTTCTTTTAATCCTCTTCTTTTGATATTTCGAGTGTTTTACAGTTTTGATTTACTTTTGGCGCCTTTTCTGTGTTTCGATTAATGGGGAGGCGAGGGGTATGGGCCGAGATAAATGTGTGTAACAGCAGGAAGAATGTAATAGGTTTCGGCAAAGCAAGATAACTTTAGTCTGTGCCTAATATGTAAAAAAAAATCCTAACCTTGATGCTATCTCAAAATTAAGTATTCTTTTCAATACGCATTTTTCTTCTTATAGGCGCAACCGCTCAAACGTATCATTTCCAAAAGACCAACGGGCAAACAAGAACTGACGGTGCTGTAGGGCCGATATTACCCCCCTTAACACACTTCCATCTCACGATGATTTCGTCAATTCTCGAAACCGTCAGAGAAAGTAGTAAAATAAATTCTCCTCTCCTATTGCTTCTGTTCTTCCTGAGTTATACACAACACATTCCATCTAGAACTGCCTAGAACTTTCACAACACTACATTGAAGTACGGATTTATGACAAGACTCGCTTCACTTACTTCACAACAGTAATGCTAATGACGTCGTGGTGTCGCTATGTTGCTTAACGACATGACCCGCATGCCATTTACGATGATGATGATCCAGGGTTCACACGTATCCGCCTAGGGACAAACAGATCATTTTGCTCGCATGAAGCGCTCTAGGGGAAATATTTGAGCGATTTTAACCGCTCCGCCGACATTCCACCCTCGCTGCGCAACTCGGCCAAGGTAGGTGTAGCACTGAAAGTGGTCGCTAAAAAGAAAGCATTTTAAAATTAATATAATTCGTGTGTGAACCCGCTTCTACAATGCTTAGTTTTTGCAATATAAAAAAAGGTTTACCAACAGCTAAACAAATTAAAATATTCAAAATCTTCGAAATTGTTTCGATTTAAATAATACATTTTTTGCCTTCATTTTCATCTTCCAAAGATACGAAATAATCTCTAATTTAAGGTGAAAGTTTTAAATGTTTCTCTATATTTACAAATTTATTTAAAGGGCTATTTTCGTAGCTATTCATTTTCAAATGCCTTCTTCATCCATGCACCATGCTTCAACCCTTCTTACTTACTTATTTCTTCGGTGGACGATAGTCCCTCATAGTGGTTGTGATGGTGCAAATGGTGGTTCGTTGCCGTATGGTCCGCCGGTGAAATGCTTCCACTGCCCGAATCTTTTCCGCTCAATTTACCCAACGTTCCATTGCTGATGCCGGCAACTACGCCCCGTACACGACCACCGATGCTGGACGAAGAGGACGAAGAATTGGAATTGTCGCCCGATTTAGCTTCCTCCGGTAGGTCGAGATCCAGCGCCATTATGAGCTCTCGGCTGATCGAGCTGCTCACATCGTTGCTGCTGATAGCGCTGCTGACGGAGGATGTCCCACCACCAGCAGTCGCCGACTCTTCCCGTCTACTTCCCTTCGATGCTAATAGGGCCGACGACACGGATGATACAATCGCCGAAGGTGATTGTGTCGCCGACGCTCCAATACCCGTGCTGGTGGTCGTCGGTGTTGAGCTTGTCGTCGAGGAAGCATTACCTTCGGTGGAAGATTGCTGCTTGCGCTTGCGGTATTCGGTAATGGAGAGTTTGCGCTTCGGAGTGATCGGTGTGGTTGATGGACCTGCTCCCGTAGTGGATGCAGTGTCCGTACCGGACGATGCTGCTACCAGGGCCGGATTAAGCCGTGGATCTGAACTGGCTGTTTTGGTGTATATCTTCGGATAGCTTCCAACGGCAGGTAAACCTCCCGGTGGGGTGGTACCCGTCGGTGTTAGATTTCCGGCAACGATGGATGATGTAGCAGCCGTACTGCCGAGGGTGGATAACGATTCGGTTGCACCGAGTAGAAGCGATGACTTGACAGCTCCACCACCGACCAAAGGAGACGTCAGGGAGCCCAGAGTTGAGAAGCTAGTGGGACGATGTAGCGGTGCCAACATGGAGGTCCGCTCCAGTAGATTGGATACCTCCGAGCGGTACTGGTAAATTCCACCCGCTGGTCCAGTAGCTCCAACGTTCGATGGAGTTCCAACAGCTGGTGTGGCCGCCGAACTGACGGATGAATAGTCTAGGAACGATGACGTTCCTGTAGCGGCACGCTGATGCATATGATATCCACCCAGTGTGCTAAGATGTCCTCCTGGTACCAAACCGGTCGCAGACATAGGCGGATCCGGCCGTAACGTGGAGAACGACCGAATCGGTTCACTGCCAAACGTTGTTACCGATGGTATGACGGCCGCACTGTTAGGTGCAGGAATCGGTTTGATCGTATGCAAGTTACTAACCACTACACTGCTTGACGGTGGTGTTAACATTAGGCAGGAAGTCGCAAGCGTTGTTAAGGAGGCGGCAAGCACCGACACTGATGACGGTGGCAAAACCATCGGAGGTAACGCTGTGGCATTACTCGACGGTATAGCATTCGTCTCAGCGGGCTGGCTTTCACCGCCACCTGCAACTTCCGTAGTGCCGATCGTCTTCTGCAAAGTTACATTCACAGCATCATCCTTCATGCACAGATCGAAGTTTAGCTTCACCTGCTTCTTGACTGCAGACGTACCTTCCGCTACGGCTCTAGCTGCATTCGGTGGAGATACACTGCTACTACCGCCCTTCTTCGATTTGCTTCGGTTTCGCGAGATCAGATTCATGATGTTCTCGGAATGGAACGAGGCGATCACCTTTTGCAGATCGGCAAGCTCATTCTGCTCGCTGTCTTCCGTAGCAGCAACCGGACGCTTTGGTGGCGTTTTGTTCAATTCTTCCTTGGTACCATTGGTTACATTCTTCGGCGAGACACTAGAAGCTACCGTTGGTGGTACCGTCCGTTCGGTGCTGTCGCTTTTAGCGGGCTTCAACACTACCTCAGGTTTCACCGGTTCGTCCTCTTCCTCCGCTATGAACCTAACGTCCCTTTCCTCCTCGTCTTCATTACTGCCCGGTAGACCTTGCCGCAGTACGCTTGTTTCCGACATCATTTCCAACATCTCTTCCTCTACCTCGCGCATTAGCGCATCCTCGCTGTCCTCGTCCTCGATGCGCACCTTCGAGTTGCTCTCTTCCTCCTCTTCTTGCACGTATACCAGCACCGATTCCTCCTCAGCACCACCGTCCGTATCGTCGCTGGCATGTTCACCTTCGTCGATTACCTCCGTTGGACATTCGTCGTTCATTGCAGCCAATCGTTCCTCGACAATCGTTTCCACGATTTCATCAAACGTGGATGAGAGCGAATCGATGCCCGTACCAGTTTCCTGCTGATCATCTGCGCTCACATTCTTCTCCGCATTCGGTACAGAATAGCTGAACTCCACACCGTCGGCTTTGTTATCTTTCGTCCTTGATGCTTCGGTAGATACTGCAGCCGATTGTTCTTGGCCTTTGAGTGATTCGTCCTTATTAACTTTCACATCCCTTCGCTTCTTTTCCGGCACGACGACGACAGTAGACCCTCCCTGTACAAGGACTGGTTCAGCACAAGCACTCATTGCTGTCGTTTCCACAGCTTTCGAATACTCTTTACCCTTTATGGCCATTTCCCCAGATAGTGGTAATGCGTCTGATGCCGGAACTGATAATGCCTTAGCCGCTTCTAGCTGAGCCTTCGCTGCCGACGCACGCTTCTGGTCGGCTTCGTACGACTCCTGAACAATCTCTTCCACCAGGTCAGCGAACTCATCTACATCATGTTCGATGTATTTCTGACTTCCTTTGCTCGGTGTAGATCCTTTGCTGTCGATCGTTGGCTCCGATAGTTCTACCTCAGACTGGCATGCTTCCATCATCGATTCGGATTCATCAGACGCAGCACTAGTTTCGATAATGGTTGTGGAATCATTCTTCGACTCGTGCTCTTCCACTATTTCCTGTTCCACTACCACCTCCTGCTCGACGACTTCCTGCTCCAGCAATTCATCCTGCTCAACCATCACTTCCTGTTCTACCATTACCTCTTCCTCTTCCTCGTCCTCCTCCTCCACCTGTTCAACCACCTCCTCTTCTTCTTCCTCCACCACCTCCTCCACTTGCTGTTCTACAACTTGTTCCTCGATTACCTCTGCAGGACGATCGGTGTACACTGGAGCAGGTGTTACTTGCGGCGTGTATTCGGGTTCTTTTTCCACTTGCGTACTTTCCGGGGCAATCACCGCTAGTGGCGGTTCAACGTTAATGGATGATGGTTCCGTCATTACCACGCTCGATTCATACTGGATATGGGCAGCCATTGCCAGTGGAATCGTATGGTGGGGTTGGTGATGAATTTGTTGAAGCAGGGGATACTGATGATGATGATGAAGATGCTGGTGAGCTTGTGGCGCTACTCCTACACCACCCCCAAGATGCATCTGAGGATGAACAGTGATGGTAGGTGAAGGCTGCTGTTGAGCAGCCAATACCACCTGAGCCGTAGGTGCTGCTGCTGTTGGTGCTGGTGGTGTTGGCGGTACTGTTACTGAGGGTGTAGTAGCACTCGCAGTCGGCATCGGTCCAGGATCGGCAAAGTGAAGTGGAGTAAGCATTTTCACCGGTCCGCCTGTGTTGGATGGAGCACGATGTGAGGAAAGATCCATCGCCTGTTTCTCCGGTGAGACGGAATGGTCCCAAAACAACGCATTGCTGTTAGGCCCACTGTTCGCTGTACCAACTACTAAGTTGCTACCATCCGTATAATTCGATCCGAGGGGCGCATTCGTCGAAACGAACATTTGCTGTTGCATGTGCTGCTGCTGCTGTTGTACGTCCGATGGAACAACGGTCTGATTGTTCGTATCCGATGATAGTGGATTTTCGCGAATAACGCGACGTTTCTTTAGTGGAGTTGTAAAACCATTCGGCGGCGGAGGCGAAGATGATGATGAAGAAGACGAATGTAACCCGATACTGGGTCCTCCGGGATGTTCATCCGTTTCCTCCGATATTGCTTGCCGGAGCCATCGTTTCTTTACTGCGGCACTTTCCATCTTTTCCGACGGTCCGCTCGTATTAATCTCGCCACCGCTGGATGATACCATGGTGGGCCATTTCCCAGTGACACCGTGCTGCTGCTGGGTGGACGATGCAGAAACTACAACCGATGCAGTCGTGCAGCAGTTTGTCGCATTATCATCCGGCTGGGGCGAATTTTGCATAATGAATTCTTCCACCTTCTTGGCGGCGATCATAATGTTACCACCTTCACCTGTACCGGACTGTTCGTCAAAGTTCGTTTTCAAATGTAACGGTTGACGATGGTGCGGCAAGGAAGCGGGCACATCAATGGTGCTGTTTCGATCGTCTGTCGGCGTAGTCGCATAACCGGAATCGGTCTGCTCCAGGGCTAGCTGATGACCGCTTAACCATTCCCGGCTCATGCTTTTCTTCGTTTTTGCCTTTGCCGGGTACTTGAAATCTTGCTGCTCCACCGGTCCGGGTGACTCGAGCACCTGTGATATAACAGGTGGCGACGGCGCTGCAGCGGATGGTGGCATTACCGAAACGGGTAGGTTCAACGGACGTCCTACGGAACCCATCAGCATGGTGGAAGCATTTTCTAATGGACCAACAGCCGCTTCAATCAGCATGCAGGCGGAACTCAACATCGGAAGACTGCCACTTCCAACACCAACACCGGGTGGTGGTGGTCCGCCCATACTCGGCGGCTCGCCTCCAACGTTTGCCGAGGTGACACCCATCAACTGTGCCGCACCACTGCTGCTGGTAGCCGATTGTGAAAAGGTTAGCAAAAGCTCAGCTGCTTTATCATAATGATTACCACCGTACACTTCACCCTCAACACTGTTCGTCGACTGCAGTTGATGTTGGTCCTTCTGATCATGCTGCTGCTGCTTCTGTTGCTGCACCCGACTATTGGTCGTTGACTTTGATTTGGATCTCGACCGAGCGGCTGCTGCTGCAAGCTTTTTGCGGCGCTGCTGCGTTGACGATGCAAAATGCTGACTAACTGCCTTGCTCTTCTTCTTTTTCGACGAACGCGTTTTGGAAGATGAACGAATACTAGTTTTTCGCTTACCACCACCACTGCTACTACTTCCACTGCAACTGCCACCGCTCGAGAATGAACTAGCGTTAAACGCGGACCCGAACGAATGATCGACGCTCACACCTTCACAAGAGGTGTTGGCAGATAAAGCCCCACTGGACGTTGACAATGTGCCCGTTGCTGTTCCACCATCCATCGTACCATCGTCTGACAGATTGCCACCCGTGCCGGCGTTCGACGTAGAAATGCTGCGCCGTTTACTGCCCGGAATTGCAATGCCATCCTTTCGTTGTTCCTTCAGCTCCTGTTTCCGCTGCTGCGACTGTTCCATCTTTGCAAACGCTTTCACTATCGCTTCCATTTTACGCTCCTCACGGGTTAGCTTGCGATTGGGCTTTTCCGCTGTTTGCTTCTTCTCCGACCGCGTATGCTGCTGATGTTCACCGGTTGCGCTACTCCGCTTGCTTTTACCCGACGAATGGTGATGTCCAGCGTGATGATGATGGTGATGATGGTTATTCGGGGAACTGGATCGCTTCAGTGGAGAAGATGACGCCGGTCCAGCGCTCACACCAATTGGTTGTTGTTCAACGACAACAGTAGATGCTTGTACGGGTGGGGTTTGTTGTTCCTGCTTTTTCTCACCGAATGCTAACGAAGGTGTTGGTTCCGTTTTAATGGTAACATTACTACTTTCACCTGTGATGGTTGTGGTTGGTGGAAGCTTTGCCTCTGTCTCAAGCGACAACGCCGATGGTTCAAGTTTCACATCAGGTGCACTATCTTTCATCTCCTTCACGTCTACTTGCGGCGATGCTGACGGTGCAACACCACCAGGATGCAACTGTACTTCCTTCGTGTCCCAGTACTCTTTCTTCACCGAATCTACCACATCGATAGCAACCGGTACACCCGGTTCTTGCTTGATCTGGGCACTCTGCTGCGGAAATAGGACTGTTCCACTGATCTCCTTCGTTCCGACTAACGGAAGATGCTGATGCTGATGATGCTGTTGCTGCTGCTGCGGCTGTACTGATTTATTCGGTGACAGCAACAGTGAAACTGGCGAATTTCTCGGACCAGCGGTGGGTGGTTTCAGTGGTGAAGCAGGTGGTGAAGGTTTGATCTGTATTTTCATAACATCCTCCATGATTTCGAGACGATGCAGTTGCTGCTGTTGCTGGATCAGTTCCATGCGCGTACCATGTTCCAGCAGTGCTGCATCGAGTGCGGCCGTGCCAGGACGCGAACCGATACATCCACCACCGGATGCCATTGCTAGTAGGGCAGCCGCCGCTTCCGGTTGTTGTTCTTGAAAGTGTTGCTGTAGTTGCTGCATTTGTTTCTTGATCGGTGATTGGTGCGGAAGCGTTAACGGTTGCGGTACACCCGTATTTAGTGGCATCAGTGGATTGGATGGAATGCCTCCGGTCAGTGGAGGTGTTTGCTGTGGAGATCGTACCGGTGTCATGTGTGCTGGTGGTGAACGAAGCGGAACATTCATATCGTACTGATGATACGGTGACGTTGGTGGTATCGCATTCGTTTGCTGTGGCACTGATGATGTATGGTGAGGAGATGCTACCGGTGCTTGGCAATACATAAACGGTGATCCAATAGCAGCGATGCCTTGCGGTTGCGTTAAGGGAGAACCCATCAACGGAGGACCCAAAACCATCGCTTGGGACGGTGGCTGATGTTCTGGATGGACGTTCGGTGGTTGTTGTTGGGGCATCGGTTGAAGCATGGCGTTGGGTGTTGGTGGTGACATCATACATCCGGACAGACCCGCACTCTGAGGTGTACCAAACATGGCATCACTCTCACCACCACTCGAGGAAATCGATCGATTGCGCCCGTCGACTGACCGGCTCGTACTGTTATTGCGTGTCTTTTTCGACTTTCCTTTCCCGGGCTGATCCGGACCACTCTCACCAAGTGACCGTTTCGAACCGACCTTTCCACTGCCCTTCGTACCTCCTATTGCTGGTGTAGGTCCAACTGGAATAGTCGTACTTGCGGGCACCGATCCACCAGCCAAACCCGTCGCTTCATTAAGCTGTGCCGAATAGGTACAATCCTTTATCAAACCACAGGCACACACGTTCGTTACGGTGGTGTGCGTAAGTATGACGACACCACCCATACGGTGAATCAACTGTTCATCGTGACGGATCGTAATTTCCGTGTTCGATTTTATGTTTGTCGTCGCTACAATGTACAGATGCACCACGCCCTTCTCTACACTGTGCAGTAGCTCCGCATTCGGTCGACAGGATCGCCGCACGAAACGGGCATCGTTACCGTACGTGCGCGTATCTACGCACAGCTCCATTCCACCACAGCCGGCCGCTGGTAGCTGGTAGAGAAATAGGAACGGACCAGCATTCTTGTTCTGGCTTAGCTTACCATTCGCAGCCATGTTAAACAGCGACTGGAGCTGTTTGTGCTGCGTAGTAAGCATATATTTACCTCGCACCTCAATAATCGGTGTCCGTGGTTCTATGTCACTCGTACCGATGAGAATTTTTCCACCAGCATGCGGTACGGTAGTGCAGCGTGGCGGTTGATTCACCCCACCCGGTACCGTTAGCAGCCGACTGTCCGTTAACAGTGGGTTCTGGGCCTGCAGCTTAGCGAACGCTTGCAACCGAGCTCTCAGCTCCGGTGAGTAGTGATTCGTCGTCGCCCGCTCGTAACTGTCGATCCAAGTCCGTATCATGTTCATCAGCTTTTCTGTGCTTTGTTCTGCACTCTTAGATTTTTTCTTCGAAGGCCTCGATGCGGCGGCCGTAGGAGCACCAACGGGAACGGAGCGTAGCTCTTTCCCTGCGACCACACGCTTGCCACCATTCAAACGACTGTTTAGGGCCGTTTCGGCTTTTTTACTTAGCTTTTTCGACACTCCACCACTGCTATTGATAGTATTATCACAGTACATTGGTACGGCAGACGTTGACATGGGTGCAGGTAAACCACCGGCCAGCTGGGATGCGGCCATTATGGCCATCGTAGCTGCTGCTGCTGCTGCTGGATCCATCATTGTTCCGGCCGAGGAGATTATTGTACCCGGTAATGGCACACCTTCACTACCACCGATCATCATCGTTGACGATGCTGTTGCGCTGTTCGGTACCAAATTCATAGCATTCGCAACGTTACTACCATTGTTGGTAGCACCCAGCAGTGCATTCATCGACGTGGATGATGACACACTGTCCGATTTTTTGCGCGACCCACCAATTCCACCAGATTTGGACTTTTTCGAACCTCTCGCGGGCGTAGCTGGGACAGCATGATTTGTTCCGATCGATCCGTTACTTTGCTGCAAATGACTCGGCAGCTGCTGATGTGACAGCACATCGCTGTACTGATACTGCTGATGATGATGATGGCCGTACTGTTGGTGATGATTGGCTCCCTTCACACTCAGCGGTGGTGTCGGAGGCAGCTGCTGATTTGTACCGGATACACCGCCTTCCGTTAGTGTTACTGACGATGAGGACGTTGCTCCCGACACAGTAACATTATTGTTGGCAAAAAACAGACTCTGCTCTTTGCGCTTGTGCAACTGTAACTGACGTGCTCGTGCCTTGTCGACGGGACGGGGCTGACAGAGTTCGCAGTTATACTCATCCGGTATATTCATCCGATCGATTCCCATACAATCGACATGCTGCCAAGCGCTGTTGAATAGTTAAAGTAAAATTGTTATTGAACATTTGGATGCTAGAACGTTTTATATTTACAAAATATTCTCGTTAATTACAAAAGAATACTTACGAGCATTTATCACAGCATATCATATAGCCATCATCATGCGTCAAATCACAGATGCAACGCGTAACAGAGTCATCTTCACCTTCACCCTCCGGTGCTGTATCCGTTTCCTCACCCAAGTCATTATCGTGTCCCGCACGGGAACCGGTGCTGATCACTGACTGTGTATCATCATTATCATCGTTGGCACCCGGACGTGCTGTTGACAGACCACCCTTCGCCTGGTACAGATACTCGAATATACCACCGGGAGTTCCTTTCGCGCCTCCTAACAATTCGTTTGCCACCGCTGCTGAAGTCAATTTAGCCAAATTCATCTGTGCCATCGGTATCAGTATGGATGAACTGCTGGCACCGATACTGGAAGGAACGGACGGTGCGGCCATCGTCGACGGCGACGAATTTATTCCCGATGATAGTGGCGATGACGATATCATCGTTAAACTGCTCATATCGACACCAGTCCCAGTGGAACCGGATGCGGAATGTTGCACCATTGATGCAGCATTCGAGGTGATATTTTGCGGACTCGATGCAATAACTCCCGATGGAAAAGAGTTACGATGTTGTTCTGTGACAGTCGTCGAAATAGGTTCACAGTAGGTGTGATCTTGCATTACGGCTTGCTGAATATAGAACAGACCGGCAGATGGATCCACCGGACCGGGACGCACTTCGACGCTATTTCCCTCTTCATCATCACGCGCTGAGTAGTGTGCGGGATGTGCATTTGTGTTTGTCGTACTATATTCACGCAATGGAATACTATCCGCATACAGGATCGTTGTGCCTTCAACGGATCCACTGCAAAACATTGGGAAAAAACACATTAAACTATGGTTTTGCAAATCTATACTACATTAAATGACATAAAGCAGTTTTTATATTACATAAAAAAAATCACAAAAAAAATATCAACTCACCTCATTCTACGACCGTCCGTTGATCCAGATGAATCATAGCGATGTCTACCCGAAACCACAGTTCCAGCAGCAGAGGATTGCGTTGGATCATATGAATGGTGCCGGGAGTAGATCTTCGTATTACTACCGGAAGTTTCATGCGATTTTTGCGACAAACTCTGTAGTATTCGTGCTGTGGCCGTTTCATCTGACTGACCGTTCAGATAAATCGTATCTGAATCGCCGGATGGGCTTGCTCCAGACTGTTGCGATACAGCCGTCCTAGTGGACGCTACACTCGATGGGGAGGAGGCATACGCATAACGATACGGTGACGATGACGTATGGTTCACTGATACCGGATGCTGATCCACTCCGGACGGTGCCATCTGATGTTCCAACGTGGCGTAATGCGGCGAAGCAACCGGAGGTGACGAAGCCAGAGAAGTGTGAAGCTGAAATTGGCTACCACTATTGTGGCGTCCACGTCCTCCAGCACCTTTGCCCGATTTCAACGATGGACTGCCACTCGGTGGTGGGTTGATAACATTTGATAGACTATTGCCTGTTGTGCTTTTGCCGCTGGAATACTTTGAAACCGTATCAGCAAGTGTCTGCTGATCGTATCCTCCAACAGTGGCGGCAGCCGTGTAGAGATTGTTTAATCCTTTGTGACCTCCACTTGCACCTCCGCCTCCTCCGGCAGCTGCTGAGATTGTTGACGAGGAGTTTGTCGTTGTTAGCGTTGCTGTTGTGCCGTACACTCCAATATTAGACGCAGAGCTTACAATGTAATTCGCCGTACTACCGCCGATCGAAGATGTGGTGAATCGGCCACCGCTAGATACTACTTTGCTAGTGAGCGAAGTTGGTACGTTTATCATCATTGTAGCTCCGGGTGTATGTTGCTGCTGCTGCTGCTGCTGCTGCAGAACAACATGCTGCTGTTGAATGCCGGTAACACTGACATTGCCACCAATAAACGTGTTCTGCAGCTGTGGAGATTGCGTACGTGACTGAGACGATACCTGATGTATCTGTATCAGCTGATTCTTGCCCGGTTTCAGCATGTTAACACCGGCGGTGCCGGATTGTTTCGATCCACCCAAGATGTGATGAATTGGTGCCGTCAGTTTTATGCTATTCAACGGTGCTGCTGCCCCAGTGCTGATACTATTGCTGTTGCTACTATTACTCTGGGCATAGGATGATACTGGGATCACCATCTGCGCCTGTTGCTGAATTGCTTGGGCATTGTGAAAGACTGTCTGCGCAGTCGATGTTGGGTAGGCGGACGATGTCTGCACACTACCACCCATTTGTTGCAGCTCCAGTGACGCACCGGATGGCACAGATGCTGAGCCGCTGTTACTCTTCATGTAAAACATCGAAGATGAAACATTGCTCGGTGCTACATTGCTGCCAATGGTACCGCCGCTTCCCTTTTGTGACGATGGACTACTACGGACCGTTTTTAGGCTCACATTAACCGCTGTGGACGGTTGCTGCGGTTGCTTCATGACAGCGAGCGGCTTTAGCGTCACGTTCGATAACCTCGGCTGCTGTTGTTGCTGCTGTTGCAACATTTTGAGTGATGCATTCTGGCTGACCTTGCTCTTGCTTGTGACCGGGATCGGTTTGCCGAGCGCCGTTACTACGTTTTTCAGCTCTATCGGTGTGCCACCGATCGTCGCTAATCCTCCACCACCGGTATCCTGAATCTGTCCGATCGTGTTGTTGTACTGAATTGCTTGCGGTTGCTGCTGTTGCAGTATACGGCTACCGTTGCTTAGCGCTGTTGTCGCTGTGTGGCTGACTGTCGGCCCTCCACTACTGTTGGACGTTGGTATCCTCGTAACGAGCTGAATATTCCGGGGCATCGTAAGCTTCTGCACCATTGTGTTGGTTGCCGATGCTGATCCAATCCCGCTCCCACTGTTGTTACTGGTACTGGTAAGGACGCTACCAGCAATCGACACCGTCGGCACATGCTGTTGCTGTGGTAATGCAACGGACGAGGAAGACGACAACAACTGGTGCTGCTGCGAACCGATGAACTGATGCTGCTGTTGGTGGTTGAGATTTTTCATCTTTCCTAACGGCAAACTGATCAGCTTGCTTGAGCCCAGCTTGCCACAGAGCGAGGTGTACACATTGATGTTTTTCCCGCTTGAGTCGATGTAATTGAAAGTTGCCGTCGTTTGCGGCATTTGTAATTGCATCTGTTGCTGCTGAGGTTGCTGTCCCTTCGACACCAGCGTCACATTGCTTAGCACTTGCATACGATTGCCTATGTCCACTGGACCACCACCGCCGCCGCCCGTTGCCAGCGCTGGGCTCTGCCCCGGCATCACATTGATATTGTTGCTCAATTGGGTTCCACCGCTGGTAATGTTGCTGCTGCTATTACTATTACTACTGTGGCTATTGCTGTTACTGGTACTTAGGGAGGTGACTGAGCCGACGCTGCTATTATTGCTAAAATTACTGCTACTACTATTGCTGCTCAGCGTCGTCGACATAGTGGTCGTCGTCGCGGTTGCCGTCGTCGCACCGTAACTCGTGCAGATCATGTTGGAATACTGTACTGTCGTGGGGCCCGTGCATTCGCCTCTCAATTTGAGTGCGGCCACATTAGAAAGCTGCTGTAAGCCGCTAGCAGCTGCTGCCGCAACGGGATCATTGCATTCCAAAAGCGGATGATGGACCGCATGGTGTCGAAGGCGGTTGCTACTGGCGGAACTCGCTCCATCCGTTAGCAGAACATTTCCGCCGGACGAGGACTGTGTTACTGTGCTGTGAACGTTGCTATTGCTAAAATTTGCTCCACTGTGTCCTTCTACTGTTCCAACTCCGCCACCCACTGGGGAGTTATGATTTGTTGCTGATGTTACAATATTAAACTTGTTACTGTTTACAGAACCAGACGGTGCTGTCATGATACTTTCTCGCGGCGCAGACATGATCGGGTTATCTGCTCCTGTAGCTTCTACTGTATGTGATGTTTTTTTCCGCAGCCAGCAATCATTTACTGCAGCGTAACAACCGATGCCAATTCCTTTCCAATTCTTTAAGCCGTTGTGTTTCTTTCTCGGCGAAAAGAGTATCTGGCCCAAAATATAAACTTACTCAAACACACAACACACACACAAACGGGCACATATAACACACAAACACTTTTTCTCTGTTTATCCCGTACTCTTGGCTCCAGTACGGTACGTTGTTCTGTCACTAGTTAGTCGCTGTAGGTTTTAAATTTGCCTCTGTTGCTGTTGATGTTTTATCGAATTCCAGAGGCGCTTCTAATGTTCAGATACAAGGCGACCTTGCCTTTAGCATACCGTCGAATGGTAGATTGTTGTGGTCGAAGAAAACAACTCAGTTGGTGGCACAACCACAAACAGAAAATCCACTTTTTGACGGTCGAACGCAGCACGCGTTAGGGAAACATTTTGTTGATCCTCGGATACAATTGGTGCTGGTAAGGAAGTTCTTTCTGCTCTTCCAACAACGGGTGGATCACTACCAATGCGATAATAATCGAGTTGGCCTTCGTTATCGTCCGATGGTACTGGTAGCTTGAAGGCCATGTCAGAACAGTTCATAGCAGTGGTGCCGAGAATCCTGGAATGCAGCAAAAATGAAAACAACATTAGAAAGCTGTTATGTTACAATATTTAAAATGCGATCCATGACATGACATGATAGAAATATCCGAAATATTCATTTTTAAACATTAAATCAAAATATTAAACATAACAATATTTCTAGCACGTTTAAGTAGACAGATGAATATAATGCATTATGTTAGTAGTTGCTCCGGATCAATTAAGTGTGAAGGGAAACAATAGAGCTTTGAAGAGTATTTTCTAATAGCTCTATCAGTATTATGAATGTAGCTAAATAAGCAAAACACGGAGCGAAAATGATAGAAACATGCGCAATTGGGTCGCTCAACAATAGGAATCGATGAAGAGACATATTAATACTTGTCTCTTTTAAGTTCTTAGCGGGTGCTCGCCATTAAAATCTTCGGCTAATGATAATCAAAATGTTTCTAACATCAATTAATAATATTTGCAATTGTACATCATTTTGTCGGTGTGAGAACGTATGATTCTGTACCTAGGGGCAATTTGCCATTCATTATCCATCTTGAAACTCTTCAGTTATATTGTAATTAATATTTACAATCAATTGCAATCACGATCAAACACGTCGAGTAATGTTCTAGCGCAAACAAGCAAGCTCAGGGAGGAGCAAGCAACAAAAAATCAATTACATTTTGATCACTCCCTAAGCATTCGCTACTGCGTCATATATATAAAAATGCACACCTCAAACAGAGGCAAACAGCTATATGGCAAAAAAATCGCCACCGCATCGAAACCTTCAACTCTACCACCGTAAACGGACGCAAATTATCTCTCTCGAGCTTGGACCAACAATCGCAAACATGACACCCACACAGGCGCAAATAGCGGTATCACGATGTATGTAACTAAGAAAAATATTCACCCCCCACTCCCCATCATCTTCTTCTTGCTCTTCTCTTCATTCGGCCCTTTCAATCTATTCAAAATCCGCGATTCGCATCACAAAAGCGTTAGTGCGCAGCCTCGCGTTTAATTCCGGATTCTCTCGCTACCGCACACCCCCTCCTATCTTTTACATACTACGCGCATCGTGTTTGTGTGTGCCGTGCGCTTTACGTCTAGTAGCATCCGTGTGTCAAATAATGGCAGCCTGACGTTTGACGGCGCCTCTACGCTACAGTGTTTCAGAGCAAACATAAATTACAGAAATCTTTTTCTTGTATTGCATATCGCACCTTCTTAACCATTTTTTCATTAGCAAGCGTAGTTCAATGAATGCATTTTCATGCATTGTGTGTTTCTTACGGGAACAGGGAATCTCATCATGGTGAGAAACTGTCATGGCGATGGTTTTCTTCGCATACTAATCTTCCTACCACGCGCTTTTCGCATTCACCACATTCCACAATTTTTATCCTTCACATTCTCTTTCTCTCGCTCCTTTTTCAGTGACATCTCTCCATCGTGACATTCTGACACATCGGTGGAGTTTCTAGAGCCAGCACGAACACTCATGCATCTATTTTTTCACACTGTTCCTACATACACACACGTTTACATCGAACGCTTTTTACACGAACCTATATCGGTGTGCGTGTTGCCGTAAGACACAAAACAAACATGGCCGCTTCATTATTTTCACTCTGTGGTGTTTCCTTTCAAGCACGTTTTTCAACTCGAACAAATCATTAGATGTTCCATTTAAGACGCAGAAAATGTACTTTCGCGCATTTCTACTACATAAAGCATCTATTTTCACTCCAAACCATACCACTTTACACACATTCATCTAACAAATGGTTCCTGTTCCCTTCTTTATCTTGTTCTTCCCTTCACTATTGCAACACATTTCGAATCTCTCGTACACACATAAACGCACTGGTACTACACAGTCACAAAACGCTAATATCCGTATGCTACTCTCGCGTAAACGAAAAGCAATCATGGAATACAAAATGGTCCACACGTCACACTCATTCCTTTCAACACACTCTTGATGTTTTCACGCACAATGTCCAAGGCACGGTTTTGGTTTCTAACTTGATACAATGTTTATTATTAGTGCCTTCTATTCGCTTGCAGATATGGCGCGTATCCGGCGGTTCTTTATATTGTGCTGCTACCGTAATTCAACGGATTCATTGAATTGCTAAAATTCTGAAACTGGCTTCTGGTCCACACTCGAATTAAATTCCATCACAGTAATATCACATTCATACACATACACTAAGGAATTGATCACCACATTAAACGACGCACGCATCACAAAATCGAATCCAAAACATTCAAACCACTTGTATTCGGTGTCACTTTTTTGCAACGTTTAGTTGTTCTATTTGCACTATATGTATAAAATGCAATCCTATTCGAACCGATTCTTTGCTTCTGTTAACTAAATTTCAGCCGATTTTGATTCAATTAGAGCTCATTTCTTCTTGACAAACACAGATTTAAAGATCCCATTTTGTTGTACATATTATAGCTGTAAACATGTACAGTACATGGATAATGGCTTTTTCCAGAATTCCCCAATCAATCAGTATCAAATCCTTCACTATACACAAGCAACAAAGTTCGATTCGCGAAACGTCATCCTTTTTCTTCTCTTTCCAAACATTGCAAACTCGGGCGCATAGAGTCAAAATCTTGCGTGTGTCTACTAACCATAGGTTTTCATCACCTAAAAAAACACACGGTCATTGATTTTCTTTACCCAGCATCCCACTTTCCAGCATTAAATGATTGCTCCAAACCTTCTATGAACATCGCTCGTGCCATTTTGGTTTTACAAACAATACTTGCGCGAGCACGAGTAGTGTTTCGTTAATTTACTCGCCGCCGTTGCGTAATAATAGAACTACACTGCTATGTTTTACCGTGCGGCGTTCGACACAATCTCAATCCGCTTCCACCAAACCGACACGGACCTTTTCCTTTCTACATCTCTACCAAAAACCGTGGTGAGGGAATGATGGGCAACACTTTCGGCGACCTCGCAGACGAATTGGAATAATCACGATTATTCGCTCGTATGCCTGCGGGCGAGTGATACAGCCGTTCCCAACGGATGTCCTATCAGCACATAGCACAGCCACGGCCTCCCTCCCTTCCTCGCAGTGCTCCGTCATGCACACCGGATGGTTCATTCAACACACCAACTCACATAATTTGTCGTTTTGGTGGTGCACGGGCCGGGATCGTCATAGAATGATCGTTTTGCTGCGTGCTGTGTGTACACATGCCAATGCTGCATTTTCGTGTGTACTGTTAGCGGACTCTCCGTCTCTCTGGCTCTCGCCGATCGCTATAAGCTCACAATCCGTTTCTGTTTTCCGTTTGCCTCTCACGCTATATCTGTTTCCGTGTATGTTGAACGTACATCGCATCGTCGTGCAGTGCAATTGATGCTGCCTGCTTGATGTTGATGCTCAATGCTCTCTTGTCGCCCGACTACCAAGCCAGCGAAGCCTGACGAAAAATGGCAATTCAAATTCGACGTCGACCCGCAGAAAGCAAAAATACATTGCTAAAACAAGAAAAACAAAACAAATTGTTTCTTCTCATCGCCCGTCGGCGGACACATGGATTCAACATACCTCGGCTCCTCCTGTGTTCTTTACGGTTTGCGATTCCCAGTATGAAAGTGCGACAGTCGACAGAGTCCCTGATTCCTTCGTACATTGGCTTCGATTTTCGTGTGGTTTGCTGGCTGGAACGAAGCATCACCACACTGTTATTCTTTCCTGAATTTTGGACCCTCCACAGTAACACAGCAAACACATCCGTGAAACACTTGGATAGCAACACAGTAACCCGTTCCTGTGGTGGCAGTTGCTGCAAATCGATTCAAATTGGTTGATTGATTGTTCACTTTTTTCGCTAGCTTCCTTCTTCGTGCTGGTATCGATCTCAATGTAGACGCCGTGGCATACCGTATGGTTTTCGGTGTGTATTTCTACGTTTTGCAGCATGCATATTGTAGAAGGTAAGCAATAAACCCATTGTTTTAAAAAGCAAATATGAATAAACCGGTTGGTTGGCCCGAGGACGGCAAGAGTACGTGAGAGAAAGAGAGTGGCTAAAATGTATACATACGTCTTATTAGTTTTTTAAATTAATCTCAAAACTAGCTATGAACTGATAACCACTCCAGTAATGCACATTCAAAATATGTACTGTTTGTTATGACAATTTTACACTAAATTATACGAGCATCAACATTAAAGCAATATCTTGAAGGATGAGCAAATAAAGCCTATCCTATGGTCGCACTTCCAACAAAGATGCTAAAGGTGAAAATCACTATTCTTCTAATTTTTTTCTCTTTATTTTGCCTCGCATCGTAGCCTCAGACTGTAAGCAAAATGAAGACACGCACACTATTGCTGCTGCGTTGAGATAGTTACCCATCGAATACGACAGAGGGCGCTGTCGTGTATGATTGAAACAACAGTTGAATGTGTGTGCGTGTTGAAATGTGTGAAACGATGCAAAAGAGTCTCACACACACTCTCACAAACACACACCGAAAACTTGCTCCTACAACTGCACTGTGTAAACTAAACTCAGGCACAGTTCTTTCACTATTTTAACATTTTTAATCGAAGAATATGTCGAATGAAATCAAATAGACTATGATTGCTTCACGCTCACGTCGTGCGAAGAAAGGTTCATGAAATAAAAGTGATTGTCACTTTTAATACTACCTTCCCGATGCTACTTTCAGCTCCCGATATTACTTTTAGCAAACACTGTGAAATAATCGATGGCTTGATCATTTTCCTTCCTTCCCTTCCTGCCCTCTTCCTAGCTCTCGTACTACCAACCTTTGCTTTGATCCAACGACTCCCTCCACCCCCTGAACAGTAAGCAACATAAAACAACCGCACCGCACACACCAGCCGCATTCATAAAAATACAACCTTCCTTCCCTTCTCTGCACAGAGCACACACGACAAACGCATACACTCTCTCACACACCAACACCAACAGAAACGCAGGCGCGCTCTCGCACGGATTCGATGCGGGCGCTCATTTTGCCCAAGGGCCAAAGGTTTCGTCGTTTCACTGATACTCTTTTTTCCATCTCGCCGTTAAAACGTTTCCCAACCAAACTTTTGCGCTTTTCTTCTCTGTGATTATTTTTTGTGTTTCGCCTTTTACTGCTTACCGCTCTTCTACTTCTCCCGACCGACCAACTCTTCTATGCGCACACACATACACAACCACACGCCACACCACATCGCACGCACACACACGTATATGGGCACAAGCGCATTTTACACACATTTTGGGAGAAATCTCAATCGTGGCCGTACAAGACTGTGTACCAAAAGGAGATTCAGAATGGGTGGAAGAGTAGTGGGTAGTGGGTAAGATCGCGACGCGCCACGAAAAGACGAAAATTACCCCCTTTTTCCACGACGGCTGGGTTGCCTGTGGCCACGCCATGAATGAAACAAGGAAGACATACAGACATACTTACGCTTCTGCGAACCAGCGACCACGACCAGAAGTTTTACTTCGTATTTTTCGTCACACACTGCTCGTTGTTCGATATTGCTGCTGATGTGCCTTGGTGTGATGTATTTCTTTCGCACACAGGCGCTTCGTTTTTGCTGTTGGCCGGAATGACGAATTTTCGCGCTTCTCCAACCGCCTCAATAATGACACAGCGTCGAATATTCCGGTTGTCCGGAACTGCTCACTGGTTCCACATCCTTTTAGCACCGGTTTTGATTCAACTTTTTGGAGAATTTTCTCGATAAGGCTAGCTTCGTTTTCCACGCACGGAGAATGCGAGAACCTGGGCTACTTCTTTTTTTGGTTAGACGCAAGATGTGTGGATCGATTGCAGATCAGTCCATCCAAGTCGGTTTGACAGTTTAGTCTGACAGATGGGTCACCCTATTGTCGAAAAAAAATTGTGCAAGCAGTTGAGATGATGGGCAATTTCGATTGTTAGTTTTTCACCATTTTAAAAATTTACTATTTTATTGAGCTGTGCTATGAATTAAAATACATGCAAAGTTTCTTTTGACAAAAAAACGATGGGCTTTGTGAAGGAAACCCGTTTATTTTGAATGGGATGGATCAATTAGAGGTTTTTTACATGATACAACACAACATGATTTATTAACGCATCGTAAAAGCAAACTCTACTTGCAAGAATTCATGAATTGTAATGGTAATTGTGTACCGCGTTACTTCACTGCTGTCAGAATGGACATTTCAAAATGGTGCTGCAAAAAATACAATGAAGGTGTCTAATTTTCATTCAATTTTCCGGAAGGCTATGACGACATTTTGTTTCTATACACCTTGGCCTGTGAGAAAACTTGACAGATAATCGTTCAGTTCAGGGTTGTTACGGCGGTAAATAGCCAAGGTAGGAATGAAAATACATCGTTTTTGCAGGTGAAGTTTGAATAAAGTTTTTAATTTTGTTCATAATTATACCTTCCAACTCAAATCAAAATTTCGGAGTTCATAAAAACGAAATATTTCGCCTTATTGTCCAATAACGTTTAATTCCCAAAGAACCCAGATGGGGTTTCGGTCAAAGCGCTTGAAACTTTCTGTGGGAAATTTGTGAGCGATTTGTGGAGCAACTTTTTGAATGAAACATAAAAAAGAACTACCGAATAGAATTACTCTTATCAGCACTAACTCCAGTAGACACCTTTAAGATGGGTCCTTTTCATGATACACATATTTTTGTTTCAATTTGTGGAACATCTGTAAACATCCCAAAACGTTGTAGATTAAATTTTTTTCTACACTATCGGTTCATTTTCCTAGTCGAAATATGTTCCAACCATAAAAACTAATAAACCAGGCACAGACTTAAGCTAGTTTTATAAGTTAACTGCAATTTGTTAAAAAAAAGTTAAGCCATAATTAGCAAACGAACATAGAGAAAACAACACAACACAGCAAACAATTTGTTTGTAGTTGTCAGCCGGTCGGTCTGTCTGCCACTTCACAATCATCTGCTGACCATGCGATAGATTAGGGAGGGGAGTGAGAAAAAAAGGCTGTACGCTTCGTTCTGCTAATCCAATTCCATCAACCGACGACATGGTGCAACGGTTATAGCACGCGCACACCATATCCGGCAGTTATTGAGTGCGGCTGACTTATTAATAGTGCGCTATTCCTTCGCTGAACAACTTCTGAATCCTCCGTGAGGGAATCGGTTGCGTGGAGGTTGTGTTATACCAACCACATTGTGTCCTGCACCGGGATTGATTGAATTGTTTGCTACATTGTCGTACTGGTACGGTTTCAAGTTGCTTTTTATATAACCAACAATGGAGAGTCTTAGGTGAGTTAAGTGTTCTATCGGCACAAACAAATAAACGCGTGCATTTCGGTTTAGCTCCGACAACATACGTTCTTGCGCTTCACGACAAGAGATTCATGATAACAACCACCATCCCATTCAAATAAGTGCTAAGGTCATGGCCTTAGGGTTTCTCTATGCTCGGTAGCGTACCGTGATAGCGATGAAGATTAGAGTGTTTTGCCTCCACAGTGGTTTTTCATCCCTCGTCTATTCTTTCTTCCAGGGATGGTATGCTTGTGGGACTCGGCAACCCCCTGCTGGACATTTCGGCCGTGGTTGAGAAGGATCTACTGAACAAGTACGACATGCAGCCGAACAATGCAATACTGGCCGAACCGAAGCATATGCCAATGTAATGCTGCACAACCTGCGTCTCAACCTTATCCAAAGCGTTTTGCTACAACTAATCCTAAATAATCTACTCATCTTTATTCCATGTACATACTTACCGCCAGCTATCAGGAGCTGATTGAGAAGTACCAGGCCGAGTACATTGCCGGTGGTAGTGTGCAGAATTCGCTCCGCGTTGCTCAGTGGATTCTGCGAAGGCCTCGTACGGCAGTATTTTTTGGCTGTGTCGGTCAGGATGAGTACGCCCGTATTCTCGAGGAGCGTGCCACGTCCAGCGGGGTAAACGTGCAATATCAACGGTCAGCTACCAATCCGACCGGTACGTGTGCGGTGCTGATTACCGGCACACAGCGCAGTCTGTGTGCCAATCTGGCCGCCGCGAATGATTTCACCCCGGAGCATCTGCAAAGCCCGGCCAATCAGGCGTACCTGAAGGGAGCACAGTTTTTCTACGTGTCGGGCTTTTTCTTTACGGTTAGCTTCGAAAGTGCGCTCAGCGTAGCAAAGCAGGCCGCTGACAATGGTCGAATGTTTATGATGAATCTTAGCGCACCGTTTGTGCCGCAGTTTTACAAGAACAATCTCGAAGAAATATTCCCATTCGTCGATGTGCTGTTTGGCAATGAGACGGTAAGAAGGTGCCTTCAGACGGTCATTTCTTTCTTTCCAACTAATCGAATTCAATTACAGGAAGCAGTAGCATTAGCGAAAGAGTTCCAATACGGTACGGAAGATTTACGAACAATCGGGAAACGTATTGCGGCACTACCGAAGGAAAATACTAAGCGCAAACGTGTGGTAATAATAACGCAGGGCAGCGATCCGGTATTGCTGATCGAGAGTGGCACCGACATCATTCGTGAGTTTCCGGTACATAAGCTAGCGCCGGAAGAAATGGTCGATACAAACGGTGCGGGCGATGCGTTTGTCGGTGGCTTTCTAGCACAATTGCTGCAAGGCCGCAGTGTCGATGTGTGCATCAAATGTGGGGTTTGGGCTGCGAGGGAAATTATTCAACGATCCGGTTGCACATTCGACGGTGAACCTTCGTTCTGTGCCACAGCAAACTGAAGGATAACAGGGAAAAGGTTTGAAAGCACACAACCCACTCGAATACATTAAAAAAAGACCTTTAATTTTGTTAAGAATGTGTTCTCTATCTGCTTTCCAAGTTCCCGAATATATGAACGAATCAGCAAACAACAGTCTTTTATAAGTCAATTACGCTAACCGCGATCATTCCACCGGATGATCGGAATAGAGGCTAGCAATAGCCGGATCCTCCGTTTCGTAGATAATGAGCACCTCGCGAAATTTATCCACCAGCTGCAGCAGTTGCGAGCGACGCAAGTTCTCAAAGTACATGATCTCCTCCAGATGATGCTCACCCTTAAAGTAACCCGCCTTCCAGAGTCGCACCATTAGCGCGAGATCTTCCGGGTTCGAGGCGGCCGGAATGCGTGCCACCGCCTTTCGATCGGGTTCCGGAAATGCCGCCAACAATCGCTTCAACTTATCATCGTCATCGTTCGATGCGATGCTTTCGTCGTTCTCGGTGCTAGAAGCCGTATGTAGGCCGCCGCCAACGCTCGAATGACTAATGTTCGATCGATGGCTCGCGGAAGATGGGCGCGTATTCGAGGTAACAGAAGTGGCCGTCGTCAGCAGTGCCGACAGACTGTCCGAGTAGCGATCCTCGCTGAGCGAATGCTTCCGATTTCCGGACGATGGGACGGCCAACGGTTGGCTGGAGGATGCACTAGGCGCCGAGCTTCCGTACAGTACGTGGATAGGATGTACACGATCGGCTGCGCTGGATCGTCCTGCGTAGAGCTCGTCCTCCTCAACTCCATCCAAGTTGGCCACAAACTGTACGTACGTGTGCAGTTGCATTAGCAGATGGTGCTGCAACATCCACAGCACCATCTGGGCTAGCCGGCCTTGCCTTGTTGGGTGCTGCAAGGGTGTCGTCAGATGGCCGATCGAAGTGGGTAGCGAGAAATCACTGATAACCTCAAACAATGACATGCCGGGAAACTTTGTGGCAAACTTTTCCGATAGGTTCGAGTGGATGTTCAGCTGTGCGTCGGGCGCTATTACGTACACGTTTGTCTCACACAGTGGATAGATAATGGTAGCCTTTGCCCAGTACACAAGATGGCCCACAATCTGGTAGACGTAATCGATCAGTAGCTCCGCATCGGAGGCCATATTTTGTAAGCTTTTCAGTGGATTGTAAACTTCGATCAGCTGAAGCAACATGTTTGCACCGGAAGGTGGTACACAATCGAACAGCTCGGAAGGATCAACGAGCAGAAGCATGCCATGGTAGGGTTTGAGTGATTCCAAACACCGATCAATCGTTTCCGGCTCTACTGCCATGCCTTTTTTGTGAAATTGATGTGCTTTCTGGGGTAGACAGAAGCTTAACGTTACGGTTTGATTCATGGTCACGTTCAGTAGGCCCGTCGTGCACAGATCGTGATAGATCTAGAAAGAAAAGGTGATTACTGAATATGTCCTGTGCCATACCGGGCTAGGTTTTCTATCTTACCGTTTTAATAAACTGCGCTAGCGTGGTGTTTTTGAGTATCGTATCAAACACACCGACGGCAATTCCGGCAGCTGTAACAGCAGCATTCGTTACCACCGTTTGTCCGCTCGTTCCAGCCGGCCCCGTCACGCTGCCCGTTCCGACTGAACCTCCAGTCGCGGTAGCACTAGTCGGTTGTTCCTGCTCTTGAAGTGCACTATTTTCATCCATCACAGCAACCATCGTTTTGATCTCACGCGAAAAGTAACCATCGCGGCGCTCTTCGTAAATTAGCGCAATGCCGATGCGTTTGCTCAGCTCGTAGTAACATTTAACGACGGAAGAGCTGGCCTGAGCGTGTAGGGCGAACACAACATTGATCTGAATATCGGACGACTTCTGGTCCGAGCCTTGATCGCTGCGAAGCAACGTCGGATGGGAGACGAACCGTACGTCATTAACCTTCAGCTCGAACTTTTGATTGCATAGCTCCGATTTGACGGCGAACAGGGTTGCGAGATCTTTGTCCGAAATGCCGTACAATTGGTCTGTGGAAGGGTCAGTTAGGTATGATAGATTACCAAACAAAAGCGCAATAGCAATTCACATACCAAAACAAATGTTGGAAGGCGGTCCATTCTGTAGAATATCGTCACCAGTGTGGATCAAGGAGTACGGCGTTTTTCGAGCTGGTGTAACGGATGTCTGAAACTGCTGTGGTAGGGTGTACGGGTAGCGAAAAAGTAACCGATCGCCCTTACTGTCCGACTTGACTAAAATTATGCTCAACGGGTTCACCTCCATGGCGTACGCATTTCGGACGAACACTATTCGAACGGACAGCGATTATTCAACAATCGTGATAAGAGATTTCGTCTTGTTTACTTGACACGACACAGCTGATGTGGGGAAATGTCATTCCGTGATGTAAACAAACACCGGTCTATTTCAGAAAACGTGATTTCTCAACAATCCCAAAAAACATTTGAAATAGTGAATCATACGATTTTTATTGACCCTTTCAGCGGTGAAGCATCGAAAGGGACTTATAATGCATAATTACAATACCCTTCCTACCGCTCATAACCTACTTTGCAGTGTTAAATCAATGCATGACCCACATGGGAAGCTTTGTTTATGCGGTGTAACAAACTTTGACTGCGCGCTGCAAGTTCGATATAGGTTAAGATGATGTTATATGTGCCAGTTGATTTTGTTCGGGAAACGATTGCATGGTTATGTGTTTTATGATTAAGATATCGGTAACTTCCAAATCTCAGCAACTACTACTTCGCCATCGCCTTTTGGCTCTGATACTGCTGCTGCAGTTTCTGCAGGTTCGCACGATACTTATCCTGCTTCTGTTCTAGTTGGCTGATATTTTCCGTACACCGTTTAAGCTCTTTCGAGATGTACTCGATACGCTTTCCAACGTTTTGCTTGCTTTCTTCGAGATCTTGCTTCACGAGCACAGGGCCGTACAGTTTGTACACCTACGACAGAAGGAAAAAAAAACACACCCACGTGCTGTAAAATTTGATTGGCAACGAATTTTGGGCTGAACGTTTACCGTGTTGGTTGGTTTAAGCATTTGAAGCTCTTCCAAAATGCTTTTGTTTTCGAAATACTGCCCATCGAGCTGCTGCTGCGTTTGTACGAGCTTCGAGTATTCTATAAAAGGAAACGAAATGGTACTGTTAGTCGTGCGACACACGGACACAGCCGCACTAGAATCACTTCACTTTCACTCACTACTCAAACGAACCTCTAATGGAATCTTGAAAATTCTTCAACTCTGCTTCCAATTTACGTTGAACCACAGCGACTTCCTTGTCCATTTCGTACGGAATTGAAATAGTTTTAACCAGAAGGAAAGCGAGCAAGCTTCGTGCGAACTGAAGGATTTTCTTTTTGTTTTCGTTGTGCAGTTGACAGCTAGCATAAATAACCAAGGTTCATACAGCGAAATTTCGCTTCTGCTTTCGCCCACATTTTCGCCCTATAGTGAGAAGAAATGCTAAAGAACAATTGAAAATTACTCACTTGTTTTCCCAAATGCATCATCTAGGTAATAAGTTTTACTTAAAAAGAATGATAGTTGACAAATTTTGAACAATTAATTAATAATACACATACACACCAAAAATTTGAATCTTCCGTGAACTGATTCCTTCACAATATGGATTGAATATCCTAGAAAATAAGGATCCTCTGAGTAGATCATTGATGGGAACTAAACAAAAAGGAAAATGTATCCCATATGCGCTGCCAAAGTCTATTGATACGAGAGAATGAAAAAAGAAACCCTTTTATTCCCTTGCTACTACTACAAACACACAGCATCGTTGCATCAGATCTCACTCACCAATGTATGGCCGGTGTGCGCTCACATTGAAGTCGTTAGATAAGAGACGTGAACGCGCTAGAAATGGTAAGACACGCGCCAGAGTCATTTACTGTCATGAAGGTATCGGACGCGTTTTCGCGCTAGCTAAGCGGTCGGGATTTTGTGGGACAAGAATTGCAACATATCCCTCTCGTTGCGATAAAGGAAGCGGAAGTGATTGGCAATACGAGCAACACGCGTTCGAGTGACTGATTAAGTGTTGCTGGTTTGTGTGTGCGTGTTTGGTGGTGTAATGCATGCGAATGTCGGTTACTTTGTTGCTAGTAGTGCAAAGATGCGAAATAGTAGTACGTTTTGTAATATGCTTCAAGCAAAACCAACAGCTCACACAGTTTGACGAGAAGAACTGCAACAACAGCAGCATGTGTTTATGTGTGAAAGAGCTGTGTGTTACGGCATGGAAAATGCATAAATTCTACCGGTTATATGTATATCTCCCGTGCACGTTTATGTCACCTTGTCGTTGAAGTGATTGTGTAACCAGAATGTGACTTTCGGTGCCGCAAGCATCCACATTTAAACAGTGGAAGAACATTCAAGACGGTGAAAAAGGGATACGGAATACGTACAGAATATTACACGCGAGCGAACCAATCGATTTTCCAACTTTGTGCAATACCTGCCGGAAGGGTCGAAAGGGTCAACGTAATGGTTTTTCTTTTCTTCTTCGATTAGTGGGCCACTCTTCCGTTTTAAGGCCGTGTGTTTTGGTGCGGCCTTTCTCAACTGGCCCAATACACGCTCCAGACGGATTGATTGCAATCATGATACCGATCAGAAAAACATATTCCTCTCCACTCATCATCATCATCGGTGGCTCAAAGGTCTGAAGAAACTTCCACTGCCGGAGAGGATTTGCTGAGATGTTGAAATAACATATCAGGTCCGTAGGGTTGGACCTGGCTGCTAGAAATTCAAGACGGGAAGATGGGTGACGCGGTGAAGGTGTGAAATTATAAAACTATTCATAATTCTTGCTGTAGCTGCATTTAAGCTCGTTTAGATGCAAACACGCAGCATTACATTGTTGCAGTACCGGTCGCCATGATAATGGTGAAACGGAGGATGATTGTTTACTTTTTCGCTAGTTTGCTGTCTGTGCTGCACAAGCACTATTTGTGGGTGCGGAAAGTTGCAAATCAAAAGTGAGTCGTTTTCTTTTTGCATCCTTTACACAAAAAAAAGAACAATACAGGAAGCTTACCGGAAGTGGATTTTTTTCTGTTAGTTCCTTCCGGTGTGAATGGGTGATGGATTGTTCTCGCAATTTTGCCCTGTGCACAGTTTCCATCAGCAGCGATTCCAGCAAGAAAAATTTCCCCACGAAAAGCATTATTCGCGTGTTTTCGTTGTGTGTGAAACGTTTGCCAAATTAGTGTGAGTATTAGCAGAACAAAAGATGAGAACATAGAGAGTGAAAGAGAGGCAGTAGAAGAAGAAGAGAAGAATGTTGTAGGGAAGTGCATTTTCCCAACCGTTATTACATAACAGCTGATCTCGTGCATAACACTTTACGGCTCTCTTTCTCTCTTGCCGGCTTTTCATACCGTTCTCGCTTTCTCTTTCTTTTTATCATCAACATGTGCACACATATTCATGCGAAACATCCAGCTATCTCTTGCTCTCCCTCTATTGCTATCTCTGTTTCTCCCGCACACACGTTCTTGGGCGAGCACGTTGACTTTTCCGTTTTGTTGCAGGGGAGAAGGATGAATGGGTGATCAATTTTCCCACATCGTCGTAGTAGTAGTAGTAGTAGCGGTGGTGACTTTTCATATGACCAGTGTTTTTCTTCAACTCGTACCAACACACATCCATTTTACCAGAGCCGGAGAAAATGCGTTGATGGATTGTCATTCGGTGTGTTACCCGTTAGTCATATTTAGTCCAATCTAGAGGCAAAGTTTTCATTTTATCAAACATGGTTGAGATACAATTGCTATTGGTTGTTTCGTTTGGTGGTAAACACAGCATCTTGAAGTGAGTTTTTCTTTTTTGCAAACACAGTGTATGTTACCGCATAGTTTTCTCGCATCTACGCCTTTCCGAGCGGAGAAAATAGGAAATAGGAATTGATGGCGAACATTGGCTGACCTTACTACCTTGCACCCGGCTCCAATCCTGGTTCTGAGAGGAAAGAAAACAACCCCGAGAAGTACGGATGCCACGGAAATGGTTGCTTAATTTAACCCAATAGAACACCACAAAGAGCGTACGAAACGATACGGCTGCACCTTAACATTTCGCAACACACACGGTAAATGCGTTCCGTCATGCCCTGCGCGCCACACAATGCAACTCTTGGGTGCCAAACGTGCAAACCGGTGGGTGCGAAACGGGTGGTGGTCTAGTGCACATTTTTGGCAATCCAATCCATTCGGACGGATCCGTCGTTGGTAAGGACGTGAGCGACTGATGAAGTCTTCCACCCAAAGTCTTGCTTGTCGGTCGAGTGGTAACTGTTTATCCGACATCAAGAATGTTGGTTCGACTTTTCATTCCGACCGAGGAAACGTAAACAACGGCGATTTACACACTTTGTGCGCTTAGAATGCAAAACGGAAACAATCTCTAGAATGTTTTGTTAAAATTTGTGCCCGAGCACATGAAATCGCATCTTTGTCATCATTATTATCATCCTCATCCGTCGGTTTCCCGTCGTCGTCGTGGTCGTCGTCGGGAACTCAGACACGGTTGATTATGCAACGAGAGACAAGGCACAAGATATAGAGAAAAAGAGACATAAGTGACGGCAAGGCGCATCGACCGTTATCGACGGCTTAAGACTATTTGTAACGCTCGGCGGGAGTTTGCATGGTAGCAGGGCAGGGCATCAGCAGAGATAGCGACATTTTAAGATATGTATTTCTGGCCGTGTGCTAGGGCACACACAAACACACTCTGTCCCTAGCCTCCGTTTTGCACTGTTCCCTTGTAAGCAGCGTTTCGAAAGCATGCGGGTAACGCCGAACCGCGTACACGAACGACCCGTGAGACACGCTGACGTTTTGGATACCGCGTGTGCAAGATGAATCGTCGTCGGCCTTCTCGGTAGGACACGGATCACGGAGTGAGGTTAAGCGAAGCAATAGGAAAAATCCCTTACGAAACTACAAATAGAATCATCGCTCTCTAGTGTGAGAGGTCTGAGTTTACGAGACGAAGAAGCGAGTTCTTCTCAGTGGCGTTGAAGGCAGCAGGCAAGGAAAGTGACGAAAACCTTCAATGCCGATCGGTCGGACGCGAATTGCCAAGAATTAGTGGAGACTAAGAGGTATTGGATGCTGTCGTTAGCTGTCTGTAGGTGTGTGCGCATCGTGCTCTAGTGAGATATCTGACTGATTATCTAAGAATGCGTGATCCGATCGTGCGTTTGAAGGAGAAGTACACCTTTTCACGGTGCACTAGTGAAAACAGTTGTTGAACGAAATATTCCACAAAGAAGTGGAGGGCGCGTGTGTAACAAACTTCAGAGTTTTCTTTACTAATATACGTGACGTGCGAGTTCTTGTTTTCCGTGCATTATCCTGTGTTCTTCTATCTTCATTTGCAGAGATTACAATTAGTTCGAGTGTATGTGTTTGTGTAAGTGCATCAAATCAGTAGTTCTAGAGTTTAGAGTCTGCAGTCCCATCGAACCCGTAACCGAAAACCCACCCGAAAACCGTGTGGGTTAAGCAAAACAGTGCATTATCCTGTCGTACACGAAATATTTTAGTCCCTGGATTCCCTTCCCCCAATTCCCAAACGAATCGTGAGAAACACAAGCAACAAATCCTCACCGACGATTGAATGATACGATCTGATCGCGATCTTCCAAGCACCGACACGTATCGTTCAAGATAGCCCGACAACCTACCAGCACAGCGCGTGGACTGGACGGGTGAAGAATAACCAAGCAAAGGTAGGAAGGTGGTGGTGGTGCCTAGTGGGAAGAAACGAAACGAGTAAACCACCGATATCCTTCATCGGGACATCTGCGTCTCTCGATGGCGAAGGGAGCAAAAAGGAAGACCAAATGGGTGTCCTTGTCGCTGGCCAACGCAAACACGAAAACTTCGAATGCGGCCGGCTCGGATAGCGAACAGACGCCTCACACCCAGCAGCAAAACTATGGAGACGGTGAGTATGAGGACAGGGGGCTGGTGGAAGGAATTGGGGGAGACTTGGTTCGCACAGTTGAAGACTACTGAGAGATTCCAAAAACAGGCCGAACGCATGGTTTTAAGATGGTCGTTCGAACCGTCTGTGCCTGTAGCGGCTCCGTAGCAGGCCCGTCTTCCAGAAATAACGCGTTGCTCCGCTTTTTCTCTACTTTTTATGTACGGTTTTGTCTCGCTATGAGCCGCTTGCACATCACATGGTGTGCGACAATTGCGTGACAGCAGGCGAGACAACCCGAAGCGAAGTCAGTGGCTCTTAATATTTGACGTAGAATATCCGTTTGCTTATTTATAAAGAAAGGTCCTATAATAGCATTCAAAGCAACCCCGTATCGAATATGCCATAAAGAAACTATAGGCAATGTTTCAAAAATTCATTGCAGAAAGGTGTGAAGTTTGAAGCAGTTTTATTACAAAAACTATTTGTTGAAGAGAGCGCCAAGTCTATCCAGAAGAAGACATTATTTGATGCTATGCCATAATCATACCATTATGGTTTACTCTCAGAAGATCGGCCATATTACAGGTAGTCCGCAAGATGTAGCATTATAGCGGACCGTAGAAATCCAGAAGAATCCGTACATCTAAAATTTCCGCGTATGTCGAATATCGGTGCAATTTCGTTTCAAATTGACAATTATACAATCAACCTGATTCTTTTCTTAAGTTTTGTGTTATAAAATCACTGAGCTATTTCGGGAATTACGTGTATTTGCAGTTTATATTGTATATTAAGAAATTGTACTGGGAAGTTTGGAAGAATTTTTATGAAAAGTAAACCCACCAAGAGAAAAACTGCAACTTCTTTTTATAGAATCCGGGAAAAAAGAATGTAGACACCTTTACCGATGATTTACAAACCGTACGATAAAAGAAACCCATAAACTCAACGACCCAACCGTGTGATGAACAAACAAAACAGCCAAAGTTAACTGCTGCCTTTCGTGTGGCATCTTCCTATTTCGCTCTGCGCACTACTTCCACGTACAAGCGTGGTAAGCTGGTTTGTTTGTGCAGCTAATTATCTGCAGCATTTAAAATGCTGTTTTTGTACCGGTCCTGCTCCAAATGTCTGGATGGGCAGGGCGGGGGTTTACTTGATCCTCAATATCTGGTTCGTCTTTATGCACCGAGCTCATTATGATACACTTTCTAATCAGAGAGCAGATAGAAGCAGCAGCAACAGCAGCGAACTGAAGTAGTTTTAACAAAAGGTCAACAGTTTGTAGCTTGGAATCACACACACCTGATGTCGGAGTTGGCAGAAGAAGCTACAATAGGGTTAGGCTGCTGTTGGCACGATAAGATATCGGTACCGACACGCGCATGGAAGGACAGGAACCGATGGGGCTTTACTTCGCATCGTTGCTAGTTCTCGCACTGTGCCATGTACTTATCCATCAGGGATGGCTACTTCCTCACACGGGTGTCATCTTCTTTTTGCTCCATAGAAACTCCTCCCCGACCCAAAACCCCGGACAAGGCAAGGCGTAATGGTGTATTGTGCATATCAGCATGCGTTATGCTTATCTGAAGCGAACAGTTAAAAAAAGGTAACGCCACTGAATAACTGACTTCCTAGCGAGATAGCTGCAATACCCTCTCCAGCGTCGGTAGGCAAATCAAGGCGCTGATTAAATAAATACCGGTGCCTCAACTTTTTTTCGACATTTTTTGGTACCACAATCTCGGACTGCACCGGGAGGAATTGCCTCACGTTACCAAACTGTTACATCAGCAGAACGTTTATAAGGCGTTGTTTGTTCTTTTCTGCTTAGGCTTTTCTGGGCTATCTTCTGCTATTAAAAATTATTCAAAGTCTGAGGACTAAGGACTCACACAACTTGTGATATTCCGGACGGGAACGTTCCCGTGTTCCATTTTGACTACTAATTATATCGCATTTCTGTTCCAATCCCCTCTATCTTACATAAGTGGCCGTTTTGTGATGTGGGTCAGGTGTCCCGTGATTGTGAAGTTGTCTAGCTTTTTTTGTCTCTCCTTGGGCATATTTTTGCACCGTTTTCCTACTATTTCCGTCCACGTAGGGCAAGCATACACACACAGAGAGACACTTTAAACAAATCTGGTGGCGCTTTTCTGCCGGTATTTTTGCTATCGATTGGAAGGGTTTTTTTTGAACGGTAGCCAATATAGACCGCTGAACTCCAACGTGACAAATTGAATATAGGCGTACGGTGTAAAAAGAAATGGTTTTGCACAAGGGTGCATAGGGTGTAATTTTAGCCGTTTATGAATGAGAATTTTAAATTTTTGACTATCCTCCCTCCCGGCTGGTAGTCTTCGTATACACTTCATCGCATGATATGAACTTTGAAACATAGAAAATCTGGAACATCGCCTCGCAAGATCGAGTTGCATCGAATCCTAATGGTGGAAAAATAAAAACACACTTAAAAACCGAATTTGGCGTTGTTCGCTAGCTGTGTGTGGCGCACACGCGCAATAGCATTATGTAAAATTGCCGTACGTGAAACGATGGCAAGCAGCGCAACGCGTACTTTAAAAATATGTTTACACCGGTGTTTGCTAAAATATCGTACCATCGGAAAGTAACCAAAAAGTGACCACACCGTGCACTGTTGGTTTTTTGCAAACCCATCCAACTGTGCAAATCGCGCTATCCTTCTTCCGATGACGGTCACATGATTGTGAATTTTGATTTGCTTCGTACAGAACAAAACCATCGTCGTCAATAGTAACCGCCAGCAGCTATGGGTACGCTGCATCGAGGTAGCGAACCAGCATCCCAGTACACCATGCCAAGTGGTGCGCTCGGTGGGATGAGTTGCCTTTCTGAACTGCACCGTTTCGGGTTGAAGTTTTGTTAGCGGTGTTTGTTGAATAGTACAGAAGAATTGGGTACGCGCCGAACAAACATATACACTATTTTTGGTGACGCAAGGACTGCGGGAACAAACTAACGTGGCGCGTGACACATCGCACCTACGGTACACGCCATCCGATACTTCGAACACTGATCGGAGACGATCGAAGCGAGAAAGCGGGTAACATTGCCACGTTCGGTGGAGCATTTTGTTTGTGTTTTTTTTTCTGTACCGCACGGCGCATAACACCGATAAAAATAGCGTACATTTTACGTCTGCTTTACGTTTGCCAAAATTGTACCATTTTGTCTGTTCATGGCGGTAACCGCGAAAATAGTAAAGGAAAGGGATGTATAATGATTTCTAGAGTGGCTGATCTGATGGTTTGTGGTGAGACTAATCCCTAGTGTTTGAATCATTTTTTCCTTTGCAGGACACCGAAATAAAATGTACAACGGTGTTAGTTTTGCTTCAAAAGCTAGTAAAGATTTGACAGCTGGACCGGAAGCAGTAGAAGAGCAGGGTGGAAATGAACGCACACAGGATCGGAGCGGTAATCGAACCGATACCAGTACCGGAAGTGATTGTGCCACGGGCCAGGAGCGGCGAACGGTGAGTAACTATCACAGACGTCGGCCTCCTCCATACAATGCTAGAACCGGTTGGAGTGGAGGAGGCTCGACGGGAGGTTCCAGTAATGGTCGTAACAATTACCATCGCAATGGTTACTATGGAAATGGCGGCGGATACTACGGCGGTGGGAAAAGGTCTCACTTTGACAGTTACACACGGCGGCAGCAAACTGCAACCAGCACGAACAGAACGACCTCCGGCGATGGAGCAGAGACAGGAGGAGCTACGATTAACGATGGTAAGAATTTCGCAGTGTCACACATATTGTTCGGTTGTTGAAACTGTTTCCCTCCTGCTAATATGTCTTCCCGTTTGCAGACGAGTACACCCGAATAACAACCCCGCGACAGGACGTACTGTTTAAGAAGGGCTACCTATCACGTCCGAAGCCTTCCGTCGCAACGCCCAGTACGTCAAACACTGGGTCCAGCTCAATTGCCGGTACCACAAGCGAGGGTAGCGATGGTGGGAACGGTGGCAGCAATAGCATTTCCACGACGGAATCCATTACATCCGAGTATGGTGGATCGTATGCGGCCGATGGTAGCAACCAACTGTTCGACTATTCCATCCCATGTATTCCGTGCGGGTACTTTACGGAGAAAGGTGTACTGGTGATGAATGGTAATATCAGCTATTCTTATTACTCTAATATGCTCCCCACCCAATATGACTGGCTGTTTCGTATCATTCGCTTTTTCGTTACTGTGGCAGGTTTTGCGGTAGATAACAATGGTTTTTCGTACTTCAACGGTGGCCAGACGTACATATATCCACCGAACTACAACGGCTGCCCACAGTCACCGTTAGCGACCACAAACACAGGGGACCAAACGACGGATTCGATGCTGTACGCAAATGACGACACAAATGACGAAGCAAACACGAATGAATCGACCGAACTGGACAGATCCACACCGAACCATGCGACACCCGTCATAGATTCCGAATCGACGCCAGGGTACGGAGATATGTCCGTTGTTTCCTGCTCTGAGGCGTATAACGAAAGCGGAATCACCGGTGGTGATGGTCAATTTTTCACGAACGATAGCCTTCAACCGGTGCCCCTGTGCGAAGTGGTTCCGGAGCAGACCATAGCGAATGGTGCTCTGCTAACTGGGGAAGAATCCGGAGACACTAGCACGGTTTGCGATGCGACGAATGAAACAGCTTC
The DNA here is from genome assembly GCF_943734845.2 of Anopheles funestus. Lineage (NCBI taxonomy): Eukaryota > Metazoa > Arthropoda > Insecta > Diptera > Culicidae > Anopheles > Anopheles funestus. The sequence continues at coordinate 69,424,758 of NC_064599.1, read as the reverse complement.
CAACTGCGTGCAAGAAGTGCCGGATTTCTCAGAGAACGGATATTTCCAATATACCAATGGGTATGATTTCGCACAGTTCTATAATTCACTCTGTTATCCGAACCTGCTGATGGAACAGTACCGCATGTGTGATGATGCTGGTGAGTAGACTATCCGCGCGACGAAAAGGAGGAACGCTGCTCATTTTATTTCCAATCATTTAGGTTTACCCTTGTACTGCGGTTCAGAGTACGCTATGACAAATGAAGAAGTCTATGGACATCAGCCAAGCTTTAAGAAACGTAAAAAGCGTTTCCGTACGTTTGAGGAGGTATGCATGCTGGCATCAATATATTAAGGTCTGTAGGTTTATAATGCTTTACTTTGTGTTCTTCATTTATAGATGCCAACAGCAAATGGGAACTCTTACGACGTTGGAAATGTACCGTCCGCAATAGCGGTATGTATTATGTCAAACAAACCAAATACATTATAACATTGGTATGTTAATGTCTGTTTTAGGTCGAATCCAACACTACCGGTAGTGATGCTATCGATTGCGTGCCAGAAAGCCATGTTCCTTCTAGTGATGTTAGTCATCAGTCGTATCAACTGAATGCTGAAGTGCAAGAATTTCTACCTTCCGTCGTTCCACACTCAAGTGCCGTTCAACCTGGCGTCGTGTGTGCATCAGCTGACAAAACGAATAACGGCACCAAGAGTACCACTCGTACCGTAGCGAAAACTCGACATCCAGTTGTACCAAAACTTCCAAACTCATCATCCCCTAAAGTGGCTGCTGGATCTGGTGCCTGCCATGCTGCCGACGACATTTCTCCAGTTTCTGCTAATGGAAAATCGCCACCAAACAAAGCGAACCGCAAAAAGGACCTGATCGAATCAACGCTTGCCTTCGCTGCCCAGAATATTGATCTCACGCGTCCGAAAACGATCGCAGCCCAAGCATCGTCTAACGACAGCGAACTATTCTGGACGACCATTGATCGAAATGGACGAAAAAAGCGAGTAGCAACGATTCCGGAACAGGAAACGGTCACTGCCAATGAAGCGGAGAAGGAATCTTCTGCCGAAAAACATACGAAAGAGAAATTAGCGGTTGGAGAAACAATGCAATCGGAGACACCGATCACTGAAGCAAAGGATGACGGTACGTCTACTGTAGAAAGTCCGACACTGTTCGTCGCGAGCGTTGCCTCGGATGTAAGTAGCAAAAAGGAGCTAACTAAAAGTAAGAAAAAGACACAAAAGCACAAAAGACAACAGCTCCGGAAGTCAATGAGCAGCTTCAATAAGCAACTGGAAGGATTTCAGCTGATCGAACCTGAATTCACTTCTTCAACGACAGGACATCGTCGGGGCAGAAGCAATGATAAAACTGGACGTGTTGACACTACAGTTCCCAAGCATCAACAAGAAGATACGCAAGTTAAAGACACCGTTAAGAAACAGTCATCCTCTGTGGTGATCGCGCAACAAAATAGAACAACAGATGGCCATAACCGTGTCATTGAGAAGCAGTCAGAAATCGTGGAGGTGAAGTTGAATTGTGATAACTCAAGCAATGGTACGTCTTCCGAAGTCTCGCCTTCGGAAGATGATGCTCAGTGTGAGGTTGAAGAGATGGTTGCTCAAAAAACGATGCCGTTGTTAGCCCTTGCCTCGGCGTTGGCTGAGAAAACTAATGTTAATGAGACTGAGACTGAAAAACATCACCAACAATTGATGTCGGCAGGCGTCGAGGAAGCACAAGATAAAGAGCAGGAAGCTGAATTTGCGAAACAAGCAGACGTTGAAAATGAGGATGCTAAAAATGATGTTAAGCAGATCGTACAAATTGGAGAGCTGCGGAAAGAGATTGATCAGGAGATAGTGCAGAGCACGCAGGAATCAATCGAGCTTGTTGCTTCATCGATTAGTCATTGTTTAGACGAGGTAAAGCTTTCTGATGAAGTTGATGTTAATGTTCTCTCGGCTCCAATCGAACAGCAGCAGATAATGAACGTTCAATTGTCTGTCGACACGAACGTGTTTACCAGCGCCGCTAAACAGCTTACAATCAGGTCAGTTAGTCCCACATTGCCAGCACTCGAAGAAGATGAGGCAGAAGACCATGCCGATGGTATGGCAAATGATACCATCGTATCAGAAGGTGATGATACGCGCACGAAGCGGGACAGTATGTCCGGTGCTGGGTACACCGAAAGCATTGACTCGGGCCTCCAAAGTCCCGCACCGTGTGGTGGAGTTGCCTCACCGGAAACTTCGTCCATGGTGAGCTCAATCGAAAGTCAACCAGCCATAGATTTGCCGGATGTAGCTTCCAGCCAGTCTGCCTTGTCCCAAATAGTGGGCACGTGGCTTATGAGAAAGCTGGAGGTACACGAACCCGAGGAGGTGTTTGTACTGCCCAGCAATCCACTGCTGATCCAGCGTCTGGAACGGTTCCATCAGCTGCAGAGACGAGAGCGCCGTGAACGGCTGCGGGGACCACTAGCATCTGAATCTGAGGGAGAAGACCAGGAGTACGATCTCGACGATGACGATGATACGGATAGTGATTACATGAGCGATGGTCAAGGAAGAATTGATCGTACACAGTCGGATGACGCTAACAGCTCAAATCCAGGTTCACCGCTCAACTTTCCGCAACAGGAGGTTGGTGTGGTGCAAAAAAATACCCTAGCTGACCCACAAACAGAGTCACTAGCCGATGCAAAACAGCATGACGAAAGCGAGCGACATGCAACACACCACAGTGATAACGGTAAAAATATGTCCGATGCAGGCATGCCTCGTGCACCCGATTCGAAACGCTGCTTGATCATGTAGAACTTCGCATAAAGCTAACGAGAGCTTCATCTTCATTTATAAATATACTACATCATAATCTGAGCAGCCAACCCCTCGAAACTCACATGCAAACACACACACACACACAGACACAGCCGCTCATTGCCTTTTCCTTCATGCTGAGATATTTCGTAAGGAGTTGATAAGATTTGCATAATCACATAATTAGGTTGTTAAAGAGACGGTATCAAACAGAGCTGGAAAAGACATAGAGTTGTTCTTACATGAACTACGCGACCACCTCATCACCGTTGGTGCGTTGTCTTTTCGTAGAACGATATCAAATTTCTAATCGCGATACAGCGCCAAGTTAATATTATTCATAAATTAGTATACTACGGCACTCGTACATTAACCGTTCGTTAACGATAGAGCTGCTGAATTGTTAATACACAAAGAAAGAAGCGAAGCGAAACGTTTGACAAAGCCAGTACCGGCAGTGCTTCTTCTGCTACAAACTCTAATTCGATAATAAGGCACAAGCATGCCCGGTTAAGGACATGGTTTTTACTCGTTGCAACGTGCGAAGCAATAATTGGTTTCTTTCGATGTTTTCTGCATTCACTAGGAGGTGTTTTTGTTTGTTTGTTTTGTTTTCTAGAAGAATGAACCCCCCCGGTCTCGCTTACACTCGATTAATGCATTGTTTAATGCACATTGTTGAACGTAATTCTTACTAAAGGTATACTTATTATTAATAAAGAATACTAGTTGCATAACTGCGCTGATAAGCAAATTTAAAACGCTGCGGCGCTCAACTGCAGATTGCAATAAATTTAAAAGTGAACAAACCAAAAAATGGCAGAAAGGAACGAATAAAATGAGCTAAAAAGTAAAACCCTTTAATGTTGTTGCGCTACATTTGGATGTGAGTTCCCGTTTGCGTCGAAATCATGATGACAGCTACCAAACATTAATACGGATCAGTGAGAAAATCCTGCGCGAGATGCGTGCTACAAAGAGGTCTTTATCGGATCTTGTGAACCCGAACGCATTTTCAGTAAACATGTACAAGTACGCCACAAACTTATTATTTCATCGCTTCCAGTTGCTCCGGAGTTAGCAACGTTTGTAGCAATAGAATAAGGTACTGGAAACGTGAGTGATTGGCCCAGTGGCGTCAGTTTTTTGATTAAGAGAGTGTGTGATTTTTGTCGTCTGATGTTTGTCGAACAATGGAGGCACGTCACGTTAACGCGTGCTGCAGCCATTGTATTTTGTCTGCCTTCCAAACAGCTTAGCACGCTAATCGCACTGATCCTGAAGAATTCAATCCTGAAGAAGTCGCGTTTAAATCGACTCGTGTTTTGGAACAAGCGGCACGTGAATCGAACGTACTCGGTAACAGGTGTAACAGATTGCTGCCAGCCTGGTAACGCCACAAAAATTTGCCTAAATTTACTATTTTACTAGGCTATTTTGTTATTATTTCTATGAATTAATTTCTCTTATTTAGATTAATTACCAATCTCTCCTGTTTAGCTCAATTATTCGTGTTATATTTTGGAAATCCATTTTCATAACAATCATGTAATAACGATCACTGATCATTGAACTTTGCATTGTTCTTTAATCTAGCAAAACGTGATTTGCTCAATAAAACAACGCGACCAGATGCATTCAAAACTCACTATTCTCATGAATCACGAACCGTAATTGTTTCGCCTGTTTCAGTTCCTATCCTTGACCTATAATGCAGCCTGCCTGCCGTTACTGTTTCGTCGTCGGCTGCAAAACGTTATCACTTCGAATGGAGCAGAACGCGATTTTCCCGAGGGTGAAATGTTTTTGGCGCAGGGGGAAGGTCACGTTAAACCGAAATCACCACGCAAAGCGCAGTGTAAACATCACCAGCTGAGATATAAAGAACGATCGTTTTGGTTTGTGTAATTTCAAGCATGATAAAAATAACTCCGATCTGACCATTAGACGATCGTCTCCACCTCCAAGTGTGGCTTCTTGTTTCTTCGCTTTCATATTATAGGCCGGCGTTTTGGTAAAAGACGTTTTATTTTTGTTTTCGTGTTCACTAGCAGTACAAATCATACGATCAGCATGCGCACGATATACAGTGAGGGACAAAATAAAATGTCCACCTAATTAAAAACTTTTAAATTATTGATGTTAAAATTAAGAAGGCACTTGGTTGGAAATCAAAACGGTTTACTTCGATCTGAATCAAACAATTCAGAGAAATTTAACAAATTATGTGCCGAGCACTTTATTATGTTTCCCACTGTAAATGTAGGAATGTCGCTTGCACAACCTTAGCACGCGTTGGACGGTGAAGAAAAAACAAACCATGAAAATTCATGTAAAGTGACCACACCGCTCTTGCCCTAGTGGGAGGTGGTTTTTTCACCATTTTTTTTAATTAAAATTTTGCGCATGTGCTAAGTTAGTAGATCGATATTTCGGGTCAGTTAATAGTAAAGTAGCGCACCGTTAAGACGAACCTGAAGACTCGTTACTATAGTTTGTTTTGTTTGTGATCGAGCCAGTGATTTCATATTTCTTTCCATCCTTTTTACATCCCACACAACATACAAATCGCTTCCCATCATTCGGAACATGGAAGGTGGTTTCAAAAGCATAATGCACCTTAGCTATCGCGATTTTCGTTCAATACCGGAGGAACTGCGCGGTACGGGAAGGCACGAGATTGACGAGATTTATCTGAAAGAAAATCTAATCCACTCGCTACCGGATTGGTTCTTTGTGGAGATGACACATTTGCGATTTTTGTGTCTCGCTGGTAACATGATCGATACCCTGCCGAACGAGATCGGCCGCTTGGTGTGTTTGGAAACGCTTGACCTATCGGAGAATGCGCTGCACCGCTTACCACACACCGTTGGACAATTGAAACGATTGACCAAACTGTTGCTGAACGGAAACTACATCAATCAATTGCCGTTGGGTTCGTGTTGTTCGTTCTTTCGTTGTAACTGACAATTATCTTTACAATTGTTTTAATCTATTTGTAGAAATTGGACAGCTCCACAAGCTAGAGGTACTGGAAGTTCGTAAAAATCGTCTCACCGACATTCCCATCCATCTGTCTAAGTGTATCGGTCTGGAAGATCTTCTGATGGATGATAATCCCGGTTTAGTGTCCATTCCAAATCGTGTCTTTAATCTGCCCTCGCTAACGTACGTGTCGGCAGAACGGTGCAACTTGTTCCAGCTGCCATTCACCATCAATACCACCACGCTGTGCTTTGTGCTGCTCTTTAGCAACCAGCAAAGCTTAACACACTGTCCACTTGCTTTGGAACGTTTCGCTCAACCGGACTACGAATCAAAAGAGGAAAAGTTAAGGCGTATTAAAAACCCATCCTGCTATCGACAGATCCGCTGCCATGCTGTACCATATCTGCTGAATCTTCCATCCGAGCTGGTGCATTTATGTGCCCGTTCTAGCGCTTACGGTATTATGCCAAACTCACTGTTCGAAATGGCATTGCGAGCTTGTGGTAAATTTCGTTGGGATAGTTTGGACAGATTAGATTTGCCAAAGTGTCTTATGAACCGATTGATTCACGGACCAATAGCCTGCTGCAGTAGCGTCCCATGCGGAAGGGAGATATTCACCGCCGCTGTTTTAGCGCTTGTTAAGAGGTGAGTTTACTCATTTGCTTGCATTTTGTAGGGCACCATGCGTCTCCATCGTACGGTGCACTTGCGATCACACGTATACAACTGTCAAGATCGAGACTGAATAATATCTTTCCGTCATTTTACAACACTAACAACACCATTAAACGCACGCATACACTTTTGAAGCAACTTTTGATAATTGTGTCCATTATAGATTCTCTTATCGTATAGACTCTTTTTATGCCAAGTGGCGTCTACACCTATCACAATCTTATCTTCGATATCTTCGCGGGGAGGCAATGGCTTGGTGTTTGTTTTCAAGTAGTTTGTTTTTATTTCTATTTACTTTCAGCAAGGAATATGCGCGAAGCTTCGTGCTCAGTGTTATGTTTTGCTCGAAGCTTTGTGCGGACCGTTGGTTCCAGTATAACTGCGATGCGTACGAGGAACTATCGTGGGAAATTCCAATCTAACCATCGTGGTACAGTTTCATCTCAGGTCACATCAGAGTCGGGACTACGGTGACAAATGGAAGCGTATAAAGGAATGTGATTTAGTAAGAAAAAAAAATGATATGTAAACATTCCCCGTGCAACTTACCTCACTGTGGATAGCAATCACACCGTCCTCGGCAGTGGCACGGATGGAAATCGATGCGTAACCGTTTGGTTCTACGATCACCTGCAGGCCAGTACACGTTTCACCTTCGCGCGAACCAGAAATGACATCACAGTAGATACCGGCCGGTAGTCCGGTCTGCAGGATCACGTTCATGTCGAACGGTTCGAGGTTAAACGCCACGAAACCAATGTTTCCACGGGCAAATGCGATCTGATTGTTACCATTGTCCCACCAGTGCAGCATCGGTGTACCCCAGGCAAGGTTGCGGAAGTGGATCATGCTATACATCTGGCGCCATCGGTGCTCGCACACCCATCCGCCACCGCACGTTGTGTCCGGGTTGATGATGGGCGACAGCAAATTGCCCTGTGCGTCGGCCGGCGGACCCTGATCGAAGCTGGTAAAGGCGAAGGAACTCATAATGCGCAGCTGTCCGAACGGATAGGCCGCTGCAAATGCGGTTGCCATTTTGTACGGCTTCGGTTCCTTGTACGTGAGGATTCCATCGTGGCCACGCTGATTGTCGTGATTATCGACGAACACGAACGCATCTTGGGAAGAAAGCAAACCCCACTCTTCTCCAAAGTTGGACAGCCAACGGAGTGCATCGTTGCCACTGAATGCTCGGCCAAGGTAGTGCGAAAACATAAACTCAGTGACCGTGCCGAGATGGGTGTACTCGAACTTACGGACTGCCTCGTGGCTACCCATATCGATAACTTCTTGCGCGAGGAACGCTCTCGAGCCGGGAGCAAAGCCGTACGCGGTGTTCAGATTGTTCAGACGTCCGAAGATCACCTCCAGATCTGCAGGCCACATGTGTTTAGCGGCATCCACACGGAACCCGGCAACACCGAGCTCGATCAGATGGTTCAGGAAGTCAACGATACGATCGCGAACCCACGGTACACCTTGGTTAAGATCGTGCAATCCAACCAGCTCGCAGTTGCGGATCTCGATCGGATTGCCCCAATCGTTGATGTCACATGGCGGGTTGAAGTCGGGCCACCCGAAAGGTACGGCGGGGAATTGACGATCCGAGGGTATGGCCGTGGAGCCACCCGTACCAATAGCCGGCTCAACGGGTTGCGTCGCACCCATGTGGTTGATGATTATGTCCACGTAGAGACGCACGCCGGCCGCATTACAACGGCGGGACATCTCGGCAAATTGAGCTTCCGAGCCGGAGCGGGTTTCCAGCTTATACGAAATTGGCTGATAACGTTCCCACCATGGTCGGGAACCGTCGTCCAATCGAATAACGATATTCTCGTTTACCGGTGACAGCTGCACACCACCGTAACCCTTGGGCCCGAGGAAACGCTCACACTCATCGGCAATGTCGCTCCATTTCCACTCGAACAGATGCACTATGGTGCTGTGGCCACGGACAAAGTGTGGATCGTGTTGACCTACCACCGGGTTGGAGGTCAATACGACCGCCAACAGTAGTATCACACCCAAGTGCACTAAGGTCTTCATTTTATTGGACAAGGTTAACGACACCCGATTACGGGGGGGACTGGACCAACACGTAGAAGTTGCATCCGTTTTATAGCTTCTGGCTGGACAAATCAGTTGATGGGAAAGCAATGTTTTGGAGGTGATTGTTTTATCGCTAAACATTACATGATACATGACGTAGGGTTGATAACGCTGCTTGTTCGATTGTGAATGGAAGCTTGTTCAACAAGAAGTCTTTCAATAGAGATTAGTTATCTAGCTTTGCTAGTACGTAACTGCGCGGTACGGAGTGGGGTTAATAGAAGAAAAAGCTATTGCAAAACGATTAAAATATACGATACTCCAGCTTATGTATTACAATTTAAGTGTATTTCAAAGCTTCCCGAAATGAGTTATGAATTAAGCTTGCAATTATTTGTCAAAAAAGCTTGACAAATAAATAAATTCAAACCATACAGAATAAAGATTGATTAACAATATTTTCACAATAATTTACAACTTTTCAGTTTTCCAAAATAACTTTCTATCCCAAAAACGAGGCAATGCAAAACACGAACCAATAGAAAAGATATCGTAAAAAGCTTAATTTGAAATTTTGAAATAATAACCAACAGTATTTTTCAACGACCACTGTGACTTGGCGGCTGCTTCTAGAACTTTAATTCGAGTACGGCTCGAGCAGTTTTCGAGCAGTACGCAAAACACAAACAAACACACCACAGCTGCGGCTGGCAGCACTGTCGATGGTTTGACATTTGCGTACCCAAGCAAGCGGTGGAGTCGCAAATTTTGTGTTGCATTTTCGTGACGAAATTACACGTCATTTTATCGATTTTTCAGCTCCGCTACAGTGGAAATACCATTCCGTAAAGTTAATTGCGAAAATGGTTTCGCAAAAGTCGTTGCGAGTTAACGCAGACAGCGAGAAGGAAAACAAAACGAATACGGCGTCTTCTGCGGTTAGCGGCGGCGGCAGTGCACATGCAGGAGACGGCAGCACTGCTCCCGGTTCCAAACAAACGAAAGAAAAAGCTTCCGACACCCAGATTGTTGGTTCGGATGGAGTTAGTTCAAGTGCGGCCGGTTCACCAGATGCGAGCGGTGGAGAAGTAAGTGAACGTAGCAAACGAGACTATGGTATAGAATTATAACCATGCTGCAATGTAATTTGTTTTGTTTTTGCAGGGTGGTGGTAAAGATGAGCTGGTCATTGGAGAGGAGTACATGGTACAGCGACAGGATGGCACATGGCATTTAGCGCAATTAATTCAATCGCGCCAAAACCCATCAGATCCAAAGCAGCAGGAGTATTATATTCATTACGAAGGACTTAACCGACGGCTGGATCAATGGGTGACACGAGATCGAATATCGAACGATAGCATGCCGGGAGGCAGTCCAACCGGTGCCGGTGATCGGGCCACCAGTGTATCTATTCCATCAAACGCGCCTGGCGACGGTGCATCTGCTAGGAAAAGCCCTCTTGGATCAAATACGGTTAACGCGAAAGATCGCTTTACTGGACTAAAACCTGGATCGAAGGAAGCCGGCACGTTGCTAGTGAGCGGAAATGATAATATCGGCTCTAGCCTCGATGGAACCGACTCAGATCGTAAAATAACGCGCAACCAAAAGCGACGGCACGATGAGATAAACCATGTACAGAAAACGTACGCCGACATGGACCCAACAACGGCTGCCCTGGAGAAGGAGCACGAAGCGATTACGAAAGTGAAATACATCGACAAGTTGCGCATTGGAAAGTACGAAATCGATACGTGGTATTTTTCACCATACCCCGAAGAGTACGGAAAGGTTGGCACGATGTACGTTTGTGAGTACTGCCTGCGATACATGCGACTGGCAAAAACACTAAAAGAACATAAAGCTGTGTGTACCAAACGGCAGCCACCGGGCAATGAGATCTACCGAAAGGGTACACTGTCCATCTTCGAGATAGATGGTAAGGACAATCGGTTCTATTGCCAGACGCTTTGCCTTATGGCGAAACTATTCCTGGATCACAAAACTCTCTACTACGATGTTGATCCTTTTTACTTCTACGTGCTGTGCGAGATAGATCGCGAAGGACATCATATCGTGGGGTATTTTTCCAAAGAAAAGGAATCACCCGAAGGGAATAATGTCGCATGCATTCTCATACTTCCACCCTATCAGCGCAAGGGCTACGGTAAGCTGCTAATTGCGTTCAGTTATGAACTATCACGCCGAGAAGGAATCATTGGCAGCCCAGAGAAACCGCTGTCCGATCTGGGAAAGCTCAGCTATCGGAGCTATTGGGCGTACACATTGCTTAAGCTCATAAAGGACTATCGGACGACGACGATTAAAGAGCTGAGCGAACTGTCCGGCATTACACCGGAGGACATCATCTACACACTGCAGTCGATGAACATGGTGAAATATTGGAAAGGTCAGCACGTCATCTGCGTAACGGTGAAGCTGATCCAGGAGCACCTGCAGATGCCACAGTTTAAGAAACCGAAGTTAATGGTAGACCCGGCGTACCTCAAATGGACACCACAGAAGCGTAACAATCCAGCAAAGCAGATAAAGAAAAATTAGAATCTAAGCACATGTTTCTGTGACCATTTATGCGTAAATTAAACTTTGAATTCCCGTTCAAAGAAAACATAACGGAAGAGTTGTGTGTATTGATCTTTTGCATATGTAAACACCCTCTTTGATGACAGATGTCAGATGACATACGAATGCTCCTCGAGCCGGCATCATCGAACACGTAAAAACACATTCTGCTTAATTTAAGCTTAATTTGGAGTTTGAATGTTATTTAGAATTTGTTCATTAGCAATTTCTGTACGAAACGTTGTTAGAAGCGGTGGTCAACAGTGCATCAAACCACGTACGATGGTAACACTGCAGGAAGTGATCAAGCAGTTGAAAGATTTCGCACCGGAAAATATTGCGGAGAAGTGGGACAATGTTGGTTTGCTAGTAGAACCTCGAAATCAAACAAAGTAAGGCGAATGAATGTAACATCATTCTGCGTATATTAACGCTTCTGTTTTTTTGAAAAGTCCTATTAGCAACATCCTTCTAACCAATGATCTGACGGAGGCGGTAGTGGTGGAGGCTCGGGAAAGAAATGCTCAAATGATAATTTCCTATCATCCGCCTATATTCGCCCCGCTTAAACGGTTGACCCAAGCATCATGGAAGGAGCGGATCATTATCGATTGTATTCGGAACGATATTGCCATCTACTCGCCGCACACAAGCTGGGATAATGTGAACAATGGCGTAAATGATTGGCTGGCAGCATCGCTCCCATATGATAACTGCAAGCCGATCCACCAAAACGAATCCTTCCCGGCGTATGGTTCTGGAAGGATGTGTGAAATTAGCGGCAAAACAATTAATGTACGGGATGCCGTTCAACGCATTATCAAGCACACGCAAATGGACTGTGCCATGGTTAGCGTAACCGGTGGGAATGAAAACCGGATAATTCGAAAGTATGCCGTTTGCGCTGGCTCGGGTGCGAGTGTGTTAAAAGGTGTGCAGGCGGATATGTACATTACCGGGGAAATGTCACACCACGAGGTACTGGAAGCGACCAGCAATGGCACGTGTGTGGTACTGCTCGGACATAGCAACTCAGAGCGTGGCTTTCTGCAGGATTTCAAGGACATTTTGACCAATCGTCTAAATCAAAAAGTGGTGGTTCACGTGTCCTCTAGTGACCGAGATCCCATGACGTTAATGTTGGGAGAAAATGCAAACTAAGCAAATAATTTGTATGATGAAAAATAAGAACAATAAATTATGGGCTTGTCATAATGGGAGCTCTGCCAGATAATCACTAATTTCGGAATCTTCTGAGTAAAGTATAAATTGTTAGCGCTCTGCAGCGTCTTATAGAATACGTGTAACGCAGTGTACATCAAACACGATGCGAAAATGTAGATGAAAAGTAAAATAACTAAATAATTTACTAATTAAATGTTACGACTTACTAGCTTGTTCCGTGTCTGCCCATTGTTTACTGGTCGTTAGAAATTATGTGCTTCACAACGTCACCAAATGTAGCAAAGATGCCACTCACGACTGGCCGGTTTGCTTCCGTATACATTTCCGGTTGATATTTTCCTGTCTCGACCAGGTAGCCCTTCATTCCAATACGCATCGCTCCAAGACAATCGTCCGTTGGATCCTACAACAATAAATGGAGCAGAAAAATGTAAGCGGCCGGAAAGAACTGCATCATCTTTTAAGTCCTTACATCACCAATCATGACACACTCTTCGACAGCAACGTCTGCTGGCAAGGCTGACCGGAAAAAGTATTCATTTGGTTTCCCAATGCAAACAGCCGGCACTCCCGTGCTGTATTCCAGGCCTTTAACAAAACATCCGGGGCCGAGTGCGATGCCGTCCTTAGCCTTGTAGTACCGTCCTTCATGAATGGCCACCAGCTGAACATTTCTCGTATCGCTTTTCTGGCGCAACACACGAAACGCTTCGTTCAGATGCTCATAGCAGAAACGTTCCGGTGCAAGGCCCACCACAACTGAATCCGTTGAACGAGTTGGGTCGTTCGGAGGCATATCGGTACGGGCATCATCTGTCAGGAGGTAGTATGGATTGAGCTCGTGTTTCCGGACATATTCTGCAGCTGCTGCCAGAGATCCGTATATTTCTTCTCGTTCCAATTCAAATCCTATTTTGCGCAGCCTGTCGTACAGGGAGCCGACACTTTCCTTCGTTGTGTTGGTCACAAATTTCACTTTCACGCCATGTTGACGCAGTCTAAAAACATAGAACCATTATTAAAATTACAATAAGAGTTGAATGGCATGGGAAAATCTGTGTATTTCGAACCTTTTCAATGCATCTACTGCTCCTTCGGTCGGTTGGTCATCAACGTGCAGCGTTCCACTCAGATCGATCAATGCTAATTTTACGCGCTGTGTAGCCATATTACGCTTTATGACCGTAAATGCACTTGGAACAGTGAATAAACGAACAAAAGAAGGTGTTCGAATAGAAAACCAAATTATTGGAAATGTTTTCATTTGAATTGAACTGTTTTGTTGTACCGTGTGTGACAGTTGCGTCTGACATTCGGAGCTTTTGTCTGGCATCACTGCCGCTAGATTTTGTAAAATCCAACAAAATAACAAATAATTTTACTTTTAAGTGTACAAATACTAATTAATTTAATGTATCTAGTTGGTTCTCGTGAAATAAGATGTTAATTAGGGAAGGAATAATTGAAAATGAGGACTTTTAATTTCTAGAAATACGAAAAATGTATAAACCCTGGTCGATGAATGTGTAGAAGACACTTGAGCATAATTCGGGAATCAACTGTATTGTCATTCGCCCAAAAAAGTCACAGGAAAAACTCGGTCGAACGGGAAAAAGCGATGTCGCCGTGAAAAGTCGTGTAAAACGGGTGAAAAACCGTCTGCAAACAAGTAACTTCCATGCGTGCCCTTTCTCGTGTGTAACAGGCGTGTTTTGTGCGTGTGAATGTGTTATTATTCCGTCTGGTGAGCATTATTTCAGCGCAAAACATTCACCGTGGTTTGAATGTTTATGGGAGGGGAAGCACAACACAAATCGATTGGACTGAACGGTTTGTGGAAAACGGTCCACATACATGGTTCGCAACGCGAAGCAAACGGAAAGCATCGTTTTCTGGAATAAAAGGCTAATGCATAATTATCTTTTCCGAAGCAAAACTTCTTTCTCGCATAGCAGCAGACGTGCATTGGTACACACTGGTTGATGCGGACTCATCATAGTCGTCTCATGCTAATGTTGTGTGCTGAATCGGTTCTATTGTGCGCAAAAGCGCAGCATAAGTGTTGTGTAGCCCGTTCTTTATGCGGTGCAGTGTACGTCTAAAGTTGGTGATGTATTTTTCTTCGATTTAGCATCGAAACTGCATCCAGGAAGAGTTTATTATTTAACCACTTTCGTGTTACTGTTAGTAATTAGGAAAAAAGGTCCTTTTTATCCAAATTAAACCAAGTACGTAATGCTCAATGCATCAAACATAACAGCTGAAGAGACAACATTTTAATCCATGCAATTAACCATGCACACATCACCATACAAACGATGTGATAAATGAGTTTTTCGGTGCATCTTTCTCTATGCTTTCTGTGTACATTTTTCCGAAGCAGCGAAACGAAGGCAACAAAATTGAACGTCCGTTTTTTACCCTACGATTCATTCAAGCGTTAACAGGCGTGCTGCTGCTGGGGATAAGATTTTCCGAGATTTTCGGCTGTGACGCCACCGTGTGTGTTTTCTCAAACAAAAAAAAAGTCCCCCACATCCAGTTTCACCCCCGCACAGAGATATGCGCTTAGGCAACATGTCTTCTCCCTTTCATGTTTTTATTTAACCTAACCATGCACACACACGCACACACATACGCTCACACGAAAACGCGTACGTTGCGAAGGGCGTGTATGTACGGTAGGAAAAGACGAAACACAACACAGGAGGCTGGCAGATGAGAAGAAGAATGATCCTTTTCCAGAAACAAAACACCCGCGCGCGCGTGTGTGTGTATATGTGTGGTTTTGCTTTTTAGGAAGATATGTGTATGCTGCGCTGTACATGTGTGTGCGTTGCCGTGTATCCTTTCTTTCTACCGCATGTGGCACAAGCCGCGTGTTTCGTCACACATTATTGCATGCTGGGGGAGAAGAAAACACACGGTGGGATTGGAAAATTTAATATAGAATCTAATTTTCCTTTCTCTTGCCCAGTTGGGAAACGACACGGCCCAAACACATTCTACGCAAACCCGCATTATGAATCGTCTGCTGTATATGCTACAATCTTTACCTTCACCTGGAAAATGCTAGAGTGTTCGGGTGCGATTTTCCCATCCACAGAACAAACACACTTGTGTTTTACTAATTGGCAAACAAATTGAGAACGGAAAAGGGACGCAACAACTGTTAGTCGTTTTTAGAAGAAGCAAACATTTTTGGGAATAAAATACACACCAATGGCTATCCTTTTAAGTGAACACTGTATTGAAATTGTACCACTCCGACTAAAAGAAAAAATGAATAATTTTACAGCACAGAATACAAATGTGATACCAAAAGGAAATCAAATGAAAAATTACTATTCCATCACACCCTTCTAATGGTGCGCAATTGGTAAATATGCAACCTGGCCGAAAACGAAAAAGGGCCACCAAAAAACCACCTACCAGCAGATACATGCCAGATACAAAGTGTTTACTAAACTGGCGTGTTCCGGTTTGCAATTGTACAAAAAGAAAAATGTGAAAACAATGAAACTACCAGCCTACTTAGCTCTTTCAAGCATATGAATAGATCAGGACGCAACATATAAAGGATTGTTGGCACGTGGGGTGAAACAACCGGCAAGGGCCAAAAATCAATCAGGAAAAGTTGTTTTTTTATCTGATGTCATGAAAGTTCCGCTTTTTATTCTATATTGCTTCACTTCTTTTTGTAATGTTTCATTTTCTGTGTTTTCTCTCTCTTTCTCGTTTTAGCGTTTAACCTGTTCGGTGGAAATGTGATTATAATTTCGTTTTCCAAACTGCATCACTAAAAAAAATACCCGGCATACTCTGATCAGTCGCCGAAAGGAAAACAGTTGGATTTGTGTGCATTGTGCGGAAAAAAGGAGTATATTAAGCACGCATACACACTCGAGCGGCCATCGTGCTATAGTAGCCATCGCGCTAATGGCTGCTGCCTGTATCGTGGATAATTTCCACCGGCTTCCATCACAATAATCATCTTGGTTCCTGGTGTTGTAGGTTTTTTTTTTGTTTGATAGCGTTTACCGCATCGTATGTGTTATTATTGTTGCGGTGAAAATTTCAAAATCCTGCCCCATACACCACTCCCGGATTGACCGGTTTTTCACACTATATTTACGTGTGTGTGTTTGTGCGTGAGTGAGAAAAAAGCAGCGGTGAATAGTTTACGTGCATTCGTCGGGTGTTGTTTTTTTGTATTTGTCCCGGCATGGAAAAAGGTGTTGTTTAAATGTTTCCAGCCGTGGAAACGGTGCCGATTTGAGTGTGTGTGTATGTGTGCGTATCCCGGAAGTGTATAAAAAGAAGAAGAAGAAGCAATTGCACGGATAATAATCAACGTGGGAAATTACCTCGTTGACTCTTAACGGCCCTCCGTGTACAGGTCGCGTCGATCGAGACGGTGCAGACACACGCCAAACCAACGCCCCACACATGCCCGGTGCGGGTGTGAAAAACACGGGTACAGAGGAATACCCGGCCGGTCACCGGAGGCGGCTGTGAGCAGGATTAATCCACCGCCGTGTGGTGCAATCGCAAGCGGCCAACGGGGCCACAGTAAATAAAATTGCACAATAATTATATCGACCGGAAGTCGACGTGCCCGAAAGACCCGAGATGATGGTTGCAATGCCGGCCGGATGCATTATCCGGTCGCCGGTAGGTCCTGCCGGTTGTTGGCGTGTTGTGGCCGCGTTGCTGATAATTAGCTGTTTATATAATCCCCCAACGGTGGAAGGTAAGAGCAAAAGAGGTGCTTTCCCTTTCGTGTGGTAGCCCAGGCGTTTTTGTTTTCCTTCCATTCCCACCAATACCACTGTAGAGAGAGAGCCTCATCTAAACAGACAATATATTATGGACCGTTGTGAGTAGAAGCGAAGATCCTTGCAAATTATTTTTGCATAAATTATTTTTTCCAACCTTCAGTTATCTATTTTAGCATTGAGCGAACGAAGTTTTACGCGGCAATAACGACAGAAAATTGCATTACGAAAAAAAACTTGCAACCCGACCAAAGTGCATGCCCCTCTGTGAAAGAATGCGAATCGCAATCGATCGTTTTGAGTTTTTCGTGCTGGAAATTCCGACAATTTCGATGAAACCAGTCACGCGATCACGTGAGAGAAAGAGTGGAAGAAAGAAAAACACACAGGAAAACCCCCCGTGAGCCCGTGTGTGTGTGTGTGTGTTTGCGTATGACAAACCGGTCTAATCGACCGCTTTTCCTTTTTGGCGTTGGTGTGTGCGCCATGTTTGCCGGACGGTGTTGTTGTGTCATCGTGCTGAAAATTTCAATGAATTTCCAAAAAACCCGGACGGGATTTTCCACCCTTCATCTATGTTTCGCTGTGTTCAGTCTAGTCTGCTCTCTTGCTCACTTTCAGCCATCGGAAGGCTTTTTTCCACACCGTCTCACTCTCTTATCTGGGGCCACGTGTTTGATAGAGACCAAAAGGGATTCTTTGATGCAGCAAAATGTGTCCTTCCTGTATTCGAATGTGCGAAGGAGAGCATGAAATGGATGTATGGAGAGAGCGAATGGAATGGCAAACGTTGTAGGGTTTTGTTATCCTTTCATCATGAATGTGTCTCTCTTCATGTGTTTGTGTCTCTTGTTGTGTTTAGAATATATCTGCTGGTATTACGTCTATCTTTGAAGGATGCTTCACATTTGGATTAGATTTGATACTTTTAATTCTTCATGATTAAAAAGCATTCAAAATTGACAGATTTTAAGCGAATTTTTATTTCTTTTTGAATTCCTTGAAACTCCTGTTTTTACTTCAGATTCCAATCCACTCCGGAGTTTCCAACTCCACTACGATTCCTACGGATATAGTCGATCTGCATTTTTTTTACTTCTGGAGATAGGCCTGAATTTCGTACATAAGCTTAGTTCCAGCCTCCCATTGGCAGAGATGATCTTTTAGATCAGCATCCTTTTTTTGCCTTTGGAAAGAACAAAGCATAGTGTAATAATATCTCATAATTTCTTCGGGAGTTCGAAACTATCGGTGAAATATTGAAGGAATACCTGGACAAGATAAACATTGTTCTGTCAAACCTATCCAGGAAGTACGTTGAGGTTGCTGGCGAAGACAAAAAAAGAACGTTTCGGCATCTCCTTGAAAGTGGATATCAACTACAAACGAGTTTTTCGTCCGGCACCAAGGAGATATTCTTAGGCGCTTCTCATATCATGTACCCGGAAACGAAATGTGTTTTGCCTCAGGACTCAGGACGGGATTTGAGAATATAGTCACAAAATGTCATCAAGAAGTACCAATAGAAGAAGTTTATGGTCTTTTGGTTTTTGTCCCATCATATCAAGAGATCTTCAAATGGACTGGTAAAGATACGTGTTTAGCTAGACACTCTGTCAATGTACCTAAGATGCTACCGACAAAATTATTTTGATCTCCAAGGCTAAGGATCGCGAAAAAGCTGACGCTAAGTGCTAACGTTTACTTTTTTTTATTACCCTTTGCTGAAGTTCTTGATTGCTGATGTAATTTTGCACGATTAGTCATCGACGCTCTGCCGTTTATGAAAGATATCGCCCAAATATCTTTTTGAATGCTTAAGTTACTACCAGAGAATCATTGTTACTCTTCAAAACTGACAAGAGGTTACAAAAGAACTTCAAAATATTACTGACGTACTCCAGTAAGTAGTACTTCATCATTCGACTTCCCGTCCGCCTACTTTGCTATTGCCCTGGACACATTTGCTAATAGATTTTAGGTTCCATTTCCATCCTGTCAAACTACTGCCAGTCTGCATTCGGACGCTGTTGTATTCGCTTCGATCCATTTCCACACATGTTTGGCCCTTGCAAAAGCACTCGAAGGCTCTCGGAAACCCGATTCGATTTCAATCATCACAAGAGACCATGGAAGCGAAGGGCATCTTTTCTTTATTACCAGCGTCGCATCGTCGTATGGACCTCATGGCGTCTTCGGTTTGTGGTTTTTGCCTTTCGTCCTTTCGTTTCAAGCTTATCTCGCCGACACAACATCCAATATCCGGCGACGAAAAGCTTCCTCGAGGAGGAAGACCATCGTAAGGAAAATCGTTATCGAAAGCAAATATTCACCGTATGTTTCGTGTATGGGATGGTGCTGTGCGGGTTACCGAGCGACCGAGCAACCAAGAACGTCCAGTCCCGCGTTACAGAAGCTCGTTCGCCTTCGAAGGTCAACTTCGAAATCTGCATGTACTGTCGTGGCTCGGTACGGAAAAGAGCTATTCGGACGTAGGGAAATTAAGAAGCGACAAGAAGAAAGGGAAAGTGAATCAACAAAAAAAAACACGAACGAACGTTAAAGTAAAACCTTCGCCAAGGCTTGCGGAGACAAGGCAGAGGCTGGTAGCGTGTGCTCGAAATCGAAATAGAACGCACAGAAACGGTTCTTTACGAGCAGCGGCATTTTGTATGCCTGCATATTTGGGAACCTTTTTTTACCGAAGGACAACCGCGCCTTATGGAGTGTGAGGTTCGTCTCCTCGCCTGACTTGTCCCAGGGGTGGTGCCTTTCCAGGGTGTTTTTTAGGGAGCGCAATGAAAATAGGATCATCTTCGATCGGAATCCCACTTCACAGAGAGAGAGAGAGATAGAAGGAGAAAGAGAATAAAAAAAACGAAATAGATCTTTGAGGAAAAATAAATTTCTCTTCCTTTTTTTCCCCTGCGTGGTTAGTGTTCTGTAAATGTGTTTA
This sequence comes from Anopheles funestus, assembly GCF_943734845.2. NCBI lineage: Eukaryota > Metazoa > Arthropoda > Insecta > Diptera > Culicidae > Anopheles > Anopheles funestus. Next base: position 69,404,697 of record NC_064599.1, on the reverse strand, counting down.
GTTGGGGTTGTTTTTTTTTGTATGCAAAAACGATACCTTGATAAACATGTTTGGTCACATTGCGTGGGGAAAGGAAATTTATTGGCCCCGACAATACCGGAGAGGCTCGTTGATAAAATCTTGATCGGAATTGAAATGTGTTTCTCACACACACACAGACACGTGGATTTACTGATCGGTTTATCGTGGTACGGGAATGTGATGAAGAAATTCAGTTGTGGCTCGCCATTTGGGTGCGTCCAATCGTCGCTAGGAAGGGAAACCTTGCGTTGGACCTTTTTTTATCGGCTTACCTGGCAGTATAATAGATCAGAAATAAGCATTAATTTGTTGGCAAATGGATGCAGCAAGTAGCAGAATATATTTGTATAGAAAAGATATGCGAAACTCGTTCGAAAGAGGTAAATCATTGGAAGGGAAGTACATAAATGCTGGATGTATTTAGCTGTTAAGCAAGGTTTGCTTTCGTTAGCTCTAACACTATTAAGTACGGAGGATAATTTAATGCAGGGTTTTCTTTTTTTTTTTTAAAAAACTTGATAACTTTCTTTTAATAACTGGAAGGCGTTAAAAATACTTGCGAAAGCTCTAGAACATCCCGCAACAACAACAAAAATCACCCAAACGGCATTAAACTTTCTGCCATTCGTGAAACTTACGCAATGCAAAGCTGGTCGTTCGGGACATATTCTTCCGCAAGTCTTTTGCATTATCTCATTGCTTTCGGTGTTTGCCTTCTTTTGCTGCCGGCCTGTCGTCGGATTAGCACCGCGCGGACATGATTTTGCCGCATTAGGGATGCAGATTATGAGATGAAAGATCAAAGTTCAGCGAACAGCAAACACACACAGAGAGAAAGGCACACGAAGGGGCAAAAGCATAAGTTGCCCCTTTTCGGTAAGCATCTTATAATGCGCTTTGCTCTCTGTGCTAATCCTTTCGACCGATTGAGTGTCCTTTACCGAAACCGGTCCTATTATGAGTGGTGCCCGGTAACCTAATTTCAAAAACCCGGCCCGGATCATGATGGCAAGGACAGTGATAAATGGACAAATGACGCGTACGAAACTGGTGTAGCATATTAATTGTTCGATGTGTGACACAGCTGAAAAGGACATTACAAAAAAAAGTGGAGAAAAATATGAATAGCTGAAAAGAGCATTCATATGTAAGGAAAGATGGAATACTATTAACCTCAAAGATGTCTTTTCTTTTCTTTTTCCTTGGCTTCAAGATTTACTAGGTCATGTAGATCATATAAATGACTCACTAGACTCATTTTTACCACGTGGCCCAACGCTTGTCATAAAGCCGTACGCCGGAGCTGAAGGATGTACAGTGGTGGTCATTGGAATAAGTGCATAGTGTATTTCAGTATTTTTGGATTTATTTTCAGTTTTAGTTGTGTGTAACTCTGAATAAAAGTTTTTAAAAAAGCCCATTGAAATAAGGCCATCAGAACTAATTTTAAAATATTAATGTTGTGTTTGCGTTTATAAAATTAAAGTCATATTTATTTCTAAAATATTTGACAAGTTTGAGTTAAGTTTATAGTTTTTCTATGCACAATATTCCGGCAAATTCTGAAATACAAGGTGATTTTATTTTATTGGCCACCACTGTAGAATTTATATATTCTTCTATACATGAGAATGATGTGATTTTAATAGTCAATCTAGTCGATAAGAATATTTTCTTGAAGTTAAATTTTTAAAACCAAAAATTTCTCTTATTTGGTTTTTCCTTGTTTCAATAAGGCTCAGTTTTTATTGAATCTATGTTTTTCTAATGACTTTAATCAAACTCAACTGAAAGCGTCACCTTAAAGATAGCTAACGTTTCTTTTCGTTTGCTCCCCTCCCCAATCGATTATTGCCGAAATCAACAACCGTCACTTTCTACGTCACATGCCGGAAACGTCGCAAGGAAGCATAAAGGATCGATGTTGTTTACCATGATTATTAACCTTTCTCTATTTCACCTTTAACATTGCGGAACGCCACCCCCTTCACATTTCATCCGACGGTACAAAATAAAATAAACCGGCCGGTTGTTGAAAGAATCGTCACCTATACATAAGAAGGGAAAACTTCGAGGATGCTTCTCCTTTCGCGAGTGTTTGTCTGTCCACTGTGTGATGAAATGAGATTGGCAAGAAAGTTTTTCACACGCTCGCAAGCAACAACGGAAATCGATATACAGTGTGTGACTGTAAAGCAATAGGCTCAAACGGCGAAGGCACAAAAATATGACACCAAGACACACCGAAAGGAGAGGAGAGCACAATGAAATCAGCATGCACGTGCCAGAGCGAAAGAGAGCATGATAATGTATGCGGGAGCGGAAAAACAAATGGTGGGAAAATGATTTTCCAGTACAGAAAATCTGAAACAACGCCCAAACGGGATTGTCAAAAATACAAAGGGAGCGGGTTGAATGGAAAATTCGATTCATTCGTGGCACGTTGTTGTGTGAGTGAAATGCACGACGCAAACGCCTGAATGAGATGGCTTTTCCGGGGACTGCTGGTGCACGGAAGGACAACAACATTTGAATATCAACTCTTTCCATTTCCAAACGCACTAACTCTCTTTCTAATGCTCACTTTGCCCGTTTGAGGACTTCTTCGTTCACTCGCAATGGTTTATTGTGATCGACTTGGAAAAGGAGAAAGAGACACATTTTGTATTAGGAAAACGTGCCGATATTTGCAAATAGTTGAATGAAATGTATCAAAGAGAAGAAAGCGATGCGTCTCATCTCGTGTTGTTTTAACTATTAATAATAATACGCAATCGTATTTTCTATTTGGTATTTGCTTTTTCAAAAGAAAAATCGTTCCCCAAATCGTACTACTGGCGCTATGTTGGTTTAATTTTTGACTAGCTAAGAGTCAAACACATTGGATAATGTTGAAGTGGTTTTGATATAGAACTGACAAAGCACTTCACTTCCGAGCAGTCAAATTTTTATATTTTTTTATTTTTTTCTGATTTTTTATTCTTTTTTTAATTTAAAGCATTATTTGAGTGAAAAGAAACTTATTTGAACCAATTGGCATTAAAATAAATCAAATTTTTTTTTTGGAAAAAAAATTTTTCTCAAAAGAAACGTAAGGGGTAAGCCTTATGAAATTATCGAGTGAAATCTTTTTTTGAATTTTTTTTCTGATTTTTTATTCTTTTTTTAATTTAAAGCATTATATGGGTGAAAACAAACTTATTGCAACAAATTCACAATAAAATATATCACATTTAAAAATTTTGCTGAATTGCTCAAAAATGAGGAAAATTTTACATTTTATCAAACAGGGTAAGGAACTTGGTTCCTCGCATAACTTCTGGCACATACATCTGAGGCCATAGCCGTCCAAGAAGAAGATGTAGCCATTGGTGCCATCTATCGACCACAGGTTAAAGATTGGCGATCCGTTAAATACCGACCGAGTTATAGGCAAAACTTGGTGCAAAAATGAGGAAAATTTTACATTTTCTCAAACAGGGTATGGAACCTGAGTTCCTCATTAAAGATTAGACTAACTACCGGGAATGATAGTCGAAAAATGCTATCCATCGATGACAACGTGGTCGATCTGCGAATATATCAGCTGCTCCTTTTCGATCTGAGCAGTAAGATCACCGATGATAATTTCAAAAGTTTTGTTATATTTGAGTTTTATTTTCAAATACGTATGAATATTAACCTTTTGTCTTCATCAATACCTTGAAATGTGTTTCGACTAAGCCCATTCATAATGTTCAGGTTGAAGAACCTATCAGGGTTCCTATTCAATGCTAACCATTCACTGCCACTGAATGACTATGGATACTTTGTAGTGACGTGAGATGATCTTTAGTTTCATGAGCTTCCAATCATTATTTCTATATGCAGTTTTCTAATTTGGTTCTTCAGGATACAAGTTCAGGTTCGTTACAATGAAACTCATAAATATTGAGGTTGGCATGCAGATTCCCCAACCTTTCAAAGCATCGGAGGACCCACGAATCCCAGATGATGGAAGTCCCGTAGGATGTCAAGATAGAAGAAAAAGTCAGTGATCCCTATACTTGGATTGCAGACACTGACTACTTTCCTTTCTGTCAATTTACCCTTATCAACCATCTTCCCCAAGAGGATGAGTTTCGCCTTTTACTCAAGCTTAGATATTTATGTGTTTGACGTATTGAGTAGAGTTTGGATCTTTATAAATATATATTAAATATATTCGAAATGAAATGTTTAACTAATTTGCTTTAAGCATTGAGTATATTAGGTTGACAGGAATATTTATTTTGCAGTTTTTTTTTTCAAGTAAAATTTATAAACATTTCATCATTTAACTACTGTACTGCATCATTATAACTTATTATTCACATTTTAGAGAAATCTTTTCACTAAGCCATTCAAGCCTTCAAACGTCCAGCGAATAAAGACACCCAAACGACCACAGCATAGAGGAAGAGTAGGATGTTTTGTTGTTGTTGGAAGTAGCATAAATGAAGTCATGGAATGTGTTTTCCCTTTTCCCCACCACTTTATTCTTCATATCTGAACAGACTCTGCTTCCATCAGACTACACCGCACCCCCAAATGGTGACGGAAAAATTCGACCTCCTGAGCGAAATAATGGCCAAAAACCTCCCTCACAACACCACCAACTGTCGTTGTCCGCTCTCCATTACCCAGCCCGGAAAAAGCTCCGGACGCTCAAAAACGGTGGTCGGGACCTTTTCCTCACAATTAGCAAAAGTCGTCACCAAAAAAGGGGTGTGAGCCACATCTTAAACCGCGCACCTTCCTCTCAACCACCTTCCGGGCCGGGGCTTTTGCCCAGTTCAGCACAATGTACAGCCATCCCTTTGGTCGTTCGGTTTTCTAAAGGAACCTTCATTCATATTAGCCGTGAGGGATTTTTTTCTCGCTCTCTTTATTTTCCAATTGAAATTGTTTCATTCGGTTTTGTGTTTCTTGGGACGAATTTTGAAGAAAGTCAAAATTTGTGCATTGCGAATATTAAAAGCCAGTTTTGTCGGGTTTTCTACACAAAAGACCGAAGAGCAAAACGCAGGCAACCAACAAAAAAAGGATGCCTCTAAAATTAGTAATCACGTTTCTTATGGCGGATCGTTACTTAAAGGAGGAGCGGATTTGTGCTTTCTTTTCATTTTTTAAGCGTTTTGCTGGTGTTGAAAGGACGAAAAATACGTAACGTAGGAATGGCGTTTTTTACGCTTTTTTTTCTTTCCTTTGGTTATTTCTTTTTTTTATTTTGTACCTTTCCTTTGCATTTTGAAATAATGAAGGGATTCCACTATTTAACTACTGCTTAAGGATTCATACCGGTTTTTTCTTCTTTTCTTTCTTTCTTTGTTTTGTTTTATTTGCCAACTTGCATAACCGGTGCTGAATATTAATGGGTTTTAGCGTTCTGTCTTTGCGAACCAAACCGCTCCTTTTGCTCGTTTATTTACTATTCTGTTGGTGATATTTGGTTAGAAATTTCGTTCTAGTCATTTCATTCCTTATTTTGTCAGTGTATTAAAGGTTTTTTAAAAGCATTTTTATTTCACAAAGATAAACATTTATATTGACGAAAACCATCAACTGGAAGGAATTTGTTTTCTCAGATGTCTGTTTTAGCTCATTCTGTCCGGCGGGTTTTAAAAATGGAATGAAAAATAATGTTTAGCTACGGGAACGGATCATTAAAGTGAGTGAAACCGGGATGAAATTCTTTGGTGAAAGTTCATATAAATTTATGCCGTACAGAGCGCGTTCAAAGCGACGTTTCCGTCGAAAACCAATCCTGCATTATGTTGGTGCAACAAGGCAAAACCTCCACGAAATGCAACAGTCGCACCACAGAACTGGCGGTGCATAATATGCAATATAAAGTGCAATATGTATGATGATGATATGATAAACCGGTTGGTTGGTTGCCCCCACCTTCCGTTAGACGGGCACGGTTTTAGACAAGTTCCTTCCCATACTGCTACTGAACATCTCCACGCGTCTCCACTCTGTCTCTTTTCGACGTTGCTTTTCCCGACACGGCAACTGGCAGAAGCATCTCCAAAAGTGGCGTCGTAAATTTCACGACCGAACGCTTTGCTTCTGTTGTGTGTGTGTGTGGTGAAGAGGGTCGAGACAACAACTCCAACGCCTTGTCATCATCAAAGCGCGTTTGGCCCTCTTTCCATCATGATCGATCGCGTAAGGGTTGGGTCCTCGCTGCCGAACCCGTATCGGACGTTAAAAATGCATCCAGCAAGTGCAGCGGGAAAGTAAAATCTTTTTTTTGGGGTGGCGAACACAACCAAACAAGATGGAGAAAGTGTTAGATGAGTAGAAAATATTTCTTTTTTTTATGTGTGTGGTTAGTCGGGAATGTTTCATCTTGAGCATCGAATTTCTCCGACCAATGATGGAGAACGGTGTTTTGGCTGATTCAGGCAAATCTTGTAGATATATTTTTTGTTAAGTATCATAAGTTATAGGGTATAAATATCGTTGTGTCAAATAGTTCGTATGATCGATTGAGGAAAATTTTCAGAGAAAAAAGAGTTGTAACCTTTTTTCTGTCAGAAATTGAAATAGACAGATCATGGAATTTATTTTATTTATAGTTTTTTTTACATTTTACGTTTTGCAAATTTAAATCTAAACTAACTTTAAGTTTAAATAAAGATTATGAATAAGGGAAAACTCTGTGTTGGGAAAATGTGTATAGAAATTGAAGATAGGAAAGACACGATGATAAAGATAGGATCTTCGAGAATCATAGCTTTGATCTATTGATCTTGAGTGAGTTCGAACTAGGAATACTTAATCGGTGACTCGAAAGAGATATAAAGCTCACGCTCACTAAGCTCAGTTAGACGAGCGATCGTGGTTTAACACGATAGTGAGCAATCTGAAATTAAAAATCTGCGAAAGATTCTTATTCTGGGACATAGAAAAATCCTCGAAATTCTCAGTTTAGTCTGTTGGAATTTCTTCGATATCAAACTTTTCGACGATCGCTAGCGTCACGCTCACTTTGGTCACTTTGGTATGCGAAGCACTTGAGCAAGCTTCGTAGCATATGGCCTATATGAAGCAAACTGCATTTATTATAGTCCTTACTAGTGGTTTTGAAAACACTTAACATTGGAAAAAAACCTGGTATGCATCCTGCAATTTGTTGGAAAATTAAATTTTCCCCCAAGCTGTCCAACTGAGCATACATACAGCATGTAACTTTAAAGCACTTCAACCACTTTTCCCTTTTAAAGCAAAGTTTCACGAACTCTGCCCCCACCTGAAACGAACACAGGGTAAAGGAAGGCGATTAAAAATCCTGTGGTTTAAAGTTACTCCTTTGCTGTGTTAGTGGTCTACTTGTTGTGTGCCTTTGCCAAGGATATGCAATTCAATCGATACGTGGAAACCGTCCCTCGGAAGAGCAAGAATGTATAGCTTTTTCCTGGTGGTTTTTTTGTTGTTGTTCTACCAAATCCGTGGAAAAAGGGTCAGTAGAGAAAAACCGGACACGGGCACAAATACACACGTGTCGAAGAGTAATGATCCAGTATCGGGGCAAATTATTGCCATCGATAGATAAAATGGGGAAATGGATAAGGAAAGAGAAAACTGTTTTGAAGGGTAATTTTTCCAAAAAACCATCCTCCTGGAAATGGAATGTTGACTCTGTACTCTTTGGAGTACTCTTTGGAGTAGTGGTAATGGTGATAAAAGAAATGAAAGCACTCTTTACGCTGTTCGCTTCGATCTACCTTCTTAGTGTCGGTGTGTCCAATGGTCGATGTTTAACTTGTTGCAAAATAGCTCTAAACTTTACGCGCCTGCAAAGGTCGCAAAGTGGAATGTTCTACAGAAATGTTGAAACTTCAAGCTGTGTGGGAATTTAGATATCTTGCACATGTTGTGTGGAACCGCTACAGCTTGAACCAATCGCATTGCAAAGCGATCGAAATTTATGATCAGCAAATGGTTGGAAACCATCCGAGTTATGTTTCCCAATAGTGTTCATGTTGCGGTCACGCGGTGAGTTGGTTAGCAAATTGAAACTGGACTTGCCTATTGTGTTTAACTTCTTCCGAACTATCGTCCAAAACTTGTGTTTAATTTCCTCTCGCTTGACCCGGTTGTTCCAATCATTCACAAGTTTATGTTTACTCACCCAGTTTTACGTATACGGGTGCATTTCTAATCTGCCTTTCGGGTGGCTTGAATGAAATGTGGTAAATATGTGTTATTCTTTGTTTATTTTGTCTGATAATGCATTCGTACGCTGGAAGCGATGAATCACGGAATATTGGAAATCAGAAATTGAAATGAAATCGCTCAAAATTGAAATTGTGGAGATTATTATGAAACGTTACGTGATTTAATTAAATAAAAGCTGGAATGCAATAGTATTTGAAATGGCAAAGGTTTTGTTGTGGAATGATAAAATTTTAACGATTTTTTTATTGTTTTCAAGTTAAATTGCAACATTTCGAGGTAGATGTGGACTTTTCCCACGTTTTAGGAGCTTTTGCATGGCATCCCTCTAAATTTAAACAAAAGAAAGAATAGAATGAACTTTAAAAGTAGAGAAAATTCCTCATTTACTTCTAGAAATACCATTTGAGTTTGAAAAGAATCGAGAAATGGTTTTAATTTTCTCACTTTTTCAAGAAAACCCTATTTTATCGTCAGATTTCAGACAACTTCAATAGAAAAATTAATATTCTAGTTTCAATTCTTATTAACTTTAAGCTGGTTTATACGATTAAAATAGAAATTGCTTAGGCTATTTTGCGTTTAGTTGGAATTTAAATATTTAGACATAATTTTAAGCAATACTGAAAACATTTTCTTTGCCTTCCGTTCACTTTTTTTATTTCTCCAGAGCGTTCGGTGGACACCTGAGCATTTTATAATGCTGGTCGTGTGCAACCAAATTTAAGTCATTTCTCCCTGCTTTTTTTTAACACTCGTCCGTTTTCCACCGTACAAATGAAAATTATACCATCCAAAAAAAAACGAAACTTCCGACAGTCATGGATGGGCTCAAATCCCCAAAAAAAAAGGGTGAAAAACGTTCTCTGGAGGGCCTTTTTTCGTTTCCGGGTGGAATAAAAATAATCACATAACGAGTGGGTACAGGCCGTGGCGCGGTTTTTTTTTATTCTTTTTGAAGATCGTTTTCCCTTGTCGTTTTATTAGTCTTTTTTTTTTGGGGAAGGCGAGGTACCGTTGTTGAACGTGTTAGTCTCTCATCTGCAAGGGCCCGCTGCATGTTGCTTCCCATTGCTCCCGGGGCAAACCACTTGACACTCCATCCATAAAACCTCACACACGGTCGCTTTGCATGCGCGTTTTGCGTCCCGCCGTTGTCGTGCGCCAGGGTTCTATTGGTTGCTGTGCCAAGCTTTTGATATGATTGTCGTCGGTAACTCTGTGCTACGGTGGTGATGGCGGTACTGGATGGTGGAGTGGTTATTGGCGCAATTGGTCGCCTGCAAGCAAGGCGGCATTCCCCAAGTGGATAGAAGCAGATGGCCCACTACGAAACCATGACAGATTCCCCGTTTAGTTTCGTGCGGTCAAGAAGAGAATTAAACCTCCCGAATGGATATTGTGGATGGAGTATTGCCACTTAGCGTTGTTGCGCCGCTGTTGTTTCTTTCGAATACCATTAGATACCCACCCCAGGGGGTAGCGGGTTCGAGGTTGTAGCACAAATATTTGATTATGGAAGTTCTATTCTTAGAAACTTGGCGCATAAATGAAGCATCATCCCGTAACCTACATTCCGCCACCTTTCATCCCGAGGTGAAAGAATCGCTCCACTAGTCCCCGTGTCTGTTCTCGTAATGCTTCTGTGGTTGGCAACAAAGCAAGTAGATATCTCGCCTGTCATTGCATTTATTCCAACCCATTACGCAAGCGAACCTGTGCTCTGGTTCACATGTTCAATAATGATTCATTTGTTCTTTTTTTTTTCTTTCTCTCTTTCATTCTCTCTTCCCATTCTCCAACACAGCACAACAGAGACCGAAAATTAACGAACATCCTAAGGATGCGGTAGCGGCAAAGGATGAACCGCTCACGCTTAACTGCAAAGCGACAGGGCGACCGCCACCGGAATTTATCTGGTACCAGAACGGAGTACCACTCGCACCATCGGATCGGCGTGTAGTGCTGCCCGAAGGATCACTCTTCTTTCTGAGGTAAATGTTCGCAAACGAAAAGCGAAACAATGTGTGCGTGTGTGTACGGAAAGAGAAAAACAATTACTTATAAAATATTCTCTTGTTTAATTTTTAACATTTTAGAGTTACACAAAATAAACGCGAACAGGATGCTGGAGTTTATCATTGCGAGGCCCGTAACTCGGCAGGTGTTGCAATCAGTGAGAATGCTACGCTACAGATTGCAGGTAAGAGATTATGGGTGGATGTTTGTATCACTAGAAAGCTACAAATCCAGGAGTCCTCTTCATCGCTCATGATCGAGTGCCGTCGTCTGTCAATCTATTACCGTGATCTCGATCATTAATTATATTCTTCTATCCATGTTCTCAATATGATACTATGTAGTAATCAGAGTTTTGTGGACAGCAGAGTGGTAGCGAAGAGTCTTTCCACCAACAACTAGGATGTTGGTTATTGTCATTCTTACAATTCTGATAGACTTGGTTCCGGATTCCAAAAATCGCACATTTACATTGGCTATTTTCTGTTAGGCGTCTTTTAAAGGAAAGAGATGATAGCTCCACACCAGCTATTCCTACAACTTCTTCTCCAGGATCTCATACATGGTGAAGATCTGATAAATGAATTACTTTATGAATAGTTATCCCAAATGTTCCAATTACAGTGGACCGCGAATATCCGCGAAGATTCCTCTGGGTGCGTTTCGTTTAGATTTAAAAGTTATTGAGAAAAAAATCCCTCTTTGCTCTTACTGTGCTCGCAATTTTAGTCGACTTTTGTGAAAGAATGCACAGACATTAATTTAAAAAAAATTGGAATGCACTAACTGAAATTTCCATATCCGCGAATATTAGGTACCGTATGCTTCGATGGCTGCTTAATTTTAGGAGACTATCTTTAGGCGGTATTAAACACCGTAAACTCTTTTTGATTGCTGCACTCAAGGTTATCTTACATATTGTGCAAATACGCTGAAACTAAACCACTTATCCCATCGATGCTATTTCCAATCTTTCAGTTCTACGTGATGATTTCCGACTGATGCCAAAGGATACGGTAGCGCTCGTTGGTGGTCCCGTCGTACTGAACTGTACACCGCCACGCGGCATCCCCGAACCATCCGTGCTGTGGATCAAGGATGGCAAAATTCTGGACATAAATGGCAAACATCACTCGCTGGTCGATTCGGGCAGTTTGCTCATCTCGGAAATTCAACCAAGCGATTCGGGCAAATACGAGTGCTCGGCGCAAAGTATGGCCGGAACGAAAACTACCCCACCGGCTTACCTAAAGGTGCTCGCACCGCCCACCATTGTGAAGAGTCCGCACGATACGGAGGTGCTCGAGGGCGAAGGGTTCGATCTGCCGTGCGGGTTAACCGGTGATCCGAAACCGATTGTAACGTGGCGTAAAGAAAGTGGCCGTTTGCCTGAGGGACGCTCGCGCAAACTGCTCGACAATACGCTGCGCATTGAGGATGCCCGGCAAGAGGACGAAGGCAAATACTACTGCGAAGGTCACAACGAGGGTGGCAACGTAACGATATCGGTGTATCTGTACGTGTATGAGGCACCAACGTTCATGGAAGCACCGGTGGATGTTATGATACGCGAGGGTGAACCACTGTTGCTGCCATGCCGGGCAAAGGGTCGACCGGCGGTTCGAATCTTCTGGGATCGGATCGATCGTAAGCATGTGGACAACAATGAGGTACATCAGCAGATGCGCGACGAAGGTGAACAGTCTACGGGTGGGGATGGTTCGGGCGGAAGAAAGAAACGAGCGGTCAGTTGGGGATTCCCGGAAGGGTACGCATTTGCACCGGAGATCGCATCGTTCGTTGCGAATGGTAGTGGCGATGGTGGAACGGGACGTGGCAACTGGTCGATAAAGATTGAACCCGTGTCCGAGCGGCAACTGTTACAGCAGTATCCGACGCGTGTGTCTGCCTTCCGGGCCGATTCGAGCGAACGGAATCGTTTGCTGCTGCGAAGCAGAAGAGACACCCCACCGGAAGTGGATCCGCAACATGGTGAAGGCACGGTATCACCGGATGGTTCCGTGGGTACGATGGCAGCCACAACCGCACATCCACACAGCAGCAGTGAGATCGTGTTCGAAGACAACGGAAGCCTTTCGTTCAGACAGATATTGAAGGGTGACGAGGGTTGGTACGCTTGTGCGGCCATTAACGAAGCGGGCAGCATTGTGAAGAAAATCCACATCAAGGTGATGGCCGAGGGTGAGGCGCCGGGCAGAGACCCTATACTGGAATACGAGCAGCACCGTTGGGTTAACGATCAGCAGTTTATCGTGCTGAACAACGTATTCACCGTGTCCGCGAACTCGATCGGTATCACGTGGGACGTCACGGACAGTACGTCGCGGATGCAGCTCCGTATGTACTATCGAGTGGCTTCGAAACCGGTCGACTACTATCTGTACAACTCGACGTTTAGCAGTGTACTGACAACAAGCAACTTGAAGGAGCTAACGCTCACGGGACTTCGCCCGTACAGTGAGTATGAAATCTTTGCCAGCATTCCCGAAGGGTTGGCCGGATCCGTGTCGAATATAAGGCGTGGCCGCACGCTCGACGGTCCACCATCGGCTCCACCGGTCGATGTGCGGGTTGGAGTAATTAATACTACGGCCGCCTTTGTACGATGGTCACCACCTCCGGTACATCTGCTGAATGGCGAGTTGACCGGCTATAAGGTACGTACTAGCTTGTGGAGAGAGATACTACTCAAGGCCTTGCTATATTATAACGCATTGATCCTCAACAGATACAAATCAAGTCGAATGCTACGAACAAAGTTTTGGGACAGATGTCACTCAACTCTTCCACACAATCGGTCGTAATCAACAGCCTCACGCCTGGTGCGATGTATATTGCTCGCGTTGCAAGTCTAACAGCTGGTGGAATAGGTTGGTTTGGACGAGAAATTCCTCCAATATTGGTTTACACAAAACGTTCTTATTTTCGCAGGTCCGTACAGCTCTCCTACACCGTTACACATGGATCCACAAAATATAGTGAGGTAAGAGTTTTCTTTAGATTGTTTTGAAAACATTCCTTTCTCACCAATCCGGTTCTTCCCTAGATCCGATCCAACGCCCAGTTACTGGACCGCTTCTTGGATGTCCGGAACGGCTATAGTTGTGCTTTGCGTTGGACTGATCAGTGCCGCCATTTTTGCCATCTTCTGGACGGTACGCAAGAAGCAAAGTGTGAAAGCATCCTATCCGGGACCGTCGGTGACGACGATTATACCGGACAAGCAGCATACACTCTGGTTGCACGGGAATACACTCGTCAAAGCACCTTCGCATTCGCTGGATCCACCCAGCACGTCGGAATATGCTGAACTGACGAACAATACGATACAATCACAAACGATGGGCAAGATGATGATGGGTGGTGGAAGTATCCCACCGGAACCGTACGCTACCGTGACGTTGCAGCGTGGTGGCATGATGACGCTCGGAGGTCTTGGTGGTCCTAATGGTGGTGGCATGGGACCAACACTATCCGAAGAATCGTGTCTAAAGTGTTCGAACGGTAATAGCCCAACTTCGAGCAACGAGTACAATGCGCCGATGAGGGAACCAATCAACATATCGGATGTGTTGCCACCACCACCGGATCATCCGTATGGCACGTATCGGCCACCGAACAATATGACGATTCGTACGAACCCGGCCGCCTTATCACCCCAGATGATGCGCAAGAACGGAAATGGTGGAGTTAATCAAGGGAACGGACAACCGCGGTGGGACACATTGCCACCGCCAATTCCGAGCTTCCCCCAGAACTGGATCCGACCCCATCCGCATCAGCAACAGCAGCAGCAACATCATCACCATCCGGACATGTATAACAATGTGAACACGACAGAGAATGATTATGAAAGTGGATCTGTACTGTACGAACAGTGCTATCGCACGGGACCACCGTCGAGTGGGGGTGCGAGTGTTGGTGGAGGAAGCGCTATGACCGATCCGATGTTGATCGGTGGCAATATAGAGTTCTTCAGTCAGGCGGGCGAACCAACGGAAGAGTTTTACCGCAACGTGAACCAGGAGTTCTCGGACGATATGGGTTTCGAGCCGGCTAGTCCACCGGCACCCTGTCCGGAAGCGGTACCGTTCAATGGCGGCAAATATCTCGCATCGTCCTCCAGCGAGAGCCCAATGATGACGGCCCGGAGACACAACAATGGTGGACGAGGTGGATATGCGGGACACCATCTGCAAATGCAGCAACAGCACCATCAGCAGCAACTTCAGCACCATCAGCAGCAGCAGCAGCAGCAACAGCAGCAACTCCACGGACAAAACAGTGTTGAGCATAGCTCGGACGATAGTGATTGCGATTGTGGGAATGGTAGCAACGAGGGTCGGTGGGTACCCCGAACGAAACCTCGATCGCGGAGCCGCTCGAAATCAACCGATCGCAAGTACAACCGTAATCTCATACGATAAGAAAGGGACGGGGATGGGAATGGCACCCTGCTGGTAAGGAGTCAGCAGTTGAGCAACGGTTTTTAGCCGTTCAGCTGAGGCTATACTTCGCAAATACGATAAAGCGGAAGGAAGGCGATCTAATGGCGTGCGAGGAACGCGCACGCGTATCAACTCATCCTATCACACGTAAAAACAATAACACACATACACGCATACAAACACTCAACAGTACGTATTAACGCTAGCTATGGCTTCCTCTTCAGTAATTTAACGAGCATTTAAGTCTCTGGTAGCTCTCATAAGGGAGGCATATTCTCCTTAGAATAACGCTTTTTTCTTATCTTCCCCACTCATTAGTCATCGGACGGTACTGGCCGATATATCATACCATCATCAAACACACGTATAACACATAGGCTCATAGTAAAGGAGGTAGTGTATTTATTTAGTAAGTGAAGTAGCGGAGGCGTGCAGAAGCATAGTAAAGTAACAGTTACAATACCACAAACACTAAATTGTCGCTTTCGATCAGCGACAAATCAAACACGAGCGGTACATTCAGCAACAGTGAAGGCATCAGGGGTGGTGTTCTCGTAAAGCCCGTTTTTTGGTGAATGGTCCTCTTTTGGGGAATGTTCAGATATTGTGTGCATCATCATCATCAGCCAGCTTCCAAATAATTAAACAAATCATTGTAGTTGCATGATCATGCACAGGAATTGGGTAATGGGGGGATGCAAAGTTCTCTAAAACAGAAGTATGAGGTAGTTTTTCCAGAGGAGATGAATAGCTTGATTCTCAAGGTCTAAATCGCGGATAAATGGTTTAAACTTACTTTTTCCTTTACAGTTTTCAAGTGCACCAGTATGTGGGCATGGATTACCGTACATGTTCTCTCGGTAGAATTGTTTATCCATTCCGAGATTATTCGTAGGAATCCCTGTAGTCTTTAAAGGGTACATTTGTAATTCAGTTTAATTGAGTACTGTTGGTTGTTTAAATTGAAGCGTAACAAAAACTTTATTTTTTTTTTCAATTTCCTTCATTCTTAAGTATCACACACCACCAACTTTGGCAGTCTCCCTTAGAATAGATTGGAAAAAATGTTCTATTGAAGTTGCTCCGTAGAATTCAAATCCCTGTTTGGATCGCTGTTCGAAAAGTAATTAAAATTTTCAATTCCACATATCAATTTTCCCTTTATTTGTACGAGTAATAATGCAACCTCTAGCGTAAGAAACATAATCCCTGATGTACATTAAAAAAAACTATCTTGCTTAATAGTAGTTTTTGTAAAGTTACCAAAAACCAAAGCTACGATTTTGTGCCATGATACGTAAACGATGGCACATTTGAAACACTCCCGATCACACTCATGCAGCACGATTGAGAGGAAGCCAAACTGATGCACTTTTGCCTTCCCGATAAAAGGGGAATGAAATGATTGCCCACTGGCTCGTATACCAGACACACTGAAGGAGAAAGGAAAAACAAACACATGTATGAAGATTGTTGATTTTCGGTTGGAAGCTTCGAGCAATATACGAAACAAGAAGCATTTAATACATTCACACACACACACATATTGTAAGATGAAAGGCATGAAGACGGATTGTTCCTGAATAATATCGTTTTTTTTCCTTCGTTGGAATTGTTACAGCGCTGACCGAGAGGGTCTTGTTGCCCTCGCTCCTTGTACAGGATGTTCTTCAAGGATTGATTGAACTGCTTTTGTTTGTTCGTTTGTTGTCGTGTTCCTTCATTTCGTCGATGTTCGTCCGTTCTGGTTTGGTTTACAAGTTTGCCAATTTGGTGAACATGTTAGGTGTTTACAGAGATGCAAATTACAACAACAAAATAACAAAACAAAACAAGAAAGTACTGTACAGCAAAACACATATATCTATATATATATATACATTAAAATAATATATATAAATATATATATACACCAACTCAATAATCAGTAGAACGTAGGGATGTACGCTGCTTAGTGAATAGCACAATCGAGGCGTCCTTTCACGGTTTATAACAGATCGGCCAAAAGCAAAAAGTGACACCGAACGATATCAAGCCACGGAACGGATTAAGAAATGCGTCACAAAACCAAACGGAACGCATCTTAACAAAGTAACAATTAGGAAGCGAAAATCAATGAAGAAAAGGGTGTGCATAATGACGAGAATAAGAAAAAACAAAACGAAGGGTCCCAAAAACACAGCAGCAAAACAAACAAATCAAAAACATATGACACAAAAACAAACAAATCGACCGCAAAGTATAATATAGAAATGAAATATTATATCAACTGTGATAATGTAATGAAACAAAACAAAACAAAACAAAACTCTAACAAGGGAATCACGCGAATGACGGCAACATAATGCAACAAACTTTAGTATCGGTTGGGCATTGTTGGTTTGGTGTCGTGTTGTAAGTTCGCGCAACCCGATTCAAAAGCAAAGTAGGAAGCTCTCCGTTAGCTTCCGAGAGAGGTTAACATCCACAAACCTTCCACTGATATGCTTTCCCAACCGATTGTGAATCTCACTCGAGTAAGTTAGGTTCGGTTATGCCAGTACATGCAGTCAGCTGTGTGCACATACAGCAGTTGTTTGCTATTTTGGACCGCAGAAAAGAATCCCTGCAAAATGGTAAAACTGATACTTCTGACAATGGTTCTGAATGGTAAAACTGATACTTCTGGTGTAAAACGGTACGAGAGCACGCGCATTTAACAGCAGCAAAAATTATGCATTACCTATATAATAATAGTATTATATGAATTAATTTACTGCCTTAAACAAAAAGTAGCTAATAAACGGTGTGTGACGGTGACAAAAACAAAAGGCACGAACAAAAAGCCAGATGCATTAAAGGAAGCGATCGTGTACACAAGCGCTTGTTTGATATAGAAAATGGAGGAAAAAAAAGAAGGAAAAGGAGATTTTGAGGGTTCAATTTTTGGAACATATTTCGGATACTTTTGCATGCGAAAGACGGGACAAACAAAACGTGCAAACCAAACAAACAAAACCAAAAGAGAACACTGTAAATGGTAAACATGGTGCGCAAAGCAGAAAAATAAATGCAAGCGTAGTGCATTTGTCCACAAAAGATATAGAAGCATACTAAACTAACCAGCCATAAGAACATTAAATAGTGGAAAGGAAGAAACTGTCAAATGCAAGAGAAAAGAAAACAGAAATCAGACAAGAGACTAAATGCGATGGAAGAAAGTACGAGAACACAAAAGCAAGAAGTAAACACACAAGAAAACAAGTAAACTCGAGAAGACTTATTTTACATCATGATTATTATGATTGATAAGTATATTATTACCAACCTAGTGGATATATCGTATAGGCCGGCAATTAGTGTTATAAAAAGGGGACAGAATAAGCATATAGGAACGATGGAACGATGCAATGCAAACAGCAAATCCTGTTCCAAGGGTAAATGAGCAAACTTTACGGAAGAGATTGATACCATTTTACAAAACCGGTTAATGAGGATCGGCGGTCCCGTTGTGAAATGGTTGCAATCGTATCGGGAGCACAAATACGGAAAAGGTAGTGTTAATAAGCAATGCTTTAGACATCCGAAGAAACAAATCAAAAGTAAGCCAACAGATCGACAGCTCATATATACTGCATGCATTTAGCGAAACCTTTAATCTTTACCATTAATTACGAAAGCGAAACCAACCCAGCCAACAAACTATTTATGAATCCTAATCATAGTGCGCCATAAAGAAAGCCATTAGACCCACTTCTCAGACACGCATACATTTAGTACGAACGCTAGGGGACGATAGAATCATTCGCATAAATGGGGAGAGAGAGACGCCTACGTAGCAGAACCATGTCGCTGTAGTTTCCGGAGCCGTATCATCTGCTCACTACCGTGCGCACTATTCTGGCAGGCAGATACACCTTCCAATCCAGTCATAATCCAATCAGTTATTAAGATAATACTACCTTTAAGAACGTTGCATAGTCCACATAATTCTACATACATTCTCTTGCCCTCTCTAATCTTGAACGCGCGTATATTCTCCAAACAGAGTCAAACAAAACACATTCAAACAGATCACACTAGCACACTCACAATTCTGGAGATAGAAGGAACGAAGCACGAAGGTGACTTTTTAGTGTTTTCATATGTTTAAGTGCGTTTGGTTTAAATTATATTATTTTCTGTTTGTTTATGCAATGCTTGCTAATTTTACATCCTATAAACGTTAATGATTTGAATCGATTTCATGCATGCCAAAGCCTCCATCATGTTGAATGCCATTTTATTTTGTGTCGTGCTGCAGCAGCCCGTCTGCGAGCGGCAGAACTATGTGCCATAGATTGATTTTTTTTATTACAAAACACTGCCTGTTTGCTTGCAAACTTTGTGTAGAGTTCGTACTTCGGAGGTAAAAGAACAAAAGCCAAACAAACGAGGAAACGGGAACGAGTATATTAAAAAAACAAAGAAGAAATCATTCAAGTGGGCCCAACATGATTGACTATAGTAGGAATTACTAGTAGTGAATGAAAGGAAGGAATAGCATAACTTATGTGAAAACAAACATACCAAACCACACATACGAAAACAAAAACACATTACAAAACAAACACATGCATACTATAGCGCAAATTTAATCTAATCCCGGAAGTAAATTAAAAGACGACAAAAAATGAGAAAAAATAAGCAATTGAACGGGGGGAAACCATAACCATAGAAGTAAAGCAAATAAAAAAACTCTATTCTCTTCAATCTTTATATTTTTTTCAAAAGTATTTCGCTTTCTCGAATCCGCTTTTCTCGCGCGCTAGCGTTTTCTCTCTATAATCAACAAAAAAAGAAGAACAAACAAAAGCAGAACTATAAACAACGTAATGAAAAGTGTCTGTAGCAATACTTGGAACACGAAGCAAAACGAAAACAAGAATCGTGTGCGCACCAAGAAAATGAAACAATGTTCAGATTATGGTAAAGCGAAAACAAAAATGCAAAAAAAAAAACAGAAGTGTTATGAAACATATAAAGCAGCCAGTTCACTTTAGATAAGTAGCGATTAACGAAACCAAAATACAAAACAAAAATACGGCGTTAAAAGGAAAACATGTAGTGTGTAAGCGAATAAAGTAGTAAAGTGGAAAAAAGGAGAACAAAAATGGAAGAAAAAGAAAGTAACATACAAAAAAAAAACGGAAAATAATCAAAGAGATGCAAAGCAAAGCACGAAAAATAGGGGTACGGTTTTGGGCCATAATAATGAGTAATGTGTTTTGTTTTTACCGTTCTGTTTTGGAAGTAAGTAACGAGAGTATTTTGTTTTTTTTTCGGGAAAGCTGTGTAAAAGTCGCGAAAGCAAACAAACAAAGATGAAAAAATTAGACGATAACGCAAATTAACAAAAAAAAAACGCAAAACGTAACGCAACTTTTAGATGATAGTTTTAAAAAAAGCGAACAGCAGTGATGCTAGCAGAAACGCATTAGCAAACGTTAAGCATCTAATGGAGGAAAAAAAACCATCCAAACACAGCAACCCACAAAACAAAAGACAGCAGAAAATAGCAACATAGCAAAGGGTAAATCACAAAAGACAAACAGCAGAAACATACGAAACCACTTTTGAGCGGAAGCAGTAGACGAACCGAACACACCGGTACAGTACGGATAATAAACTAAACTAATACAGGTGGATAACGAGCAACAAAACCAATCCATGACACACGGAATCAATCCTATCTCTTACAAACATAAGTAGAAATGCAAAACTCAAAAAGTCGAATAACCCACTCGCTCTGTACCCAAAACAAAAGGAGAGAGAGAGAGAGAAAGAGAGAAACCGAGGAGGAAAGCGTAACAGCCACAAACAAAAGTAACTAGAGAAAACTAATAATGAAGCAACAAACAGCATCAACATGAACATATAGTAATAAATAAAGACAAAAAAAAACAAAATGAGCAGGTTAGCAGTTTTCCATCGAAAAAAAAATAAACATGGGTTTTTGCGTATTACATTGTCGCTTGTACAAATGTCCGAAAGCAATTTTGATTTCAATTTTCCCACTTTTGGAATCAATGGAATATCTTAATCCTTTCAGCTGAAAAACAATAAAAAATGGATAAGGTTTTTTTTTATTTAAAGCACGTGTAATCAGGACGTAAGGTTTGGTGAAGTAAAAATCCGATAGATGGCGCTAAGCTGAAGATGCTTGTTCTGGACGCATTCAGTACCAAAATAGTAGGAGCAAATTTTAATAATGTTATTAACAACTTTTAGGTACAAAATGGAACAAGAAACGAGAATTAATAGTAGAATAATAACTTATTTTTCTGTTTAGTTCACCGCATAGCAAACAACAACAAAGCTACAATGAGCAAGTTGAGAATATTATACCTACCGCATACATCGGCATGTTTGTCGTTGCCCCTAGCAAAACGCAGTAATCAACCGACGACCGTGTACGCTTGGGAGTTGTGCAAAGGAGCCAAAGAAAACAACAAACCCCAAATGTGTTCCCTAACAACCGTCTCAATGGAAAGAACGCAAACAAATCACAACACATCGGTTGTTGCGACGATGCGTGCGTGTTGTGTGTGTTCTTTGCGCCAGTTTACAAAAGCAATCAAAAGCCTTACAAAAGTGGTACTATTTTTTGTGCACACAATATTATAATTTGTAGTTCTTTTGCTTGGAACTATTGTGTTCATGAGGACGTGTCCTCCGACGTGAGATTTGGATCAAGTTCTATCACAATTATACAGAGTTGCAATGACGTTGCTAAGGATAGGAATCGTGCTACTATTGACCAGTGGAAGTGTACCGATTGGTCAAGCAAAGTATGTCGAAGGTCATCTCAAAACATCCGATGTAAGTGCCTAATAGTGGATACGGCGTACAGGTCCTTTCTGGGGATATATTAAAATAAAAACTCCATCTTTTCTGTATCCACGCTCTCCAGAACTGGGCGTTCTTGGCAAGGTTTTGCTTTCTATCTGGCAAGGGAAGGTACGAATATCTGATCGAGTACGAAAAGAAACTGGGCGAATTGAAGCTGCTCCTGTACTACGATGATCGAACACAGTGGCCTGCAATCTACAAAACCGATAAGGTATGCTTACACGATTTCCTCTAATTCCGTTTCAATCAAATCAGACTTCAATCCTTCAGACATGCACGGAGAAACTGTCCGTACTACATCCGGAAGACAATCAGATCGTGACGCTTTCTCCCCGTATCCCCTACAATGTCTACTCCGGGTGCCTTCTACGTACACCGACGGCTAAAGAATCACCGGACGATCCACTGCCAAGAAGTAGTGGCAGTACGACGACACGCGCACCACCAAACGGTCGCGGTACGCCAGCCGGGTCGGGAAGTTCTGGAGGTGATATTAAACCACCCGACGATGATGCACAGTACTATGATCAATTCCTGAAAACAAGCACCACAGAGTCCGAATTTGGCTTTGAGGAAAGTAACGGCAACGGAACGGAGGAGCCACCGTACGAGATATTCCCTACATCTACCAGCTCCATCCAAGGTGCTGGATTTGCCGGTGATAATGGTGAGGTAAACCTGCTGGAAAACAGTACCGATTATCGACTGTTGGTAGAACAGCTGTTCCCGGGCGTGGAAGTTACCGTAGAGCAAACGGAACGGCCCTCAAATGGAACACGCTTGCGACGTGCCGCTTCGATGGGAAAGTTCGAAACGCGACTTATAGTGAGCTGTAGTAACTTCGGAAGCTTTACTAGCTCTCGCGAACGTTGGTGGTATATAGCGATCGCTAACTGTGACGGTGCCGGAAAGGGGCTTGACGTGAAGTACCGGTTCCGGATGACCAATGGGCCACCTGGTGACTTTTGGCATGAACATTTCTCCGCCGATGAGATGTGTAAGTGGAATGGTAGTGTTGTTGAGAAGTAGTTCTTATGTGATACGATGTATCTTTTCTCCTTTCTTGCAGACATTCCTCCAATACTGTTGGCCGAGTCTATCGCTTACAGTATGCTGCTGTTGGCCGTATTTATCTGTGCAGTTGAGCTAAAGGCACGTCATCTTTACCACTGCACCTATCGCTTGTTTACGCTGAGTGTACTGTTGCAGTGGTTCGGCATCTTGCTGCTGAGTGTCACCTGGACCAAGTACGCCGTGTCTGGAATTGGTCCATTTCCCAACTTTGGCGGTATCTTCACGAGTGCTAGTGAGATCTCCTTCCTTCTACTACTGCTGCTCATGGCGAAGGGTAAGCAAACGGGAGGGGAAGGTTATTCATTATATCAACTGGATATTAATCACAGATTTATCTTCTTTCAGGTTACACCATTACCAGGGCACGACTGAAAACATGTTCCACTGTCAAAATTACCATCTTCATCAACCTGTACGTGGTGGTGTACGTGTCACTGTACATCTACCAGGCAGAAGCGTTCGATCCGGGCGAAGTGCTTAACCTGTACGAATCACCGGCCGGGTTCGGTTTGGCCGGATTGCGGTGTGCCGGATGGGTATTTTTCATGTACGCCTGTGCGGCTACGATTAGAAAATTTACGGAGAAAACACCCTTCTACTACCCATTCACAATGCTCGGTTCGTTGTGGATTTTGAGCGGGCCCGTCCTAACGCTGCTCGGTGTCAGTGTGCTCGATCCGTGGGTGCGGGAATCCGTCATGCACGGTGCACTCGGTACGGTTGCTTTTGCCGGTCATTTAGCGTTTCTTTGGTTGACGTGGCCATCACGAGCTAATCGTAGCTTTCCTTACCATGTGCGTACGAATCACGTGGGCATTTCGCACGGAGAGGACGATGAGGTAACGTATCCGAAGCATCCGTACGAACCAACAACGCTGGTGAATCATCATAACCATCCGCTTCAACATCAGTACCCGATCGCACCGCCGGAAACGGTGCTACAGAATGGGCATGGAAACGGTTTCCTGGTGCCGTTGTCCCGTGGCGATGGGCTGTACGATCAGTACCTGCGTGAGCGCGATATCTATCACAGCACCTCGACACCGCTCAGTTACGTATCGTTCCCAGCACCGGCAAGGGAGAACGGTACCGGTAATGGCGTGCATAGGGGTGAACCAACACGAAATGGGACCTCGATTAATAGTCCGGCTGTTGTGAATGGTAGTGCCGTAAGGACAGAAACCGAGAACCCGGTACAGTCTAACAATAGAAACTCGCTAGCACTGGAGGTTGAGGCAGATCTTTCCGGCCATCCTTCGCTTGAGGTTGCGGAACAAGTATCAAGCAATGCACCTCTCAGTGGAAACGGATCCATCGCATCTGGCCCAATCGAGCGACAATCGTCTGGTGGTGGTGGTGGAGAAGAGAAACGACCTTACAATCCATTTCTAGCCGGTGCTGGTAATGGAGGCCTTGGATCTGGCGAAGGTAACCGTAAACCGAACAAAATTATCCTTCCCAGCCTGGAACACAGTCAGCAGCAGACAGCTACAACAGAACAGCCAGCGGCGAGTGATAACAGCAGTGGTGGAAGTAATAGCAATACCGTCCCAAAGCATCTCTTTGCGGCTAAGCGAGACCCATGAGGAGGAGTGCGTCCAAACAAAAGTAGATGTACCTGTCTGTTATCGCACATATGTGTGTTGTGCCGTGATTTGCCACCTGTATTCACACACTCACTTTCTCCCTCTCTTTCTTTTTCTGGTTTTCAAATATGTTTGTTTCACAGCACTGGCAGCACTGGTTTTTGTGCTCTGGTCGAATGTTCGGTACGTGATATGCAATATGCCTTATGTAGCAGTAATAAAGGTACAGGAGAGATTCAATTCGATTAGATATATCACAAATCTGGATTGTTGATCCACATGTTATGAGAAATCGACCCCAACGTCTTATCAACTTGAATGTTCCGAACGCTTACTCTAAAGTGTAGGTTTTTTTGTCTAGCTATTTACTGCATTACTGAACTGTTGTATCATCTTTATAAATTTCCCATTTGTCTCTTTTCCATGGAGTACATGTGCTGGTCAAGCATTCATACCCTCACTAGACTAGAGATGTGCAAAGTGAGTAAGAGTGAGATAGGGAGTTGAAACGTTGTATTGATCGAGTTTCGTTCACTCACCACGAGGAGTTTTAGCGACTCTTTTTTCACTTACTCACTCATGAGTGTAAGTATGGAGCCGTGGTGAGTCGAGTCGCAAAAAGAGTAAATACGTGAGTTGAAACGAAAATGTGCGAGTGAGTTGAAACAAAAATGAGTTGAAACGAAACGTTTGAAATACATGAGTTGAAACGGAATACAGAAAATTTTCAAACTTTTAGATTTTTTTATATTTTTTATAGTTTTCTATTCTTTTTTTATTTAAAGCATTATTTGAAAGAAAAGAAACTTATTGCAACCAATTGGCATTAAAATAAATCAATTTCATTTTTTTTTGCAAAATTTCCCAAAAAAACGTAAGGGGTAAGCCTTATGAAATTTTCGAGTTGAAATTTTTTTGTAATTTTTTTTTATGATTTTTTATTCTTCATTTAACTTAAAAGATTATTTGAGTGAAAAGAAACAGATTGTAACAAATTAGCATGCACATATATCACATTTATAAAGTTTGCTAAATTGCTCAAAAATGAGGAAAATTTTACATTTTCTCAAACAGGGTAAGGAACTTTGTTTCTCAAATAACTTCTGGCACATACATCTGAGGCCATGGCCGTCCAAGAAGAAAATGTAGCCATTGGTGCCATCTATCGACCACAGTTTAAAGATTGGCGATCCGTTAGATACCGACCGAGTTATAGACAAAAGTTGGTGCAAAAATGAGGAAAATTTTACATTTTCTCAAACAGGGTAAGGAACTTGGTTCCTCGAACAACTTCCGGCACGGACACCTGAGAGCATGGCCGTCCAAGAAGAAAATGTAGCCATTGGTGCCATCTATCGACCACAGGTTAAAGATTGGCGATCCGTTGAATGCCGACCGAGTTATAGGCAAAACTTGCGGCAAAAATGAGCCTTAGTAAATTTTCATTTTTTTGAATATTTTGATTTTATTATTATTTTTCACTCTTTTTTTTACTTAAAGCATTACTTGAGTGAAAAGAAACACATTGCAATCAATTGGCATTAAAATAAATCAATTTAATTTTTTTTGCAAAATTTCCCAAAAAAAAACGTAAGGGGTAAGCCTTATGAAATTTTCGAGTGCAAAATTTTTTTGAAATGTTTTTCTGATTTTTTATTATTTTTTTAATTTAAAGCATTATTTGAGTGAAAAGAAACTTATTGCAACAAATTCGCAATAAAATATATCACATTTGAAAATTTTGCTGAATTGCTCAAAAATGAGGAAAATTTTACATTTTATCAAACAGGGTAAGGAACTTGGTTCCTCGAATAACTTCCGGCACGGACATCTGAGAGTATAGCCGTCCAAAAAGAAAATGTAGCCATTGGTGCCATCTATCGACCACAGGTTAAAGATTGGCGATCCGTTGGATACCGACCAAGTTATAGCCAAAATTTGGTGCAAAAATGAGCCTTAGTAAATTTTCATTTTTTTGATTTTTTTTTATTTTTTTACTATTTTTCACTCTTTTTTTTATTTAAAGCATTACTTGAGTGAAAAGACACACATTGCAACCAATTGGCATTAAAATAAATCAATTTCATTTTTTTTGCAAAATTTCCCAAAAAAAACGTAAGGGGTAAGCCTTATGAAATTTTCGAGTGGAAAATTTTTTTGAAATTTTTTTCTGATTTTTTATTATTTTTTTAATTTAAAGCATTATTTGAGTGAAAAGAAACTTATTGCAACAAATTCACAATAAAATATATCACATTTAAAAATTTGCTGAATTGCAGAAAAATGAGGAAAATTTTACATTTTCTCAAACAGGGTAAGGAACTTGCTTTCTCGAATAACTTCTGGCACAGACATCTGAGGGCATGGCCGTCCAAGAAGAAAATGTAGCCATTGGTGCCATCTATCGACCACAGGTTAAAGATTGGCGATCCGTTGGATACCGACCGAGTTATAGGCAAAACTTGGTGCAAAAATGAGGAAAATTTTACATTTTCTCAAACAGGGTAAGGAAATTGGTTCCTCGAATAACTTCTGGCACAGACATCTGATGGCATGGCCGTCCAAGAAGAAAATGTAGCCATTGGTGCCATCTATCGACCACAGGTTAAAGATTGGCGATCCGTTGGATACCGACCAAGTTATAGCCAAAATTTGGTGCAAAAATGAGCCTTAGTAAATTTTCATTTTTTTGATTTTTTTTTATTTTTTTTACTATTTTTCACTCTTTTTTTTATTTAAAGCATTACTTGAGTGAAAAGACACACATTGCAACCAATTGGCATTAAAATAAATCAATTTCATTTTTTTTACAAAATTTCCCAAAAAAAACGTAAGGGGTAAGCCTTATGAAATTTTCGAGTGGAAAATTTTTTTGAAATTTTTTTCTGATTTTTTATTATTTTTTTAATTTAAAGCATTATTTGAGTGAAAAGAAACTTATTGCAACAAATTCACAATAAAATATATCACAT
Organism: Anopheles funestus; assembly: GCF_943734845.2. Lineage (NCBI taxonomy): Eukaryota > Metazoa > Arthropoda > Insecta > Diptera > Culicidae > Anopheles > Anopheles funestus. Next base: position 69,377,481 of record NC_064599.1, on the reverse strand, counting down.
TTAAAAATTTGCTGAATTGCAGAAAAATGAGGAAAATTTTACATTTTCTCAAACAGGGTAAGGAACTTGCTTTCTCGAATAACTTCTGGCACAGACATCTGAGGGCATGGCCGTCCAAGAAGAAAATGTAGCCATTGGTGCCATCTATCGACCACAGGTTAAAGATTGGCGATCCGTTGGATACCGACCGAGTTATAGGCAAAACTTGGTGCAAAAATGAGGAAAATTTTACATTTTCTCAAACAGGGTAAGGAAATTGGTTCCTCGAATAACTTCCGGCACGGACATCTGAGGGCATGGCCGTCTGAGAAGAAAATGTAGCCATTGGTGCCATCTATCGACCACAAGTTAAAGATTGGCGATCCGTTGGATACCGACCGAGTTATAGACAAAACTTGGGGCAAAAATGAGCCTTAGTAAATTTTCATTTTTTTAGTTTTTTTGAGTTTTTTATTATTTTTCACTCTTTTTTTTATTTAAAGCATTACTTGAGTGAAAAGAAACACATTGCAACCAATTGGCATTAAAAAAAATTAATTTCATTTTTTTTTGCAAAATTTCCCAAAAAAACGTAAGGGGTAAGCCTTATGAAATTTTCGAGTTGAAAATTTTTGAAATTTTTTTTCTGATTTTTTATTATGTTTTTAGTTTAAAGCAATATTTGAGTGAAAAGAAACACATTGCAACAAATTTGCATGAAAATATATCACATTTATAAAGTTTGCTAAATTGCTCAAAAATGAGGAAAATTTTACATTTTCTCAAACAGGGTAAGGAACTTGCTTTCTCGAATAACTTCTGGCACAGACATCTGAGGGCATGGCCGTCCAAGAAGAAAATGTAGCCATTGGTGCCATCTATCGACCACAGATTAAAGATTGGCGATCCGTTGGATACCGACCGAGTTATAGCCAAAACTTGGTGCAAAAATGAGGAAAATTTTACATTTTCTCAAACAGGGTAAGGAACTTGCTTTCTCGAATAACTTCTGGCACAGACATCTGAGGGCATGGCCGTCCAAGAAGAAAATGTAGCCATTGGTGCCATCTATCGACCACAGATTAAAGATTGGCGATCCGTTTGATACCGACCGAGTTATAGCCAAAACTTGGTGCAAAAATGAGGAAAATTTTACATTTTCTCAAACAGGGTAAGGAAATTGGTTCCTCGAATAACTTCTGGCACAGACATCTGAGGGCATGGCCGTCCAAGAAGAAAATGTAGCCATTGGTGCCATCTATCGACCACAGGTTAAAGATTGGCGATCCGTTGGATACCGACCGAGTTATAGGCAAAACTTGGTGCAAAAATGAGGAAAATTTTACATTTTCTCAAACAGGGTAAGGAAATTGGTTCCTCGAATAACTTCTGGCACAGACATCTGAGGGCATGGCCGTCCAAGAAGAAAATGTAGCCATTGGTGCCATCTATCGACCACAGGTTAAAGATTGGCGATCCGTTGGATACCGACCGAGTTATAGGCAAAACTTGGTGCAAAAATGAGGAAAATTTTACATTTTCTCAAACAGGGTAAGGAAATTGGTTCCTCGAATAACTTCTGGCACATACATCTGAGGGCATGGCCGTCCAAGAAGAAAATGTAGCCATTGGTGCCATCTATCGACCACAGATTAAAGATTGGCGATCCGTTTGATACCGACCGAGTTATAGCCAAAACTTGGTGCAAAAATGAGGAAAATTTTACATTTTCTCAAACAGGGTAAGGAACTTGCTTTCTCGAATAACTTCTGGCACAGACATCTGAGGGCAAGGCCGTCCAAGAAGAAAATGTAGCCATTGGTGCCATCTATCGACCACAGGTTAAAGATTGGCGATCCGTTGGATACCGACCGAGTTATAGGCAAAACTTGGTGCAAAAATGAGGAAAATTTTACATTTTCTCAAACAGGGTAAGGAAATTGGTTTCTCAAATAACTTCTGGCACATACATCTGAGGGCATGGCCGTCCAAGAAGAAAATGTAGCCATTGGTGCCATCTATCGACCACAGATTAAAGATTGGCGATCCGTTGGATACCGACCGAGTTATAGCCAAAACTTGGTGCAAAAATGAGGAAAATTTTACATTTTCTCAAACAGGGTAAGGAACTTGCTTTCTCGAATAACTTCTGGCACAGACATCTGAGGGCATGGCCGTCCAAGAAGAAAATGTAGCCATTGGTGCCATCTATCGACCACAGGTTAAAGATTGGCGATCCGTTGGATACCGACCGAGTTATAGGCAAAACTTGGTGCAAAAATGAGGAAAATTTTACATTTTCTCAAACAGGGTAAGGAAATTGGTTCCTCGAATAACTTCTGGCACAGACATCTGAGGGCATGGCCGTCCAAGAAGAAAATGTAGCCATTGGTGCCATCTATCGACCACAGGTTAAAGATTGGCGATCCGTTGGATACCGACCGAGTTATAGGCAAAACTTGGTGCAAAAATGAGGAAAATTTTACATTTTCTCAAACAGGGTAAGGAAATTGGTTCCTCGAATAACTTCTGGCACAGACATCTGAGGGCATGGCCGTCCAAGAAGAAAATGTAGCCATTGGTGCCATCTATCGACCACAAGTTAAAGATTGGCGATCCGTTGGATACCGACCGAGTTATAGGCAAAACTTGGTGCAAAAATGAGGAAAATTTTACATTTTCTCAAACAGGGTAAGGAAATTGGTTCCTCGAATAACTTCTGGCACAGACATCTGAGGGCATGGCCGTCCAAGAAGAAAATGTAGCCATTGGTGCCATCTATCGACCACAGGTTAAAGATTGGCGATCCGTTGGATACCGACCAAGTTATAGCCAAAATTTGGTGCAAAAATGAGGAAAATTTTACAATTTCTCAAATAGGGTAAGGAACTTGGTTCCTCGATTAACTTTCGGCACGGACACCTGAGAGCATAGCCGCCCAAGAAGAAAATGTAGCCATTGGTGCCATCTATCGACCACAAGTTAAAGATTGGCGATCCGTCAGATACCGACCGAGTTATAGACAAAACTTGGGGCAAAAATGAGCCTTAGTAAATTTTCATTTTTTTGAATATTTTGATTTTTTTATTATTTTTCACTCTTTTTTTTATTTAAAGCATTACTTGAGTGAAAAGAAACACATTGCAACCAATTGGCATTAAAATAAATCAATTTCATTTTTTTTGCAAAATTTCCCAAAAAAAACGTAAGGGGTAAGCCTTATGAAATTTTCGAGTTGAAAATTTTTAAAAATTTTTTTTCTGATTTTTTATTATGTTTTTAGTTTAAAGCATTATTTGAGTGAAAAGAATCACATTGCAACAAATTTGCATGAAAATATATCACATTTAAAAATTTTGCTGAATTGCAGAAAAATGAGGAAAATTTTACATTTTCTCAAACAGGGTAAGGAACTTGGTTCCTCGAATAACTTCCGGCACGGACACCTGAGAGCATGGCTGTCCAAGAAGAAAATTTAGCCATTGGTGCCATCTATCGACCACAGGTTAAAGATTGGCGATCCGTTGGATACCGACCGAGTTATAGGCAAAACTTGGGGCAAAAATGAGGAAAATTTTACAATTTCTCAAATAGGGTAAGGAACTTGGTTCCTCGATTAACTTTCGGCACGGACACCTGAGAGCATAGCCGCCCAAGAAGAAAATGTAGCCATTGGTGCCATCTATCGACCACAAGTTAAAGATTGGCGATCCGTCAGATACCGACCGAGTTATAGGCAAAACTTGGGGCAAAAATGAGCCTTAGTAAATTTTCATTTTTTTGAATATTTTGATTTTATTATTATTTTTCACTCTTTTTTTTATTTAAAGCATTACTTGAGTGAAAAGAAACACATTGCAACCAATTGGCATTAAAATAAATCAATTTCATTTTTTTTGCAAAATTTCCCAAAAAAAACGTAAGGGGTAAGCCTTATGAAATTTTCGAGTTGAAAATTTTTAAAAATTTTTTTTCTGATTTTTTATTATGTTTTTAGTTTAAAGCATTATTTGAGTGAAAAGAATCACATTGCAACAAATTTGCATGAAAATATATCACATTTAAAAATTTTGCTGAATTGCAGAAAAATGAGGAAAATTTTACATTTTCTCAAACAGGGTAAGGAACTTGGTTCCTCGAATAACTTCCGGCACGGACACCTGAGAGCATGGCTGTCCAAGAAGAAAATGTAGCCATTGGTGCCATCTATCGACCACAGGTTAAAGATTGGCGATCCGTTGGATACCGACCGAGTTATAGGCAAAACTTGGGGCAAAAATGAGGAAAATTTTACAATTTCTCAAATAGGGTAAGGAACTTGGTTCCTCGATTAACTTTCGGCACGGACACCTGAGAGCATAGCCGCCCAAGAAGAAAATGTAGCCATTGGTGCCATCTATCGACCACAAGTTAAAGATTGGCGATCCGTCAGATACCGACCGAGTTATAGGCAAAACTTGGGGCAAAAATGAGCCTTAGTAAATTTTCATTTTTTTGAATATGTTGATTTTTTTATTATTTTTCACTTTTTTTTTTATTTAAAGCATTACTTGAGTGAAAAGAAACACATTGCAACCAATTGGCATTAAAATAAATCAATTTCATTTTTTTTGCAAAATTTCCCAAAAAAAACGTAAGGGGTAAGCCTTATGAAATTTTCGAGTTGAAAATTTTTAAAAATTTTTTTTCTGATTTTTTATTATGTTTTTAGTTTAAAGCATTATTTGAGTGAAAAGAAACACATTGCAACAAATTTGCATGAAAATATATCACATTTATAAAGTTTGCTACATTGCTCAAAAATGATGAAAATTTTACATTTCCCAAACAGGGTAAGGAACTTGGTTCCTCGAATAACTTCCGGCACGGACACCTGAGAGCATAGCCGTTCAAGAAGAACATGTAGCCATTGGTGCCATCTATCGACCACAAGTTAAAGATTGGCGATCCGTTGAATACCAACAGAGTTATAGCCAAAACTTGACGCAAAAATGAGCCTTAGAAAAATTTCAAATTTTTCGATTTTTTTAGTTTTTTATTATTTTTTATTTTTTTTTATTTTTAAGCATTATTTGAGTGAAAAGAAAAGAAAAGCAAGAGTAAAATGACCGAACCTTAACTCATACGCTTATGCCGGGTTTTTGTGACTCCGAAATGAGTCGTTAAACGAGCTCACTCCTAATAACGACTCATTCACTTTGAGTTGACTCACTAAAAATAGTTGTCAGCCAATTTAATGCGAATTTCGGGTGTAAAGTGTTCTTGAGAGTAATTTACAACTTCTCCAAAGATTGAAGTTGCAGTTTGCGACCAGTTTGCGAAAGAAATTAGGATTATGTTGAAGACCCCATTCGTGTATCAAAGCATGTGTCTTACCAGTTACCGTTCCTACTGGTAGGTGAGCACTTTCGAGCATTCCATTTTCACCGTATTTAATGCTAGTGTTTTGAAGAACCGTAGAATTTCTGTTGGATTTTCCTCACCAATTCTCACACTCCAAGTTTAGCACAACGGACATCAAAACCGCTTTAAGTAGCTGCACCATCTCAGTAATGACTTCTAATGATTCTACCGTACCACTAACAGCAGGATGACTTTAACATCGCAAATTTGTTCCCACGCCCGTGTTCCCCCGCTAATCCTCTAACCAAATTCGGATGTAAAACAGAACGAATGGTGAAAAAAACACATAAACAGGGATTCATATTAAATGCAACAATGAAGCAATACTTTAATACTTTATTTTCATTTCCTTTTCACACATTGTTTTTTGTTTCATATCATGTTTCTCAAAATTATACTTTTTTTTGCATGCTATACATATAATGTTCTTTGTTTCCTGTTTTACGGATGTTTTCAAGTTGCTTTGTTTTATTTATCTCTTTCTGTTTTCTTTTTGTTTCGTTTTGTTTCAGGTGCAATGATTTGTTCCATGCTTGTTTTTGTTTGGTTTATTGCAAATTACTATTCTTTTCGTTTTTCTTTTCACGTCACACGTTTGTTTATCAATTAGCTTCTTTGTGCTAGGTCCTTTCACGTAGTAACATTGTCTTTCATTGTTTTGTTTGCGTGTGAGTATTTTTATACAACTTGTTTTGTTTTTTTTTCATTGTTTTGTTTCATGTTTTCAAAATGGTTTTTTGCGGGTTTCGCTGGTCTAGTAATAGTTACATCATATATCCCTATCTTATAGTGGCCTTATCTGTAGTTTGAATCTCTTCTTTGATTTGACTTTCTTCTTTTTTACATAAACACGCCCGTACTCTCGCTATCTCAATTTGGATTGTTTGTTATTGTTTTTCTGCCATTCCACTAACAAAAATTGCTGCTTACATTTGATACTGAAAGAATCTTACAAGTAACAGTCTCATCATATCTCGCCACAAACCACGTTTTCCCATCGGTCATCTTGAATTAGTAGTAATAGCAGTAATAGTTGTGTTCCCCTTTATATCCAAAACTAAATCAAGCATTGCGATGTGTGCTTCATACTCATTTCTGTTTAGTTTTTCTCTGTTTTGTTGTTAATGCCAATCACCTTAGTAGTTGTTTTACTTAAAGTTTTCTTTCCTTTTTCATGTTTGTTACTTGTGTTACGTTTTTCATTAATAGCAGTATTTTCTTTCATTATTGTTTCAGGCCCCGAACATTTAGCATACACATAGAGAAAAACATATCACTTTTCTTTTCAATGCTTATGGTTTTTTGCTTGTTTTATTTGTTTGTTGCATTAAAATCAGTTTATTTTAATTGTCTTATAGTGTATAAATAAAAAAAACGCACATTTAATCAATTAAGGAAACTCATTTTCTCTCTCTCTCTCTCTTTATCGCGTTCATCCGTTACTCTGCTAGGTTTTGCTGCTGTTTACTTAAAAATTAAAAGTAAGAAATGGTTCTTTTTCCGTTTTGCTGTTGTTTTTTTCTTTTAATTATCTTCTGCACATAATCCCTTTTTTCCATGTGTACGTGTGCATGTGTGTTGTTTTTGTTTGTTTTCGTAATGGTATTTTGCGTATTGTGTTCTACTAGCAACACACATACATACAAACACACACACACACTCATACACAGCAGCTCTTTTCCATCGCTTATCATTTTCTTCTAGTTGGGAGTTTTCACTTATGGTTGTAACTTATCATTAAAAAAAAGAAAAACGAAAAAAAGAACGAAACTCTAAATACGAACCTAACCTCACTTATGCTTTATAGTAGGGGCTTTTCTCTTTCTTTTTTTTTGCAAAAATGTATTTTTTTTTATTTTACACACATTTTTCCGATCGTCCTCGCGCTCTTTTTTTTCTTTTGCTGTTTTGTTGAATCAAATTCGAAGCTATCAGAAGAACAAAGTTCATAAAATTGAGCTAATCGGAAACAAACAAAAAAAAAAACAGAAGTGAAGCAACAAAGAAATAAACAGACAATAAATCTATACGAAGGATACAAATAATGGAAACCGATACAGAGGTAATAAAAGCAAATTGGGTCTACACAAGTTATATAAAGGCCTATTAAAACAAGATAGAAAAAAAACAGTATAAACAGACAACGTGTCTGGGTTTGCAAGAAAAATTGTCAATAAATAAACTACAATGTACGTAACACTAAAAACACCACGTGTTTTGCAGTAGAAACACGATAGAAACGAATTAAGCAAGAGGTAAGCAAAAACATAAAGAAAAACGAATGTTCCTTTTCTGAAAAAGAATCAAATTTGAAAAAACTGTAACCCTACAAGAAGAAATAAAACGGAAAATAAACAATAGACAATAAAACTAGCTCAAAACATAGGGATAAGATATGAAGGTAAAGGATAACCGAAACAAACGAACATGGAAAAAGATATTAAAATAGGAAACAAGTTAGATTAGAATTTAAAACTTGACTTCAACCTAACCTTTCACACAAACACACGCGCGCGCACACACACACACACGCATTCACACGACAAGAGCCGCTATTTACACGACACGCTCACATCTTCATAACCACACACACAAACATACACACACACGCATAGATATATCTCGCTTATTGGAATTAAAATTAGAATAAAATTACAATAATATAATAATTATACTCTACACTAATATGCTAGGCAATTTCTATCTCTCACTTAGACGATGATCTCGCTCCAAATCCGCTACTTAAACTGAAGGAAGGTTTTCTTCTCTGTGGATGTATGTATGTATGTATGTGTGTGTGTGTGCGTGTGTTTCAAGCGTGGCAAGGATGGGAGATAAGTTATCCTTACAAAACACAAAACGAAAGGAACGCAAAAAAAAGAAAATGACTTCAAGAGAAAAATGCTAAAGCAAATCAGTACTCAATCTCTTTCTCGTTCTCTCTGTTTTTTCCTTTCCCTTTTCGCTTCCTGTCTGTTTCATTGTCTTGTTCTTATGTGGGTGTGTGTGTGTGGGTGTGTGTGCCTCTAGTACTAAATAGTAGTAGTATTAGCATCAATAATAGTGTTTGTGGCTTTTCTTTTCATTGCTTTTCTTTTTCTCGTCATCCATTTTCCTGTAAGAATCTCATTTTAATGTGTTTACTTATACTGTTTTCCCTTTACTTCATAGCTCTTATTTTTTCTTCATATCTCTCTCTCTTTTTGTTTTTTTTATCACACGCACACTTGTTTACTCACACACGCACACACGCACAAACACTTCCATATCTGTAAGGTTTTTTTATAACGTTTCGTTAAACTATATTTTTTCTTCTTCTTTTAATCTGCGGAATTATAGCTTTATCTTCTTTTGTATAATTATTTGTTTGCTTCTTTTTTTGTTTGTTGTTTAATCTCTTGGTTGCGTTTTTCTCTCCCTTCCTCTCTCTCTCTCTCTCTCTCTCTTTCCCATCTGCGTGCGGTTTTTGTTTTGTTCTGTTTTGCTGAATATGTTTAGTTTTGTTTCATCTTTAAGCCTGCTACCGTCTTTGCTTTTCCTGGTTTTCATATTGCATTCTTTCCGTCGCATTCTCGCTCGCTATCGCTAAAGAACTATTTACAAGTGACGCATTTTCAGTTTCTGCTTTCTTTTCACTTTCTTTTGTTGTATGTTCAGTTTGTATGTGCCATTCAGAGTAGGGTTTGTAGTTAACATTGTTGCTTAGTATAACGATTTTCTTGTTTGTTTTCCCCATTTCTTTTTTTTCTTCTATTGCATCAATTGCTGCCTTTTCCTTTTGTTTTCCTGATACTGATTCCAGTTTTGCTTACGCGTTCATTAAACTGTTTCTGTTTTTTTTTGTTTTGGTTGTTACACCATCTGCCTTTAAATTATCCATTTGCTTTTTTTATTAAAAAATTACTATTCCATTGCTTTGAAAAGGGCATAAATTACTTTTCTCTGATCCACTTTTCTAAATAGTTTTGTTTTGTGTTTCTTCCTCTTTTGTTTTATTATTCTTCGTTCTCTCTTTTCTGGCGGTGTGCTTATTGCATGTTTTGTGAGTGTCTTGCATGTTTCTGCTCAAACCATTTCAGGGGTAATTGTGTGTGTATATGAGTGTAGTTTTATTCTTCTTATACAATATACATTTTGCTCTTGTGCCACACGCTACGAGGGATTGGAGGTTTGCTACTGTACAGAAACGTTTTCTTTTGTTTCTTTTTTTTTTGTTTGCTTTTTGTTGCACATTCTTATCAAGGAGAGGTGAGTTGCGTGTGAGTGAAGTGGATTTGCAATGTATTGTATTTCTGATGCATTCTTGTTTAATTTGTGAATTCAATCTTTTCTTTTAGCATTTCTTTTATTCGCTTCTCAGCTTATAGTTTGGCTGTTTGAAATTAATGTTTCATCTTGTGTGTGTGTGTGTGTTGTTTTTTTTCTCTTTTTGTTTTCTACTAAATACACTACCACACACGCACATATACAATAGAGCTGCTCGTGAGTTCTGTTTTCTGCTTAATTCTAATCCCTCGTCTTCCCACATCCTGTTGTCACTAAAACTAAGTTCTATATCCGTAATGCTACGAACCTTTCTTATTTGCTCCATTCAGCTTTTTTTCTCCTTCGTTCGTTTTCTTTTTTTGTTTTTCATCACACTAGGATTTCTTTTGCACCGATCTTGACACCGGCCTAAGCGCCAAGCGGAGATTTATCAGGGAAGAATGAGGTTCGTCACTTGCAATGCAGCTTCGAGGGAGCTCTTCCTAGACGTATCTCCGGGCGCGCGTTTAGTTTACACATCATTGAATTCTGCTTTCTCTCCGACACTCTCTGTCTCTCTCTCTCGCACACACACACACACAGCCTAACTCTCTGTCTGTTTTCCTACGATCGTGATCGATCGGTCGGTGGAAAGCTTTCTTTAATAAAGAGAAAAAAAATCGAGATCTATTAAGAGCAACATAGCGCTCCTCTCATCACCACCTCCTCAAACCGAGTGACTCCTCTTACTCTGTTCTCTAGTTTGTTTGCTGTTGCTTAGCATTCTCCTTGTTTTGCCAGCAGGCTTGTCGCTTTAGTTTTTGGCTTCACAATTGTATTCTTCGTTATTCAACACCCACTACCGTCACCCGTCGGACACTAAAATACTATAATACAAACCAGTTCTGACTTCTGACCGCATTCTATATAATGATGTTTTTTTTTTGTTTTGTTTTGTTGGGTGTTTTAGGCTTTCTTCCTTTCTCTTAACGCATTAAAAATTTGTACAGATGTGTAGATGTAGTTTGCGTGCGCTCCATCGCACCTTGTGTCTGCCTCTTGTGGTTACTTTCGGGGTTTTTTTTGTTGTTGTTGTGTTTGTTAGTGTGATCACTTACGCCTCGAGTAGGATCTTGTGAATGGTGGGATTGCTGGCGGTGGCACTACTACTGTTCGGTCCATTACTACTGCTGCTGCTGCTGCTACTGGTGGCCACTACGACCGTAGTTGCGGCTGCTGCCACCGGTGAGATAGGTGAGGGCGATGTAGAGGAGGACGAGGACGCGGTGGGCACCATGGGCCGTTGAACAACGGACACTACACCGACCGGGGCCGGCGAAGGTGATTTCTTCGACAGGTTCAACGGTTGCTGGCTTGGCTCGAGCGAGGTAACAACAGTGGCACTACCGCTGGCAGCACTGCTACCGATGTCTACCTTCAGCTCGATCAGGCGCGGTGATGGTGTGAGCGGTGGTGCAACGACTACCGACGATGGGGAGGCCGGTGGGGCCGGTGACGTCATCGTGGAGTGTGGCGACTGGAAGTAGCGGATGCTCGTCGACGAGGAAGAGGACGGCGAGGCCGCCGACGGTGGTGACGAGACGACCGAAAGTGAGGACGACGAGGACGAAGAGGAGGACGTGTCCGGCGGTGTCAAACTGCCTGGGGACGGTGTCTGCTGGGCACGGTGACCAGTCGTAGTGATGACGCTTGCCGCTGCACTGCTACCATGAATCACCTGCTGCCATCGGCCGGACGTTGACGATGTGGAGGACGAACCTCCGAATGGGCATCCGTTGGGGGCGGATGACGCAGCCGGACTGTTGCTCGATGACGAAGAAGAGGAGGAGGAGGAGGAGGACGATGGTGCGGGAGATACAGCAGATACGGTCAGATGAGGTGAGGCTCGCTGGAATACCCCATTAGCGGTGGGTCCGCAGACAAGCAAACCACCCTGTTGCTGCTTGATGTAGTTCTGCTGCTCCTGTGCGGACTCGCGCATAATGTAGTTGTGGATGATGTCGGTACGCTTCATCTGTTCCGGTGTCATGCGCGGTTCCTCCATCAGTGACTTGGCCAGCACGGAGTGTGTGCTCGAGAGGGACGAGTAGGTATGATGATGCTGCTGCTGCTGCTGTTGCTGTGCTCCGCCAATAGGTGGCTGTGGACTCGACCTGGCAGAAGACGACTGAAGGAAGCCGGTCGTACTGCTGCTACTTTGGTGGGACTGTGTTTGAGGTCGCGTTAAATGCATATGCAGCTGTGACTGATGGTGCTGCGGTGGTGATGGAGCTGCCGCTGTCACTACGGATGATTGCTGCTGATGCTGCTGATGGGGCTGTATTGCGGCAGGTCTTGGTGAGGAAGAGGACGCAAGCACGGTCGCCACGATGGGTGAGCTAGACGAGGAGGAGGTGGAGGAGGAAGAGGAGGACGAGGATGCGGACATCGTAGAGGAGGAAGCCGCTTCCGCTTCGCTCTCACGGTGACGCATTGCACGGAACTTTTTGTGCGGCTTGTACGCCTCATCCATTAGGCTGTTGGTGTCGTACAGTGGCGGTGCTTGCAGGACTCGCTTGAGTACCGGCATATTCTCAACGCTCGCATGGCGCGCTAGTAGTGTTTTGCCCTGATTGGTGCTACTGCTATTGTTGTCCTCTAGCGTTGGGTCTTCGAGTGATGACCGTGGGCTGGAACAGGACGAGGAACCACTGCTAACGCTACTACTGGCCGGCTTCGGATGGAGCAGCAGATGATGGTGGTGCGGATGGTGTGATGGTTGTTGTTGTTGTTGTTGTTGCTGCTGTTGCTGCTGCTGTTGCTGCTGCTGCTGCTGTTGCTGTTGCGGTGACGGATTGTCGTGCTTTTCATTGCCCGACTCAATGCCGGAGTCAGTGGGGGAGTCGAGTTTGCGGTAACGCGACACGTGATGGTGATGATGATGGTGCAGATGACTCGAGGCAGACGATGCGGACGAGGCCGACGAGGAAGACCCGACCGAGCGGATGACTGGCGTTATGGTGAGCCCGTTCTGTGCGAGATGCTGTGCCGTACCACCGATCAGATCATCCTCTGCCGACGAACCCGAGCTGGCACGGTGGCGAATGATCGGACAGGCACCGGACAGGGTAGCGGCGAGCAATGGAGCGGCAGCCGATGCCGCCGAAGAAATGCCACCGTTGTGGTGATGATGGTGATGGTGCAGGTGATGATACTCGGACGACGAGGACGATGACGATGAGGAGGAGGAGGAGGACGTTTCCGTCGATTCCGTGCTGGACACGGAACTCATCGGGCTTTTGGCAATCTCCACCTCGACCTGATTACCGTCGCAGCTCCAGCTGGCCGGGCTCTTCGCATCCAACACCGCACCCTGATCCTCCTCGGCCGACCACATCTGCTGTCTGAGCAGCTCCTTGTGCTCCGTGCGAAACACGACCAGCTTCTCCGTGTGCAGCGTACTGAGCGTGCGGAGATCGGGCATCGTACGCAGCAGCTCCTGCATGAACTCCGGTTTATCCGGCCGATTCTGGGAGATGACCGTCTGCAGGCACGCCTTCAGCTTCGTGTACATCCGCTCGATCAGCTCGACATTGCGCAGACCGGGCCGGTCGGGCGTGATCAGCACGATCGCACAGAACAGCCCAATTTCGGCGTCGGTCAGATGCATCGAGTTCATGCGCTCGGCAAAGTTAAACGTCGAGTCGACGAGGAAACGTGCGTTCGCACCGTTCTGGATGGTGTCACGCCGCATTACCTGCCCATTTAGGCAGATGATCGAGTTGATCGAGGTGTCGAACATGCAGATCAACCGCACGAACAGCGCATCGAACAGACCCGCCTTCAGCAGCGTGAACTTGTCGTCCTGTGTTAGCAGCTGGAAGCCGGGAATCATGCCGGCGAAGTCAATCACACCCCGGATGACGTGTGCAAAGCGCTGACTAAACTCTTGCTCTGATTGTAGCTCTGGGGCTGGATTGAGTGGACATGCCTACAATAGAAGACACAGAGAATGGGAGAGAGAGAGAGAGATTAGATTAGTGGACATCGAACACCTTCTGTTTCCAAGATCTTAACTATTTCCAAGTGTCTGCCAAGCTGTACAATCCCGTATGCAAATCATCTTCAAACACACACGCCTACGGGTCTAGACGTACAGCGGTTCAAGGTGATCTTCTCTATCGTTCATCTGCCCCCGGAAGCGCGAATCGAGCACGTCTTCAAAGAAGCTTCCCAAAATTCGCATCAACCTTCGTGTACCATCCATTTCGACCATGCCACGCTCCACATTTTTGCCACTAAGCAACCATAGACAGAGAGAGAGAGCAAGATTGAGATAGTCGCTCTCTATTGCGTGAGTGTGAACGGTGAGTGTGTTTATCTTTTTCTACGCAAAAAAAACAGGCTACTTAGATGGAGCAGAAGCTCAATATTTGTCAGTTGTCACCTTCTCAAGGTCGACGAACTTTGCGAGTTCAAGGTTTTCGCGTTATACCTATTGTTGTGCGAATGGAAGGCACACGGCTTGAGCGAGAAAGAGGGACAGAGAGGGATTAATGTATACGCAGTTGGCACGTACGGTGTGTATGTGTGTGATAAGCGAAAAGGCAGAAGATGGGCCCGTTGACACGTTGACACAAAATGGAGGACATACTTCCAGTAGCCACCACTGGCTACTGGCTGGTGATTTTTCTTTTTGGTTTGTAATGTGAACACGCACGAACTCCCATTTGAGGTTAGGTTGGGCAAACTGCTGCTTTTGTTTGACTTTTGATAATAACGAGTCCCGAAAAAAAAATGAAGCTTTATCAGCCACCGACAAAAAAATTGTCAGCGTGTTGGGAAAAGATAGACACTATAGGGTGCAGGTTATTGACTTTCTGCTTCGAATGATGACTTAACAGCTTTTTTCTTCATTTATTTGTTTTTTTTTTTGCGGAGAGTTCTTTGTATTCTTTGCTACATTCAAACAGTGAGCAAACATTCCGCACATTGTGAAACGATTGCGATTAATTAATCTCAGTAGACGACTCTACCTCGTGCTCCCTGGTTTTGTCCTCACTCAAACCCGCCTGCTAACCTTTTATCGGTCATTACCGGTCACGTTGTCACGTCTTTGCCAAGATGGAAGATTTGTTTTGTACGGTAGTTATATTCCCTTCTCGCTCTGCCCTTACGGCACGATTGTGTTTCCTCGTGTGCGTCACGGTCATGGTATGATTGCGTTGTTAACGGTGCCTGAACGGTAGGTTCCCTCTCTCCCTCTCGCGTGAACTTCAATTTTCAAGGACAGCAACAGAACCGTTACCGTTTGCGCGCTCGCGTGTATGTGTGTGTGCGTGTGTGTGTAGCGGACTATTTGCGCGACACAAGCGCGATTCCCCGCGCTTCCTATTCTTTTTCTTTCCGTTTTCCACCCCTTAATTGTCTCCACATGGCAACATGGTTTTTGGTGGAGAACAAGATGGAGACGCATGGCTGCTGACGACATTGAACTGGCTGCGCGGGGTTCTCTCCGTTTCAATATCGGGAACTACACGTTTCGCCACAATACACACTGTAAACACAACGTTACTCAAATTAATTCTATTTCCGCATTTTCGACCGCACATCCAACCATTCCCGTTCGGTAACCTTCACCGTACACGGGCGTGTGTGTTTTGCGTCACGCAGCCCACCTCAACATCACCATCATCACCTTCTCTTATCGGTCATTCCGGGTTAGCGGAATACACACCGCGTACCGTTCCAGCTTGACTAACGATACGATGCGAAGTCCCTGGGCAATGGCATTTCTCGGAAAATTGTTCGATTTGTGAACGGGGGGAAAATGGGCGAGAAGGTAGATCATGATGCGAGGGGTTAGTTTTGCGATCGAAGCAACAAGATTTGCCACTCACGAGGGAGGAGGAGGAGGAGGAAAAACACACACAAACACACACACACGCGGTGGCTAAAGTGAAAGATGCGACGGGAAGAGCAGTGTTAGGAGAATATAAACAACACACAAACAGGAAGTCGATCGTTCTCGGGAGGTACGTAAACCACCCCTTGTGTGCAGCACCCACACACACACAAGCAAAAGGCACACGAGCGAACGATTAAATTAGCGAAACACAATTTCAAGGTTATCGCGCAGTCTGTTTCCCCCCTCCAACCCCCCCACTTTGTTATCTCCCAACCTGCTTCAAACATCCCCCCGAACGCTCATCAAACATTCCACTCTACACATCCCATCTCTTCTTCCCACACGGGGTGGGGATTTCTGTTATCGTTTGCAATAAAACCCCCAACCGATAAAGAGAGAGCGAGAGAGAGAGAGCTTGCGTATTTCAGTGACACATTGTGCGAGTGTTCTGAGTCGGGCGGGTGAGTGATGAGTGATCGTGCGCCCGCGCCCCGTTTGCTGAGTGACCCGCCGGCATTTGCAAATGCCGTTGACCTTGAGAAAGGTTTCCCGTTCTGTGGGGATGGGGCTAAGCGTGAAGAATATTCCTCAAAAAAACCGACAAACTTACCAAAGTTGGCATCGAGTAGCTCGGACAGTCGCGGGCCCGCTGACGCATGGCGGTGACCTTTTCGCGCGTAAACTCGCACGTTTCGATGTGGGCCTGCAGTACGCTCGCCAGCAGACGGGGCTGATCGTCCAGTTCGCTTGCCAGCGCCCGCTGGTTGCCACGGTTCTGTGTGCTTTGCTGCATCGCGGCCAGTATGCGAGCCTTTTCCCGCTTCGGCACACGCCCAAACCTGACCGCTGTTTTGGGGGGAAAAGAAGAAAGAAAAAAGAATCATATTTAGATCTGTTTGTATTTGTTGTAGAAGCATTTAATTTTAGTGTTTAAAGGAAATTATATTAGAAGCAAATGGGTACTGATTTTCCTGGTGTCGGTCATGCAGAACACGGACAACATCTAAGGTTGTTTCCTATTCCGATTACCTTGCTCTATTTGTTCCTCTTCCATACCGCCAATACGATACCGAATGCCGAGGGCATTCTACTTCCGTTCCGAGACATCCGGATCAAGTTGCCCCCCAAAAAAAAAGTACATAAAAATGCATTGAACGTCCCTGACCTCTACCTATAAATGTTTGTGTCTGTGTGTTTTTTTTGGTTTGAAATTCCTATTACAGACACTCAGAGCAATGCAAGCGAGAAAATGCACACGCAGACACAAAAAAAAATGGCAGAAGACGTCCTTGACAGCAGAGCCATGATTTGCTGTGTGAAGGTAACCTTTTGCCAATGTGCCGATGATGCCGAGTTGAACAGAGACAGACAACACTACACTATGCCAATCGGTCTCTGGCGAAGGTTAATATTTACCGATAGTTATAATCGATCTATCGCTTTACCATCACACTACCACAACAATGATCGATGACCATGGAAACGTACGTAGCTTGTGTACGATCGGTCCGCTGCTTCGAAATACGATCTACGATCGTTTCGAGCTGGGGGGAGGTCAGTTGCCGGTTTGTTCCATGCAACTAGCTTCCGCATCGTTCATTGTGCCCTTCTCCATACGCAGCGGTGTGTCACCTCGATTTCTCAAGATCGACCTCAAAAATCAAATTTAAAACACAAAACACAAGGCGTGAAAGGTCGCACTGCTTTTTTGTTTTCTTGACGCGAAGATCCCAAACTGTCTACTTCCGGCGGCGGATTAAGCTGCTTGAGGGTGAATATTGAGGGCGCAAAAAACCCAACCAGACGTGAATGTATCACCGGTATCACACTCTCACTTTCTGAAACCTCTAAACCTACTTTACATCCTCGTACTCTCACTTTTTTCCACCAGCAGTACCATTGAATGGGGGATGATTTTTTTTCTCTCCCTCTCTCTCTGTGATCATATGATCTTTCCCGGTTTGGTGATGCTTGTGCTACATTTGTACAGACATCGAGTCATGGGGTGAAAAGGAGCACACGGTTATAGCTGGTTGTATTTTCTTCTTTCTTTAAATGGGTATGCGACACACCAGCCTGCAGTTGAATGACCCCGTTCATCCTTTCTCCAATTCAAACACACAGACGCTGGAGGCTCGTTATTAAAAATAACACCTTTTGCCTGTCCGCCTTTCTTTGAAGATGAAATGGGAGAAAGATAAGAAATGAAACCTTTCGATGCAGCTCGTTTAAAGTGTGACACATTTGTAACGTTCTTGTTGCCATATGGCGTTATTGTTTCATTTTTTTGGTATCTTTTATTTGTTTAACAATTGTATTATTTATGTTTTATTATCTTTTATCTGTTTATAAGTTTGCAAAACAAAACATTCAAAATCTATTTGTTCTACTTATAACGCTTTGTTGTTGTAATTTTCTCTTTCTTCTCTTAGCATGGTCCCATTTACATAGGCAACTGTCTGTGACTGAAGCTGTTTCACTTTCTGTGTTTTTTTTTTGCTTCCTTTCTTAATTAAAGAAATTTAAAAATGCCAGACAGTTGATCGCGACGATGCTGCTGCTGCTGCTGGCATGATGGCTCTCGTTAGCCAGGAGAAAACGGTCACAGCTGCCGAAAACCCACACAGCTGATGTGCGCCGGGAGAAAGGTACGTATCGAAAGAAAAGTAGGTGAAAATCGTGGCCAATTCTGCTCCCCTCTTAAGGGGTCTCCATTCACCTTCACCGGACTACCCAAAACGAACCGAGTGGAAAAGAAAAGTGAAATGAACCGGCACGCACCGGGGATGTGGGGAGGTAAGAATGGCGGGGGGGCTTGTGGTGTATGTTGTTTTCGTTAAAACAATGCAGCACCAACATCCGAGAGCACCATTATCGCCCCTTATGGTTTCGAATGGTTTCGAACCAAAGGTGGGAGATCGAAAAGAAAACCGGCACACGGGCTGCAACAGCACAACAAACAAGGCGCCACGGTTACGGTTTGCGAAGAAAGCAGCAAAAGCAACAAGATAAAACATGGTGGAAAAGGCACTGTCTTTCTCTCTCTTTCTCTTTCCTATGAAGCAAGCTTTCTTTTAGGTCGCGAACGCAAGAGAGAAAGAGAGAGAGAGAGAGAGAGAATACAAAAGTAAGCAGAGTGTACAAAACGTAGTAAATGGATGGAAGATGGCGGGCATTCAAAGAAGGAAAAAAACACGGCCCAGACCACTAGACCCATGGTGTACAACGAAATGGGAAGGAAAATAAAAAGGAAAAGTGTGTTACTTTCTTGACACCGTATCATTGGAGAAGAGGTTAAAGAGATAAAGATATGGGTGTGAATTTTTTCAATAAAACCTAGACCCAGTACCGTACATGAGAGGCACAACAGTGTGAAAAGTGAAATGGTATCGGCTTCTCGTATGTTGCTTATTTATTTGTGTAATTAAAAACACATTTTTTTGAGTAGGAAAAAAATATTTTTGTATAAGTCAATTTTTCAAATGAATAAGATAAAGTTTGAGATATATAAGATAAATATTCAACCTCAACTAACATATAGAACAGCAGAACCGACTAAAACAATGGTCTCATCACGTCAAAACGAAACGCGTAAAACAATGGACAAAACAAATAAACACACATTGCGCGTACCATTTTGCTGCCACAACCTATCACTTTGCTGCTGGAATGACACGGGAACAATTCACAGCACAGGGTGGTATGATTGTGGGCGACAAAAAACGGAAACCACTGCGCTCGGCAATAAAAAGAAAAAGGAACAAAAGAAAACACTTCGAAAGTGAAGGTGAAAGTTGAACAGCCGCACGCGCGCATATTGGGATCAAACACATTTGGGTATTTTTTTTGTTTGTTGTTAGTTGGTTCTCTCGCTTGGTTACATTTGTATTTCATTTCACTTTGCTTGGAACGCTTTGTATCGCTGGGTTTATTGTGTTTTGAACATATTTTCCTATTATTCACCATTCAATAAGTATAATGACCCTGGAAAAGCTATATTCTGATGTGGCACGAAAGATTTTTTTTTATTATTTCTTGTTTCGCTCTCTTTCTCTCTCTGTCTCTCCGTTGCTCTTCTGTGGCCTATTTGCTTTAGGTTAACCTCTATTGACCTTTTCGTTTGCATATTTCCGCCCATTCTTCTTGTCCGTTTCGGCATAGAACAAGTCCACTTTCTAGTGGTTTTCGGTGCGGAATTGAGCGGAACAATGAGAAATTGCTTCTCTTTCCGGCCAATTTGTGTTACACTCGATTCGATGTTTTTTTTTTGTTTTGCCCTCCCCATTTTGTGCGCTCGTGCCCTTGACCCTAAATGAGTGACAACTGCCCCCCCGCGTGTGTGTGTGTTTGAGTGGCTTCACCCGCGAGCTTGGGTGGTTTCTTCACCCCCCCCCCCCTTTCCTTTACATCGGCCAAATATTTAGGGACGCGGATAGGGGGGTTGCAATAGGCGAGGAAAGAGAAAGCTCTTTAGAAAGCCAACTATCGTGCACTCGTTCACACTCGCGTAACCGCAGCGAGATACTTTCTCTCACCGGCGTTGTGCGCTTTCGCTAAAATCAAACATAAGAAAAAAATATACAAGGGAAATACATTCACACAAACACTGCCCCGGTGAGGTTATTCCCGTGACAAAGTCATGGCTCACGGTGAGTGAAGCCATTTGCTAAAGGTCACACACGCAATTGTTCCATCTCGCTTACATCGCAACCCTTATTTACCCTTACAGTTAAGGGTTAGATAGAGAGAAAGAAAGAGAGAATACTGTGTGTGTGTGTGTGTGTATTTAGACATTTGTGAAAGCGAACACTCCATAAAAGGTACCAAACTACGTCAAAACCACCAGACCCAGAGTTCGAACTGGAATCAAGGTCAAAGATCACGTTAATTCTGACATCTCCCCAGTTTCCCCGGTTCAAGAGAGCAAATGCAGTCAAAAAAAATACACACACACGCAAAGGAATTCTCACTCTCTCTCTCGCTCGCTCCAGCATTTTTTTGTCGCTTGAAGCAATGTAATATAATTTAAAATAAAATTAAAGAAAAAAAAAGAATTGAGCAAATAAATGTTTGCCAAGTGGGTAAAGTGAAAAAAGATCCGAAACGACACCTACGTGCATTGTGATAGGAGACAACTCCCTTCAGGATGCCCTTCAGTATTGGTAACTCTTCGGCCATTTTGTTAACTTGTTATCTGTATCAAATTATGGGGCCTTTTCGTTTTTGGTTGCTGTTGTTTTTTTTCTTCTTCTGTTTTTTGCACTTTTAATATTTGGTAGCGTATTTTTGTTTTGCACTTTCACTACAGAATTCACTTCTGGCACCGTTTCTTTCTTTTCTGCTTCTTCTCTTTCTCACCGTTTTCGAGACACTACTGTTTTAACACCTTCGCTGTGTTTTTCTATCTTCTTTCGTGTGATGCTGTTTTGTGTTTCGCGCTACCGTATTGTGGTTCACTTTCTTTCACGTTTTATCGGCTTTCATTGTGATTTGCTGGGTTTTGGAACTTTTGCACATCACTTGCATATGTTTGCACTTGTATGTTTCGTATCGTTTGAATTTGCTTCTTCTTGCAGCAATCATTAGCTATGATGAATGTGGCTTCTTTTTCTAAGTGGATAAATAATTTATAAAACACTATTAGAATAAAAGGAACTTGCACTGCAAATTGCTTAAATTTATTACACTTTCCCAATCGGCACTAAAAACGTACGTTGATTTTTCCTCGTTTTAAAAACGCTTGCAACTGTAGCGCTTCTATTATACACTGATAGCGTACGAATCAATCAATCCACTGCTGCACAACCCGGCAAGGATACCACCGGCAAACGATGGGAAACATTTTAGATAATAAGAGCAAACAGCAGCACACCAATTTCCCAATTTGCGGTACCCGGACGGTCACGGTGAAAAGCGCAAAGCACCCGTTAATAAGCGCGCCACCGTGTGCGCGAAACATTACGGTACGTCTTTCTTGAAGCGACCGTTCGTCACCGTCACCGAATTGGCGAATGACCTCGAACTTGTACTCCCGGTTTCTGGTTGAGTTTTTCAGCCGTACCGAACGCTCCGTTCGCCGTGAGCGGCATTGGGGGATGTGTGTTTCGTGTTTTATCGGTTTATTTGCGCTTTGGGGTTGGTTTGTTGTATAAACGCATACTTATAAACGTGCTAGAAATAGAGAGAGAGAGAGAGAGCGAGCGAAAAGGCCCACACACCGAACAGGGGGGGAAAGGGTGCTAAATGCCCCGAAAAAGGAAGAGCCATCGGTGTAAAAGAAGAAAACAAAAGGACATTTACAACCCACTCTTTATATCCTGACCGTACAGCCATTTACCGCAGATAGCATTTATGTATGGGTGACCGTGTTCTCTTTCTCATTCGCATACTTGGAATTGTCGGTCCTTGGCCGACACAACGGAACGGAAACTACCACTCACACACACGCATATGCACGGGAAAAACACCGACTGTATGGGATGACCTTCGCCTTGCCACCCATTCAAAAGGCCAAATCATCATCATCATCATCCACCGATCAGTGGCTTGTGTG
Organism: Anopheles funestus; assembly: GCF_943734845.2. Lineage (NCBI taxonomy): Eukaryota > Metazoa > Arthropoda > Insecta > Diptera > Culicidae > Anopheles > Anopheles funestus. The sequence continues at coordinate 69,355,393 of NC_064599.1, read as the reverse complement.
TATGCCGATTGCGCACTTGAGCGTATTAAGCACACACTGTGTCACTTTGTTTCTGCAGAGTGGTCCCTGCCCCAAAGTGTTGCGGCCAACACTTTTATGGTTTTCAAAGGATTTTTCTATTCACAGTTTTGCTTGCAGGACAATCCTAGTGCTGGTTGGGAGGAAGGGAACAGAAACCACCTGTACCACACAATTGGGAAAGGTAAAGCACACAATCACACGCACGTTTTCTGGCCGTTTTTGGAAGGGATCATTTTCCGAACACTTCCAACAATCATCACCTTCTATTTCTTTTTTCTCTCAAAAAGCACACAACACACGTACAATATTTGCACTTTTTCGCACACAACCGTAATTGGGGTAATTTTGGGGGATTGATTTTTTTTTAAAATTATTTCTAAAACTTTTTTTCACTATTTTTCCTGCTCGGACAATTTAAGGGCAACAAATGACGTTTTTTTTACTTGGTTAACAAACGTCGCACGACGAACCAGTGTAATGTGCACTACGCGCAAATAGCAGCAAAAGCAAACCGGGACGGGCGCACTAAAAGCACACATACACAACACACACACACACAAAGAAATGCGCGCGCGCTTGGTACGGGCTTTTGCTCTCCTTTTTCGCAGCAGCCCGGTTCAACGGCTCATCGCTCACTGGCGGGCGGTCGCTTATAGTTTTGTTTGGTTTGGGGCGCCTCCACCCCAAAACGATGCGAGAGCGAGAGAGAGAGAGCGTGAGTATCCACATTCCGCTCGCATATGCATATGCGCTGGCACTCACCAGCTCTCATGATTGAGTGGGGTTTTTGAGTCGGAAAGCGCGTTCAACCGGGAAGCGGCCATGTGCGGTGGCGGTGAGCGAGTTTTTATCAATGTCACCCACACACACGCGCGCGCTCGCACACGCCGAAGCGTTTGAAGGTTTTTATCGAGCTAATGATGATGGACAATAAGTGATGGAGGCCGCAGTACCGGAGCAAGCTTCCGTACGGCTACTGCTACACTGACCTCTCCATCTCCACGTGCTTTTCGGTATTTGGCGGTCACTCACTGATCGCGGTACTCATCTGTCTGATATCAGACTTTTCATTTAAATCCAATCATTCAAAGCAATTAAATTTAAAAGAAAAGTTTCCTTAACAGTTTTAATTATTACTTCTCCAGCGAGCTTCAACCGGGAATTGCCCTTTGGTGTGGCTGAGATGGCGGAAGGAACTCATTGGACGGTCGCGCATCGACACAACATTGTGTCGCGCTGTATTTGGCCTTGAACTTATCCGAATTGAATGTCGAGAGCCCCAAACATGTACCGGGGCGGCGATGGGGACGGTTCGAGTGGTTAGGCGAACGGGCGGTGCTAAAGGTGGGTGGCAGGCCCGAAACAGGGTGGAACAGTGGGATGATACGGTGCGCGCAGAAGCAGCACTTTATCGCACACGTCAACGCCACCAACGACAGAGAGAGATAGAGAGTGAGAGAGAACGAGAGTAAGTGGGAAGCATTTATAAAGAAGACAAGTAACCAAATCTTCTTCCTGAGAGTGTGTGTGTGTGTGTGAGTGGGAAGGTAGAAGGGAAGGGTGGGTAATACGGGGAATTTATTTTTACACACACGTCCATGACCCTCCTCTGTATCAATTCCACTAAAATTCTGCTCCCACAGGGACTCCACCAACTTTGTGCTAACTATGAACAAAACTATACGCGTTCTAAGGGGGTGACTGCCTAGTTCCCACTTGGGGTTTTTCAATTCCTTTCCCATTCGCACCCATTTTCCTTGCAAAGCATATAACGTTTGGTGCGGTCCATGCTCTGTGTGTGTTTGTGTGCCACGTAAATTAGATTGGAAAATTGCGCGCCTATACTTCGTGGAAAAGGTGGCACACCACCTAATCCTCCCATCCAAGCTCAGCCATTCCATCGTGCCAAGGTCATGGTGGAGTGACGGCCATACATGTATGGCGTTTTATATTTCCTTTGACGGTTACCGGGAATGAAAATGCGATTTGGGGAGAGAAGAAAAAAAACTTCTCCTCCAGGTTTTGTACTATTTTCTTTTGTCTATTCATGGCTGACCTTGAACATCTATTTTCCAATAACCTTCCACAGAAAAGTGGCAATGTGTTGCGTTTTTAATGTGGTGGGTTTGTGTTTTTTTTTTGAATGAGTTTTCTTTTGCCTTATGTTTGCCACCAACAGCCGCAAGTTCAGTTTGTCCTTGAAGTGGAGGAAAACGGCCCCGAAGGTCGACCTTCGAAAGCTTGTATTTGTGCAGGTGGACAATTTTACGAAGCTGCTGTCGGTGCTAATTTTATCCACCGTGAACGATAAGAACTTTGCAAACGAAGAAAATCGAAATAAAATAATTTACGAAATAAATGCCATATAGTGGGATAGTTCCAATGTAAGTTATGAGTCAATAGCAAATAATTTTCAGTTACTTGTTTCCTTCAAAAAATAAAACGATAAAAATATCTGTTTCAATTATTTCATCAATTGAATCAGAAGATCTGGAAATCGCCAGGCGTATAACAATTCTCAATCCACGCGTCGTTTGTGTGTGTGTTTTTTTTTAATTTGTTTATCACTCATCTTCCAATCCATCCAGAACGCAGCCACAGTTGGATATACTCACAAATGGAGCCGCCTGGTCCGTGTCCTTGACTCGTGATAACCTTGATTCACCCTCGCATTGCTATCTCTGTCTGTTTATTCTATCCGTAACGTTCTTGTTTGCTCCCATTCTATCTCATTTTCTCAAATGAGTAACCGAACAGAAGGTGTGAGAGAGTGCCAGTGTCACTCATTGAGTGATACTCAATAGATCGCTCTCAGTAAAGCTTGATACGATAGTACCGAAAGCTCTCGTGTAGATGGCGTCACTGTCGCGTGCTTTGTACGATATGTGCGCGAAATACGTTTGAAATTAAAATTACGATTAAAATTAAAATCAGTTAAAGTAAAAATAAATAAATAATGCAATTGAGAAGAAATTATATGCTAAAATGGAAATTGTATTCAATGCATATTGTTTTGCCTCGTACTCACTTCATATGCTCGATGTTTCATATTGCGTGCTGGATCGTTGGTCCGTTTTCAGAACCCGAACGACCAGTAGGAAACCCGTTACAGTTCATCGACACGTGAGTTCGTGAGTAGGAGTTTGTTCTTGTGCTGGGTGGAGAGTTCAACGACATTCTAAGAACGTTTTCTTTTTGCTGCTACCGGATACAGAGTTGTTGCAAGGGTGGAGCACCACATTACGACCACTGTCGGTCAGTGACTTGTTCGATAGTGGATGTTATCGACCTCTAATTTGACCGACATTTTCCTCTGTCTGTTTATAGGGTTGGAACAAAAATTAGTAATAACAATTCTTTTCCATACACTCACACGCCCGCATGTGGGGTTTAATTGAGCTATTCCCTAATGAGCCAAACCGTTTCAGTATTTATGCTCGCATAAAATATGCATTTATCGAACAGAACAGAATCCCCTAATGAACTTTACCATATAACAAAGGCTGTAATTGGCATGCGGAGGTTTTATTCCTTTCCCCTACCATGATGTGTCATTAGTCCATTGAACCATTCATATTGAATATATACGAGCAAAACAAAAACAAATTACTTTAAATACTACTTCCCACAGAGTTTACCCCTAAATGTAGGCTTTACCAAAAATTTGCATTCACTTGAAAATTCCCGCCCCGTACATCCACCCCTAAGCGACAAATGAGACCAGTACATCACACCCTTTTTCACCGAAGCAGTAAAGGTAATCTCTGCTCTCGAATGTACTGACTGGGAGAAAAATATATCTATATGTATTGGAAACGCAAAAATGGTTTCTTCTGGTGAGCGCATTCAAAACCCGCGCTCAAAACCGTACGAGGACAAGTTCATTGACCGGAGTCCCCGCACACACACACGCGCGCCGGGTTACAAATCATGAAATGACCTACTTCTCGGCTGTGAGTGAGGACGCGTCAAGAGACCTCCGTACGGTCTATTAGCATTAGGTCGGTGGGATGAGTAGTGAAGGCGATGATAAATCAAAATTCAGTTACGTTGCAACAAGAAAAGAAAACTTTCCGTTTCGTTCAAAAAGTTGTAAATTGATATTAGCACACCATTAGCAAATTTTAGTGTGGTAATGCGTGTTTTAAATATAAAATACAAAAGAAATATTAATTCATAAAATGTATAATGTAATCCATAAAATAAATGTTGAACTATTATTTAAAAAAAATGTAACAATATTCCGGAAGTTTATACTTTCACTTTGAAAAGAAGCAAACCATCCATCGCAAAGATTAATTTGTTTTCTAGTTCGGTTTTCACTTTCAAACCAATGTTTAATGGAAATCTCTATAAAGCGTACTCGACCAACAAAAAACACATTTGCTATCATAAAACAATTAAGAAAGTGATCATAAACATGGCTTTTATTTTTTGAATTATTGCATATCATATGAAATTCAAAATCAGTTCAAATGGATCATAAACGAAAAAAAACTTTATTTATCGAGCGCAATAAATTGTTTAGTAAGGTTTAGTAAGGCCAGTATTGATCATACGCTGGTCCGGGTAAGTGAAAGTATTTCCCTCCTTCTGCCATTAAATGTAAAACCATGGTAGAGCGGATGGCGGGCGCCAACAAACAGCCATGGTTCGTCGGTTAGCATGTCTCTTTCGCTCGACTGGCCGTTCGTTGTTAAATAGTTTCACTTCCTGCTTCGTAGGAAGACACCATGTTCACACATTTTGCACGCACGGATGGGCTTTCCTCCGTACAGCGATGTGACGATCGACGAGAAAAAAAGGGAAAGTGAAATCGTGTCTACGTATCCCATCGTGAAGAAAAGGGGCTTTGGGGAGGCCCAAGTAAGACAGTGTGGGATGGTGGATGAGACATATTTGTACATAACATTATTTTCCATTCGAGTTTTTGCAGGTGATTGATGGGGTTTAACTTTTGTTTAAAATTTTATTTAAGTTGTTGAATTATGAAAAATAATTGAAAATTGTTTTTGAAATAAAATATTCCTTATTAAATGTTTGGAAAATAATTCAGTACTGTTCTATGACAATAATAGACCAACACAGAGTGATTAATCACAGCAAAACGGTACAGAGAGTATATTTAAATAACTACTATTTACTTGTTTGCAAAAAAAACCGACCGCCTCACATCATCGAAATGGGTCATGATTTGCTTCTTTTTTTTTCTCCTCCCCAACGAATCTGCAAATGAAAAAAAACCCCAAGCGGTCCACCACTATTGCAAGGGCTGCGTACTTTGCATTGACTCATGCGTTCGTGCCATCCTGCTTGTGTGCGCGCTTCGCACCCGCCAACGATCACGATCACGCTTTTCACTCACACGCCACTTTGCCATTCCGGACTTCGGGCCCGAAGTGTTCATTAGCTTATGCAGCTCAGCACACGCGACAACGATGACGATTGCTCAAGCATTCAACTTCAAGCCCGTTGTCTGCACCCCCACCAAACAGGGAGGACACCAGAAGCGGAGAACAGTATGTGCTCCAGATTGTCGTCCGAAAAGCTGTGGACGGGAGCGCAGATCAGGGCAGATACGGATGGAAGGTGGCACAGCCAACACAGTAAGACCTATGCCCGAGGACAACGACCATGCAACCTAATTTTCAACCAAACGAATGGGAAAACGAGGCTGTGGGAGAGGGGGAGGGAGGAGGAGGGGGCACAGAAGAAAGGAAACAACCATCACCCTCCACCCGGGAGGAATAAAGAGCGCAAATCCACCAGAAGACTCGCGTTGGATGGACGAACAACGAGAGCGGGAGGTTCGTCGTCTGCTCGGCTGTTGCTGTCGCGCTGCTGTCATTTTGCTTTGTCGTGAGACTGCTGCTGCTTCGCATAAATTGTAAAACAAGTGAACGACCTGCATGACCGAAATAAAAGTCAACGACCCCCAGGGTCCGATGACGACGACGGGCAACCGCGACGATGACGAACCGATTTAGCGTAAGTGCGAGAGAGAGAGAGAGAAAGGTTCTTGATCGTTGGCTCTGTCGAGTTCGCTCTGTTCACTCTATCGTCCGCCCCTCCTTTGACACCCCCAGAGAGTGAGAGACAATGGGAGTGAAAATGGGGGGATGAAAAAGCCTTGAAACTCGAATGAACTAATCGCACCGCTTCTTCGTTCGAATGAACGCTCCATGAACTTCGTAAATTTTTTGTGGTGTGTGTGTGTTCGTGAATGAATTGCAAAAATGAACCGGATGCGAGGAAATTCCGAGACAGGGGACATTTTTGGATTTTTGTTTTTGTTTTCACCAAAAATTATAGTACATATCTTACGATGCTGTAAATATCTTTCATCTCTTTTAAATTAATTTGAACGATTCTTCATTTTAAAGTAAGTTGAATTTGCATCCCCACATACAACCTATTTCTAGTTTGAATGAATCTCCCACTGTGATCGTGTGTGCGTTCCGGGATCTAATCCGATCGTCTGTAACGATCGTTTAGGGAACTACAACCACAACCAAACGCCTGGTTGTGTGTGTGTGCCCTGGTTGGAGAGCACGATACACCGTGGAGTAAAAATAGAAAACGAAAGTTTCCCACTAACTCCGGTACAGTTACAGGCCCCTGTGTTTTGGGGCTGAGCGTTGCGATGTATTGGCACAGACGAGGGAACGATTTTTTGTGTGTATGTGGAGAAGTGTCCCGTTTATGCTACTTGCGATGCGTCACTTATCATAGCCCTTCCACAATGTGGATTGCATACCTCCAACCCCAACCAGGGTGACGGTTTGATTAAAATTCCCAGTGAAACGGATGCGTTCGTAGTGAATTAAATCCGATTACGAAACACATAATTCATTCCGAGCGTGCTGAGGATGGGGACGAAAGGAAAAGGAAGCGATTTCGCCACAGTGATTGAAAGAGCAGCAAGAAAAGTTTCAAAACGCATAGAGATAACAAAAGGCGGTAATGATAACAAAAATACACATTAAACCCATCATCAATCTTCTCTTCAGATTAATCAAAGAGAGCAAAACAAAAGAAAAAAGAAAAAAAAAATAAGGAAAAGTGAGATATGGTACACAACAAGAAACAAAGCTACTACCAAATAATGTTAAACCAGTCAGCACGGAAGGTGATAATGAGACCTCCTCACACGGTGCCGTTGGAGAGAAAGTGAAACTCCACACATTACCTCCCCAAAAACAAAACAAAAAAACCAAAAAACCTTCGCGCATCAGGCTCGATCTCCTCGACCCAGTAAAATTCCGACAAAGTGTTGGGTAAAATAGGGGATGAAAGAAGCGCAGGGTGTGTGTGTGTGTGCGGGACATCGGTCGAGGCAACTCGGTCCGGGGTGAATGCACTCCGATTTGGAACGGAGGTCGTTCATAGAGCGAGATGCTGATATACGCTCCACCGGAACCGAGAGTGAGATAGAGAGAGAGAGCTCATAGTGTAAGGGTTTCTTAGTGGGAAAAAGGTAAAATATACGAACCACTAAGCCTATAAGCCAAATGGAAGGGTGTAATGAAGAGTGACAGAAAGAGACGAATGAAACGGAACAAAAACCTATGCTCCGGTCCGGAGACACGACAGATGAACGAACCAACAGAATTACCTTGAAATTGTGCGAGCGAGACTCCCGATGTGTCGCTTTCCCGCTCCGACGGTTGTACACTAATGAGAAAAATGGCCGAATGAACGCACAGTGCAAATGGCCGAGCTTGGGCAGAAGGTGAGCAACAGGCGAGAAGAGCGCCGAGTAGAAACCGAGGGGACACAAACTAGGCCGTCGTCTCATCCCCGCTCGCGTTTCTGCCACCCTTGCTTTCCCCCCCCCCCCTTCAAAACTCCTTCAATCCCTTGTTTGCTCACCACGAGCAACAGCAGCTCAGCAGCGATGGTGAACTGAATGCCAGAGCGAACGACACCCGATCAGCTTCTCTCTCTCTCACTCTCCAACAGCGTTCGTTAACAAAGTCCCAAGAAGGTGGGGGATGGGGTTTGCGAGTTTATTTTTCTGACCTAAATAAAGTTCAAAATGATTATGGCCCAGTTAGACGGTCGTTGAACTCGCGCCGATGGCCTCGCTGGGCCTCGCATACGTGAGAGTGAGCAGGCCACCGGACCCGGTTGGTGTTAGAGCAACCGAGATGCATGCAGCACACACGCAACTGGCGCGTTTTCGCTTTCGGTATATGACGTTATGCGTTTGTCTTCTCACTTGGTCGCGTGTACCATCGACTGTTGCGCGCATGCGACACGAAAAACGGAGGGGGAGAGTTGAATAAGGGGGGGGGGGGGGGGGGGAATGGTGCGATAGCGAGAAGGGTGAAAAATTGTGTGCAAAGGTAGTTTTTTTTTGCATCCCTCTCCCCATTTAAGGTGCTGCCGTCTTTTTTACACCCGACAGAAAACTGTTCGCTTTGTGTCTCGTTTTGGTTAACACCGTTGCAACAGCCTGTGGCCCTGAAGCTTTTCGTAGCCCCCGGTTTACTTGCCCTACTCCAGCATCCAACTCGCTTGCATGTCGCCAGTATGTCCCTTGGCCCTTAATATAGTGGGGAAGGGTTTTCGTTCGTTCGCATAAGCAACCAGCATTAAAAAAAACTTGACAGATGCAATCTTTACAAACTATCACAGTTCCAGTTCCAAACTTCCTGACCTTCAAACGCATGAAGATATTGAGATCTTCAATGTTTGAGAGTCTTTTTTATGTTGCGCTGACCTCTATCCATTTCTTTAATGGATCTTGAAGAATAATTTGAAATCATCATCTCCAAACTAGAGCCCCGCCCTCCTCAACTGGGCCATGTTCAAACAGCTCAGTAACTCCTTAGTCTACTTTTCGTTTCTCTATAAACGATTGAATGTAGATTAACGTACCCAACCAGACGTCAGATATAACAAACCAGCAGTAGAAATTATCTCAGCAAACCACAACAGCCGAGGCCGCACATCAGTGAGCGAATTTCTGGACATATTCTACTTGAAAAACAGCTCTGTCTATCTATCAAAGCGACACGAAAGGAGGGCGCACGAAAGACCCTCAAAAAAGTAGACCACTGACCGAAGATTGGTGTGTCCTTCACACCCGAAAATTCGGACACGATGCCAACCGAGTCGGGGCCGGGCAGGCGAAGTGGCTGCACGTCCCTGACAGCCATGTGCAACACCATTTCAATCTTCTCCAATTTTTGGGTTTTCGCTTCGAATTCTCTCTTGCTCTCGAGGGTAGTTATAGTCGGCACCAGCGAGTCTCGCTTTCGACCTTCGCGTGTGGAGCGGAGGTTTTGATTACATTTTTTTCACTTCTGCTAGTGTTATGAGAGGTTTTTTTTTCCTGGAGGAAAGATGAACTAGGGACTGTTTAGATGGAAGTGTACTTTTCCTCTAATTCAAAGGCATTATCCAGTCGAAATCCCAAGTTTCAAAATTCTTGACACGATATTTCTGAATATAACAAGCTGCTAGACATAGTATAATTAGAACATCTGTCCAATCGATTAAAAAAAGTCTGTAAAGACTTGTTCTTGACCAACTCCTCAACATCTTCTTCTCTTTATGTTTGAACGGACCCTAGTAAAACCAGTACCAATACTTCACGTAATTGCAAGTAGAAGAAAGGATTTCTATAAGGTCACTTACCGTCACGACTCATGCCGACGGCGATGCACTTCTTCAACCGGCAGTACTGGCAGCGATTGCGGTTTATTCGCAGTATGCTGCACTGCTGATTTTTCGTGCACGGTCGGTACTGGATCTTCTGCTGTATCGACCGTCGGAAGAAACCCTGTAGAAAGACGAGAGAGATACACCAACAAAAAGGGTAAATATTAATGAAATGCCGCATTGAATTGTGCGAATTATCTCGCATCAAATTAAGTACAGATTAAGCCAAAAGGAAATTGTGATCGTTCTAGTTAAACTCCACCACTCGCACAATAACGTACGTGATCTTCGCAGAGGTTCTCCTCAAACTGCTGACAGAGATCGTTGATGAGATGATCCGATGAGCAGGTGCAGCACGAGGCAGCCGAGGAGGACGACGAGGAAGAGGATCGCTCGCCGGACGATAAACCGCTGCTGCTGCTCTCGTCACCGCTGCTGTTCGGTTCTGGTGAGGCCGCCGACGAAAGGGACGATTCCCGGCTGCGGCAGGAACTGTTTCCGCTGCTACTGCACAAACTGCTCGAACTGCTCGAACTGCGCGCCTTTTTGCACGCTAACCGTTCCTCCAGCTCTGCGTCCTCTTCTTCCTCCTCCACTGCCTCCTCTTCCTCCTCCTCACATCCAGCCTCGATCGCTTCGTCCTCTTCCATGGCGATCGGGCCCTTCTGCTCCTTCTTCTCGATGGCACAAATGACTATACGCTGCTGTTCGTCCTGCTGCTGTTGCTGTCCGTCACCCTCTAACCGGGGTGCCAGCACCACAACGGACGGTGGTACCACGGTGTCCTCCCGCTGCTTCACACCACCCTGCGCACTCAACCACTCTTTGGCGATCGTTGTCTTTTTCCAGGGACAAAAATCAATCTTCGGTGTTACGGCCACCACTGGCGGGGCGGCGGCAGGTGTCACATTGGTGGCGCTGGCCGATTTCACAGCACTGAGTGGAGCGGACTCGAGAATTTTCACCAGCGCGCTGTGACTCGTTTTCAGACTCTTATGCTGCTGTTGCTGAGGTAGTGATGATGGTGGAGGTGGCGCCGATTCTTGAGATGGTGGGGAAGAAACCGGCCGTACGATAACGATCGTATTGACCACCGATGACGGTGCCATCGTTTGATGTGGCGATTGTGTCGTGCTTTGCCCTTGAGTAGTGGCGCCCGTTTGCTGCTGTACAGCGCTGCATCCCATTTTCCCTTGACCGGTTTTCACTTTTTCCCTTCCTTTTTTGTTTCCCCACCCGAAATCAATTCACTTGCACACACACACATGCACACGAGCGCAAACACACTTGGGCACAGGATTGTAGCTTCCAATCCAATGCACGCGAAAAATGGCTTAACAAAGCGCTGTCACACACACGCACACGTTACTCTGCGTTATTCCACCAAAAAACCACGATGGAGACGCCTGGTGTTTGGTAGAGGTTTAGAGTGAATTTTCCATCTTCGCGCCGTTACTGAGCGTGTGCGGGCAGGCTGAAACTTTTGCAACCGATACACATACACAAACCATTGGCTAAATGCACTGCAAAAATGCGCTTCCGGTCGTTAGATGGTGTGCAGCTTCCTTGAACTTGTTTCCCTCCCTTCCTTGGATTGTGAAGCAAATTGTGGGAAATTGTTCTTTTTTTTCTATTTTGCTAAGCTCCAGCCACTAACAACACAGCACAACGTATGGCTCTTAAGGGTTGCCGGAAGGAAATAGAACAAACACTACAAATATCACCCCCTTTTCTTTTCGTCAGTCGAATTCTTCTCCAATTCGTGCTTGACAAATGAATGGCGCTTCTTCCCGCCTGACGGTTTACGCTGGTACACTTCACTTGAATAAAACTAAGCTTACGCGCATTACGGGGGTGGGAACTTACGAAACCAGTGCACTTGTTCCGGGTGCGCGCCAATTCAAACTTTCAACTGAACAATGTTTTCATTTCTATTTCCAGCGCTTTTCACAAACTTTTCTTCTCTTGCCTACACCACGTTTGCAAAACTCACTATACGGGGGAATCGGAACTGATACAGCTTTTTTCCTCCTTGGGTTGATTAGGAGAAGCTGTTTGCAAATCCCTTTGCTTCAATTTTTTTCCACCGGATACCGTACACACAATGCGAAAAGAACAAATCAACCCACCGACGAGACGAGCAGAGCGTACGAAATACGAAAAACGATGCTTTCGCAGGCGCGTCCAGTTTGCGAATGAATTTCAATGCTCCGTCCGATCGGCTTACGCGTCGTGCTTCGTACAAATGAACACAGCGAGCAGGCCGGGGCCCGCCTGATTCGGTAATCGCCCGCGTGTGTGTGTGTGTGAGCGAGACGCTCGTGGCGCTTCTCATCTTTCACTCACTCACGGTTACCCGTTATTTTTGCCTCACGGCTTAAACCGAAAGGGACGTCCCAAACACAGACACACACACACACACAAGCGCATACGCACGCAACCCCCCTAGTTCAACGACCTGTCATTGCCGATGGCCTCCCGATTCGCCACCACCTGCTCCACTAGCATCTTTTACGCTCTCTACATTGAGCCAAATTCGCCTTCGTAGTCGTCACTATACTCGCTCGCGCTTATTCGCACCGTATATTGTTTACTAAAATGCGGGTTTCTCGCTCACCGCACGAGCAAACCTCCGGCTCCATGTGTGTTGCAACCGAGTGAACGCGCCAGCGCCAACGCAAGAGATGAACGTTCGGTTTTCGTGTTTGCAGAAGGTACGTGACGTGCACGGCACACCACTTTTGCCCCACTGGGGGTGGGTTTTTCGAGGTGTAGGAGAGAGACAGAGCGAGAGAGAGAGAGAAAAAGAGAGAATATGTGGTATGGAATGAGAGAGGAGATCCCTTCCTTCTTGGGTGTGTAGCGGCGACCGAGGGTGGCCGTGTTGGTTTCATGACCTACTTTTTGGTCATCCACCCCGAAAAAGCGACGGGGCCACAGAGCTCACACACGCAGTCAGCAGCAGCAGCAGCAGCAAACGGACAAACAAGGCCCCGTTTAGGTGCACGAGTGAATGAAACGGGAGTCGTGCGCGTACCAAGGCGTCCAGAAAGAGAAAGAGAGAGAACGAAACAGGGTTCACATAACGCATACAAGACAAACCCGGGTGTACACCGGGCCAGGCACGTAAAATCGGTTCGTAGTACTACGAAACTATCATCATCGGCGCGCCATCCTCCATAATGCTGGGGCATTGTGTTGTGCGTGCGTGTGTGTGTGCATGCAGGGCAGTTTATACACACATATACACCTTGATCAGTTTTTTTTCCTTTCGTACAGCTCGAAGGAAGCGAGATAAAGGCCGCTGGCCTTTTTTGCATTTTCAAGCATTTTTCTCACCTTTCGTCCCAAACTATGGTCCACCCTACTCCCGTTTTGGATGGGGTGGGAGTTAAGGGTGGCTGTTTAGTTTTGTATTTCTCTCCTCGACCGCAAGTCGTTCGCTTGTGTAAAGGTACGAACCCCTTTTCCTCTTTCTCCCCCTCGAGAGGCGTCATTGGTTTCTTCTTTCGAGGGAAAGAAAGTGAGAGGAATTTGAAGCGAGGCCAATTATGATGAGTCTTCACACAGAGTGTGCAAAATTCGCGTACGTTTGCACACACATAGCAAAAAAAGAAGCCGTTCGGAAGCGGGCCACTACGGGTCTCTTATTACATGGGGGCCATTATTTTTTTTTCCTTTGCTTTGTTGCCGCCCGTTTCGTGGTTGCGTTTTGCTCGACAACCGTGATTCGTTTAAAGGAAATCGTGAGAAAAATTTCCTTTGCCCGAAATCGATACGAAATTTGAGCATTGGGAAAAACCGACCGCCCCACCCCACTCCCCGAGAAACTGCACGATGGAAAGTTGAACGATGAACGGGTGGGAAGTAAGCTAAAAATGGGGTCCTCTTCCTGTCACTTTTTGGAAGGAAAGTGTGTTTTTCTGTTTGTTTTGTTGTTTTTTTGGAGCTTATAAAACAATAGTAAAGAAAAGTTTGTCACCGTTTTTTTAAGAAGTGATTGCGAGTGAATCATTCCAATTCGAGCAAAACTACGTTGCAAGTTGCGTATCGTAAAAAAAAAAGCAGGAGAGTAAACAAAAAAACAACAGCCCTCCCGCGTTCGATGATAATGGATGAATCAAACAAAACATTTTTGGAGGGTTTTGTTTTTTTTTGTGTGTGTTCCATTTGTCGCTCGATGCATGATTCAGCAATGGTAAAACAAAGAAAGAAAGGATTCCAAAGCGAATCGATGACGCACACGAGAAGATATTGGGTTGATTTCCGGAATTTGGTATTTATTTTCTTTGTTTAAGTTTTAGTAGATAAAGTTGTTTCGTGTTTTGATTACGATTGATGTAAGTGCATTTAAATATAATCTTTTAAAATAATAAATAGATTTTTTTCGCTCTCATCTCTCCCTTGAGAGGTCTTATAACAAAGAAGATGCTCACAGTGAAAAAATAAAAAATGGAACCTCGAGAAGCGTTTTGTTTTGCGCACATGATCTAAATACATCGATTATAAATCGCTTTAGTTGCATTTTTTTTCGCAATCCGATCGTACGCTAATCGTAAGTAAACAATGAACAAACACACACACACACACACTGATCGTACCCATCCACGAGAAGATGATCTTCTCTTGCAAAACAATCACAAGTGAACAGAGCGAGTTTCGAGCTACTCTTCGGGTCGGTCAGTCGGTCGGGCGAATCGGTCAGTGGCCTTATAAGCGAGAACATCACAACACAAAACACACGACCACGACGAAACAGCACAACGGTGACGATGATGATGGCCGACGACGACGACGACGACGTCACCACGGATTCACCGTAAGCGTACACCGTCGACCTAAACGGCGGCCGGGTGATGAGACGCAAAAGTTCATTGGCCTCGTCCGTTTCGAGATCCAACGGTTTGTATGTCTGGTTGGAGGGTGGAAATGGAGGACGACCTGAAACGAGAATTTACGCTCACCTCCAACGCCGCTCGTCATCAAGGCGAACACACTTGTACCGGGGACGGGGCAAAGCATGTTTCGTTCTCATTCTTCAATGTGCATAAGAGGGTGGAATTTCCGCCAAAGAAAAAAAAAGCTTGCCAAAAAACGTTCATCCTCTCCCAATGGTAGAATGAGGGGAATTTGACACTGACTCACAAAAACGAGGGCAATTCCAAAACGTTTTTTTTCATATCTTTTCATCTCCCCGAATTATGATTGGTTTATTTAATTGAGCAGTTAAACAGTTCAAAAATGTAAAGAAATCTCAACAAAGATATCATCCCCAAATGCTTGACTGACGAAACAACAGTCGTCGAAGAACCATGCGTCACCATAGCTGAGGACCCACCATACGGGAAAGGTGAATGAACGCGCCGATACACAAAACAGGCCTCCCGCACATCGTTCTCCATTCGCCATTAACCAACCCCTTTTCTTCCAATGCTCCAGCATGTCGCAAACGGTGCTGGAACGGCGAGCAATACACCAGCCAGTATGTGACGTCAGTCTGCAAGAGCGACATCGAAGCGGGAGAAGATTACGAGACAGGTTCTCGAACCAAAACCCGTACGAGAGAACACGTCCAGACCGGGGCAAACCACCACCGTCATGATGAAGGGGGGGTGAAGAACAGTGAGGGAAGGGCGAAAACGCGATTTCCTGGTGCAACCATCGGGCGCTATGTGGACGCAGATTTGCATATTTTACCTCTGCCGTTCTCACTTTTCCACTGCAAACCCCCACACCCGGACGGTTGCTCATCTCATTCATCTTCCGTCACGAACAATTGTTTGCTGAGAGGGTTCAATGACCGTTTGACTCAAAGTGTGTGTGTGTGTGTGTATGAATGTGGAAAAGAAGTCCGATCGTTTCGGTCTCGCGCGATCATTTTATGCGCTGCTCCGTTCCTGATCTCCGTTACATTTTCCGTGCGTATATGTCACACTGTGTTGTGTGTTCTTTTTGTTTTACTCTCCTATGCTCCCTCTCTCTCTCTCTGTTAGAATGTTTTGCATTTTATGTGGGGAAAACTGCGGGATGCGAGTAATGCTTCACAGGCCAAACGGGCACAGTGAACCCATAGTGAAGCAGTATGGAAATTCTTATTTCACCCGCTTCTAGGACTTCCAGGGATTCAAGTCTGAGTGTTTAATTAGGTCAACAGCACAGGCACATCGTGCGTGCGTGTGTGTGTGGCTGGGTGGTGAAAACATTACCAAAGGGGGCGAAGGGAAAAGCGATGAAGAGGGAAGGTTAAATGAGTTCGTTAGCAGACCTCAGAACTGTTGGCCCACTTGCCACCCGCTCGACCGGAGGGGTTGTGTTCTTCGTTCTTCCACAGTTCAATGACATTTTGGTGCTTTGGTGGTACGGTGGAATCGTTAGCTTCAAGCAACCTTACAGTTCTATGCTCTCTCTTTTTTCTTTTCTTCATTTTGACCTACGTTTTCAAGTTTATCAGTTTACATGTTTTATTTCTTTGTGTTTTATTTCTTTGTTTTATTTTCTTAATTTTCATTTTTATTGTTTCGTTTTTTTCGCGATTTCTTGCTGGTTTATTATTTTTCATTTTATTCTATTATGCTTTACTCCTGTTTTCACGTACTATCACAAATTGTATGTTTCCATTCCACTGCACTAGGAAGCGTGCATCAGGTACGGTAACGCGAATGAATGTTTTACGTTTCGCGCGCACCCAATGCAACGTGAAACCTGCGCGTGTTGGTGTCAAAAGGCTGACTATTGACAAAAAAAAAGCAAAACAGGAACTCGAGGCAAAGTGGGGAAAAAAAACAGCAAATAGGGTTATAGTTCCGTGCGCGCATGGCACCGGTCAACGAACTTCTCTCCGAAACTGAAAAGAGAGTGCGACTACCGTAGTTGTTGTTGTCTTGCGCAACAACTTCAAACTCCACCCTCTCACCCCCCTGTGGTCTTCACTGCATTTCCCCACCAAACCTTTCACTCTCTTCCTTCCTGCTCTTCTGCTTGACGGTGTTCGGTATGAACGTAGCGGGCGCGCGCATTTTTGTCCCGTCGCACGCGCAAAAACGCGCGCGCCCTGGGCTTACATAATTTTTTTTCTCACCAACTTAACACACCTGCCCTTCCTTCTCCTGGTCCCATATCACTGGTCCGATCGTCTGTTGTATGTACCGAACGTCGCTTCAGTCGTCTATGTCCGGGTTCGGGGTGTCTCTATGGTCAAAATGCACACACAGAGAGGTGCTCCACAGGAATGGGGCCATTTTAAGTTGATTCCTCCCGCTACTACTGGAAGCCTGACACCGCCATTATCTTTCTCCTTTTCCCCTCGCTTAGTACGCTTATTCGGGGGGCGATACGTTACGTTAGCTTTTATGTCCGCTTAGATGTGTGTTTGTCGCCCCATTAAAACATTCGTACGCAATTTCGAACAGTCTAACGGGTTGTTTTGTGTTCTCTGTTCCACATTCTTCTTCATATTTCCTATTCCATCATGCTTTTTTTGTTGTTGCGGGTGTTTATGTGCAAAAAACAAAAAACATGAGGACAATTTAAAAAAATACTCACACAATCCAGCGTTTGCTGGAACAAAACAAAATATTAGCCAACAAAAATGGTTTGTCACTATGCTTCACATGACAACATCATGTTGTGACCCGATACCCCCATAGGGAGCATAGAAAGGCTTACCAATTCATTTACCTTTGTAACCCCCTTTTTGTGTTTTCCCCCCGTTTTGGAACTACCTAAAGTACTGAAGTTGTTTTGATGCTCAGTACCGGATGGTTACAGTTAGAACTTAGACGATCCACACAAGAACTGGATAGTTGAAACATGATTTTACTCTTGTTCCCGTCTTTTTTCCTCCACACCCTTTTACGGGATGGGGTTTGGGGGTGTTGAGGCGCAATTTTTCACACTTTCGGCATTGACGTTAGAATGTACAGCGAAGGTACAGCGTACAGTGTGGGTCATTGGCCTTTTCGTCAACAGTCAGCCAATGGGGTGATTCACGTGCATGAATCAAGTTCGAGGAAGAACTGGTTCGAGATATTTCGCCAGCAGACAGCTGACAGATAGCTGACTTTTACGGTGTATCAAAGCTGGAGATGACTAATGCAATATTTAATTTGAGGACTTTATAGAATTAGTTACTATTAATGCGACGTATAATAGATTTTATTTAGAAAGAAATCATAAAAATATTTTATGAAAATTGAGGAAAAATTATGTAAAAAATATTTATTTTGCAAAATATTTTACCTTTTTTTGTAAAATATGTAAAATATCAAACAAATTCTTATCAAAAAGAGAAGCTACCAAAAATCCAAATTTTACCGTTTTACATTTTTATTGATCTGGCAAGAGAGTGTGTGTCACACAATATATTGAGCACACATTTGCTTTACGAGGTGCGGCGGCTGAAGTAAACGAAACAATAAAACGGGCGCCAGAATTGGCCAAACAAAGCGTACACCAGCGGCAAACCGCAGCAAGTCGGTCGGTTTAAAAACAAACAAACGTCAAAATGGTCATTTGAACAAAAAAACAAAAAAACAAAAAAATCACGTACGCATAGGATACAAGCGACGAACCGCAACAAACAACGATGGTCACGCGGGTCGTAGAGCAAGAGGCGAATTACAGGTCGTGGCAAGGGGTGGGTGTAGGTGGGTGTTTTACCGTGCACAAGAACAATACCGAGAGTTCACTGACACCGCGGTTTGGGTCGGTAAAATGGTAAACGAAACTGGAAAAAACGCATAACCTGAAGAGGTTAAAAATTTACACGTTTGTCATCTGTTTGTCTGAATGGGGCGGAGGGAAAAACCACCGCCATTTATCCGTTAGATATACAAACATTCAAATAAGAAACAAGAAAGAAAAAAACATACTAAGAATGTTGTTTTGCTCTCATTTCTTTTGAGTTAGTACGTCACCAGTCAGTATCATAGTTCCAGCTGAGCTCCCACTACCCAGGATCTCGTCTTTTTAAGCGTCTGTCTCGTAAAAACCGTGTCTGGAAGCACAAAATCGGTCACTCTTTGTGCACTTCAGATGCCATGTCCATGTCCGCTATTTGTAAAAAAATAGAATCCGTACCACCCGCTCGTCCTCGTGGCAAACTTCAAGCAATTGCAAGAATTCGTTAGCATCCCTTCCAGACATTGGGCCGCGTTACGTTTTATTGCGATCGCTGCACACGCTTGCATATCCTTTGTGTGGAGTTCTTTATCTCCCGCTTTATTCTTTATGCTCATCCAAAAATTGGGTCATTTTTTGTGGAAGCTAGCACCAGCTTTAAACGGTGTCGTATTTGTAGAAAATAAAGTCGGCAGTGAGATGACTTCACGAGAAGAACTGGAAGGATTTGCTCACTTTATTACCATTTTTTTTGTGTATTAGCGGCTTCAACTGCCTTTCGGTCCCTACAGGAGATCCCTTCCAGTCGGTGATCAACTTTAGCAAGCAAGAAAAAAAAAACATCAACAAGTCATTGCCCTCCATCCGTCGTACGCGTCGATATTCTTGTGGAGGAACAGCGAATGAGAACATTTCGCTCACGGGTATGATCAAGCCGCAACACAAGCTTACGGGTACGTTTACATGGCCGAAGAGAAGAAACCGCGCCAAGATAGTGAGCACATGCGATCGAGAAGTGGGATTTTAGTCCGCCGACCTATAATTACACACACTCGAATACCTCTTCTGTCTGTCCCGTGTGTGACTGTGAAGCAGCGAGAAAAAAAAACAACCGTCCCGATCGCGTCCACGATTGGAAAGAAAACCCGGTTTTTACTGGCATTTCCTCTCCTTCGATTCCTTTCGCCCCGTACCACACCCCGTGGTAACCCCTCTAGGGTAGTTTATTTTTGGTCAAAACATGTCCCACTCGGCACAACACAACCAGATGGCCGGTTTCGAGAATAGAGGAAGTGAATGACCGATCTCGCGCCTCGGGGTTGGGTCCGCGCAATCGACGCAGCCTCACACGCGACGTCATTTCTCCAGCAGCGGATCGATCGTCGATCGGACACGATCGCGGGTTTGCAATTTAGCATGCTCTCTTTCTTCCTTCCTTTGCTCTCTTTCTCTCTCTCTCTCATGCGTACACACACACACCGTAGCGTGTCAGTTGGTTACGCAAAAATAACTGATTGCCGAGTGCTTATGATGATCGAGTTGGCATTTCCGCGTGATATCTGCCACCTTTCTTCTTTCACTCTTTTTCTCTCTATCGCGCTCTCTCTCTCTTTCTTTCTTTTACCTTCTATCTCTTTTGTACCGCTGTACGGGAAAATAAAAATCCTGATCGTAATATATAATTCAAGACGGACGGAAACGCGGTTTGTTTCGGCAAACCGAAGACTCGGTGGCACGACTTGATTCGCGACGTCGTGCGCTCCGTCACTTGTATTATGCAATTGTGTTAACTACCCAACTAACACAGCCACCCGGTGGGGGGGGGGAAACTAGCAGGCTACAGAGACGGTGAGGGTCCATTGACCTCACCACTCCAAAAAGGGGCGGTTTCCGATGGAGAGTTCGCGTTCCAACGAAACGAAAACAAAAAACGAGTAATCACGGTTGCTTTTTTTGTTGCTTTGCTTTCTTGCTTGTATTGTGGTATAAGATTTTGATTTCTTTTCCCTTCCCTTCAGGTTTTTCAGGGTTTTTTTTTTTAACTTTCTTTCGTTCATTCTTTTCTACCCAATTTGCCCAAGGTTTGCTTTCTTTTTCACACACTTTAGCACATCGTTTTTTGGCAAGTTTTGTTGTTTCGTGTGTTCCTTTCTCAAATTACACGTACACGTTTTGTTTTAATTTAGATGTTTTGTTTTGGAGTTGTTTTTTGTTTTGTTTTGATTTTGTTTACGAGCATTAGAAGAGCAGTATGAACATGGTTAGAGAAAAGAGAGAGAGCAACATATATTGTGTAATGTGGCAGAGTTGGTAATGGAAACTTCCACCGGGTGGAATGTCTGTTTTAGGAGTTTTGTTTTTGTTTTGATTTTGGATTTTTGGTTTGGCTTTTCTTTCTCTTCCCTTTCCTCTTTCTCTCTCTCTTCGCTCAGCCATTTGTCGCACCTTGAGAGGGCTTTCTCCCCCTTGTTTTTTTTCGACCAGAGGTAAATGAACGCATTAACGCTCGAAAATTGGGTGGGATTTTTCCTTCTTCCCTTTTACGCTTCCTTTCCAAACATCTTACGAAATCATCGTTTACATTGTGGACTACCCTTTCCCGATGTACTTTTTTTTTGTTTTTTTTTTCGTGTGGATTTGTTTGCTTTTTTAGGGTTTTTTTTTATTTGGGGAGTTCACGAAAGTTTTTTTTTCTCACTCTTTCGGACTCTTTTCATATTTTTCCCCATTTCCTTCCTACACATTCTTTTTCGTTCGTTCTCTACCTCTCTCTCTCTCTCTCTCTTTCTTTTGTGGAGCTAAAAGATGAAAATCATCGACACTTTCTACTATGGTTTGGCGCTGGATAATCTTTCATTTCCTTCTCTATCCACTTCTACTGGTGCGTCAGGGTGCGATGCAGCGAGGTTGTTGAACTTCGAAACATTTCGTGAGTCGTTTGTTATTATCCGCTTACCAACTTTGTTACTTGCACTTTTCCCTATTTCCGCAACAGCTTCTTTCGCTTCACATTGGGGAAAAAAAACCCCGCTGCTATTTTCATTTCCATTTCAACTCGCACTCCGTTGGTGGATGAATTTTCTGGCACTTTTTTTGTTTGCTTTCTTCAAATGTGAAACAAAAAGGTAAACAAAATGTGTTCCATCACAGCGTAAACAATTTCGTAACCAGGCAAAAACTGCGCACGGCTGTGTGTAAAGTGATTAGATAATTTGTTGTCATGTTTTTAGCTTAGCTTTAATTTACATTTGAGCAAATGTCAGTCACCTCTGGTGTGGGAATGTTTCCTTAGTGCAAAAAAAAAACAGTTGTTGAAATTACCCGAAGTTGATGATTAATGTACGGCAAAGTACCAAATCGCTGGTGACTCCATTCCTATGAGTCACCGCCGAGAGTTCCAAGTTTCTGGGTAATGGTGAAAACTGGAATGTCCACTTTTTTCGGATCCTGTTTTCATCGGTTCTGAGAGGACTCCACACCAAAAACGGGCCACAAACATTGTGTTCTGTGATTCATACATTTTTCCTTCTAATGTGTACACCCCTTCCCGTGTGCTCGACATTCGAGGCTTTTGACCCCGGAGTCGTAACTGTTTGGATCGCTTTGCTGTCGCTACTACTACTACTATTAGTTGTGAGTATGCAAATGAGCTCGTACAAAACAAAACAAAAAACACCCCGAAAGAAATTACAAACAAATTCCCCTACCCAATTAACAGTTAAATGACAGTTACAGTTATGCCACGAGGAAGGAATATTACGGCACACGTGGATGTGGGTGTTAGTGTGGGGGATAGGGAGGTGTTGGAGGGAAAGGGGGAGAATATTATGAAATAGTATTATTTTCGGCAGATGGATTGTGTTTATTCATTTTCCCTTTTTGGCTAGTGCACT
The DNA here is from genome assembly GCF_943734845.2 of Anopheles funestus. Lineage (NCBI taxonomy): Eukaryota > Metazoa > Arthropoda > Insecta > Diptera > Culicidae > Anopheles > Anopheles funestus. Next base: position 69,333,191 of record NC_064599.1, on the reverse strand, counting down.
GCACCTCTTGGTAAACACACACATAAACATAAGCGTCATTAGCATTAGTGTGCAGCATAATTTAAATTCATCCTGCTTGCCCCGTCAACAAGCGGGAACTAAACAAAACGATGACGACCCGAAGGGGCGCTGAAGATGGTGACGACAGTGACGGCACCAAGTCAGAACAGTTACGAGTCAATAGCCTTTTTGAAAAACGCACGTTTACGCTCCCGCGTAAAGAAAGACGAAAAAAGCAAAAACAAGCAGCAAGCACGGTTAGTCAAAGTTAGCAAAAAAGGGCCACTGCAGGAATGGGGCAAAGAAACCCAAGAATCGCGCATAATAACGATCTAAACAACAGAGTGCTGAAGTATGGTTGTTTGGTAATTTTGAAGCTAGACTATAATAAATTTGTAGCGATTTGAATGGTTATGATAGTTAGACATCAAACTCCTTGGAGAGCTACAATCTCTTCTCTAAAACCGATGTATGTATAAAGTTTTGGAGTGTTTTTTTTCTTCTCTTATTTTAACCCAAATTTCATTGGTATTTCCGACTGATGACGAGTACTTGGGTATCAATTCGTCAGGTCACACCAAGCTATGTTGCAATAGCTTCACCTTAGTCACACACAAAAGAGAAGCAAACAAGAGAAGTACAGTACACTCCCATGCAATGATGCTCCCTCTCTCTCTTTCTCTTTCCATATTGCTCAATCCAACGCTCTCACATTTTAAAACGAGGTCTCTGTTTATAGTGGTCGCCACGTGCTTTTTTACCAGATACCATGCGCCTCCATCACTTTGTTTTTTACTTTTTACTTTTTAAAACCATCGACTGTTACAGTTTTACGACGGTTTTTCGGAAGCAATATTAAAACGAGCGATAAAACGTTACTGCGCCGTCAAGGTGGATCGTAAGGAGAGGGTTTTACCTTTCAAAGTAAAATGCATTTAAGCTGCTATAAGGTGGGGTTTTAAATGTAAAATAGAGAAAAACTTTATAGTTATTATGTTAATGATTTTTCTTTTATAAAATTTTACAAACAATAAGAAATAATTATGTTAATATGTTACATGTTAATAAGTATGCAAGTAAAATTACATAAATATCACATATCAAAATCGTACAGCTCGTTTCCATACCAAATGAACGGTTGAATTCGTTACTGTTTCATCGGCTCTCCGGTCTTCCCTCGTAATTTCTAGAAACGACGATCGTCTGAGCCCTTCGATGCCGCGTTAAACGCACACAACCGAACCAACCCGTGCGTTCTCTTCTCGACGTATTTTTCGTCACCATATGGTCGGGTATTCTTTCCATCGGTACACCGCTCGATACGTGCGAGCGAAAGAGTAGCAAACGCTAGAGCAAAACCACCCCGTCGTCGGGTAGCATTGACACATTAACAGAGCAAAGACCTTTGGCGTTCGTTTCTTAGCCCGTGTCTCGGGTCTAGGGGTTTCTTGTGCCTTTTTGGGTGCCGTGGGTGCGATGGGAAGGGTGTAATGTTGGTCAACCACCCAGCAACAAAAACGCACCGCCATACACATACACAACACTAAGTTAGTCGTCTTTGCGTGTACGCTGTTGCGTGTGACTGAGTTTTTAGCGAGTGGGGTTTGCATCTCGGGGGTTTTTTTGCATCGTTTGCATCCACCCCAAATGCAGTTTTTCGATGGAGTGTTGCCATTGTGTACATCTTTGTGTCCTAGGTTGATTTTGTTGTTTCATTTAGCGTGGGGTATAAAAGCTTATTTTAAATTTAATAAAGAATTATTGTATTTTTTTCATTTTTCCATTCAAAATTAAGTTCTCTTGTAGAGCATATGTTTGTATTTTTTTATTTATTTATTGAACGTTTAACGGTTGGCACGCTCGGTAAGCAAATACTAAGCTGTCGAATTTTCTATGAAATAATTACTTCACCCAAAAAGGCGTAGAAACAACAAATAGAACGTACTCGAACAAAAAGTGCTGTGTACAGAAAGCAATTTATCAACACGTAGAAAAAAACACAATCAATGAGCAAGTACAAACACAATTTTTACGCACAACTCTAGAAGACGCTTCGTTATTGTTATTGTCACCAATTTACTATCGTCATTGGGGAGAACGTTTGTGACGCAATTTTGACTTTTTGTTTATACCGATGAGACAGGATTTGAAATTTAAATGTGTACGTTATGCTCTTACTTTAAAAAATAATTTCTTTATTCTTAATAAATTTAGCTTCTAGAAAACAACTTTAAAAAATGCGCCAAAATGGAGGGCAACTCCGAATCGAACAATAGGGAAAGAAACAAGCAAAACGATAAAAATGAGATAAACCAAACGTTCCGACCAACGATGAGGCCAGCATTGAGCACAAACAGCTCTCGCCCGGAGAATGCACTACGCCGATGCACTTCGACTGCTGCACTGTTGCTGCATTCGTGCGAAACCACATACACACACACACACAAAACCTCGCCACCGAACGATAAGCTTCGCAAAATCGTGATCATCTCTTCACCCGCAGACAAAGCGCTCAACGGCAGGACCGTCGTTTGCTTGTTCGATGATAACGGCGCATGGGACGCGCGACTTAAAGGGATGAAAAACTGACGGCGCTTCGGTGTCGTTGGCCTCAGTAACCCACATGCAAGGTTGATGACCTAAATTACTTGCCTTCCCTTTGAATGTTCTCGTTCTCTCCGTGCCCTCTATCACACTATCTCTCTTTCTCTCTCTTCCCTTTCCATGGGGTATACCCATCAATTCCATGGTCGTCGACCTCATCCATCACGGGGGTTGCCCTGTTTTTCCTTTCCTCGTTCCTGCGCCCTCTTGGTCAACGTTCTTATTCATGCCCGTTCGCTGGAAATGAACGCTCGCTCGCAGTGTTCATGTTCTGTCATGCTCGGTAAATAAATAATGTTCCGTTGGATTCTTTAACCCTTGTTCCGATATTTCGGTTCTAGGTCGTATGCCACCCGACGGGAGCAATGAACCGTACAATAATATTATTAAAAAGGCATGGTATAGGAAATAAAAATGTTATACTATTTAATTTTGTACTTATTAATTCTCCTTTTTACTTGATACCCTTATCAGTGATAGTAAGTGGTTGGTAAAACGTTATCACCCGAAAAAATGCAGGTCGTACACATCCGGCCACCGAACAATGAGCGGAGCAATATAAAGAGAAAATGAACTTCCTCCGTTGCTTCTTTCGAAACAATAACGAAAACGAATGGCCGTCCAAGAAAGGTAGAGAGATAGAACAAGCGCAAGCGAGAGAGAAACAAGCAAAGTGAACGTTTATAAGAGAATGCGACAATGCGAAGTTCTTGCGCCACACGCATTCGGGCCGGGGCATTGAACGGGACACGCGCGCTCTCGGATGAACACACGCACCAGGAGTTCATTCCGAGCTGAAACGAGTATGCGCTCCATGCGTATAGTAGATTCACCGCTCTCAGTAGTACGCGAGTAAAAGAGTGAGCAAAGTTCCACCCTCTCGCACAAAGCAGCCATCTTTGTTTCTGTGCTTCTCTTTTACACGCGTAGGAACATATGGGCTGGGGGGGTTGGAAAATTGGAACGTTTCACTCTTTCCGCTTGCTATCATACACACACACCGTGAAATGGGGGGGCTGCTGCTACAAAGCCACAGCTGGACGCATAAAATGGACGTCATACACATTTTGAAAAAAACACAAGACGTCAGAGTGAGAGAGAGTGAGAGCAAGTATGCAAGTGGTGAGTGTGAGAATGAGTGAGATGAAAAGATTCAGCTATGAAGGGTGAATAGAGTTTCCCCCTTCACTAGCGAGGGGGTGTTGGTGGTGGCCTCATAAAATCTCAAGGCCAATCCCTCCCCCCGCAATTCCCGCTCACACACACACTTCTCGTTCTCTTTGAAGATTCTGTCTCGTTCTAACCGACAAGAAACGCTTATACTGGCTAGTCTTTTGTGAATCGTAAGCGAGAAGCGCACGTCGAACGACGACATTTTTGAGCCTCTCTTTCACACGTGGTGCGCTACAGTAAGCGAAGGCACAACAAGAATAATACCAACAAGGCAAACGAACGTGCAGAGGGTGGCAGATAAAAGAACGAGGCCACTCGAGTTCATTCAACTCTTGCTTCAAGCTACCGTCCGTGTTTGGTGGAGTTCGAGCGTTTTTTTGTTTTGTTTTGCATGTGATTTGGCTTCCGAAGGGTTGCAGCGAAACGAAAAGAGCTTCTTTTACGGCTCACCCTCGCTTTTGTCGGCCGGAGAAATAGGGTTTTCTATTGGGTTTTCATTAATTAAACAAGTGGCAAGAATGAAGCAACACCTTATCCGTACCGCAGAGAAAAAAAATGTCGACACAATGAGAGATAAGAAGAAACACATTAATGACACAGTTTATTAATGCTTTTAGCACTCAGCGCTTCCTCGTAAACTCACTACGGACCTGATAAAGCACAATGATAAGCAGGTCCTTTTTAAAAAAATAACAAAATAAATGAGAACTTCCCAAATACGCATATCTCGACCTCGACGAAAATTCGCATCCGCCATAGTGCGCCGTACGGCCAGGTGAATGACCCTGGTAGTCGGTGGCATGCGCGTTTTACCTTGCAAAAAAAGAATTAGGAACGTAACACACACACACAGACACGCGAGACCGTTTAACGACTAAAAGAAGTTGGGCCAGTACGGCCAGATAAAAGTGCGCACCATGTGTGGAGCAACAGCAACAACAACTACGAAGCAACAAATAGCAGGAAAAAAACAACAAACAAACTGGGCTCCCGATTTGAAACCGAGTCAGTGTGTCACTCAGCTACTCCCTCCCACCATCACAATCCTACCCCCCCCTCCCATTACCACACCCTCACCCCACAAACCCCGTGGCGTTAAGCATGGGATGGCACTGAGAAGGAAATGAGTTAAAATGGCAAAAATAACATACAGGAAAAGAGGAAGCAAACGACACGCTTCATTTGCGAAGAAATTGATGATGGATCCTCATTTAAATGAGTGAAATATCTCATTTCGGGTCGGTTGTTGGTTGGACGCAAGCCGATGCCGAGGACGCGAATGTGAGCGCACGCATGCATGCAGCGTGAGAGAGATATGGGTCAATAATGGGTCTATTTATATTTAACAACAACGAAAAAAATGTGCCTCAACAAAAAACACACGAGGGGTGATGATGAGTCTGAACGGTCGCTATATGATGGCGGTTTCATTTTAATCTGTTTTTTTTTTAATTTCAATTTAATCCCCTCGTTTTTTTACACTTCACAACATCCGTGAGTGGTGAATGAGACACGGTTCGTCTTCTATTCTTTTCTCTCACTTGTGAGAGTGAGCGATGAGAAGGGTAAACATATTGGCGCCAATTTTTTGACATTGACAGCTAAGTAGATTTTGACTTTCTTCTATATTATCTCACAATTAGAGATGTAAATTTGCAATAGAAAAATATTACTCCTAGCAATGGAAGCTGTAACTAAATTGCTGCCTCGAACACACCCACCTAACTGCCAGTGCCAGTACCTTATGCGTCCATGTTGCAATCAATAGCTCACGACACATTGCGCTGACAAAAAAGCTTCGACAGCAATGCTTGCAACGAACACGTTAGGCGCAAAGGCAACAGACACACAAACCTTCACAAAACTCCCAATCGCCAATTTGCGTCACCTTGCAGACCTACACCAGGTGGTTCAGTTCACCGCAGCCGTGCATTTCTTGTCCTTGACAAGCGCAAACCCTGCCCGACCTCACTCGAGCTACCCGTACCGTTACATAGCACAGGTCGTCGACTTAGTACTGGGCTGCAGCCTGTGTTTTGGGGGGTGCGCTTCTAACTCGGTAAACTGCATACGACGAAATCGATCCGGTGGCCATCTCGTTCCAGTGTGGCCGAGCTCGTTGGCAATGCACCGTCAAACACCGGACCACGTACACAATGCACAACGATTGCACAACAAAAGCGCAACCGAGATCATATCGCTGAAGGGTTTTTTTTTGCTTTTCGCTTCCAACTGTGTGCAAGCAAAACGGTTGCTGTGGTGGGTTTTGGTCAAGCTTCGACTGGACGACCTGCGTGAAGTTGGCCCTTTTCCGGCACCACCGTGCCCAGTTGGCGAGAGCTGGAGGTGTGATGGAGCTAATTAAAGCTTGCCTCTAATAAGCATTATTTTTAATCAATTTAGCTGAAATCATATTTAATTTTAAATGGTAAATATTATTTAAAACTTCTAGAAACCTCACGCATATCCTGCTATATTCGGTGAAGGTCACAAACAGTGTTGTGGGTGAAAGGATGAAGCTAACCGAATGGAGGAGTGGAACTAGGCCGAAGCCCCAGGTGTTTCGGCACCGTTGCTCAAGGTTGAACCACACGGTAAGTTCAACAAACCGAACGCAGCTTCAAGACCAACTCTTACGAAAAAAAAGCAACCCGCCAGACTGGGAATCGATTTACGAGCCCCATGCTCTTCTCGCTTTAAAGTCGCACAATAGCAGCACAAACGGTGGCAGCTGCGCAAGAAGAAGAAGAAGAAGAAAACAAAACCCTTCTACTCATAATTATGAACCACACAAAATGTGCCCTTGTACTAGAAATTGAAATTCGAAAGGATTTTTCTCGCTTCTTGTGCCGCGTACGCAATCCAACCGAAGCCGACGAAGGAGCGAAACGCGAGCGACAAATTCCATCGTTCCATAAACTATGCAGCTTGTGTGTGTGTGTATGTTTTTGCTGCTTTGACGTCGGCGGTCCCATTTGCCACTACCACACGACCACGGTAAGCTTATGCTGCAGCAGTGGGAGGTTTTGTTCGAAAATTACAACACCGCCAAACACATCCTCCCTTGCTGCAGCCGAAACGCATCCACAAACGGTGGGCGAAGAAAGAATTCACGCAACTTTGGCTTCGCGACTTAACTTTCAAGGACATGTGCAAACCCCCGGGTGACGGTTTTTTTTGCTGGGGACCGAATGCCGAGACTTACGAAACCGTGTGCTGAGTAGACAGCCACGATAAGCGACAGCGCGTGAGCGAGTGGGATGGAGCGAACGGTGCCTGAGAAAACGAGGCCAAAACCGAACGAAGCAGGATAGAAAATTGAAAGAAAAGAAGTCAATAAACTCGCCACTTCTCTAAAGGCCATCGACACACGCGTACGGTGGACAGAAGAGGACGGTAGTTCGAACTACTAAGAATGGAGCAAGCTTTTTAATGCATGCGAACGAAGAACATGAGCGAGAGAGAGAGTGGGAGAGCAAATGCGTGCAGATTCTAAAAGCACATGAAAAGCTCACCATTACTGGAAAGCTCCACTGATGGACACTCAGTTGAGAGTGGAGAGGATGCAAAAGAGAGAGCGAGACAGAGGGATTGTACTAGGGGTCACTGGACGTATCCAATGTTAGATGTCGTAAAATGAAGAGGTTGAAATGTCAAATCTATCAAAATGGAGTCCGGTTTCTATGTTGCGCCAGCAAAGGTGTTTTATATCCCAGTCACCCGTCGTTTCAAGGGCAAAAGCTTTGCTACGGGATGACATTAGTTCAAGCTGACTTAAAGTTTGAATATTTCTTTATTTTTTCACATTATCGTAAAGAAGCAGTTGTGACCGAAATTCTGTTCCCCAAAAGAATTGTTTCTTGTTCCCGTAAGTAGACGCCCCACTTGAATCGGGGCGAGGGGACCGGTTCTTAATACTTCATTATTTTCTTTCCACTTTGATTCTTACGGCACGATTTAGCCCCTCTCACTTAAAGCCGTTCGAGCGCGTCTTCGCTCAACATTACGACCGTCCGCACAGTCATTGACCGATCAATGAAGTTTATCGGCCTTTGCCGTTCACTCGCGGCTTGTCATTCGGTGGCACCATGGCCACCACGGCAAAAGTCATCCCCCTTTCCCCAAAGACCTTTTTCTTGATGGCAGAGTGGATGTTAGGAAGGAGTCGCCCATGATGATGCATGTCATGAATGCTGCTCAGCTCACTCCATCGCTTCACCTTTGCGAACTGGATGCAACCTTCAAACGTGTTTGTTCTAACAAAACAGTTACAATCTCCATCGGAAAGGTGCTACCGAATCATAGAATCATGCAGCAGCAAGGTAAACAATAGCCAATATTATTATCCCGCTCTACCTTCCATTCCCAAGCACCAAACGTGACTTGGGGAGGTTTTTCCATTCTTCATTTGGGTTCCATTTCCACCATCGCACCTTAAGAGATGGTTCTGAAAAAAAAATCGGTACAAAGACAGAGAGAGGGTTGAAAGAATGAAGATGACTTTGGGTCAGTAACCTTTCGCGTTTGCCACATACCAATACCAGCTGGCCAATGTTGAACAGCCAAGGGTAAGCAGCAACTATGTACACCCACTCCCTCTCCATCTCCATCGGCAAAGAGCAGCTGTTATTCTCGTTTGGTAGCTTTCTTGTATTTCTGTAGTATGTTCTGTGTTTCTTTTTTCTTCTCTACTTTGCCTCTTTTTTTCTTGCACAACCGTCCTCTTCTTTACACCTTTGTTCGCACGTTTTGTGCGTTTTCTTGTTACTTATCTCGTTTCTTGCACTATCATCGTTACTCTTCGTTACTTTTGCTTGTTACCTTTTCTACACATCCGTTCTCTAGTCTCTTTACTTATTACATGTAGCTATTTTTAGCTTTACTCGCTACGCTTAGAACCTTTTCTAGTTCGCTTCTATTTTCTACTTCAATTTTCCACTTCTATAAACTTCTGCTTTCCTTCGCGCTTACGATGATAATCGGGTTTTTTTCTCTCTTCCAATCATTCCTGCGTTTGCTCTTTCAAATCTTTCGTAGCAAACTATGTGTTTTGTGTGTTCATTCTACTTCCCTTTTTTTGCAGCGGCAGAAAAAAAGGTCACTGAACGAAAAACCTGCTTCCGGAGGTAACACCGTACGAAGGTGAATGGCTTCTGTAACCTGTGTTCCCTTTGGTTTAGCTTCAATCTGGCCGTGCCACAGCAACAAGGTGAAGAAAAAGCCTTAATTTATGAACACCTTGCTCGCTTCGGTTCGGTGGTGTGAATGAACCTTCTGCAACCAACTTTGGGGCAGCCCGCGTTTGTAGCTTTTCATCGAATGGAAAACCTTCAGAAAACTCGAACGTTCTTGACCACCGGGTCGATTTCCTCATTTGCCATGTTTTTGAGGTTAGAGTTGCGCCGAAAAGGTTTTACAATATTTTACACTTTTTCATGGTCGTGAAGTGAAGGCACGATGGTTGGTGTTGAAGGTTTTTTTTATTATTTTTTTTATCTTTTGCGTATCCAATTACCACTTCCTTCAAACGCCTACAACCTTTCTCATTTAGGTGGATTGTGATGAAGTTTCGAGAAACTTCTTTCTACATTAAATTCATTTATTATCTAAGTTTGTATAATAATTTCTATCCTAATTCATAATTTCTATCGATCACAAATTTCCTTCTTTGCTTAAAACCATTTGCAATATAATAAAAATCACACTTACCTTGCATCCTTCACAGGAATGGACACCATAATGGAAACCGGACGCTTTATCACCGCACACTCGGCATAGGACGGTTGTGCCATCGAATTCTGAAAATAAAAAAGAAATAGAAACGAACCATTAGTTGCAGTTCTTCCCGATATCGTCCAGAAACTTTGAATGACCGATAAGAAAACCGGGTGAAGGCCACTGAACTCGTCCGCTTATCGTGAACGAAAAAGGCAGCGATAAACCGATAGACCACCCTTCCTTAGGATGGGTTGCAAAACCCAAACCCCCACCAAAAAAAAAACCACTAAAGTCTCCCGTGACGCATATCATATTTTGTGGTATGTGATCGAGGATGTGCAGTTGTGTGTTGGTTTTGCTTTTATTACATGTACGTTAGCAAAAGCACAAGCTCTTATCGGCAACCGTAAGCGGCTGTAACAAAGCCTCTCTCCCCTAGTGACCCATATTGATGTGCGTATGAACGTCTTGGCACACTGATCGATCGACGGCGTGGATAAGTATGCTGTCGAACGAGAGCGACGGTTTGTCATCACGCAAGCGTTTACATAAATGCGTTCGATGGCTTTTCCGGGCCTAGAGAGAGAGAGGCCTAGAGAGCGACAGAGAGAGGAAGAAAAGGAGGGCTACTGCGGTCAACGTCCTGGTGTATAGGGCCAACCGTTGTCTCGAGTGGAGAAAGTTGCTAATGACGATCATCGTAGCAGCGAACCGATCGTTGCCCGGAGTTATTGCAGCGCTTCGCTTTCGGTGATGTTTTGCGAAAACATAAAACAAAACAAAAAACTACCATCCGAACAAGGGAACCATCGTGAGGGAAGGAGAGCTCGCGAAACAGCTACTCTTGCTTGAAGCGCTTAAAGTTGTATGTAATTATACAATCGTTGTATAATGAAAATCAAAGCACAACCGGAGCAGTAGCGTCCGGCTTCCAGAGCGTATTCGAGGCTTGCTTTTCTAAGCGACTTTTGAATAATAAATAGAAGAAAAAAAAAATACAAACTCCGTACGAAAGCATCGAAAAGAAATGGTGGTGTATCGTGCTTTCGAAAAGCACTCCGCACGGTGCATACAGGGCCGGATTGGATGAATGATCGTGCTCACGTCATGTGAAGGAAGGTGTCTCGGGCGGGAAGAGACGAGAAAGTGGAGTCGTTTTGTTTTCATTAGATTTAAGTGTGCAGTAAGGGGCTTTTGTAATTGTACCCTTGTAATGTGCACTAAGACACAAGAAGCAATAAAATTTTTACTTTTCATGTGACGCTGTAATAAAATGTGCAGTAAAATGTAACGTACAGCAGGGGAAAAAAGGGAAAACAAACATTATTAACTAATAACTTAAGCGTGAGAAAATTTAGCAGAGATGTTTAAGAAAGTGTAATAAAGTGATAAAAAAATAGAAATTTACTTTGAGACTATTGGCAAATGCACAAATATACGAATATAAAACTAAAAGAAAACCACATGATTTGATAATGTGATATTGATAAGAAAAATATAAAATAATAACAAAAAAATGCAGAACTGATATAAAAATAAAAAGATGTGAAGTAATTATTTAAGTTTATTCTTATAATTAACTAACAGAAGAGTAAAATCATACAAAAAGAAAAACAGAAATTTGATAAGTTAAGAGAAGATAGTAACAAATTAAATCATAAATTTGTAACTATTTTTGAAAACTAGTCTAATAATGAAATGTTACACATATAAGAAAAAAAATATACTAGCAAATAGAATAACATAGAAAAAATAAAGACAAAAACGAAATAGTGAAATAGAAGAGAAAATAGAATAACATAAAAAGACATTTAAAAACAATAAGTGAACTAACAAAAAAAAAATAGGGAAAGAACAATATAAATGAGGTAAAATTAACAACTAAACAATATTGGAGAAGAATAATAAAATAAGAAACCCGTTTCTCAAGCAGCAAAGAAAGTAAATAATGATATTTAAAGACGCTTCCATTGCATCACAGTATTCATTTGTGCATGCTGGTAAAGTTAATTTTGTTCTCCTCTGTTATCTACCTACACTTCTTCATCTTCTAGCCATGCTTGATAGTAAAGATTGAAAGCTAAGATGAAGCCCTACATTTTCTGTTATTTTTCACACATTCAACCAAAGTTTGCTGTTGCTGCGAGTGGCAGACTCGCTTCTGCTCGCCTCGCAGTGTAGAGGTTAGTGACTTTCTTTTCCCACTGCCCACCGTGGCCCGATGTTTGGCTTCCGCCGTTCCGTTTTCGGTTGATTATTCGTGTTTCGTTACGTTTCGATTCCGTGACCGGGATCCAGCAGTATGCCGGATCCGTGATGGGTTGCTCAGTGTGTTTGTGTTTTGCTGCTGCGCCGTATCGTGCACTTTCTTTTTCCACGAGTGAAACCAATCGAAGCGAATGGAAAACCCAAATGCCAAGTGTGAGGAAATTGGTGGTGAAGGTGGACGGCAAAAAAATGGTGAAGGGGATAAGGGAGATAGTTTCACTTTCACTGATTATCGGTCGAATGAGCGAGATAGCAAAGCTCACCTTCTCTAGGCATGGTTGAATGACCTGACGGGATGCATATCATAGACGCAGGGATATCGAAAGCGAAAGCTTTTCGGGGTGTAAGATAATCTCTTCTGCTCGATAACTCTCCCCGGATCGGGCAGTCGGGCGGAGTAGCCGAAGCATCGCACAACCAGGCCACAACCGGCGGGAACTGGTTCATTCGATCATTAACCGAGGAGGAGTGTTTGGGAAAGCATGCCGTCCGTTGACCCGAACGGTACGAGACTGGAGAGATGGTTAACACTTTCCCTTTTTTTCTCCTATCCAAACGAGAAATAAAGTGTCTTTTATCCCTAGCAGCAAATAACAAAAGTGTTGGTCTAAATGATGAAATGATTTTAGTACTAATGTACTAAAGATCCTAGTACTGTATATAATTATATTTAGAAAGGAAAAGCTTTCTCTTTTAGCTATAAGGGAATAATAAAAGAGTTTGAATCACTACTTTACGAGGTCTAGAAAAGTCTAGTTATCTCTTCATTTGTGCAAATATAAATCGCTTCCAACACTTCCGGCGTGACTTCAAATCGCCTGGTCAACGAGAACTCCTCAATCGTTCCCCAAAACCCAACGCTCCCGAGCCTGATAAGCGCTCGAGATAAGAGTGCCTGGTGTTTGCGTAAGTAAGCAGGTGTTGCTCGATCTACTCGAAAAACGTGACATTGCTTTGTGTTTTAACGCCCACTCTTGGTTGCCATATTTTTGCACACTTCGAACAAAAAAAGGGGATCCATGGTGTGGAAGGTATGGCGAATCATCTTCGAGAAGGGATTTGATGTCGCTTGCTCACTTCGCTTTTGTACACATCTGGGAAGAAATGAGGTCATATGTAGGATTTACCTACAATGTGAAGTGCAATAAAATGTGAAGACGATTGCTCCATCAACGGTTGGTTAGTTGCATGATCGTTGCAGGGAAGAAGTATCATTTCGTTGTTATGAAAATAATAAAAAAAATATTTTCATCGGCAAAATTGAAAATTAACTTGTTTTTAAAATAAACTTTTCAGTAATTCTATAAAATTATTATAAATTCCCTATATCAATTCTTTGTATAAAAAAAAAAATAAAAAACTTGGCAAATAAAGCAAGTTAACCAAAGTATGTGAGAAACTAGGAATAAAATTTATATACATATACAACAAAATCAAATCAAACAAATAACCCAAAAAAAATGTCCACCGAAAGTAATTAAACAGCAAGAAAGTTGCACAGTTTCACCTTTTCCGTACGCACAAATGCATCAAGCAAAAAAACGGTCGTTCAACTGTAGCAGTGGAGCATTAGACCGAGTAAGATTTGCAGCCTCTTCTGCCACCGCCTAAAACCAGGTTTTCTTTCTCACCAAATAATTGCATTCAAAATGGCACACCACCGAATACCGCCCCGGACGGCACCATGTTAAATCACAAACTCCCCTTTTCGAGAGGATGTTGTTTGCTCTGTTAAAGTTTCACTTTCTGTTCGCTGGCGGACAAACGGAACCGAATAAAAGGGGAGGTAATGGGGGGGTGCTATAGTGAGACTTTCTCGCCCAACTGATTATTATTGGTGAGTGAAGGAGTAAGTTCGTTGACACCGTTCATCCAAAAAGGCCAACCAGTGTTGGTAGTAGTAGTGGTAGTAGTAAGGCCAGCACCGTAGCATAAATGCACCAAACCGAAACGATGGTCGAATAAATTCGAAATCATGTCCTCATGTTAGAGTTGAAAAAAGGGTGGGGGGAGAGGGTAAGGGAGGGTGCGAACAAGCGGTGGGGTCTCTGTTGCTACATACACACGCACCTACCAATCATAGCAAAAGAAGCGAAACCAACCAACTAGCCTACTGTGAAGTTCGTTAACCCAGTGCTCGAATTATGTGCCGCATGTGAACAGTCGAAGGGGAACAAGAAAGCAGCATAAAAGATGGCTGCTTATGTCCCTCTCTCATTGCGCTACGTGCGGTAAGTGTGTTGGGGAGTCGTTATGTGGATGTTTCGAAATTACCACCGCTCCACCGTCACCTTCCTCTATGCAATCTTCCCTCGATGCCCTCGAGGTTGAAGTTCCACACACATAGAGGTGCAGCTGCTCTTTAAAAAGATGCACCGTTTTAAGCCATGTACAAGAGTCCCCAACACGTACAAGACGAGACAAATCTTATTCCGCACACAATTCATACTGGCCGGGGTAAATGGAACGAGAAGTATGTGAGAAGACAAGCAGGCAAAGGCACTCAATTGGAAGATGCTTAATTTTATACCGGCTAGACGACACACCAGCAGTCGACGGTGCAAACGGGGTGAAAACTATCACCTCCAGCGCCGATGTTGACGTTGTGTTTTTGCTGATGAGACGGGCACACATACGGGAGTAGTGCAACGTACCATTGGTACACACATACGTGCGTGAAACAGGTTCAACATCCCTTGGATGTGATGAAAGTGAAAAGTAAAAGTTTCCGCACGTCTCTACCCGATTTGATTTGTGTCGCTCTGTAGTCACATCCTCATGCTCCTTATGTTTGAGTGAGAGATTTATTTAAATGGATAGTTTTTAGACAAAATAACCGAAATAGTTAAGTTACTGGAAGAGTGAGTGAAACTAGCTCCAAATTAGACATAAGCAACTGAGCAGGAATAAATGATGAAAAATGGATTAATTTTAAAATTCATTTATCATCTTCAGTCTGTGGAATTTTTACCAATAAAAAAGATCCAAAAATCCAATTATTCCTTGATCGGTTTTTTGCACACTTTTCAATATCCGAAGATCTTCCTTCTAACACGCTAATTTGCATCTTGCACGTTGCTGCTTCATGTTTTCGCACATTGCTAATAGGAAAATCGTGAAAAACGATGAGTTCACGACCGGCTGTCTCACGATCTTACACATCTCACGTGACTCGCCGTCACGAGACACACAATCTCACTTTCAACCCCCGGGTTCATTGTACCGGGGTACATAAAATGGGCGACGGAAAGAAAGTCGAACGCCGGAGTGCGAATGGTTTCACTTTCAGCACCGTCTTCGGGCCGGGCTATGAAATTTCGGAACGAATCGACAACGAAGAAGACGAAGCAGCAGGGAAACGGGTTCGATGACCCCGCCGCTAAACATAACATCCTCCACAAAAACGCATCCCAAACCTTCTTCTCCACTCCATTATCGACCTGAAACGTTTTGTTTGCTCGAAAATAAACAGACAGGCTCGGTTTGCTTCCCTTCCATTCAACCGAACGACCGACTTCGAGGTCAACGGACCCTCTTCTCTTGTCGCGTGTTTTTGTGTGTGTGTGTTTGGGCCCGCGAGAGCATAAAAGCCGGAACTATGCTGCACCGGTTGTGTTGGGGTATATTTTTTTATGTTCCTCCAAAATCGGCGATGTACAAGCGAGAAGACGCGAGAGACGGTGGCAACTTTCGAACTTCGCTCGACGTTGTCTATTGCGCGGCTATGGTGAAGCGCGAAGCGACGTCCACGTTGTCTAGGTCATGAGGTAAAAGCGCGCCGCTGCACAAAGGGCACACGGCAAGCGGTCCCTTTTTGTTTCGCTTCTATCTACACTGTTCGGTTGTGAACCATTCCATTACTTTCTCGAAAACCACCAAAAAAAAAATATGTTGAAAGGGTGAGAAGAGGTCACCCTCGCGTTTTGTTTGAGGATTTCTTTTCGTGTTTAACAACGAGCGAAAGCGAAATCTTGGATCGTTGAATTTATGCTTAACGTGTGCCTTCGAATATTGGTAGGCAAGGAGGGTAAAACACTTTCTCTGGGGATTTTTTTAACCATAGATTTCGTTTAATTTTAAACACCCGCAAGTGCGTAAGGCACCACGCGTTGGAGGAGGATGTAAAGGAGTACTGTTGAATGAGAGATTCCCATCCGTGAAGGTATCAAATTCTCCCAATGCATTGATGATTGATACAATCTACGCTAAGAATGACCTATTTCAATTCGAATCTAATAGTTAAAGAAATTAAATCTAGTAAAAGTGTTAATTTGTGCTTGGGAAAAAAACGTCAATAATTATGCTTGTAAAAAAAATAGTTAAAAAAGTAGCATAAAACATTAGAAACAATCCATAAATTCTATGCGCACTCTCGCCTGGGTCGCTAGAGCGTGCTACGCTGATTGCAGAAATTTAGGCGCTTTTCTGCAAGCGTTGGATTGATGTTCACTCATTCGCTCACGTGAGTTGAGCGAGTTCAAGGTTTCTCACTATGAAGCGTGATTGTTTCAAAGCGATAACAAAATGTGTATTTTATCGAGCTCATGTATTCGTTTTGGCTATTACAAATATATCGCACCTGAAGGCTATCACAACACACGTGAGTAAGGTGATTTGAAACCGAGTAAAATTCTACATATTTTTATGATCGGTTTTACTTGCTATGAAGCCAAAGTATTGTTTCTGGATGTAAATAAACATTCTCCTTAACATCTGTTACAATAAAATTTTGCTTCTAGTTTGCGTTTGCAATGTAGTAACTTAAATGATAACTTCACCGTAAACTGCAAGTGAACTCCCTTTTACTTCGAAGCAGTAGAGCGTTCCAAAGCCAGACGACAACGACGACGACCCCGCATGCGATGAGAATGCGATGTGAAACGGAAAAAAGGTCAACGACTTGCGCCAGCGAGGGCATTGGCATGAAAAAGGCGCGCACATGGCGCGCGTGAGGCCCACACCGCACATACTCTCTCACACACACACACACCATCGCCACCTCAGTCGCTCCCACCACCCGGAACCGACAAACGCACCCTAAAAACTGCGAACAGTGAGTAAAAGCAAAAAAAACGTGAGCTGAAACGAATCGGTCGTACTCCCTCTTGCGCGTTTTAATGTTGTTTGTGAGGAAAACGGTGTGAAAGGGAATGGAAATCATGCTCTCCACACTGCTGCTTAATGCTATCCCTCCACAACATTAGGCAGTGTAGCAGCATTAATTCTCCTTATTAAAACCCACACCACCGCGTCACTCACTATTTATGCTTTACTACGCGCGCAACATGATTGCTCACTGGGTACACTCACCTTGCGCAAAAGACCATCTCGCTCCATCGAACGCAAATGGTTCTATTTCAATATTTGTTTCTCTTTTTTGCTCATCGTTCGATAGGTTCGTCACTCACGCGCTCTCTCGTAGTGAGAAGAACTCACTCACTGTTTCGTAGTGCGAAAGAGATGGCTAACTCACGGTGAGTGAGTGCGTGAGTTGAGCGAACAGTGAACATAAGAGCATGGATGATGAAGGGCAATGTACTGTTTTGACCGTGTGCCTGGTGTTTCACCCCATTCCATCCTACACACATATAAATACACTTGTATATTCCCAATGGCTTCCTACATCAGAGTCGCTCTCCCTCTCTCTCTCTCTCTCTCTCGCTCTTCTCTTATCTCACTTCCTCCAGGGATTCTAGACTCTTTTCTAGCCAAGGGTAAAACACATCAACAATGAAAAAAAGGTCAACAACACATGTGCGATGTACAGTTGCATAGGGGTCCGTTCTCGTTTCCCGTCCCTCAATGCGTTTTATGTTCCATTTCGATTAAAAGGGCATTTTTTACCGATTGCATGTAGCGCGATTGCACCACCAAAGGGAGGGAACACATGGATGCTAATGCTAATGCAACTTGCACACAACCACGAGGGAAGGTCAAATACAAAAAAAAATGAAATAGGGACAAGCAGGAAGACAGTCAGGTGAACGTCACACATAATTATCGCCCGTCTACCTTTGTGTATCCTGACTCCTTGCTGTGTGCTCTCTAGAAGTTATTGTACACTATTCCTTTCTCTCTCTCTTTCGTTTGCCCTAGCTCTAGATGTACTGAACTTGACACCATTTTGACAGCTGCAGTTTTTACTTTCCTGCCAGTAAGTTAAAGCAGATTTGCATTTTTATTCTGAGTATGGTAATTCATTTGAAAGAAATAGTTAATTTCACCATAATTGTCCCCTGATTAATAGTCTAATGTTTTGGGTTCGAAATAAGTAATACGAGACGAGTAATTGTGAGGAAACTAATAAATTCCAAGAATATCTTGTAAAAACGCATTACCTATATTCAAATCCGGTTCCCCTTTCGGACCGGGCGAGCTGGGTGTGTTGTTAACACCACCTCCAACAATGCCATTGCTCGAGCTGGCAACACTGTTATCCATAATGACGGGTGGCGTCGTAGGTGGACTACCGCTGGTCGTTGTCGAGGATGCTGACTCCTGTTTCGGTATAACGACCACCACCGCTGGATGCTGCTGCTGCTGAAGCTGATGCAGATGCTGCGGAGGTCCTCGACCGTACAGCGATAGCTGATGGTGATGATGATGATGCTGCGGAGACGGTGGTCCCAGCGAGTCCTCCGACTTCGAACTGGCGGCCACGTCAGCCGCAATGCTCTTCATCGAGTGTAGAATCTTCGGGTGGCTTGTGTAGACCGAGGAACTACCACCGTGCACCGTATGGTACGTGATAACCGGTGACGGTGAGGCCGGATTCGGACCGGCCGATACCTTCGGTACCTGCAGCTGCCGTTCGGTGGTGGACGTCGTCGAAGGCGACCCGTCCGATACGCTGCTCGTAGCGATAGCAGTACTTGTGGCGGCAGCACTGCTGGTGATGGTCGAAGCCGCATGGTTCTCCTTTATCACCGAACTGTTGCCGCACGGTGCAGTCGGTGGAGAAGCTGCACCCGAACCAACCGGCACCTGATAGTGTGGCGCATGGTGGTGATGGTGCAGCGCAATAGGATGATGATACCCGTCCGACAGCATGGTCGAGACCGTGTGTAGAATTCGGTACCGATTGAAATTTTCCCGTGTTTCCGATGCTTTGCACGCACTCGGGCGTGACAGCTCGAATGAATCGCAACTCTCGCTTTTTTTTTTTTGCTTCACCTTTCTCTCTCTCTCTCTCTCTCCGTTTCTAACACCGAACGCGTATTGTTTGGCAGCGGTGGCCTGCGAATAATATTGGGGAATGGTGGTGAACGCTTTTCACTTTTCAATTTTCACCAACCAAACCGTACCAAACCGAAGACGGCAATCGCAAGTGGGAAAACACATTTTTGCCATAACCTTTTCTTCTTTTTGTTTGGCTTCCCACCCTCCCAACAGTGCACAATCTTCACCTTTATTTTTCGTTTTGGCTACCACTTTCTTTCTGCCTGTGCACCAAACGGAACGTTTCACTATTTTGATACCTTTCTTTTGGTTGGACAAATAATTTCATGCACACTCACAACAACGGCGGCGATATGGTTATCACCCACACACAAAGCCCTACAGATATAGGAGCTTTTTTCTTAATATATAACTTTTTTCACCTATTGGAAAACTCTCAGCTGATGGCGTCTTCTCATGCAAACACACCGGCAGCAATCACTTGGGAGTGATGTTTTCTATATATTCTTTATAACTTCCTTTTTTTAGGCACTTTTCATCTTCCTAATGCACACTTTCACGCACCGACATGATCACTGTATCAATCGTACGACCACAGAACCAAATCACACATAATAAAATGATACGAGGAAAACCATTCAGTTTTCTATTAGTTTAGAACACTTTTCCACCTCCAAAGTGTGCCTCTTTTTCAACGCACATAAAATGAAAAAAACGGAATCTCCAGCACGGTTTTTTGATCAGTAGGCAGCCTTCTCAAATGCCCCGTGTGCGGAAAAGGCACGCTGGCTGAACAGTTTCAATACTCCGTACTTTAGTTATTCACTTTTATTTTTTCTTATAAAACCACCCACCAACGCACTGTTTTGCGAATATTCCAAACTTTAAGCCTCAAACACAGGATTTAGGATGTTTCGCTTTCGTTAGGAATAGAAAAAGGCAACCACGGCGTGTCGTTACTACGCGCCACACGCTGTATACACTGTGCTGGTGTCACTGTTTTACGTCCGATTCGAAGAGGGAAGACACTACACGGTCGCGCGCGCGTGTTCGAAACACGACCGACGCCAATGAAAGGAAAATCGTTAATAAAAGTCACTCACTCACGGCGCTTCCGAGTCGAAACCGTAGCCGTCGAAAATTGAAGGTCATGAGCGCGTCATGAGGAGTGGGGAGAGCCAGAGCGGCAGCGAGCAGTGAGCAATGCGAGAGCGAGACACTGCCGGTGAGAGTCCGGTTTTTGGGGTGAGCCGCATATATGCCTGCGTGCGTATTATGAAATGTTGCGCGATGACAGTGAGTGACCGTCTCAGTCGCGATCTTTTTCTCACGAGTGAGAGAAAAAGTGTAACCCCGTGGTAGGGTAGGTACTTTTTGATAAAATGGAGGAATGGGAGAAAATTTGCGATCAACTGGAGCAATTACGCCTTTAAAATCGTTTCAAAGTATAGGTTATAAAAACATTATAAACATTACAAAAAAAAATGTTATAAAGATTTTTTTTTAGCTTAATCGTCTCTATATCTTGCGTTGAAATCACTTGATAAGAGATAAAAAAAGAAATTCCATTCCTTTTCCATCGTGTTCTTTCCATTTTAATCATTCTTTTGCAGTTTGTGTAGTATTAAACAAATAATACGTAATTGATCATCAGTATAATAAATCCTTGTATATTTCATTCACCTCAAGCCACCAGGACAGGTAGATAACCGGACAAATCCTTCAAAGAAAAAACACACACACACACACATTTCCAAATAAACGCTACCTAACCTTCATCCATTTTTGGCACAATACTCACCTTACCAAGTAAAACATACCACTGGACCAGATCATCGCCACCATCAAGAACAGTGAACGGCGTGAGAGAAGCAAATGGCTTGAAGATGAATAATCTGCTACACCGGTTCACCACCAACTCTTGAGGTCAGACCATTATGGAGCGAGAGAATTGGGGTAGTCGACCGGTGAAGGGCTCGGTCATGGCTAACGCCACAATGCATCATAAACCCGTGCCGCACGGAAGACGAGAGCGTACGCGAGAGCATTAATAAAAAGTATCTCAATTGGATGCGATCGTATTAAAATGAAACGACCGCCGAAAAAAAGGCCCCAACCCCTACCACAAACAATGAGGCGGACGATGGAAGGGGATGGAGACGTTCGACCGTACAACTTCCTCCCCTAAACAGAACAAACGCTCCTCTCCCTTCCCCTTCCTTCTTCCGTTCTCAACGGTCTTTTGCTTTTTTTGCGAATCGCAAAACTTCCTTCTACCGTGTCATTCCTTTCCAAGAACAAGGTGAAGGTGAAGGCGACACACCATCAAACACACAACGAAACAAGTGGCTGACTGTAGTGGTCATAATAATGATGACTCTCTGGGTGATGGTGGGTGCCAAATGTGTCCAACAAAAAAAAAAGTATAAATAAAAGAATTCAAGGGCATAAGGAAGGTGGCCCAGTAGAAAATGGTGCGGCAAAAATTAAGAACACCTTAAAGCAACAAGGAGTAAAGTGTTCCAATTAAACACGCACACAACCAATCTTGGGGCACACACAGGTCGCTAGGAATGTAAATAATATTAAAATCAACAAACATGGTTACATGATGACGCTTTTTATATAGAAACAATCAATAAAACGGCGATCCGCATACAAAGCGAGTGAAAAATTGCCATTTTTCCCAACAAGTTTCACAAGAAGGTGAGAATGTGTTACAGAGTAAATAGCTTGGATTGTTTTGCTTTGTCACTTAAATTTTGAAGGCCAGCCTGTGCTGACTTTATTCCACTTCTGGTGTACCAGAATCCCCACAACATTGCGTCAAACAAGCTGAACCGTGCAACGAAACCAGGTGGCTTTTCTACCTAGTTTTTGGGCGACTAAAGAGAAGAGACAAGTGGAGCAACAAGAATCAAACATGGGGTGGAGTAAAATGTGCTTAAAAATACAAAACAACAGTGAAGCACACAAACACAGTCAACTAAAGTTGATTAAAAATAAAAAAGAGCGAGTAGGAGAGAGAGATGAAGAGGGATGATTTGGTCAGAATACCAACGAGAATGATTTTTGGCCAAAATAAATTTGCCTTCTCACGACCAAACGCTCCTCCCCTCCCCCAAACCCCTTTCCTTGCACCCCTTTCCGCACATATAATGGCAGATGCTTCATATAACGGCTTCCATATGATCATCATCAGCGGAGCAGAGCAGAGAATCACCAATACAACGCTAAATTTGAATGAATAAAGACACAAAACCAAAAAAAAAACACAACCAACCGCACATAAATTGGTGGTCGCAATTTTTTGCTTTGCTGTATTTTTTTTTCTTCTTCTTTCAACCACATCAAAAACATTCAATAGTGAAACAGTAAGAGAACGAGAGAGAAAGAGAGACAGAGAGAGAGAGAAACAATCGAGAATTTCAGGTTCAAGGGCAAACATGCGACGCAAGCAAAATTCACATGCACACAAACACATCGACTGCTGACCAGTTCTGTGCGTGTGCCCAAGGTGGGGCTGGGAGGGGGACTTTTTTTCTTGTCTTTTTGCACACTTCTTCCGATATATTGCTTCTTGGCGCAACGGGCAAGACAGTTGAGAATTAATTAAACCGTGCTAAGAGCACCGTCAAAACGTGTTGTGATTTTATGGTCGTATTTAAACATACATTTGTTTGCTTTGCATATTTGATTTGTTTTACTATTTTCTTTTGTGTAATTTATTCATTTTATTCATTTTTAATACTGTTGTTAGAAAGATATTATATCTTTAACATCAAGCTTAACAATTATTTTTCTTTTTTTCATATTCGTTTTGCATGTCTTTTTGCTGCTTTTCTCTTATTTATTCTGTAGTAAACGTGATAGTTTTTGTTGTTATATTATTATAACATGTATTTCATCATGGTTCATCGTTTTTCTCATCTTTTGTTTTCTGTTTTAAACTTCGTCATATATTCAATTTTAAACTTCATTTTGCAACTTTTAGGGTACATTTTGATACACTGTTGTCCACTTTATTATGAAAAGTTGATTATCTATAATAGAAAATGGTGTTTAAAAAAAACTAGGTTTTAAACTTTTATTCTTTTGTACGAGTCTTCTTATTTGTATGAGATTTTTTATCGTTTTGTCATTCCCCATTTCGAACGTTATCTCGAGTGGGAGGCTCATTTGAATGACACGCACAGTCATCGCTATGGTTTGAAAATATGAAATGATGTAGACTAAAGTTTGTGCTTGAAAAGGACAAACGCACACACACACGCACACAAACACCAATTCAACAATCGGATTGGTCTGTCAAAGAGGTCAGGGTCAGTCGGTGACTTGGCAGTGTGACCAAACACCCTTCCAAAAAAACGCAATTTCGATCGATGGATGGCAGATTTGTTTGGTCGTGTTTTTTTTGTGGGTTTGTTATGTGTCGCTTCCCAAACCTCTCACGCATGTACGCACGCAATCGCACTAAATACGCACTACGAAGGGAACGTGGAGAACATACGCACGCACATCAGTACATGTTTTCTATTTTTATTTCGTACCGGCCTTATTCTCGACTCGTTTAAAATCATATTCAAATGGATTCGCGCGCTACATTTTGCCTTGAACTTCGAAAAAATACATTCTCCGGCCATTCTTCAGGTTTTGCTGTTTCGCTTTTCTCCGTTTTCAATTGTTGGTCCTCGTTTCCCTTTTTCGGGGAAGTTCGCTTTTGCGCATCGGGGCGCGGTTTTACGCAATCCCGCACGATGGTAAGAACGTGCAACGTGTTTTGTGCTGGGACGTAATTTAAACGCACCGAAACGGCAATCAAAAAAGCATACGAAAAGAAAGCACAAGCAACGGAAGCAGGTTTTGCGTTCTGTTCTCCTTTTTGGCGTTCGTTTTGTTACGTTATAATTTTCTGTTCCCTTCATTATACCGGAAAGGCACAAGTAAATATGTAAAAGCTTTCCTTTAGATGTTTGTTTGTGTCGCAAAAAGTACAATATTATGGAAAGGAATGTTAAGGCAAGCTGTACGAAATATGCGCAAATGGGTGAATGGAATAGAAGTGAATTATATAAATTACAATAAATATTGAAACAGCTAAACATAATTAAAATCTAGTAAACACATTTATTTTGAATGTCAACTAAAGAGAAAGTATCTGAAGTACAGGAATATAGTGTAAAAGATTAATGATTTCTTAAACAAAACATGGAAATGAAATATATCAAATTGGTATTTAATAAATAGGAACACCATTAAAAAAGATCTGATGTAATGATATTGCACATTACATGAAAACTAAACATCAACGCATGAACTTGAAAACATTGAACGAAATCAAATTAAAAACACAGCAAAAAGTGACAATTTAAGAAGTTCATGTAATTAACAAATTATAAAATTTGCAAAAATTACAAAAATGACAACTTTACTGTATTATATAATAACAGAATACAATAAACCATAACTAATTTATTATTACAGAAGCGTTAGAAGTTAAACAAAACAAGAAACTAAAACATAAGAAAACGAATAACTAATGTGTACAACAAACAGCACATAAAACGAAACAAATGTAATGCGCAATTCCAAATGAAAACTTCTAAAAAATACACAAAAAGTCACGAACTTGAAAACAACAAAGAACAACAACAAAACAAGAAGAAGCAAAAGTGGAAAACAAGTTCAACGAAACGAATGCAAAGAGGTCAACACACCGCACGATGGGTCCCACTGCGAAAAGCGATGGTGGGTAAAGAAAAAAAGAAGGGATGAAGAATTCCACCCCAAATGCGTTCCCTTTGCGTTTCCGAAACCCGGCCACAACTCCAACGGGCAGTAAAAAGATGTGTGTAGTTTGTTCTGTACGTTCTTTTCCCGAATCCGCACGGCTTCTCTTCTTTCCTTATTCCATTATATTTGCATTCACCTCATGGCCCTCGGGAATCAAGTAAGAATGAAACACAAAGCAAAAATACAAGCGCACGATCGGTCGTCCGTTTCCCAGTACGCAGCAAGAAGTCATTCTAGAAGAAAACGCTGGAAAAAGGCACAATTTTTCCCTCTTTCTTCATTAATTTTTTAGTGTTCTTCTTACATGTTTTATAATACTTTCTTGTTTTTTTTCTCTCTATTGCTCTTCTTTCTTTCTTTACCATATCTGTTTCTGTTCCTTCAAGCATTTCTTATAGCTAGTGCTTATTTTCGTTTCGGTTTCGGTTTAGTTAGCGTTTTCTTTCATTCTCGCTTGTTTTTCTTTTCTAACCAACTGGCCCCCTAATAGTAGGTAGTTGCTTCCCGTTGACTGACTGACGGATCCCGCGGGTGACTGACCTACGACGACGATTTTATTTCACCTTCCGCGCGGTCGAATGCCTTTTGCGGTTTTGCGGTTCTCACTAGCGAGCGAACGAGACGGTAAGATAAAGGAAAAAGAGAACCAAAATGAGGACTGTTTTAAGTGAAGATCATGGTAAAGATCTTCCAGCACAGTGAGAAAAAAGAACATGGGAAAAAGAGAGAGAGAGAGAGAGGGCGAGAAAGCATCTCGCATTGTGAGATCGTTGAACGATCGTGAGTATCCGGTGTGAGTGCTCTGGAGGGGTAGCTCACGATCATGGTAACGTTTTAACCGCACCGTTGTTGATCACCAGATAACGAAGATGAAAATTTATTTTCTTTTCAACCGAACAACACTCACACACATATACCCAACCACCACAATCGAAGATCAAAGATCGCAATGCGGACGAGTTGGTGCATGAGAGTGAGAAAGAAAGGCTTTCGGCCGGTTGTTTCACTTCCTCTCACACCGATGGGAAAGTGATAATGCTTCGGTAGACCACCGCGGATAGCGATTTTTGCCGCTGGAGATCTCCATTTTCCAAAACGGAAAGGTAAGGGGGAGATAAGAGAAAGGAAATCCCACCCACCAAATCCTACAGCCGCTTCCATCGCTTTCGCTTCGAGGGCAATACGGTCGGAAAATCGTTCAACCGGCACGAATAATTGGACGGTGAAGGTTAAGTCATTGACTCTCGCTTTTCCTGCCTCTTTTCACGCGGGCCCCGGAGAAAGGGGAAGGAGATAGTTTCAAACGCTGAAACTACATCTAAACGTGAGGTTGCTAAAAGCCAAATCGATTTATAAGCAATATATAAATAAAACTGGAAAAAAATTTACGAATTAAAGATACAATTACAATTTAATTTTGCTACAAATAGTTTTAATAGCAAAACACTCTAAAATATTAGGAATCATCTTTTACTTATACAAAACGAAGTGCTGCAAATAATTCATTTTGACCTCACAGGCAAAGAAAGTTCACTAACCTGCATTTTCTCTCCTTCATTAACCCCCCAACATTTCACGAAATAACGTCCACGAGTTCAAATCTAAACAAAATCTTAAAAAAAAAAGTTTACCGGTTCCGTGTGTAACAACATCATGAAAACTGGTGCAGCTTATCTTTTCCATTTTCCAGCGTACGCATCCAATCGCTTCAGCAGCGTAGAAAATGCCTCCAAGCACAACCGCAGTGTCATGGTACGCACTGCTTTTTTGTTTTTGTTTTTTGCATTTCGCTTTCGCTCAGTTTTTCTTTTCTGCCTGCGGCCACCAACCATTTTCCCTACTGAACGACTGAAAAGTGAGCCAAAAGGAAAATTCATTTCCCAACACAAAACACCACGTGTTTTCGAGTGCGTTTTTAATTTAAACCGTGCAACGACCCATAAGACACGCCACGGTGAACATTTTTCCCTGTCGGAAAGGAAAATGGAAGTGTGGAAGGGAAAACTATCGCGCTATGATAGCAGCGAGAGTAAGAAAGCCGTCACGATCGTACAATAAAAGAAAGAGAAGCTAATAAAAGACGATTGAAGATGCATGAATGGGATGAAAATTTTACCAAAAAAAAAAAAAATGAATAAAAAGAACAAGACACAAAAACACACAAAATAAGAAGAAAGTAAGGAAAGTGGACAACAAACCCAAACGCACAATATATAAAAAATACAACATCAAACAAAAGGGAAATAAAAATGAAAATGCAATCAAATTGTCATGTGCCCGAGCCCGTACGGGTGAAACTATGTGAGTGGAAAACTTCGTAAAAGCGAAAACTGCACCAGATGCCTTTTTTCCCTCATTTACCCTCATCCCACACTCTCGCCTGCGTTGTTTGTTTTGTTGGTTTTTTGTTTAGTTTTGCGAAGAAAGTTTCGATCGAGCGCTGTAAACTGTTACGATTATGATGGCATCGAGTGTTTGGCCACATTTTACCATTTACTTTACTTTCAGCTTAACAAACGGCCAATGAATAAGCGACCGGGGCAAACAATAAATGGATCGATTACCCGTGCCGTAGAAATGTGCAATCAATTTGAAGCAATTTGAAAGCGACCGTGAGTGGGTGGGTGAAAAGAAGCAAAAAAAAAGGGAAACTATACTTATTGAAAAGATAATGAGCTTAACGAAAAACATGTAATTTAATTGTGAATTTGAAAAGCGAGAGAGAAAGGTAGAAATGCAATGCGCGTTGCTCATGATTGAAGTGTTTTAGAGAAAATTTCAGCACAAACAAGATGTTGACGATGATGTGTACAATTTTAAATGTTTAATTTAAATAAGCTAATTGTTAAGTTTGTAGTTAACTATTATAAGTGTTACAGGTTTCATTTAATTCTGTTAAAGAATTAAATTAATGAAAGAAAATTCAATGGAAGAAAAGACATTGACAGTGAAAGTGATAAGATAAACTTCAATAAATCTTCACCACCTTAGCCTAATGAAAAGCTCCATTTTGTCATCAGCCAGATGGCATCCGTTACTCTCGGAAAAGAGCATGCCGAACCACATAAATGTCAAAGCTCCCAGAGGAATTTCTCAACAAGTCGTTGACGTTTCACTTCTGGCATGGCATTACTATATTAGATGATTTCGGGTGCTGTTACCCTTACCAGCGATAGAAAGAGGGGCCTTTGGGGCCCAAAACAACAACAACAACCAAACTACACTCCAAACCTCATCCGGCAACGAACTCTGGCTCTAAGGTGACCAGGTCTTGGTTAGGCGCAACACCTCACAATGTTCCCACTTTTCCGTTTGCTTCACTATTGCTTCGTGTCAGGGCCAATGACTTACCCGGACACTCCATAGCCAATGCCTTACGATGTGAACAGAGGTCAATGGCATGGTAGCAGGCCTATGTGGTACCATCGTACGACGAGCAGTTCCGAAAGTTTCGCTAGAAAAGTCCAGCAAAACGTTCCAGGATGAAAATTTTTTCTTACAAATGTTT
The DNA here is from genome assembly GCF_943734845.2 of Anopheles funestus. NCBI lineage: Eukaryota > Metazoa > Arthropoda > Insecta > Diptera > Culicidae > Anopheles > Anopheles funestus. Next base: position 69,304,948 of record NC_064599.1, on the reverse strand, counting down.
CATTTATATACGTTTAAGTTACAGATGTTATTAGTTGTGGCAAATATATTAAATAAAAATGAAATTTATGTTATATGTTCTTTAATATGGAAACAGATAGTATAATTAGGAAATTTAGAGAATTTTGTTTGAATTGAATTGAATGTTTGCAAAATACTATGAATTGCAATGTTAATTTTGATTTGCGTTTGAATAATTTTCTGTTTCTCTTTTTATATGCTATTTTTATTTATTTAGTCTCTTTTTTTATTGATATTTTACTTGCTTATTTGAAAGAAGAGTTAATAAACAATCTTACTTTAAAAAAAATCAAACTAAGAATTGTTTATACTTGTTTTGCTAATTGCCCAGTTTGAATTGAATATTAGTAATTTTAATTTGTTTAACTCTTAGTTTAATGCTTAGTTTTAGTTTATAGTGTGAAATAGTTGAATAAAATCAAATAAATATTATAAAAAAATATAAATTTTTTAATTCATATTTAAATGTATGTAAAAACTCATAAAACAAAAGTAAAATTTAATTTTACAAAATAAGACAAAATTGCTTAAGAAAAATAAAATAAAATAAAAAATTAAAGACTAGAAGCTATATCTCCTAAGTTGTATCCCAACTACTTTTGTGAGTCTTAAAAACGTGTAAAACTTCAACAAACCTACTTAGAAACAGTGAGTAAGCGAAGAAGAAACCACCGAGTTGGGTAACCCCAGAGGAGCGGTTGGAAAAACTATGAAAAGGAAATTGTAAAAGTAAATAAACCGTGGTACATTAACCCGCAATCAAGAGCCGCTTGGGCAGATCATAGGATTAACCTCTCTCGCTCACCAGCGCCAGCGTAACCTAATCGCCATCTCGCACTGTGTTGTCCCTCGATCACTGCACAAGACGACGGTGACGACGTAAGGGAAATTGAACACGGCATAGCAATGAAAGTAAAAAACATCCCCAACTAAAGCCCTCACACTCGAACGGATTGGATCGCCCCATTGGCGAGCAGTAACGAGCCCCATTACCATGGAAACCGCATTAGCCGGAGCTGTGTGGAGAAAAGTAAACTCACTTAACACGCGCACTCCCTCTTCTTCCATCGCGCGCTACAACAGTTCATTGCCAGGCTCCTTTTCCAGCTTCCCAAAACCCCTTTGAATGGGAGCCGCGTAAGTGAGCACCAGTGAGTGACCGGTTGGAAATATGCACAAAGGGAAAATGGAATGGAAAACGAAAATATCACAACAAAACCAGATATCCCATCCATTCCAGCATACTTTCAGTGCAACGGACCGTAACGATTGAGCACCGCAAGAGAGATAGAGAGAAAGAGCTCATCAGCTCCATTATATATCTCGCTCTTTCGAGCGGTGAACCGCACTCGAAGTCGGTTGGGTGAAAGGAAAAGAAAGGTTCTCTAATTTGCTTGTTTGCTTTCACTCTTTCTCGCTCGCTTAGGGGAGCCGACCAGTTCCATGATGGCCGATGGGGGCTATGACCTTGGTTTCCTTTGGTCTCACCCTGATTATTATGCAGTAACGGGGTTGGAAAAAAGTTGGTTCTCAAGTTCGACACAGCTAACCTCCAAAACGATCCAATTGTAAATGTATTTTTTGCCCCCTTTCGATGGATTAACACTATTTATGCTTCATTTTTATTCTCTCGTACATTGGGTGTTAATGTTTTCGTTTTGCGGTTCCAGATAAAAAAAACGCAAAACAAACATTTTGTGACAAATTTCACAATGTAAACATAGGACGCCCTTCAACATGTTTCCCCCCCCTTGAAACCGCTTCCCTGTTTTAACGCTCGAGAAAAGAAAGAATTAATAAAAATAAAGCTCAAATATGTGTCTCTCTCTCGTTGAGAGAGAATTCAGAAAATGACTATACCCTACACCCTGCGAATGGAAAATCGAACAAGGCATTAATCAGCAGTAAGAAAAATAAATTACCCGACGAAAGAATAACAGAAGAGCAAAAACGCCAGAAACAACAAAAAAAAACACACCCTGCACAAACACACACCGGTAAGCGCCAGTGAACGGCATTCTTGTTCCGAGTTCGAGCCCCATCCGATGTGGGTTACCAGTTCGACCCGATCGACTTCGCCATCTCGTGCGCCGCTGCTGCCCCACGTGAAGAAGTGGAGCAAAACGCGCCAAATGAGATACCCAGCGTGAGTGCGCGTGAGCAACCACTCACTCGATACTCCGTTTAGCCGCAGTCTACGTGCGTCTCCATCGATTTGCACCACCCGCTCACCCGTGACCATGCGTCTCCATCATCGTCTGAACCTACCCTTAATCGTCAATAGATACAACGAGTGCGAAATACAAACAAAAAAAACACACACACACACAGTGGGAGGAAGCAAACTCTACGCGAGACCGCGCGGTCTTGGAGCGTACGGGCGAGTGTGCGACTGAGTGTGCGCACGTCCGGACGGTAGAAGGGGGAGAGACGAAGTCAATGACCGACTAACCTTGAATTCATATCAACGGACGCGCACTCAACGACCGTAGCTGCTTCTGCTGCTGGCGTGGTTGCGTATTTTGCCCATTTTCCATCCATCCCGCTTTTTCGCATTGGCCGATGGCGCAGCCAGGCGTTGATTGAGATAGAAGGGAAGATATTCACGCTTCGTGCTTCGTTCTTCTTATTGCAGCTCCCAACACCCAAAAAACAAAAATTTGGCCACCCGGTTTTTGCGTTTTTCGCGGATCGCATTACACCATACCGAAAACCATTTCGCTCGATGAAACGGTTGCTGCCGATTCTTTCGCTTGTTGCGAGCGGTAACATTTTCTTTCCCTGTTGTTTTGTATGATTGAGGCCTTTTTTCCTGACTTTCCTTGTTAGAAATAGAAAAACATAAGAGTGAAGAAGAATTGTTTCTCATTTGTACCGCTGAAATTTGGTCAGACACTAGCAGGAGTAGAAAATCAATAAGCCATTTTACGTAATATTTTGGTGAAAAAATATTAAGGTAAAACTGTAGCTGGAGAACATGTTTAAAAATGATCATAAAAATCCAAGTTTTATCAAACTTAATAAATCGAATGCATAAGAAAAAATAAAAACAAAATTTATAACAAAGAAGAACACAAGAAAATATAAAAGGATGTACAAGAAACAAAAAAAAACATTCGAAAATAAACATTTAATACATGAATAAAACAAACAACAGTTAAAAAAAGAATACGACCTGATGTGACAATGAAATCAAATTCCACGATTGCGTCACACCAGAAATTAACAGAACGCAAACATATTGGACTAAAATAAAAACCGCAACAACCCTGCTCCCCCCATCGGTCGAGTATCATCATTTTGCATCTTTTATCATGCGTTTACCAACGGATTGCAGGTCCCAAAATATCGGCGCTCTGGCATCGTGGCGAAATAGGTCACAGGAGCAAATTTGCTGTTGCTGTTATTGTTCCCACTATCAATCCACATTGATTGCACAAAAGCGCAAAGAATTGGAGCACAAGCGATGGTGAGAAACAGAACGACAGAGTGTGCGAGAGAGAGAGAGAGAGAGAGAGAAAGAGCGTTAGAGCATGCTTCAAATATCATTTCTAAATTTATACCAAAACAGTGGCCCTCCATAGCAATGTGCTGGCGGTGCTCAATAAAGAAGAAAAAACACACTAAATGAAGGTAGTAGTGGCACAGTAGGAGTAAGCAGATTTTTTTTTTTTGAAGTTTGTGAGGTTATGATTACGTGGGGTATTTTCGCTGTTGGAGAGACACACGATGAAGAACAGTTTCATACTATCGATTTTCGTTCAGTTCTAAATGTCTTAACATGTATTCTGCGGATATACCATAGGTCACTCCACGTCATTTTAATCGGACGTACCGTTGAAAGGTTGACGATTTATAGCACTGTTCAAGTTGCTTGCCCTACCCACCTTGAACGGTTCTTAACCACGCGATCGCGATGATGGCCATCGAACAGGCATCAGGAGTCCTTCGCCTAAGACTCTGCTCCCCGAGTAGTTGACCACAAGAACGACGCCATCGATAAAGTGTCGGCACAAAGCTCCCAAATGTTTCCATTTCCGGAACCGGTTTCGATCGATTCCATCGGCAGACGCCGAAAGCACGCGCGCAACCGTTCGCAACGGTTCCTTTCTTCGTTTGGGGATCTGTGTCTCGAGTTCACCTTCCTCACATCGGTTGAAGTATACCGATTGACAATGACAATGACTTCTTGCTAAAACACAGGTGTGCTGCCGTGGTACTGTCAGTTGGTAGTGGTGCGCGAAATAGACCCTGAGTAATCCGGATGACATTTAGGCTGCGTACTGTCTGCTCACCAACGCGGCAAAACCAAAGCCACAACAAAAAACATATCAAGAAGTTCGCAAGGAGCAAGGTCTTTTTGCGGTTCAGTGTTTTTGTTTCAATCACGTCACCTGGACAGCATCTCGGTCTCCCTCTAACACACCTCCGCGACTTTTCGATATGAACGGCCATGAACGTGAACGTGAACGAGGCGAGAACGTGCTGTGTTTCCTTTACCGGTACGAGCAGCCATCATAGTTACCTTGCGAACATCAACACACACATACACAGTTATGGGGTAATTCGCATCGGGGCGAACGATGACGTACGTGGTAAAGTACATTATCATTCCCATTCTCTCTCTCTCTCTGTCTCATATTACCCTCGTGATACACTAGCACCGTTTGGGACGGTTAGCATCGGTATGTTTAACTCTGCTGACTCGATTTTTGGCACATTGGCAAGGTTTCTACGTTCGGTTTTCCGGTTTTTGCAGGTGCTGTAAAAGTATCGGAGCACACAACCGAAGAAAAAAAGGGTAAAAGAATAAATTGAAGAAATGAAATAATGACCAGTTGTTGCCAAAAGAAAGGAACATACACCCAAAAAAAAGAACGAAGTTGTTGATAATTAATCTAAACTTAACTGTTTTGTTTTCTTTGCGTATTATTGTCAGATTCTTGTATTTTTCTTTTATGTTATTTAATAATATTTATCAATTTTTCATATTTATGATTCAAGTTTTCGATGATTTATTTTTTTTTTTCATCTTAACAATTCCTTTGAGAGTTTTAATAACTTTTTCTCTTTTTCTTAGTTCTCTGTTCCTTTTTATAAACTCAGTAATTTTCATATTTTTAACCATAAATTCACATACTTTACACTGTTCCCCTAAATAAATGCAAATTATATATCTTTATATACAGCTTAACGAAATAATACAGAATGCTGGAATATTTCATCACATGCCTTAAGCTCAATCTGCGTCATGTAAAACTTTTCAAAACTTTTAAAAAGCACACACCGAAGGTCAATAATTATTTCCCCAATTATGTATGTCTCCACCTTATCGTGTACCAGTTTGGTCCCGCTCGTTCAATTTCTTGTGACATCAAATTAAAGTATATTACAAAAAAAAATCTCAAATGTCCCCATTATTAGTGACAATGTAGCGTCACTCATCGGTGTGCAGCCAAAAGTGAACCAGAATCAGCGAAATAAAATATCGTACGAAAACCAAACACTGTGTATGTCAGTGTGTTAAATACCAGGCCAGAATGACGAAACCCAAAGGCACAAAAGCAGCTGGAAAGAATTAATGGTTTAGTAAGCAATATTTAATGAACGACTCAATAATTTGAGCTACCCCCATTCGCAGCGTCACTCATTATTAACGAATTTCAAGTGAGCAGGAGTGAACACGCAATTGATGTTGTATTTGTACTCTCGTACAACTAAACGTTATACTTTTGTAAGTGAACTGATAATGATAATATTAATTAAAAATAAGGTAAATTTCACTAGTGGGATATACTATCAAATAACGTCGAATTTGACAGATAGATGACACAAAGCAGGCATTCATGCAGAATCATCTTTATGACAATTCACACTTGCTCGGTCCGGTGATCTTCCGAATGATGAGCCACTCTCCTTCTTAGACGTTACACGGCTCAAAGCCATGCCACAAGTCTAGATTCGCAGTTTCACCCAGGCTCCGCGTGTGTTGGTACCAGGCAGCTTGACCTTCCGCGCGTTTATTGATCCTCCTGAGCTAGCTTGCTCGCTCACTCGAGTCGCAACATTGGCGCTAGCTCCTTCCTTGTTGGTGGCCGTTTTTGTCCGTTCGAATAACTTCCTCCCTGGTCTAGCAGAAGGAATGTGAACAAACGAGGCCCCATCTTCCTGACGACGGTTGACTTCGTTTGCCTGCGTTAGGGCCCACGCCACCGAAACGGTACGGGTGGTTCGGTTGTGTGAGCAGGATGCGAAACAAATTCGCCAAAAAGGCAAAGTAACTGAGATTTTGAGATTCGTCGTTTGAAGCGGACAGGCCGGACGGGGGGTGCACTGTTGCGGCACACAGCAAAGGTTGATTATTATTCAATCGATTGTACACTGTGTTGTTTTGTTACATCCCACCATTCCCACCATTAAATGCCACCCTTGCTAGCTTGCCCTTTTCTCCTCTCTTCCACACACGAGCAACTCTTATCTTATCGTCGCCGCCTTCACCTTCGCCTCGGCCAATAGTCGATGACCGACAACACGAACGGCATTGAGAGAAAAAAAAATCGGCGCATATTGTTGCCGTTCCTCACACCACAAAAAAAACAGTCGGAGGATTTGTTCGATGTCTTCCTGATGTCACCGACGATAGCTGTTTTATGAGTTTTACGTATGCGCCATTAGTTGCCGAATGTCCTTGGTGCGGGAGAATTAGTGGCCTTTGTTCGGCCAAACGTTAACACTCCATCTTTTTTTTTTTTGAGAGCCCGGAAGCGAACTCATGTTCAAACCGGAGCCGTTAAGCCGCACACAACGGCATTTACTACTACGGCACTATTCACTATGCCGGTTGAGTGCTCACGGTGCGTCACTAGCATCACTACACACCGACAGGGTGCGCTGCTGGTTGTTGTGTGCCGGCCTGTGTGTGCTCCAGTGCCACACATTTTGGGTGCTAAGTAAATAAACTGTGCAAATAAAAAATAAACCTCCTCCCGTTCCTCTGCTGCACCTCTGCTTGTCCAATCGCTTCCCGCTACATAACCAGCATGGGTGGCAACTTGTGGTGGGCTGTGTCTCGCTAGGATGTACGTGAGAGGGGAAACTTTTTTTTTACCTCCTTTTGATTGCTAATTGAAAAAAAGGAGGGTTGAAAATGAGAGAACCGGTGGTTGACCTTGAAATGCGACGCAAAAAAGGTATTTTAAAATTAAATTTAGAATCCGGCTGCACATCAGACGGGCGAATGAACGAGAGCGAAATAATGCGCAATTTCGAATTTCGAGCTTTATCTCGTTCTTACTAAGAGTAGAGGTGTGTTCTGTTTTTTTTTCTTCGTAACCCAACAGACAAATCCTCTCGACAGGGAAGGTAAGGAAGAGCTCCCGTTTCGTAGCAAACGAGTCCTAACCGATACATACAGACGGGAAGTAAAAACGGGACACATATTGCACACATTTGCCTTGTGTCAACCAAGGACAAAGCATTACGTGAAATGTATTAAACCACCCGAAACTGTAGGGGAGGCAAACAATAATAATATCTGAAATGTCACGACACTTCTTGTCAAACACCTTCCGCACCTGAACGAAAACGTCCAATCCGATCCACCGATTACTCAATTAAAACAGAAAGAGAAAAAAAAATGTAAACAGATTCGTTAGTTGTGTGATGTTTTCTTTTTTTTATTTTGCCTCTTGCGTCGAAAATTCTATCGAGATTGTGTACTTGCTATCTGTATTGTCGCTAATGTCTTCCCCCCCCCCCCCCCCCTCCCGCTTGGCGTACAGTTTATCTTCCCAATCGCCACCCACACCGAAGAGGTGCATGTATGATATGAGTTGCCTCACCCATTTCAAGGGCAAACATGACACGCACATGTGTGCGATATGAGAAGCAAATAATAAAATATAATTCAAACGGCCTTGTGGCCTTCGTAATCTACCCCAGCCGTCTCACCAATCAACCCGGACATTTAGATGTAGAATGCTAACGCGTTCAGGGTGTTTATATACATACCGAATATATGCGGCAGAGGACAGATTATAGTTACTACTAGGTTGATGTATAAGTTCGTTTTTGTATTTGACACGGCTCGATGGTGAAACAAAAACATCCTTTGACAGCTGTCAAATTCATTATCTTAGTGAGACAATCTGTCAAATGCTAGCTCAGTGAGCTATTGACAGTTCATCTCATTCTTCGAATGTGGTAATTTGACCAACATATGTAGACAAATGACATAAATCAACAAAACTCTCGACGCTGATGGTAATCGTTTACATACACGACACAAACATTAAACCAACTTATCAAGTTACCTACTGCCCTGACTATTATATACTTCAGCATCGCTGTTTGAGCGTAGCAAACACATAGCCAGCACATACATATTCCAATTCCAATAAGCAGCAGAGACGGAAACGAGATTCGAAATCGGGGAAGGTTTTATTTCTGATAACGATAACTTACAATCTACCCAACCATCTTGCCAACACCGTCACCGTCAACCGGCCATCTACATCCAGCCGGTGTTATCGGACACGGAGAGTTTGTATTTGTGTTTTGTCCTATCCCATTACCATCCAATTCCCGTTCATGGGCACGGGGAACGATGGTCGGCAAAGCAAACCTAGAGACGCCGAGTGGGATAAGGTGGATGTCAACGACCGAGATAAAGTGCTGAACTTTCTCAAGGATACATCCCCGCGCACACGGTCCCCTATCGGACTCTTTCGGCCTCATCGGTGGGCTTCTAACCCCGTCCTCTCCCCCGTCGTTTTCCAGTCAATGATCCAACGCAATGCCACACATGGTGAAGTGGCGTGAGTCTACGGTCTGTACGAGTCTAATGCCACCTTCACAACGACTGCACTGCAATGTTCCGTCAAACGTCAGCAATCGAGTACGGCAGATAAGAAGCTGCTGACAGCATCGAATGCATTCTTTTTATCACTCTTATTGGTCGGAGATGTTACACACGTCGCTCACCTACTTTTTAGCATCACTTTACACACAATTATTTTGTAATGCATGTGACTTCTGCTGGTAGATAACGCTAGAGGTTGCAGTTTTAGGCATAAGCACTGTTACTTTTTGGATTAAACTCTAGAAAAAAATTATTAAAATCATGAAAAACTAAAAAGTTGGTTAAATGTTGCTCATTTAATTTAGAGCTACATTATTTTTTTAATGCAGATGCTTCATAACATATCTCAAAAGTATAACGAGATAACATCACAATTTATATCAACTATACAAGTTAAATAATAATAAAATAGTACAAGTGAAATAGCAAAAATACAAAGTATAATTGCTGAGAAAAAATCAAGATTTTCCCTTTATGATTTATTATTGAAACAGAACTGTACAACAGAACTGAGTGTTAACTGTCATTACAAAAGCGGCACGGATAAACCGACACCCGGATACAACGCATTTTATTGACACATTTACTAAACTGCAACAGGAAATTATTTTTAAGCTTGTTAGTTGTATAAAACACTCTAACTTTAATAAAAACCAAACATAAATCTATCGCAATAGAAAGCTAAAACTGCACTTTCAAAACAGATCGACCACAAAAGTTAACGTCTGGTCTGTCCGTCTGCCAGGCAGTGCAAGAGAAATGAAATTAAAAATATAATATAAAAAAGATACTCTAAACTAACGAAATCCTCAAGCAATGAAACGAAACCCAAGCGGAGGGAAATCATACAACAAATCCACTGACCAAGAGAAACAACAATGTAATACTACACGCCCGAACTGCTTCCAGTAGCAAAAACTCGCTTAAAAAGACGCGTTTTTTAAATGTTTTTCACCCCGGTGCGCGGTAGGTTCATCACCCTCTGTGAGGGTTTTGAGAGAAGAAAAAAATGGGTTCGTGCACCCCATTTTGGAGCCACGATCGTCATCATCGCCGTCGGAAGGTGAAACCCACGATCTACGGCTGTTAAAACCCCACGGCATCCTCCCATGCAAAAGCTCCCCAAACGAAAGTGTGTGCGCGAGAAAAAGAGAGTGAAGCACTGCTAAAAAAAACCCCCGCGCGCCGTAGCCACTGCAAGCTGCAAAGAAAGCTGCGAAGAAAGTGCAAAAGCGAACAGCCGAAGAAAGGTAACACTTTCGCTCGTTGAAAGTGAAGGTTCGCTGGATCGTTTTTTTTTCGCTGGTGGTGCTGGTTGCTGCTTTGGCAATGGGAGAAATATGCGAGAAGAAGCAACACGTAGCATAATTTTGCGGTACTATGCAAGATTTCTTTCTCTTTTTTTACACTCTTGAAACTAACGTGAAAAAAGGGCTTTAAAAGTGCGTCTGTGAGGTTTTTTTCGGAGTTTCTATGCAATTTTGGATAACAGAAATTACAACAAAAAAATCACAAATGCCGCCATTGGAAAATTGAGCTGACGGGAAAATAATAATGAAAGTGAAGTTATTTCTTTTTTTTTGTTACGGAAAAGCCAAGTGGGGGTTAAATTAGCTCCTAAACGATATTAAACAAACATGAACAGTTTTTTAAAGAATTTGTTTAATATTTATTAATAGTTTCCTTAGTCCAACAACATCCCAAATCAACCCTGATTCGACGCACAAACAAATGGCTTCATTTGTATTCGATCGCTTTTATCCTCACGGAAGTGATCATACTTAATCACCCGCGGTGGTCGTTTCTTGTGCTAATTGGCGACCAATGTCGTGTTCAATGTTGAACCCCATTTTTTGATCTTCTCTTACGGTGGTGATCCATGAGGACAGATTATTGGCGGGCGTCTTCAGCCGTACACAATTTTGCGCGACCGAAAATGCCAAAGCGCTTTGTCGGTGCTATGCGATGACCGTGAGGATTTGTGCGAATGGAAGCAGGTTGAATGAACCTCCGAAAAAGGGTACAGCGTCAAAAAAAAATCAAACGTCCGCGGGTTGCAGATCGTTATCATGGAGATTGGTTTGCTTCTGTTGCTGCTTAGTTTATCCGTTTTAAGGCAGCTAAATTTTTACGAATAAAAATCAAATCATTCAACACTCTTTTAGGGACCAAAACATTTTTTGGGAAATTTTGACGGTTTTTTTTGTTTTTAAGATTCAAAAATGCTTTGTTTTTAACAAGAGTAACTAGCTTTAAACAAATAAATATCGTAATGCAAAACCCATTATAAGATGATTTTGTTATGCGGGTTGCATATCTTTTGGGGAATTTTATCATTGAAAGCCCAAATGATAGCACGCCTCAAGTTATGCAATTAATGTGCTCCAACTCAAATATTTTATTCGCTTTTACGATTTTTTCGCAATCTCAAGTAAAAAGTTTTTTCGCGTCTCTCATTCGTATATGTCAAATCAAACCACTTCCTTCTTAACTTGAACATCTGGAGTGCGTCACAAATTTAAGACGCCTGTGATCGAACAAGATTACATTCAACAGAACTTCCCTTCATTCCCGCGCACAATAGAAAACCAAAATGGGAAACCTGCTTTATCCATATTTGTTCTGCCCAGAACGATCCCAACGATTCGACAAGAACGCGCAAAATTTTGATTGTCTCTGAGAAACTTTCCTCCGCAACATTGAATTTGAGGGACAAATTAAAAAACCTGTTCGGGTTGTGGTTCGACCGCTTTGTTGCTGATTGTAAGCTTTTGTTCGCCAAACGATAGGAAAAGAACAAACGAAAAAGGTGCTGTTAGAATGGGGATCATTTTTGGGCCATACTAGGCGAACTCGGTGGGAAGGTGTTTTAAGTGTCCTCTACTACCACCCACCGAAAATCTTCATCGAATGGTGAATCATGATCTCCAGGATAGAATCAATAAGATGATTCATGCACTTCTGCATGTCGGACGATCGGTTTAAGTTGAATGAGGAATATTTACTATAATAAAAAGACAAGCGTGTCAGTGGGAAGAGATTGTGAGTGATGTTCCCATCATTACATACAAACGAAAGGGCACTGGCACAGCACGTTTCTAAACGTCCCTCAACCCTTCGAATGGGTCTTTATCAGTTACAGCTTTACTCGATGGCTAAGAGCCCTCGCATACTGAACCCGATCCTTACTGCACTAGTCGGTCATGAACCTGATTCAGCACTGCCGACACAAAAACCGGGTAGACATCGTTCCCTTCTGTACCACACACAAACATATGTATACACATATAAAGCCAGGGCGTTCCAATGAGCGTCATGTGCAAAGTGCAAAAATGTGCACCAAAGTGCATGTGCAAGCTGACAGACGGACCAAACCAACAATGTGTGTGCGAGAGCACTGTTCCAACCTTCCCTTAGTCACGATCGTTTGCGTTCGAGTGCGACAGAGTGCGGTTCCAGTGAGTGGTATGTGAAGCACGCTCTTCTGACTTACTGCCCAGTTTTATGTTTTCAAAACGCGAGTGAGCGCCCTTCGAGCAATGGGGAAGAGAAAGGAAGCCGCCAGATGAAAGACACGATCATTTCAACTCGGTCATGAACCTTTTTAGCATGAAGTGGCTTCGAACCATTGGGGATGCATATCTCGTGGGCCGTCCACTGCTCGCGGTACATCATCTCGCCGATCGCTGGGACGGTTTCAACCACGGCCTGGGTTCGTTGACTCATGGATGAGGGCCCCCGCGTACGAGTTCGTCTTTGTGCCGCTGCCCTAGAGTACAGCGTACGATCCGACCACAACTGTGCAACCACAACGAACCAAAACGAAAACAAATGCGTTGCAGTTTTAGAAATAATCGTTTGGTTTTTGTTTTCTCGTATAAAAACCGTTCCAAAACATTTTTGTTTATATTTTTAAACATTATAAACGTTTTTTTTTTGCAAAATAAAACCGACAACAAAAAGCATAGGGAAAAGGATGCCAACGCTTTACACGCGCTTCACATCATTATTCTGTGTGATGATAATTCTAAGAATAACCAAGAACCAAGAACCTGTGGTCGAAGCGAGTGGCACTATGAATACGTGATGCATCTTTGCACGCGAAAAATGCATCTTAAGAATGCAGTGCATGATCTTCATCGCATGCAAATTAAACATCAGAGGGAGTCAGTGAATGTAGCAAAAGCAGTAGCGAGTCTAAACTTTGTTTGCTTATTTCTCACGATTATAAATATCACGTTTCTGTGGTGAATGATATTAATTTTCCTGGTGAAAAATATGTTGAAATAATATTTGCAAATAAAAACATATTTCAATATTCGTGTTATTGCTCGTAACTTGGAGATACGAGGATTTTAAAATTTGATAGTACGTAGGTTTTCGTTTTTATTTTGACTTAAATTTTCTCATTTCCCAATTTTCCAGTTTTTTTCTTTTACTATAAAACATTCCAACGAAAAACGTTACAGAGTTTTAAAGTTAAAGCGATCGAAGTCATTATTGAATTCCTTCCTTTCAAAGATTAGTATTCGATCCCTTACTATGAAGTATAAACGAAGTGTCAAACGATAGTCGAATTTTTTTTAAAATTTGAGTTACACGTTAGAGTTGATAGTTTGGTTCTGTTGAACGCATTTTCCGCGCGACTCGGCAAGGTAATATAAATTTTCGATTTTTAATAAAATCACATAAATATTTTATTAAAAAGCACTCAAGTTTTCTTGATCTTGTATACTTATTAGAAAGATCATTACTAATAAGCGAATAGCGAAAATAGTGCTTCCCAAAAAAATATAAAACACAAAACCAAGCATCTAAAAACTTTCGGTATGCCGACAGCGATTCCTTAACCACGTGTTAGCAAGAAAGCACACGGTATGGAACAGCAAATTCAAAAACTCGACGACAGCAACGATGGCATACTGGAAATAAAGGCGAAAAAAAATGTGCCAATTAAGCGAACGATTTATTTTCCATACAATCGACCCACGAACGAAATGTATATCACTTTCACTCGACACCAAAATGGCAAATATTTATGACCCGCCTGTCCTCCATCCACATTGTTACCAATCGTACCATTCCAATACTTGCATAAAGTTTTCCACTACTTTTCCCAACACTAAATCCACAAAACCATTGCGGCACATCGAGATCGTTGAAGAATTTTACCTTCATTTTCATCGTCCAGTGTCCTATTTACTTTTATATTCCGTTTTTTTTTCGTTTGTTGCTTCCAACTTCAATTCAATGCTTCCCAACGCGGTGTTTTGCGGCAAATCGCGTGGGTGACGATGGTAGAGACCTTCACCGTGTGCAACGATGTTCCATTCCTTGCTTTTGCCTCGGATAACCATGAGCGGTTATCTTGGGACGAGATTTCGAACCGAACCAGTGAAATTGGCCTTGGTTGTACGCCGTGTCGATCGGTTTTACTTTCCAAATGTCACCTTGTTCTCCTTGGTGCAGGGTTTGTGTGTTTTTTTTCTTTGATCCAAGATGGAGTAAACTCTTGCCAGAGGTCAACCATCCGGGCTGTTGTTTTAAGTTGCTAAAAGGGTTTCACTGCTGGTAGGTCTCTGTTGCAGTAGACGCTTTTACCTTCTTCTGTGCCATGTGTACTACTAACACTCTTCAACGTGTTTGTGAATGGCTGTTTGAATGCAGTTTAAACAAGCAGTGATAAAAGTCACACACCGAAAGAATTTCCTAGCACTCTTCTCTTCTGCATTTTTCCCCTTTCTCTTTCGTGGGTTCGTCGTTTCGCCTTCATCTCCATCTCTTACTGATCGGCTGATCGAGTGGAGGTGAAAGCATCAAGCATCTTTTGTGTTCCCCTCCAATTCGAACGAGTCGACGATCGATTGAAACCGATCGAAAGCATAATAATGGCTGCATGTACCACGGTGCCCTCCACCCGGTTACAACAATTACACGATGGAAACCAACGCAACGTGTGCAACAAAATCGCGATTTTTTGGGATGGGGAGGAGAAAAAAAATACACACACACATAAAATTATCAACTCACACTACACACTTTCACACGCCTTCACGGGTGTGAACCCCTTGCGCGAAGAGACACATTTGCTACCCATGACCCACTGGCTTCCTCACCCACCCTGACTCAGTAGACATTGGCGTATACACACGGCGATCACAGTCAATCAGCCACCTTTGCGCCACCATATTGCAACGGGTTTCCTCAATCAAATCGACGAAACAGTAAGCCAAAAGGTAGGAAACAAAAATGCCACCAAACTGACCGACCCAAAGTGTCCAAAAGTTGGGTGGAACTTGGTGGCCGTTCAATTTCTCTTGCGGTTCATCGAACTTCGCTTCCCGCCTTTCTTCACTGTTTGCGGTGGAGATACGGAAGGGGGTCCAATTCCCCATTGGTACACACACACACACACGCAATCATTCAGCCCACGTTTAATTTCTTCTTCCCACCCTACTCTTTACGCTTCTCGTTCGAATTTGTTTGAGAGTATCGAAAATATTACATTCCTTTTCTTTTACACTCTTTCCATCGTTTTTCCTTCTCTTTCTTTCTTTTACTTTTCTCTTCCAAATTTTCTTTTTCTCTCGTTTTTCTCTGTACACTTCTAAATGTTTTATGTTTTATTTTATCCATCTTCCTCTTTTATTTAGTTTTTTCATTTTCTAGTCTTTAGTCTTTTTGTTTTTGCGTTTTTTACACAGTTAAATTTGTTAGCTTGATATTTTGAAAATCAATTTAAAATCAAGTTATAGAATAATAGTTTTTGAAGATTGAGTTTAATTTTTTTAAAATTGCAATCCACAGTAAAAGGCTATAAAAGTGAATGAAATAGAAAGTGTTATTGAACAAAACAACAACATTAAACACAAAAGATTGTTATACATAGCAAAATGATAAATACAATTAAATAAAACAGTATAAAAACGGCTTCAAATACATTTGCTCTTGGTCACAAATATTTCGCATAAACAAACATTAATAAAAAATTAAATATAGTAAAAATACATAGTCTATACTAAATAATTTAATCACCCCTCTAATACCACCCCCAACTAAGTTGTATGAACCACACGAGAGAGCTTTTTTGTAAAAGCTTTTTCACGTCCAAAACAAGAAAAATAAAGAAAATGGTTTATTTTGCTTGTTTTGCTTCATTCCACCATTCACATATCTTCTTGAACGAGATTTTCCATTTCTCATTCGCTTTCATCTAGCCTGCTCTCCCATTTCCCTACATCCAGCAACAGTGCTGCCATCTGGTAGCGGATGGCGGAAAAAGTTTTATCCACAATCTCTCCGTGCCCGTCCAACAGAGGGCGCTCGGTAGGTGAAATCAAAAACTCCACTTTCTCCCAATTTCCACAATGGTTCGTGGCTGGAAAGATGGATTGGGGATTATTTACGTAGACGAAATATTTGTGCCTTTATTAAGTTTTTATTAACAAAATACAAGCGTGCCGCGTTAGCACAACAATACACAACACGACCAATAAAAAAAACTTTCATTCACAGAAAGAAAAAGAATGGAACAAGGATAGCTACAGAATGAAACAAACACGCAGCGTTACAACGTGCAGCAAGTTAGCTTTTCTCGCTAACGGGAATTATTAATCTACAACAGGGAAAACAGCCACAAATAAGGCACCATCCATGATTCCTTCAACCCTCACGGCAAAGGTCAAGCTCAACACACAACAAAGCGTGTACGGAGCGTGCAGGTGTGCTAGAAAAATGAGCGAAAGCATAAAAAAGGCCATCCTTCTTACCAGCGTCGGTGGGCGAAATGTCAAAACAATCGTCCCGCGTCCCAAGTATCGCTCGGTTTTCAACAACAGGGCCAAACATAATGGCCTCGTACCCGGGCCAACGAGAAGTGACTGAAAGTTGCCAAAATATTGCTGCCCCAAAAGCTTACCGCGTTCGGATTGTTTATTTAAACTCCGTGGAACGCACGCCACACACAAAAACATCTGGTTAACGGTGTCATTGTTTTCGGGGCCTAAGCCTTTACGCCTTTTGAGAAGAGAAGGTCCACCGCAACAAAACTGAAACGTTGATATATGAATGCACTTGCCGGGGAAAAAGGGGGAGAGAAGGTTGCTCTTGGTATCTTTTTACTCTTTATCAACAACACCATCCCGAAAAACGCACGATTTATGCGCAAACCTCCCTTTGCGTTTGGTGTGCGGGAATGACCATGCTCGGTCATCACGAAGGCACGCACGAAAGGCCCTATTTTCCAACTGAGCTGGTTGGTGCCAGCTTTTTTGCCTCTGCCGCGCTCGTCTCTTCAAAACTCCCAAGGTCACCACCATTACCCATGCCAACGAAAGGCATTGATGGCGTTAAGGCCACACAAAGTCAAAGTGAAGGCCACCGGTTTGCCTGCTCCAAGTGGGGACTAAGAATAATCCTCGTACCTGGTACAACAAAAAAACGAGACAAAAGCACAAACAGAAAAGGTCCCGTGTTAGAAAGAAACACCGGACCACCCGTCCGCCACCCCATTCGGGTGAACCCCTGGAAGTGAAGGCGCATGATTCGAAAGAAAGGGATGAACGGATCTCGGAACTTCTGGCACTCCACCGATGGGGTTACGGAACAAGGAAAAAGCACCACAACACGCCAAGGATCAATAGCCATGATGGCATAGTGGCAGAGAAAGAGAGAAAAAGAGAGAGAGAAAGAGAGAGAGAGCTTATGTGGGATGACCCTGGGTGGAAGGATAATTATACATATTCTAGCACCGAATGCTAGGCCCGTGCTTGATCAGGTTCAAGTTGGATACTGCACACCTTGCGTTGTCCTTGGTTTGAAAAGTTAATTTAACCGATCCCGGCAATGGTGCTTCCAAGGGTCAAAGCCGCAGCTTTTCAATCACGCAATGTACGGTAAACAATATTTTAAGAAGTTTCAATTTTATAAATTGTCCACCAAAAAAAAATTGTTGATTACGTAAGTTTAATTTGTGAAGTGAACGAAAAGATAATTATATTCATAATATAATATATTGATTTTTTTCTCTAATCAATGTACATGAAAAACAATGTACACAATAAACTTTAAACGTTAATTTAAATACCACGAAAACACGACACGAAAATATTTACCATTTTGATTTTGAAAACACAAATACAGTTCTGTTCAAAATTATAAGATTGAACTGAGTTTTCTGATATAATGAGAATATTGCGAGAGTTATACATCTCTACAAATTATGCCAAAATTTGAAAATATAGCAGGCATGTATTTTAATATTTGATGATAAACTTTGATACATTAATCATGATTAAATATGGTAGAAGACCAAGTATTTTTCATTTTTTATTTTATATTCATTATTTTGCTGCGTCTTTATTATTTCTTAACTGTTCCTTCTTGTTCTAAACTGTGGGATTGGTGATAAGAATTACAGTGATAGTGAGCGGTGATAAGACTTACAGTGATTACTAAAATTTGAACAATAAGCTCTAAACTCTAATACTAAAAAAAGGAAAATTAGGAAAATAGGAAAATTTAAATTATAGAATTAAACAGTGCAATCAATAATTTTGATTCCTTATGAAACTCCATTCACAAAAAAAACAAATTATCGAAAATTATGTTAAAAATTGTTAAAAGTTCTTATATTCTTTTCTTTTAATAATATAATTTTTAAACATTTTTCTATTGTTATGAAAAGACCTGTAATCTGCAACAATGCAAAATAATCTCTTCTTCTACTTTGAAGAACTACAACCTCAAGAAAGGTCTTGGTCTATCAAATCTGGCTTTCCTTGACTTTATTTGCTCGTAACAGGATAGTCAGTTCTTGCTCTGGGACGGTTCGATTGGGATTCGAAACCCGTTCCTGTCTGGTAAAGATCAGCGCCGCTACCACGAACGCCACCGATTCGTCCCAAAATAATAATTATTCCATTCAATCAAAACGTATAACTGAACATTGAAAATATTAAATCAAATATCGTAATAAATATTCTATCCAAACGTAAAATAACATCTGTCACTAAATAATTGTGCAAGTAGATACAAAATTCTCCCATTTTAGTAGTGCCAAAAATACTCTCACTGACGTCATTTATAATATCCACCATTTTTTATAATATTCAAAAAATATTTGCAACAACGGAACAGCAACAAAAAAGTCCCCTTTGAGATGATGTAAAAGAAAGAGAAAAAAAACTTCATCATTTGGCAGATCACATTCGTTAACGCGGACCATTATTAAATACTTCCGCAATCGTATTAGGTGAGACGACATCATCGTCACCTTGTCACGGTGTTGTGGATCGTCATCCTGTTGGCTGCGAGTCGTAAAATGTGCGCGCACCACACGATCTGATCATCGTATTTAACTTGTTCATTAACAGAGTCTTTTGGCACATTTTATTTCTGCATCGCATGTACCATAAGTGATGCACCTTGTGATGTGAATGAATGGAGACGCCTAGTACTTTGTCTTTGTGGGAGAGTTTTAGTATTTCAAAATGGAAGACCTTTTTGGTTGGCCAAAGGACATACTGCAAAATGTATAGCTCTCTTTTTGGAAGGTACTTACCCAAATCTGGCATGGAACTGGACGGTTCCTCATGTCCCCCGCCACCCTTGGACAGCTTCAGCGGTGGCGGTGGAGGCGGAGGCTGCATTGAGGTTACGTGCCCGTGCTGATGATGATTGTTACTGCTGTGTTGCTGCTTGCTGCTTGAAACCGTCGTTGTAGTAGAGGTAGCCTGCGTTGCCGGCTTATAGCTCGGTGCACGCTCGTTCGACACGAGTATCGTGGTCGTTGTCGCGATGCTGCTGGAAGTGTGTGGATGCTGCACTACCGCTACCCCTCCACTTCCGGCAGGTGAAAGGCGTCCATGGTGGGTGGTGGGTGTGGGCGAGTTGCGGCCACCATTCGTAACGATGATGCTGCTGTGTTGCTGCTGTGGCGCACGGTACGAACCACGCGCTGTTCCTTCGTCCAGCAGCATCGCATGGTCCGGACCTGGCCGGTCTTCCTCCTTCTTGACGTCACAGCGACCATCTTCGTGGTGCTGCTGCTGTGGTGGTGTTGTGGCAGGTTGATAGAACCGCCCGTCTCTTATCACGTGCACACCCTGTCCGCCACCACCCACCAGCACACCGTTCTGGACGGGTTGGCCATCATCGCACGGGTGTGCGTGCGCCTTGGATACGATCTGTATCCGCGCCATCATCCGGCCCGATTCCTCAGATGTCCGGCGCAGGGTTAGGGGTGGGGGCGACGGTTGTCGCGCTGCCGATGTCGTCGTCGGAGAAGATATTGTGGGTCCCCGTAGACCAAGGGCCAGCTTGAGCGTTTTCTTCGGTGGCAGATGGGAGACGGGCAGTTGCTGGAGCGTCGACGAAGGTAAGGCTGGCGGTGTGGACGTGGCCGGTGGCCTTGAACCTTCGCTACCTCCACCGGACCGTGCACCGTACACGATGCACTGGTTTTCGCTTATTACGAACGTTCGCACCTCCGGCATGGTTGGCAGCTTCTTATCGTCCGAATCGCTCCCAACCGGACCGGGGTGACACTCGTCCATGACTTCCTGTGACCTTCGTTCGGCATCGTGTGCACCGTTGACGCCATTACCATTCGCCACAACACGTGAATCTTCCGTCTTTATCAGGATCTTCCGTTCCACTCCACCTCCAGCAGTACCACCACCACCACCACCACTGCCACCGTTACCAACACTACGAATGCACTGCATCGTTTGTAAGGATAAATTTTCCACCAAACTTTGCCTAAGTTTTCTCTTAGTTTTAAGTGGAGCACAATGTGTAAAAAAAATCACTACACCGGAAATGGACACATGGTCCAAATTTTATTCACGTGTCCGTTTTACTTGTGTAACGCTTCGTTACAAATCGTTTCACTTGTTGCCTTTTTTTGTGTGTTTTTTTTTCGGTTTAAATTAGCAACCACAAAATAAACAAAAACAAATTCTTTCCTTCTTTTACCATTTGGTATAATTTGCAGATTTTTTCTTCTTTTTATTTTTTTTTCTAATCGCACTTGTTTTTCTTTTTTCTTTGTTAATGAAATTTACTTGCTTGCTCACTAATAACACTCTATTGCTTGACACCGATCGCACGAACACTTACAACAAAGCTAGTGGGAACACTAGCTGGGACGTACGTACACCCGTTTGCACACACTTACACCAGCTCTGCACCCGAATACACTATCATACACGGTTGTAGTAACCCAAGTAGCAACACATTAACGAACATTCAATGACGCACATACACACGCACAGGCACATCGCTCCTGAGCACTCCGTTTCACAACACACTCGTCGGGAGGAGAAAAACAACTGTTTTTTTTGTGTAGATTTGAAGAAATATTCCTTCACCCTCTGTGGGAGCGGTTTTGTTTTTAGTTGCAATAAGTTTTGCATTAACTTTCCAATCAACACAAAAACCGTCTGGCGCACACCCACACACACCTGCACAGTCACATATCCTAGCAACTTCTCCGTGTGGTCGATCCTGGACTGTTGGTGTAAGATGCTGCTAGTGACAGATGACACGGAAGCAGGGATTGGACACAGGGAAAAAAAACAACTCAAGGTCTACTTGTTCACGCACAAATACGCACACACACAAAACTGTTGCCGTTGACAGTAGCAACCAGTCTACACACACTCACGTACACACATTAGTAGGCGGCGGTGTGCTTGTCACTATGTCAGGTGTTGTTGGTGTAGTTGTTTGTGTTGCTACTGTGCGCATTGTTGCTCCGGCCTGCCAGAGAACAGTATTGACGTTTGTAGAACATTTCTGCGAAAAGGGTGTGAAGAAAATAGACGGGAAAAGAGAATAAAAAATTAAGCTACTTTGTTTCACTTTCACTTTTTTTTCAACCACTTTCCCCCCCTTCCCCGCCCCGCACTGGTACCGATTTTCACGGCGATAGATCTCGAACGATGGACGCTGGGATGTGGTGAGTGCCTTTTCGTGTACCGTCGTTCCATTTGACAGCACGTTCACTGCCTTTTTGCGTTAACTTAATTTCTAATCCTTCCAGGGAAAAGGTGCTCATGCTAAAATATTATTCGAAAACAAGTACCACGTGCTAATATTTTTTTTTCTTCTACTCTTCCCGCTACTTACTGCAATTTAATAATATTCGTACCAGGACCGGGTGTTGAATAAACTAAACAAGAGCTATTGCTCAGCAACATTCACCACACCATGGCATTGCGTCCACTGTGGAACGTTTTTCTTGCGTCAACACAACAAATCGACTCAAACGCTCACGCACACACACACACAAACACACTCGGCAGGGGGTTGATTAAGGGAAGAAAGAAGAGAATGGGATGAGGGTGCGGACCGTCGACCGACAATCTCGCGGCCGAGTTCGCTTGTCAAACGCGGCCGAGTTCAAGGTCAACATTTTCGGCAATTCAACTGTACGGTGGCACTCAACACCGACGACAACGATGATGAGTTACGCAAACGGCACTCACACGGTGATTCTTCCGCATTTTCTTCCGCTTCACTGCCGGTAGCACGAGCGAGACAACACTAGCCGAACGGGTTCCCATGGGGCAGGGTAGAACGAGAAAAAGACCATGGCCGTGAAATTGAAACGCGCTTGCTTGCTTGTTTGGTCGGAGAAGGGAAGACAAAAGCGAACGCGGAATACCGGTGGGATGATGAATGGTGATACCCGGCGCGGGCATCGCTCTCTCTCTTTCGCTCTCCCATTTCTGTGTTCGTACATCGCGTTGTGCAATAATAAGGGTGGTTCACTCATTCGCATCGAGTGTGTGAGAGAATGAAGAGAAGAGGGAAAAAAAAGTAAACATTCAGCCAGTTTGCTATGCTAATATGTCAGATCGGGTGGCGATTTATTTGGCCTATTGCCTTGCAAAAAAAAGGAAAAATCCCCCCCTCTCTCTATGTGTGTGTGTGTGTCTGTCAAGCAGTCCGAAAAAGCAGGTTTTGAGTTCTTCACACCCATCCGGCAACTCTTCGGGAGTGGATTCATGCAAATTTCCTGTTACACCCGTTACACCAGAGCGAATGGTATTCCATCGATCTCTGGCAGCGACGGCGGGCATTTGGCGTGTGACGCAGGCTACAAGGCCAAGTTGAACGCGATTGTACGCGGGACAAACCGACGTATGGTGTTCGGCAACCAGTGCTAAAATGCCCTCCCGTTTGTTTGAGTGACCGTACCGCCACCGAAGGGGAGTGTTTGTTGTGTTTCATTTGATCGTGCAGCTTCATGTATTGGTGTCACGTCACCCTATTGCGACGGTGTGTTCAACCCGGAACATTACGCCACTCACGGGTTACCCAATGGCCTACTGCTCGCGCGTGTGTGCGTTTTGTCTGTGTGTTTGCGACCACAATGGCAGCTGTGTGAGCAACCCCATACCGCACTATATAGTCACAATTGGATCTGTTTACATTTAATTAAATTGTGACTTTTTGGGAAGCAGAATTATGTGTTAATTCGCAACATGATTTCATCATTCTCGCTTGTCGTTGCACCCGGTGAGAACTTGCGCTGTTAAAAGCGCATTTCTTCCCGATGCTGGAGACTCCCGAAGCAATAGGGAAGACTACCAAAAAGCAAATAAACCATAAACACGCCAAACAAACACCCTCCACAAGCGGGAAACAAACACTCGAACTCGGGTGGATACGTTTATTTTTTGCCTGTTTAGTAGCTGGTGCATGGATGGCGTCCGTTTGGCCTTGGAGCTGTACGCGTCACGCGCCAAAGCGGCTGTCAAATCCATATGCCGGGCTGGGAAGCGAAAAGCTCCCCCGGTGTGCACAGTCGCACACGGTAACTGTAAATGTGTAATTTAATTGCACTTAAGCATCAGCTAACTGGTAAAAACACACTCATTACATTCGTTTACTAAGCGTTATAATTACTAATAAATTTAGAATTAATATATTTTTAGAAGTTCATACTATCTTCATACTATTATAGATATGTAAAAGACATGCATCAATTGAGGCAAAATTGATGATCTTCTCAAATTAATTTGATAAGACTAAAGTCTCACCAAATTAATTTAACAACTCTGGTAGCTTAAACAGATTAGATCAAATAGTAAAATTGAAATTGAAAGATTCAACGATAGGCTCAGTCTGGGTTAGAATCACGACTGAATCCTGTCCCACATATGCGAAACGAACTGGGTAGAGGATAGTTCCAGTCATTAGTCATGGAAGATACCTCCATATCGACAACGAGTGTAAGAGCCTAAATGAGTTCCAGAAATCTTCCAAATTATTTTACCAAAGTAATATTGTAAAGAAAAAATGTCACAACTTAACATTACTATTCTGAAACTAAATTTATTGATTGTAATAAATTAAACGGATCTTGGTTCAAAAAAGCTTTTAAACTCAGTATAGACTTCCCCATCATTTTATTAATTAACAAATATCTCATCAAATTTGTTGGTGTTTCATGTCATTTTCGTAAAAAAAATTGTAGAAATTACTGAAATTACTATGGCTGTTTAACACAAGATTATTTGCATATCTGAACTATTTCTTCAACGTGATATAAACTGATCTTAATTGATCGTCAGATATTTCCTTGATGCTGGGGGCTTATCGTTGGTCCAGAAATGACAGTACAAGATCTCTTGAGTTTGTAATGTCACAAAACAAAGGATTTCCTCGATTTTTTACAGATACCCTCATAAGATAAAAGCTTTTCAACTTGAAGAATATTAGTAAGAATATTATAACCAGAGTCAAGTTAAAATATCATAACCAAAGAAGAGGAAATCCAGAAATGACAGTCCAAGATCTCTTAAGGTTGTAATGACATAAATTAAAAGGGTTTCTCGAATTTTTACAGATATCATCTTAAGACGGAAGATTTCTAACTGAAAGTATCATAAACCCAAATACTAGTTAGGATTTGCTAGAATTTTAATCTCCACTATGTCCACCTAAACTTCATATGAAGATGTCCTTCAATTAGGCTTGGGTATTAGACCATAAATGTCTCGTGATGGCTTATTAGACATATTTTTACCACGTAACCAGACACCACGAATGAGATTTAGTAGCGTTCAGGTCGTGTGAAGATCGGTCCTACTATCACCAAGGAGTTGTTCGAAGTCGACTTAATCGACTTAATTACGGTAGGCAGTTTGTTGACGTTGTTCTAGTGAAGTTCTGCAATTACTCCAAATTTTTAATTTTATTTTTCCCATCAACATGTTCTTCACCATAGCGTAGATCTCGATAGTGCTGCTGTCCACCATAATCACTTGTCCCGGAACAGAAGATTCTGCGTTTTGTTAACAGTTAACATTTGTTCACGTGTGTGGCCACGAGGAATAAACTTAAATGTGCCGTAAGTTCAAGAACAGTGATCCAATCACAGATCAGGTGCCTGAATCGATCACACATTGATCTAACTTTTCCTCTTAATTGACACACTATTGATCAACACACACACACACACGCACGCACGCGAAAAGGGCACGTTTGTACTCGAACCGAACCTTTTCCCGTGTGGCGAACCGAAATAGAACCGGTGAGCTCACGAGTGACCGGGGCACCCACCCATACCGAGATCATGATTTCCGATACCAACACAAGCACGGCACAACACAATCCGGGAGCGAGCGCGGGAGAACGAATTCTATAAAAAGACACGGGAAGCGATTTTCATGGTCAACATTTCACCTTGAATACGGTTTATTACTTGCCACTGATGGCGTTGATTATAAAATGTATTTGACATTGTTGTGCCCGCCTGCCTGCCTGTTCGCTGGAGTGTCACAGCACGCGGTACCTTATCAAATGCTGTCAACGCACACCGATTCACACCGAAAATGCGCGACCATGTACACCCGCGTGTACGTACGTGTACGGCTCACGTTGATAATGGTTATCATCGGGGTTTATTCAATAAATTTCACCTCCACCACTCCCGCGCAATTCACTCACGAACCGTTTGTGCCCGGTGGTGGCCAGGTTGAGGTGAAGCTGTACCTCGAGAATTGTGTTGTTACTGCCGAAATAGTGGACCGTAAAATACGTCCCGTACAAAGAGTGGCTAACAAACAATTCCCCAACAAACGCACCAACGATACGGGCATCGGCACAGAAAACACTTCTTGCTCAAACTCCCCGTTGGTTTGTGCCATTCTTCTTGCGTGTTGTGTTTTCTTCTTTAGCGGCCAACATGTTTTCTTCCGTTTCGCTTTCGCACCGAACACCGAACCCGTGGTTTTTTTTGGGTGCTCACTCACTCACACGACCGGGGAACGAAAAATGGTTCGGGGTTCTTTTTCATCTTCTGCTGCTCCTTGTTCTTGTTCACACGCGGCGGCACCGGGTCAAGGCCCTGCCGGAGCAAACTCAAGGCCAACGCCACAAACACGACAAAACGCGCCACTGATCTTGGGGAGGAAAAACACACTGACACGCACACACACACACACATATACACAGCGAAGTACGATGAAAGTAGGCAGAATGGATGACGGAGAGACAGAACATAATAATAATGTCGAGTAAGTCGGTGTGAGTCTGGGATGCCCTAGTGTTATCCCGATTTTTTGTCCACTGCCATACAGAAACGATATAAAGATTCCCGTTTTTTGTGTTGTTGTTTGTTTTTGACACAGCTGTGATATTCAGGTGGTACTAAACAGTCTCCTACAGCTTACTAAAATACATTGTACTAGAACATCCCCCCCGGGTTTGTTGTATGTATACTGCAGTCGATATTCGATTCGATAACTTTGATGCAGATTCGCAGCATCCCGATTCGGTCGCTATGACGCGTTGGTCTACAGTCACTAAACATTCAACAAACATTCAATGAGCAAAACTGATCCTGGTCTACGCGCTCATTGAACAACGAGCAAGCTAACGAGCTTTCAAATCGACAGAATGGCGGTTGGTATAGATTCAACATAGCCGCAGAAAAAAATGGAAACTGCATCTCCAATTTACGTCCGTTTTGGTTGTTGGAGAGCACCTCCGCTGTTGATATTATTTGAAAAGACCCCGAAAAACACAATTTCTGGAAGAAAATTCAATAATTAATGACGATTAAACCTCTGCAGTAGGAGTATTTTGACAGTTGCTATTCTTCTTTTCCTTTTTGTTTTCCATCTTCGAAATGTTCAATGAGCAAACCGAATCGAAACAAACTGGTTTGTTTTTCATTGAGCAAAAATGTTTATCGAAAACATTTTCCATACGATTTGACACTGTTTGTTGAATGTTCAGTGACTGTAGACCAACGCGTGAGTAACTCGCGATCATTATTTGTTTGACATTTCAAGCTGTCAAGTGAGATGACAGTTTTTCGCAGATAAATATTCCAGTGCAACCGTGTACGTGCACAACACTTTGTAACAATCAAACCCCCGATCGAGATCGAATCCCGGACACTCAGCTACCTTTGTCTAGTGGTGGCAAACAGCTTGTCGAGGTGCGTATTAGGGTTTAAACCATTGAAACGAGAATGTCGTGAAAGAAACCACGCCAAACACCACTGATTGGGTCACAAAAACCAAAACAAAAAATAAACAAACACGCACACACGCGGCTAAAGAACAAAAAAAACCCCACCGGAACAGAACTCTATCCGACGTGACACCGACTAAAGTCCGTCAGAGCCCGCAAACGTCAACCGTGTCCAAGCCATTCGAAAGATTTCCCTTAACTGATTTCGCTTTCATTCGGCTTGAATGCGTGATGTTACCCTCCGGTACGATGGCAAACCGGCAACAACGGCGCACACCGACTCCCGTGCGCCTGTATATGTGTGTGTTTGTTTCGGTTCTCGAGTACCACATCGCCAGCATTTCCAACCCCCTTCTTGTGGCCACCCACAAACAACCCCGCGCTGGGTTGTGAAGGGCTGGGTTCCTGGGTTCTCTCTCTCTCTGTCTCTCTGGTTCTGGTTCGATCTCTTTGTTTCTCGTATGCGGGTCGGGTCTAGAACTTGGTGGCGTTCGTTCCAGTGCGAAGGGGGCCCGGTTTTCCCGTTGCGTTCTTGTTTTGTTCAGGGGATGGGAAGATGCATCTCCTTCTTGCGCTCTGCTGCACATGCGGCGCATGCGACGGTTGGGATGATGTTATTTTTTGTTCGTTTCCTTTTCCCACTGTTTTGGCCGCTTTCTCGTACGTGGTTCTACCACGGAGGCTATGGCTCTTTTCGGTACCGTGTCGATGCGCTGGCTCCCCAGCTTTTCCCCGACGTTCAGCAATACACACGGATTCTCTTTTGCTCCTGCAAACAGTGAGGGACCGTTTTTAGCGTTACGATTGGAATGCTGGGGATACCAAACCGTATACTAACCCGAGATTCGGATCAGACCATGGTCGAATAATCAGGCAGCACGGATTAAAGATGCATTTGATTTTGTTGATAGCAAAAAAGTAGTTATAATGTATCTTGGGGCCTCAATATAGTTTTGAACTTTCGTAGTTGTAAGTCTGTATTTTGCTTTGCGGTTTATTATTGGAAAAGATATCTGTAGTTTTTGCCTACTATATGTCACGTTTTGTCTACTATAATCACGTTTAAAACTGTCAGTTTTAGCAGCACGAATATTCCGAAATTCGGTTCAAGGGTGAGCCCGGATAAACGGAACACAACTGCAGTAAATGTGACAGTTTAACTTGCAAGAGATAAGTAGCATAAATGCTATATAATAATGATTAACCGTGCTCATCGGGACTCGAACCGCATATAAAATAATACTAGAAACCGAGAATAAAACGAGTAATAGATATATCTACTTTTGAAGATAATTGTTAGTCTATAATATTGTGTTTTATACAAATGCACTGGTATATTTTACTTGTTGGTTTCTGTTGTAAAAAAAATCTTTAATTTTTGCTGTAACTTGAGCATATTAGACGATAATCCGACATACGGTTAAATCGCACCCGGATAATCGGCGTAACTGCATTTAAATTTGACATTTCGAAAGACGTTTATTATTTTTTAATGTAAGTACAGAATGTGTTTATTACCAGAAGAGTACGTACGTGAAGATCTGTGGACTTTTTATCTTTACTCATACAAATTCTTCTGTTTTAATTCCACAAATACAAATACGAAAAACAAAAGATTGTGCAAGGATATATTTGGACACGTACTGTTTTCCAATGATACTTCACTCTCTCATTAATTCGACACTCTCTACCGAACTCTCTCCATTACTCGAATGCTTTACTCACACTCATTTTCCGGCCGGTTCGGCGACTTCGGCAAATGTATCCTGCCGGGGTCCCTTACCTACTCACCTACTGCCACTGCCAGTTCCATTTTCCCAAGCACCTGTTACCGGGTTCATCATCATCTTCCGTTTCGTTGCGCTTCAGGACGAGACTGGATACGCATACATGTATGTGTGCTTATGGTAGTAGACGATACTTTCCACCCATGACCCTTCGGAGGATTGCACCCAAATCCCGATTATGCTGGCTGCACTCGCTTATACTGAATGTTTGTGTGTATTATAACAGGACACGACTGCTTCCTTGTGTTCGCTTTCCCAGCCTTAGTGTGTGCGCTATCCTGTCTAGGGTGATTTATTTTTTTGGTCCAAGTTTTCCCACTCCCGGTGCGACGATACTGCACACAACCGCACGATGCATTCGGTCACCAACACATGCTCGCCAGTATCGCGATTCGGAATCGCGAATAATCGGGGACTCTCTTTCCGGTTTTGTTCCCTCTGTACCGGGTTCGGGAAAATGGCAGGAAAAGCCGAAAGGATGGAATGGGGGCCAACGAACGTCGATGACGACGACATCAACCTGCCCCCGTGCCTAGCACTACCGCCTGTATCTCTCTCCACTTGTGAACAATTATCCTTGCGGCAGACAAATCCTGGAATGGGAGCTTCGCGTTAGTTTTTTTCTCCTTTTCAGTGTTTGCCAGGAAATGCCACCTAAACCAGTAACTTGCTTCCTTGTTCCAGACACTGGCTAGGAAATGGTGTTTGGTTGTGTGTTGTTGCATTTTTTTTTCGTTGTTTTGTTTTCCTCTTCTATCGTCCGACTCTTTTGCTGTCGCTTGTTTGCTCGCTATTATGTGAGCCACACAATTATGCTTCCAACCACTGGACACGGCCTACAATAAGGATCCTCAAGAGGTGCTCCAAAAACTGATTCAAAGAAAGGAAGAATTATTATGCAGACAGGAGAGAGAGAAGAAGAAAAAAACATCAACTGCACACAACCGGTACCATCTTGTGGGGATATAGAATTTTGCTTCAATTTTGGAAGGGTTTGTGTGTGTGTGTAAATTTGTATTATCCCTATTTTAGTTGTTCTGGATGGTTTTTTACTATTCTAGTCTACCCTGGCACAGTGAAAGTGGTGTAAATTTTGTACCTACCATTGAAGTTTTTCAAGTATAAATCATTTAAAATAGATCCTATGTAAAAAAACCGCCTAAATGTAGGCAATTATACAACAAAACACTACTATTGGAGTGTTGATCGGAATATATATTTAGAATATTAATGTATCTAAAACATTCCACTCAATGAGCGTTTTGTTCAGAACCTTTTCAGAAGAAAGAAAAGTTTAATGCAACTAAAATAGAATTATACTGTCGTTTCTTCAACCCCACGTTACTACCGAAACGACCTTCCCTAACAGCGTTGATTACGTTTGACGGTTTAGTTAGCTATCGAAACTATGTTTATCGATCCATACATTAGGCCAACGTCCACCGGTGACTACATTACGTGGCACAGGAAAACCTAAGGAAATCGTTCGGAAAGGGCAACCCGGTACGGTATATTCACCCGCGCGTTAACCTTACCCGAACCCTTGGCGAAGGTTGAACCGAATACAACACTATGAGGGTGTTACTTTTTTTTTGTTTTCCTTTCACCTTCTTAACCATCTCCACCGTCATAGCGAGCAACTGTTCACATGCAAATCGAACCAATAGAATAGTGGCTGTTTTTTCCTTCTTATAAATAAAACAAGCGGAAATGAAACTTCTCCAAACTGTTTGCAAACTGCAACTGTAAGGGGGCAAGTGCAAGGTCAGCAATGTACGTCATCTACGCGTAGGATAGACGGATAGATCTTCGTCCGTTTCCGTCACCTAACGCCTCGCATTGATGTTTCAATCAAAGAAGAAAGCTGACAACCGACAACTACGCGATCACGTAACCTTGTTAGTGGAGCGTCACGATCAGCATCTTTACACTCCTGCCCGACTACGACGTTTAGTCGTGGCTCTAGTTTAATAAACTCGTTTGACAAAGTTTTTTTTCTTTCGTATCCTCTACTCCCTTTCGTGCCTAGTGTTTGTTAGTCTCAAGTGGTCACATTGTGTTGCGGTGTGTGCAGTTGAGATGCAATGTGAAATGTGCAGTAGTAAGCGTAATCGGGTCCAGTCGATCAACAATGGAATTGAACGGGTTGTGTTGCCCTCCACCGTACACCACTTCGCTTTTAGTGACAGTATTAGAATGATGCAAAGAGTCGTGTGCAGCAAGAGCAAGTTGAGGGACACATCAACAGCACTAAGAAGCTTAAACAACTTTGTGAGTGACTTATTCACAAGATTTCGTTCAGAGAGCAGTTGTTGGAGTTATTTTTTTTAACTTAAAATTTGCAATTTTTTTGTATAATGTAGTTAAGTATTGCTTTATTTACAAGTCTCGCCATTTTACAATAATTTCTGATGTATAAATCAGGTTTTTTTTAGTAACTCATAATATACTACCTCCAGTAAGTCCCACCGTGTAAAACTACGTATTATAACCTTATATTTGTGTAACAAAAAGAGACGATCCTTTCAGAACTTATTTTATATAGGTTTAAAGGTTTAAAGTTTAAATTGGAATAGAAAAAGATATCGATCTGATAAACTCGAGAGCTCGCTCTGATAAACGGAGAGATCCCAACAAACACAGAATCATTGACACGATCTTACCTAATGCCCAACGTTTACACGAACCATGGACTACGACATGTTGTTGTTTTGCTACCATACCCTTCCTCTCTCCCTCTCCTTCTCTCACGTTCTTACTCGTTGCAATCACACACATACACGCCGGTTCTACTATGCACATTGCACATTGCAACACCTCGCCAGGTACACGTTTTACCGTTATGTCGCGTGGAAAACCTTGACGCGCCAAACGCCGATCGCCGTCGCTATATTTATCAACTCGCCGATTCCGATCACCAGCACGCGCCTTTCCGGCAGCACTACACACTCTCACACGCAGCAGGCGTTGATGCGAGCAAAAGCGATAGCGCTGCAGCAAGCGATTGTTGGTTGCGTTAGAATTAGAACGCGTAGCGGGTTAAAAAAGAAAAAGGGAAAGTTTCCTCGATCTCCTCGCGCCGCAGGCGCTTAGACGAAGCTGCCTGCTGGATTGCGCGATCGGCTTTTGGGGCCGGTGCAACTCGTTGCAAACGCTGTGGCCGGACGCGTGTAAGATCTGGTGAGCGTACGGTGGTTGAAGGTCGCCTAGTCGAAGCCCATTCGTGAATGAGTGCGCAGAACCGTAAATCTTCCCTCGGCCCTCGAGCCTGTAGTTCGATGCGTCTAACGGGGGTTTTTTAGTGTGTTTGTTTTCATGGCTTAAACCCTTTTTTTCGGCTCCTGGGTTGATGTCTCCTCGGACGAAGTTGCTGACGCAAGAATTTGGGTCTTCTGAAGGTTGTGTGTGCTTTTTTTTCTACATCATCGTCTGTTTTTCTGTCTGCCATTTCGGGTTTCAAGGTTTAAAAAGCATTTAACGGTGACGTGAAACGAACGATCGTTTAAGAATTCGCCGAACGACTAATGGGGTGATCATTAAACGGTTTTCGGTCGGTTTGAGCGAACCTTGAAGATCCTCAGGGATGTGTAACGATCTTATTCCGGAACCAGGTCATTTTGAACTGTTTGTTGGCAAAAATAGCTTATACTCTTAGTGCTCACTATCAATTGAAATGAATTTAACTTTAACTTAGAACTTTGCCCATAACACGAAAGAAAAACACTGTTCACAGTGCTCTGGGTGAATCGAGCCGTTCATTCACCGCATTTCAGCAATCGTCTGCCCTTCTGTGCGCGTATCCATAATTCACCAATTTCGTCTTCTCTCGCTCCTGTGAGGATACGCCGTTACGCACACTGGGCCTACACCGATACACAGCCTTAGGGTATTGGCTTGTATGCGTGTGCAACATAATTGCACAGCAGCGCGGACACGTAACGATGTGAACGATGGAGCAATGGCGGCCACTACATGAAAGTGCTCTTGTTTTCCAGCATTACCATCAGCGCCTTGGGTTCTTTCAGTTTTTCCTCATACCGATGTCCTATTTCGAGGTTTTTGGGGAGAGTAAGAGCTGTAATAGCCAAAACGAGTAACTAGCATGAGTGAGACGATGACGTCCCGGAAGAGATATTGGTGGAATCGGGTTCTATGCAGTATTATATCCATCTTGCTACTCCACCACATCTTGACTTCGTTCTTACGAATCTCCACGAGCCTTCCCAAAACTCTTTTGAGTAGGAAAAAGTTGGTAAAAAAAAATATTGGATATCAGCTTTGAAAAAGCACTGCTAAATGTCTCCAGGATGATTACTTCCTTTTGCGTTCTAAAGAATTTCTTGAACAATAGCGCCCCCTATCTGGCTGTACGTTGAATAAAAGCAAGCGAAATATTACAAAATACATCACCCGACGCAGACAGACCTACGGTGTGAGGGGTCCTGTTAGGGCCTCGGGTAATGCAGACAGATGCAGATGGTACAGAACAGGAGCAAGTTCATCACAAAAACCACTCGAACGAAGCGACCGAAGCAACGGGTGACGAAAATGGGCAGGAAGGCCCGTTTTTCCCTGGCCTATGTAAAAGTAGGTCTTTGGGTTGGGGTTGCAAACGCCGGTGCGTTTGCTTCGACCGTACGTGAGCAGAAGCCAGTAACAGCAGTGGACGGAAAGGCCTAACAGTAATAGTAGCCACCGTATACTGAGCAGGAGGCGAGCTGAGTAATCACCAATTCCGGAACAAGTCTTTCCAAAACACCTCTCCCCCCTGATCTCGTCCGCCATGATCGAGTGAAGAAAAAAAACCTAAACTAGGGATATTGCCGTCATCAAATCTCATTCCAGCTTTTCGATATCCTAAAAGGCCGAAGTGTGGTTGAAACCCGTTTCTGCAATAGAGTCACAATCGGTTTGCGTTTTGAATACCGCCGGATATAAAGGACGTTCGATGGAAGGAAGGAAGGTGAAAAGCGCAACTCCCTCCCGGTATTTTCTTCTAAACCAAATAGGGTAGCGGACATAGAGTGCTGCAGTTTTTGGTGCTTGTATTGGTGCGTCTAGTATATAGGTATAGACATAGAGAGAGTCTGTGTGTGTGTGAGAGAGAGAGAGAGAACAGTGCACAAGGGATAAATAATCCAGACTGCTGGACCGGGCTAGACCAGACGCCGACGGACTGCTCTCGGAAAGGGCCTGTTTCGCGAGTGCGCATGTTTCGTATGTCCTTGCCCTTGGTACAGGTTCATCGTTCACCGGTTTGCCGGGAAGTTGTCGCGAACTCTCCGTGTGTTGTCTACGTAGGGGGGGGGGGGGGGGGGGAGATTTTTTGTTGAGCATTTACGGACGAGACAAGAGAATGTTGCAAAATTTGCAAACAAAAACTAAAAAACGACGGTCCAACAAGCGGATGGAAGCGTTACCATTTGTTCTCATTTCAATTGTCTGACGATATTTCACTTCGATCGAATTATGCGATGATGTGATTCTCCATCTCATGCATGTATCTTCTTCATCGGGGTCACGTAGTAGGGTAGACGTCTCGACAATAACGTCTAAATGCACACCCGTCCTTTCGGGTTCATCTTTCCTGCGTTGCGAATAGATCGTCCGATCGAGACGCGTTCGTGTCGATGCCCTCGCTAGGATGTTCCATGTCTAGTACTGTGCCGACATCTCGCAGGTGAAGTGATCCATTCCCGGCTCCGGTGTGATATGAACTAATTTCTCGACCCATTAGCTTTCTCCAATCATCTTAGCTAACTGTCACATTCTAACGTTGTTTGTACGAAGTAAAAAGAAAAATGTGTCCCAATGGAAGCTTCTCGACGTCTCGAGACTCCAGTCAGTCAGACCAGGCAAACTGGGGATCCAATCGACCGATTGTCCGGAACTGTAAATGGCACCGTAAAGAGCACAGGGCACGTCAATAACCGAAATCTAGGTGGCTCGTCCTGCGCAGACACGGAATACCCCGACCACTTGGCGATGGTGCTTGCGTTCGCAACTGCCACGGTTAGGTGGTCAATGGCAGACAGACAGACGACGACCTCCCATCGCCATCATCCCGTTACCCTAATCCATGGACTCTTCGTGTGGGTGTTTATTTTTTGTTACGGGAAAATGTTTCAGTGTTTTTTTTTGTTACGAAAGAAAAGCGCATCCGGTCAACCTGATTATATGGCCGTTCACAACGAGCCTCCATGCGAGAGTTTTGCTTAACTTTTTTTCGTGGCAGCTCGTTAACTGGGTGCAACCAAGTTCCAGTTCAGAGCCACTAAATGAGAGAAAGATTGGAGAAGAGTACCGGTGGAGCGAGTGTCGGTACATAACACTTGCAATATAAATAATGTGCTTGATGGCGTTTTGGTAGAGAGCAAACTGTTCGTGGAGCAGGACAACAATAATGGGGAAGCGTAAAATTCAACGTTACAAACCAAACATCCTCCCATCCGAGTTGTGTCCTAGTTACGCTGGAATTGGACTACACAAGAAGCGCACCGCTAGAGGGCGCTTCCGGACGTATTTCACGGTAAACCACGTGGCATACGTCACACAAACCGGAACGGGAAGTGACACTATATCGGTCCGTTCGGCCGCACCTAGTCACAAAATGGTTGATGAACTTCGTCTGCGACCTGTTTATTCGTTGACTCCTTGCGCATCGAAATGGTCGCGAATGTGTATCAACATTTTCTTTGTCACTACGAACGGACAAAGGTCGACGAACAGCTTCGGTGGGGGGGTGGCAATTGTTTGTGATGATGGGCTTGGGTTGAAAGATGTTTTTGGCCGAAGTGAGTTCAATAGCATACCGAATTCATCTTCACGGAGGCTGTACGCGCAAAGGCTGAGGTGTCGATGTCCTTTTTTTCGTCTCTCTCTCTATCTCTCTCTGTACACGCTGACGAGCAAATGATGAAAGCGTCCGGTAGAATGTCCGGAATGGAACAGCCCGAGGAAAACTGCGGAAGAGAAAGCTTTGTTCTTGGTGTCGAAAAGTTGGAACGGAAATGGTCCCGCAGCAAATAATTCTGGCTAGACAAGATAAGCTCGCGGTGATGGAATCGCCTGTCATTGCAAAATATGGCGCGGATTGGTTTTTGTTTGTACAGCATTGACGTTCACATCACGTTCTTATTTAATGTTTTATGAGTTTGATCAAGTAATATTTTGAACGAAGCTAATAAAAATGTAGTTTCTTTATAATGAGCTACAGTGGAAATGTTTAATAAACTCCAAATAAAAAAAACACAAACAAAGAATAAGAATTTTGACTTACCAAAGTCAAAAAGGTGATGACATGCTCACTAAACAAGAGCAACGACTTGGCGAAGAGGGTTCGTCACCTATTTGGTCTTTGTTTGCTGTGGATATACTATCTCGGCTACAGTATTGCTTTATGTGTGATGGTAAATAAGGAAAAGTGTGAAACTCTAGTAATGGTGTCAGAAAAATGTAGCTTATGTATTGTTTTCCTTACATTTTTGGTTTTGTTTTTAGGTTGTTTTAATTGTTTTTATTTGTTGCATATTTTAAAAGATAACTTTTCATTATTTGAATGGAATCTAAAACATTTTTATACTACAAAATGAATGTGAATGAGTTACGATTTGGGAGACTAGGAAAAAAATGTATTGTATAAATTGCAAAGACGAAATATGCGAGGTAGATGGAATCGCTGTATAAATACTGTTTAAAAGTTCCGAAAACTAAAAGATAGGTTTTCTACAAATTTAGCCCAACTAGAATGCTTATTTTAGTTATTCAATATTTGGTGAGATGTCACCCAAAAATACTCATTTCAAAAATAATTTTAAATTTGTACTAAGGCTGCTTGTTTCATTATCAATATTTAGATCAGTTTTAGTATATTTTTTTCAACTTCAATTAAAACTTTTAAATTCCTTTAACCTTTTCAATGGTAGAACAAAATTTGCTAAATAAAAGCAAACTTTTCAATTTTGTGTATATTCTTTTTTACATGCTTCAAAACTTTATGCTACAATTGTATTTTTTTACTTCAAAAAAGAGCATTACGAAAAGTACATCGAAGCAAAACGGAAAACACATCGACCAAGCATGGTACTTAGCGATCATAAACCCCTTGTTCTTCAGCGGCCACACATTAACCCTGGGCGGAGAGGGGGGACCTTCGCCAAACTGAAGATGCAATCGGTTCACCTCCAACCAACCAAACAAGCTAACCGTTCGCATAGAACATCCCAACACCGGGGCTGGGCTTCGTTCTTCACGCGCGCGTATGCAATGACCTCCGTGCTGGAGCAATCAACTCTGACGAGTCGATGCTGCCCGCATACGTTTCATCGCCCGATTCACATGCCGAAGGGCATTTATGCTGGTTCTAAGTGTTCGAAGCAACGTCCACCCGGCCCATCTCACGCCTTAACCCTTTTCCTTTTGTTCCGTTTTGCTCCTGCCTGTGGTAAGTTCTGGCTCCGGCAGCAGACCAGCATCGAATCGGCGATAGTTTAGCGAATGTTGCAAAAAGACACACACGAGGGAAGTTGTGCGTTGCGTGATTGCTGGACTGATGCGCCACGGATGATGAGTGTCGGGCACGGTGGTTTTGTTTTTACACTCGCCTCGCTCACACGCCATTGCACCGCAGACGCGGAACTCTGGAGCATAAACATTGGCCTTCGCTGGCATTTGTTTTCCATTTCTTTTGTGCCGGCCGTTTCTTGATGGTGCATACTTTTGTGTTGGTTTGCCATTTTTCCTTTCACGACGGGATATAATTTTATCTTCATGTGGGCTTAAGGGTTAAGATGTGGAAGCTAACAAACGCGCAAAGTTGGATCGAATTGTAAAGAAAGTATGTTTACACAAAAAAAACCTACAACAAACTAACAGGAGATGACTAAAAACTGTGCAAAAAGAATTTAAAAATAAACCGATAAATATAATAAATAAATATCAATACAATGCTCATTCCGATTTTACTCTGAGAAATTCATAAAACTTATTTGAAGCAGTTCCATTTATACTGTTTGATTGACGTGTTAAATCGAGGTAATTTTATTGTTACCTAAATCCTAGAAAAATATATTAAATTAACATTACAATCTCTCTCTGATACTATCTCCACAATATTTTTTTAAATTATTAAAATAAAGCACAAAACAAAAAAAATCAATTAATAGCAGAAGAAGCATATAAACATTTTAATATTAGCATAAAAGATTAAAATTCCTGCATAATCCATAACAGTCACAAATACGGCGTGCAAATAATTACGGCTAGATGAGGACAAAACAATCATTAGAGTACGTCATACGTCCAACCAGTAGTCTGCGCACTGGTGAATCGCAAAACTCATCCCACCTGAAGGCCAAAACGATGGAAAATCAGCAACGCGAAACATCCACAGAACACGAGAAAAGTGAAGCAGGAAAAACGGCAAGAATCGGGAGAACATTAATGAGAGGTTGGTTGGGTTGGGTCGGGAATGTCGGGAACGGTGAGCTGATGTTATGTTTTCTCTCTCTCTCTCTCTTTCACTCTCTCCCACTCACTACTCTGCATCTTACTGGATTGCAATGGAATAGGGTGCCTTCCCATCTTGTTCATCGTTGTGTCACGCTGTCTCGCTTCAGCTTGGGCCAGACGTGTTTGGGGTGGAAAGGAAGAAAGGAAGGAAGTTGCCACGTTCCAAGGTCAATAGACTTTCCACCCTCGGTGGAATCGACACGATTCCGGACGAAGGTTTCGCATGTACAAGGGTTGTGTTCTGTGTGGTAGTGGTGTGTTTTTTTCCTTCTCTTTCGTTTTGTTGTGTTTCGTTTTCCTTTCTTTGAACTTGTTTTGATGTTTTGTCTTTCCATTTGTTCTCATTAGTGTTTGATTTTCCTTTTTCTTGGAATGTGTTTCTTTGTTGTTTTGTTGTATTTTCATTAAGAGTTGTTTGTTTCATAACAATTTTTACTACTTTTTATATAAAACCCCTTTTTTCTTTACAAAGCGGTACAATTAATAATAAGAACTAATAATAAATAATATTAATAAACAAAACAGCAAATAATAATAGAAATAGAAAGGAATGGAAATCAACCATACTTTTTAAAGAAATTTGTGAAATAGTTCAACATTTTCTTTTGATTTCCTTTGGCTCAACATTTTGTCTTTTCCGGTCGAACGTTTTGGAAGTTTCAAAAACTCACACACTGCAGGGATTCGAGACGCGTCGAATCCGTAGCACCCGAAATGTGTCCTGAATCCTGAACCCTGTCGGATGCCTGCGTGCATTTTATCGATTATTTTCCCGAGTCCTGTATGTTCCCGAGGGACATTGCGCCATCAAGCAGAAAGTTATAGTAGCTGGTGTCTGTTTCTTGCGGTGCGAACGAGAGAAAACATGCGAACAACGTATTCCAATATGGTTGATGGAGTATACTCTAGACGGTGGAAAATGTTGTACTCGGTGGAGAGAATACCGGAAAAAGCAACCCCCTTTACCCACTGGAAAGGGATTCGTCTCCATTTTGTGTGTGTGTGTGTGTGTGTGTCGATTTTTTTTTCTGTTTTCGTCTATTTGTTCTTCCAGCGATTGTCCTGCAGAATATAGTGAGCTAGCGACCGGGTTGTTGTTTTCCGGCTCGGTCCTTGGCCTCCCTCTCGATACAAACGCCTGGTTTGGCGGAAATTCGAAACGTCTGACGGCCTGTTTCGAACGGAGATGAATGCCGCTTGTAGCTCGTTTGATTTTGGGACACAGTGGAGTGAAAAAATGTAGGTGCAATCGACAAAAAAACTTGTGTTTCTTAAGCCAGATAAATTACAACTCAACTTTGGAACGCAACGCCCAAAAGTATGCAAATTTATGCTTTCATTTGCTCCTAAAAATGATCATAAAAATGCAGATTGCATACTTGCAGGCAAATTGCTCCCAAATGCATATCCAACCGTTGTTATGTCAAGAGAAACATATCATGATTTCGGAACCCGACTCACTTGCAACTCCATCACCGTTCATTTATCGCTAAGAAGCGGTTCGGCACTTCACTTTACAGACTCTTATTTGCTGCACCCAAGGGTTCGTGGGTCATTCATTCGCCGGTGAAGCACCCTCTTGTGCAGATAACGACGTCCGTGCCGACGCTTCCTACTGCTCCGAAGCTCATCCGCGAGTCTATCGTTTTGAAAAAGGCTGCAGCACAAATGACATGCCTGTTTCCTGGTGACGTGTCGTAGGGATAAAGGGAAGGAAAAAAAAGCCGTAGCTCCATTCTGCTCTTTGGAGAAAATTGCGGAACGAATGTACGAGTGCATGTGGCACGGGGATCAGGTGCAAAGAATACTCAGTATGTGGACAATGGCCAATGGTGGACGTTGAACGGCGAATGTTCGTGACTATACAAGGAGTAATGCACTAACCTTTAAGCCATGAAAACAATCACGGATAATGGAGTTAAATGATTTTACGATTGAAATTCCGAAACGAGAAGCTATTTTCATTTATTTATGATGCGAAGGCTCTTGAGTCTAGACGGTTTGTTAAATTTTTCGGAACCTATCACATTATCCACTATAAAAGAGTGAATATTTTTGGATTGTGTAAAACTATTTTCTTAATTAAAAAAGTTTCATTTCACTACATTTTAATAACTGTTCTCAATTAATATGGGTATTTTTTTTTTGGTTGCAAATCAAGACCTCGTTACAGTCTTGATTGTATATGATGAATGAATGAGAGGGTTAGTTAAGGACGAATATTTACGACACACTAAAGTGCCATAGAAATAATGACCAAAAACCCCCTTTTCGCGCGAACCATTTTTGCACAATAAATAGCAGGCACGGAATCGGAAGTCTGAATGCAAATTTCGGTTGAAAAATCACGTAAAAGGAACACCCCGGCGAGAATGAAATGAGAAGGAATTTTAGCGAAGTTGATGATTTTTTTTTCTTCGTTTGCTCCTTTTTAGCAAAATGTGTGTCCTAGCATTATTTCGGGTAGGAATGTTTCCCCCCTTTTTTTTGGTTTTATATTTTTCTACATAACAGCAATGGGGGAAAGCAAACGTTCCAAATAAACCTGTCCTGTTTTATGTTTTTTTGCTTGATGTTTTATGCCACTTTTGGTTGTCACCGAGTGTTTTTTTTTAGTTTGTTTTGTCCATACATCACGCCATATTGAGCACGTTTTCCGTGATGAAACGTTTTGATGCGATTTTTGATTTTTGTTTCTCTCTCCAAGAAATTTGCTGGGCCCTACTGCTAGGGTGTTTAAAAAAAAAGATATTTTTTTTAAAGTAGATTGACATAGGGGAAAAGGAAGATTTACAAAAAT
Organism: Anopheles funestus; assembly: GCF_943734845.2. Classification (NCBI taxonomy): domain Eukaryota; kingdom Metazoa; phylum Arthropoda; class Insecta; order Diptera; family Culicidae; genus Anopheles; species Anopheles funestus. The sequence goes on along the minus strand of NC_064599.1, from coordinate 69,263,476 downwards.
GTATTATTTTATTTATACTTTGTTTTTATTTGTTTTTGATAAACCATTTAAATTGTAGAAATAAGAAAAAATAAATGTTGTAAAACTTAAAATAATTTAAATAAACTTATAGTTACAGTCCTTAATATATCTAGAACACTGTTTATTATTCTAATTATAAATGACTCAATTGAAGAGATAGACAAGTGTACAACAAATTTATATCAAACTTATAACTAAGGTTTTTTTTTGCCAAGAACGCTGAGTCTTGGCAAATCATAACACAATAAGTTCGAAATTTATAACACATTTAAAATGATTGCAAATATATTCAAATGTTTTTATTTCTCTTTTGTTCGTGTTCTCAATATTACAACTGCAAGTAATTAAAAAACTACTTAGCAAAAATAAAATAAAATAAATGAGATTTCGTGTCGTCATCCATACAATTTCATATCACAGTGATCAGACGATATTGAACGAAATAAAATGTTTTCAATGCGCATGGAGAAACTACTAAAAACCTAGAAACAAATTGTAAAATAGATAAATTAAAAAAAAATCACCATTAACTTCTATATTGTTACATTGGAGGAGTTTGCATGAAGCAATTTGCGAAAAAATATTAGAAAACATTGTTCTCTTTAACTTCGTAGGACATTTAATCATCTTTTAACATCTTTCACTTTTATTCCGAAAAAACAAGTGACGTTACGGAAACGTTATGTCTTGTATTACTCACCTTACTTGGACAAGAAAAAGAAAAAATTAAATTTTGAGCTGTTAAGCCCATTCCTTCTTCTAGAACATTTCCAGAAGGTAAATAAAAAATGAAGAAAGCAAATAAACATGTTGGTAGGGGATTTTTTTTCTGGTTCATGTTTAACAACTTCAAAATATACTGGCAAAATAAAATATAAAACCATTATTCACACATACACCACTATCGTTACCGTGCACATGGTGACATAACGTAGGGATGGGTAAGTCTCCTTCACAACACGGCCTCTTAGAAAGTAAAAATCAAACAACAACCGTCTCTCCTCTAGGACACCCTCCCCCATTCTTCCCACTTCCCCCATTCACCTTTTGTCTTTGTTGGTAGTTGAAAATAATTATTTTTCATTCACAATGGAGTGAGGGTGGAGTAACGAAAGAGCGAAAGAAAGAAAAAAAAACGACAAACCCTGTCGGCTAGTAGTTGCCCTATCTTCCAAACAGGGAAAAAAGGGGTTTGGAAAAATTGTCCGGATCGCCTACTGGCGCTTTACCGTCACACAGCTAAACTCTCCTCGATCGTGTAGCCGTTTAGCCGGGAAGCCTTAACAAACGTGTCAAGCCCGTATCCCGGCGCGGGGTGAAACAAAAAGCAGGGAAACTCACCAAACGGGAACAAAATCCCACTGGCCAACTAGGCGAACTAGGGGGCGCCCGTTGTATAAAATGTTCGCCTGCCAGTTGTGTGTAGCGGGAGCCAAACGAAATGGAGCCCTTTTGATGGAAAGTGAATCTGTCTGTCCCACACACATCGAAGGTACACTGGAACACTGTCTGTACGGCAGTGTGCACGCGGGGAAGGAATTTTCATTCGAGTTCTGGCTTTCGGGGGGTGGGAAAACGTTGGTATTTAGCTCAGTGGGTCTTGGTGGTGCTGGTGGTATGGTACAATGGTTGGAGGCCATGCGGGCAAAATATAACACCGTCACCGGCCTATTGGCTGGGTGACTTCTGCACTTACCGGAAGTGTGATGATGTGAAGTGGCAAGGTAAGGGGATACGGTGGCGGGCAAGTGTAATGTTGGGTTGTGGGGATTGCTAAAGACATGCTTTTGTCTAGACACTAAATAAAGTGATGCGGATGAAGCAGAACGACCGGTTATGTGCTATTTACCGTCTGGATAATACTGGGAAGGAAGGGGAATGAAAATTTTATATTTTATAGTTGTTTGTCTTAAATTTTTAACTTATTTAAATATTACTCGCTGTTCAGTTTTAAATATTATAAAATAGTAAAAAAGAGAAACACATGAGTAGATAATTTAAAAATGTAAAAATTTAATTTAACTCAACAAATTTTATGTGCAAAAAGGCATCCTTTGGCGAGTTATAAATATTAATATTATAACTTTATTGACTGTTCAAGATAAAGTAAAATTTAAAAATTCTTCTCATAAGGTTAAAAATAGTCATGTTTACATGGTTTTACCATTATAAGCTAATACGGTCTGTTCTGAAATGTTCCGAACACGACGTAAGACGTGGATCGGAAATTCTACAAAAAGCCTCCCCAGCCACGTCGTTTCGACGTTTCGTGATGAGAGTCGTGATAGTCGCTTGGCGTACATAACATCCCATTTCCATGAGTAGCTCAAACTCCATGGATCGCTCACACTCCGCCGGCATATGTTTTGCTTTTACTTTCCCGTTCCGGTGGTCGATTTTCGGTGGCCAGTTGGCTGGAAAACTCGCACCGTACGACAGACACACTACACTTGGCGGAGGGAGGTCATGAGGGTTTTGCCTAAACCGCGAAAGCCCCATTGCCTACTGAAACACATACAGACGAAAGCACGTATAGGTAAGCTACGCACGGTACAAACGTCAACCGCATACACACACACACTAAACACAGGAAGCCCCAGTGCTATGTTCCTGTAGGAACGTGACTAAAGAAATGGGGTGAGGAATGGTTTTTTTATCTTTTTTGCTACTTCTATCCGCCTACCATCAACCAAGAATCGGGATAGGCTTCACGTTCGATGTTTGCTGTCGTTTCCGTGGAAAATGGAAAACCTGTACCGGTGAGGATGGCCGGTTGATGGGAGCAACTTCAACGCCTAAAACCCCCAAACAGACAAACACACCGTCTGGGACTATCGATTGTTAAATCCTCGTCCGCATTTTCCTGCCCTTCCCCGCTGTCTCGATCACAGCCACAGTCTTCCTGCGGTATCAGGAAAATGCGCAAAACGTACCGATCCGCGCGAATGAATGGTTTGAGATTTTGGCTGGCTTTTCGCGAATGGTTGTAAACGCACGCTTTGTTGTGAAGAATGGGAAAATTGAAAATTAAATATTAAAATGTGAACTATTTGTGGCGTGATGGAAAGTTTCCTGCACGCTTGGAGCTGCCCTGCATGGACGGAAGGTTTTGTGTTCGAAGTTTAGAAAAAAAATGAAACGAAACGATGTATTTTGTGATGAATTATTAAACGGTTCAAACAGTACGTTACTAAGCTAACTGTCATACCTATCAAACGTCACTGTTAACGCTGAGCTACTCATCTTTTTGACATTTGGTAGCTGTCAATCTGACATTAGCTGTTAGTGTTAGTATTGTATTTTTAGGGAACCTTTTAATCGGGTTCCTGAACGGGCGAATCTTCTTATTAACTCTAAAGTCTAACAATGAGAAATAATAAACGCCTCAAATTAATGATAAAATGTGCTCATGTTCAAATAATAATTACAAATTTTCATAAAGTAAAACAAAACATTACTATTGAAAAATAAATAGAAAATAATTCAGTCTACTCATCAGATCCCAAATTACGCGCTTAACTTGAATTTCAGAGTAGGTAAGTGTAATATCGTTTAACACGTCGTTTGTAGCTCGAGCATAAAATTAATGTAAAATTAACATTAAGAGGAGTTTAAAAATAACGAAAAAAAAGTTTTTTTCGAATTTTAAAATACCATAAACAAACAAGGAATAAAATATAACGCATTTTAAGGGATATTTAAAAAGTTACGAATGAAAAGTTAATATGAATAAAAGCTTATTTTATACTGATATTCGGAGACGCAAGCCTACATAAACGGCGTTTAAAACATTGTTATGAAAGCAATCAACAGTGTTTTATAAATGGAATATAATTTGTAACTCAATACACGTCATAATAAACTGAATGTAAAATGTTCAAATCCCCAAACTTACCAGGAAGTAAGCAAGATAGGCTCCGTTCCCAAATTCCACGCACTACTACCACAAACTGCATAACGTCGTTACGCAGCGTTACGCTACGATTTCAAACCGTTTATATCCCTCCAACTGTTTCCTCTTTTTTTTACTACTACTATACGAGCAGCGTACTGCAGTCGGAAAATGGGCCCCAAAACCACCGACGAGACATGGTGCAACGGACCTATCCCCTTTCCCTGTTGTGTGCCATCCATTGCCCCCGGGGCACATACAATGGGATGAGTGCAGCAGACACACTGTTCCGTCCATCGTACCAAGTTGCTCCATCCTTCGAAAGGGGGAAAAAACAGTTTTCCTCCCAGCTTACCCCATAGCTGTCTGTACCCCTTGTCGAAAAGGGCCGATTGTGCCACTGTGCCTTCTTTTCCTTCACCTTCACCAATGAAAAATCCAGCCGCACATACACACTTGCCGACCGTGAAGGATAACGAGAACGCAGGGTCGAGACAGGAAGAGAAAGAGAGGATTTACAAAAAAAGAAGGGCTGCATGCTACGATATTTTCCGACGGCTGCAGTTGTATTAGTTACGACACCGTACGGCACCAGAGTGGGTCGCCGTGTAGGATACATATTTCCGCAACATAAACGCAGCATAGCACACAGCGCAGCATGTCTCATTCCTGTTTTCTTTTCCATTTTTTTTTGCTGTTGCTGCTGTTGCCTTTTTCGTAGATCCTTTACTTCCACCAAAAACCGGCACCGTCGCGTTTATGTACAAGCGTTCGCCGACCTTGCAATTTCGCAGCAGGACTAAGGAAGGGCTGAGCGAGCGGGTGCGAATGTTGCGCGGTGGGATGGGGTTAGGCGCGTGCGCGTTCGGCACCGTCTGGAGTGGGTCTGGGTCGGGGTTTCGGTGGTTTCGCCTGCCCTAGCTAGCCCAGATTCAACGACGCACCAATACAGACAGCACAGTGCAATTAGCGGAAGGATAACTGCGTTCGCTACCGTACCGGAACGCGTGTCGGGAATGGTAAACCTTCCAGGTGAGGAAGGTCATGAAAGGCTGGAAGGCTGGGAAGATACGGCACGGTGTATTGCACTACTTTTGCCAACCGGTACGGATACCCATGTAGCGAGAGAGAAAGACAGAGAGAGAGAGGTTGGACGACTTGGTAGACTGGAAATGGAGCAGCAGGAAGAGTTTGTGAACTAGACAAGGGAAGCGGTAGACTTTTGCCTTCAATACCCTCCCCCATTTAGACAAGTACCTCCACGGACTTCCGACACTGCTCCTGTTCTAATTCTATGTTTACTCCACCGATGACGTACCGGCGGGTCGGAGTTCTGGAGAACGATATTCGCCCATCGTCACGAAAGCCATCCCAGACATCGAAGGAAGGAGGTATTTGGAGGATCCTTTAGAACTTCGCTTCAAAGTGTGAGTATATGTGTGTGAGAAAGAAAGAGAGAGCGCTATAAAGCGAGAATGGGATGAGTTAAGCGTACTTAAACTTCAGAATACCCGGGACATTCAGAGTCCCAGTACATACCGCGTAAATGATGGAGTTGAATACAGGAAGTAGCAAAACCCACCGCTTTTCCCCACTATTCCTGATTTCTGCAAACGGGACGGTGTAGAACGAGGGATGTTGCGCAGACAACACACCCTTCCACATCCACCGCAGACGCGACGGCTGGGACCATTATAAATAGTGAAATATGTCACGATGTAGCCGTCAAACCCATTCGATTCGGGCCCAGTGCCGCACTTGCGATGGGAAATTGGGATTGGAGCTCTTTCCCAACCCTCACACATCCACGCTTTTCCATTTTTCGAGGTCTGAGCATCCTCGTCAGAGGGACGGTGGTGGATTCGCTCGAGAATATAGTTCAACAAACGCTATTTATTACTCTGCAGCTATTTGAAACAACAAGGAAGAGTGAAATTTCAAGTCCCGGATTGAATGAGTATGCAGGGGGAATGGGGTGAATTACAGTGGGGCTGTTAGACATTTGTCTGATGCAGACAGCTCCAGCCCACACTCTCGTTTCATCCATAGAACTTCCAGTCACACAATCGTACTGTAAAGCCCGCTAAGTATGATGACCATTTTGGAATTGTTTTGCTTTCGTTGGTTTTTTTTTGGGTTTTGTCGAATCTATTCCAGCAGCATTATGGAGCAGATTTTGGGGTTGACTTTTGTTTCGCGTGTGTGTGTTCAAGAGCATGTGACTTCCGGTGGCTTGTCATCGGGCAAATCAGGCTTAAACCACGTGCTGTTGAGGTTTGAGATTACTTCAAAATTCAATTTTAACAATAAAGTTCCACTAGTGGAGTTGTAGAAGAAGAAGTTATGGTAGTAAACATGTTTATAATTATTTTCGGATAAACTTTTAATTACTGAAAATAATTTTTGATATTACTGTTCTTCACCTCGCTCAGGACACTCTTATACTCAATTTGCTTTCCAGACAGGAAAAGTTAATAATGGATTTATCGTAAGGTATGCAATTATATTTATACATCATTCATATCTCAGCGCGTCAAAAACTTTGCAAACAAGGTATGTAAATTAATCACAGTCTAAAGAGGACATTATGCACCCTTGGCCAGTGTCAAAAGCAAGAACGCACCAGGAACAGGAAGCGGTCATCTGATTTACCATCAGAGCACCCTTTCGGATCGTATCCGGTCATTGATTTGGCAGTGTTGGTGAGATGTGTGCGGCATCCTCGCACTCAAGCGCCATCGTACCGTGTTGTCCTCCTGCAATAAAAAACCCAACCTATATGCCCGTTTGCCTCGTTTGGTGCGATGATTATATAGCACAAGGTCTACGATCTCGTCCGTGTTGCGCGCACACAATTCTGCACCTGCATCGTGCCATCTTTTGCAACGGCGCATCCTGTCCGAACTGAGCGGTTGTGGAATTCAGCTCATCCGATGAATTTCCACGAGACCTGGGTTATTCAAGGTTGCTGACATGGTGGAAGTTTTGTGGTTTTTAGATAATATATTATCCAGCTTTTAGTAGATTTAAATGCTGCTTTTTTATTGCAAAAGAAAACATTATTTTAAAACAGTTATAAAAACATATCACTTTTGGGCGAAAATGTATCCTTCTCGTATCGTTTCCATTATATGCATTTCTGTCATATTCATTACATATTCAAACCGGTGAGCAATGCATTCGTACAACTTTAATATGCTTTTAGCCAGCCGTACAACTCGAACACTGCGCACTGATGCTGTTTGAAATGGAAATGTAATAAAACAGCGTCACTTCAAGTAAAGCCCTTCAACGTTTTTGGAAAAAGCTGGAAATTAAATTTCCATTTTAAATGTATCAAAATGTGCTTTTAACTCGCCTATCTTCGATAACTCGCCTATCTTCGAAAGTGCACACAGTTTGCTGCAACTGCAATTTTCTATGAGCTTTTAATGCCACAAGCTTTTGGGCGCTTTGAAATTGAAAGCTTTTATTTCTTATTTATCCATGATTTAATTTCAATGAATACGGAAACATTTTTTCTTGCACAATTGCAAAAAGATCGAAAAAGAGAAACAACCAGACGTTGTTGTGTTTTTTTTAATGTCGTTGTTTGATGCTTAATATCGCTTAATTTGTCAAATGATCTATTCAAGTTATCTTTTCAAAAAGTAACGTATGTCCAGTGTTCAATAGCGTTCGATAGTTTATTTTATTTTTAACAAGGATTGTTACTAATTATTTAGCAGTTCTTAGTGTTTATTAATGTTTCTTATTTAAGCAATTTTCTTTTATGAACATATTTTTAAATGAAACTTATTATCCTTGCATCTTTGCAATGACAGTTCCATCGGCAAGTTGACATGTAACCCCGTCACTAAATGCTTAGCAATTGTCGCGTTTGCGAACGTGATTCAGAAAACTCCATAAAAAAAAGCAATTTTTTTTTCTTTTATTATATTTTTTTATTTTTTATATTTAAAGAATTATTAGAGTGAAAAGAAACTTATTTCAACCAATTCACATTAACATAAATCAATTTATAAAATTTTGCAAAATTACTCAAAAAAAAGCTAAGGCTATAGCCTAAGGCAATTTTCAATTTTTTAGATTTTTTTAATGTTTTGACGCCCCCCAAATTATACATTTACTTTTATTATAAAAACTAGAAGTATTATTCTTGATATCCGGTTATTAGGTTTGAACGATAAGCACAGCTTACCAGCTTTCCACTGTAGTGTTTTCGAGTGAGAAGGAAAAACTCTATCGCTGTATATGTGAATGAGACAGGGAGTCTATTAGGAACAAGCTCTAGGAGAGAGAGAGAGAGAGAGAGAGAGAGAGAGAGAGAACTATTACGGCGGAAAACCAATTTTGCAGCTTGGGAACGACCGAAGGAGACACAAAAATTGCGTAAATGTTTTGTATGCAAGTCGGTTGCAAGTCACACTCGTCTGCTACTCGTCGGCAGATGGCGCGCACCATGTATGCCCTGAAGGAATTTAATTGGATTTTGTTATTCCAAGGGAGGATTCAACTATTACGTAACTCTAAAATTGTGATTTTTTTATCCTTCCCGAATTTAGGCTACGTATGTCCTAACGTTCTTATTCTGGCGTGCACTGGTCTGGCCGAGGCTAAAAGGAAAGAAAACGTTTCCATCTCGCACTTACCAGAGGCACAACGTACCCTCTTACGTTCTTACTCTAACGCTCAAGCCATCATTGAGAATAGCGCAGTTAGATATCCTTGGCACAAATGTTGTTGGACTTATGGAAAATGATCTTGTTAGAAACGAGTTATAATGCATCGCATTCGATGGAATGAAAATAGCAAAGAACAACCATGGCTACGGCCATAAAATAAGGACAATGCTAAGATCCACTAAGATATGTTTTAAGGATTGTTAACAAATTTTTTTTTCGCTTGGTTATAGCAGATAAAATATACCTGATTTATAACGCAAATTGGCATGTTCTGTCATATTCTGACCATTTTGCATTGCATCAGAAAATTTTCAGAATGATTGAAAAAAGATAATAATAATAATAATAAAGAAACTAGTTTATTATTATGCCAAAATGGGAACACATTCCCTTTTCAATAATTATACCAAAAACACTAGAAACTTGAAACACTGACCGTTAAAATACATGCAAATTAATCAAATTATTTTTCTCTCAATAAAGTCTTGTGATGAATAATATGCGATATATTTATCGTACATTGTTCTCAGAAATAAAATCCATTTCTGCGAATTTTTATCTGTGTCATAAAATGTAATCGGTTCTTAAGCACCACCTAAAAACAATTCTGATTATCCTATTAACTAATTGTTGACAACGTTACCAATCGATTGAATCATAATTCCGTCCATCATCACCCACGTCCTACCCTGACAAAGGTTTAACCAAATGTAGGAATCACAAAATAAAAAAAAAACACCCCGCCTGAGCAAATTTGCTCTCCTACCCATTTATTACCATGGAAATCAATCTAATCAAATCGATCAGTGGCAAAATAAAACAACGATACGAAACTGACCGGATCCCGCTACTGGCCGAAACAATCCAAATTTGCTACATCCGTTTGATTGTCCGAAAGCGAGAATAATTAACACCGCATCATAATATCGCTTGCAAACAAGCAGAAGCCATCAGAAGAAAAAAATTGGCCATCACAATCTTGATCCTGGTGTGAAAATAGCCAATGCGCAGGGGCGTCCGGGCGTCTTGCTCCATGCTGCTTTATAGCTTTCACATAACGAACGCGCTTCTTTCGATTTCTGGTACCTTTTCACGGTCAGTATTCGGATGGAGCAAAATGATTTAATCAATTTTGACCGAAACAACCAAACAGCAGACGTAGGGAAGAGATTACGCCAAGATCATTATCCTTGGCAGCTTGGCAGAAGGTTACAGTAAAACAAATGGTAAAGATTGTTTATACTTTTTTTTTGCACATATTATTTTCATTGCACTCTACCACATACTGATCCTTGAATGATCCCAACGAAGCAGAAATGTTTGGAATGTCATGACGCACAAATAAGGGATCATCCGGTAGTAGTGGAATCTGGTGTAAAAATATGTTTAAAAAAATCTAAGAAGCAAAAGAAAAAAAACCTAAAAGAGGGAGAGTCCTTTCTAAAGATAGACATTGAAAAAAATAAAAATAAGTTTAAACAAACTTTAAAACAAAATATTGCATTGACAAGATTTAAAAAATTGCGTACGCCTAAATGTATGCAGTGCGTATTACAATATTTCTTCAACAAACTCGTTTCAATAATTGTGACGGATTATTATTAGGTTAAATTGTTACGAATTGATTGTCAATATCGATGGCACATTTCAAACATCGTCAATACGTTCAAGGTCAGACAGAAGAAAAGGTACCGGACAATTCGCGCACCATGAAAAGAAGCATTAAATGGCAACTCAGACAGAGACAAACACAGTTCCAGCAGGTAATACCAAACAGCCTAACCAGGTGTGTGTTTTCCTCCCCGGCCCATTCGGCACGTGTTAAAGTCATCGTTGGATGGGATTGTAAAATCAATTACCACGGAATCTTGTCGCGTTATATTGATGGGTGGGCAAGAGAGAATGAGCGAGCGAAATGGTAAGGATGAAAAGGATTCGAACGGCCACTGTTGTTTGTGACCGTTTGTTCCGAGTTGTCGCTGTGTACCGAAAATAAAATGTCCGCTTCACGGAAGTGTTGCCTGTGATTATGATCTACCCTGCCAACCGGTCATCCTTTTGGTTGCCACCCTCGCACCCTTCGGGCTGCGTCACCATAAACCTTAAAAACTAGCAACGGAAGTACCATTGAAACGAGGCCGTAATTTTACACCGGTTCCGCTTATGTTTGACGGAACCGACTTTGATTCGTGCGCACGGGGGGGGGGGGGCTTGTAGCTGGAGTACAAATAATTAGTGCCATTCACCAAGCCACCGGCACTGTCCAGAAGGGGGGATGTGGATGAGAAGCAACAGCAGCGAACCGTTCGCAACCGCAACTGGTGTCCGCGAAATTAGGATTTGTTTGTTTTTATGAGCAGCCGCTTACCACATCACGTTCAAACCGTGGCCAGGAAGGCACTTACGCGGGAAAGTGGTTTTAATGGGAACCAACATTAGCCACCCTTATCCCTACCACCCTCTCCCAAGGATTCCCCACATTTCGAGTGTTACTTTTAACGATGGTTTCGAACATTTGTGTAACACGATGTTTCTGTTCGTTTGGGTCGCATATGTTCGGGCCGCCGGTTACCACTCATTCCACCAAACACCCACTCAGATTAGCCAATTGACACTTCATCATTAAGGGGCTGACAGACACGGTTACGGAAGCCACTTGAACCACACACACAAACACACACAAACGCACGCAGATTTCCGCTGCGTACCTTTATTGGACGGCTGTTGTTGTTTTCTTTTTTACGATGTTTCCATGTGCCGGGATGGTCAGCCAGGAAAATACTGATACATGGAGAAGGAAACAGAAAGGAACAAATGGGGAACGGGGGGGAAAAAATATTGGCTAATTGATAATTTAATGCACTGTGCGACAGATTGGATAATTTCTAATGCCATCAATCTACTTGACGGTGCATGCTGACGCAACAAAAACCGTAACGGCGGTGGAAAATTCATCCCTTTCACACGGAAAGCTAAACAAGAAAAACTTTTTCCAGCACAACAGCAAAAAACCCACAACAAAACATGTGTGAAGATGCCTCTTGAGTGAGTGTTGCAACTACCGGAAACAAAATGGCGTAGTATGGAAAATTTTTTAACACAATTTCTAATGTTCGTAGTTGAATTAATGAACTTTTCCTAACGGGTGGCTGTATGATCTACTAACACCAATGTGTGATGTGGTTAGCATCTTTCACCACTAAAGACAAAAGAAAGATCCTTTTCCCTTCCTTTAATCATTCAACGTTATATGGAAGCTAAATACACATCAATGGCGGATTGATTGGAGATGGGATTTTTGTTTTGCTCCTTTTGCTTCAATTAATCAATTATTCATATCTTCGCATTATTACACATAAAAGCGAGGAAAATGAGAAAAAAATAAAATGGAAAAGCTGTGATGAGCGTAGAGAAACAATTTGATAAAATTATTTCGTTAATCCTACCATTTCCATCACGTTTTTCTCTTTTGTCGTTCGCAGCTGGGCTGATGGGATGATGTCACTGAAGAAACAGCTCCATTCAAACAAAGTGGACGTTGGTTTGTTACATTCCTTGCATAATTTTCAAATATGTTTTAACGCATTTCCTTTTGGTGACTTTTAGGAACAAGCAGTTAATAGTAAATAATAATTTAACAAACAAGAAAAAGGAATCTTCAAAACACAATCGCATGTGCAATCTCAGTGGGACAGTGTTGCCAAACCAACAGACAGCTATGCACGGTGGCGTAGTAAATCGATCGCTAATTGTACATCATTCTCGCGATATGCTTTACCGCGAGTCAATGGCCTAGACAAGCTGAAATAAGCTTGAACATTATATCCAAGGGTGGTCGCCAAATGCAATCCGCAAACGTGATGTTTCTCACACCTCCAGAAGTCAAAAGTTCAGTTCCTGTCTAGTCTGTGCGGAAAAAGAAATATTGCGTAAATTTAAAAAAGGATTTTGTTATGTGAATTGCATACCTTCAGGCGTTTTGTTGGTAAAGGAAATTTCCAGTGTTCTTCATTAATAGGAGAAAATTAGACAATTTTCTACCATTTATACGTCAACACACAGTTGATGCAACAAGTCAAAAATAGCAATATCTTGCCACTGCTCTTATTACTTATAAACTTACAAAAATCCATCTCCCTTTTCTTGACATAGCTCTTGACTTGAAAGGAATGGAATAAAAATAGCATAATTTGGGGCGTTTTTTTACAGTAAAACCTGTTTTAAGTGAACAGTACACAATGTACAAACTGTACATTCTTACAGTACAGTGAACAGTACTGTGAGAATATTCAATCACGTTTGACTCACTGTGTGAGAAATAATTAATCTCATAATTTGACCCAAAAAAAAACCCTTAACTTGCTGTAATGTTAAAAACATATCAAATGTGATGTTTTAACATCTCTAGCCATCTACAGTTCAATACTCGTGTATACTGCACCCGAAAAGAAAAAATGCAAAATTTCAATAAAGCAAAATTGTCGTGCAAATTGCATACCTTCAGGCGCTTTTGTAGTAAAACCTATTTCGAGTGCCAAACTTAACTGTTCACCGTTATAAACTAACTCTTTAATGACCAACACTCCCATCACCAATGAGCAACAGAAGGGAGAACTTTCCGTCTTAACGTTAGCACATTGGGGTGAGAAAATAATAATCTCATACCGCCGCGCACAAAACCATCTCACCATGGTGAGCTTCTCCGATAGCGACATGAGCATAATGTTTGTGAGCAACGAAGCTTCAAAAAAATTTGCCATATCGTGAGTCGTACGCAGCTGCTGTGTAGCATAGCCCAACAAAATCGGTGAACGCGTTGAGCTATAAAAGCTTCGCACGAGCACCAGAAAGCGCAACAATCGTACGCCAGACATCAATCGCTGTGCACCGTTATCCAGCAGCAGCAGCAGCAGCTACTCCTGTAAAACCAAACCCGTGCAGAGTGTTATAGGGGACTAAAATAGTACAAATTACACTGTGCAAAAAGAAGCGAAAAAAAGCGAACCTGTGTTCATTCGATCTTAACGTGTGTTTTGCACGAATTTGTACGCAAAAGAAACGTGACGAAATAAAAGCGTTTGGTGTACTTGGTGTGGAACAGTAATTTCCCGTGATCGTTAACAAAAGCGAAGTGATCGTACCGGTCAGTATGGTGAGGCTTCATCTTGTCTGTGGCGTACTGCTGTTCGCTTTTCTTGGTTGGGCTCACGGGTTGCCGGTGAAGGAGCAGGAGCTGGAAGAGGTGCTGACCAAGCTGCAGGAGCTGAAACGATTGAACGATGGTAATGATCGGTGCAATTTTGCAAAACACTTACCACACCATACCACATATCTGTACTTTCCTTCTGTCGGTGAGCGTGTCCAACTGAGTGCTGTCAAGAATTGTCCTCGTGCCATTTGTCCATTTGTTTCCAGACTGTGTTCGTGTGCTGTTTCGTGATCTCGTAACGTTTTTTGTCTGTGTTTTCCATTTATGTTTTGTTTCTGTCCAAGCGATTTTGGGTTACCTGATGGTGAAAATATTTTTTGTAAAAAAACGAAGAAGTGTAAAAAACTTTTTTAGAACGAAAACGACTTTAAACAATTTTTCTATGTCGACTATAATGCATCTAAACATTTTGTCTGGAATAGGTGTAATTTTTAGATTTATTTTGCTTTTAATAAGCGTGCTCATTTACAAACAGTCCCGAAAACGGATGCAGTTAGCTTTGGCAAATATTGAATGTATGACTTACCACTCAAACAGTGCATTCCATTCTACTTGTTGCATTTGCTTGGTGCAGCAGAACAATCACGCTTTCCAGATTCGCTTGCATTCCCCCCGGAAGGTATTAGATGTTTCCTTTCCCGGGTTTTCTTTTCTCTCCGCCAACGGTGTGGATGTTTTACATTTTAATCAAAAACCTCCTGTACCATCATCATACATCACCATCTGTCTCCGCTAGCGCAAGGGTCACTGCTGGAAAGCCTCCAGGGGCTTTCCGTGTGAAATAACTCGGACATTCCGGCATTTTGTTTCCAAACGCGTCCCACGTGGGCACATCCGTACCGGAGATGCACGCGGTCACAATCCATCATGGAGGCGCCCAGTGTTTCATGCCTGCCAGCGGCGTGCGTTTCCGTTTTCACAAAGTTTACAATTAGTTGTGGTGGCCGGTGGTGCATTAGATGAGCATGAGATTTGCTTCCATTCGAATGGAATGTATAGAAGCCGAAATGAAGGCCGAAAAAATGTGACACAAAAATTTTAAATGACCTTTTTTTCTATCGTTTTCCTTGCTCGCTCAATATGCAATGGTGGAAGCGGTAAAACCCCTCACGGATGGTATTATGAGATCATTTTTATGATTATGAACAGCTTGTACAACCTTGGATCCGGTACTATAGCCTTGTAGCGCTGTTGTACTGTTTTATTTAATTTGATAAACATTCCAAACCCGCTCGCACCACAAGCAAAACCGACGAAAAACACGAAGAGTTGGAGGAAGTTGGACAGCATCAGGGGTTGCTATTTTCTGCGTATGTTTTCTTGTGCTTTGTATGAATTTAGAGCAACGTGTTAAAACTACGCACTGACACACTTAATCGTAACGTGATCAGGCATTATGTATTTAATTACTATTTGTGCCACATTCGATTTGGAACTAATTGCATCAGTGGTGAATACTTAGAATAATTTATTTATCACCATTTTATTCCTTATTCATCTTTTTTGTTGGAACAAAACTCGTTCTCTTTGCGTTAATTTATTAACAATAAATAAATTAACATTTTATTTATTGTTAATTTATTATTTATAGAATGATAATTATTTAAAAGTAATTTAATATGAGAATTAATAACAAAATAATTTTTAAAGCAAAACAGATACTGTAAAATATTAATATTTATATTAAATTTCATCAAATAACTTATTTTACAACTCTAGCTAATAAATCCACAACCTACTAGATGCGCTTCCAATATCCTTTCTTCCTTCATTGACTGATTCCTCCCGCTTACCGCTTCGGTTCCAGTGTGCAATTTATTATTTTAATAAATTGTCTTCGGCTCCTAAGCGGTACCAAATCGAATTCGGTTAAGATAATTTCCATACCCCTATCCGATTCACCAGCTCCCCGCCCGCGCGTTCCCTAACGCAATAAGGGAAAGAAAAGGATGCACCCCGAACGAATGGAGACGCCCAGTCGTTTGTTCCATTTGTGGTAGCGGTGAAATATGAAAAAAAAACACACGCAAATTCCCTATTGCCGCCTGCTTAGCGAGGGGTGCAAACTGGTTCATCTTCCCATTACGTACCCGACCGACGAACGATGGGCTTCAATTTCCCGCTTCGTTGATGCCTTTTTCCGGTGCGATTCCGGTATCTGGCGGGGCATTGTTCTCGTTGACGTTGTTATATAGGGGAGTTATTGTTTTTTTTTTGGGTTAATGTATAATGAGCACATTGTACGGTGTTAGTAATGGTTTCTGTTCATTTTGGAAAGTGTTAACCCGATGTATTTTTGCCAAAAGCCTATCATAAGGCATTGGGGGGAAAAATAGTGTTTTTCCTCTTGTTCATGATGTTTTGCGATTGAAAGTCCAACATTAAAGGTTTCTTCTATTTTTCTCTCTTTCCCATCACGACTGGAATTTGTTTCGATGACCGAGAAACCAACACTAACCTTTCCACTATCAAACCCGATGGTGATGGTGATATTCCTCTATGGCACCAATAACGCTTGGGACGCGGGGGGAAGATGGGTGTAACGGGTTCTGATTTTTCCTCCTTGTTTGCAAACCCCTTTCCAACACCAACTTCGAAGCTTCCATACGTGCTGGAAGTAATGGTAAACTTAAAATTACATGAAAACATCATCAAAGCACGCAGCATGGTTGCTATTGGACACCGTTTCTCACATGGCGAACACACGGGCAGCTTCAGAGCACCAGTTGGTGCGTGTGCGTCTGTGTTTGAGTGTGGTAGCGTGTGTACAATTGTAGCCAATATCCGACACAGAACTTTTTTTCCACCCCAATTGTGGCGTCCAACAGCCTCTGTTGCTTCTGCCGCTGTTTACCACTAGTTGCGTGATGATGCCAATTGGTATGGTTTGTTTTACCTAAAGAACGCGAAGAGCTTACTCTGCACATTGTTATGGGATATTCTGCCGGATGCATTACTCATTGCTGAAGGGATATAAAGTAACTGAAGAGTACTGCACACGTCTGTTGTTCTGTAAAAAATAAGGTCTTGAAGAGTGTTTCGGTGTTGATGGCAGCATCAGTGGCAACTTCAGAGCCAGAGTGTAAAACGGGTTCAAAACGGATGGATGAATAAATCCATACTCGAATGTGAATCTGTCGACATTATCAGATGTCGACTATTTCTTCACGCAACAATTACAATATCAATCTATCAGCTGTGTAAAGAACTTTTTTATCCATCACAGTTAATAAAATTGAATTAAAATTATACAACACAGAAACTTGAAGTTACTAATGGTCTAATTACTATTCTGCTGTCTGTGACTTAGATTAGCTACAAGTTCAGTTGAGATTTCAACTCCAGGGAATTTACAGGGTTTCTCAACTGTAAACATTTCTGGATTTTTTTCAAGTTGAACTGGAATATGGAATATTTAATTTTTACATAGAATCTTGAGTACTTCCTGCAATTTGAATCAAAATGGAGAATAGATTCTTCGAAAGGCTTTCTTGACTGAAACATTCCCACTAAGAAATCCTTGAGGACTTTCACTACAAGTTCAACACAATGGATATGTAAGTTAAGACACAGGAAGCTGGATTTCCACAGTTAGAAGATGTTTTCTTTGATTGAAAAAGATGTTGGAAAGCTTTCCATATAATCGTATTCATCTTGGACGAAAGTCAACCAAGGAGTATCCAGAGATAGATGGAAAGAATTCACATCTACGTCTGCATATCCGACCTTAATCTGGAAAGGATTCTAGTTGACATAACATGGAAATTGGACTCAAAACCTCTATATGAAGTTTGTTGTGGTACTCAGTTAACAAATAGTTGAAATTGTAAAACAACCAACAGATTATTCTTTCAACAAACATAAAAATTGGAGAATAAAGCACAAACCATCTAAAGCATCCCTTTCATTTAGTTTAAGGCGCTGAATGAAAGGCAATTTGTAGCAAAAGTATCAAGTTCAATCTACATGTCACCATATCTACATAATAGAACAGTGCTTTTAGGTCATGCAGAGTTCGACCTTCAAACTTGGCCCATTTGTAGTCACATTTTCCATTATCCACACAGTCACATGCTCTAATCAACTTCGATTTGAAGCCACCTTTGCTACAACGTGCCCGATATGTTGCATTACCCAACGCAACATTAGCTCAAACACTGCATAACAAAACAAAGGTGCGATCTGCAGAAAGATTCGAACGCAAAAGAGTTCGGAAAAGTGCAACAACGGCCACTTGAAGGCGATTTTGAAAGAGTGTACCCGTTTGTGTAGTTTTTCGTTCGTTATAAGAAAAAAAAAGCACACACACGAGGGTGATGATAACTTTTCCGACGGAGAGTTTTGTTTGAGTTGCATCTTGATACTTTCGTGAAAGTTTATTTATTAAGTGATGGGGAAATTTTTCTATTTTGTGTGCCTTTTTTTGTTGGTTGGGTGCGTTAAAATGTTCCTTTTTCGGTTTATCCTTGGAAAAAAGGGAGTTTTAGCAAAAAGATACAAGGGTGAAAATATTTTTTTATCGCTTGCAACAGTCCAGCGATCGTTATCTTGTCTGCTCAACCGTTGCGATAGAGCTGGAATAATTTTTAATCATCAAATTCAGGGAAGATTCGCATTACGGACGCTAGTTTTGTGTAACAATTTCAATTACACCAATCAGTACGGGCTGGCAGCCCGGTTCGGTTGCTACACAATTTTAAGATGAATATAAAAATAAACTAAATTGTGAGCGGAACAGAGGGATGCTTTTTGTCCTGCTAGGATAATCGTTTGCCGCCAGATAGGAGAGGACATGCAGCATGTGAGCACAACTAACCTTGATTTAAATTACCTTAAATCAGCAAACTGAATGATGATTTACAAAAAAAAAGTACCTGATTGATCCCTCCCCAATTTAATCCACTCGCAATTGGGGCACAACTATTTGGACGATAATGTCGCATGTATTTTCCTTACACTAAAATGGTGTTAAATTTAGCAAGAAGTAATATTACAAAACTTGAGAAAAAATATTTCTAAGAATATTTTAAAAATCGTTTAACATCGGTACCAACTGCTTAAATATTTCATGGAACAATTTATCTCGAATATTATTTCCTTTTTCCCCTTAAATGATGTGAACTTCTTTTAGAATTCTTCCTTTTTTCCTTCTTCCTTGAAAAGAGTTGCCAAAAAAATCATATTTATGAAATTAAAATTACTTATTCACACTAGACACTTCATAAACGCTCACATTTAGACTAAATTTAGGGGCACGTTGACAGGACGGTAGATTGGATTGTGAAGCATCTCGCAAGACGTAGTATACATGCAGGCGCTTAGCGCAAAACACTGCCAAACATTGTTAACGATCGCACCACATAAAATAAACTTTGTTTTATCGAACC
The DNA here is from genome assembly GCF_943734845.2 of Anopheles funestus. NCBI lineage: Eukaryota > Metazoa > Arthropoda > Insecta > Diptera > Culicidae > Anopheles > Anopheles funestus. Next base: position 69,244,282 of record NC_064599.1, on the reverse strand, counting down.
GAGGCACACTTTTATCACACCTCGTTCAAGTTTGGAAACGAGCAGCCATTCTATAAAACAGGTGTTGCGATCAAGGAGAATAAAAAAGATGCTGCGACAATTACCACCTCCACACAACAACAACAAAAATACGCCACCACCTGATGCTCAATTATTTATGGCTTATTCTATTATTATTACCAACCCACTGGAATGATGCAAAATAATCATAAAATTCCGCCTGTCATCGGGGGAAGCGAATAGAACGAGTTTAATTATATCAGACGATAATCAATCACCTCGCCGTTAAGGAAATCCACGACCAAGTGTCGTTGTGACAATAATGCGGGAGCGTACAAAATGGTGTTTTTGGGCTGTGTTTTATCTCTTTTCCTTTGTACCTTGTGTTTTGTCCACGTCCAGTGTGTGTTTCGTGTGTGCTGTTACTGGAAAGTAGGAAATCGTATCCTTCTGTTGTGTGCGTCAAATGTGTCGTCCATGTCCATGTGAGCAGAAGGCGGGGGAAACCCCAAAAATCGTGTTGTCCTGTCATGTTCCTTACCTTCTGTCAAAGTGATTCGTCGACATTGCGTGTTGTAAGTGCAATACATGTTCACAGCGCAACAGAATGTGTTTATACTAATACCTTAACATGTTTCTGCAACTCCTTTCTGCTGAATTGCTGAATCCCGACTATTCAGAGTACCTGTACTACAATCGAATCCTGCTCAACTCGGCCGGTATCTACGACGGTTCATTCTCAGCCGTACCACGCAATGGCGTCGGAAGTCCGTTTGGCCGGAATCAACGTTCGCTCGATTCGATCGGTGGTGGAAATCTACTGAAACGAGCCTCACTCGATTCGATCGGTGGAGGAAATTTGTTGAAAAAATAAACTTTCCCTAAAGCACATGTAAAATGCAGGAACCAACGAATGAATGAAACGATCGCGATATTTTTGATTTTCTCTCTCTGTTTTAATGGCTTGTTCGGAAACGGAAAACGTTAACTTAAGCGTTTTGTTAATCACCCACTGAGTCTCGCACGTTATCCCCGCCCCCCAGGTAATGGATTGTTAACACAAATGCCTATTGGAAGAGGAACGATCATAATCAAACGCCGACGATACGATCGATTGTTGTACTATACCAAAAACAAAAAGAACAAACACACACACAAAATTATTTACCTCTGTGCTAGTAGTTGGAGTGCTGGTCCCATATAGTTCCTGTAGCCGCACAGCACGTGTAACATGTGTAGTGGTGTAGCAGCTTCAACATTTGTACCTCGGGAACTAGAAAATTTAGCAAGAAACACACAAAACACAAAAGAACAACAATCAAACAATGTACAATAAAGCCCTGAATGCAAAAGTCTCCTAGGAGCGAATGTAAAATGCGTACGTGCAATAAAAATAAAATTTCACATCCGAAATCATTGCTTGAGTGAAGCTACTGCAAAGCAGCGTTAAAGCTCTTACACTATAGTGTTGGATCAAGAGCGAAAGAGGTACCTCAATCACTATGCTCATCTTATTGTGCGCGCGCCCGCACAGCCCACGCAAAAAAGAGGTAGCTCCGTACGGAGCGCTACACACAGGAGCACTCCCATTTGAAAATTTCCTTAGGCTATAGCCATACCTTTTTTTGGGAAATTTAGCAAAATTTTATAAATTGATTTACACCTGTTTCCAGCTACGTTCAAATATCGTGCCATCTGCCTCAAACCGCATGCCGTCTGCTTCAAATCCCGTGCCATCACCTTCAAAAGCGTGCCGCTACGGTCAAATCGTGTGCCACTACGTTCAAAATTGACAGCTCGAGCTGAAGGCATTGCCATACCAAAACAAAACAAACACTTTTGCTAAATGATTCGCAAATATTGCATTGTTTTTAATCGGTTTTCGATAGCTAAACGAATAAACTAAGGATTAATTGCATTTTGACTCCATTTTTCATCAAACGGGTAAAAAATTGGCAAATTGTCAACAAACAACAAACATGCATCCAAGCAGCTGTCAATTTTGAACGTAGTGGCACACGATTTGACCGTAGTGGCACGCTTTTTAAGGTGATGGCACGGGATTTGAAGCAGACGGCATGCGGTTTGAGGCAGATGGCACGATATTTGAACGTAGCTGGAAACAGGTGTATTTAATCCACTGAAATAAGTTTATTCCACTCAAATAATGCTTTAAAAGAAGAAAAGAATAAAAAATAAGAAAAAAATAAAAATTCAACTTGAAAATTTTGAAAGGTTTACCCCTTGCAATAACTTCGCCTATAACTCGGTCGGTATCCAACGGATCGCCAATCTTTAACCTGTGGTCGATAGATGGCACCAATGGCTACATTTTCTTCTTGGACGGCCATGCTCACAGGTGTCCGTGCCAGAAGTTATTCGAGGAACCAAGTTCCATACCCTGTTTAAGAAAATGTAAAATTTTCCACATTTTTGCATCAATTTTTGCCTATAACTCGGTCAGTATCCAACGGATCGCCAATCTTTAACCTGTGGTTGATAGATGGCAAAAATTGCTACATTTTCTTCTTTGACGGCCATGCCCTCAGATGTCTGTGCCAGAAGTTATTCGAGAAAGCAAGTTCCTTACCCTGTTTGAGAAAATGTAAAATTTTCCTCATTTTTGAGCAATGTAGCAAAATTTATAAATGTGATATATTTTCATGCAAATTTGTTGCAATGTGTTTCTTTTCACTCAAATAATGCTTTAAACAAAAAACATAATAAAAAATCCGAAAAAAAATTTTTAAAAATTTTCAACTCGAAAATTTCATAAGGCTTACCCCTTACGTTTTTTTTGGGAAATTTTGCAAAAAAAATGAAATTGATTTATTTTAATGCCAATTGGTTGCAATGTGTTTCTTTTCACTCAAGTAATGCTTTAAATAAAAAAACGAGTGAAAAATAATAAAAAAATCAAAAAATCTAAAAAAATGAAAATTTAGTAAGGCTCATTTTTGCACCAAGTTTTGCCTATAACTCGGTCGGTATCCAACGGATCGGCAATCTTTAACCTGTGGTCGATAGATGGCACCAATGGCTGCATTTTCTTCTCAGACGGCCATGCCCTCAGATGTCCTTGCCGGAAGTTATTCGAGGAACCAAGTTCCTTACCCTGTTTGGGAAATGTAAAATTTTCCTCATTTTTGCACCAAGTTTTGCCTATAACTCGGTCGGTATCCAACGGATCGCCAATCTTTAACCTGTGGTCGATAGATGGCACCAATGGCTACATTTTCTTCTTGGACGGCCATGCTCTCAGGTGTCCGTGCCGGAAGTTATTCGAGGAACCAAGTTCCTTAGCCTGTTTGAGAAATGTAAAATTTTCCTCATTTTTGAGCAATTTAGCAAACTTCATAAATGTGATATATTTTCATGCAAATTTGTTGCAATGTGTTTCTTTTCACTTAAATAATGCTTTAAACAAACAACATAATAAAAAATCAGAAAAAAATTTTTTAAAAATTTTCGACTCGAAAATTTCATAAGGCTTACCCCTTACGTTTTTTTGGGAAATTTTGCAAAAAAAATGAAATTGATTTATTTTAATGCCAATTGGTTGCAATGTGTTTCTTTTCACTCAAGTAATGCTTTAAATAAAAAAAAGAGTGAAAAATAATAAAAAAATCAAAAAATCTAAAAAAATGAAAATTTACTAAGGCTCATTTTTGCACCAAGTTTTGCCTATAACTCGGTCGGTATCCAACGGATCGCCAATCTTTAACCTGTGGTCAATAGATGGCAACAATGGCTACATTTTCTTCTTGGACGGCCATGCCCTCAGATCTCTGTGCCAGAAGTTATTCGAGGAACCAAGTTCCATACCCTGTTTGAAAAAATGTAAAATTTTCCTCATTTTTGCACCAACTTTTGCCTATAACTCGGTCGGTATCCAACGGATCGCCAATCTTTAACCTGTGGTCGATAGATGGCACCAATGGCTACATTTTCTTCTTGGACGGCCATGCTCTCAGGTGTCCGTGCCGGAAGTTATTCGAGGAACCATGTTCCATACCCTGTTTGAGAAAATGTAAAATTTTCCTCATTTTTGCACCAAGTTTTGCCTATAACTCGGTCGGTATCCAACGGATCGCCAATCTTTAACCTGTGGTCGATAGATGGCACCAATGGCTGCATTTTCTTCTCAGACGGCCATGCCCTCAGATGTCCTTGCCGGAAGTTATTCGAGGAACCAAGTTCCTTACCCTGTTTGGGAAATGTAAAATTTTCCTCATTTTTGCACCAAGTTTTGCCTATAACTCGGTCGCTATCCAACGGATCGCCAATCTTTAACCTGTGGTCGATAGATGGCACCAATGGCTACATTTTCTTCTTGGACGGCCATGCTCTCAGGTGTCCGTGCCGGAAGTTATTCGAGGAACCAAGTTCCTTACCCTGTTTGAGAAATGTAAAATTTTCCTCACTTTTGCATCAATTTTTGCCTATAACTCGGTCAGTATCCAACGGATCGCCAATCTTTAACCTGCGGTTGATAGATGGCACCAATGGCTGCATTTTCTTCTCAGACGGCCATGCCCTCAGATGTCCTTGCCGGAAGTTATTCGAGGAACCAAGTTCCTTACCCTGTTTGGGAAATGTAAAATTTTCCTCATTTTTGCACCAAGTTTTGCCTATAACTCGGTCGCTATCCAACGGATCACCAATCTTTAACCTGTGGTCGATAGATGGCACCAATGGCTACATTTTCTTCTTGGACAGCCATGCTCTCAGGTGTCCGTGCCGGAAGTTATTCGAGAAACCATGTTCCATACCCTGTTTGAGAAAATGTAAAATTTTCCTCATTTTTGCACCAAGTTTTGCCTATAACTCGGTCGGTATCCAACGGATCGCCAATCTTTAATCTGTGGTCGATAGATGGCACCAATGGCTACATTTTCTTCTTGGACAGCCATGCTCTCAAGTGTCCGTGCCGGAAGTTATTCGAGGAACCAAGTTCCTTACCCTGTGTGAGAAAATGTAAAATTTTCCTCAGTTTTGCCTATAACTCGGTCGGTATCCAACGGATCGCCAATCTTTAACCTGTGGTCGATAGATGGCACCAATGGCTACATTTTCTTCTTGGACAGCCATGCTCTCAGGTGTCCGTGCCGGAAGTTATTCGAGGAACCATGTTCCATACCCTGTTTGAGAAAATGTAAAATTTTCCTCATTTTTGCAGCAAGTTTTGCCTATAACTCGGTCGGTATCCAACGGATCGCCAATCTTTAATCTGTGGTCGATAGATGGCACCAATGGCTACATTTTCTTCTTGGACAGCCATGCTCTCAAGTGTCCGTGCCGGAAGTTATTCGAGGAACCAAGTTCCTTACCCTGTTTGAGAAATGTAAAATTTTCCTCATTTTTGCATCAATTTTTGCCTATAACTCGGTCAGTATCCAACGGATCGCCAATCTTTAACCTGCGGTTGATAGATGGCACCAATGGCTGCATTTTCTTCTCAGACGGCCATGCCCTCAGATGTCCTTGCCGGAAGTTATTCGAGGAACCAAGTTCCTTACCCTGTTTGGGAAATGTAAAATTTTCCTCATTTTTGCACCAAGTTTTGCCTATAACTCGGTCGCTATCCAACGGATCATCAATCTTTAACCTGTGGTCGATAGATGGCACCAATGGCTACATTTTCTTCTTTGACGGCCATGCCCTCAGGTGTCCGTGCCGGAAGTTATTCGAGGAACCAAGTTCCTTACCCTGTTTTAAAAATGTAAAATTTTCCTCATTTTTGCATCAATTTTTGCCTATAACTCGGTCAGTATCCAACGGATCGCCAATCTTTAACCTGTGGTTGATAGATGGCACCAATGGCTACATTTTCTTCTCAGACGGCCATGCCCTCAGATGTCCTTGCCGGAAGTTATTCGAGGAACCAAGTTCCTTACCCTGTTTGGGAAATGTAAAATTTTCCTCATTTTTGCACCAAGTTTTGCCTATAACTCGGTCGGTATCCAACGGATCGCCAATCTTTAACCTGTGGTCGATAGATGGCACCAATGGCTACATTTTCTTCTTGGACGGCCATGCTCTCAGGTGTCCGTGCCGGAAGTTATTCGAGGAACCAAGTTCCTTACCCTGTTTGAGAAATGTAAAATTTTCCTCATTTTTGAGCAATTTAGCAAACTTTATAAATGTGATATATTTTCATGCAAATTTGTTGCAATGTGTTTCTTTTCACTTAAATAATGCTTTAAACAAACAACATAATAAAAAATCCGAAAAAAAATTTTTAAAAATTTTCAACTCGAAAATTTCATAAGGCTTACCCCTTACGTTTTTTTTGGGAAATTTTGCAAAAAAAATGAAATTGATTTATTTTAATGCCAATTGGTTGCAATGTGTTTCTTTTCACTCAAGTAATGCTTTAAATAAAAAAAAAAAGTGAAAAATAATAAAAAATCAAAAAATCTAAAAAAATGAAAATTTACTAAGGCTCATTTTTGCACCAAGTTTTGCCTATAACTCGGTCGGTATCCAACGGATCGCCAATCTTTAACCTGTGGTCGATAGATGGCACCAATGGCTGCATTTTCTTCTCAGACGGCCATGCCCTCAGATGTCTGTGCCAGAAGTTATGCGAGGAACCAAGTTCCTTACCCTGTTTGGGAAATGTAAAATTTTCCTCATTTTTGCACCAAGTTTTGCCTATGACTCGGTCGCTATCCAACGGATCGCCAATCTTTAATCTGTGGTCGATAGATGGCACCAATGGCTACATTTTCTTCTTTGACGGCCATGCCCTCAGATGTCTGTGCCAGAAGTTATTCGAGAAAGCAAGTTCCATACCCTGTTTGAGAAAATGTAAAATTTTCCTCATTTTTGAGCAATTTAGCAAAATTTATAAATGTGATATATTTTCATGCAAATTTGTTGCAATGTGTTTCTTTTCACTCAAATAATGCTTTAAACAAAAAACATAATAAAAAATCAGAAAAAAAATTTTAAAAATTTTCAACTCGAAAATTTCATAAGGCTTACCCCTTACGTTTTTTTTGGGAAATTTTGCAAAAAAAATGAAATTGATTTATTTTAATGCCAATTGGTTGCAATGTGTTTCTTTTCACTCAAGTAATGCTTTAAATAAAAAAAAGAGTGAAAAATAATAAAAAAATCAAAAAATCTAAAAAAATGAAAATTTAGTAAGGCTCATTTTTGCACCAAGTTTTGCCTATAACTCGGTCGGTATCCAACGGATCGCCAATCTTTAACCTGTGGTCGATAGATGGCACCAATGGCTACATTTTCTTCTTGGACGGCCATGCTCTCAGGTGTCCGTGCCGGAAGTTATTCGAGGAACCATGTTCCATACCCTGTTTGAGAAAATGTAAAATTTTCCTCATTTTTGCACCAAGTTTTGCCTATAACTCGGTCGGTATCCAACGGATCGCCAATCTTTAATCTGTGGTCGATAGATGGCACCAATGGCTACATTTTCTTCTTGGACAGCCATGCTCTCAAGTGTCCGTGCCGGAAGTTATTCGAGGAACCAAGTTCCTTACCCTGTTTGAGAAAATGTAAAATTTTCCTCAGTTTTGCCTATAACTCGGTCGGTATCCAACGGATCGCCAATCTTTAACCTGTGGTCGATAGATGGCACCAATGGCTACATTTTCTTCTTGGACAGCCATGCTCTCAGGTGTCCGTGCCGGAAGTTATTCGAGGAACCATGTTCCATACCCTGTTTGAGAAAATGTAAAATTTTCCTCATTTTTGCAGCAAGTTTTGCCTATAACTCGGTCGGTATCCAACGGATCGCCAATCTTTAATCTGTGGTCGATAGATGGCACCAATGGCTACATTTTCTTCTTGGACAGCCATGCTCTCAAGTGTCCGTGCCGGAAGTTATTCGAGGAACCAAGTTCCTTACCCTGTTTGAGAAAATGTAAAATTTTCCTCAGTTTTGCCTATAACTCGGTCGGTATCCAACGGATCGCCAATCTTTAACCTGTGGTCGATAGATGGCACCAATGGCTACATTTTCTTCTTGGACAGCCATGCTCTCAGGTGTCCGTGCCGGAAGTTATTCGAGGAACCATGTTCCATACCCTGTTTGAGAAAATGTAAAATTTTCCTCATTTTTGCAGCAAGTTTTGCCTATAACTCGGTCGGTATCCAACGGATCGCCAATCTTTAACCTGTGGTCGATAGATGGCACCAATGGCTGCATTTTCTTCTCAGACGGCCATGCCTTCAGATGTCTGTGCCAGAAGTTATCCAAGGAACCAAGTTCTTTACCCCGTTTGAGAAAATGTAAAATTTTCTTCATTTTTGAGTAATTTAGCAAAATTTATAAATATGATATATTTTAATGCGAATTTTGTTGCAATAAGTTTCGTTTCACTTAAATAATGCTTTAAATTAAAAAAAGTATAAAAAATCAGAAAAAAAATTTTGAAAAATTTTCAACTCGAAAATTTCATAAGGGGTACCCCTTGCCATTTTTTTGAGAAATTTTGCAAAAAAATTTAAATTGATTTATTTTAATGCCAATTGGTTGCAATGAGTTTCTTTTCACTCAAATAATGCTTTAAATTAAAAAAAGAGTAAAAAATCAGAAAAAATTTTAAAAAATATAAAATTTTGAAAATTTTATTAGGCTCATTTTTGCATCAACTTTTGCCTATAACTCGGTTAGTATCCAATGAATCGCCAATCTTTAACTTGTAGCCGATAGATGGCCCCAATGGCTACATTTTCTTCTTGGACGACCATGCCCTCAGATGTCTGTGCCAGAAGTTATCCGAGGAACCAAGTTCCTTACCCTGTTTGAGAAAATGTAAAATTTTCCTCATTTTTGCACCAAATTTTGCCTATAACTCGGCGGTATCTAACGGATCGCCAATCTTTAACCTGTGGTCGATAGATGGCACCAATGGCTACATTTTCTTCTCAGACGGCCATGCCCTCAGATGTCTGTGCCAGAAGTTATTCGAGGAACCAAGTTCCTTACCCTGTTTGAGAAAATGTAAAATTTTCCTCATTTTTGCACCAAGTTTTGCCTATAACTCGGTCGGTATCTAACGGATCGCCAATCTTTAACCTGTGGTCGATAGATGACACCAATGGCTACATTTTCTTCTTGGACAGCCATGCCCTCAGATATCTGTATGTCTGTATAGATGTCTTAAATGTTTCTATAAATAAGCCAATCTCCTAAGGCTGTATAGGCTTAGGCTTTTTTTGAAGTAATATTGCAAAATTTGTAAATGTGATATATTTTAATGCTGCAATAAGTTTCTTTTCACTCAAATAATGTTTTAAAAGAAGAAAAGTAAAAAATAACATAAAACTAAAAAAATAATTTTCAACTCGAAAATTTCATAAGGCTTACCCCTTGCCATTTTTTTGGGAAATTTAGCAAAATTTAAAAATTGTTTTATTTTAATGCGAATCGATTGAAATGAGTTTCTTTTCACTCAAATAGTGCTTTAAATAAAAAAAAGAATAAAAAACAAAAAATAAATAAATAAATTCTAAAAATTTTAAAAACTCCTAAGGCTATAGCTAGTATGTCAAGAGCGAAAGAGGTATTTCAATCGCTCCGGTCATCTTATTGTGCGCGCTCCCGCACAGCCCACGGGAAAAAGAGGTAGCTGTATCGCAGGAATCGCTCCTGCGTGCAGCGCTCCTTGTGGTGCGAAACTTCGCTCCTGGGAGCGCATCGCACAATCGCTCCTGTGTGCAGCGCTCCGTGTGGAGCTACCTCAAGCGCATCGCACACTTTAGAGAGCGAGAGCGGTGCGCTCCTGAGCTACTTGACCCAACACTACCCAACACTAATTAAGGGTCCGTTCATAGACGGCACATGTGGGCCGCGATATAATTATGTCGAACAAAAAGTGGTCTGCGGTACTAAAAAGGTTGCGGAGCACTGCTTAACAGTGTTTTTTGCAACAATCACCAACATTATCTTCGACAGAAAATTTACAGCGTAAGTCATTCACCATCCTAAAACGAAAACAGAAAAGAATAATAAAGCACAACACAAAATAATATCGCAACACAGTGCACGATTGATATCCGAAACCGAAAGGAACATTCCTTTTTCATTGCATATTCCTTATCGTTTTGCCCCATTTCATATTTGTAATTAATTTTTAACTTCATACTAACCTCGAGCATAGGTCAACTAAAGCAGATCAATGAAGAAAAGTTGCAGCTCAGTACGTCCACCGGTCAGCGGCCAACGGGTGGATCATCGGGTGTTGTTGCCGGAACCGCTGGCTACAAAACGAAACGATCACTCAACAACTCCGACAGACGGACGCTGCTTTATAACTACTATTCGCGAGGATTAGCCCCAATGTACGACAAGCGTAACTTTGACGAGATTGATCGGTTCGCACGGTTCAATGGAAAGCGCAATTTGGACTACGAGCCCTCATACGCCGGTTCGATGGATCACGGTTACAATGGACGTTTCAGCAAGCGTAACTTTGACGAAATTGATCGTTTCAACGGTAAGCGATTGCGTCCCTACACCCTACACTAGCTATTCAGCTGTTAAACAGCTTCTAAGCAATATTTTCCTCTTTCTTTCACAAACACAGCTGGCTTTAACTACCGTCTAAATGGTGACGAAATGGCAACGATCGGCAAACGGAACTTTGATGAAATTGATCGATTTGGACGGTTCGCCTTCAACAAGCGATACTTCCCGGAGGTGAACGAGCTCAGCCCCGGTAACAATCTTAAGCACGATCTCTCGGAAGACATGGCCGTCATTAATGAGTATTCGCAGTAAGGACGAACGACACGTGACACATGCGTTAGTGAAGGTGAATGGTACACGGCGATACGACAGCAATGAGAATACGAAATATTTGCCCGCCCTTTTTGCACCATCCCTGCTAAGCAGCACACCGAGGTACTTTTCTTAGGTTCGAACGAAAAACAAAACTAATGGCAAAACATGCAATTGTAACTGATCGTTGGAAAGACGATCTTTCATCCATCTAGTATAAGAAACCGTGCATCCGAGCAAATGGCTAAATAAAATGGAATGAGGTTAGGAAGGTTGCTTACAGGATGGAGTGATCCTCTAGTATAATGCTTGTTTGTTGGTACGAGTTAAACCCATTTGGGAGGGAAGAATATTCATTCAAAGCAACAAAAAAAAAACAAGAAACTAGTTCACTACTTGTAATAAAATCTATAACAAACAAACGAACAAAAAAAAATGAACAATTCTACTACTTATAAATACTATCGATGGAGTGATACGAAAGCGGGTGGGTAAAACGTTACTTAAAATAAGTTTGAACATAATGTGTAAAGAAGTATGAACAAAGCAAAATAAACCAAGAGAAAACTGGAAACAAAACAAAAAAGTGACAAAAAACTAAATAACAGCATAAAACTTGCATAAAATTACTGAATAAACAAACTATGCTCATTAATGTGTTTGCAGCTCTGACATGGAATCGGTAATTTTTTTTTATTTTAAAATTAAATAATAGTAACGATAGCAAACAAACATACTGTAAAAAAAACTGTGTTGCAATAATTTAATTTCACATTTCTTTGAAAAAAACCCCCCTTTAATAATTTCTTTCTTAACTGTGCAAACATTTACGAAACATTTTATGCTATTGCTGCTTTCACAGTTTGCACCTTTGCCGTGCATACTGGTTTTTCATTTAGCTGGCATTTTTGCTTTATTACCACACCTTTGCCGCAGTTTAAATGTTGCTCTCTTAGTGTGTGAGTGTGTGTGTGTGTTACTACTTTACTTGGATTAATTGTTCCTATTTTTCCCCCGTTTTTTCCCCCGCAAATGGTTCATCGTTACATGGTTTGAGTTTTGTCCATTTTTTTATCTCTTTATTTAAGCCCCATTGGTCTTAACTATCCGTCCTAATGCTGATTATCTCTATCTGGGGTTTACTTTCTAAATATCATCCTGATGCAATTCGTCTGTGGTAGGGGTAAGTATTCTTTAATGTACAATTACAAACTTCTCTATTCGTCTGTGGAGCACAACAGAGCAAATAGTTCGAGTTAGAGAAATGATCGTAAGAACACGTCTAATATGTTTCATTGCTGCATTAGGCTTGGCAAGTGCTTAAGTGTGTTTTTGTGTGGAAAATGAAACAAAAATCAAATTATCAACCATCACTCTCAACCTGAAAGATTCCGACTGCAAACTGCTACCTCCGTTTGCTGCTATAATGTTATGCTAATAAGAGTGTATCCTTGTACGATTTAATCAGTGGAGATATTCCTCCACGTAAGAAACCGTTGGTTTATTTTTGCTGTCCCATTTTCTCTGTTTGTTCATCCACCCAAAATTGCCTACGTTTCTTTACACTAAATAACTTGAGTGTGCTCTCGTGTCATGATCAATGATCTAAATGTTTCCCTACAAAATACGGCGCGCATGTTATAGAACCGCTTCCCGAAAAATACCGCAATCATCGCTTATTGCTTCATGCAACTTCCCCTGCGGTGAGAGAGATGCGCATGCAATGCAAGGGAATTAATTAAGGCGCAAACATTTAACACTAACATCCCTCCATCGTATGTGGCAGTAATATGTGGGGTGAAGGGTTGGTTGCTTTACCCTTTCCATTGTACGCTCGTTCTGCTACAGTAGCGAAGCACAATCCACGTCATGCCGTGGATATCTCATCCTGTATGTCATTTGCTGCCAATACCGATCAGTGCTTCATCCATCAGATCGTCATCGAGTCCACCGCCGGCGGGTCCACCGTGCGTGGACGAAGCATTAGAGTGAGGTGAGGTGAATGGGAGTGGGGAGGGTGCCGGTGATTTGACGAGATGCACCGAAACGGAGGCCGGCGAGGGAAGGTTGTTCAGTGACGGGGTCGTTCCACCGACCACATGATTGTTCAGATGATTGCCGTGATGGTGCAGGTGTGTGTGGTTGTTGAGCAGACTGTTGGGAGGTGGAAGTACACCACCACCGCCCCCACCACCTCCACCAGCGGCTCCACTCTTTGCGGCTAGTGCCGCTATGAGCTGTTGTGTGCTGGCACTATCTAAGGATAAGGAACCGGACGCAGGCGATTGTCCACCGGCCGCACTCATTGCACTCATCATCATCATCGATGCCATCGAGGTAACTACGGGCGATGGTCCAACGTCACCAACGCTACCACCAATCCCATCCTGTGACGAGTGTGAATGGTTCGATATCGTACTGCTGGGTCGTGATGGTGGTCGCATTAGCGAACCAGCACCCGATCCCGCATCACCATCGTTCGATGCACCGCCGGACACGGGTGAAGGAAACGGTGGCAGCACCATCGAACCGGTTGTCGTTGGTGTACCCGGTGCAGACCCGGTCCCGGATCGAAACCCATCTCTGCTGGCGCTCCCGGAAAGCATCCCGGGTGAGGCACGCCCTGCCGAAGGAAACATACTGCCATCGGAACTGTTGGATTTGCTCTGCAGGGAACCATCACTGCCAAACATCTTCTGCACAATGTTGGGTAATAGTGGATGTAATGCAGTACCGCCCCCACCACCACCAGCACCACCACCATCGACAGATGGTCCACCAGTCGGTCCAGTACCAGAGGCAGACATTTTGGTACTGTTCTTCGCTGCAGCGCCAAGCAAATCGGAAAGCAACCGAGCACTTGCATCACCGGATGATGGTGAGGTAGAGAACGATCGTAATGGTGACGAACCGACCGATTGTGACGTAGTAGAAGCTGTGATAGGAAGCTGTGGCTTTTGTTTCCTCACTGCCGAATCCTTCATGCTCTTGGTACCGTCATTACCTTCGCTGTGACCGGCGCTACCAGTGCCTGCATTATTGTTGGAGCGTGCCGATAACTTCGGTATTTGAAACTTCGTGTCGAGTGACTTCGCAAAACCCTCCATGTTGCCCATCGACCCAGTAGGATAGCCGAGCATCTTCATGATCGATATCGGGTTTACCAGTGCGGAAGATCCTGTCCCAGATCCTCCTCCGCCACCAGCTGCTCCTCCACCGCTCAGCATTGCAGCACCGGTTAATGATGAGGCGGAGGATGACTTCGAACGGCCCGACGCAGGACCACCCTTCTCCTTCGACGCGTAGGACGACGAAGACGAGCTGGCCGGATTGGAGGTTGACTTCGGGGAGCTTACCTTGGAAGATTTCATCCCGATGCCACCACTCCCACCACCACCTCCACCACCGAGTGAACCGAACGAGTTCGATTTCTGAAACGGTGTCTTGGACGAGGAGCTGGTGTAGTGCGGAGTCTTCGTCGATGACGGGAAAGCGCCACTAAAGGAGGTAGTGTGGTTCTGTTGCTGCTGTTTGGACGAGACGGGCCCACTGGATACACCGGACTTGAGGCCAGATTTGTTACTGCCGCTGCTGCCGGATTTCGAGCCTCCGCCACTGTTGGAAGAACTCTTGCTAGAACCCTTCTTGTTCTGGATTGTCAACTTTATGCCATCCGAGCTGGGTTTTACCATGTACTCGGATGCTTTCCCACTCGTAAGGGCCGCCGTCAAGGAAGGTGCACTCGTCATGGAGCTTGCTTGGGTTAAGGCTGAAATATAATGAATGAAAGTTTGGGATAAGAATCGAACTACTGAAATATGACAGTAAAGCGTTAAGACACAACTCACCGGCACTAATCGCTGTCGTGGAAGAAACACAATTCGCCAACGTACCGGACCCTGTCGCTGACAGTAGACTACTTCCCGTTTTGGAGGGATCTTTCAACGTGCCGCCACCACTAATCGATCCAAAGCCCCCAATATTCACACCAGCACCAATACCACCACTGCTAGCCGCTAGTGAAGTGCTGGTCGTCTGTTGGGTGATGGTCATTTCCGGCAGTACCAGTACCGCTTCGTCATCTGCCGACTGTGCCGACTTTAGCTTATCGATCACGGCACTCAGAGATCCACCCAATCCGGTACCACCGGCAGAGGATGGTGGTTTACGATTTTTAGCAGCTTGCAGTGCCTGCAACATGGAGCTTGCCGTGGTCAGTCCCGTGCTGGAGAGTCCCAACGAACCTAGTGAAGATCCCTGCACGGAACCCGGCCCGGTAAGATCGATCATTGGAGCGACGGGAGAGCTAGAGCCGGAATCACCGATCCCAGAACCTGTCATTGATATCGTCATCGAGGATCCAGCAGCTAGGTCGAGCTGTTTCAACTTCAAACCCGAACTCTTCGATCTTCCACCTGAGCCAGACCCGGAGCTGCCAGTGCTGCTCGATGTCAGCGATGAGCCGGCACTAGCGCTAGTGGCCGAAAACTGAAGCGTCTTCTTCTCCGAGCGTTCCTTATCGCGTTCCTTGGATGAACCACTGGTGGTGGAGATGCTTAGTCCACTTCCACCTCCACCACCACCTCCTGCCACTCCTGTACCGCTCGTTTCAGAAGATTTCGTACCAGGCGAACTGCCACTGGCCGCTGCCGATTTTAGCGCCGACATGCTAGGCTTACCACCGCCGGTTGAACTACCTCCGGAGTGCAGTGGATGCTTCGGGGACACCGACGAACCATGCTTGGGACTGTGAAACCCCAACGCACTGCTGCCGGTATGCTTCGGGCTGCTGTGATGTACCGGACTAGAGTGTTTTGGGCTCGATTTGTTCCCCGACGACGATGATGAGCCACCGATACCGCTTCGATGCGGTGAAGATTCACCGGACTTGAACGGTAACTTGTTCGGTGGTCCCATCGCCAGGTGGCCCGAATCATCGACCTTTCTCTTTTTCTTCTTGTCCGATTTGCTCGAACTGGACCGTTCCGTTGATTCCGTGCCCTTGCGATGACTGCTGCTGCTACTGCTGCTGTTGCTGCTAGATGAAGATGAGGAAGATGTCTTTTTCGTCGCTGTGGACGTAGTCGTCAGCGATGTAGCGGACGTACTGTTGGCAATGATTTGTGGCACCGTTATCGGTGTGTTGGTGGTAACGGTTGTGGAAGGAAATGCACTTGCCGCAATATTAGTGTGCCCCGTTGGTATGGGGATTATTTCCAACCCAGAACTACTGATCGTCGCGAGAGGTTTTTCTATTCCACCACTACCAGACGGTGATACAAGCTTTCCAGCAATTGGCGATACCGGGCCCAGCGATGGCTTTCCGGAAGGTCCGGAACCAAACGTACCTTTCGGCGTTGCCGCTGCAATCGGTTGTGCGCTGTTTACCTCGGCAAAAAAGCTGCTCATTTCCGCCTCTACCAGATCGACACTCTCTTCCACCTCATCCGTCGCACCGGAAGTGGTGGAACTGCTCGAACTGCTGCTTGAGCTACTGCTAGAGCTGGAACTCGAGCTGCTCGAACTGCGACGTCGCTTAACCGATTGGCCTGTGATACGTTTTGACGAGTCAGTTTCTAGCGCTGCACTTTCGAGACTTTCCAGCAGCAGTGTTCCCGGGCAGGGACGATCTGAACTCGCATCACCGGATGCGGCACCGGTTAGTGAAAACCCCGACGAGGATAGTGAGGATAAGGAGGAGGAAGAAGAAGACTGAAGCGGCATCTTGACGCCGGTACCGACGATGGCACTCTCATCGTCAGCCGGAAGGACGCTCGGAGGTTCATTCTTAGCGGATGCGTTCGTGTTTGTAATTGTTGTTCCACCCAAAGAGCTGCCCTTGGCATCGGTCCCACCCACCGGGACCGTCTCGCCGAACAGTGGCAACCCGCCGGTGTCCTCCTCCGTTGCACCGCCAGCTTGCATGCGCTGTTCGCTGTTTCCTGCTGCTGTTCCACCGGATGTTGCTGCGGCTGCTACTGCCACATCCTGGCTGGTGACCGTGGTGAGACCGGTTGTAGCTGTGGTGACATTCGCCTTCTCCACACCACTGCCATCAGTTACACCAACAACAGCAACGCTAAGGTTGCTATCACTCTTTGGGCTTTTACAAAAATCCTCCATGCGTCGTTTCTTTGCTGCACCGCCCGCCAACGGTTCCGGTGGTTCCCGGGTACCTAAAGGACCCGCCACCCTTCCCATACTGCCACCCAATCCATTACCGTTCCGTTCGGCAAGCATATCACAAAAGTCTAGACCAAGATTTGCGCTCGCTACCAGCCCGTTCCCTTCGCCATTCATTAGCCCGCGCTGACCGACTGTTTGCTGCGCCGATGTTCCATTTGTAGCCGCACTACCACCGCCTCCTCCTCCTCCTCCTCCGCCTACTCCTGTCCCACCGACACCGCCAGCCCCATCAACCGTTGATGCTGGACCACCGAGTGACGACAGGTTGAATCCGTTCATACTTCCATCCTCACCGGAACTGCCGACACCACCGCCAGTTCCGGTACCATCGCCGCCACCATTAAGACCACCGCCAGCGCCACCGGGACCACCTCCACCGCCAGTAGACGAAACGGTCGAGGCACCAAGGACGTTCGGTTTAAACTTCTGCTCGTGCTCTTCCTCCCAATGTTTCATTAGCGCGCGCAATGTGACCGGAATCGACATACAACGCTGCAACACGGCCGACAGCCGTTCGACCGTGTGCTCATCACTGGATTCACCCTCACTGCAGTAGATCCGCACGATAATGTTAGCGATGTTTTGCAGATCAAACTCAACCGTTGCCAGCGATTCCTCGTATGGATGTATCAACGAAACCGTTATGTTCTGACAGGAGAGTGCACTCACTTCAAACACAAGCAATCCCCCGGCGGTGCCGTTCTCTATCGTGTGTGTACCACCGTCAAGCAGCAGCTGCAATGCACTGGGACGACCACCGGCACCACCTGCAGCCGATGAAGTCGAACGGATGCAGCTCGACAGCAGTTGGTTGAAGATGGCCTGCTGTCTAAGGTAGGTTAAGATTTTCGGCACATGCTGCGGTTCGGTGAACGGTATGCTGCTCACCATCACGCCCCGGAGCAATGGGTTGTCCGTGAGATAGTAGCAATGATACTGATCCGGTAGCGATACCACTAAACCCTTGGCAAGATCCGTCACGCTTCCACCGGATGCGTGGTGAGCGATCAGTCCGAGAAGGGACGTCGGTAGGCCAGTGGTACCGCTGACCGTCCCTTCTCCACCTTGCTGCTGTTCGTTCGCTCCGCCACCACCGCCAACAATCGTCTTGATAGCACGCATCATCGCACCATTAATTGGCATCGGTTTGTTCAGCCGCAGCACGAATGTGGCCGGCAACGAGGTAGAGTTGTGTTTCTCGATCGGTGTGTAGACGGGTTGCCCGACGGAGGTCGCACTCCCGCTACCATTCACCACCAGCAGCGGTTGTATCTGCAGTTTGTTTGCACTGGACGCTTCCAGCACGACCGCCACACTGCATCCGATGCGCTCTTTCGCGATCAGTTCGGCCGAAAGTGTGTTTATGGTGCGTGTGCCTACATCCAGCAGCTCGTACGGTGCCACAAAGTACGTTAGTCGCATCGGGTGCCCTCCACGGCGCTTCTGTACCACGCCGAGTGGAGCTTTCAGAAGCTGTGAGTGTACGTCCGCGAAGTGTTGCAGCGACAGCGTGTACAGTGTGTGCAGATCTGTTTCAAGCGCTTGCAAAGCGACGAAAGCATTCACCTTTATCTTTTTCTCCGCATTTAGCTGGTATATCGAAGCTAGCCCTTCGAGCTGGGTGGTGAAATCGGCAAAGTCACCCCGTTGCAGACAGGCGACTAGTTCGCTGCAGCTCTGCTGCTTCATCTTACACTCGTGGTGTACCTTTACGTCCTGCACAGTACCACCGGCTGGATCGAGTATGATCTCGAGGTAGAACATGTCGGACGAGATGAATAGGCCGGACGTGTCTTCGCTTAGTTTGAGGCTAAAAGGGGTTAAAAATAAACCGATTAAGTGTAATAGATTCAGTTTACAATCGCAAGTCCAATTTACCCTAGCTGTCTGGTAAGACAATCGAGTCGTTCGACCAAACCCTGCCGGGTGGTCACCTTAATGCAATACTGCATACTGTCGAGCGTTTTCTGTAGATTTGACTTTTCCACCGCATCTAAGGCGTATCGTTTCTCCTGCAGAATAAAAGGAAAGAGATCGCATAACAAATTGTTGCTTTTGGGAACCGATAGCCCAACTTACCAACAGAGACATCCGCACCGATTTGGACATCTCCGGAAAGGTTTTGTACTGTGCCGATTTGGCCTTTGTCCGTAGCCGCTCCATTAGCAGCTCCATCTGCCACGTTTCATGTTTGTCTCCGCCGAGCAATACCTTGCCGGTGGTGCCACCCGACCCACCAACGGTTGGACCCGATCCGGGTGGTTTAATATCCGGTTTGCCGATACCTTTACCGGTGCCTACTCCTCCCCCGCCAACACTGCCTCCGTTTGCCATCAGCAGAGCGGGAAGCGTTCCACCACTGACCGCCGCTGTACCGGAAGACGACATTGTGTGTGTGTCTGTGTATCTGTTACTTTCTTTATCCTTTTTTGTTCTACGCTTTTCTTACTGCCACCAATGGTCTCTGCCTTGGTTTCAGCTTCGGCTAGGCAGTCCCACTGCTGTTGTCTCTAACACTGCAACTGCGCTCGTTAGTCATCATGCTGTGCAACCCATCATCATCACCATCATGACCAAAGTTCATCACACCCGGACACATCTTCTCTCGCGGTTTGATTGTCTCCCGGCTCGTCGAATGATGGCAGCACTACACCTAGCTGCCATTGGAAGGGTTTGCAGCTTCATCTACAATTATTGCTTACTGTCCATCACGGGTCGAATATTATACCAATTATAAAACTTTCCCTTCAATTTCTTCTCCACTCTGCACAAGCACACACACACACATACATACGTACACACTTATGCTTGGTTGCAAGGCACCAGTATGGTTTCGGATTGTGCGATTGGCAAACTTGCGGAGCTGTTTCACAGCCTATTGAATAGCCGCAGGCCAGTATGATGAAATGATGAAACTGAACCACTAAACTAGCTAGAAGATTTCATTCAGCAAATCTTAGCATACGGAATACTATCGGTTGCTTGGAACACCTTTTGCACGGGGGCAACAAACGCGTATGCACCGTGACGACACACAGAAAAAAAATTATGCCAGGTAGCACCCCTTCCCCTGTGGATCCGATCCGCACGCTACTGCAGCACGCTGTGCTGCTGCGGCACACATTTCAGTGACGACCACTGTTACTGGGTTTGATCCCGATACTTTGTGCGCCCAACAAAACCGAGTTACTCCACAAGTATCGGATACTATGCACCGGTTACCCAGCTACAGGAACACCGTTTTCACGCGCGACGCAGTGAAAAGCGCAGAAATTTTCGTATGTATCGCGACGGACGAGGTAAATAAATGGCTGCCTTCGTCACGATTTGAAGGATACGTGTTTACATGCCCCAGTTACCGGATTGACAGTTGCCATTTGGTGGTTGTCTGTTCGCAGTCTCTCATTTGCCAAAGGTGTCGAACTTACTTTTCTTTGATATCGCAAAATAGCTGAATGTTTATAAATTACCGGGTGTTTTTAATTAAAAAAATTGCACAATTAGACTGATTTCTCTGATAAATTATAGCATTGAAAAAGATCATGAACATGTCCTTGATACATGATTATGAATCGGAACTGCACATGACGAGCCCTGCATTCTTACGAATCAAAATTATTTTTTGAAATTGTGTTGATAACGTTGATCTACGGAAAAGTTTATCCACAGATCAAAGAAAGCATTGGAATGGCAATGTAGCAACCGTTTTCGCATCTTAAATATTCTGTTCAGTACATTTGGAACATTTCTTGCGTAGAATTCGTTTGTAACCTTCTGTTTAACCGTGCAAATAGACCTGGAGCGATATTTCTCAGTGAGAGATGTCGCGTTGCGATGCGATGAAATGCGATGAAAAGTTCATATATAAAAAACAGCATCTAAACGTCGTTGCCATAGAAATACATAGAACTATATCATCACAGTAGCCAAAGAAATGTCTCGCCCAGCGATTTTCCTTTGTTTGCTAAATTGAGCTACTTTGCGAAATATCTCACTGAGAAATATCGCTCCAGGTCTATTTGCACGGTAAAGTTTTCCAACATGTCTGGTGAAGAAATTGACCAACGCAAGAAAAGCGTTTTCATTCAAGTGAGTTAATAGATACGTTTTTTTGTATTACATTAAAATGATTGCCTGCTGTCTTTATTCTACAGCGTCCCAAACGAAAATTATCTTCCAAATTCGACGATGCGTTCGATCGAAAGTACAAAAATGCCGTAAAAGCTTATCATAACTACATGGAGGGATTAAATTTAGTGCTGAAAGAAAAAGGTAAGCGCTTAACGGACACTCCTCCATCTATTTAGGTGTAGATTGAAAATTATTCTTCGTAGAGGCGAAAATGTGCAAAATCCTGCATAAACGTAGCGTACCGCTTTGGTTTCAAGAGTTAACCGACGAACAGTGTGCGATCTGCGACCAGTTGCTCGATGCCATTGAGGATGATACGAACGAGCGTACTTTTTATCGCACGAAAACACTGCTCCGCAAGCTGGGCATCTATCCTATCTGTTCGAAAAGCATCTTACGCACTGCACTCATTCTCTGTAGCGGGAATGATATATCGTTCATCTGGATCATCCTCGAATTGCATTACATACGCCGTCCGCGAAAGGACGGCACTCGCTGTGCAAAGGACTATACGATCAATGAACGGTTACTTCTATCGGCAATTGCACACTTGGATATGCTGACCACACTGCGTGGTTTGGAAAAGATCTTACCACCGAAGAAGGTCCCAAATGATACATCGCAAGTAGATGCAAAAAGGAAAGAAACATCCTGTCCAAAATCTTCTCCCTCTTGTGGCAAATCTCCTTACGCATGCCGTCAAAAAGTTATCAATAGCGGATACACCGTACCGGTTCAGGTTCAACCGCATCGTGACGAATTTCTAGGCAGGTATGAAAAGTACCGAGACCCGGAATACGTCATACGCAATGAAGAGTCCCGTTGGTTTGCACGATATGGAGGTTCAGGGCGCAATCTCTCTTCCTGTGATTACATCTACTCTGTCGACGATACACAACAAGACAAATGCTCTACGGCAAGCAGTGATCATTCGATAAATAGCGCCAGTGCTGTCGTGATGGCCCTACTGGATGATCACATTCGTAACATGGTCGCCCGGCAAGAATGTTGCCAGCTGCTCTGTCCCAAACATCACCAGCTAGACGAACAGGGGGCACAGTTTTTGGGAATTCTAAAGCGCAACACTTCCGCCCGGGCAGTCCTGATGGAGGCGGTACGCGCACAATGTGTACAATGGGCGGACGAGGAGCTACAGGACGATGCTAAAAGGCAAGTGGAGAGTTTAATCAAGCGGCTCGTTGATGAAGCGGTTACAATGGCGATCCTGGAACCGGCCAACGAATGTCCCGACTGTCGGGAACGATTTGAAATGCAACAGAAACTTTTGAAAGGACAAAAGTGTACCTGCGTGGAATCGGATGGTTCCAGTACGCTTGTACCTGAGTCAATAGCGAATTTGAAACAGCATTACTTTAAATTCTCTGACAAACTGGTCCCATTTGAGTTTAATTATGACAACATATTCAATGGGTATGAGCAAAAGGAACCGGTTTGTCCCATTAAAAGTGCCATACAGCGTGCACTCGGGGTGGAGGAAACCAGCACCATACGGGACATAGACATTGAGCACGCCATCGAGAAGTTTGCTAAGATGACATGGGACGAAGAGAAGAAACACTGGCAGGAACAGATGGGAAAGGATAGGGTTCAACCGGAATCCCCACCTAAGCCAACTGATCCACTTGAAGTAGACTATATAGACACGAAGGATGTGTCCCTCTTGCAGGATCTCCTAAAGGTAACTCCGAATTGTTCGTGATAGTGTGCACCTCTCATCTGTGTCCATGTTTTTTGCAGCGTGCACTTCGCCGACTTGCCGAACATCCGAAGTATTTCCTAGCCACCTTTCCTTGTGCTGATAAGCTACCAATCTTGAAGGCTTGGATACGACATCGATACGGAGTGCCCATTACACCAAAGGAAAGAAAAACCGGATTGCTGGAGAGTAAACATTTCTGGGACTATCTCACACCGCGTGCGACCACTATGCGATGGCCAACGCGAAAAGAAATCGGCATGCAGTTGCAGGTAAACTGGAATTATAAATCGAAATTGGAATCGACGGTACGTGTTCATTTTGTTGGCATTTATCATTTTGAATAGCTTTTCTTTAGCTTCTTTCCCGCTTGTTGCAATTTTTCAGGCTGGCAATTTGATGTACAAATTCTATAGAAAGTTTAAAAATGTTCAAATACAGGAAGGTCGCATTTTGTGGACCAGTATGATGCCTTACCACTCCGGACCGGACAGCTTTCGGCGAACGTTTTCGGCTTACTTTCCGAATTGTGAACCAAACATGATACCTCAAGTACGTCCGTGGTGTCCTTTCCAGTACCGATCGATGCCGAAAGTGAAGGGCACCAACAGTAGAAGCCGATTTTAAGCCTTTTGCAAATGAATTTAATTGAAAAGTATATATTTTCAATAAGGTAATGTGTTGTATTGCACTTTCTAATTTAATACCCTTTTACTTCTAACCTGCATGTTCTCACTGGAATCAATGATAATGGAATGCATTAAGTTGGCCTAACGACTAAGCTATAAAGCGAACCAAATAACCACAGATTGGTTTTGTGGGTTTTTGGGTCCTTTTTTAAACTTCCCATCTCTCTCTCTCTCATTTACGAATTAATGTAGAATGGCCCTTACAAAGTACGGCAAAATATCACATACGAATGATTTCCCTCTTCTTACTGTACGCCGCTGCCTAGCGATTCGATCCGGCACACGTTTCACTCGTTCGACAGTGGCCGTCCTTCTTCGCCACCACTGGACTGTCCTTTTGGGGCGCGTTTTCGATTCATCCAAAGCCAATTTCGCTGCTGGAAATAGTCTTCAATATCGTGTAAGGTGCGCCCTTTCGTTTCTGGCAGCAAAAAGAACAACAGCAGCGAAGCGCCGAACGATGCAAATCCGAACACAAGGAACAGGCCTTGCGTTTTAAGGGCCGCTTTAGCGTATGGGAATCCTTTTGCCACACCAAACAGCAACAGATTGAAGATGGTAAAGAGATAGCCAGCTATTTGGCCACGAATCTTAGCAGGCAACAGCTCACCGATCATTATGCCGGGCATGGTCATAAAGCCGGTGTTGGCACCAATGTAGATCAGTATCAGTACCGCAGCGACATACGTGTCGTACGGGGCTTTTGGTTCACCGGCACGCAGGTACATGAATGCGGCAATTGCGACACAGCTTAACCCGGAACCAAGACCACTGAGTGTAACCATCAGGCGGCGTGGCATCATCAGCAGCAGGAAGCAGTACAGGAATGTAAATGCAAGACGCACGATTGCAGTAAGTACGGCAGCCTGGATGGAGTTAATATCACTTCCGCCCAGATCGGAAATGATGTCCACAGCGTAGAACACTACGAGATACGTGCCGGAGAGTATCTGCAGCACATGGAATGCGTTGATAATGATGAGCGGTTTAATGATGGCCATTTCACCGAGCGACTTCCAAAACGGTGACGGACGGCCGTTGTTTTGCTGCTGCTCTTCTTCGAAACGTTCCGTCAGTTTGTGCAGCTCTTGCTTCGCCTGTATCGGGCAGCCACGGAGCCAAGTTAGTGCTGCCGAGGCACGGTCGGGTTGATCGTTGCGGGCAAGCCACACAGGAGATTCTGGCGCGAAGAACAGCGCAATGAAGGAAAGGAGCGGAAGCACTGTGCCACCCCAGGCCACCTCACGCCAATGGAACTCGCTACCGAGTGCGTACACGAGCAGAA
Source organism: Anopheles funestus (assembly GCF_943734845.2). NCBI lineage: Eukaryota > Metazoa > Arthropoda > Insecta > Diptera > Culicidae > Anopheles > Anopheles funestus. Next base: position 69,219,518 of record NC_064599.1, on the reverse strand, counting down.
TGCCGAGCGAATAGGACACGAACGGGGCACCGATTAGGGAGCCACGTAAGCGTGGTTCCGCTATTTCTGCCAGCAGAATCTGAAATTAAAGACAAAATGTTGGCATCATTTGTTTTGCTGCTCGATTCCGGCGAACGGTTATCTTACTTGTGCCGGGGCAGCTATTAATCCTACGGAGATTCCTGCAACTACACGCCCGAGAAGGAGTACAAAATGAGAAGAAGCTGTAGCGAGTAGCACCCAGCCAGTAAACAGTGGTACAATCGCTAATAAGAGAGCTGGACGGCGTCCCCAACGATCCATTATGGGTCCGGAGGCGAACGATCCGATTGGAGTCGCGAGACTATGTACGCTTGCTAAAAGAGGACGAAAGAAACATTACCTTCAAGCTGCCGCTCAAAACCGTTCCAATGTGCCAAAGGAAACATACCAATCCACGAACCCATCTCAATGTCGATCGCTAGTGATTCGTTGGTATCGTAGAGTTGTGGCAATAACACGGCTGAGTAACCGATTGGCATGCCACAGGCGGCAGCCAGCAGCAGCACAGCCGAAGTGAGCAGTAACTGTAAGAAACGATAAAGAATTCATCATTAGAAAAAGGAAAGGATGTTATTTTAAAAACAAATCTATCCTAAACGCTCACCCAGGGAATCGATAGTTCTTCATAATTTCTTTCGATGGAAAGCGAATCATACACGCAAACGTAGCATGATACCACTTAATCGAAAACAATCAAGCATATCTGTTAGTTTGACGCGCGCGCATCGATTTAGTCACTTGATTGTGGCAATTAAACTGTTGCTTGAATGAAAAAGCCTCATCGAAAGCAGCTTGATTGCCATCAGTACCTACAGCGTCATCGTAATGTGACGCTGTTAGGAAATGGATTGTGATATATGTGTGTACATTCGAGCGATTATTCGATGAAATGCTTTTGCTGGTGGTTGCACCGTCGATATGTTCCTGTGTACTATCATCAAACGCAAAGATTGATTTGCAACGATAACGAACAGCTGATGGTATGCAAAAAGTGCGATTATAATCATCAGAAATTGCTACCCTGTTATGACTACTTCCGAATTCAAACAGTCTACATTGTAATGCTTTGTACCCTCAATTCATAGTAACAGGCAATTTTGCCGTCACTAGCATTAACCAACGCCAAATGATATGCTAATGTGCCAGCTCAACAAAGAGTCCGTTTGTTTGTTTTAAGTAGCATTTTGCATCTGTACGATTAAAATCTCTAATTTCGATTAGAAAAACTACATTGTTTTCCTGTTTGCATGTTGTGCATTTAGCAAAACAAGCAGCATTTATGCGCATTTATCATTGTGTGCACTGTATTAATAGCATCAACAAAATGTTATTGCTCTGTGCGGTTTCGAAGATTATTCTTCCGCAATTATTTACATTACGATACGGTCATGTAACTGTTAGCGGCATTTGTCTTACAGCAAGCTTTGAGCAGCTCGAAAGTATACCTGTTCCGGTTTAAAGCAAACATTCAACAACCTCAGCCACAGGCTGTTAATAATCCGATTAGTCATGTTTACAGTTGGTGTAATATTCAAAATTATAATTGAACCGCCCTATAGCTGTCGCGAAAATTAAATAATACACACCTGATGGAATACCCCTTTCGTGGTGGACACGGTTACAACCTCGGCCAGTGTGTGTTTTTGTTTACTGTCGGAATAGTACGGTTCGCTAGGTTTTGTGCTTTGCTCGTTTGTCTGTTTTGCCGATTCCTTTTCATTCGATGATTCTTTCACTTTGATTTTGTCGTGCTGAGATAGTACCATCGGACCGGTTTCCTTCGAATCCTGTTGGTTGCCGGTTCGTATTATACCATCCGGTAAACATAACTCCGTTTCTAGACATGTGGTATCCTCTGTCCAACGATCTTCAGGTGAATAGCTAATGAGAGATAGAAATGAAATTAGTATACTTTTTTTTTATATTCCACCTAAGCGATGACGTTACTCGTTCATTCAGTGACATTGCTTTAATTGATTGTTTTTTTTTTTGGTTTTGTTTCAGATCATTGGAGCAGGTGCACTGATAAGATATCTGTTGACTAACCTTGGCCTAAGTAGTAAAAAGGGAAAGAGGTAGCACGAGAATTGTAGTTTTCAAGTGGCATAAAACAGCTGTGTCATTGTGTGCTTAATTTGTGTTCCATGCAATCGGAACAGGTTTTGCTGATTTCTCTACTTTACCTAATCCAACATTTCTATGCGGAAAATATTGTTGAGCACAGTATTGAACGGATCTCTCAAAACATAATTTTCTTTACTCGGTAGTGGTTTGCGTTGAGAACCAGAAATGTAAATCATTTTTAAAATAAGCAAACGTTTTCTATTGGTAATTACCTTTCCGTTATCTTCATTGCTGGATAACTTCTACAACTTGTGTGTTAATTAAATTCACAGTAACATCGAATCCTTCCGTTCAGGACACTTGCTTTAATCATATGCACTGAATCAGCTTCTCTGCGGTTAGCGAGGGAAAACTGCCTGAAGAAACCTGCGTAGCCACAATACCACCGCGCTATCCGAACGAACGTAAACGAATGACTGAAACTTTCCTCACGTAAGCGGCACACTTTACAACGCGACAACCGTAGGGAAAGAAGTGCACAGTAACAACATCCGCGAGCGTTGTTAATAAGCGGGAACAACAACGGCGGCCAGCACGCGCTGTTAATTCAAGCCGGCAATCGATGACGTAAACTTTTTGAACGAACACAAACGATGTGCAGTTAAGTATTGGTCGAGATTTCTATATTAATTTATTGTGGAAGATAAATGTCCAAGCAAACAAACAACATCGCAGATAACTAGCAGTACACAAATGGGCCACAATTATTTAAAATAATTAACTCTTAACAATATTTCAGTTCTTGTCTCATCACTTGATTAGTGGCACTAAGAAAATGATTTCGTTCACACCAAATGCACTCATAAACAAGCTTATTTTGAATAAATAACTTTGTGCAAATTTGTACGAACAAAACGAACTTATTTTTGCTCTGCAAAATTATAAATCAACATCGCTTGACAGCTCGATTGTTTACATTTTATTTTAGCCGCCATAAATCGAACGGCGGCTAATTTCTTTCAACGTTTAACGGCGGCTATTGTGTCATGGCTATTTTTTTTTAATACAAACAGCTGTTCTAGGGTTGTTTTTTCTACCCACTTTTTGTTTCTTTCCCCAGTTCAAGAGAGAGAATTGTGCGAATTAATGAATTAGTCGGTCGGTGGTTGATCCGTTTCATATACAATAGAGGAACGTTTTATTTCGTTTCACACATTATAGCGTTTTCAACAACCGTTATCAAAGTAAGGACTTATACCGTACATTTAAATCTATTTCAGTCTTTTCTGCATCGTCCTGTTCCGTCATTGGAGACTCCACGGTGCCGTGATGGTCCAGTTGGGATTATGCGATATGCCGTTGCAAAACCATGATACGGGTACTAAGTAGTCCACAAGGGATGTACCAACATCCGGACAGTTTCGCCGCGCGTAGTATTCCATGCTGTACAGACTCAGATTTAACCCATTGCCAATGGAAATCATCAGCCAAACCAGCACATTTCCCACATCTTTGCCCATCCGCTTCATGACAAACATCAACAGTAAGCCAAGAAACTCCAACTGCACAAACATTACCGGATAAAAGAAACGGAATGTAAACGCCATTATGATCTCATGGAGCACGGCCGAAAAAGTAAATACGGCCACGGTAGCCAGTGGCCTACAGTTACAGAACACATGTTCGACACAATCTTTGTACACGTAGGTGTATAGCCAATCGTGCACCACCACGTTCCATGATCGGATGTATCCGGCAAACGTAGACTCATTCCACCAGTCGCGATAGAACATCCGATCAGCAAACCGTGACAGTTCGGCCACGATATTCATACATGAATGCAGTGAGCAATAGAAGAAACACAGCGTAATCAATGTTCCGGGCAGTAAGCTAGAGAACAGTGACTTTACGAAGCTGCCGGAGCTAATCTGAGCGGTGCCAAAATTCTCATATAACGGTGTCAGCAGTCGTTCCAGGATAAAGCTAAGGAAGAAAACGGCTCCCACCATCTCAAGCGCATGACGAGCTACCACGCGCCAGCGGATCGTTCTCGTTCGTGGATAGTCATCTCGGTATACTAAGGTGGGTGCAAACATAAAGTAGACATACTTTGAAAACGATGGTAGACGACAGGAAGTTTCTGCATGAATCGACTCAAAGTCTGCCTCGTTTTTATCGCTTGTCAATGCTTTCGGTGCGCTACTGCGGACGAAGGCGTGCGATTTCATCATGAAGCGAACCATTTCCATCAGGTAAGCCACACCAGTTGCTGGTGGAAGGTCAAACCACACGTGAGATGCAATTGCAGCAAGGAAAAATCCCCACTGATACAAGATGAACAGTGCGATTGCGGTCCAGTCCCAACATTTTTGTCCAGCAGATCCTACGGAAGCAACATTTCGAAGAGTTACATATAGTAGAGTTTATTCCATGAGATTTACCATGGTTACTTACCCGGATTAGAGGTATTACGTTTTACAGCCCACATTCGGAAGCATGGATAGAGTAAGAAATTGGAAGTTTGCATACAACACCACAACATTACTGCTATATGGAACTTTCCGAACCCAGCTATGATCGGTCGCAATCCCAGATTGATACTGTCGAAACAAACACGGTAAGTTATTACTTTCGATTGTACTATTCCAAAGCCTTTTCGCCTTACCTGCCCGTATCCACAAAATCGTGCACCAAGGTGTTGAGGAAAAGAATTATCAGCATCACGATGAAAATGTGATAAATCGTTTTGATGTGCCTTATTTCGAGCATATCCGTCAACAGGGAATTACGAGCCCTAAACACCTTAATGGGCAATTTTCCATTCAATGTTGAGTTCTGCCTTTGAGAATCCGTACCATTCGATGATTTTCCATTGTACAATTGTTTTCTTTCATAGTTGTTTAGATTAAATTGTTTCACCTCGCTGAACATATCATCCATCGCGAAATCCAATTCTTTCTCCACATCTTTACCCATTCGGTCAACAATCTCCTATAAAGTTCAGAAAAGATGTTGTTTAGAGAATCATAACAATTCTCAAATTGTGAACATATCTCACTTACATGCATTTTCTGTTTCATCTTCTCTATGGCCATATCTTTTACTACTTCCACGTGGTACTCTTTTTGAACTGCAAGAACATTGGAAAAAAATACCATTTCCATTTTTGTTACACTTAAGTGGCTTGTATTGATACACTATTATCCCGAAACACAAGCTTACCATGACTATTGATTGCATTCTGTACGGTAGTTCCGGGTACGCGATCATTATAATCCGTAATGCTAGAACTTTCATTTTCACTACCAGCAACATTCATCGTTCCTCTTAACTTTCCTTCTTTGGACACAAATGTACACCAAACAACACAGCACGCGGATTCTCACAGAGAGAAAAAAACGAAATCAATATATCACTAGAATCATTCCATTCGAAACCTTCTGCTAGACAACGTGTCGCGATCGTATATCAGCACGCCGGTCGTTAAGGAACCGGTCTAAAGTAATGGTGGGCACTCGTTATAGGTGACGGATCTTTCGTACCGGCGATCGCACGCCTATCAAGCCGGAAACACTTTCGGTAAGCGTAGTTTAATCACCGTGAAACAATTGGCAAAAATATCGTCATACAGCGCACAAACGATTGCACCATTACTTCACTTGATTCACCAACAGTTCGCTCGACACGCCTTTCTTTGCGACCCTAACACGGCAGCAATTAGATGCTACATTCGGCACTGAAACAAATTTTAGGTATTAAAATATTATTTTTGCACACGATAGTTTTTTGCACACGATTTGCTGCTACGATAGTTAGCTAACGGGCTCTCGATGAGGAGTATCATTTGTTGCAAAATTGTATCCTGCTTTTATACCGTCATGCATTACAGATCGGCAACATTATTGAAATGAGAACCGTTTGGTCCCGAGTTTCGCAACAACAACAGGTTTTCGAAACTAATGGCTACACGAATACTATTCTGAATACACTCATCTTTTGGCGAATCTTCTCACATCATCCCACACAATTCGTTAGATTATTCATGCGAATCAGGAAATACCTCCACACACACTCTTGATAAGAAAGTGAACCCGAGTCAGCGGTGAAGGTCGTCTGGTTCTGCGAATAGCGCAAACTAATGATCAAACCTTTATTCATGTGAGAAAGGAAAAACTGAAATCCACACGTTAGCTCAAACAGCATACCTTTATTCTCTTTCGAATTCAAACCAAAACTGACTACGTCTGGAGCGCGTGCCGCTTTTATCCTTTACTCGAAACCTGAGGTAACCCTCACTCTCGTGCTCGCCCATCTTAACAAAAACCTTCCCCCGACAGGTCCTTGCAGGCCGGAGGATCTCCTCCAACGCATTACAACCGGTATGGTTTCACGTGCGACGCTGGCGTCGAGGTCGTCAATAGCCCTTCACCGTTGACCTTCATAACATCGTACCGATCATGCAATCGAACATTTGTAGCCTTGTACGATATTCCAGAGCATATTTCCTTCCAGGCCCGAACTGCGTCCACTTGATGACCACCAAATCTCCTTCTTTGTAGACGATTTCCTGTCACGCTCGTAGATTGTAGGACCTGCTTTGCGCTTCTTGCGCCTTGTCGATCTCTAGCAAGATCTAGTTCCTGCCAGAATCTTTCGTTAATCATTATATTGCGCCGGTCGAATTTCCTTCATGAGTTTGCCCAATCGAAGGTCTCCTGCATTATGCATCGGTGCACCAAACATGGCTTCAAAGGGAGATACACCGATGCTATGATGCGGACTGGAGTTTTTCTGGAGATTGTTCGAGCTAGTCTTGCCTAGCTAGCTGGCCGATGAGAAAGGGAAGTTTTTTAACAAACCTTTGAATCTGGTCAATCAAACTTTTTCCCATTTCATGACCGTCAACCTACTATCAATATTCAGATAATCATCACCACGATTCCGGTACAGCTTAAAAGACGGATCGAACAACTGTATGTAGTGGAGTATACGTTATCCAGCTGATAAACGCTAGTCCAGACGCTCGCGCTAACGGTAAAAGATTTTTGTAGACAATCTTTTACCCACAAATCGAACGGCGGCTAATTTCTTTCAACGTTTAACGGCGCCTATTGTGTCATGGTTATTTTTTATTTTATTGAATACAAACAGCTGTTTTAGGGTTGTTCTTTCTACCCACTTTTTGTTTCTTTCCCCAGTTCAAGAGAGAGAATTGTGCGAATTAATGAATTAGTCGGTCGGTTGATCCGTTTCATATACAATAGAGGAACGTTTTATTTCGTTTCACACATTATAGCGTTTTCAACAACCGTTATCAAAGTAAGGACTTATACCGTACATTTAAATCTATTTCAGTCTTTTCTGCATCGTCCTGTTCCGTCATTGGAGACTCCACGGTGCCGTGATGGTCCAGTTGGGATTATGCGATATGCCGTTGCAAGACCACGAGACAGGAACCATGTAGTCAACGATCGAATCTCCGATATTGGGACAGTTTCGACGCGCGTAGTACTCCATGTTGTACAGACTCAGATGTAACCCATTGCCAATGGAAAGCATCAGCCAAAGCAGCACATTTCCCACATCTTTGCCCATCCGCTTCGTGACAAACATCAACAGTAAGCCAAGAAATTCAAACTGCACAAACATTACCGGATAGAAGAAACGGAATGTAAACGCCAGTATGATCTCATGGAACACGGCCGAAACAGTAAACACGGTCACGGTAGCCAGTGGCCTACAGTTACGGAACAGATGTTCGACACAATCCTTGTACACGTAGGTGTACAGCCAATCGTGCACCACCACGTTCCACGATCGGATGTATCCGGCAAACGTAGACTCATTCCACCAGTCGCGATAGAACATCCGATCGGCAAAGCGCAACAGCTCTGCTGCACCGTTCATCCACGCGTGCAGCAAACTATAGAAGGCACACAGGAATGTTAATGATCCCGGCATAATGCTACCGAATAGTGAAAGGACGAAACTACCGGAGCTAATCTTGGCATGACCAAACTTCGCGAATAAAGGTGCCAGAAACCTTTCCAGGATGAAGCTGATGTAGAACACGACTCCCACCACCTCAAGCGCATGGCGAGCTACCACGCGCCATCTGATCTGCTTTGTGCGTGGATAATCATCTCGGTATACCAAGGTGGGTGCAAACAGGAAGTAAACATACTTTGAAAACGTTGGTAAACCGCGATAGGTGTCCGGTGTGTTTGGCTTGGAATCTGCATGCTTCTTATCATTGGTCAATGCTCTCGGGACGTTACTACGGATGAAGGCGTGAGCTTTCATTAGGAAGCGTGTCATTTCCATAAGATACGCCACACCACTTGCTGGTGGAAGGTCAAACCATAGGTGAGCTTTAATGGCAGCAACGATAAAACCGCACTGATACGAGATGAACAGAACGACTGCAGCCCAGTCCCAAAGTCTTTGAGCAGTAGAGCCTATGGAAAAGAATCCAAAACATTAAAATCGTTCATAAAGAGTTTAAAGGCAATCTTTGCTACGTACCCGGCGTAAAGTTGTTGTGGTTTGCAGCCCACATTCGGAAGCATGGATAGAGTAAGAAAGTGGAAGTTTGCATACTACACCACAGCATCAGCGCAATGTGGAACTTTCCAAACCCAGCTATGATCGGTCGCAATCCCAAATTGATGCTGATAGAACACAAAAAGATGAGTTAGAATGCAGCACCTTACATCGAACTATAATTCTTCATCGCACCTGCCCGTGTCAACAAAATCGTGCACCACAGTGTTGAGGAAAAGAATTATCAGCATCACGACGAAAATGTGATAAATCGTTTTGATGTGTTTCACTTCGAATAGATCAGTCAGCAGGGAGTTTCGAGGCATAAACACTTTATCGGGTAATTTACCATCCGATTTTGCACTCTTCCGATGACCTTCCCTAACAAGCCCATCGGTGGACTTTTCGTTGAACAGCTGTTTGAGTTCATAGTTCTTAAGATTAAACTGTTTCACCTCGGCGAACAGATCATCCACTGCGAGGTCCATTTTTTTCTCCACATCTTTACTCATTCGATCGACGATGTCCTATATTAAGTTCAGAGAAGATGTTATTAGCAAAGCACAACAAACTGAATGCACCCTCACTTACATGCATTTTCTGTTTCATCTTTTCTATTGCCATATCTTTCACTATCTCCTCACGGTATTCCCGTTGAGCTGAAATAAAAATGGAAGAAAATTCTCCGTTTACATTCTGTTGCACAATAAGCGCTTATATTACGTTGTAGCCTTTACACACACGTTCTACATACACATTTTTACATAACGAAAATACAATTCCAATCTACAAACATTCTTTGGGCGAAACCATAAAAGCGTTTGCTAGTGTACACACTAGACAACACAGTCCACAACACTTGCTTACCGCGATTGTTGATCGCATTTTGTACGGTCGATTCGACCCGACCATCGTTTGCCCCAGAGCTAGAACTTTCACTTCCACTACCAGCATCACTCATCGTTCTTGTTTTTTTTTTTTCGTTTTTCGTCTATTAATGCTTCTTTTCTTCTTTCGTACGAATGATGTGCACCAATGTCTGATACAGCACGCCACGAGGCTTCCCAGGGAGTTCAGCGTATGAACAACAGCAACGAGTATAATGTGTCCCTACTCCGTGACCGCCAATCAACAACTAAATCTCCGAAGCCTTCCGCTATACGAAGGTGGCCGCGTTCTTGGCACTGCGATAGGGACGTAATCTTTCCACATGTCACTGCGCCGGTCAACTACTTGAGTGTCTGTGTGTTGAGGAAACGGTCCGTAATGATGGAGGGCACTCGTTAAGGGTGCCGAGTGCAGCTGTACTTAAGCGTATTGTCGCACTTTGGACAAACGCACGCACGTAGCAGACTGGGCAAGTGCGAATGGACGCGTAACATTCGTGGTGCATTAGTCACCGTGCAAAGCACTAAGAGGTATCGTTAGCTGATAAAACATCATCATTACACGGGCTAGGTTAAACTAAGAACAAAGCCATTACGCGTGGTGCAAAGATAAATTGAATAGTTAATTTAACTCTGAATCACTATTATGTACTACTGCACAAGCGCAAGGGGCCAGTTGATTTTTTAAAGGAACATGTTCAAAGTCCATCAAGAAACGGAAATGTGAAAAAACCTATTTTCAAACAATCTTCATTTGTTTATGTTGCCAGTTGTGCATGGAACAACATACATAGTAGAGATAAGAACCGCCGGAGACCGTTAATCCGAGTTTCAAACGACTTTTAATATTCTCAGACACAGATATTTCTCAGAACGTTCTTTAAACACAGTAGAACTAAAAATATAAGAAACATTGCAATCGTTTTAATCATTTTTGTTCTAATTTTAATAACTTCGTTCGAGGTCTACGTTTTAGCTGAATAATCTAAGCCTGTCGGGTAGAAAGAGAGAATGTTGTAGAACGTACAACATTATTCCACATTCTAGTATGATGAAGCAGCCCCACTAATTCATGCTAGAGATGAGAATCACAACTCTTTTTAGTGAATCAACTCAGAGTGAATAAGTGGTTATTATGAGTCAGCTCGTTTAACGACTCAGTTCGGAGTCATAAAAAAACCGGCATAAGCGTCTAAGTTAAGGTTCGGTCATTTTACTCACTCATGAGTGTAAGCCTGTAGCCATCGTGAGTAGTGTTGTGTCAAGAGCGAAAGAGGTACCTCAATCGCTCCGCTCATCTGATTGTGCGCGCGCCCGCACAGCCCACGCGAAAAAGAGGTAGCTCCGTACGGAGCGCTACACACAAGAGCACTCCCATTTGAAAATTTCCTTAGGCCTTACCTTTTGTTTGGGAAATTTAGCAAAACTTTAAAAATTGATTTATTTCAATGCGAATTTGTTGCAATAAGTTTCTTTTCACCCAAATAATGCTTTAAAAGAAGAAAAGAATAAAAAAAAACAAAAAAAAAATTAAAAAAACTCAACTCGAAAATTTCATAAGGCTTACCCCTTGCCATTTTTTGAGCAATTTAGCAAAAATTTAAAAAATCGTTTTATTTTAATGCGAAATTGTTGCAATGAGATTCTTTTACCTCAAATAATGCTTGAAATTAAAAAAAGAATAAAAAATCAGAAAAAAATGTAAAAAATCTATTAATTTGTCAATCTACTAAGGTTCATTTTTGCCAAATTTTGCTAAAGCTCGGTCGGTATCTAACGGATCGCCAATCTTTAATCTGTGGTCGATAGATGGCACCAATGGCTACATTTTCTTCTTGGGCGGCTATGCCCTCAAATGTCTGTGCCAGAAGTTATGCGAGGAACCAAGTTCCATACCTTGTTTGAGAAAATGTAAAATTTTTCTCATTTTTGCACCAAGTTTTGCCTATAACTCGGTCGGTATCCAACGGATCGCCAATCTTTAACCTGTGGTCGATAGATGGCACCAATGACTACATTTTCTTCTTGGATGGCAATGCCCTCAGATGTCTGTGCCGGAAGTTATGCGAGGAACCAAGTTCCTTACCCTCTTTGAGAAAATGTAAAATTTTCCTCATTTTTGAGCAATTTAGCAAACTTTATAAATGTGATATATTTTTATGCAAATTTGTTGCAATGTGTTTCTTTTCACTCAAACAATGCTTTAAACAAAAAACATAATAAAAAATCAAAAAAAAAATTTTTAAAAATTTTCAACTCGAAAATTTCATAAGGCTTACCCCTTACGTTTTTTTTGGGAAATTTTGCAAAAAAAATTAAATTGATTTATTTTAATGCCAATTGGTTGCAATGTATTTCTTTTCACTCAAATAATGCTTTAAATAAAAAAAAGAGTGAAAAATAATAAAAAAATCAAAATATTAAAAAAATTAAAAATTACTAAGGCTCATTTTTGCACAAAGTTTTGCCTATAACTCGGTCGGTATCCAACGGATTGCCAATCTTTAACCTGTGGTCGATAGATGGCACCAATGGCTACATTTTCTTCTTGGACAGCCATGCTCTCAGGTGTCCGTGTCGGAAGTTATTCGAGGAACCAAGTTCCTTACCCTGTTTGAGAAAATGTAAAATTTTCCTCATTTTTGCACCAAGTTTTGCCTATAACTAGGTCGGTATCCAACGGATCGCCAATCTTTAACCTGTGGTCGATAGATGGCACCAATGGCTACATTTTCTTCTTAGACAGCCATGCTCTCAGGTGTCCGTGTCGGAAGTTATTCGAGGAACCAAGTTCCTTGCCCTGTTTGAGAAAATGTAAAATTTTCCTCATTTTTGAGCAATTTAGCAAACTTTATAAATGTGATATATTTTCATGCAAATTTGTTGCAATGTGTTTCTTTTCACTCAAACAATGCTTTAAACAAAAAACATAATAAAAAATCAAAAAAAAAATTTTTAAAAATTTTCAACTCGAAAATTTCATAAGGCTTACCCCTTACGTTTTTTTTGGGAAATTTTGCAAAAAAAATTAAATTGATTTATTTTAATGCCAATTGGTTGCAATGTATTTCTTTTCACTCAAATAATGCTTTAAATAAAAAAAAAGAGTGAAAAATAATAAAAAAATCAAAATATTAAAAAAAATGAAAATTTAATAAGGCTCATTTTTGCACAAAGTTTTGCCTATAACTCGGTCGGTATCTAACGGATCGCCAATCTTTAACCTGTGGTCGATAGATGGCAACAATGGCTACATTTTCTTCATGGGCGGCTATGCCCTCAGATGTCTGTATGGCTGTATAGATGTCTCAGATGTTTCAATAAAAATGCCAATCTCCTAAGGCTGTATAGCCTGAGGCTTTTTTTTGAAGTAATATTGCAAAATTTGTAAATGTGATATATTTTAATGCTGCAATAAGTTTCTTATCACTCAAATAATGTTTTAAAAGAAGAAAAGAATAAAAAATAATAAAAAACTAAAAAAATAATTTTCAACTCGAAAATTTTATAATGCTTACCCCTTGCCATTTTTTTGAGCAATTTAGCAAAATTTAAAAATTCGTTTTATTTTAATGCGAATCAATTGAAATGAGTTTCTTTTCACTCAAATAGCGCTTTAAATATAAAAAAGAATAAAAACAAAAGATAAATAAATAAATTCAAAAAATTTGAAAAATTCCTAAGCTATAGCCTTAGTGGGTCAAGAGCGAAAGAGGTATTTCAATCGCTCCGGTCATCTTATTGTGCCCGCTCCCGCACAGCCCACGGGAAAAAGAGGTAGCTGTATCGCAGGAATCGCTCCTGCGTGCAGCGCTCCTTGTGGTGCGAAACTTCGCTCCTGGGAGCGCATCGCACAATCGCTCCTGTGTGCAGCGCTCCGTGTGGAGCTACCTCAAGCGCACCGCACACTTTAGAGAGCGAGAGCGGTGCGCTCCGCTCTTGCAAAAAAGCTACTTGACCCTACACTAATCGTGAGTCGAGTTGCAACAAGAGTAAATACGTGAGTTGAAACGAAAATGTGCGAGTGAGTTGAAACGAAACTTTTGATTAACATGAATTGAAACGGAATACATTTGTACATACCCAAACTAGCCAAATGAATATACTGCTCGCTATGCCTAACTATAAGGGCCCCCAAAATTTTTGGCGCTACCTCTGATCGGTCATAGTGGATCTATGGACTAGCGATCCTTTAGTTTTGGGGCCCAATTATTATTCCGCTTAGGGCCTCCGAGAAGCTTGATCCGCCACTGCTCCTAACGCTGATAAATTGTTGTATTTTAATGTGAATTTATAAAAATAAGTTTCTTTTCACTCAAATAATGCTATAAATAAAAAAATGCTATAAATTTGCCAATCTCCTAAGCAGAGGCGGATCCCGTTTCATGTCTTTGCTGATCAGACTAGCCCACTTGTTCGCTTATACAGGTTTGATAGTTAGGCAGAGCGAGAAGTATATTCATTTGGCTAGTTTGGGTATGTACAAATGTATTCAACTCATGTTTCAACTCATGTGTTTCAAACGTTACGTTTCAACTCACTCGCACATTTTCGTTTCAACTCACGTATTTATTCTTTTTGCAACTCGACTCACCACGGCTACATGCTTACACTCATGAGTGAGTAAGTTAAAAAAGAGTCGCTAAAACTCCTCGTGGTGAGTGAACGAAACTCGTTCAATACAACGTTTCAACTCACTATCTCACTCTTACTAACTTTGCACATTTCTAATTCATGCATCAGCTTATGGTTTGATACGAAAAATCTCATATCGTTGTCTGTGGTAAAGGCAGATTATCTGGACATTATACGATCTAGACAAAGAAGAACCCAATGATCGATCCTACAGTAACAACTCTCGAATAGCAATCGCAGCACTCGAGAAGATGTGGCTAAATTAAATTCGTTTATCTTATCATTCTAGTGTTTACAAGACTTCCGAAAAAAAAGAATGGTTGAAAACATTTCTCAACAGGAAACCAATCGAACAAATACATATTCTAAATATGTAGCCTTTTAAATGCAGCATCAGAAGCAGAATTAGATGTACCGATGCACAATAATACCAGACAGAACCAGAAATTTCCACCAGACCGGTTCATTATGGAATTTAAACGAATGACAAAAGACTAGAAGGTCGACTGCAGTCCGGTTTTGCTAGTTAGTTGTTAGTTAAAAAACGGATGAATTTTAAGTTAGTTAGTTAAGAAACGGATGATTCTATGAATTCAAAAACTATGCTAAACAAATAACCTCTGCAGGAATTAATATATCATGGGTTAAATCTTGATCTCGATCTTGAGAGTTAGCGCGAGCGTCTGGGCTAGCGTTTATCGGCTGGATAACGTATACTCTACTACATACAGTTGATCGATCCGTGTCTTTTAAGCTGTATCGGAATCGTGGTTATGATTATCTGAATATTGATGGTAGGTTGACGGTCATGAAATGGGAAAAAGTTTGATTGACCGGATTCTAATTTTTTCTCCTTTATGCTCCGCGGAGCTGCATCTAATCGGTGCTAACCGACTCATAATCCCGATTGTATATCACTCGGTGTGCGCTCTAATCCTGATTCACACGTTTCAGTACTATTCCTAAGGCAAGCCCTTTGAATGTGCCAAATGACTCCGATGCGTTGCAGGAGTCAGCGGCATGCGGCGACGAGCTTTCTTGATGATCCGTTGTTTTGAAACATCATCACTGGACTTAAAAAACTTCCCTTTCTCATCGACCAACTAGCTAGGCAAGACTAGCTCGAACAATCTCCAGAAAAACTCCAGTCCGCATCATAGCATCGGTGTATCTCCCTTTGAAGCCATGTTTGGTGCACCGATGCATAATGCAGGAGACCTTCGATTGGGCAAACTCATGAAGGAAATTCGACCGGCGCAATATAATGATTAACGAAACGATTCTGGCAGGAACTAGATCTTGCTAGAGATCGACAAGGCGCAAGAAGCGCAAAGCAGGTCCTACAATCTACGAGCGCGACAGGAAATCGTCTACAAAGAAGGAGATTTGGTGGTCATCAAGTGGACGCAGTTCGGGCCTGGAAGGAAATATGCTCTGGAATATCGTACAAGGCTACAAATGTTCGATTGCATGATCGGTACGATGTTGTGAAGGTCAACGGTGGTAAAGGGTTATTGACGACCTCGACGGCCTGGAAGGACCGGAATAAGCGGCACGCGCTCCAGACGTAGTTTGTTTGGGTTTGAATTCGAAACAGAATAAAAATATGTTGTTTGAGCTAACGTGTGGATTTCAGTTTTTCCTTTCTCACATGAATAAAGGTTTGATCATTAGTTTGCGCTATTCGCAGAACCAGACGACCTTCACCGCTGACTCGGGTTCACTTTCTTATCAAGAGTGTGTGTGGAGGTATTTCCTGATTCGCATGAATAATCTAACGAATTGTGTGGGATGATGTGAGAAGATTCGCCAAAAGATGAGTGTATTCAGAATAGTATTCGTGTAGCCATTAGTTTCGAAAACCTGTTGTTGTTGCGAAACTCGGGACCAAACGGTTCTCATTTCAATAATGTTGCCGATCTGTAATGCATGACGGTATAAAAGCAGGATACAATTTTGCAACGAATGATACTCCTCATCTAGAGCTTGTTAGCTAACTATCGTAGTAGCGTCGTGCAAAAATAATATTTTAATACCTAAAAATTTGTTTCAGTGCTGAATGTGGCCAGCTAGATAGCATCTAATTGCTGCCGTGTTAGGGTCGCAAAGAAAGGCGTGTCGAGCGAACTGTTGGTGAATCAAGTGAAGTAATGCTGCAATCGTTTGTGCGCTGTATGACGATATTTTTGCCAATTGTTTCACGGTGACTAAACTACGCTTACCGAAAGTGTTTCCGGCCTGAAAGGCGTGCGATCGCCGGTACGAAAGATCCGTCACCTATAACGAGTGCCCACCATTACTTTAGACCGGTTCCTTAACGACCGGCGTGCTGATATACGATCGCGACACGTTGTCTAGCAGAAGGTTTCGAATGGAATGATTCTAGTGATATATTGATTTTCGTTTTTTTTCTCTCTGTGAGAATCCGCGTGCTGTGTTGTTTGGTGTACATTTGTGTCCAAAGAAGGAAAGTTAAGAGGAACGATGAATGATGCTGGTAGTGAAAATGAAAGTTCTAGCAATGCGTGTTATAATGATCGCGAACCCGGAACTACCGTACAGAATGCAATCAATAGTCATGGTAAGCTTATGTTTCGGGATAATAGTGTATCAATACAAGCCACTCAAGTGTAACAAAAATGTAAGTGGTAATTTTTTTTCCAATGTTCTTG
Source organism: Anopheles funestus (assembly GCF_943734845.2). Lineage (NCBI taxonomy): Eukaryota > Metazoa > Arthropoda > Insecta > Diptera > Culicidae > Anopheles > Anopheles funestus. Next base: position 69,202,675 of record NC_064599.1, on the reverse strand, counting down.
CAGTTCAAAGAGAGTACCACGTGGAAGTAGTAAAAGATATGGCCATAGAGAAGATGAAACAGAAAATGCATGTAAGTGAGATATGTTCACAATTTGAGAATTGTTGTGATTCTCTAAACAACATCTTTTCTGAACTTTATAGGAGATTGTTGACCGAATGGGTAAAGATGTGGAGAAAGAATTGGATTTCGCGATGGATGATATGTTCAGCGAAGTGAAACAATTTAATCTAAACAACTATGAAAGAAAACAATTGTACAATGGAAAATCATCGAATGGTACGGATGCTCAACGGCAGAACTCAACATTGAATGGAAAATTGCCCAATAAGGTGTTTAGGGCTCGTAATTCCCTGTTGACAGATATGCTGGAAATAAGGCACATCAAAACGATTTATCACATTTTCATCGTGATGCTGATAATTCTTTTCCTCAACACCTTGGTGCACGATTTTGTGGATACGGGCAGGTAAGGCGAAACGGCTTTGGAATAGTACAATCGAAAGTAATAATTTACCGTGTTTGTTTCGACAGTATCAATCTGGGATTGCGACCGATCATAGCTGGGTTTGGAAAGTTCCATATAGCAGTAATGTTGTGGTGTTGTATGCAAACTTCCAATTTCTTACTCTATCCATGCTTCCGAATGTGGGCTGCAAAACGTAATACCTCTAATCCGGGTAAGTAACCATGGTAAATCTCATGGAATAAACTCTACTATATGTAACTCTTCGAAATGTTGCTTCCGTAGGATCTGCTGGACAAAAATGTTGGGACTGGACCGCAATCGCACTGTTCATCTTGTATCAGTGGGGATTTTTCCTTGCTGCAATTGCATCTCACGTGTGGTTTGACCTTCCACCAGCAACTGGTGTGGCTTACCTGATGGAAATGGTTCGCTTCATGATGAAATCGCACGCCTTCGTCCGCAGTAGCGCACCGAAAGCATTGACAAGCGATAAAAACGAGACAGACTTTGAGTCGATTCAAGCAGATACTTCCTGTCGTCTACCATCGTTTTCAAAGTATGTCTACTTTATGTTTGCACCCACCTTAGTATATCGAGATGACTATCCACGAACGAGAACGATCCGCTGGCGCGTGGTAGCTCGTCATGCGCTTGAGATGGTGGGAGCCGTTTTCTTCCTTAGCTTCATTCTGGAACGACTGCTGACACCATTATATGAGAATTTTGGCACCGCTCAGATTAGCTCCGGCAGCTTCGTAAAGTCACTGTTCTGTAGCTTACTGCCCGGAACATTGTTTTCGCTGTGTTTCTTCTATTGCTCACTGCATTCATGTATGAATATCGTGGCCGAACTGACACGGTTTGCTGATCGGATGTTCTATCGCGACTGGTGGAATGAGTCCACATTTAACGAGTATATCCGCTCATGGAACATAGTGGTGTCCGATTGGCTTTACACATATCTGTACAAGGATTGCGTGGAATACGTGTTCCGTAACTGTCGACTACTATCTATGGTGATCGTGTTCACTGTTTCGGCAGCGTTCCATGAGATCATACTGTCGTTCACATTCCGTTTCTTCTATCCGGTAATGTTTGTGCAGTTCGAGTTCGTGGGTATACTGCTGCTGATAATCACGCAGCGTATGGGAAAGGATACGGGAAATTTTCTGCTATGGTTGGCTCTTGCAATAGGCAATGGATTGCATCTGAGTTTGTACAGCATGGAGTACTACGCGCGGCGAAACTGTCCGGATGTTGGTAAATCTCTCGTGGACTATTTAGTACCCGTATCATGGTTTTGCAACGGCATATCGCATAATCCCAACTGGACCATCACGGCACCGTGGAATCTGCAGTGACGATATAGTACGATGGACCAAAGACTGAAATAGATGTAAGGGTATTAGTATTAGTTCTTTGGTGTTATGTTTAACGAGTAATAAAAGATTCTTAATTCTTACGTTCTTTATGTTTTATTCAATCGAAAACTCCAATCGAGTGTCGTAAAAACACACTCGCATATATTATCACAAATCGTCTGTTTTTATTCAAACTGAAACCCGAAAACACACTGACGGCTGCTAAACGCATAATTAGCCGCCGTGCCATTTGAGGCGGCTGTAAACCACATGTAAACAAATCGAACTGTCAAATGAGTTGGTTTACGCCTGATGGTAGGAAATACAAGAGCTTGTTCGGATAAATTCGTTCCAAGATGTGTGTTATTTTGATAAAAGGTGTAATTATTCGGTAATATGTTTGAAGGGGCATGTAGCATACCCTCCACAGCGACACGTGCTAGTGAAGTAAAGGATGACAAAAAAGAAACCCTCTCCGTGAGTAACGTCTCAATGAAGTGGACACATTGCAATTCGGATTTTGCAATATTTATTTCAACAAGTAAATAACACACGTTTTTCACTGCGGCGGTTATAATTATGCAGACAAAATCGCATCTGGGAAAAGGAGCGACGGGAACGGCTGAACAAAACATTCGATGATCTTCAGCGCCTTCTTCCTGACCATGAACCAGCATCCGCGCTCAGCAAGGTGGAAATCCTGCAACGGGCAATCGAGCTCATTAGTAAACTACAAAAAAAGATTAAGGTGCTGATAGAAGAATGCAATGATCCACTGAAAGGTAGGCTCGTTACATTGTTACAAGTATATTGCATCGTTAATTCACTACACAAGTACGCTAATTTCAGAACATGTTAAGGAGCAAGAGCATCGTCTACAGCGGCTGCTAGTTAGAAATGAAGAACTGGCGGGATTATTGCGCAAGGCCAAAATTAACGTTCCACCATGCAAGTATACGATCGCCGAGGAGGATATACAGCGACAGAATGAGGAGAAAGAGAATGGAAACCGGGATAAGAAACCGGTAGCGAAGCAACGTCGCACGGGAACAACTCCCAAAAAATCACCTGTGATAGACAAACAGCCTCCGGCAAGTGTAGCGAGTTCGGAGTCTTTAGAGTTAAGTGTTGTTAAATGTATTCCATCGACCGTCAGTGGGGTGAACGGTGCGCTCAGCAGTTGCAGTTCTTGCAGTATCTTAGCCACTACTGGGCCACCTGCATTGAGACACTCAAATGGCATTGGTCCCGGAAATGGTGGTAAGTGTGCGATGCTGTTGATTAGTTGCTAGTGGCTAACAATCAAACTAATTTTCCAATTTCTAGTGAACGTCACACCTGCTCTACATCCCACCCCGATAATGACCACCAGCGTTATAATATCAAACAATGGGAACCTTGTACAAGTACCGATCGTGGCGCCTCCCTCGTCGTTACTTATCGTTGGAAATGAAGATGTCCGATCAAAAATAAATCTAAAAAATCGTCCCACTGATGCCAGCCCGGCACGATATAGAGGCAAGCGGGGGAAATTTACCATAAAATCGATTGACCTTATCCCCGGCAGGATAGTGAATGGTAAGATACCAATACCACCATTAAGAAGAAATACGTCCGACAGCTTGAAAGCAGCTTCCAAAGCGCCCAGATTGAAACGGAAGCGATTGATTGAAAAGTGTAAAAGGATGCGAAAATCCAGCACGTCAACATCTACCACTACTAGGCAGAATAAAGCTCATGATTCAAAGCTAGCAAAACGCCCACGGCTCCATGAGATAGGAAAAACTTACAACGAAGGAAATACGAAAAGCGACGGTGACACACATCAAAAGCAAAATGAGCACGTGCTTGACCCAGCAGTTAGTAAAATCCCACCCAAAGAACAACGGAAAAATACTCATACGAATTTGAACGAACCAGCACGCGAAACACATCTAGATATTAGTTTAAACCAAACGGAACTGACGGAAGATATTTTTGCAAACCTACATGTTGGCCCCGATGGTTCAAATGTGCATGGAAATGGAAACGAAGATGGCACACTATCACCGACAGCAGCTTACCTGATGAACTTTCCGATTGTAGCTGGCGGTGGCAAAGCAGCTGGCAATCATGCAGACACCGGCGAAGGTGAAGAATGCCAGCACGATTCAGCGCCAGTAGAACACCAACCATCGAAGTCAAACATTACTGCGACAAACGAGCAAACAAATGGTATATTATTGGATAATTTTTCATCGTATTTCAACTACGGACACATAGATACGATGGGCGTAGGAGGTGCCCCAACGATGGGACATGATGTTTCAGCTTTACACTCGATTCCCACATTAGCGGCGAGTGTGTCGACGGCAGTAACGACAACATCCCATTCAATTGCAGCTACCGGTTCCACCACGAAGGAAAACAATTTCACCAATTTCCCCACCATTTATCAATCGATCGATAATATGCTTGATAATAGACCTGTAGCGACAAACAGATCGACGGCGGTTGGTTCAACGAACAGATCCCTCTCGACGGATACGGACTTCCCTGGCAGTGTAACGTTTACCTTCACGCTTACATCTAACACCTGTACAGCTCCGACGACGGCACAACCTACGATCGGTTCAGCTCATTTTTATGGCTCTTCCTGTGGTGCTCTTAACCCGGTGAAAGCAGTAGACGAGTTTAGCTCACCGCTAAAACCATCGATTGAATTTACATTCTCGCTTACCAGCACGACCGCTTCACAGCCCCGTACCGTTCAATCGCAGTACACTAACAGCTCGATGCTGGCGACAACGATGACCACGCCGTCCTACGAGACGTATGGATACTTTCACAAAAATGTTTCCAAAGCCGGCAACTATTGTGCATCATTTAATGTGCTCGATCCATTACTGGCCACCGAAAAGCCCGCCACCAGCTTTACGTTTAGCCTTACGTCCTCTACTAAGACGGAACCGGCATACGCGCAATCGACAATAGTGACGGTCTCGTCCACCAACACTACACAAACGTACGGGACGCCACCGAAGTTGTCCACGAAGCAGTACCATCAGCCAACTGTAGACAGTTTTCCACCAAAGCAAACACCTGCTCCCAAGGCGGATAAGGTTTCCCAGAGGGCAAACAAAGGAAATGGTTCTCACAGTGCTCATGCAAATGGGATGCAGCAGCAACAACCGCAACAGCAGCCGAATCAGTCTCAACAGCAGTCAGCATCCAAATACGATGTATCCTGGATGGCAGCAGGTGTACATAACGGCCAATCTACAGTCTCATCCCATAGTAATCAACATCAACAAACGCAGCATTCGAGCTACGAGCCTGCACCCTTGATCGAGTTCCCAACAACGGTCGGCTATAGCACCACGAACAACTACAAATCGGACATCTTTTTTGCGCATCCACCGGGCGAAGAGCATAATCTAACATGGTCATCACCTAGCAAACTGTCCAACATACTGAACGATAGTTCATCGCCATATTTTCCACCCGTAACGCTTCCCACGCTGAATGGCGATTTAGCGCTCAACACTTCCGGTGGTGTAAATTCGTTTGGTGGTGGTGTAAGTGCCGGCCCCACTCACAAACCGACAAGCTGCAAAGTCGCTACAAATCACACCAAAAAATCGTACACGCACAGTAGCTCCGTAGGAACGGTACACAATGAAGCACCATCCAGTGGTAGCTTCCTTTCCGTAAGCCAACTCGTAAATGAACCCTCGAAATCCTATCCCGGCAATACCAACAGCAATGTGATTGCAATGAGCGGTAGCAGCAGTTCCGGCGTATGTCAGCAGAAACCGGCAAATAATAATTATTCGGCCGAGGCTCTGATCGGCAACTCGTACACCACTCATTCGAACTATTCTTCCGTTGGTCTGGAGAATGGACGTAAGGATAAGCCGTTCGAGTATGGAACCAACACGATAGACAATGTTCCAAATACGGCGGGTCCTTTAATACTGAATTTCGATTCATTTGCAAACACGTCCGGGATGGATTACAATAAGGGATATAATTTTGGTAATCAACAAAATGGGTACATTACCTCATCGTACGGAGACGCTGCGTACAGTGGATCGAGCAATTGTGGTATAGCATCGAACGTTGCCACATCGTCCAGTATACCTTACTACGGGAAGGCATCAGTTGCGCAAGGTTACTATAACCAATCGAGCACGGAAGGTACGATGTTGGAGACGGGATCTTCTTCAACTGCCGCAAACTATCCCAGCGCAAGTCATCCTCAATCCATTGGACAAGATTATGCACCCTACTATCTGCCAGCTTTTGGAGAGAAAAAGCAATATCCCACACCAACGCATGGTGGATCATCTGACCAGCCGGGTACTAAAATAAAGAAAAGCCACAAATCAACCGCTGTTGTTCCTGCGGTGGACTATGTTTGCCATGCTACTGTCACTTCTACTACGATGGCTTCTACTACCATGAGTTCTAGTACCTCAAACTATAGCTATACGTCGTTGAGTAATGTATCGAATAATGCGCTAATTGCATCTTCAGGATCTTTAGATCATGGTACATCACAAATGGATGTTTCATCTTATTCAAACTACCATCATCATCATCGGCACAATTACCATCAGCAGCAGCAGCAGCAACAACGATTGCCCATTCAACAAGCGGGGAATATAACATCCGACTCTTACAGTAGCACATCCTCAGGAACGGCGGTTAGTCGCAAACCTGTGTCTGCATCCACCACTACTGCTTCATCGTACAACTACACGCAATATTCGTCGGAAAAATCTATCCAACCATCACACCACGACGCACACCAACAGCAGCCATCCTATTCGACATCATTCGTTGGTGGCCATCATAGCCATCATTTAAATCTCTCGTCCTGCATCAACCCTTCCCCGGCAGTTAGTTATGCAAACGTGCATTCGACACATTCTGCTTACGGACAGCAAACAGCAACTTCCCATCAGGGTCACTACTATCGACAGTCACATCAACAGCAGCAGCAGCAACATCACCAACTACCGGGCATGTCTTCTTCCACCAGCTCAGCCGTTCCTGTGCCCAACAGTAGCAGTACATCGAGTAGCACCATAACGAACTTCAACCTGAGTACAATATGTCCGGAAATTAATGACAAAACGGGCCGGTCAAGAGATGGCCGATCGGCAGTAACATCCGTACCGGGAACGGTTGCAGCAACAACGGGAATACCATCATCCGTTCCCTCTATAATAGCTCATTGGTAATAAGACAGGCTTACCAAAAGGCAGGGTACTGTTGAGTGAGAATTTCGAATCTAGTGCAATCATTTTAAAGCATACTCTTTGTATAAACTAATTCTTAGGCTTAGGTATCTATCGCCATTTAGCTAGGATAGGGTGAGGGAAAAGGGGAGACAAAAACATTCTACAACTGCGTGTGTGTGTCTCCGAAGTCAACTGTTTGCAGACTGTTTGTGGTGTATAGTGTCGAAGGCTTTCTGTAAGCTATTGAAATGTTTAATTTTATTAACTTAAATCTATTACTAATAAAGCATATTTAACTTATGCAATATGAGGGTAACAATTAACGTAGAATTTAATTTAGATTAGGTCTGTGTCATTGCTGGCTACGGCGATGCGGTGTCCAGATGGGAGTTTATATCGGTACTGTCGTATAAAGTCCTGTCCCACTTTAGGAGCTTTTTTCAGTTAATATTTATGAAAATACCCACGAGATAATCTTTCACTCTTAAGTTTAATTTGAGCTTCTCGTTATTCAGTTAAGTGCCAAAAGCATAATAATTGCAGAGAAATTCATTTTAAGGACGTCTTAGGACGTCTGTTGTTTGTATTGAAACCTTCCCCATATTAACCTACCAACAAAAGGAGAGGGTAAAAACGACACCCATTTGGTGCTAACAACGGCACAGCAAAAGGACATCGTACTCATAGTACGCCAAACCAAACCAAACGAAAAAACGGACCATCTGTTCACGCCTCTCCCGCAGCACAGCACACGGTTAACGTTAACCGATAATTATCGCCACGTTTCAACAATTGCAGTGCAGCACAAAATACACCATGCAAAAATGCTTTTGCCCGCCATCGGTTTAACGTAACGCAAAAGGACAAGGACAAGGACAAGGACTCGGCCGGCTGTTTCTGGTAGAGAGCCGATGTTCAATTGACCGGTCCGTTACGGTCGATCGCGGTTTGGCAGCGCGTTTTGACGGATTGGCAAAACGCACCGTGGGACAGGATAATGGTGTACTTGCGTCACTTGCCGCGCTTCCTCCACTTTCCGACTGGCCGTTGTTTAAGATATCCTGTTATTTCGATACGCGCGCGTACATTGCAAAACGCACCCAAAACGCGGCGGCCATCTTTGTAATGACCACACTACACCCTCGCTAGGCAGTTCAAGTGTCTGGCCGGGGAACAGTACAATGTATTAGTACCGGTCGGCAGGACACACGGCTTTGACAAACGCCTAACTGCAGTGCCGAATGTGGGTCCGGGAGGTGAAATATCGCTCAGCGCCTGGAAGGTAGTATAATGCCTTAGCATAGTCTGCGTACTGCAGTCACGGTATTTTTTTTGTTGTTTCCCCCTAGTTGCTCGCTTCTTCCGCCGTCTGTTCGATTCGGCAACGATTCAATTAGTTATCGTCAGCCGCATATGCATAAATCCGGTGTGGACACTGCTGAGAAAACGGGCAGCCGACTCCATTTCACTCCAATGCTGGCGACATCAAGCAGCTACACGGATCGGCTACCCTATCGTTGCTAGACACGCGACATAGTAGATTCCACACGGCTCGTTCTAGGGTGTCCTTTGCTCTCTCTACACACACACACACACACACACATCTTCCCAGTGGGAATGGGGGCTCTCTGCAGCAAAAGGGATGTGAAGTTTACAATTTCGATAAAAAAGCCTCAATTAATGTAATTAACTTTTGATGGTCCGGATGGTTTGGGGGGATTTTTTTTTCGGATGGCATTAGCATATGTGAACCACACTACACTAAAGGCTGGGCGAAAATCGTGCTGCGATCACACTTTTACGTACAGTCAATTGATTCCACCATGTCGGGCAGAGGTGGAGAAGATCTAACAAACAAGGCCGCACTAAAGGCCAACCAAACCCAACAAGCATGAGTGCCGGCAGTTAACGTGGCCAAGATTACTTCACGTAATTAGTTCCTGCACGGGGTATTATCATCCTGTTGCGCGCCTGTTGAGACCTTTGCAGGATGTAGTAGCGCCGAGTGGGTAGTTTATAAAATTCGCACCAAAGTGACCATCCGTCATTGGTTTTAATTGGCAAGTGTGAACGGCACACCTGGTATTGCTGAAGAGTCCTCAACAAAACCACAGGCTGGTCTATTTAGAAGGTGAACAAAACATATCTCTTCTCTGGAGCCATTTCCAAAGAGGTCACACCGTCTAGAACCGATTTTCTGAAAGGGAAATCTCAAACTCCTCGGTGGGCCAATAATACAGTCAATATAGGCGCTCCGGTCTATGTTTACCAAACCCGCAACAGCAAACAAACAACCGTAGCATGGCAATTTATATCCTTCCGGGGGGGGGTTCCGTTACTTACTTGAGCCTATGCAGTTTTTATTGCCCCTTGCTTTGCAAGTCACCCAAAACGTTCTCGCGCCATTCCGGAATCCGGAAAGAAAGTGCTGTGAAAGTGTATGTGTGTGAGCGACATTAAACGAATGCTGGAATGCAGAGCTGCTGGAACGACGTTTCGATGTCCGAAACGAAACACGTGAATATGTTGGCTTCTAGCTGACCTCTTCTAGTCGGGCAAGTCCTCACAGCTAATTGCGGGAGAAATACGCAAACAAAGAGGTGGCAAACCTCTGTGTTGAAGAAGTGTGTCGCACAATTTCTCCATCGTCCGAAACGAAACGATAGTTGCCGTTTTACCAAAAATTCTTCATGCAGCAGTATAGCCTTTCGAGGTTTTTCGGGAAGCTAAAGCTGAGAGCAAAGTTATGACCTTAAGGCGAGTTTTAAGTTATGTTGATTTGTACTCCAAAACCCTTATTTACCACAAACCAAGAAAAGACTCTTTAAAAAAAGGCACTTTTTTGTTTGCTTCTGAGCTTTCGTTGCTAGAACTCTCTCTGCCTCATTGTCGTACGGCAGTAGAACGTAGAACTTCGGTGGATTTACCGTACAAAGCCAAACAAAAGATTTTCCGATGCCGATGGTCGTATAGGATTCCGTGTCACACGGAAGCTTTTGTGCAGTTTCTGCATGCAGACGCGTCCGGTTGGGCCATCGTCATCGTGTGACCCAGTCACAGAGTCGCCAACAAATCGCGCGTCTAGCACATGCGAAGTAATGTGGCGTATATTGGGCTTCGCACATTTCGTTTCCCATTTTCCAACCTTTCCCCGCAAAGTGAAAACTTTTCCCGGGCCAGCAATGTGGAAGTGGTGTTTCGGATCCGATTAATATCCGGAAGATGTCTCCCAACAATCGGCGTTGGAGTTTTCGGTGACCAAAAACATCGTACCATTCGGTGGAGATTTATAGTTACCTTGGAAGGCGAGGTTGGGGAGGGCTTGGGACGGGAAGGTGTAGAATTATTTCGCTCGTTGGAATTTATTGTACAGGAAATGGAATAACTTTCGTCACCGTCTTTGGTACAGCCAGCCGAATGTCCAACGGTACAATATATATGAAAAAAACCCCCGAAACGAAAACTGCAATGCCAACTTTCAGTTCCAGTATAGTAACTGGCAAACTACTTGACAGTGAATATCGTGTGCCGTCGAGCCGACGTGGCTGAAGCCTTTGCACTAACTGCCATTTCCTTTTCCGGATTCCAGACGGGTTTTCGCGGGAAGAAAGGGGGGGTCTCTGGATAACGTTGCAACGCCCCAGTTGCAGAACAGTGGGCCCTCCATCTCCAGGCTCGTCTCCCTAGCTCTTGTCCAAGCTGGACGGAGCTGCAGCAATAAAAAATAGAGTGAAATGTGCTGGATATCAATAAATTTTCGGAACCTTACAATACTACTACCCTTGGTACTTGTGTGGCTTGTGGTGGTGGTTTCAAATTTATCATGACTCGGATCGTCGTCGGTCGGGCTCTAGAGTGCAGACGAACGGTTATATTAAATGGTCCAGCATTTACACTAACCTGGGAACCTAAGGAAGGTTAAGTTCGATGCACTCGTGCAAATGGGTCCATGATCCATTGCACCGTTGATATTCACTGGATTTGACGCATAAATCATAAGCAAGGAGTTATGAAGATGGGGAACTAAATGGAGTCATTCCATGATCGAAATGCGTTACTGTGTGTTGATTGATGGTTTGACTATGTTTACTGGCAATAAACTCATCGATGATATGTGTGATTTACGACTGCAAGAAATATTCGCCGTATATTGAAGTTTTTGCGTGGAATTTTAGTTATCATATACCATAAGGATTAGATTGTCAATAATATGAAGATCTAAAAGTGTCTTTTGATTCTTGATCTACAACTGACTTCAAACTAGACTAACTGCCCTTAGCCTTTGTTAAATACTCGAAAAGCGAATAGTTCATAAATCCTCTTTGGATTAATAGACTTGTTTTACTAAACTAATGTTAGTTAGTTAGCTCCGGGAGAATACCGTTTGAAATGAGATTTGCAGTCTAATGAATAGTCTCTTTCAGAACAGAAAGAGTCCTCTTTAAATGAGTAACATATTGATAATGATGGCGTAAATTGTTGAGAAATTGAGTAAATTTGAGAAAGTTCCTTCTTGAAAAAGCTCAAGAAAGGAAGAAATATTCCACAATTGACTGCACAACCACAAGGACGCGTAAAAACTACTAATTTGCTGCGGTCGAGATGCGATTTGAACCACGACTCTTGGTGTGTTAGGCTGAAGGTAGGAGCACGAAACCATCGAACCGATCTGTTTTAGTACACGTTGTATAACAATCACAATCAAATTGTTCTTCAAGGTTTAATTGATTTGAATGCCTATAATATTCTATCTAACGTCTAAACCATTTCTTTTTCTTGCATTGGGAAGCTTTTAGTTACGTTACCGAAACCTTGGCCATTTATTTAACCATTATATCTTAAGCTGCCACATTTAACAGGCCATAATTCTGCCACTACATACAATGAACCAAACACAAAAACCGGCCTACAAAACCGAAATGATGAGGAATTTTAGTGGACCACCCCATTTTGCGTACCCCTTCCAGCCACCTTCGTCGAAGTTCGTTTTGCAATTTAAAATCGTTTCATACCAACAGTCGAAAATATGCCGAAATGTGTCATGTCGAGCCTGTCGTCTAATGCAGAAAGCTCTTGCTCTTATTGCTTGCTTTGGCAACGAAACAGAACGGATATGCCTCGAAAGAAATGTGTCTATACCCTCGAAATGTCGTTCTTCTTTTGGGGTAAGCATTAAAACACACACACAGATACAAACACTGCAAGACCTTAGACATGAATTGGGTGCTGATTAAAACCAAAGCAAACACACAAGCACCACATTAACGTACCGTAAAGAAAATGGGACCAAGGAAAACGGAAGTGACAGCCGTCTTTTTTCGCACTTTCCAGTGTCGGTTTGTGTCTCCTGTTTGGCACCAGCTGGAACTGGAGGAATCAGCGGGCAGGAGACAATAAATTGTGCAAATCCTTCCTCCATTTTCCCTTGTCGATAGAGGAAGATTTCTTTTTTTCCAGCCGAAGGACTTTTGGTACCTTTCTGCCGCCACGACGCGGGTCATACCGTTGCAGTGTGTTTCTTTGAGCTGTCATTTGTCGTTTCGCAATTATTAAAATTTCACCATTTTTTTTTATTCCGTTCTGATTTGCTTTGCCGACAACGTTCGAGGGTGGATTGTTTTTTTTTTGAGCGAGCAAGGTGAAGAATAGACAAGATGACGTTTAATTAGTAACGGCAAAAAAGGCACTCCAAATCACCCGTCGTGAGGAAACGCGAACAAGGAACTGTACACGAGTCAATTGAATTGATGTATTGAGATTGAGAAAACAGTGAGGAAAAGCGATGAAATGGTAAAATAGATTTTTGGGTTGATTTTTGTTGAGTGTTGAGACGAGTGAAGAATGTTTATTTTAGGGTGAATGTAAAAAAACATCAATTGTATAATGGACAAATGAAATAGTGTATTAGGAAGGAATTTTTTAAGAATTATACTGAAACAATTGTACGAAATAATGTTTGGTTTAGGAGCTTATGAGTTATATTTCTTCAGTGCCTTGCGAAAATCAGAAAAGAACTTAAGAGTCAGACTCGTTCGGTCGAACACACCGGGCATAAGTTCTTATACCTCGACTGTCACTTCAAAACCTTTCAATTGCTGAAGTATATTCAGGCTCTACAACACTGTGATGAAGGTCCTCATGCAAATACATTGACCTTCAGACAAAATCTCTAAGTCCGACTCAGAAATGGACGTCTATATCGCTATGCGTAATAGGTTCTCGTTCGCATTGTAAACATGTTCTAAACGACCTTTATATTATTGACCGTTAATGTATGAAGAAACTCATACCACAAGATCCTTTAAATAATACTGTTAGAATCATAACTTTGATCATAAAGCGTGTCAGATGTAGAAATAAACCCAAACTCACGGGTCACCGGTTTAACCTCAGTTATATCAGCTCCATTTCGTCCGTCGATCTATCCCGACACGATTGATTAGAAGACGACTCGTCTCGATGATCTCGCTTCGAGAAGGTTATCAGCCATGGAACGTGGACCGTTGCTATGAATTTGTTTTAGCAGCAGAAACCCTGTTTACTGTTGCTCCCTCTATCGGGCTGATAACGATGACCGATTCGGAAGACCATCAGCATCAATGTCCTGATTTAGTATGGTACAAATCAACAACAACACGTGCTTATCAGGGACAGCAATCGTCTCGAATGTGCAACAAACGAGCAAAAAAAAAATTTAAACAAACTCATCACTTTACGGTGCAATTCCGTTACCCGTCTAGTTGATGCAGTGTTTGCAAAACTCCGGAGCATTTTTTTTTTTGCTGGAAATGTATTAGCGCAAGATTTCAAAACATCGATCGCATCGAAACTCGTTTGGCGCCATGATGGCGGATGGCGGTTATAGAGCACGTGGTATGTCCATTTCAATCCAAGCAGCTCTAGGATGTGAAAAATGGCCTCCTTCGACTGTGCCACATCCAATCGAGGATGATGCGTCATGTTGCGCATGGCAAGGAATGGTGGAATATTATTTTGCAAACAAGTTTCGTCCCACTTTAACAGATTTCCAGCAGTGTACACAGTTAGGAGGGTTGCACGAATCTAGGACAAAGGATTTGAAGATTTTCGCAGGGCGCAGCATCCAACATGGCGAATGAAGAACCATTTTGAAGATGGCCCATAAAAACCCACCATCGTCTGGGGAAGGAATTGTGGATGATTATTGCAACTGTAACTATTGCAATTCTTACCTTCAACGTCACTGCATAATCCACCGCACCAAAAGTGCCTTCTTCCGGTATTAGTTTTTTTTTTCTCCCTTTCTTCAAACCCATGACGCACCCCGGTCAGAAGTCGTATACCGCCGGAGGTTAAGTATTTCGGTTACCTTCGGCGCTGGAATTGAACACATTCAAGCTGCAATACCCGTGAACCTTTCCTTAACCTCATCACATCCGGCCACTGGAAGGGTGTCAGAACTGAATGCAGTGCGTCAGTTCCTGAATGCATATTAAATCGGTGAGTATTGCCTTTTTGCGGCCTTCTTCTTCAACCACTTTCCGGTAGGTCACACTTCTCTTTTTGTCCCTATTTCCGTATGTCGGTTGTCCCTGCGTGCGAGGATGGTCTGGAAGCGCTAGGTTTCAAATTTCTATCACCTTCTCTGTTGCGGCACACCTTTGGTTGTGACACGGGGGATAGTGTTGAGTTATTCTACCGGTGCCGGCCTTTAACTTCTTGAAGCGATCTAATTTCCACGAACAGTGGAAGGGACGAGATAATTTCGAACTTTGAAACTGTGAACATTGGTTTAAGGATTGTTTTTTTAACGTATTATCAAAAACCCGAGTTCTGATCATTCTTCCGATCGAATATGCAATTAGAATCAATTTTGAAATTAAAAAACCATCCCAGAAGGTTTTTATTTTTACTGATCTGTTAATAAAATAAAATAAATTTAAAATAAACATGGAAAAAATATTACGTGTGTTAGAGAACCTTCCCAATTTACAACAACCAAAATCCAAAACACTAATTTGTCCTGCTACGCATCCATAGTTCGTATACAACGGAACGCAACCCTGAAGGTATGGGGCCAGCAGAGTCATTGTTTTTTTCCCCCTGCTGGTCGCACATACAAACCAGGAACATACATAGGTACACATAGAACGGCAGCACACACGACAGCAACAAAAAAAAAACACACGCTGACAAATGTAAAGATATGCGCCATTCCATTCCTGTCCGTCCCCAAAGCTCAGGAGGTCGGGTCATGTCAGCCGTCGCAGGGTCTATTCGGGTACTCGAGACACAGACCAAAACCAAACCATCCTTCTCACGCGGTCAACAGACAGACCACGCAACGGCATCCAAACGCAGAACCTATATGTATGTGTGTGTGTTGCCACTTTGGTGTATTAAACAAGCGGAATGTCCCCCGAGGACAAGGAGGATCGGAGGATGGTGTTGTGTTATAAATAAATTCATTTCCCATCCCTGTTTCGGTCAGAGCTTCGTCTCGACGAATGGATATATGGATACTTCTTCATTCGGACATGATCATCGCACCCGTTTCTAGGTTCAATTTTTGTTGTCTACGATTCATAACGACATTTTCGAACCGAAACACATTGTATCGAAATTGAATTAGTACGGCGTATAGATAAGGAAAAGGGCCTCTCTCTCTCTCTCTCCTCGTGGTAGCATGCCACCAGTTTTACAATTTGGCTTTGGAAAAACTAATCTCAACACCAGCGTTGTCCTAGCTCCTAGTTTGTTGCTGTCCAGCTGTGAAGTAACCCTCCCTCCCGCCGGCGGTACTGGTGACAGAGTGACCGGCTCAAATCAGCTTTCAGCCCCTACTACATGTCCGCACGGGGCCCGTTTATATTCGAAGCCTTACGAAGGTTATGGGCAATAGGGCCCACAGCCGTGACTATTCGTCGGGATACTACGAGGGCGAGAATCCATACTTGGACAACCACCTCCTTCCCCGCGTTCTGTGGAAACCCAGAGAAACTGGTCGACAATCTGTCGCCGGGATTTTGGAAGTTGCCGTAAAACCTTTTCGTCGCTCCGTTAAGTTGCGCTTGACCATATTACGGACATACAATTTAAATCGTTCTCCGGCGGGGAAAGAGAGCAACAACGAGAGGGCTGCCAATCAATATTCAATACAGTACCCGAGAAGATTAGAATGTGTCCGGCGGCTGTATACATTTGAATAACTTGATGTGTGTGCAGACAACAGGAGTGCTAAAAAAGTGTGTCATCTTGGGCGTTACCTTGCTTAACTTAATGTAAAACATCTGCCATACAGAATGAGGAATAAAGAAACACCGTTCTACTGCTTATCTAACCTCAAATCTGACCTCCTCCACGTAGACGTAGTCTTCCCTTCGTAGGCAATCACTTTCAAGCGAAACGTGCTTGCAAATGGCCGATAAGCGGAAAACCCAATCTGGAAACATGGTGTCAGTTTCTTCCAATTCTTAAAATCCAATTATCAAAAACCAATTGGCTTATCCGTGTGCTCGGTCGAAAGGAAACCCATATCCTAACTCAATGTTTGAGACTCTAAAGTGAGGAAGAAAAAACGCCAACCTTCCACCATCGGGATCTTACCTAAAGGAAGGGAACCGATAAGACATTGGTTACCATTGGGCTCACCGGTCTATCGTTATCTGCTGCTTGTTGCTGCTGCTGCTTGTCATGGAACATAACGGGCCAAAAGCGAACTGCTACCCTAATCCACCTCGACAGGGAATTCAGAGGGCTTTAGAAGAACGCGCAGGAATACTGATAAGCACCCGAAAACGGATCTCTAATCTTAAGTACCGTGGTGGAAAGATAAGGCAAACCCGTTGACCGTTTACACATTTCCCACATATCCCCCCAAAAGACGTTAAATAATCGTGTACGCAAGACGCCCTGTTTAAGATAAGACACGTACAATGAAACGAACTCATTGATTGGGTTGAGTTTCCCTATTTTCGGTAAATTACTCATTAGTTTATCAATCGGTTCGGAAAGTGCGCCATGTTTTTTTTTTGTTGTTGTTGTTTGCGGTAACCAGATAAGACGTCCATCGGCGTCAAGTGTGATGCGTCCGCTGAGATTAAAACAGAAGAATTGAATGGCTGAATTCGCTCGGTGTGTATGTGTGTCCCGCGGAACTGACATCTAATTCAATGTATAGAATAATAGTTCTCATCCGATAAAATGTCTTCTCCCCGCACATAACAATGGTAGTGTTTTAATTTTAGATTCTGTACACTACGCCCTGCATACTTTTCACTAATGTGTCCACGATATATAAGACGTTTCTTCCGTCTAAAGCGAGTGTCTTTTTTTTCACGAGATGTGTTCTAAAATTTATGACCCCAGAATCTCGCTCCTGACATCCGGACTAGGGATTTTTTTTTTGGTTGTTGCTGCTGCCAGTTTTAATACCCTCAAGCTCCACATCATACTCTTCTTTGTGATTTTTTTTTTTGGTGCTGTTGTTCCTTGAATTTAGAAGCAGAAACACAGAAAACAAAATCAATGCGTGAAACGTGCAACGACAGCTCTCAAAGTTTTAAACTCTCTAAATGACAATAAAATTGGACGCGCGAAGACAGCAAACCATTTTGTCCCCAAAACGGGGAACCAATTCTTACAAAACGGATATCGATTCTATTTCCGTTGCGTGTTCTCCAGAACGATCGCGACCCGTGTGTCCGTATACCGGTAAGATCTTTCAACGTGAGTTTTAGAAAGTAAATTGTTTTAATGATGGTACTCCAACTCCAATAATATCTTCATTCGGTTTTGTCGTTGTGACACACTCACGTGGCGCACGTGTGCCGGAAACGATATTGACTGATGGATGTCACAACCTTTTTTTTTTTGTTAAAACAGGCCTTTCAATCTGGGGTCCTCTGGGACAGCGATGGAATATAAATATTTACTCCCAGGTTTCGGATGAAACGTGCGCGCTAATGTGCGGAACAGAATACAATTGCTAACAAATTGAAAATTAAGTGGTAGATCGTTAAATAAGCCCCGTTACAATCCGTTTTATTGAGGGCATTTCCTTCTAGCTGGAGTTATCAAATATTATTAAAACGTGACTTAAGTTTTCTTCTGGGAGTTTACTTTAAAACTAGTATCAGTAGAGTATGACTTTAGTTTAGACTTAGATTGGAAACACGTCTCTTGACACGATCACACTAGAGATGAGAATAATAACTATTTTTAGTGAGTCAACTCAGAGTGAATGAGTCGTTATTAGGAGTCAGCTCGTTTAACGACTCATTTCGGAGTCATAAAAAACCCGCCATAAACGTATAAGTCATTTATAAGGCTATAAGCTTAGGAGATTTTCAAAGTTATAGTTTATTTTTAATTTTTTTATTCTTTTTTTTTATTTAAATCATTATTTGAGTGAAACGAAACTTACTTCAACCAATTGGCATTGAAATAAATCAATTTAATTTTTTTTGCAAAATTTCTCAAAAAAAACGTAAGGGGTAAGCCTTATGAAATTTTCGAGTGGAATTTTTTTTTGAAATTTTTTTCTGATTTTTTATTCTTTTTTTAATTTAAAGCATTATTTAAGTGAAAAGAAACTTATTGCAACAAAATTCGCATTAAAATATATCATATTTATAAATTTTGCTAAATTACTCAAAAATGAAGAAAATTTTACATTTTCTCAAACAGGGTAAGGAACTTGGTTCCTCGAATAACTTCTGGCACAGACGTCTGAGGGCATGGCCGTCCAAGAAGAAAATGTAGCCATTTTTGCCATCTATCGACCACAGGTTAATGATTGGCGATCCGTTGGATACCGACCGAGTTATAGCCAAAATTTGGTGCAAAAATGAGCCTTAGTAAATTTTCATTTTTTTAGATTTTTTGATTATTTTATTATTTTTTACTCTTTTTTTTATTTAAAGCATTACTTGAGTGAAAAGAAACACATTGCAACCAATTGGCATTAAAATAAATCAATTTCATTTTTTTGCAAAATTTCCCAAAAAAACGTAAGGGGTAAGCCTTATGAAATTTTCGAGTTGAAAATTTTTAAAAAAAAATTTTCTGATTTTTTGTTCTTTATTTAACTTAAAGCATTATTTGAGTGGAAAGAAACTTAGTTCAACCTGTTGGCATTAAAATAAATCAATTTATAAAATTTTGCTAAATTACTCATTAAAAAGGTAAGGCTATAGTTAGGAAATTTTCAGTTTTAAAGAATTTTTTTCGATACAGAGCGAGCACTTTATTCATTTGGCTAGTTTGGGTATTGTACACATATATTCCGTTTCAACTCACGTATTTACTCTTTTTGCGACTCGACTCATCACGGCTACACGCTTACACTCATTTGTGAGTAAGTGAAAAAAGAGTCGCTAAAACTCCTCGTGGTGAGTGAACGAAACAACGTTCCGACTCACTATCATACTCTTACTCACTTTGCACATCTCTAGATCACACCACACTAAACAACTACCAGGATGGATTCCGAATAGCTCTTTCCATACACGATCGATAGTCGATCTTGTTAAAATTAAAGAAAGGGAATGTTTTTTATATGTTTAATGAAAAATAGCTAGCAAAAGCACAAGAAAAGAAAGGAATGGTAGAGAATTTTATTGAAAACATATAAATATGATTAAAAAATATGAATTCCAAAATAATATAAGATTAGCAGCATTTTTGAACAATTTTACAAAACTGCGTAACCCCCGGCAGGAAGTGAATAAAGTAAAAGAACAAATAATTGCACCAGAATGCTGAGAAGAAACCCCAAACTGGAGAGTACATTATCGATATTAATGCAATTATGGACGATGTGGTAGAAAAAAAAATACCACGTTAGCCAACCGTTAACGTGGTGTGACAGGCTTATGGTTGTCGTTTCGCACCTGTCTCATCTGGAACACGCTTTTCTGGTGTCTTTATTTGGTTCCGCGTACATGTACACATGGGAAGGTGTCATAGCAAAATGTGTTACAGAAAAATTAATTAATGAATATATTTATACATGCCAGACATTCCTGGCTGCTTGCAGAACACTTTAGCTAGGTAAAAACAAAAGAAGAAAAAAACAGAAACATAATAAAACAAGATGGTTTTTCAACGTTCAAGTCCTGTTAATGTTCATATTTTGAATATGATCTGCATATTTGCATTAATCTTGCGCTTTTTTTTATTATAGTCTTACCAAGACTTCATTAATTCCATGACTGCACAGCAAAGCAGCTTCAAAAGGATGAAACTTCTTAGGGAACTCGAATTTAGTTGCCCAAGAATAGACAACAGCCAGCGCATAGAACCTTCCAATTACAAACGCCAAAATAGTCCGGAAAAAAACTTTCCCTGGAATGAATAGATCATCTGTCTGGGTGAAATTTTTGCGCGTGGAATTCTTCGCTCGAATGCTTAAAACTGCCGCCCGGTGACAAGTGTACACATTCGGTGGCGTTGGGAAACGACATCACAGCATCATCACATACCGTACCAGGGGAGGGCAAAAGAAAACCCCCATCCCCGCAGTTCATCATCGCATCTTGCCGTGTACACATTCTTCACTAATCCTTACTGTGTTCAATCCGGGCGCAGGCTGTGTAGGAAATAGAGCGGCATCATTGCGCAGCAATTGCTTTTGCAAGTAAAACTTAATTCATTACACCTATAAATAGTAATGGCAAAAAGCAGTTGCGAACCATGGCGATGGCACTAGTGCAGCTCCTCTTCGGTTGAAGAGATTTGTATAGATATGTAAGCATTTCTACATTGCACTGTTGCATCCAAAAGAAGCCTTATGTGGTAAAGGACTTAGAGAATGAAAAAAAGAATCACACAGCTACAGTCATGCGCCATTTTTATCTGTCGGTGATGCTGGAATTTGTTTGTGGTCATATATCATCCAATTAATTGTGTCACTGTAATCACTATTTCGTATTGAAGATTGGAAGGAAACGAGGATCAATAGAATGATTCGAGCATGTATAGCATGATTAGATCTGGAATTAATTTACTTATCCTGTCATATCAGTAAGTATCTTCAAAATCCAACAGTAATTAATGACAGAGATGCTTCGCCGAATTAAATTTTTCATGCTCTAATCTTATGGCGATTGCCAAGAATTAAATATTGAAGCATGAGAAATTCATGATAGCGCAAGGCAGCCATTAGGCTGTGCAGAGGGTGTCACAATCTGCTTTCTTTATATAACATATATTAAATGACTAAGAAAGATAAAGGATGTCTAATCGACTTAATTCAAATCGCTCCTCTGTATCCAGAAGCCAGATTTAGTAATTCGTTGAGTCCAAACGGAGGAGACATCCATAACTTTTTCATACAGAGTGAGATCACTAAACACATGTCGGTCGCTACACACACTACCCGCGGTTTGACCAAGCTCGAAGGAAATCCCCAAACTTAAACGTACTATTCTGCTTACAGCTCAGGTGTAATACTGGGAAGTAGTGCTCTGGAGATCTAGTTTCCCCAGGGCTAATATCTACATTGACCTATTGGAAGGGTGTAGATATCTTCTATCACATTTGTCTTCCGCAGGCTCAACCTTCTTGAAGACTATTTTTCATTCCCCGTTCGACTCTTATCGTCACCTTATGATTGCCCTCCACTTGAGATTCTTCTCCTTTTTAAAGGTACTTGATAACTTCTGGTTAAACTGACTCCTGACTAAATACACTAACTTGATGTTGAAGATAACTTTTGCATGTCAACAGAGAAGCTAGCGACAAAACTTGCAACACACTGTAGAGCACCTAGAAATTTGCTTTAAATCGAAATTCGTTTCAGTAAAAGGTGGAGACCATACCACAAGCTGAAGCGTCTACCAAGTCTGTGCAGTGTGTATCTCCACCCTATGTACAGCACGATGATACAACAACTCATCTTATGTCTACGATTTTCATCCTCCGCATGTTCCACACGCCTCTATCGAAATCGAAACGCCGCCCGAAAACGCACTCTCAAGTAACACTAGATCACTTTCGCTGCTTGTGGTGTCTTGTATGGTGTGGCGTTGTCTTGAACGGTGGCAGAGGAAGATGCTGATCATCTCGTATTTACCCTTGAGTCACAGTCGCCCTCTGATCGTTTGCCGTTGGGCAGATTGTCACACACTACACATTGGACCGGCGTTGATTTAACGCTTTGCCGTTTTATTTCTGCTATATTTATAAACCCATTTAAATTTGGTTCGTTTTGCTGCGGCCAATGCAAAGACACTGGGCACACAATAGTTGGAACAACAGCTACAAGAGGGGAAGGAGGCACCACCATTTTCTCATTGTATTATTTTATTCAATTTAACTTTAATGCTGCTTAATTGAATGTTTTTTTTTTGGTTGTGAGAAATATTCTTTTAAAGAGTGTCTACAATTTCATTCCACCTGGTGTTGGATTAATTAAATCGATTTTAACAGTTGTAAGCGCAACTTAAAGGTAACGCGCGCTAATGGGTCTACTTGGGTACTTCCAACATTCCAATAAATTACTCAACCCTTATCAAACACAACGAAACGATCCGTTCTGCTCTATCAAACTCTAGCTATAAGAAGAAAACAAAGAAAAGCAAAACCTCCCTATACAAAGCTAAAAAGCTTCAACGTTTCCCTTTCTTTTACGCCCGACAACACGAATGCATCGAACTGTACCGAAGTGCAACACAACAGGGGAAAACAGGTGCCTTTTGCTAGTTGGTAGTTTTTAGCATGCAGATTACTGTTGCATGCGCGATCTCCGCGAACGCGGCGTACGCGATTGCGGTGTGTAATTACTTTACGAGCCACAAACCCGCGACAGTTGACCCTTTTTGCGATCCCAGGTTTTCACCATTCGGTGGCGGACGGGGTCGAGCGACCGGGGAGACACGTTGGGATGATAAATTATAGAGCGACTAGGTCTCGTACTAGTACTGGGTCGTAGTCGTTTGTCGAGGGAACTGTAACGTAAGGGTGATCCGGGGGCAGAATGGCATTGGAATATATTGGACGGTTCTTTATTAAAATGCAGATATATGCCTACCTCTCTCCAGTGTGTTTGCGTATGGACATTCGGAAACGATCGAGAGTGATTAGGTAGTCGACAGAGCGGAGATTAATGGATGTGGAGAGGCACAGATGAATGTAGGGAACAGCAAGCAAGTTCCGTGTTATAAAGAAGTTTCTCAGTTCTTCAAACTTGACTTGACTATTCATGAAGATCTTTCGGATGTAGAATATTAAATGTCATAGACACTATTGACCAGGATTTTAGTTGGTGAAAGCTCCATCGCTTCTGGAAAAAAAGGAATTCAAGTTTACATCGGTCCAACAGTGACCAGTAAGATTGTGGATCGAATGGCATGATTTGAAAGCGTTAAGCTATAAAGAATGGGAAAGGGATGCAATACTTAAAATAAGTTTTTTTGTCTACAGCTGCAACTGTCGAACTGTGTTGGCCATGTTTAGAATCTGAGGAACTGAACTACGCATAAAGCTTATTAGAAGATAGATTTCATCCCCAAGATACGTTATAATAGTGGACATCAGAGATTGGTGAAGACTCGTGACCGAATCCGGATAGAATATCGTTTATAGTTGGAAGTTATGGAATCGTCTTTCTTATTTGTTCTTAATGAATTCAGCAATTCAAAAATGGTTACTTTTAAAAAAGAATTTATTTTATTTAGTTAAAAGGTGTTTTTTGCTTTAATTTCTTGAGCGTTTTCCTATAGACATGTTGAGGAAGTAATGTCCTTTAAGCTTGGTCCAATCGATCCTGTTTCGGGATGAGAGTTACGACTCATCACCAAAGTATACATAATTTTCTTTCCTATGGTTCATGAAGTGAAGTATTACCCATTCCACATACTCAGCTCAGAGTGCAGTTTTATTTATCTTATTTATTTGCAGGTTGTTTTATTTTGTTATAATTATCACACCTTACTAATTGAGTTGTTTCTACCTTCTTTCGGTCACTAAAAATAAACAATAAATCTTTAACTACCTTAACATTACCCTCCTCCTACACATCAACCTGTAATAAAGAATCTTGTCCATGTCTATGTGGCAATTAGCTTCACTCTGAACACGTTTTTAAATACGAGGGAGGTGGTGGTGGTACTAGGAGATGGTGTCGGTCACCATATTTCCTTCACCCTAATTCAAAGACATATACGCAACACGTGTTACCAAAGCCCGGCTTTTTATCGGCGGAACCGAACATTCGACAAAACGTTTAAAGACAGTATTATCCCAACACACACACACACACACATCCGCACTATTATTGCGGGTCTCCTCCAGCGAGTGTGCACCGTGGCGAATCGAATAAACCAACAAAAGCCTTTACAAGTTGGTACAGCTTAATTTTTTGTTGGTGCTCCTTCTCCCCCGAAATTCATTCGACAGCTTCTTCAAAACACGGTAGGGAACAGAGACTTTTTTGCTTAGCCGTGGCGACTCTACGCATTTTGCTGGTACCAGTAACCAGCAGCAACACATGGCAATCTGTTCAAATAGATATCCCGCCAACAACCCGCGGCGCACCCGCGTCCGATTTGATCGCGGGACCCCTGGAGCGGACGTGAAAAAAGCAGAGAAAAGAAGAAAACGTTGGCGAGACGGAAAAATAAACCCCGAAAAACATGTGTTTACCACGAGGGCACATAATACACACACCACACACACTGACTGGTGTGTGTTCTGGTGGTTTTCCTATCCTGCATCCAACCACAACCAAGCTCCTCATATCTCGCTATGGGGAAAAGTCACTACACTAAATGTACCGTGGCTAATCGACAAGGGAGAACCAACAGTCGATGCACACGATCGATTGATGCTTTCATTCGTAACAAATTCATTTCTCCAAAGAGATCAACGCAACAAGTGGGTATTATGAACGCTTGCAGTTTCACTTCCATGTCACTGTGAAGGAACAAATGATGATAATCCCACCAACGAATATGGGGCTTTGATTAAGTAGTAATTAATTTCGATTTTAATTACTTTAGTATCTAACACTAGTGGCCGCCAAAAAAAAAGATGATAATTTTAAACCATTTTTATCTGATAGAAAGCATGCATAGCTGATGATCATCTGCTTACTTCATTACAAAATATCTTAATTCGGTTGTATGTTAAGGAGTACACCTACTTTTACCATTGGTTAACCAGAAGGTGAAACTGATCTGTCCCGTAGATATAATGGCCGCCTTTAAAACACTTCACTCAAAATCCATAAACCCCCCCGGTCGGAGAAAGAAATGAGCATAACGCAAAAACCGGATCCCCTCGGTCACACGTAATGTAGCAAAACACAACAAATACAACATTATAGCGCGCGTTTCTCGCCCACGTGTCCGTCAAACAACCAACAACCAAACAAAAAAAATCCATCCCCCCTTTGCTCCATTTCTCCCTATGAGTGATCGGACGCGCGTGCTCAAACCGGCGGAACGAAACCTGTATACATATAATATGATAAGGCTCTTCTATTTTTCGGTCCCGTTAAACGTATTACTCTTTCCTTGTTTTTTTTTTTTTGCACAATCGGCCAACGTCAACCGCCCAACGGTCATCAGAGGCAGTAGGAACGCATCCCTCCGCCTGTCCCCCCTCCTTTTGTTTCGTAGTAGTCCGGGGTACACGCCGTTAAATGTGTTGTTTTATGCGTGTAACAGGCAGTGATATAGGCGCTATTTAACTAAGCCCTGTTTGCTCTTGCGTCTAACTTTTCTGTTTTTCGTACTAAGACCTCACGCTACCGATGATGTCTCTTCTCTCGTTGCTTTCTCTTTCATTTTTTTCTTCCTTCTGTACAAATGAAGTACAAAATCGCACGTTCGGTTTTTACGCTACTAAGAGAAGAAAGAACCCTCAAAAATGTTACCCATCAACGATCTTCGTACTTTTTGCTTGGTGCCTAGGTCTTCTCCTATTTGTGACGCCGCTTGGTTGTTGCTGGGGCAGCCGGCTGGTGGTGTTGTTCTTAAAAAACTTTTCCCTAACATTTATGGGTGCCATAAAACAATAAATCCTTAGGCCCCATACTGCCGGCAAAATATAAACCTCCGGGGTTCGGCTCTCGCCTGGCTGCTGCTGCTGGGAGACGCTTTTCTGTATGTGGGTCTCCATCGTCTAATGGGGAAGTAGAGAAAAGCTACAAAAGAAATAGGAAGAACACATTAGGAAGAGTTGTTATCGATGGTGTAACTAAAGTAAAAGTATAAAAAGTGCATTCGAAACATCTTTTCGCTTATGGGGTTTATTTTTCTTTCCATTAGCTGGAGCTGTAAGTTGTATAACGCTATTTAAACTCCCATAAACCCTTGTTCGAGGTGGCAAACAATCGACAAACAGTGGCTCATTTTACAAACGAATAATTAAAACACTGAAATGAAAGTAAAATAAAAAATTGGAATTGCCGGTATGATACTCCAGTGTATATGGCATGCCCCGCTGGTGTGTGTGTACACAACCAACCACACACAATCTATTGATCCCCTATCATAAATGTTATCATAATTTGGTAAGTGGATAAAAGATTATGATCGACTTTTAACCCTCACTTGTTGATAGGTAGGGTGGGGGCGCTCGAAACAACGATTATAGATAATGAACATGCGTATTTATCTTACAGGGTTTTTCAGGTCAATATGGCATCTGAAAGGCATAGTTCGCCGGCCAGAACATGTATTTCGTTTTCTGGCAAGTATTTCATTTGCTTCAACATGAAAATCCTGTTGCCCAATATGATTTTAGAGATTATTGCTTTAGCTTTTTCACCGGGATTGTTGCCTGCTCCTGCTCTTTATTTGTACCATATTTTCTAATTTATTTTTTATGCTTTTGTATAGTTTTTTTAATCAAATCATATCATTTAATAAAGGATGAGGGCACAGCTTTACGCTGTTGTGCCATTTGAAGCAGAATTTGTTAGATTCATTAAATTATGAGAAGTTTTATCACGAACATTTCGAAAACATGCATGTGTTTGTGTAGCATGTGTCAAACCGAATCCGAGCAAAATGTAAACAAACAAAAATTTAGCATGGTACTTTTTATTCCAGCAATTATATATTTGGAATAGATGAACGGAGGAAGTATAATTGCATTGCAAAAAATAGTTTATTAGTTCTTTTTTAGGGAATTGCGATAAAGGCTAGAGTGCAATTCGTTGCTTTGATGTTAACACGGTATCACAGTTGGAATAGTAAATCACTTCTTGTCTGTAATCTAATCCGAATGAGAATGAATTTAGGTGTGCAACTAAGTTCTTTCCGTTTGTCAATTAATGGCGCTCGGCTGTCAAAATCTTTGACAGCTTGGTAAGTATGAACCCCCCGACTGATTTAGTATTTTAGTAAAATATACTTTCGATTGGTAGAAAAACCTTTAAAGTCTAACCGTGGAAATAGACGTAGAGCGACATTTCTCGCGCGACATTTCTCGTCAATATTCGATGAAATGCGATGAAAAGTCCATATATAAAAAACAGCATCGAAACGTCATTTCCATAGAAACACATAGAAATATTCCAACGAAGTAGGCACAGAAATGTCTCGCCGAGCGATTTGCTTTGTTTGCAGAATTGAGCTACTTTTGAGAAATGTCGCGCGAGAAATGTCTCTCTACGTCTATTTCCACGGTAAAATGATCAGATTTTTTGTTTGTTTTATTAGTAATTAAATTAAAAATTTGGAAAAACTTAAAAACCTGTCAGAAAATGGTGTCAATAGTAAAACAAAATATGATTTGATGAAGAGTTTCATGTGGCACCGGCTTATGGGAATTATTTTCGAGTAAAAACATCATTTTAATTTCCATTAGCAAAGGCACGTTACCGTGCAAATAGACCTGGAGCGACATTTCTCAGTGAGAGATCTCTCGTTGCGATGCGATGAAATGCGATGAAAAGTTCATATATAAAAAACAGCATCTAAACGTCGATGCCATAGAAACACATAGAATTATATCATCACAGTAGCCAAAGAAATGTCTCGCCCAGCGATTTTCCTTTGTTTGCTAAATTGAGCTACTTTGCGAAATATCTCACTGAGAAATATCGCTCCAGGTCTATTTGCACGGTTATGCGAAAATTCCTTTCCCACAAATGTGGATACACATTTTCATTGGACACACCCTTCTTCCACCTAGCTTTGTCTTTAGCCCCCAAACCCTCCGCCTGCCTATTTACACACACCGGGAGGGAAGAAAACTGCTGTTCTTTAGCCACACATCTCCCTACACACCTTGTTTTATATTTTCACCATCTCAATATACTCAACAAACCACGTGGGAAGCAAAAATTTCATCAAACCAAAAACGGCGCAAAGAAATACAGATTACGGAACGGCAGGAAAAGGAAAGAAAATGAAACCATTCTGACGCGCCTTTCCCTTTATATCCCGCTGCTGGTGGCAGTGGTGATGGTAATGTGTGGCATTTGCATGCGGCATCGTACACAAAACACACACAGAAAAAAAAACACAAGGAAAATATAAACGTGCTAAAGTTAAGGATATATTTCGATGAGCAAACATATGGTAACTTCCCTGTATGGATGTGCGATGATGATGGAGAGAAAAAGAAAGCCAAAAACCACCACCAACTCGGAGAATCGAAAAACCAGCGCTTCATATCATAGCAAAAGCCAAGGAAAGAAAGAACAGAACGAGGGAAAAACTTCCTTTTTCCTTCGCAACGAAAAAAAAAATAATAATTCCCCCCCGGTTGGTCAAACAGACACACAGCGCGACACAACACACAAACGCCACATTCCGTTTTTCCTCGCTTCTCATATTCCGCTGATAATGTCAGAAGAGGCCACAACACCATATAACCATGATGGCATGCTATAGTCATCATATGGCATTTTTCTTCCTCTAACCGGGGAACTAACCCGGCAATGAGGAGTTCACGGTGTGTGTGTGTTTAAGGTTGGCTTGTGGTTTAAGGTACCATGCAACCGTTTAGTTGGGACCTTTTTGTTCTGGATGGCACGGTTTAAAGTGTGGCCTTCCTTTAACACTTCTATTCTTCTATCTGTTTTGGGCCTTACATCATACATACATTGTCATTTAGGGGTTATTTTACACGCATTCAATTTGTCTCTTTGTTTCCATTTCAATATCGATCGAAGTGTCGTAGGCATCTGTTTATTTTCTACGTTAATTTATTAAATTCTTCGCCTGTTTCAATAGTACTTCACAAACTAATACATACCGTATAAAATACACGGATTTAGATAGTCTGCATACGCCCCTCTAGAATTCATTACAGGGTTTACCAGATCAGAGATAAATCTTTCAGCGCTTTTTTCTTCTTTTCATTATGTGACCTTTTTTGGGGTCTTGGCCTTTATGCCATGCGTAACTAGTTATCTGTAATTTGATTTTTTTCCATTACAGCAGCATTTCCACTACCTTCAATCCGACAAAAAGACATTGGTCAAGTGTTTAAAAAGCGACTCTTCTATTACACAATTTAATCGTTACGAGATGGCTAAGAAATGCACCAGACAAACCAGGAAATTAAGTAATTTGAGTAAGTGAAACATTTTTCACCAAAAAAAACAACACATTCATCCTTCTGCCCGTGCTGTTTAGGCATCATTTAACACTGGCAATGCAAATTTTCGTCCAATTTATTATCAAAATAACGTAAACATCGGACACGTGGTATGCGTGAAGATGGATATTGTTACATTTTTAACGCTCGTCACAAAAAGACATACCAACACGCATCCGCACTCTTCTTTCATTAAGTGTCCTCCTCCTAAATGAAGCGCGAAAATGTCTCTTCTAAGCGAAGAACAGGTTTGAAGATCGTACCCATCATCATCATCCTCACTTTCCACCGATCATCATCAACGGGATCAGTGAAATAAACATTTTATTTGGTCGCTTTTTTGTGCTTGGTATTAAAATAAGAATATAACCAAATCATGTTGCGAAAGCGAAAGGTTTAACTAAGTTAAACCTGCCAACGAATCCTCCACTAGAAAAACTTAACTCTAAATAGGTGACAATGCGACGGAAACGCGTTGAGTAATTTCACTCCCCGCGCGCAAGTAAAACGCACAAATCTCGACGGTTTTCCTAGAACCCGCCCCGACCGTGTTTTGTTTCAAGTTTCACCACCGAACCCGATCGATGATCGGAGAGAGTTTGGGGTGAGGGTTATATGGCGGGTGTCGCCTTCTTCTCCTTTTCCTTGCCTTCTTAGAGTTGCTAAATAGGAAATGTGAGTGTTGCTCAACATGAGATGCTTGAAAAATGTCCGTGCTTTGCCTTCAAGATGAATCTGTACACCACGCACATCAGTCACAATCACGAGTGGAAAAATGTGACGAAAATTGTCACCACCTTTTCAAGAGCCCTGCTTCTCCCTTTTCCTGTGTGCGTTGCCTTTCCTAACGGACACGCACGCAGCAGTTTGAGTTTAATGTCCCTCAAAATAATACTTGTGTTTGCAACGAACACATGAGGTGATATTGTTAAGAAATGTTTAAACTCTATATTGAGGTTGATCTTGAGGATCTTAAGCATTTTTTTAAAGATCACCATCCTTCCTACCATAAAAAAACGCGATCGTCTCTTGCATATCGATGTTAGAAATTTCAAGCTCACTGGTAACCCTTTTTCCTTCTCCTCTCTGACGATCATTCACAGACAGTAAGGTTCTTGCGCGTTATCTCAACCCCCTACAAATCCACAGCAGAAATATAAACTGCTGTTGGTAAATGGTGCTGAATGGATTAAAAAAGTGTGTACAAACGAGAAACAATCGCGCAAAAATTATCGCCAGCAAATAAATCCTTCGCGTCTTAAGAAAAACGGATAAGCAAAAGATTTGTTTCTTCTCTTGCGCGATGCTCCTTTAGGATTTTCGTATTCGTATTATGATTGCGCATTACTTTTTCTGACATAGACAAACACACACACACTCCCTGCTGTCGATCGTGGGTTTAACTAGATCTAAAAAAAGAAAAGACGAGGAATTGTTAGTGAAATGTTTTTTAAGACATTCGCAGTGGACGGTGGGGGAGATGTATGTAAACAATACACCCATCCATCGTCGATATAATGAACTTTAGCACTACTAACCTTCTTGGTCGTGTTGCCGAAAACACATTCTTCCTCTTCAAATCCCAAAATATTACAGAGCGACACAAGGTGGACGACTAAGTCATGACCCCTTTTAAGTAAGGTAAAGGAGTTAAGAGCTGTAAGAGGATCGTTTTGTTTCTGTTTTTTTTTTCGGTGCTAAAAAGGGTTACAATTAGAGTAAAAAATGATCTTCTTAAAAAAAAGATACTCAAGACCAGCGTAATGTTTGCCAAAATTTTGATGAGATATGGCTGCTGCTGTCGGTTGTTTCTTTTGACTTTTGATATTTTTTTTCTAACTTCATATTAAAAAAATGTCTTCCATCAAATTTACTTTCTTTTTTTACGTTTCATAACCTCATATAAACGATAAACAGGTCACATTATTTCCACTTGCATTTACATGTCTCTCTTATACATCTTAACCTTTTCCTTGACGTAATTAGCACCTGCATGTCCTCAGGGAGTTCTCATTTAGACAAAAACGTCTCCAAAAAAACGATCAATACTATTCGAAGGACGTAATACACACACACTAGTGCTGTGGCCCCAGCTGCTGCATACAACAGACCACAGATGAACACACGCAATTGACGCATTGTTTTCTTATTGAACACAAAACGCTCAAAATTGCACTGATGCATGTGCGCGCGATGGGCGCGGGACATTAAATGAGTTGTTTGTTAAGGTGTGTCCCACCTGAACTTGCCAGAAGGAAATGTGGGAATGCGGCATCTCATCGTATCATGTTCGATGACCACCAGACCAGGCAGCAACAAACTCAGCCGGCGCTAGGCGCAGTTATTAGTTGTTGCTAGGTCAAGGCGCAAATATTCTCCATTTGCACACCAAAAACTGGTTTTCTTTAGTGCCCTGTAATGGGACGCTAGAAACGGAAAGATCATGCGCTATTAAGCACACAAGAGTGACTCAAATTTAATTCCAAATACTTTTTCCAAAACGAACCACAGCATTAATTTTGTTTTTTGCTGAAAAAGTGATCGTTTAAATACATGGATATCCCCCACCCGATCATTATTTAACGGAGTGCATGGATAGCAATAAAACTTCACGTGCTAACCACCTCCTTCTACACACTTCTCTTTCATCGTTAATTCAAGGCTATTACAGACCCGGTGTTTGAGTCAAGTGCCGTGTGGCCTCTCTTCTTGTACACAATGCGCCTTTCTTGTGTGCTGTGTGTCTCCAGTAAAGCCGGCGACAATCGTCGAATGTGGGGGGAGACAGGCGGCACATCACCACTCACAGCCTGAAGGAAATAACTTTCCTTCGTATGCTCTTTCCGCGAACATCATCATTACTGACCATCATCATCATGAGATCTCTCGCGCGCCGGTTGTTTCCCTGCACGCACAAATATTATCGACTTCTCTCGTCTTTCCCTTGATCTACAATTTCACGCATCCTAAACGAGGATAAGCGATCTGACACAAACGATGCGCCTTCATCTACCAAACTTCCCCCTCCTCCTCTCTACCCCTGGTGATTGTTTGTATATTTTCCCAAACGTGGAAACACACACACACCAACACGGTCACGCGGATCCGTGCACTGTCGCCTGGGCCATCATCTCCTTCACATGGACCCACCGTCATCGTCGCCGCAGCAGCCCAAAACCATATCAATTTAACCAATTATGCTCAGCATGCGCGCGCGCCAGCTTCTTTTCTTGCTCGGGAACCCACTCTCCCTATGTGTGTGTGTGTATCTCGAAACGAAAAATACATCAGACAATATTATTTGATCAGCAACAGCAGCGCAACACAGCGCAGCAGTAGCCCCTGCAGGGGTTTTTGAACGATAATGTGAATTGCGGGGCGGCAGTTACGTTATAAAGGGCTGAGGGGGTTTTGATGATTTTATGTTTATTTTCGTGAAGCAATTTGATCTCCCTTGGGTGCGCGACACACTGCCCGCGCGCGCGCGTCCATGTGTTAAGATTGAAGAGCAGGCGGCCCGGGGAAAGCAATGTTTTGGAGGTTATGAATTTAGCAGCCGGTGACCCCCCGGCACAATTCAAACACCGATGAAGGTTTAGTTTTTCTAAAATGTTATGTTTCCCAATTATGATCTACAATGAGATGGAAATAAATTAAAATACTCACACAGAGCAGGATACGATCAACGAAGATCACCCCCGTAGCTGCGTGAAAGTGAATCGATTTGCAATTGCACATACTTGCCCCAAATGTGTTGTGTAGAAACGAGTTTGCCCCGTACTGGAATCAAAGTAGCCCAAGCCGTGTGTTTATTGTGTGCATAAAACGTGGTTCTTCTCCTTGATCGTTCCGCCATTTAGAGATGAGCATGGGCTCGGACGACATCTTTACCTGACAGTATTAGAAATATCCGATAAAATATCTAATGCTGCCCGGTAAGATGTGAACAGAAACCCCAGAGGAGAGAGAGACAGAGAGAAGATCGGAAAGCGCCACCCGGTGTACACACACGTCGCAGCACACACACGGAAAATGTAGTTTATGATGATGATACTGCTTTTTCCTGCGGTCCACACACGCGGCATCACAGCCTGATTTCCCGCACGAAACAAACTCGTTGTCCACCGTCTCTCCGATGCGTCCCCTTGACGAGGAATAACCATCATGGGAAGCCATGATTAGGAAAGTGGGCAACAGCAGCAAACATGGAGGACGTCCGTATCGATATCGAAGGGCGCGTGTGTGTGCGTTGTTGCCAGAGGAGTGTTCCGAGATTTTGCTGCAAAAATGTCACCTTCTAATCGCCATGGAAGGGGAGAGTATGTTGTGGACCGATTCCCGGCGGTGGAAGAGGAATGATACGTCAGTGGAACTGTTGCTGTATGCTGTATATGCTGAAGCCCCATATCGGGGCGCGTATCGCCCGGAACAAACCACCTCGAGAGGTTCTGGATGGCTGAACGACGCCGCTAGATTCTTCTCTCTAACCTTTACCGCAGTGAAGCTTCAAGCGTTCGCGAGTTTTTGGTAACATGATCACTCTCGATTCGATCGGTTATTTGCCCGCTGCATACACTCGCACCCACACACACACAAATACATACGCACATATCCCCGGCACTATATCGCAGCTTTTCTACGCGCGCGCAAAAAAAACTTGAATTTCAACGACGCGGAATGAAGTTTCATGGCACACTCGATTGAACACACAAACGAGCCTCACCACTGGTAGTGTACGGCCGGCTTCTCGATCAAAAGCATTATGACAAGATTTCTTTTTCGTTTTACCACACACGGGTCGCGCGGTGCGTACTGTGGTGTGACCGAAAAACTGAAACCATATACGGAATTACACGCGAGAAACACGCGCGCGCCATTGCTAAGCGCGCGTGTGTACGCACAGTGCGAAGATCGCGCGCATCGGCGTTGATAATAAGCGGGACCATTTATTTTTTGTTCTTCTATCAAAATCCCACACTACAGTCACTGGAAGTTCTTCGTCCATGCGCGTCACATTGCAGAGTGAGGTTAGAAAGGATAATTCTCCCCGGCGCACTGCTTTCCCCCCTTATGCTCTCTCTCTTCAGAATTCGCACACGTTGCAATCATCGTACTACTACTACTACTACTACCAACGCAACCCATCAGTCACTGCAGCTTCAATAGAAAATTCTTGCTAAAATGTCTCTACTCAGTTTGACACATCTACACCACCACCACTACTCGCGCTCACCACACCACGCACGGGTCCCATAAGTGCAAAATGTGTCTCTGTGTGTATGGCGCGCGCTGTTATCGCAAAATTGCCAACGCAGCGCCGAAACCAAAATGGATACGACGGCTTGCTTCCTGTACAACCCCCCTCGGTGGCTACTGGGCCCTTTCCTTTCCTTTCCTTTCCTCCCTCTCCTGCTCTAACATGTATCCTTTAGTTTCGGGCTTTACCACGAACCAAGTAGCCGAGATTGCACACACAGAGAAACACCGCTTACTTGCTTGTTCTTTTTATCTGTCAAACAAACTGACCCATTGTAGTTATTTCTTGACTTCTGGCTTAAAATTAACCAGAATTTCCAAAACGTTGTGTTCAACACAATACGTTGAGTTCCTTCGATTTTTTTTCTATTATACACTACAGAACACGGCACCACAAATACGAAAAGTACGAATAGAAGAGCGCAGTACTGTACTAAGGCACGAAATGTTCAAGCAGCCGGGAATTGATATTAATTTCCTTGAAAGCCAATTCAATTGAACTGTGCAATATTTTGCCGGTGTTCAGCGGTTTCGAGCACGGTCCAGAGAGACACACACAGCCGCGGAACGACACTGCGGGTAAGTACTTTTGATAGCTTTCCGGTAACGTGGCATCGCGCAACCGTCCGGGCACACTTTTCACTGCAACTTCTCGATCGCTAATGGCACACCTCCCGACTGCTGGACACGCCGGAAACCAAAACTCAACACACGATGCGGCAGAGGCTATACCCGTGTGTTGCTGGGCAGCCAAAATCACGGCCTATCCTTCCACGAAACTGGCCATAACTAGCACCGCTCCGCTATACTTTCTAAGAAGACGAGCAGCGCACCGCGAGACACCGAAGAGTAGCGTCGTGAATTTGAACAATAACTGACTTTTGTTTCCGTGTAACTCCGAAGGAAATGTGCTTCTTCAAATTCAAATTGCATCCCCTCCGTGTGGCCCTTTTCAGCTAACGCGGCACGTTGGTGTGAGCGAGAAGACCAGCAACAATCCGCCCGGTAAAGCAGGCCAGCAGTAGCAGAGGTACTGCAGAGCGCGGTAGAAGAGCGAAAGAGAAAAGTTGTCGATGGTTAAGCAGGCGAGAGACATGTGTGATAGCGCAAGCGCAAAAGAAATGTGCTAGAAAGAGAACACTATATGCACGGTGGGCAAGAAAGCGAGCACAAGCGTTGAACGATGTGTTGGAGGTGCAAGCTGTGGTTTGATACTGCACACTACAGAAGATGATTTCACTAGAATGTTTATTGCGATTGCTTTCGGACGACATATTTACCATTGTTAATGCTCGGTGACATAACTAATGCTTACCACACTACACATGCTAACCACACACAAATCCCTCGTGTGATAAAACGCAACACTCACGCACATTTTTACTGCTCGCACACGCAGCGGCAAAGGAATGTGTTTTGTCTTGTTCTGTTCTACTTGCCATGCACCAAAAAGAACAGAACCAAACGCTATATCGCTGTCTCTGTTACAACAGGGGAAAAGGGAAGTGATAAGCTATCGCGTGTGGTTGAATTTTAGCGTGAGAAGCTGGAGGAAACCCAAAACCATGATTATGCGACTCAAATTTAGTAATTGTTCTTTTCACCTATTGTTGTTTAATTTCAGTGTTGGATTTGTGAAATATTTGTTCTTACACTGATAAATGGTACTGCATTTTTGGTGTAAATCCTAGAACTGAAAGTGATTCTAAACCTAATCCTAACCTACAATTCAACAATCCAACGTCTGTTTGGATTTTATTTTATTTATTTATTTATTCGTCAAATTGTCTGCCGCATGGGTTTAACAATGGTTCTTAAAATCTAGGGGTGTAGGAAGAACGGGATATGGAAGATGTTCTAAGAGGAAGCAAGATTGGTTATAAGGAGAAAGCGGAATTATTCAGGAGGCGAGTGCGAAAGTGGATGATCATCTTATCTGGACCTGTACCGGTACAATGGATTGATTTCTCCGCTGTTGCAAAAACACATCAGGGAAAGGTAGTATGTATACAAGATAGTTCAA
Source organism: Anopheles funestus (assembly GCF_943734845.2). NCBI lineage: Eukaryota > Metazoa > Arthropoda > Insecta > Diptera > Culicidae > Anopheles > Anopheles funestus. The sequence goes on along the minus strand of NC_064599.1, from coordinate 69,165,800 downwards.
GACTAGACATAAAAGTGTATCAAATAAGTAGTAAACAATATTCACAAGTAGAAAGCTTTCGCACAGGCGCTCCCGCAATCATGGATTTTAAGGAAGTTCGTACGTATCCTCACGAAGATGCAAAAAGATACAAAACCAAGAAAAAAACCTCATGTAGATTTGCATACCAACAACAACAACAACAAAATCGCCAACATTACCAACGGGTGTCGAGTGATGGTTGAGATTCGACGATCTGCCGCTACCGGCTTTTCCCGGCATGCATGGGGTCTCTCTGACTGTACACAGGGAACGACGATATAGCTGTCAATCATTCTATAATTAAGCGATTTCACGCCATCTTACCAATGCCTTCTGCCACACACACGGTAAGGCAAGCACACGCAAATGGTAATTCCGTGCTTTGCCGACTAGACACAATGTGTGGACACACAAAAGCATGTGTGATCATTGTGATCGTCTTCTTGCTAACTGAAGATATCGCTACTGTGATAGCGGTAAGACGATCGTTCAGATCCGTACTTTAGGTGTCCCGGGAATGGAACGATTGGGAGATTCTGCGAAAACCCGAGATCAATATCACTCGTGATAGCTTGTTGGAGGTGATCGAGCATCGGGAGAATGTACCTTTTCGGAACAGTTCCGGTGTTGGTAGAAGCGTACAGCCCCAGAGTACAATTGAAATCGTTTTACACGAAGATCTTCCTTTCTACTCCGTGGCACCAGCCATAGCTGCATTACGAGCAAGAAGGAACGTCTCTTGCGGATGATCTTTGCATACCGGTCGCCGAAATAGCGGAGCATAATCACATTAGACTGTAGCAAACGAAACACTCGTTCAGGTTCCAAAAATAGTATTTATTTGGTATTCCATTCCTTTCAGATAGTCCGCAACCGCCGTATTTTTAAACTGTCACATCTTGCCGTACCGAATGATCAGGAGGGAAGGAGCATCTTCCCTCCGCGTCTGACCATCAGTTTCGGTGTGTGTGTGTCAACCTCCCGAATTCGTTTCAATTTGTCTCCCAACGGGAAAAGGATGTTGTGCCGCGTCACTCGCTGCTGCCCGTCGAACATCGATTAGATCTTGCATGTCATTGAGGTCGGAACGCAATCGGCAGCTATAGCCTTGTAGCCTATTGGAGCCCCAGAGGCGTTGTTGCCTTGTTGAGATGCGCCGCTTGCGATGAGATCTTAATCGATCGAATGATAGATGAGTGAGGAAGTTGACGAAAGCCAAAACGAAGCGTTTATGAAATGTGGCAATAGAGAAACATTGAATGAAGAGAAAGTTAATGGCTCTATGGCAAATGAACAATAGGATGCATTCAGCTAAAATACCAATTCAAGATCAATAATACAGTGGCTCAGAGTTCTTCATGAAAAAGAACTTCTTAAACCACTGATAACAAGGCCAAAGAGACGTTTTTTGCTCCAATGGATCATATTTGAGAATTACGTAATTTGGAAACAGTGATGCAACGACTAATGTTTGCTGTGCTGCTTATAACAACGGAGAATAAGACCTCTGATGATGCCGCAAGAAACACACACACACACGGGGTAAGTGTGTAATAATCAACATTCGATAACCTTTTCCCCAGGAGGTTATCAAGGGCCAACGCATTCATATTATTTCTCCCATATAGGTTTCCAATTGTGCTGATGTGTTTTCGGACTGCCGTATAACATTGAACCATGGTAGGATGTCGTGATTCGAGTGTGACGCTGTTGGGAATCGTTTACTGCCCGCCAATCGGTACTCGAAAGTAAGCACACTTTTTGCAGGTTTGTTTGCTATGATTGGTAAGCTTCTTAGTTAGGGCAGATGTTGCAATTCACCGTCTTTGTGTTTTCTTGCTGACCCTACACTCACTATCATCATTGCAAAAATGATTACCCATCTTTCCAAACTCCAGCCTAGGCCTGTGATCACTGTGCGCCAGCGATGTTATGCTTATGTCAGCGTTTTATAAAATCAGCGCAAAATTTCCATTGGAATGGGAGGTGCAAACAAGGGAAGTATTTGTCCTCAGAAGCGACTGTTCATTGATAAGTGTATCTTGTCATAATGGGCACCGTCCTAACATGACCTATTTGCTACAATTATAGTACGAATACTTATTAGATTTTGATACTTTGAACTAAGGTAATTTCTAGATCATCAATTATACATCTAGCCGCACTGAAAAGCTTTCGCAAGTTTTTGAGTTCACTGCAAAACGAAGTAGAAATTGTAAGCTTAAAAAACCTTGCTCTCTTTTAAAAAATGCACTCAAGTTTTGCTCGTAAAACTAGTGATTAATGAGCTTTACGCTTGGTTTAATATAACATTCCTGCACCTTGTAAAGTTACGAAGTTCGGTTGGATGCATAACTCTACATCGCACTTTCGGTACGTTATGTTTCGTAGCATGTTGATTTGATGTTTGCGTTTTCTAATCCAACAACCGAAAGTACAATCTCCACATGTCTTTCTAACCATTCTTCCTCACTACGAGTTATCGGAGCTATGCGATGGATCTCTCATTCCTTAATACTAGCGTCAACAAACAGTAGTTGAAGAGGATAAAAACTCTTTGTTGTTTCAACCAGATTATAGGAACTTTTTGAAACATCGATTCCCAAAGAAATGATATGCTTTGTCTTGCCTTAAGACGACCTAAGCTACATACATACATTATGGGCCATCATCCATCCAACGCGTTTAATGACTTGCCTTGTGCCTTTACTTGTGTGGGGCTATATTTAGTATGTCTTAGCTGCCTAAAAACGCGCCAATGGTGGCATAAAGCGATTGAGCTGTGTGTGAGCTACCGGAATGGATATCATACGTGAGAAGATTAATAAGTATTAATAGGTATAAAACAAAGTGTAGCAGTTGTTTCGATCGGTTGATACCATCTGCTTCTATTGTCGATCGTATCAATGATGTCTACTAATTGAATAGCGATGGAAAAGAATAGGTATTTAAATACACATCCAATTTGTTCCAAAATGGTTTCAAACGAGGCACACCGTTAAATAGTCCATTTGTCACATTACTAACAAATAATTAACGTGGTATAATGTTTACCACCCCGCCTAAAGAGCTGAAGAAAAGCGAAGGCAGGTCCAACATTTAAAAAAAAAACCACTCGAACCTACGTTTCGTTTGTCATGGGCAGTCATGCGTCAACTGTGCCGAGCTAAAACCGGTGGCGTTTTTCTTCATGTTGATGCTTCGTTTTGAAGTGATTTGTAAATAAATTACTGTTAATTGTACACTCCCGCACTCTCCGACTGTTCGCTGCAGCTATATGAACATACACCGTGCACCGGTTGAAACAACTTCGTGTACAATTTGTGTACGTACAAAAAGGTAGCTTATTGAAGAGGAGCCACCTGAAAAACAAGAAGCTCCATTCAATCGTTAACATATTGAATGCTGCTAGCTTGTCAATAAATTATTAGAACTAGCATAAAAAACCAAAATAAAATTTGTGTAGAAAATGTTTGGTCATTATCCGTTACACTACTTCTTCTATAAGCATTACAAATCAATAAACATGTAGTTTTGCTGTGAATGACCAAAACGATTTGACGCCTTGTTGTTTGATAGTGCGTCACAAAAGATTTCGGAAAGAGGTTTTTTAACATTAAAACACGTCACCGAGCGTATGAAGCTATTAAATTGCACTACAAATGAAGTTTACCCAACAATGTGAAACAAGTGAATTTAATGAAAACGAAAATATAAAAATTCACTGAGCAACTTATCGGTCTCAGTGCTTGCACACTAATATCAACATCAGCTGCATATAAACAGCCTTTACTTACGTTCGTTCCCGTTCCTGCTAAACCTAACTGCTTGGCTGCAAGGTGGACGAATTAATCAATTTAATTACCAACTCCAAACGCCTTTTGTCCGCGCACCTCCAAGGCTCCGGGATGGCGAAAGTCGACGGTGTCGAACCGATGCGCCGATTTGCACAAACTGATTAACAATCCAAAATCAGAAAACCAAACAAAAACAGCAGCAACACAAGTGCAAAAAATCCAATTAACCTAGGCTTTTTTTTTCTCCCGACTGACCCGCCAGAGTGCGTAAGACGGCAGCGGAGGATGACCCGACCGATTTGAGGTTAATGATAGCGGGGATTCGTGCGGTTTGCTGCTGTGCAGAGCCTACTGAACGTGGTGCGCACAAGCGGCAGGCAAGAGTCAAAGGACTGCCCTGATGGACGGGCGCCGTGTGCTAGGAGGTTAAATGTTACAGATAGAGCCATGGTGGTACATGTTGGAATATCTGCTTCCGATGGTCGAGAATTGTAAAAAAAATTGATGAAGTAACAGTGAAAATTATGCACTTTTTTCTCGCTGTTGCGCCTCGTTATCTATCGCAATCCTTGACTATGATGATGATGGTAACCGTGGCTAGCGAGAGATGAAAAGGTAGGCTGTCACATGGGGAACGCTAAACATCGATCCGAGGGTCAGTGTCATGATGGCTTTTTAAAGAAATACTATTAGGGATACAACAATGTATTTAATACATTAAAAAAACAGGCAAAGAATTGTGAGTTTTATGCACATAATATCTCGATCCTGAAATATCACACCATCAGAGCCATCGGAACGTCACGAAAATGTCAATCAATATCCACAAATGAGATGGCCAAAGCCTACACCTAATGGCTCTTTAAAACACCACTTGGGTAGGGGCATAAAAAAGCGTTAGTTTAAATGGCAAAAAGCAATTGCAATTTATCTCGTAACTGCGGATAAAAACTCTATACAATGATGACTCGTATGCAGCATCTTTACCAAGTCAAGGCAGAATGGTATTTCCTGCAAGGCCACGCGCTGTCATTCATTCAAGTATATGGGATTCAATGCCCACGACAAAATTGTAGTGCTTTTTTGTTGTTGTTCCTCTAGGGATATACTAGAAATCAATATTAAAAAAGGTGTTGCTTTAGATTTATTTCCTCAACTAACCCACAAATACTACCCTGCGCCAGATGAGGTCACGAACATTGTTTCCAAAAAGGAAAATAAAATGGGAAACTATATAGACATTAAGGGACCTTCTTCAGCGAGGGAAGGTCTTTCAATATGTTAAAAAGCATACACTTCGGCTCTGGTCCACCAGCCAAGCCAATGTTCCATTCAATTAATCTGCATTTAATTAACAAGTTGAATACCCTCGTCAGGTCGGGACCCTACCCTTGGGAGCCATTCGATGATGTTCGCTGCGAGTAAAGCCTGATGTGATGAAGCAAAAGGGCCACGCATAACCGCTGAGCCTGGGTGAGTTTAGTTAGCCGAGCGAGATATGGCTATTTCATCAGTTACATATACGCTTGGTTTGTGTTTTTTCCTTTTTGAGTAGTAACAGTTTTGCTATTAATTAGACAAAGATGATAGTGAGCATAAGGTCACGGACATAAAGGCATAGTGTGCGATTGAAGGAGATCAACAAAATCTATCCAATTGCTAGATCTTGTAATCGATACAACCCAGCGTGTTCTGATTAATCATGAGTCAACTCTATATCTTACAATCGGATCCAATTCCAACGACTTCCAGGTAGGAACTTGTAAACCTTCCCCATCTCTGTGGTGCAAATAACGCTTGCCGCTGCAGTAAGAAGTTAATTATCAACTGTAGTCTGCTACACCTGGCGCTGATCCCCAAGATGTCAGTCGTGTTATTAAGGGCGAAACAACGGGCGGGTAGCTGATGCACAGAACGCCAGCGGATAGAATTGATCCCTCCTGCCATCTTCCGGCTTTTGCCATTGGAGCAACCGGTTAACCGGTTGTCCTTGTACAAATCATCCGAATGCTGACACATTATCCGTTCGGTAGCTTCATGCGTGCGTAACTCGTATATGCATAACATTTTCGTCTCCACCAGGTGACTCTCGCTCATCTATCTGGAGCGGTTGGCACAGTACAGGTCAGCTGCTGCTCAGGAACAGGATCGGGTTCCTTCCATTTCGATGCGGTACACAGCGTGTGGCGTTTGAAAGATCACACATTCCGTGGAACTCTGCCCCTCCGCGATATAGATTTATTACCTCAGAATGCTGTTCTAATGGTGTGGCTACCAGGTAATCAAATCGTCTCTCCGTCATGTTATTAAAACTATTCAAAGTGTTTTTTTGCTGGTAAGCGTTGGGATTACGCTAAACCGCCTTCAGTACAAGGAATGAAGCCAATGATTATGAAGCTTTTTTTTTATTTCTTCTGCTAAATGGTGTGGATTTGTGTTAGCATATGTAAGCAAAACGTACTACACAAATACACCAGTGTAGATCTTCATTTCGCACTAACCAAGGGCGCAACTAATTTCCAGCGAATAGTCGTCGCCGTCGTCGTCAGGGTGCGTTAATACCATTCGATTAATGCATACTACTTTTTCCTTATTTCCAGCCTTGCAGTTTCTTGCCTTGTTGTTTTGCTCGCACACGGTATGATTTGAGTGTCCGGCCCAGGCCCAGGTGCTCCACGGTCGCGGAGTGTATGCAAATTGGTGTTTGCGAAAAAAATAAGCCGTCCGGACGAGAGCGATTATCGATTGACTGGTCAGTGTGGTTTCGAGGCGGCATTGCATCCGCTTTAGCGCGTGGTCATCAAGGTGTGCAAGGAGCTGGGAAACACAACAGAAAAAAACGCGCGTTCTGCATACTGCGTCCTGACGGTCTTCCGGCAGCAGCACCTATTCCAGAGGTCCCTCGGACATTAGTCGGCTCAGGTACAGTGTAGCAGCCAGCAGCCGGTTCGCCCCGGCCATGGCTCGAATTAATATGTATGACGGGAGTTGAAAGGTACTGGTTCTGTTTTTTTTTGTGTTTCATTTGGATGTGGAACCGAAGCTGCCCGGTTGATTGGATTAGCAGAACCTGGTTTGAGAGGTGCCGCATGTCCCCCGAGTGTGACGCGTGTGCGGTGTTACGCGCTCGACATGTCACGCCACCTGTACACCGGCTGGGTGTTGATGCCGGTCGTCGACATGGGCAGAGCTGGCAACGGTCCAATGGAGGATCGATGAACTCTCTTTCTCTCTCGCCGGTTACACCGACGAGTGATGCGTATAGAGGGAGGTTATGATACCTGACGAGATCCTGGCACAGGGCCTCACACCGGCCGATCCTGAACGAATCGTACAAGCCCCAAGTGTGAGCGCCGCCGAAGTGACCGAAAGTGTGCTGTAATTGTCGACAAACGGGTCCGGCTAATGGACTTTCACTTACCGCTACCGTTTTGACACGAGAGACTCATCCCTAACCTGTCGCTGCCCATCGCCAGCGCCGCCATTATTGTCTTAATCACTGGCAGCGCCCCGAAAAGCAAATATTCACCGTCCACGATTGTGAAGTTCCGGACCTCATGAAAAATGCTTGAGAGGAAACACGGCTGTCTGTTGGGTAACATTCACATCACGACACGCACGCACGAACGGTAGAGGAAATTTATTAAATTGTTGCCACCGGTCGGTGAGTACATTTGTTAGAGGAAGGGGAGACCTTAAAGTAACAGCTGGTGCCGTTTCGAACGATGGTCGTCCTGGGGGTGGGTGGGATTGGTTTTCATCGTACGCACGCGAGAGAGCGAACAAAAACAAAAAATCCGACCAAACATTGGTATGCGATTTTCCCCAACGCGGACTGTTCCGAGCCAGGTGTGTGAGTTTTCCGAGGTGTATGTCCCGAGTAGAGCACACTTTACAGTACATCAAACCACACAATTTAGGGCGAAAACGAAAGAGAGTGAACAGAAACGGAAGACCAGAAAAAAACAACGAGCGGAACACAATGGTACAAAGGAAAGCTGGTAGTGTGTGGCTGGGAAGCGAAAACACATACTGGACACAACATGCTGCCGCGCCTCACCGTAATGCTTTGCCCACCGCCCCACTTACCCTGACCTCGGGCAAGAGAAATGGTCGCTTTCGCGAATGAAAAATGAAAAAAAAACACGCATTTAGCTGCACTTTCTTCTGCATCCCGCGAAGGGTTTCCGTACCAGCCGGACTCATCCTTTCGATACAGGCCTTCGCTTCTGCTTCAGCGCACGGGTCTCTCCGGACAGTCCGTGTGTGCGTTTTTTTAGCGCGTTAATGCACATTTCATTCCGCTTCTTTGCCTCGGCATTGCTACGGTGCGACATGCATCAACGGTTCCTAGTGCCGTTTTGGCGGAAGGTGATGATGTTCGTCATACACACATATACCCAACGATGGCAAGGCTTTCATTTCTTCCAAATCAAACAAACGGTGTGTGTGCATATGCGATGGCGTTTGATGGTTGAAGAAGAGCACTCGCCTTCGGAACCTATTCCTTCATAACCTTCATACCCGTTATCGTGTGGCCACAGCATGAAAGCCACACCACGAATCACACACGAAACATGGGTGTATGTTCATGCCATACATCGAGACACACACGCGTACAAACGGACGGTGAAGTGTACAATGCGGCAGAGCCAGCATGCAACCAGAACCGTAGTCAGAAGGCAAAACCGCACCGACCGGTGATGCATCTTTCGTGCTACAGCCGCTTCTTTTCTTACCGATATGGGGCCGTCTTAGAGTCGTGGCGTAACAGTTGACCATATGGGGACATCCGCTGCTGTTTGCTTCTTCCTTCTTCCCGTTTCGTTTTGTTTCGCCTTTATGCCATGTCGTGTTTGGCAAACGTTTTTTTTTTGTTGCTCGGTTATGTTTCTTCGCATGCGGTTTGCAACACGGAACGAAACATCACCGGGAGCTAATTTCTAGTGCCGTTCGTTACAAGGAACGCAACGAGCATGAGCGGCTGGGCGAAGGCAAAAAAGAAATTATGTCATTCAATCGATTTTATTCGACAAATGCTTTGGATGGTGTAATAAATTTTAAATCATTTAGTGGGCTGATTACCATCGATACGGATCGGTGGTTCCCATCCATCAATTTTGTTCTGTGGTTAGATCCGGCGTGTCGATGATTAGCAACATTGTAATGGAGACTAATAAAGCACGTCAAATACAAAGAGATTCGACGAAATAGAAAGGAAAAGAAGAAATTGTTAGAAATTAGAACATTTTAATAAGACAGAATAATAAGTATTTTATTTTTTTTATTTTTATTTACTTTGACGAGACGTGACTGGATTGTAATGATGTGCATACTGAGCCAGAATGAATGAATGAGTAATTTCGAATGTCCTCAAAGTACTGTTATAACGCTTTAAATCACGAAAGAGTTATAACTCTCTGCGATGACTATCAACTTACTCGCAGTTAGTGAGTCAGAAAACTCTCGAGTGATTCGGAAGTCGCCACAACGAGTTATAACTCAACAGTTTAGTAACTCATATGTAAGTTGCTGAACAGAACCAACTCACCTATACTAGTTTAGTGGACAATTGAAAGGATGACAGCTAGTGTTGGGTCAAGAGCGAAAGAGGTACCTCAATCGCTCCGCTCATCGTATTGTGCGCGCTCCCGCACTGCCCACGTTAAAAAGAGGTAGCTCCGTACGGAGCGCTACACACAGGGGCGATTCTACGATGCGCTCCCAGGAGCGAAGTTTCCTCGCTCCTGTGCGATGCGCTCCCATTTGAAAATTTCGTAAGGCCTATAGCCTATAGCTTACCCTACAGCGTTATGTTTTTTTTGGGAAATTTTGCAAAAAATTTTAAATTGCGATTTATTTAATGCGAATCGTTTGAAATAAGTTTCTTTTCACTTAAACAATACTTTAAATTTAAAAAAATATAAAAAATAAGAAAAAAATTAAAAAAAAATTCAACTCGAAAATTTCATAAGGCTTACCCCTTGCCATTTTTCTGGGAAATTTAGCAAAATTTAAAAATTTGTTTTATTTTAATGCGAATCGATTGAAATGAGTTTCTTTCCACTTAAATAGTGCTTTAAATAAAAAAATTTAAAATATTTGAAAATTTCCTAAGGCTATAGCTAGTGGGTCAAGAGCGAAAGAGGTATTTCAATCGCTCCGGTCATCTTATTGTGCGCGCTTCCGCACAGCCCACGGGAAAAAGAGGTAGCTGTATCGCAGGAATCGCTCCTGCGTGCAGCACTCCTTGTGGTGCGAAACTTCGCTCCTGAGAGCGCATTGCACAATCGCTCCTGTGTGCAGCGCTCCGTGTGGAGCTACCTCAAACGCATCGCACACTTTAGAGAGCGAGAGCGGTGCGCTCCGCTCTTGCAAAAAAGCTACTTGACCCAACATTAATGACAGCTATGAAAATAGCACACACCAAAAGGAATAGGGCATTTATACACTTCGAAGAGTCAGTTTGAGTGTCTTCAATATAATCGATTTATTCTGAATCAATTCCACTTGGTGAGTTGTTTTCCCTATCCTTACAACTGGAATACTGGATAGTAACAAGATTGAAATTATAATGCTGGATAAGGATGTTGTTTAAAACACATGATACAATATTTAGAAATTAGGTTAAATCTACATCACATCTTTGGGTAATGGTGTCATTACTGTTCTACGTACGCCTTGTACACAAGAAGAACAAGATAGAGAAACAGCTGATTAAAGACGAGTATTAGTATGATATAGCAACTGTACTAATAATACAGCTTGGTAGCTTTGTTGCTAAATGCTGAAGAACAACCCAAAAGATACCTATCCTAGCCTACCGTCTATCGCATATAGTCCCTTTAGAAGCTTATGCATGAAGATTACAGAGTTGGTTTTTACGACAGTTCTTCCCCCGACATTTTGGAGAAACACTAGTGGCAATAGCATACACGCGCCCGGTTAAAGATCGGACAGATAATACTTTGTAGAATGAACTCCTCCTTTCCTTCCAATCATCAACCGCGGAAGCGTGACATTTGACCAAACAATCGAAAAAAGAAATATACCGGAAACGGCATCGACCACATGGCTGCCATGGGTGCAAGAGGTGACGATATGCAGACAGAAAGCACACACACACACGCGCGTGTTTCAACTGGGCAACAGTTGGACACGAACCCGAGAGAGACTCCTAACAACTTTCAAACAACAAAAGAAAACACACACCCTGTAAAAGATGGGTAAGAGCTACAGGTCAGTTTTGTGGCAAGTTGAGAAAAGCACGTGTGGTAACTGGCGAAGAAGGATGCTACCGATTAAGGATGTGTTTGAAGCGAAACTGAGCGCCTCAACGCTGGCCAGTTGCTCGCGATGGTTTAGTTTATCGATTCGACTGTGTGTAGACTCAAACTTCCGGTATTTAAGCGAAAAGAGGCACAAAACGTGCAACGGAAACCGGAAATCGTTTGAACCGTTTGACTCGTTTTGTTCCGGCACTGTTGACACACCGGGTTTTCGGTATTTTGAATTTGACGAAAGATGTGTTGGCGATAGAAACAAAAATAAAAAGAACATCTAGCGACGAAAGGGACATTTGACCATTGCACAGAAAGCTTATCCAATTGCAGGAAGGTATTCAAGAATACATTTCGTTCGGTAAAAGTTTAGTAATTTCCCTGACCCTGTCTCAGCGCAAACATGAAATGCTTGAGTTGTTAACGCGCGCAAGATAAATATCTTTATAGCCAATTTGCAGGTTATTTCATTTACATGGAACCACATAATATCCTGAGCGGAATTAGGTGCCGTGTGTCGATCGTAAAATTTTACCCGTGCTTCTCTTTCATCGTAGGTTTCACGTTCATCGTATAAGCGAAAAAAAACGTCATCTCTTAGACAACGGTTTCAAACCTGGTCCCACTAAAAAGGTAAAAACAGCAGAAAAAAACAAACACACAGCGAATAAAAATGTTTCGAATTAACCAATTCGACCGTTATCTTTGCAGCGAAAATGGCTAAAGGCGTATCGAGGCGGGATACTTGACAACCTGCCGATTAATATGAGGTGGAAATGTGAACTTTTCCCTGTGGCTCGTTTGCTGTTCCGAAACAGAAAGCGTGAGTAGAAATATGTTAAGCTGCGTATTTTTATTAACTTACATAATTAAGTTGCAGCTTGCCTCTTGCTGGTGTGTTGTTAGGCAGGAAAGGATGAAATATTTATTAAATAATGTTATAAATATTGCAAAAGGGAATAGTTTACACATGCAAAAAATGTTAAGTTTTATAAAAGCTTACTTTAAAGAAATGCGATTCGGAGAAGAACAAATTCCAATGAAGTTTAATGTAAATGTATAAACATGTTGAATTTGACATTCCCATACGAACCATCAAAGTGGGTTTGTCCATGCATAGATCACACCAGTAAAAAAACACATAATCTCTTTCTTTAGGGTAGAACGAAAGGTTAGGCACAATCGCGAAACGCTGGTCACAGCCTAAACCCGTACCATGGCGTGCATATCGATTACAATTAATTTTCATCCATCGTCGCTTCACACACCTTCATCGGTGGGTTGCGATGTCGCTAAGATGCGCTCCTCCATCTAGATGACGGTGCACGGGAAAACGGTGCGACCAGCGGGAGGTCGTCGATCACGTGCGGCCAGTAACGCTATCGCCCATGTCCTCACAGTTTCAAGCACAGACACAAAAGTGGTCCATTCCCGTCCACAGCCGTCCGCTAAGCCACACTCGCATTTAAATCATTCGTGTGCGTGTGTGTTATTTTATACGGTTCTCTCTGTTCCGTCCTATGCTACAATGTTGGCAAACGAATGAACCAAGCCATAGTTTGCCTCAAGCGCTATCCCCAATGGCTGTGTGGTTGTATTCCTTTTCTTGTTTTGTTATTCAAACGCTTGCAACATAAGAACCCGATGGTTTTAAAGAAAGCAAGCAAAAGAAAGACGATCGACGCAAGAAGACAGACGTATAATGATCGAAGATCCAAAGAGGAACACATCTGAACAAGAAGAGAGGGGAAAAAAAGATCTACACGCGTAAAGATAGATCTGAATGAACAAAAAAGAGTGACTGACAAAGAAGGCAACCGTTGCATCATACAATCGTTAGCAGTATATATTTTTGTCATTAAGCACAACTTACCAAATCACCAATGTGAATGATTGGCTGTGTAATAGAGGTTTAGTTTGTTTGTATGTTTTGCTACTTCTCTTTAGAAGCTGTTCGAACAATAGGGACTACTATTTCGAAACAAACTCCGTGATGAAGTGTGATGAAATAAGAGTGTAATAAATAATTTTGCTAACCATCCCGTTCCGGGGTCGAGAATGGCTAACAGATGCCTGCAACTCCGTCGGATGGAAATGGTCAAAGAGCCTTTCGGCTTTGTCCATCCGTTTCGCTACCGTTTCGAGGTATCGAATAGCTCAGTGCATCTGGCCTTAATATAGCGAATCAGAGAGTCTACAGAGGGACTAATATGAAGTGTTACTAGCTGTGATATTTATTCATCTGCTGAGAACTTCTAATACAAATTTGTGATCAGGTTGTGGAACTGTAATTGTGCTAATATTGGGAATGTATCGTAAGATAATGCAATGTATATATACAAAAAAGGGGAAATTAAGCTAAAAATATTACGCACAACAATGTAATAGTTCAGTGTAAAAGTTCCAGTTAGATCAAGCAGTTACTGTAAACATAAAAGATGAGACATTTTATTTCCTCCTGAAGATCCTTCACGCTATTGCCTTTTATGAATGGTTCGATATTGTAACAATTTATGTCAGCCATTCTGTAGTATCAATGGCCAACATTGCGCCGTCACTGTCGTCGCCGGCAACTGCAATGTCTATTTCTGTGGTTATAGTCACATTTGTAAGGTTTCCACAATATCACTGCATTGTAATCGGACGTGAGGTTTCTTCTCCAGATCACGCACTGTATGAATGTTGTCGCCAGTCGCTTGTACCGAAGGAGTTCCATGAACCTATTTTGTTGGAAACTCAAGTTCCTGTTTGAGACGAATTTAGATGACTAATGAATTATTCCTGCTTACATGCTGTACACCGTCACTGTCATTCTCGGCACTCACTAAGAATTAAATTTGAGATTAATAAATCAAGAAAGACGATAGCTTTTGGGGGAAGATATTGGGGAGGTCCGACGAAATCATCCCTTGTCAAAACTTGCAAGCTACCTGTAGTTTTTTCCAACCTGCAGCAAACCTTCACGCGATGGTAAAGTAAACGAAAACGAAACGGTGGTCCTTCCGGTAAATGATAGGGTGTGTCCATCGTGTATGCCCCCGGGGGCCTATGTTTATCCCCGATTTAGCACTTCCAACGATTCGCGTTCGGTAATCGTTCTACCCGCGTTTCGTTCCCGATCCGCCAGAGGTGTAGGGTTCGATTTTTGGCCGCGAGAGTGTGTTAGAAATTCTACACCGAGCAGGGACAAGCAAAGGCGAACAAATTAACCATTTGCCACTGGCTTGCAAAGCTGCAAGGCTAGTGAGAAATGAAGGATTTAATAGCGGATGAAAAAAAAGAACAACTGTGGAACAGAACTATCACATGTTGAAGGCGAAAACTTGCCATAAAAACCACCGTTCACATCCGTAATGGGCAATGTTGCAGTCGACTTCTTAATGAATGCGTTTTTTTACGTTAATTGCAGTGGTTTTTTTTGTTGGCATCTTCGCAAGTTTTATTTTCTTTTTCTTGCTTGAAGTTGAACGTATGCAAAGAGCTAAAATATGTTTTTTTTCTGTTCGTTTACTAGTGCTTCATAAAAAAGATTGGTAAAATGTGTCCCGTACGAAATGCGACTCATATGAACAAGAGATGTTGGCATGCTCCAAACGGTTTGTAAGAGTATATGTGTGTACAGATGCAACAAACAAAAAAAAAGAGTATTCTCATCGAATGGTAAGCGACAACTTTGGAGCTCATCAGCATTAATATGAGGAGGTTTGACTTGTCAGCAAACATCATCCGTACCTCGGACAAGCTAAGTCTACAGTAAAAAAAAAGTATGAACCAAACAACGAACGAAAAAAAAACAAACCTTTTATATAATTCTTCACGGTCGACAGGGTGGAATACTGGATGGTGGCACAGATAGGGAATGACAGTGTGCCCCGGTGCATGCGCAGTTGCACTTTTTTGACAACGGGAAAGGAATTTGCATATTTCAGCAGCTAAAGACGGACAAAAACGAAACCAGGCCCCCGTGGCTGTTGTTTTGCCCTGGCCCGTCCCCCAAAAGGATGGGACACAGACATTCGTTCGTGGATGTTGCCCGGGTTCCGTTGGGCATTGAATATTCAGGAGTAATGAAGACATTCGGAGTGCGTTACTGGAGCTCGATGTTCTCGAACGAAAAAAAACATGGTTAGGACCAGGAATGTTGCGACATGATCGTATAGTGGAATTTATTGTGCGTTCCTGGTTTAGAGTGCATTGGCTTATTATACAAACAAACATGGATGTTCTTCTTTTTTGCTGTCTGTTGAAAGGATTTCTTCAACATTTTCCCATCATTGGTTGTAATGTACTCTATTTCAACCACAATGATTAGTCATTGATTTTATAGTCGAATGTCTAATGACTCTTCGTTCCATGGAAGTACTAACCTTAAAATGAAGTACTAACCTTAACTCATAATTCAAACCTAAGATGAGGTCCTGCAATATCCTGAGGTCGTACAATTATGATTTGATTTATTTGCTGATGTTTGCTCTCCTCTCATCATTAGGTATTGATTTTTTACTCCAATGTCTCCTGGAACCCAAAATGTATATACCCCAAACGCAAATTTTGGACGCAGATTCGTACAGTTAAAATTTTATCGAGTCAAGACATACCAAGCAAAGCATTCCAGCATCCTTCAGCTTAGATATATACTCTCCTCTGGTTCCTCAACAAATGGTTCCATCTGTGCAAGTGTGCAAAAATCGTTCGCGAAGAAGTTGCTGCCGAACATAACCTGCCAGTAGAACGTCTTGTATTCTCACGACAAAAAAGAAGAACCCTAGTGTGTGTTTCGTAAAACGAGTTTTACCAGTTAAATTTTAATATTTTCCCTGGTACGGTTCACCGCTAGGACGGGGCAAGAAGTTGTCGTCCTGTAGTCTGCAAAGGGAGCTGTTGCACATGTAGAAAAACCTGCTCAACAAACGGAACCACGAGCGCGAAGAACGAAGAGGAAAGGGGTTGGGGGGGGGGGGGGCTTTGATCAGTTTTAGGAAGACTACGACAACAACCACGCACACCAAGATCATGATCGTGATGATGATGACGTTCTGGAAATGATTGCAAAACGTTTATTCCTCAAGTTTTGCCCCAATAAACTCCAACCCTCCAACGAGAGCATCGCCGTGATTAACGCGTTTTTATTCAAATGCAGCACTTGTTCGGTTTTTTGGTGCCCGTGTGTGTGTGTGTGTGTGCTTGGTTTTGTCAGATATGCGAGATCGGTCCCCACTTAGAGGATGTCGGTCCCCATTGGAAGCGCGTAAAACAAATTTCCCAAAAAACCCGACCGCGTGGTCCGCACATCGTCGGCGAATCCAAAAACGGCGGGCGCGGAACCTGTTGGCACCACTGCACACACCATTACAACTTGTTGCTGCGAGCGGGGACGTACCCGAGGATATCTTGGGCACCTCGTGCCTTTTTGGAACCAGGAACAGGTTGCGGTACGAAGAAGCGCGCCTTCAGTTTGTGTGTGTGTGTGCGTGTTTGGTATAACAAAAGTGAGACAGGTTTTTTCAGTTTAAGAAAAAAGAGGTACGAAAAAGAATGAAGAACCTATAACACGAACAAGATATAAAAGTAAACCGCACACATAACGTTTTCTTCCTGCAAGATCTTTTCCTACGGTTTTTTGGTGCAGGAACAGGATAGGGGAACGCAACGCTTTCAATTCCAGATGCGGTCAATGACATGGAACATGTATAACAAAATCTTTAAATGCCACGCAAAATGAGATCGCACAGGAAGTGGGGCGCTTATAAGTGAAAAGATCATCTATAAAGATCTAGTTCTAATGTCATCTTGTTGAACGAAGTGTTCGTGATCAGTGACCAGCTAGTATCGGCAATTCCATTTGCTGTTGAAGTTCCGATTCTGGACGATCATGCGTGTGTGACACAAGGTAACTTAATTTCAGCTTAATACTTAATACTCAATAATGATGATTAGCTCGATTTGTCACTGGATTTACACTTCTAAAGCTCTCGAAATGAAGACAAATGGAATTAAAGTGTCGGAAAGGTGTCAAAGTTTGTTTTTTTTTTTGCTCGTCAGCCAAATTCCATGACAGAGAGTGTCCAATGTTTTTTTTTTTTGGTGTACAATTTACTGCACTAAACTCGAAGTGAAAAGCGTTAAAATGGTTAAATACGCCTTTTCCAACCTGTGTATATGGTGCATACCACGGTGGAGCGTTAACGCGTGGTTGGGCACACACACGTGAAACATTGGAAATTTGAAACCACTTCGAAAATGGTGCGGAAGGGGCGAAACCATTATTAACGGCAGCGATAAAGCGTGTCTTGCTGCAGGAAAGTTTGTGTGGAACATCTTTTCAATTCCACCACCGATCACAACCTCAAAACACACGGTGAGGAACTAATCGCGGGGCGCTTAATAAGCTTCCCATCTCTTGTTGCGTTATCGGCCGGTTGCTCACATGTCTTTTTTTTCGTTGTTGCCATCGCTTTGATACAGTGCGATGCTCTTCCGAAGCTACGTTTACCACCGTTTTTTTCAAAGATTATCGGTGACAAAACGATCATCTCGTCCAGTGTCATCCTACGCGCGCGCACCCGCTTTGCTTCTCCAGCAAGGAATAAATCACCACAGCAGATTCCGTTTGTCATTTCTTTATCTTTCGGTGTACCATTTTTACCCTGCTGCTTGCGGATGGGCTGCGCGTTCGGAAGGCGCGATAAGAAGGCAGCAAGAGAGCAAAACCTCCAGAAGCGTACTGGTTCGGACCGATCGCTTAGAATGTGTGTATGTGAAATGGGTTTTCATTTATCAAAATCAAGCCACCGAGGAATGCACGCAGAACAGAAAGACTTCATGTACACCGAAAGACGCCGGCGCTTTTTTGTTGTTGTTGTTCTTTTGCATTGGTGCTTCTGGTGTACAAGCGGTTTATGACTAGCAACTGCTATTTATAACGCATGAAGAGTGGAACTGATTGTTGTTATCATTTACAGGAGGTTGCTTGCTTGGTTAGTTAGAACTAGTAGCATCTTCAAAACAATATATCAAAATATAAATGCTTTTTAATCTAAAAGTGCGTGTACATCAACGTCTATAGATGTACTAAGTTAGGTTGGAGCTATTTTTAAACATTGATAATATGCTGCGAAGAGGTAGATTGAATGGAAACCGATGAATTGGCAGAAAACCTCCAATAGAATGACAGTTGAAAATCACCAGTACCATACTGTTGCTAAAGGTTTGCTAAATTAAACACTCTGCTGAACACCTGACATTTTCTAGACATTGAACAAAATGCTATCAAATCGTATCGTATCACTTCAAGTGATGTCACGATGATAAGCTACCCATAACCAAACAATCTTGGTTTACTCACACCTTTTTTTCACCGAGCTCGACAACGGCTCACTCCAAGACGGTGGACTCTTATCTGGTGGCTGGTAGTAGTAGCACCTGGTTTTTGTTTTATGACTCAGGTTTACTCAAGATAAGAATCATTCAAACGGGTGCAGAGAGCGTGTTAGCGTGGTAGCGTTGAAAGAGAATCCAATCAGAAGACCCTTAGCTAAGGTTCAACTGAATGGAAGTGAGAATATAGATGAAACAGCTGTTAAAAAGAACAAAAATCGCAAAGACAGCAAGTCTCCTTTGGGAGTCATATATTGGTTTCCAATCTGTGTGTTTGAGTTTGCTGCAATACAGGGCTACTTGCCATGGTGATCACTTCATATCTCTGCTTTAAAGTGAGCCGACTATGACTCCTCTAGTCATGGGTGCAACCCAAGAAGAATTTGGAGAATTGTCTGGTCTTCCAGTATCTCTTCAATGATTTGATTTCGGTTTCATCCTCTATTGTCCTTCCTATTGAGGAACTCAAAAATAGTTTTGAGCATTTGTTTCTCGAACGTGAGTAAGAGTTCCTGTTCGCGCATAGGACAGATTGTATGTCACAAAGGGGTATGTGAGTACTGGGACTGAAATGTTTTAATTTAGTACAACCTTGGACAGGTGTTTTTTGATGAAGAGATTTCATCAAGCTGTTGTATTGTATAATGACTGGCCTGTACTCTTGCACGTATCACGACATTAATGATGTTGTCGATGCTATCTTTGTGCTAGCACCCAAAACCATAAGAATAGAGTTGACGATATTAAAAAAATTCTAGTTGAAAAAAAAAGATCTCCACCAAACTGTTTTGCTCCTTTGCATTAAAAATGATATTACTTGAAGAGTTTGCTATCTTTCCCCAATTCCCAAATAATGTGTAACCTTAACATGGTAAAACCACCCACAGAAACCCTGCAATAAAGGGGATCCTCTTTTTTATGTGCCTTCCGATGTTTAACCCAGTTATAAATGGATCCATTCTTCTTGAGCGATCGTCTTGATCGGGCGTACAGGAACGCGATACACAGAGAGGCGTGTGCGATGTTGTGGATTTAACACGGATTTTTTTTATGGTTTCTTTACTCCACTCTTCTCGATGCTTCATGAACCGGACCAAATTCCCCAAGATCTGGTTTGATCGGGAATCATTGTCGATCGGTAGCGTACCCGGTAGGGTGTTCGTGCATGAAATACCTAAGGCAAGACAAATAAGTTGCGGTTCTATTCGCGTTGGAAACACCACAAGCAATATCAGATAATATTACGTCCAATTCCAACGTTTCATTCTTCGCTTAGTCATCGAAAGCACCCTGTGTACATACGTACCACACAAAAAAAAAGTTCCCGCCTCGAGGGATCGTGTCGATGAAGTTCGTTAGGTGTTAATTTGCGCTAGACCATTCGACCACCGCAAGGCATGTAAGGCAGCAATTGCTGCACGGAAGGATTTTCCCGAACGGCAATTGAAGCGGCATCAATTTTCACTCTCATCGGTGCGATGCTGGCGCGATTTAGTTGGCCTGCTTCCAACGATGGTAGGAACGCGCGAGGTTCTTCACACACGGGAAGATGCTCCCCCAGATGGGATCAAACGAAATGTGCGGGAGAGGCCAAAGTGGTCGGTGATTGCCTGGGCGGCTGCCAGTACTCTATAATTATGCCCGATCGTACTTCTCTCCTCCACGTCACGTCACAGTGTTGCAGCAGCTTTATACCCCCTAGGATCGTGCTGATCGGATGTGGCGCGTGCGCGGCTTAGCCCACCTTTATGGGCGATTTTCGATGGTTATATTGCACACTCTCAAGTATTGTGCTCAAGCTTTTTTTAAGGCATCTTGATATAATCATTCCCCCTCGATACCTTTCCATCAAGATCGAACGATACGAACAGCAATCGAAGCAGTGTACATTGTGTGATAAAAGTGGGAGTAAAGTTACACGGCCATTGAATTCTAAAAGCAATATTTAACTGACCTCTGTTCGAGGCTATCGGGGAATTGCTGTAGCTTTGGTGAAATGAAATCGAAATCACATCGCTATCTACCGGCTCACTGTTGTTTCATCTTCCATCTGTACCTTCTGCAGCACTACCTCTGGCGAAGACACGCGTGCGCCATAATAGATGTCTGAAAATAGATCGCGATCTCCTGCTGCTGCTGTTACTGGTGGCGTACGCTCTCACCGTACGACAAATGCAGGATTGTCACTGTC
The DNA here is from genome assembly GCF_943734845.2 of Anopheles funestus. Classification (NCBI taxonomy): domain Eukaryota; kingdom Metazoa; phylum Arthropoda; class Insecta; order Diptera; family Culicidae; genus Anopheles; species Anopheles funestus. The sequence goes on along the minus strand of NC_064599.1, from coordinate 69,145,134 downwards.
CCAAACATTCCATCGTACACATCTGCCTGCGTGTACTACCTTCTCCACTACCACATTCTCCCGCCTTTCGCTTCACTTTGGATATTAGCTTACACGCAGGTTTTACTACCACCGTAGCAGTGTTCTTCGGCTTTTGTTTCGTTCCGACCCATTCCCGACATTGTTGTATCGGTCGGGAGCAACTCTTTCCCGGTGGTGTACTTTTCACTTAGGATAGATAGAGGCTCTAAGATTTATCTGCCCAGCAGGGACACTGTCACAGACGCACACACGTCTCGATGTACGAGTGAATGTGTACGCCGGGTGAAATTTAAAGCTGTGCTGTTAAGTATTTATTGCCGGCATTATTGAAGATGGTGGCGGCTTTTGCTACTTTGACGGGGACTTTGTTGTAATGGCTGTCGGAGCAAGAGTTAGGCAAGAGTTACGAAGCTTAATCTTCGGGTGGCACTAGCGTTACTACTGTAATTTCTTGACATTTAGAACAGTATATGGCCGGAGAAAGATCATTTTTAGCATTAGTGTCTTTTGTAGGTAGGATATTTTGTTGATATCTGGTTCAAATATGTGACCAACTTTTCGATACTACCACTCGGATAACAATGTCTCTAAAACGCTGATGATCCGTGTACGTGTATCAATGCCCTTTTGAAAATTTTGACCAGTTGACACAACACAATCGGTTTCAAATTCTAATGAGGACTTAACTAGTGGGCCTTTTGCTTCGATCGATGAAGCTCTCATCTATTTGCGATGAACCGATTTAAAAAAAAATCATTTGAAATGGAGTGGGAATAGATAGCGAATATATTTGCATATATCGAATTAAGGAGTACGATCCCCTTGGTTAGTGTTGGTACTGTTTGAATAATTCAATACAAGAAGCTACACCCTTGAAAGTGCGTCGAAGCAGATGAGTGTCTATACGAGGAACGTGCGAGTAACGTGTAGACAGCCAATACAATACGAACGCGGTAAGCGTTCTTTGTAAATGTTTCTATATTTACCATAAAGTTCAGTTCAGTTCAATTCTTTCGAGACACTTTTGGACGATTGAAGCAGCAAGCAGTATGCCAGCATATAGAAGTGAAGAAAAATGTACAACTCTTTAATGTTTGTGGGTAAATACAAACGTCTTTATCGGAAAGATGTTTACTATTAACATGTGTTATTTGAACTGTCATACTATCACTTGACATCAGGGATATGATTACTTAAATTTATTTATAGTAGTATTTCTATAGGATCAACCAACAAGTTTGAACCGGTAATGCACGACACGTTCCGTTTAAATCTCGACAATATTGTGAATTTCATACAATATGAAGAACTTCACTATCGAGGCAATGTAATCTTATCCGGTAAAGGTTAGTTAGAGTCAAATCAGGCATTAAAAATAGATGCTCTCTAAAATGTTTAATGAAAGACTCAGAATCTTCCCCACACAATGTGACCTTTTCGATCTGATAGCGTGTAAGCTGATAGAATATAAACATAATGGTTTATGTGTCAATAATGGAAAAGAATCGTTGTTCTCTTATCAAGCTGCGTTTGACATTCGATTCACATTGATACTTAGCAGATTAATTAGAAGCAATTCATCAATCTGTTTACACATTCTACGGTTCATACAAATCAACTTAAGGGGGTGGTGCACTCAGGCGGCCAAGAAAAGTCATGATTACTTTAAGAACGATTACACAAAACGTTGCGAAAAATTTAAAAATTCAAATCAGAGCTCGTTCATATCGAACTATCTGTACCTTGTCTGCTTCGCTTTTCGGTATTGTATCTTTAGAATGGAGTATCGCATGAACAACGGGTAGTATCTCTGTCAAAGCAGTTTGACATCCCTGCACTAGGACCGCTTGATTCCGGTAGAGGGCGTCAGGGTATATGTATATGGGGGCGACAAGCGCACGGCTCTCTTATTTTCGAATACGGCAAAACAGAAAACAGGCAATAAATTTGAACCAGATTTACATGAAGATTTCATGATAAGGTGAAGTTTTGCATACCACTGTACAAAAATTGAACAATCTCAAAAAATAATTTAACTTAAACTTGTTTGTAGAAAATTATCACCCAAATTAAATACTTCTCGCTCTGCCTAACTATCAAACATGTATAAGAGAAAAGGGCGGTTGTATGATCGGAAAATACATGAAACGAGATCCGCCTCTGCTTAGGAGATAGGCAAATTTATAGCATTTTTTTTATTATTTTTTATTCTTTTTTTTACTTAAAGCGTTATTTGAGTGAAAAGAAACTCATTGCAACCAATTGGCATTAAAATAAATCAATTTAATTTTTTTTGCAAAATTTCTCAAAAAAATGGCAAGGGGTACCCCTTATGAAATTTTCGAGTTGAAAATTTTTTGAAATTTTTTTTCTCATTTTTTACACTTTTTTTAATTTAAAGCATTATTTGAGTGAAAAGAAACTCATTGCAACAAATTCCCATTAAAATATATCACATTTATAAATTTTGCTACATTGGTGAAAAATGAGGAAAGTTTTACATTTTCTCAAACAGGGTATGGAACTTGGTTTCTTGAATAACTTCTGGCACAGACATCTGAGAGCATGGCTGTCCAAGAAGAAAATGTAGCCATTGGTGCCATCTATCGACCACAGGTTAAAGATTGGCGATCCGTTGGATACCGACCGAGTTATAGGCAAAACTTGGTGCAAAAATGAGGAAAATTTTACATTTTCTCAAACAGGGTAAGGAACTTGGTTCCTCAAATAACTTCTGGCACAGACATCTGAGGGCAAGGCCGTCCAAGAAGAAAATGTAGCCATTGTGGCCATCTATCGACCACAGGTTAAAGATTGGCGATCCGTTGGATACCGACCGAGTTATAGGCAAAATTTGGTGCAAAAATGAGTCTTATGAAATTTTCAAATTTTTATATTTTTTTCAATTTTTTCTGATTTTTTACTCTTTTTTATATTTTAAGCATTATTTGAGTGAAAAGAAAGTCATTGCAACCAATTGGCATTAAAATAAATCAATTTAAATTTTTTTGCAAAATTTCTCAAAAAAATGGCAAGGGGTACCCCTTATGAAATTTTCGAGTTGAAAATTTTTTAAAATTTTTTTTCTCATTTTTTACACTTTTTTTAATTTAAAGCATTATTTGAGTGAAAAGAAACTCATTGCAACCAATTGGCATTAAAATAAATCAATTTAAATTTTTTTGCAAAATTTCTCAAAAAAATGGCAAGGGGTACCCCTTATTTTTTGAAATTTTTTTTCTCATTTTTTACACTTTTTTTAATTTAAAGCATTATTTGAGTGAAAAGAAACTCATTGCAACAAATTCCCATTAAAATATATCACATTTATAAATTTTGCTACATTATTGAAAAATGAGGAAAATTTTACATTTTCTCAAACAGGGTATGAAACATGGATTCTCGAATAACTTCTGGCACAGACATCTGAGAGCATGGCCGTCCAAGAAGAAAATGTAGCCATTGGTGCCATCTATCGACCACAGGTTAAAGATTGGCGATCCGTTGGATACCGACCGAGTTATAGGCAAAACTTGGTGCAAAAATGAGGAAAATTTTACATTTTCTCAAACAGGGTAAGGAACTTGGTTCCTCAAATAACTTCTGGCACAGACATCTGAGGGCAAGGCCGTCCAAGAAGAAAATGTAGCCATTGGTGCCATCTATCGACCACAGGTTAAAGATTGGCGATCTGTTGGATACCGACCGAGTTATAGGCAAAACTTGGTGCAAAAATGAGGAAAATTTTACATTTTCTCAAACAGGGTAAGGAACTTGGTTCCTCAAATAACTTCTGGCACAGACATCTGAGGGCAAGGCCGTCCAAGAAGAAAATGTAGCCATTGTGGCCATCTATCGACCACAGGTTAAAGATTGGCGATCCGTTGGATACCGACCGAGTTATAGGCAAAATTTGGTGCAAAAATGAGTCTTATGAAATTTTCAAATTTTTATATTTTTTTCAATTTTTTTCTGATTTTTTATTCTTTTTTATATTTTAAGCATTATTTGAGTGAAAAGAAAGTCATTGCAACCAATTGGCATTAAAATAAATCAATTTAAATTTTTTTTGCAAAATTTCTCAAAAAAATGGCAAGGGGTACCCCTTATGAAATTTTCGAGTTGAAAATTTTTTGAAATTTTTTTTCTCATTTTTTACACTTTTTTTAATTTAAAGCATTATTTGAGTGAAAAGAAACTCATTGCAACAAATTCCCATTAAAATATATCACATTTATAAATTTTGCTACATTGGTGAAAAATGAGGAAAATTTTACATTTTCTCAAACAGGGTATGGAATTTGGTTTCTCGAATAACTTCTGGCACAGACATCTGAGAGCATGGCCGTCCAAGAAGAAAATGTAGCCATTGGTGCCATCTATCGACCACAGGTTAAAGATTGGCGATCCGTTGGATACCGACCGAGTTATAGGCAAAACTTGGTGCAAAAATGAGGAAAATTTTACATTTTCTCAAACAGGGTAAGGAACTTGGTTCCTCAAATAACTTCTGGCACAGACATCTGAGGGCAAGGCCGTCCAAGAAGAAAATGTAGCCATTGTGGCCATCTATCGACCACAGGTTAAAGAATGGCGATCCGTTGGATACCGACCGAGTTATAGCCAAAATTTGGTGCAAAAATGAGTCTTATGAAATTTTCAAATTTTTATATTTTTTTCAATTTTTTCTGATTTTTTACTCTTTTTTATATTTTAAGCATTATTTGAGTAAAAAGAAAGTCATTGCAACCAATTGGCATTAAAATAAATCAATTTAAATTTTTTTGCAAAATTTCTCAAAAAAAATGGCAAGGGGTACCCCTTATGAAATTTTCGAGTTGAAAATTTTTTAAAATTTTTTAAAATTTTTTTTCTGATTTTTTATTGTTTTTTAAATTTAAAGTACTATTTTAGTGAAAAGAAACTTATTGCAACAAAATTCGCATTAAAATATACCACATTTTTCAATTTTGCTAAATTGCTCAAAAATGAAGAAAATTTTACGTTTTCTCAAACAGGATAAGGAACTTGGTTCCGCGAATAACTTCTGGCACAGAGATCTGAGGGCAAGGCCTTCCAAGAAAAAAATGTAGCCATTGTTGCCATCTATCGACCACAGGTAAAAGATTGGCGATCTGTTGGATACCGACCGAGTTATAGGCAAAATTTGGTGCAAAAATGAGGAAAATTTTACATTTTCTCAAACAGGGTAAGGAACTTGGTTCCTCAAATAACTTCTGGCACAGACATCTGAGGGCAAGGCCGTCCAAGAAGAAAATGTAGCCATTGTTGCCATCTATCGACCACAGGTTAAAGATTGGCGATCCGTTGGATACCGACCGAGTTATAGGCAAAATTTGGTGCAAAAATGAGGAAAATTTTACATTTTCTCAAACAGGGTAAGGAACTTGGTTCCTCAAATAACTTCTGGCACAGACATCTGAGGGCAAGGCCGTCCAAGAAGAAAATGTAGCCATTGTTGCCATCTATCGACCACAGGTTAAAGATTGGCGATCCGTTGGATACCGACCGAGTTATAGGCAAAATTTGGTGCAAAAATGAGTCTTATGAAATTTTCAAATTTTATATTTTTTTCAATTTTTTCTGATTTTTTACTCTTTTTTATATTTTAAGCATTATTTGAGTGAAAAGAAAGTCATTGCAACCAATTGGCATTAAAATAAATCAATTTAAATTTTTTTGCAAAATTTCTCAAAAAAATGGCAAGGGGTACCCCTTATGAAATTTTCGAATTGAAAATTTTTTGAAATTTTTTTTCTCATTTTTTACACTTTTTTTTATTTAAAGCATTATTTGAGTGAAAAGAAACTCATTGCAACAAATTCCCATTAAAATATATCACATTTATAAATTTTGCTACATTGGTGAAAAATGAGGAAAATTTTACATTTTCTCAAACAGGGTATGGAACTTGGTTTCTCGAATAACTTCTGGCACAGACATCTGAGAGCATGGCCGTCCAAGAAGAAAATGTAGCCATTGGTGCCATCTATCGACCACAGGTTAAAGATTGGCGATCCGTTGGATACCGACCGAGTTATAGGCAAAACTTGGTGCAAAAATGAGGAAAATTTTACATTTTCTCAAACAGGGTAAGGAACTTGGTTCCTCAAATAACTTCTGGCACAGACATCTGAGGGCAAGGCCGTCCAAGAAGAAAATGTAGCCATTGTGGCCATCTATCGACCACAGGTTAAAGATTGGCGATCCGTTGGATACCGACCGAGTTATAGGCAAAACTTGGTGCAAAAATGAGGAAAATTTTACATTTTCTCAAACAGGGTAAGGAACTTGGTTCCTCGAATAACTTCTGGCACAGACATCTGAGGGCAAGGCCGTCCAAGAAGAAAATGTAGCCATTGTTGCCATCTATCGACCACAGGTTAAAGATTGGCGATCTGTTGGATACCGACCGAGTTATAGGCAAAATTTGGTGCAAAAATGAGGAAAATTTTACATTTTCTCAAACAGGGTAAGGAACTTGGTTCCTCGAATAACTTCTGGCACAGACATCTGAGGGCAAGGCCGTCCAAGAAGAAATTGTAGCCATTGTTGCCATCTATCGACCACAGGTAAAAGATTGGCGATCCGTTGGATACCGACCGAGTTATAGGCAAAACTTGGTGCAAAAATGAGGAAAATTTTACATTTTCTCAAACAGGGTAAGGAACTTGGTTCCTCGAATGACTTCTGTCACAGACATCTGAGGGCAAGGCCGTCCAAGAAGAAAATGTAGCCATTGTTGCCATCTATCGACCACAGGTTAAAGATTGGCGATCTGTTGGATACCGACCGAGTTATAGGCAAAATTTGGTGCAAAAATGAGGAAAATTTTACATTTTCTCAAACAGGGTAAGGAACTTGGTTCCTCAAATAACTTCTGGCACAGACATCTGAGGGCAAGGCCGTCCAAGAAGAAAATGTAGCCATTGGTGCCATCTATCGACCACAGGTTAAAGATTGGCGATCCGTTGGATACCGACCGAGTTATAGGCAAAATTTGGTGCAAAAATGAGTCTTATGAAATTTTCAAATTTTTATATTTTTTTCAATTTTTTCTGATTTTTTACACTTTTTTATATTTTAAGCATTATTTGAGTGAAAAGAAAGTCATTGCAACCAATTGGCATTAAAATAAATCAATTTAAATTTTTTTGCAAAATTTCTCAAAAAAATGGCAAGGGGTACCCCTTATGAAATTTTCGAGTTGAAAATTTTTTGAAATTTTTTTTCTCATTTTTTACACTTTTTTAAATTTAAAGCATTATTTGAGTGAAAAGAAATTCATTGCAACCAATTGGCATTAAAATAAATCAATTTAAATTTTTTTGCAAAATTTCTCAAAAAAATGGCAAGGGGTACCCCTTATGAAATTATCGAGTTGAAAATTTTTAGAAATTTTTTTTCTCATTTTTTACACTTTTTTTAATTTAAAGCATTATTTGAGTGAAAAGAAACTCATTGCAACAAATTCCCATTAAAATATATCACATTTATAAATTTTGCTACATTGGTGAAAAATGAGGAAAATTTTACATTTTCTCAAACAGGGTATGGAATTTGGTTTCTCGAATAACTTCTGGCACAGACATCTGAGAGCATGGCCGTCCAAGAAGAAAATGTAGCCATTGGTGCCATCTATCGACCACAGGTTAAAGATTGGCGATCCATTGGATACCGACCGAGTTATAGGCAAAACTTGGTGCAAAAATGAGGAAAATTTTACATTTTCTCAAACAGGGTAAGGAACTTGGTTCCTCAAATAACTTCTGGCACAGACATCTGAGGGCAAGGCCGTCCAAGAAGAAAATGTAGCCATTGTGGCCATCTATCGACCACAGGTTAAAGATTGGCGATCCGTTGGATACCGACCGAGTTATAGCCAAAATTTGGTGCAAAAATGAGTCTTATGAAATTTTCAAATTTTTATATTTTTTTCAATTTTTTCTGATTTTTTACTCTTTTTTATATTTTAAGCATTATTTGAGTGAAAAGAAAGTCATTGCAACCAATTGGCATTAAAATAAATCAATTTAAATTTTTTTGCAAAATTTCTCAAAAAAAATGGCAAGGGGTACCCCTTATGAAATTTTCGAGTTGAAAATTTTTTAAAATTTTTTTTCTGATTTTTTATTGTTTTTTAAATTTAAAGTACTATTTTAGTGAAAAGAAACTTATTGCAACAAAATTCGCATTAAAATATACCACATTTTTCAATTTTGCTAAATTGCTCAAAAATGAAGAAAATTTTACGTTTTCTCAAACAGGATAAGGAACTTGGTTCCGCGAATAACTTCTGGCACAGACATCTGAGGGCAAGGCCTTCCAAGAAAAAAATGTAGCCATTGTTGCCATCTATCGACCACAGGTAAAAGATTGGCGATCTGTTGGATACCGACCGAGTTATAGGCAAAACTTGGTGCAAAAATGAGGAAAATTTTACATTTTCTCAAACAGGGTAAGGAACTTGGTTCCTCAAATAACTTCTGGCACAGACATCTGAGGGCAAGGCCGTCCAAGAAGAAAATGTAGCCATTGTTGCCATCTATCGACCACAGGTTAAAGATTGGCGATCTGTTGGATACCGACCGAGTTATAGGCAAAATTTGGTGCAAAAATGAGGAAAATTTTACATTTTCTCAAACAGGGTAAGGAACTTGGTTCCTCAAATAACTTCTGGCACAGACATCTGAGGGCAAGGCCGTCCAAGAAGAAAATGTAGCCATTGTTGCCATCTATCGACCACAGGTTAAAGATTGGCGATCCGTTGGATACCGACCGAGTTATAGGCAAAATTTGGTGCAAAAATGAGTCTTATGAAATTTTCAAATTTTATATTTTTTTCAATTTTTTCTGATTTTTTACTCTTTTTTATATTTTAAGCATTATTTGAGTGAAAAGAAAGTCATTGCAACCAATTGGCATTAAAATAAATCAATTTAAATTTTTTTGCAAAATTTCTCAAAAAAAAGGCAAGGGGTACCCCTTATGAAATTTTCGAGTTGAAAATTTTTTGAAATTTTTTTTCTCATTTTTTACACTTTTTTTAATTTAAAGCATTATTTGAGTGAAAAGAAACTCATTGCAACAAATTCCCATTAAAATATATCACATTTATAAATTTTGCTACATTGGTGAAAAATGAGGAAAATTTTACATTTTCTCAAACAGGGTATGGAACTTGGTTTCTCGAATAACTTCTGGCACAGACATCTGAGAGCATGGCCGTCCAAGAAGAAAATGTAGCCATTGGTGCCATCTATCGACCACAGGTTAAAGATTGGCGATCCGTTGGATACCGACCGAGTTATAGGCAAAACTTGGTGCAAAAATGAGGAAAATTTTACATTTTCTCAAACAGGGTAAGGAACTTGGTTCCTCAAATAACTTCTGGCACAGACATCTGAGGGCAAGGCCGTCCAAGAAGAAAATGTAGCCATTGTGGCCATCTATCGACCACAGGTTAAAGATTGGCGATCCGTTGGATACCGACCGAGTTATAGCAAAAATTTGGTGCAAAAATGAGTCTTATGAAATTTTCAAATTTTTATATTTTTTTCAATTTTTTCTGATTTTTTACTCTTTTTTATATTTTAAGCATTATTTGAGTGAAAAGAAAGTCATTGCAACCAATTGGCATTAAAATAAATCAATTTAAATTTTTTTGCAAAATTTCTCAAAAAAAATGGCAAGGGGTACCCCTTATGAAATTTTCGAGTTGAAAATTTTTTGAATTTTTTTTTCTGATTTTTTATTGTTTTTTAAATTTAAAGTACTATTTTAGTGAAAAGAAACTTATTGCAACAAAATTCGCATTAAAATATATCACATTTTTCAATTTTGCTAAATTGCTCAAAAATGAAGAAAATTTTACGTTTTCTCAAACAGGATAAGGAACTTGGTTCCGCGAATAACTTCTGGCACAGACATCTGAGGGCAAGGCCTTCCGAAAAAAATGTAGCCATTGTTGCCATCTATCGACCACAGGTTAAAGATTGGCGATCCGTTGGATACCGACCGAGTTATAGGCAAAACTTAATGCAAAAATGAGGAAAATTTTACATTTTCTCAAACAGGGTAAGGAACTTGGTTCCTCGAATAACTTCTGGCACAGACATCTGAGAGCCTGGCCGTCCAAGAGGGAAGTGTAGCCATTGGTGCCATCTATCGACCACAGGTTAAAGATTGGCGATCTGTTGGATACCGACCGAGTTATAGGCAAAATTTGGTGCAAAAATGAGGAAAATTTGGCTAAAGTCTGAAACACGACCCCCCCCACTCACGGTCACTCATCTGCGTGTCAATTTTTCGTACAGGGTGGTTCGGAGACTATGCAATGTGGCCAGAATTTGATTTTTTTTACAATTACTATTAAATTGTAAGGAGGTTTTCGCATAGTGAAAAGTGATTTTTTCATCGAGGAACCAAGTTCCATACGCTGTTTGTGAAACCGTAAAATTTTCCTCATTTTTGGCCCAACTTTGCCCCATAGCTCCGCCGGTATCCAAGATATTGCCAAACTTTCTTCTGGCCATGGCTAGATGGCACTTGTGGCTACATTTCGTCCATGCACCACTAATCGCTACCATGTCTGTGGCCGGAGCTATTCGCGAAAGCTCCAACGGATCGCCAATCTTTGACCTGTGGTCGATAGATGGCACCAATTGCTACATTTTCTTCTTCGACGGCCATGCCCTCAGGTGTCTGTGTCTCGAAACATAATTAAAAAACACGCAACCGATTTCGAACCACCCTGCACGAAAAAAAGTCACTCAAATGAGTGCCCGTGAGTGGGGGGGGTCGTGTTTCAGACTTTAGCCGAAAATTTTACATTTTCTCAAACAGGGTAAGGAACTTGGTTCCTCAAATAACTTCTGGCACAGACATCTGAGGGCAAGGCCGCCCAAGAAGAAAATGTAGCCATTGGTGCCATCTATCGACCACAGGTTAAAGATTGGTGATCCGTTGGATACCGACCGAGTTATAGGCAAAATTTGGTGCAAAAATGAGTCTTATGAAATTTTCAAATTTTTATATTTTTTTCAATTTTTTCTGATTTTTTACTCTTTTTCATATTTTAAGCATTATTTGAGTGAAAAGAAAGTCATTGCAACCAATTGGCATTAAAATAAATCAATTTAAATTTTTTTGCAAAATTTCTCAAAAAAATGGCAAGGGGTACCCCTTATGAAATTTTCGAGTTGAAAATTTTTTGAAATTTTTTTTCTCATTTTTTACACTTTTTTTAATTTAAAGCATTATTTGAGTGAAAAGAAACTCATTGCAACAAATTTCCATTAAAATATATCACATTTATAAATTTTGCTACATTGGTGAAAAATGAGGAAAATTTTACATTTTCTCAGAGTATGGAACTTGGTTTCTCGAATAACTTCTGGCACAGACATCTGAGAGCATGGCCGTCCAAGAAGAAAATGTAGCCATTGGTGCCATCTATCGACCACAGGTTAAAGATTTTCGATCCGTTGGATACCGACCGAGTTGTAGGCAAAACTTGGTGCAAAAATGAGGAAAATTTTACATTTTCTCAAACAGGGTAAGGAACTTGGTTCCTCAAATAACTTCTGGCACAGACATCTGAGGGCAAGGCCGTCCAAGAAGAAAATGTAGCCATTGTTGCCATCTATCGACCACAGGTTAAAGATTGGCGATCCGTTGGATACCGACCGAGTTATAGGCAAAATTTGGTGCAAAAATGAGGAAAATTTTACATTTTCTCAAACAGGGTAAGGAACTTGGTTCCTCAAATAACTTCTGGCACAGACATCTGAGGGCAAGGCCGTCCAAGAAGAAAATGTAGCCATTGTTGCCATCTATCGACCACAGGTTAAAGATTGGCGATCTGTTGGATACCGACCGAGTTATAGGCAAAATTTGGTGCAAAAATGAGTCTTATGAAATTTTCAAATTTTATATTTTTTTCAATTTTTTCTGATTTTTTACTCTTTTTTATATTTTAAGCATTATTTGAGTGAAAAGAAAGTCATTGCAACCAATTGGCATTAAAATAAATCAATTTAATTTTTTTTGCAAAATTTCTCAAAAAAATGGCAAGGGGTACCCCTTATGAAATTTTCGAGTTGAAAATTTTTTGAAATTTTTTTTCTCATTTTTTACACTTTTTTTAATTTAAAGCATTACTTGAGTGAAAAGAAACTTATTGCAACCAATTGGCATTAAAATAAATCAATTTAATTTTTTTTGCAAAATTTCTCAAAAAAATGGCAAGGGGTACCCCTTATGAAATTTTCGAATTGAAAATTTTTTGAAATTTTTTTTCTCATTTTTTACACTTTTCTTTATTTAAAGCATTATTTGAGTGAAAAGAAACTCATTGCAACAAATTCCCATTAAAATATATCACATTTATAAATTTTGCTACATTGGTGAAAAATGAGGAAAGTTTTACATTTTCTCAAACAGGGTATGGAACTTGGTTTCTCGAATAACTTCTGGCACAGACATCTGAGAGCATGGCCGTCCAAGAAGAAAATGTAGCCATTGGTGCCATCTATCGACCACAGGTTAAAGATTGGCGATCCGTTGGATACCGACCGAGTTATAGGCAAAACTTGGTGCAAAAATGAGGAAAATTTTACATTTTCTCAAACAGGGTAAGGAACTTGGTTCCTCAAATAACTTCTGGCACAGACATCTGAGGGCAAGGCCGTCCAAGAAGAAAATGTAGCCATTGGTGCCATCTATCGACCACAGGTTAAAGATTGGCGATCCGTTGGATACCGACCGAGTTATAGGCAAAACTTGGTGCAAAAATGAGGAAAATTTTACATTTTATCAAACAGGGTAAGGAACTTGGTTCCTCGAATAACTTCTGGCACAGACATCTGAGGGCAAGGCCGTCCAAGAAGAAAATGTAGCCATTGTTGCCATCTATCGACCACAGGTTAAAGATTGGCGATCCGTTGGATACCAACCGAGTTATAGGCAAAACTTGGTGCAAAAATGAGGAAAATTTTACATTTTCTCAAACAGGGTAAGGAACTTGGTTCCTCGAATAACTTCTGGCACAGACATCTGAGGGCAAGGCCGTCCAAGAAGAAAATGTAGCCATTGTTGCCATCTATCGACCACAGGTTAAAGATTGGCGATCTGTTGGATACCGACCGAGTTATAGGCAAAATTTGGTGCAAAAATGAGGAAAATTTTACATTTTCTCAAACAGGGTAAGGAACTTGGTTCCTGGAATAACTTCTGGCACAGACATCTGAGGGCAAGGCCGTCCAAGAAGAAAATGTAGCCATTGTTGCCATCTATCGACCACAGGTTAAAGATTGGCGATCTGTTGGATACCGACCGAGTTATAGGCAAAATTTGGTGCAAAAATGAGGAAAATTTTACATTTTCTCAAACAGGGTAAGGAACTTGGTTCCTCGAATGACTTCTGGCACAGACATCTGAGGGCAAGGCCGTCCAAGAAGAAAATGTAGCCATTGTTGCCATCTATCGACCACAGGTTAAAGATTGGCGATCCGTTGGATACCGACCGAGTTATAGGCAAAATTTGGTGCAAAAATGAGGAAAATTTTACATTTTCTCAAACAGGGTAAGGAACTTGGTTCCTCAAATAACTTCTGGCACAGACATCTGAGGGCAAGGCCGTCCAAGAAGAAAATGTAGCCATTGGTGCCATCTATCGACCACAGGTTAAAGATTGGCGATCCGTTGGATACCGACCGAGTTATAGGCAAAATTTGGTGCAAAAATGAGTCTTATGAAATTTTCAAATTTTTATATTTTTTTCAATTTTTTCTGATTTTTTACCCTTTTTCATATTTTAAGCATTATTTGAGTGAAAAGAAAGTCATTGCAACCAATTGGCATTAAAATAAATCAATTTAAATTTTTTTGCAAAATTTCTCAAAAAAATGGCAAGGGGTACCCCTTATGAAATTTTCGAGTTGAAAATTTTTTGAAATTTTTTTTCTCATTTTTTACACTTTTTTAAATTTAAAGCATTATTTGAGTGAAAAGAAACTTATTGCAACCAATTGGCATTAAAATAAATCAATTTAATTTTTTTTGCAAAATTTCTCAAAAAAATGGCAAGGGGTACCCCTTATGAAATTTTCGAATTGAAAATTTTTTGAAATTTTTTTTCTCATTTTTTACACTTTTTTTTATTTAAAGCATTATTTGAGTGAAAAGAAACTCATTGCAACAAATTCCCATTAAAATATATCACATTTATAAATTTTGCTACATTGGTGAAAAATGAGGAAAATTTTACATTTTCTCAAACAGGGTATGGAACTTGGTTTCTCGAATAACTTCTGGCACAGACATCTGAGAGCATGGCCGTCCAAGAAGAAAATGTAGCCATTGGTGCCATCTATCGACCACAGGTTAAAGATTGGCGATCCGTTGGATACCGACCGAGTTATAGGCAAAACTTGGTGCAAAAATGAGGAAAATTTTACATTTTCTCAAACAGGGTAAGGAACTTGGTTCCTCAAATAACTTCTGGCACAGACATCTGAGGGCAAGGCCGTCCAAGAAGAAAATGTAGCCATTGTGGCCATCTATCGACCACAGGTTAAAGATTGGCGATCCGTTGGATACCGACCGAGTTATAGGCAAAACTTGGTGCAAAAATGAGGAAAATTTTACATTTTATCAAACAGGGTAAGGAACTTGGTTCCTCAAATAACTTCTGGCACAGACATCTGAGGGCAAGGCCGTCCAAGAAGAAAATGTAGCCATTGTTGCCATCTATCGACCACAGGTTAAAGATTGGCGATCCGTTGGATACCGACCGAGTTATAGGCAAAACTTGGTGCAAAAATGAGGAAAATTTTACATTTTCTCAAACAGGGTAAGGAACTTGGTTCCTCGAATAACTTCTGGCACAGACATCTGAGGGCAAGGCCGTCCAAGAAGAAAATGTAGCCATTGTTGCCATCTATCGACCACAAGTTAAAGATTGGCGATCTGTTGGATACCGACCGAGTTATAGGCAAAATTTGGTGCAAAAATGAGGAAAATTTTACATTTTCTCAAACAGGGTAAGGAACTTGGTTCCTCGAATAACTTCTGGCACAGACATCTGAGGGCAAGGCCGTCCAAGAAGAAAATGTAGCCATTGTTGCCATCTATCGACCACAGGTTAAAGATTGGCGATCCGTTGGATACCGACCGAGTTGTAGGCAAAACTTGGTGCAAAAATGAGGAAAATTTTACATTTTCTCAAACAGGGTAAGGAACTTGGTTCCTCAAATAACTTCTGGCACAGACATCTGAGGGCAAGGCCGTCCAAGAAGAAAATGTAGCCATTGGTGCCATCTATCGACCACAGGTTAAAGATTGGCGATCCGTTGGATACCGACCGAGTTATAGGCAAAATTTGGTGCAAAAATGAGTCTTATGAAATTTTCAAATTTTTATATTTTTTTCAATTTTTTCTGATTTTTTACACTTTTTTATATTTTAAGCATTATTTGAGTGAAAAGAAAGTCATTGCAACCAATTGGCATTAAAATAAATCAATTTAAATTTTTTTGCAAAGTTTCTCAAAAAAATGGCAAGGGGTACCCCTTATGAAATTTTCGAGTTGAAAATTTTTTGAAATTTTTTTTCTCATTTTTTACACTTTTTTAAATTTAAAGCATTATTTGAGTGAAAAGAAACTCATTGCAACCAATTGGCATTAAAATAAATCAATTTAAATTTTTTTGCAAAATTTCTCAAAAAAATGGCAAGGGGTACCCCTTATGAAATTTTCGAGTTGAAAATTTTTTGAAATTTTTTTTCTCATTTTTTACACTTTTTTTAATTTAAAGCATTATTTGAGTGAAAAGAAACTCATTGCAACAAATTCCCATTAAAATATACCACATTTATAAAGTTTGCTAAATTGCTCAAAAATGAGGAAAATTTTACATTTTCTCAAACAGAGTAAGGAACTTGGTTCCTCGAATAACTTCTGGCACAGACATCTGAGGGCAAGGCCGACCAAGAAGAAAATGTAGCCATTGTTGCCATCTATCGACCACAGGTTAAAGATTGGCGATCCGTTGGATACCGACCGAGTTATAGGCAAAACTTGGTGCAAAAATGAGGAAAATTTTACATTTTCTCAAACAGGGTAAGGAACTTGGTTCCCCAAATAACTTCTGGCACAGACATCTGAGGGCAAGGCCGTCCAAGAAGAAAATTTAGCCATTGGTGCCATCTATCGACCACAGGTTAAAGATTGGCGATCTGTTGGATACCGACCGAGTTATAGGCAAAATTTGTTGCAAAAATGAGGAAAATTTTACATTTTCTCAAACAGGGTAAGGAACTTGGTTCCTCGAATAACTTCTGGCACAGACATCTGAGGGCAAGGCCGTCCAAGAAGAAAATGTAGCCATTGTTGCCATCTATCGACCACAGGTTAAAGATTGGCGATCTGTTGGATACCGACCGAGTTATAGGCAAAATTTGTTGCAAAAATGAGGAAAATTTTACATTTTCTCAAACAGGGTAAGGAACTTGGTTCCTCAAATAACTTCTGGCACAGACATCTGAGGGCAAGGCCGTCCAAGAAGAAAATGTAGCCATTGGTGCCATCTATCGACCACAGGTTAAAGATTGGCGATCCGTTGGATACCGACCGAGTTATAGGCAAAATTTGGTGCAAAAATGAGTCTTATGAAATTTTCAAATTTTTATATTTTTCTCAATTTTTTCTGATTTTTTACACTTTTTTATATTTTAAGCATTATTTGAGTGAAAAGAAACTCATTGCAACCAATTGGCATTAAAATAAATCAATTTAAATTTTTTTGCAAAATTTCTCAAAAAAATGGCAAGGGGTACCCCTTATGAAATTTTCGAGTTGAAAATTTTTTGAAATTTTTTTTCTCATTTTTTACACTTTTTTTTAATTTAAAGCATTATTTGAGTGAAAAGAAACTCATTGCAACAAATTCCCATTAAAATATATCACATTTATAAATTTTGCTACATTGGTGAAAAATGAGGAAAATTTTACATTTTCTCAAACAGGGTATGGAACTTGGTTTCTCGAATAACTTCTGGCACAGACATCTGAGAGCATGGCCGTCCAAGAAGAAAATGTAGCCATTGGTGCCATCTATCGACCACAGGTTAAAGATTGGCGATCCGTTGGATACCGACCGAGTTATAGGCAAAACTTGGTGCAAAAATGAGGAAAATTTTACATTTTCTCAAACAGGGTAAGGAACTTGGTTCCTCAAATAACTTCTGGCACAGACATCTGAGAGCATGGCCGTCCAAGAAGAAAATGTAGCCATTGGTGCCATCTATCGACCACAGGTTAAAGATTGGCGATCCGTTGAATACCGATCGAGTTATAGACAAAACTTGGTGCAAAAATGAGCTTTAGTAAATTTTATTTTTTTTGAATTTTTTGAATTTATTATTATTTTTCACTCTTTTTTCTATTTAAAGCATTACTTGAATGAAAAGAAACACATTGCAACCAATTTTCATTAAAATAAATCAATTTCATTTTTTTTGCAAAATTTCCCAAAAAAAACGTAAGGGGTACCCCTTACGAAATTTTCGAGTTGAAAATTTTTTGAAATTTTTTTTCTCATTTTTTACACTTTTTTTAATTTAAAGCATTATTTGAGTGAAAAGAAACTCATTGCAACCAATTGGCATTAAAATAAATCAATTTAAATTTTTTTGCAAAATTTCTCAAAAAAATGGCAAGGGGTACTCCTTATGAAATTTTCGAGTTGAAAATTTTTTGAAATTTTTTTTCTCATTTTTTACACTTTTTTTAATTTAAAGCATTATTTGAGTGAAAAGAAACTCATTGCAACAAATTCCCATTAAAATATACCACATTTATAAAGTTTGCTAAATTGCTCAAAAATGAGGAAAATTTTACATTTTCTCAAACAGGGTAAGGAACTTGGTTCCTCGAATAACTTCTGGCACAGACATCTGAGGGCAAGGCCGACCAAGAAGAAAATGTAGCCATTGTTGCCATCTATCGACCACAGGTTAAAGATTGGCGATCCGTTGGATACCGACCGAGTTATAGGCAAAACTTGGTGCAAAAATGAGGAAAATTTTACATTTTTACATACAAACAGGGTAAGGAACTTGGTTCCTCAAATAACTTCTGGCACAGACATCTGAGGGCAAGGCCGTCCAAGAAGAAAATTTAGCCATTGGTGCCATCTATCGACCACAGGTTAAAGATTGGCGATCTGTTGGATACCGACCGAGTTATAGGCAAAATTTGGTGCAAAAATGAGGAAAATTTTACATTTTCTCAAACAGGGTAAGGAACTTGGTTCCTCGAATAACTTCTGGCACAGACATCTGAGGGCAAGGCCGTCCAAGAAGAAAATGTAGCCATTGTTGCCATCTATCGACCACAGGTTAAAGATTGGCGATCTGTTGGATACCGACCGAGTTATAGGCAAAATTTGTTGCAAAAATGAGGAAAATTTTACATTTTCTCAAACAGGGTAAGAAACTTGGTTCCTCAAATAACTTCTGGCACAGACATCTGAGGGCAAGGCCGTCCAAGAAGAAAATGTAGCCATTGGTGCCATCTATCGACCACAGGTTAAAGATTGGCGATCCGTTGGATACCGACCGAGTTATAGGCAAAATTTGGTGCAAAAATGAGTCTTATGAAATTTTCAAATTTTTATATTTTTCTCAATTTTTTCTGATTTTTTACACTGTTTTATATTTTAAGCATTATTTGAGTGAAAAGAAAGTCATTGCAACCAATTGGCATTAAAATAAATCAATTTAAATTTTTTTTGCAAAATTTCTCAAAAAAATGGCAAGGGATACCCCTTATGAAATTTTCGAGTTGAAAATTTTTTAAAATTTTTTTTCTGATTTTTTATTCTTTTTTAAATTTAAAGCATTATTTTAGTGAAAAGAAACTTATTGCAACAAAATTCGCATTAAAATATACCACATTTTTCAATTTTGCTAAATTGCTCAAAAATGAAGAAAATTTTACGTTTTCTCAAACAGGGTAAGGAACTTGGTTCCGCGAATAACTTCTGGCACAGACATCTGAGGGCAAGGCCGTCCAAGAAGAAAATGTAGCCATTGTTGCCATCTATCGACCACAGGTTAAAGATTGGCGATCCGTTGGATACCGACCGAGTTATAGGCAAAACTTGGTGCAAAAATGAGGAAAATTTTACATTTTCTCAAACAGGGTAAGGAACTTGGTTCCTCAAATAACTTCTGGCACAGACATCTGAGGGCAAGGCCGTCCAAGAAGAAAATGTAGCCATTGGTGCCATCTATCGACCACAGGTTAAAGATTGGCGATCCGTTGAATACCGATCGAGTTATAGACAAAACTTGGTGCAAAAATGAGCTTTAGTAAATTTTATTTTTTTTGAATTTTTTGAATTTATTATTATTTTTCACTCTTTTTTCTATTTAAAGCATTACTTGAATGAAAAGAAACACATTGCAACCAATTTTCATTAAAATAAATCAATTTCATTTTTTTTGCAAAATTTCCCAAAAAAAACGTAAGGGGTACCCCTTACGAAATTTTCGAGTTGAAAATTTTTTGAAATTTTTTTTCTCATTTTTTACACTTTTTTTAATTTAAAGCATTATTTGAGTGAAAAGAAACTCATTGCAACCAATTGGCATTAAAATAAATCAATTTAAATTTTTTTGCAAAATTTCTCAAAAAAATGGCAAGGGGTACCCCTTATGAAATTTTCGAGTTGAAAATTTTTTGAAATTTTTTTTCTCATTTTTTACACTTTTTTTAATTTAAAGCATTATTTGAGTGAAAAGAAACTCATTGCAACAAATTCCCATTAAAATATACCACATTTATAAAGTTTGCTAAATTGCTCAAAAATGAGGAAAATTTTACATTTTCTCAAACAGGGTAAGGAACTTGGTTCCTCGAATAACTTCTGGCACAGACATCTGAGGGCAAGGCCGACCAAGAAGAAAATGTAGCCATTGTTGCCATCTATCGACCACAGGTTAAAGATTGGCGATCCGTTGGATACCGACCGAGTTATAGGCAAAACTTGGTGCAAAAATGAGGAAAATTTTACATTTTCTCAAACAGGGTAAGGAACTTGGTTCCTCAAATAACTTCTGGCACAGACATCTGAGGGCAAGGCCGTCCAAGAAGAAAATGTAGCCATTGGTGCCATCTATCGACCACAGGTTAAAGATTGGCGATCTGTTGGATACCGACCGAGTTATAGGCAAAATTTGGTGCAAAAATGAGGAAAATTTTACATTTTCTCAAACAGGGTAAGGAACTTGGTTCCTCGAATAACTTCTGGCACAGACATCTGAGGGCAAGGCCGTCCAAGAAGAAAATGTAGCCATTGTTGCCATCTATCGACCACAGGTTAAAGATTGGCGATCTGTTGGATACCGACCGAGTTATAGGCAAAATTTGGTGCAAAAATGAGCTTTAGTAAATTTTATTTTTTTTGAATTTTTTGAATTTATTATTATTTTTCACTCTTTTTTCTATTTAAAGCATTACTTGAATGAAAAGAAACACATTGCAACCAATTTTCATTAAAATAAATCAATTTCATTTTTTTTGCAAAATTTCCCAAAAAAAACGTAAGGGGTACCCCTTACGAAATTTTCGAGTTGAAAATTTTTTGAAATTTTTTTTCTCATTTTTTACACTTTTTTTAATTTAAAGCATTATTTGAGTGAAAAGAAACTCATTGCAACCAATTGGCATTAAAATAAATCAATTTAAATTTTTTTGCAAAATTTCTCAAAAAAATGGCAAGGGGTACCCCTTATGAAATTTTCGAGTTGAAAATTTTTTGAAATTTTTTTTCTCATTTTTTACACTTTTTTTAATTTAAAGCATTATCTTTAATCCGTTCTGGCAAACTTCTGGCAAAGACATCTGAGGGCAAGGCCGTCCAAGAAGAAAATGTAGCCATTGTTGCCATCTATCGACCACAGGTTAAAGATTGGCGATCTGTTGGATACCGACCGAGTTATAGGCAAAATTTGTTGCAAAAATGAGGAAAATTTTACATTTTCTCAAACAGGGTAAGAAACTTGGTTCCTCAAATAACTTCTGGCACAGACATCTGAGGGCAAGGCCGTCCAAGAAGAAAATGTAGCCATTGGTGCCATCTATCGACCACAGGTTAAAGATTGGCGATCCGTTGGATACCGACCGAGTTATAGGCAAAATTTGGTGCAAAAATGAGTCTTATGAAATTTTCAAATTTTTATATTTTTCTCAATTTTTTCTGATTTTTTACACTTTTTTATATTTTAAGCATTATTTGAGTGAAAAGAAAGTCATTGCAACCAATTGGCATTAAAATAAATCAATTTAAATTTTTTTGCAAAATTTCTCAAAAAAATGGCAAGGGGTACCCCTTATGAAATTTTCGAGTTGAAAATTTTTTAAAATTTTTTTTCTGATTTTTTATTCTTTTTTAAATTTAAAGCATTATTTTAGTGAAAAGAAACTTATTGCAACAAAATTCGCATTAAAATATACCACATTTTTCAATTTTGCTAAATTGCTCAAAAATGAAGAAAATTTTACGTTTTCTCAAACAGGGTAAGGAACTTGGTTCCGCGAATAACTTCTGGCACAGACATCTGAGGGCAAGGCCGTCCAAGAAGAAAATGTAGCCATTGTTGCCATCTATCGACCACAGGTTAAAGATTGGCGATCCGTTGGATACCGACCGAGTTATAGGCAAAACTTGGTGCAAAAATGAGGAAAATTTTACATTTTCTCAAACAGGGTAAGGAACTTGGTTCCTCAAATAACTTCTGGCACAGACATCTGAGGGCAAGGCCGTCCAAGAAGAAAATGTAGCCATTGGTGCCATCTATCGACCACAGGTTAAAGATTGGCGATCCGTTGAATACCGATCGAGTTATAGACAAAACTTGGTGCAAAAATGAGCTTTAGTAAATTTTATTTTTTTTGAATTTTTTGAATTTATTATTATTTTTCACTCTTTTTTCTATTTAAAGCATTACTTGAATGAAAAGAAACACATTGCAACCAATTTTCATTAAAATAAATCAATTTCATTTTTTTTGCAAAATTTCCCAAAAAAACGTAAGGGGTACCCCTTACGAAATTTTCGAGTTGAAAATTTTTTGAAATTTTTTTTCTCATTTTTTACACTTTTTTTAATTTAAAGCATTATTTGAGTGAAAAGAAACTCATTGCAACAAATTCCCATTAAAATATACCACATTTATAAAGTTTGCTAAATTGCTCAAAAATGAGGAAAATTTTACATTTTCTCAAACAGGGTAAGGAACTTGGTTCCTCGAATAACTTCTGGCACAGACATCTGAGGGCAAGGCCGACCAAGAAGAAAATGTAGCCATTGTTGCCATCTATCGACCACAGGTTAAAGATTGGCGATCCGTTGGATACCGACCGAGTTATAGGCAAAACTTGGTGCAAAAATGAGGAAAATTTTACATTTTCTCAAACAGGGTAAGGAACTTGGTTCCTCAAATAACTTCTGGCACAGACATCTGAGGGCAAGGCCGTCCAAGAAGAAAATGTAGCCATTGGTGCCATCTATCGACCACAGGTTAAAGATTGGCGATCTGTTGGATACCGACCGAGTTATAGGCAAAATTTGGTGCAAAAATGAGGAAAATTTTACATTTTCTCAAACAGGGTAAGGAACTTGGTTCCTCGAATAACTTCTGGCACAGACATCTGAGGGCAAGGCCGTCCAAGAAGAAAATGTAGCCATTGTTGCCATCTATCGACCACAGGTTAAAGATTGGCGATCTGTTGGATACCGACCGAGTTATAGGCAAAATTTGGTGCAAAAATGAGCTTTAGTAAATTTTATTTTTTTTGAATTTTTTGAATTTATTATTATTTTTCACTCTTTTTTCTATTTAAAGCATTACTTGAATGAAAAGAAACACATTGCAACCAATTTTCATTAAAATAAATCAATTTCATTTTTTTTGCAAAATTTCCCAAAAAAAACGTAAGGGGTACCCCTTACGAAATTTTCGAGTTGAAAATTTTTTGAAATTTTTTTTCTCATTTTTTACACTTTTTTTAATTTAAAGCATTATTTGAGTGAAAAGAAACTCATTGCAACCAATTGGCATTAAAATAAATCAATTTAAATTTTTTTGCAAAATTTCTCAAAAAAATGGCAAGGGGTACCCCTTATGAAATTTTCGAGTTGAAAATTTTTTGAAATTTTTTTTCTCATTTTTTACACTTTTTTTAATTTAAAGCATTATTTGAGTGAAAAGAAACTCATTGCAACAAATTCCCATTAAAATATACCACATTTATAAAGTTTGCTAAATTGCTCAAAAATGAGGAAAATTTTACATTTTCTCAAACAGGGTAAGGAACTTGGTTCCTCGAATAACTTCTGGCACAGACATCTGAGGGCAAGGCCGTCCAAGAAGAAAATGTAGCCATTGTTGCCATCTATCGACCACAGGTTAAAGATTGGCGATCTGTTGGATACCGACCGAGTTATAGGCAAAATTTGTTGCAAAAATGAGGAAAATTTTACATTTTCTCAAACAGGGTAAGAAACTTGGTTCCTCAAATAACTTCTGGCACAGACATCTGAGGGCAAGGCCGTCCAAGAAGAAAATGTAGCCATTGGTGCCATCTATCGACCACAGGTTAAAGATTGGCGATCCGTTGGATACCGACCGAGTTATAGGCAAAATTTGGTGCAAAAATGAGTCTTATGAAATTTTCAAATTTTTATATTTTTCTCAATTTTTTCTGATTTTTTACACTTTTTTATATTTTAAGCATTATTTGAGTGAAAAGAAACTCATTGCAACCAATTGGCATTAAAATAAATCAATTTAAATTTTTTTGCAAAATTTCTCAAAAAAATGGCAAGGGGTACCCCTTATGAAATTTTCGAGTTGAAAATTTTTTGAAATTTTTTTTCTCATTTTTTACACTTTTTCTTAATTTAAAGCATTATTTGAGTGAAAAGAAACTCATTGCAACAAATTCCCATTAAAATATATCACATTTATAAATTTTGCTACATTGGTGAAAAATGAGGAAAATTTTACATTTTCTCAAACAGGGTATGGAACTTGGTTTCTCGAATAACTTCTGGCACAGACATCTGAGAGCATGGCCGTCCAAGAAGAAAATGTAGCCATTGTTGCCATCTATCGACCACAGGTTAAAGATTGGCGATCTGTTGGATACCGACCGAGTTATAGGCAAAACTTGGTGCAAAAATGAGGAAAATTTTACATTTTCTCAAACAGGGTAAGGAACTTGGTTCCTCAAATAACTTCTGGCACAGACATCTGAGAGCATGGCCGTCCAAGAAGAAAATGTAGCCATTGGTGCCATCTATCGACCACAGGTTAAAGATTGGCGATCCGTTGAATACCGATCGAGTTATAGACAAAACTTGGTGCAAAAATGAGCTTTAGTAAATTTTATTTTTTTTGAATTTTTTGAATTTATTATTATTTTTCACTCTTTTTTCTATTTAAAGCATTACTTGAATGAAAAGAAACACATTGCAACCAATTTTCATTAAAATAAATCAATTTCATTTTTTTTGCAAAATTTCCCAAAAAAAACGTAAGGGGTACCCCTTACGAAATTTTCGAGTTGAAAATTTTTTGAAATTTTTTTTCTCATTTTTTACACTTTTTTTAATTTAAAGCATTATTTGAGTGAAAAGAAACTCATTGCAACCAATTGGCATTAAAATAAATCAATTTAAATTTTTTTGCAAAATTTCTCAAAAAAATGGCAAGGGGTACCCCTTATGAAATTTTCGAGTTGAAAATTTTTTGAAATTTTTTTTCTCATTTTTTACACTTTTTTTAATTTAAAGCATTATTTGAGTGAAAAGAAACTCATTGCAACAAATTCCCATTAAAATATACCACATTTATAAAGTTTGCTAAATTGCTCAAAAATGAGGAAAATTTTACATTTTCTCAAACAGGGTAAGGAACTTGGTTCCTCGAATAACTTCTGGCACAGACATCTGAGGGCAAGGCCGACCAAGAAGAAAATGTAGCCATTGTTGCCATCTATCGACCACAGGTTAAAGATTGGCGATCCGTTGGATACCGACCGAGTTATAGGCAAAACTTGGTGCAAAAATGAGGAAAATTTTACATTTTCTCAAACAGGGTAAGGAACTTGGTTCCTCAAATAACTTCTGGCACAGACATCTGAGGGCAAGGCCGTCCAAGAAGAAAATTTAGCCATTGGTGCCATCTATCGACCACAGGTTAAAGATTGGCGATCTGTTGGATACCGACCGAGTTATAGGCAAAATTTGGTGCAAAAATGAGGAAAATTTTACATTTTCTCAAACAGGGTAAGGAACTTGGTTCCTCGAATAACTTCTGGCACAGACATCTGAGGGCAAGGCCGTCCAAGAAGAAAATGTAGCCATTGTTGCCATCTATCGACCACAGGTTAAAGATTGGCGATCTGTTGGATACCGACCGAGTTATAGGCAAAATTTGTTGCAAAAATGAGGAAAATTTTACATTTTCTCAAACAGGGTAAGGAACTTGGTTCCGCGAATAACTTCTGGCACAGACATCTGAGGGCAAGGCCGTCCAAGAAGAAAATGTAGCCATTGTTGCCATCTATCGACCACAGGTTAAAGATTGGCGATCCGTTGGATACCGACCGAGTTATAGGCAAAGTTTGGTGCAAAAATGAGTCTTATGAAATTTTCAAATTTTTATATTTTTTTCAATTTTTTCTGATTTTTTACTTTTTTATATTTTAAGCATTATTTGAGTGAAAAGAAACACATTGCAACCAATTGGCATTAAAAAAAATCAATTTAAATTTTTTTGCAAAATTTCTCAAAAAAATGGCAAGGGGTACCCCTTATGAAATTTTCGAATTGAAAATTTTTTGAAATTTTTTTTCTCATTTTTTACACTTTTTTTAATTTAGAGCATTATTTGAGTGAAAAAAAACTCATTGCAACCAATTGGCATTAAAATAAATCAATTTAAATTTTTTTGCAAAATTTCTCAAAAAAATGGCAAGGGGTACCCCTTATGAAATTTTCGAGTTGAAAATTTTTTGAAATTTTTTTCTCATTTTTTACACTTTTTTTAATTTAAAGCATTATTTGAGTGAAAAGAAACTCATTGCAACAAATTCCCATTAAAATATATCACATTTATAAATTTTGCTACATTGGTGAAAAATGAGGAAAATTTTACATTTTCTCAAACAGGGTAAGGAACTTGGTTCCTCAAATAACTTCTGGCACAGACATCTGAGGGCAAGGCCGTCCAAGAAGAAAATGTAGCCATTGGTGCCATCTATCGACCACAGGTTAAAGATTGGCGATCCGTTGAATACCGACCGAGTTATAGGCAAAATTTGGTGCAAAAATGAGTCTTATGAAATTTTCAAATTTTTATATTTTTTTCAATTTTTTCTGATTTTTTACTTTTTTATATTTTAAGCATTATTTGAGTGAAAAGAAACACATTGCAACCAATTGGCATTAAAATAAATCAATTTAAATTTTTTTGCAAAATTTCTCAAAAAAATGGCAAGGGGTACCCCTTATGAAATTTTCGAATTGAAAATTTTTTGAAATTTTTTTTCTCATTTTTTACACTTTTTTTAATTTAGAGCATTATTTGAGTGAAAAAAAACTCATTGCAACCAATTGGCATTAAAATAAATCAATTTAAATTTTTTTGCAAAATTTCTCAAAAAAATGGCAAGGGGTACCCCTTATGAAATTTTCGAGTTGAAAATTTTTTGAAATTTTTTTCTCATTTTTTACACTTTTTTTAATTTAAAGCATTATTTGAGTGAAAAGAAACTCATTGCAACAAATTCCCATTAAAATATATCACATTTATAAATTTTGCTACATTGGTGAAAAATGAGGAAAATTTTACATTTTCTCAAACAGGGTAAGGAACTTGGTTCCGCGAATAACTTCTGGCACAGACATCTGAGGGCAAGGCCGTCCAAGAAGAAAATGTAGCCATTGTTGCCATCTATCGACCACAGGTTAAAGATTGGCGATCCGTTGGATACCGACCGAGTTATAGGCAAAACTTGGTGCAAAAATGAGGAAAATTTTACATTTTCTCAAACAGGGTAAGGAACTTGGTTCCTCGAATAACTTCTGACACAGACATCTGAGGGCAAGGCCGTCCAAGAAGAAAATGTAGCCATTGTGGCCATCTATCGACCACAGGTTAAAGATTGGCGATCTGTTGGATACCGACCGAGTTATAGGCAAAATTTGGTGCAAAAATGAGGAAAATTTTACATTTTCTCAAACAGGGTAAGGAACTTGGTTCCTCAAATAACTTCTGGCACAGACATCTGAGGGCAAGGCCGTCCAAGAAGAAAATGTAGCCATTGGTGCCATCTATCGACCACAGGTTAAAGATTGGCGATCCGTTGGGTACCGATCGAGTTATAGGCAAAATTTGGTGCAAAAATGAGTGTTATGAAATTTTCAAATTTTTATATTTTTTTCAATTTTTTCTGATTTTTTACTTTTTTTTATATTTTAAGCATTATTTGAGTGAAAAGAAAGTCATTGCAACCAATTGGCATTAAAATAAATCAATTTAAATTTTTTTGCAAAATTTCTCAAAAAAATGGCAAGGGGTACCCCTTATGAAATTTTCGAGTTGAAAATTTTTTGAAATTTTTTTTTCTCATTTTTTACACTTTTTTTAATTTAAAGCATTATTTGAGTGAAAAGAAAGTCATTGCAACCAATTGGCATTAAAATAAATCAATTTAAATTTTTTTGCAAAATTTCTCAAAAAAATGGCAAGGGGTACCCCTTATGAAATTTTCGAGTTGAAAATTTTTTGAAATTTTTTTTCTCATTTTTTACACTTTTTTTTAATTTAAAGCATTATTTGAGTGAAAAGAAACTCATTGCAACAAATTCCCATTAAAATATATCACATTTATAAATTTTGCTACATTGGTGAAAAATGAGGAAAATTTTACATTTTCCCAAACAGGGTAAGGAACTTGGTTCCTCGAATAACTTCCGGCACGGACACCTGAGAGCATGGCTGTCGAAGAAGAAAATGTAGCCATTGGTGCCATCTATCGACCACAGGTTAAAGATTGGCGATCCGTTGGATACCGACCGAGTTATAGGCAAAACTTGGTGCAAAAATGAGCTTTAGTAAATTTTAATTTTTTTAGATTTTTTGATTTTTTTATTATTTTTTACTCTTTTTTTTATTTAAAGCATTACTTGAGTGAAAAGAAACACATTGCAACCAATTGGCATTAAAATAAATCAATTTCATTTTTTTTGCAAAATTTCCCAAAAAAAAATCGTAAGGGGTAAGCCTTATGAAATTTTCGAGTTGAAAATTTTTTAAATTTTTTTTTCTGATTTTTTATTATGTTTTTTGTTTAAAGCATTATTTGAGTGAAAAGAAACTCATTGCAACAAATTTGCATGAAAATATATCACATTTATAAAGTTTGCTAATTTGCTCAAAAATGAGAAAAATTTTACATTTTCTCAAACAGGGTAAGGAACTTGGTTCCTCGAATAACTTCCGGCACGGACATCTGAGGGCATGGCCGTCTGAGAAGAAAATGTAGCCATTGGTGCCATCTATCGACCACAGGTTAAAGATTGGCGATCCGTTTTGATACCGACCGAGTTATAGACAAAACTTGGTGCAAAAATGAGCCTTAGGAAATTTTCAAATTTTTAGAATTATTTTAATTTTTTATTATTTTTTATTATTTTTTATTAATTTTTATTTTTTTTCTTTAAAGCATTACTTGAGTGAAAAGAAAAGAAAAGCAAGAGTAAAATGACCGAACCTTAACTCATACGCTTATGTCGGGTTTTTAAATGAATCCGAAATCAGCCGTTAAACGAGCTGACTCCTAATAACGACTCATTCACTCTGAGTTGATTCACTAAAAAGAGTTGTTATTCTCAACTCTAGTAAGCTGTAATCATCTTTGTTTCATAAGCAATAAATTAAGAGGATTCTGCGGTGGGTGATAACGGTGGCAGCCATGGTACGTGTATGTTCCGATTACCAACAGCAACAGCAACATTCTACAGTTTGACCCTTGCGGTAACCTCCTACTCTCGATCAGCGGGTTATCACTGGACAGACCATGTAAGCCTGCATCCTGATAAGCTCATCGAATCAAAACGGGAACATGATTTTCGATGTCGGTTCCCAGGGTCAACTGCCCATGGGCAAAAGCTGCCATTGCTTGCTTGGCTGATAAGAAGATTCACAACCCACACTGATGTGGTTAGTTGTGTGGTGGTATGGCGATTAAATGCCGTCCCTAGAATCTAAATCTTCACGCTTTACAAGGGACCCAAACTATCGACTAACCTCAAAAAATGCTACCCTTAGATAACAATTTTTCCCATATTGTTGTTTAGCCTAGGAAAGCGTCATTCGCGTGTGATAAATAATGTTCCCACGGATTCTTGTTTTGTGGTGTCGTTTAAAAAATAGAAAACAAAGTTTACTTTTTTAATAATGAATACATATTTTATTGAAATTTTTACCATTTCTTTTCTCCACAGTTTCGTTTGCTTTTTCTTCCGTATGTAGTACTCTCTATTTTGTATTTCCGTGCCATTATACTTTACATGTTTCTTTCCACCGCTCATTTTACCCTCAACCTCGCTTATCTTTTTATCCGGGTTTGGATGTTTTTCATTAATATAGTTACATAGCTTTTTATCGTTTTTTTTTGTTGTTGTTTGTTTTTGTTTTGTAAAGTTTTCTTTATAATATAATATATATTTTCCTTTTGTTCGACTTCTGAGTTTGGTTTCAGTTGGTTTTGTGTTGCTTCTTTTTGTTTTGTTTTTCCTTTTGTTACTTCTAGAGTTTGTTAAATATTGTGTGTGTGTTTTTGCTATTTGGATGCTACTCGGTTTTTTCTTCTTTTGTTTTGCAGTAGTTTTATACTGTTTCCTCATTTTCTTGCTTCTGCATCGTAGGTTTGCTTTCCTTGTTAAATAGACAGCATTCCTTAGAATATTTATATAAATGTGGGTTCGCTTCCTTCCGCGTGCAATTGTAGCTGTTTGTTTGGGGTTTTTGGAATTATTGTTTGTTTGCTTCGTATTAGATGCAAACGTTTTTTTTGTCTGCCGGTTTGTGTATGTTTGTTTGTTTTGCAGCTATCCACTGAGGTAAATGCAACAGCGTGCGTAACAGTTTCTATTTCACTTTCGTATTACCGTTTAGTTTTGTTACTCTTTTTTGTACGTATCATGATGAGTGTTTGCATAGCTCGAAAGATAAAAACGGAGTACAGACAGAGAAAAGTAAAATGTGGTAGGCTTTGTTTTTGTGACAAATGGTTTGGGTTTAACAAAACTTTGCTTTCATTTGCGTTATGGTCTTATGTTGTTCTTTGTTTCATATTTCATAGTTTACACACATTTGTTGACTGTTCGTTTACATTGCATAATATTGCACATTTGTTTTGTTATGGATGATTTTACAAAAATAATAAGCTTTTTTCACATTTCTTTATGCTTCTCTTCTGTTCAGGTGTTTGCTGTGAGCGATTGTGTTATTGTAGTTTTGTTTTTAAATCTTTTCCATCTTTTCTTATATTAGATGGATAATTATCTGTACATTTGCTGCTGTTCTTTTCCTTTTTCTCACCTCTTTTATTAACACAGTCATATACGAATGCATATATTTTTTTTTTGTTAATGCGCCTTTCTGCAAGGATTAATGCAAAATCAACAATTTAGGGGGGGGGATCAGGTCAAAGATTGTTCGCTTGTACAGGATTACGCATATCATTGTCGATTTTGTGTGTGTTTCTCTCTGTGTGTGGGTGTATGCGAAAGGGCGAACTTTATATCTACCCATTCCACTCTCCCGTTTGCGCAACCATTTTCTTTCATTTGTTCTATTTACAAGTTGCTTTATAACAGTCACACCTCTCTTTCACATCCATACCATCTTCAGTTCGTTCCATCCCCGCTCACAGGTAGTTTGAATTGGGGTTGCATTTTTAAAATAAAATTTTCTACTTAATCTAAGCAATTTTGTTTTGGTTTAACCTAACTTTAATAGAAACTATCAACACAATTCAGTCGATGGTGTTAATGTATCTCAATTTAAAAAGGCTTTTGACGTAATTTTGTGATATAAAAACAGTTTTAAAATTATTCTAATAATATTTAAATTAGTGGTATATATTGACAAATGCCAAAAAAAAATTATTAAACAATTCGTATAGAATAACTCAATTAAGTAACGCACGTAAAAAGATTAACACTTTCCCAGGATTGACATTTCATTTTTCTGAGACATTTTTACAGGGCAGTAATGCAAATTTCTGAGGATCAGCGCGATCAGGAGTAGAACACTGAACAAGCTAAGGGGTGTTTGTTACGTTTACGTGCAGTTTAGGGAATTATAGTTTTGTTTTCTTTTTTTTATCAGCACGGGAATCCTCTAATACGTTACCTTAATACGCTACCGAAGCATAAAATGGGGGGAAGAAGTATTGTGTATGCTTGATAAATTTTTACCTTTAGCGCATTTCTTCAGCCGTGTTTTTTTCTCTGATGAATAATGTCAAAATTTAATTTCGCTTTTTTGATTTCTTATATATAGTTTTTCTGATTTTTTTCCCTTTTATATTTTAATTTTTCTTTTCACCGAATTTTGGTTTGTTGTGTAAAAGTTTTATGCAGTCTAATTTCGACGAGTTCATTCACTTCAAACTGTCCGTTTTTTTTTCTTTATGAACCGGTTTCGTTTTAGTCTCATTAAATTTTATTCCACTCACACTCCGTATCCATTTTCAGTCCTTGTGATGTGTCGCCTAGTGGGAAACGGCCAATTACCTTAACTGTATTCTAGTTATAGTTATTCCAATTGTAGTAAAGTATGTTTAGCATATTTTGCTTTCCGAATTTTTTGCATTTCTGACAAGCAGAAAAGGACTATTTTGGGAAAGTTACAAAGTTTGCATTTGAAATATTAGGAAATGCTTGTCGATGGAAATGAGCCAGACCAAGGAATGGTTTGAAAAATAATTGCTTCAACTACCCCGCTGAATGTGTGTACTGGATTAAAATGGTCGTAAATGTTGTGAATTTTATAGTGTGCTTATGGTGATGATAGTTCTTCTCATGTTCAAAAAACAGTAGCATATATGCTACAATTACAATGCTACGATTATTTTTTCTTTGTGTTTCTCTAAAGGTCTAATTTTTCTGTTTTTTTTTACTCCAATTGGTATGGTTGTGTAAGGGCTTTTTTTATACATTACTTATGTGTTTTTGTTTAATATTTAATCCTACTATCAAGAGCACCGCAATCAGTCATCTTTCGTTTTATGTTGCCCGTTATTGGTTGGTTGTTGTGTAAAACATAGCAAAAAAGTTATGAAAATTTCAGAAAATCAAAGAAGTAAAGGAAAAATATGAAAACATAGAAAGAAACAAAATTTGAAGAAAAAGCAATATTATTTAGTGCAATTAAGAAGAAAAATCTAATTTAAACAATGACTAAAATAGTAAATCAATATCATAAGAAAGCTGTTTTGTTATGTTGAATGCGCCTTGAAGGGTTTTATTTGCAATAAACGCCTTAAAGTATGCAATGTTCGTAACAAAACATTCTGTAATTTATAAACGAATGATTTAAACTTTTAGCAAATGAATAGAATTTAGAAACAGAAAGTAAAATAGAAGTAAACAAAAAAGAATATCTTTAGCAATTCTACTTGTTTGCTTCCTTTCCAACCTTTACCTCCCCTGCCTTTACCTTCCAGTCTCATATTCTTTGTTGTCTTGTTGTTGTTCAAAAATCGTTAATTTTAAATACTTTTTACACATGTTAGCGTTACATTTTAAGAATAAATTGTCCGTAACTTACTCGCAAACACTTTCTATCTCGCTGGAAATGTATCGTCACGCTTAACGACGGTGCGGAAAAGGGTGGTGGTTAGTTTGTTGCGCACTTTTGTCGCTGTTGCTGACAGTGTTGGGCAGCAGCACCGGCCTAATGACGGTTAGGAACGGCATTCGGTTTGGTTTTGGGGGCGATTGTTCAGCGGGAAAGAGAGTTGTTGCCTACGTTTCCCTGAATGAAAGGTTCGCTAGGGAAAGGTGTTTTTTCTTACACTTGTAGAGGAGTTGTACAGATTCAGCTACTGTGTTTTAATGGATATAAGGTTAAACACAAAAACTAAAGTCCTAAAATAAGTACAATACAGAAAATAATCGTCCTGAAACTTAGTGTAGCGCGTATCCGTTGTGGCAGTATTGTTTTTTTTCACTTTTTCGCTTAAAGCGTTATTGGATCAAAAGTATATGAACACATCGCTGCAATAACAGTGGTACTAAGCTCTGCCATTATGGCATGTACAAAATATGGAAGCTTGAATTCTATTCCAATTAACAAATTGGACAACAAAGCAGTAACTTACTAAAACAATATGTAGTAAAAAAAACACATTTAACTGACTATAATGTAAACATTGACATTATCGATCGACGATCGACGTGTTCATCGACGCTTTACGCCAAAATGTATGCAACTCGCCTAGCACGACATAAAACACCGTTTTGCTGAATGTTCAACACGTGTTCGGGTTTGTTAAGAAAAAACGTCCAATCTCGGTAATGGCAGTGATGTTTTCTTCTTATCTGGACGCCTGAAAGCCGAATGTGTGGTTGGTTCCGGTTTATATATCTTTTAATTATTCGCTTTGTTACGAATTACCCATCACTCGTATCGTCAGTTTTATTTTTTCTTACTAGCAATGATTTTTTTCTTTTTCCAATTTTTTGCAGAACTGTTCGCATAATGATTCTTTTTTTAATATAAAAAATGCTTTATATACGTAGCTTCTCGCAGGTTGTCAGCAGCATTCATATTGATGTTTGTATTACATCTAAATATCACACAGATATGTTACTGCCAATGTGATACACGCTTAATGTAGATGGTTGTATTTAATTCGTTCGCCTTCTCTCTTTCTGATGGAATATTTGTGAACGAGTTATCGTTTGTAAAATGTATTTTCGACTTCCTCTTGTTTTCCTCTCAGCTTTCCTTATTTCCCATTAGAGTATGTTTTAGTGCAATTAGAGAAAAAATCGCTTTAGCTTTTGTTCGTCTTACTAGTAAATGTGCGCAACGTGATTTGATGGATCATTTCTTCACTAATATAAACTTCACTGAAGTTCTTTTTTTCTTCAGCATATTTCAGTTTATCCTTTATCATGTTTTACAATGTTCTTTTGCAGAAATCATGCTGCACTCAATAAAAGCTACACGCGTAAAATTTTGTTTTGCTCAATGATTTACTCGTCTCTCTCCCTCTCTCTCTGTGTATGTGTGTTTGGTTTACATCATTTGTTAAGTTTTGCATTTAATCATAATCGACAACCCCCAAAAACCCACGCACGTTACACGAGGTTTTGAGGTTTGATTGTTTTTGAAGACTTTTTACTCTCCCGCCCCAGCCCCACAGGAGGGCATGATGGCAATGTTTTACAATACATTGTGTGTGTTTTTTTGTTTTTTTTTTAAACTTTCTTCGTTCGTTTAATCGTACCATTCGATTCGTGTTTTTTGTAAATTTTATTTGATGTTATTTTTGCTTCACTTCGTTCATTACTCTAATTGTATCTTCTTGCACTACTAAGAACTCTTCAGCTGAGATGGTAGAATTGTTGTAAGCTTAGTAAACTTTTTTTTTTCGCTATTCGTTTTTCGCATCGCACACTTACACAAACACAGGGACATAATTTGGTGACATTTTGCTACCGTTTGACGTTTGTAAATGACTCTACGATAGAGTTAAATATGTTTGGGAACTTTTTTGATTATTTCCTTTTTGCATCAGTGGAAGCTTTGAAGCTTACAACTAGGGTGAATGAACGCATATGTTCATTATGCTGTTCTAACTCACAAAAACTCACAGAAGCTATCGCTGAACTAGCTCTGGTTAGTATTTTCATTCCATTTTTTATGTTATTTATGTTGTAAAAATGAGAAAAGATAAAATGTTACCTAGCCATCTTCGAATCGTTCCTCTGTTTGCGGTTTTTCGAAGCTTGAAAGTATAAAAAAAATTAATTACGTGATATACAGGGTGTTCGGGATAGATTTGATAGTTCCTCAAGGGAATAGAACATCCTTTTTGTATCTTTTAAATGCAATAAATTGACAAACGCAAATTACAGTTAGTGTAAATTACAATATCGGCAACAATATTAGCATCGATCCAGCTTCGATCCTGCTTCAGAACCTGAGCATCATCAAAAGTCTCCCTCGAAAGGGCTTAAATGACGATTAGCTTGTGTTAATACCTCTGTGTTACGGAAAAATATAATCCATTAAAAACGTGTCAAATTTATCCTGAATAATTGTTTAACAAAATAAATATTTCAATTAAAAACAGTGGTATTGTTTATACTTCAACAAAATTTGAAAGAAATCTTGAAATGATCATTTATCTCTTGAACGCTATTCCTTTTTATCGATCAAATTTTTGTGTTAAGGATTCTGTTTTTTTGCGTAATATTCCAGTATATCCAGTACAATATTGCACTATTAAGAACAAAAACTAAAAGGATTTGTTTTCATGTCTCTTTCGGTCTTGACCCACTAGCTATAGCCTTATGAAATTATCAAATTTTTAGATTTTTTTTATTTTTTGTAATTTTTTATTATTTTTTAATTTAAATCATTATTTGAGTGATAAGAAACTTATTGCAACCCATTGGCATTAAAATAAATCAATTTCATTTTCTTTTTGCAAAATTACTCAAAAAATGATAAGGGGTAAGCCTTATGAAATTTTCGAGTGGAAATTTTTTTTAAATTTTTTTTCTGATTTTTCATTCTTTTTTTAATCTAAAGCATTATTTGAGTGAAAAGAAACTTATTGCAACAAATTCGCATTAAAATAAATCAATTTTTAAAATTTTGCAAAATTTTCCAAAAAAAAAAGAATAAAAGGAGGCCTTAGGATGAGGATGATGATACAATAAGATGAGCGGAGCGATTGAGGTACCTCTTTCGCTCTTGACCCATCACTAATCATGATCTAACATACGTTGCGAAACAGAAAAAAGACTGCGAAGAATGGTATATGATGATTGACGAATTAGTATTATCTCCTTTCGTGGTTGATTTTTTTCTCTTGGTGTCAGAAATGCATCATACCTGTGGTCATACTTGTTAGAAAAATACTTCGCTGTTTTGCTTTGACAGACGACCACTTTTATTTTTAAAACAATAAGAGATCATCCATCCAAAGAGGTATCATGAACCGCCGTGCGATTATACCGCAAGCAATAAAAAGCAAAATCTAAAATAAGAGAGCATCTAATAACAGAGGTAACATTAACGTCCGCTAGCGGCCGGTAAAAATCACCTAGCGCCATTCGTATCATTGTGGAGACTAGCGGAAGCGCTAGAGTTACAGCTGGAGAAGCGAAGTAACCTCCTCCGTTGGATGCTCTCTTGGTGTTGAAAGATCATTTTTGATTTTCGATTTCAGTTTTTATCGATCGCCTGGGAGAGGGTTTTTCGATGCAGAAAACGGGCAGTTTTAACATTCGAGACTGCAAGAGAGCATCCCAGTTTACTTTTAATGCTATTTAACGTAGAAAAAACGAACTAATTTTATGTTTAAAAAAAAGGAGGGAGTAGAAAAAAATACTATCCAGAGTTAGATCACGATTTGTAGTTCCTTCTCTAGTGCCAAAGTTGTGTTTCCCCTTATGCGTGTACTCCAATGTTACTGTATCATTATTTCTAGGTGTATGATTCTACGGTTCGAAACGGCAGTGATTGGCCCGAAGAAAAACCTCTCCATTCTTGTATTATTTCCATCCTGATCCGGTGAGAAAATGCCTTTTCATTCAATTTTCATTCAAATACTAACCATGTTTGGTTTAATAATTACCACCTCAAGAAGCGAAAAAGAACGTTTGGCAATCTTTGCAAACATTTTCTTTTCGTCGTTTATCTTCAAAATGTCCATTCAAATGCTCGCATGGTGTTGAATAATTTTCCTAAACACTATTAATAACTTATAATAATAATTATTGTGTAAAAGGTAATTTAATATTCAAAATATTCGCGGAGCGCCTAAGTGTATGCAATCACAGCACATGTGAATGATTGAAAGTATCACTCATAGATGGCGCGGCGCAATCACATTCGTTGCACATTGGTCGCATCAAAATAAGTTCCGAATTTTAAATGTAATTTAGAACTTAAAACACGTTTTACAAATAAAAAAAAAACACAAAAACGAAAAGGATCTCATTTGAATAAAAAAGAAATATTTTATTACAAAAAAATAATAAAATAATATAGCAATAATAATAAAAAGTAACTATCGATAAGTCATTAATAGTATTTGAGAAAATTTTGCACATATCCCAGTTCAATGCTTAATACGAATTACACAAAAT
This sequence comes from Anopheles funestus, assembly GCF_943734845.2. Classification (NCBI taxonomy): domain Eukaryota; kingdom Metazoa; phylum Arthropoda; class Insecta; order Diptera; family Culicidae; genus Anopheles; species Anopheles funestus. The sequence goes on along the minus strand of NC_064599.1, from coordinate 69,107,611 downwards.
TACACTATTACACTGCTGCTGCTGCTGTTGCTGCTCCGTACCTCGCTCCATATGCATGTTTTTACAACTCTTTCCCTTAGCATTTCTTCCTTTCGCATTACGTTTGCGTGTATTTTTGCTTTCTGTTTCTCTCCTATCGGTCTATTTTTTTTTACAAAGTTTTTTGCTTATTGTTTGTAACCTAACCGCATCATCCGCGCACTATATATCCTCCCTTTGTAACCGCGCTGCTCTCTCACTTTGCCCTTTTGGTGGTGAGGTGTACTGTGTTTACATTATCGACAACATTTTTCCCACGTTTAAATTGTGAAAAGATAAGAATTTCTACATTTTTAAAAGCTGTACACAATTTTACATCAAGCGCGTTTGTTTGTTTCGTTTTGTGTTTGTTTTTTCCCTTTTTTCTCTCTCTCTCTCAATCCTCATTTTTCTCCCTTTTTGCTACACAAATGCGCATATATTTTGTTTATGGTTGTTTCCCCAATTTGTATACAATTCATATCTGTAACTGCTTCACTTTTATGCACCCCGAATCGAAAATCGGTATAGATGTAGACACTCCTTAACTGTGTGTGTGTGAGATTTTGTCGCACAAAAAGCTAGCATTCACGTAGTCCTTTTATAGAAAGTTAGTTCACCCCTAAGAGGCTATTTGGGCGCGCATTCGTATGAGGTGTTTGCACAAAAGAAAAAAAAAACAACTATCCACTCTCTTCCTCTTTCACCAACCGAAACCATTCACACCTCCACTGTGTAATCGCAGTAATCAGTCCATTTCATTTTTTTTATCTGTTTTGTTTAAAAACTCACCCGCGCTTCCGCGCTCAATTCATTTCCCAACACCTATCTAGTAAAGTTTCCGTTGTGTTTTATACCGTTTTCTTCCCTATTTTCCATTCTGCACAAATGATAGCTGCACTTATGTTAAAGAGTTTGTGTTCATCTCTAGGTTTACTAGTTGCTTTTTTTCTCTCTCGTTCCTTGTTCCACTTTACTCCCATTCTTTTGCAACAGAAATACATTTTCGACTGTTTTTGTTTTGCTTTGTTTTTTTTTTTCTATAAGTTTTCACTGTTATCATCTGTTCTATGTTTTTTTTTATTTTGCTTGAAGTTTGAACCATATTGAATGTGTATGTTTTCAGTTTTGTCCTTTCTTTAAACTTGCTGCAAGTTATTTATCTTTTCACGTTTGTTCTCTTTAGTTCCTGCACTGTTTGCGACTTTTGTTTGTTTGTTTGGTTGTTTGTTTTGTTTGTTTTATTTGTTTGTTTGTCAAAAGGCACCTCCGTTTCCGAAACAAAACAAAAAATTCTTCACTACTGAAACACATCCACGTTCCATCCCGTTATCGACACATCGTTTCGTTTCACTTTTCATGTCTTGTTTTCTTCTCCTTTTATTTTTGCGAACACATTTATTTATACAGCACTGCTATTGTATGTACTTTAACTTAAAAAAAAACACACACACAGCGTGTCAATTGGCGTAGTAAGTGCTTTGTTTGTTTGATCCCCATTTTGTTTTGCATTTTTCTACTATTTCTCTTTGTTTTTGCAACACAAAACATTCTACACAAAATGACGCTTTTACCAACAATTTGAAAACAATCTGTCGGTGCATGGAAAACATAGAGAGAGATGGACGGGAGGATATGGATGGTGATTTAATTTAAAGTTTCACTACAACAAGGGTATCAAAAACTTGATTTAAAAGGGGAAAGGAAAAGGCAAACGCAAACGCACGGCTTCTTTTTTTGCTTTTGGCTAAACACGATTCACAACATTTGACTAATAAATTGATTTAATTTCGCGATAGTAAACAATTAGGTTTTTTTTGCACATTGACGCAATAGACTAAAACGTGTCCTAAATAGGGAAAAGACGACAGGGGGTTGCTGGGTATTTTTTGTAATTCAGGCGAATTTATATTGTGGACTTCTTCCTTTCGGTTTCGTTCCTAAACAATGGAAATGGAAACATAATTCTGGTTTAAAGATGGATATGTTAAAGTAACGGAGTAAAGTAAGGAAAGTAAATGCACATTTTCTACTAGAGTTTGATTTAAATTATACAATTTCGTTAGGAAACAAAACCAAAAAAAGGAAATTCAACCATCTTATCGATTGCTTTAACTAGCGCGGGTCCCTTGAAACGATTCAAAATGCAAACACCTTTGCCAAATGTGATTAGTTAGCTTTAAAGCTAAAGTGTACATAATTTTCATTTAAAATTGCGCTTTTACATCAACACTCTTAATTGTTTTGAGTGTGAGGAAAAAATCGTATAGGTTCCCTATACGACAAACGGGAATACAAACGGGGAAAAGGGAAGCTTTAAAGGGAATTTCTTTTTAAGCTGAATCCTAATGTTCGTGCCCTTTTTTTGTTTTTACTTTGTTACTACTGGATTGAGTGTTTACTAAAAAGAATCAAATAACACACACTCACACACATGCAGGCACTCTATCCTCCAAAATAGAAGTGCAGCAAAAAAAATGGGTCCCCATACATTCTTTCTTCACATCCTTCAACAGCAGGTCACGCGTATTCACACTAATTCGTTCCAAATATCGGAAAACAACTACAGACCATTGTATAATGATGGGGAGACCATAATCCTACAATTTTCCCAACCACGCCAGTGTGTGTGTGCGTGTGTGTGTTTTTGTAACCGAAAGAAAGCTTTTCCATTGTTTATATCTTAGCACAGCTAGAGCTTAATTCTAACCCCCCCGTCCCATACTTCCACATTTGGAGCTGTGGATTCACTTTTTTTCCTCGTGTCTAAGCACCTAGCCTGGTTCTCGAGGAGGGGGTCTTTTGTTCTCTCTACTCTTCACTACACAATCCTTCATCTTTTCGTACTCTTGTTGTAGAGTTAACACTTTTGCACAAACACACACACACACACCGCTGTTCGATTAAACTTCTCTTTTAAACGAACATAGTGTTTCTGTGTATGTTTGCGTGTGTGTATGTGCATATGGTAATAGTAATAGTTATATTGATAGTAATAATAATATATGCTTCTCTTAAAAATTATTAACAAGTCACAGCCAAACGATACGAAAGAAGGTTCCGCACACGGTCACACTACCAACTTCGCATCGAAAACGAATCCCCGCGTATTCCTTTCATACACCATCAAACTATATCCCCACTCACACACACACATACAAATGCCCGAGTATCCTCCCTCCCGGGCTCTGGTTTACTACTAAACTAGCGAGTACTAACGTGGGTCATTCATCCAGCAACACAATCCCACCCCCATCGAACCGATCGGGAGACAAACATAAGCAAGGAAGTATCCTTTTCTTATGTTGTGAACATTTAGTGGCGTTAAGAGTCGTTTTTCTTTTCTGCTTCAAAACCGTTCCACACGGAAGAGGAGTGTTCACTATTTGCTTGTGGATTACTTATTCTTTTGCTTCTACTTTTTCTTCTTCTTCTTCTTCTTCTTCTTCTTGGCAGTAAGTATTCTGGGTCGGATGTTGTTTCTTCTTCTTCATCTGTCTGCAGCAGTTTTGTATTCGTTGTTGTGGTTTTTTGTTCCTCACAATAATTAGTTCGCAGTGTTTCGGTAGCAATTTCAAAAAAGTAAAGTAGTAGTTTAGCAGTAGTAGATACTATTACTATAGCAGCGCATTGTAGCTGGCAGTAGTAGGTTTTGCGAAGATCTTCCTAATTGGATGATCTTTGTGTGTGTGTGTGTTTGTGTGTGTGCTGTTACAATAATGGATGGGGACACGATTGCATTGTGTAAGGATGCTTGATGCTCGATAAGGGTACGGTTACATGCGCGCCTTCTTTCGCACCTTTTTTTCCACAGTAATAGTAATAGTAGTAGTAGTAGTAGTAGTAGTACTAGTAGAGTAGGGTATCTACTATCTGCACGTCTCGTTTCCTTCTTGTTGTCGCTATGTGTGTGCATTCCCCCTTAGCTTATTAGTATCGTTACATCCTACAACTGCTTAAATACACACAGAGAGAGAATGATACACACACACTCACGAAGTACCCACGGCATCCGATGGGTAACAACCTCCCATGGTGGCACACTAGCCCCCAAATATCCCAGGGCGGCGGTGATAGTTCCCTACCGTAAAACGATTCTACTATTCCTGCAAACTTATCCATTAGTAATTAGTACTTTCTCTCTCACACCGTTATTCTCCTTTCACACATTCACAACACAAGTTTCACGCACAGCTCTCTCTCTCTCTCTCTCTCTCCTTCTCTGTGTCTTAATCGAACCTTCCTATGATAACCGTTTCTCAACCCCCGGAGGGAAGAAATAATTATCTACAAGACGATCGCTTCTATTGCATAATTCCCAATTTCTGTTTTTTTCTCAGCTTTTCTTCCCTTTCTTTAACTCTTTCCTATTTTTCATGCAACAAATTGTAGCAAAAATGTACAACAACAAAACCAAAAAAAAACGCGCTTTCACTATAAAGCACTAACTTACTTAAAACTTAAACCAATTCATTAAACGCTGCTTTGTTGTGTCGCATTTGCGTCGTACTGTACAAAGTTTTTTTTTTAATATATAATAAAAGGGAAGGAATGAAATATTGGTTTGCTTCTGTCCCAAGTGTCTAAAACACCTTGGGCTGACTCATCACTCTTTTCGCACGTGCGTGTGTTCCGATCGAGACAAATATTCATGAAAAGATCCCCCCCAAAAAACACAGATGTGGAAGGATTTTGTGCAAATGGCGTTCCAATAATGCCACACACACACACGCACAAACGTGCATGTGGCGCACATGAGAAAAGAGCTCCGCACATGTGCAGCATCTATCCGAAGAAGCGCACACACCACGAGGAGTGCTGGTTGGCAGAAAGGATAGAAACAAGGTAAAATAAATTAACTCTCTACGATAAATAGAATGTCGTCGTCCGGGAAAACGCTGCCGGTGTCCGCACGGACGCCACCATCGTCACCGTCGCCGTCAACAACGCCGGGCAGCTGCCCGGTCGCACCGATCAGTCCTGCCAGCGGATGGTGACTGTCAAACAGTACGTCGTCACCCGCCACAGACGGTGGTCCACGGTGCAACTGCAACGCATCGACGGTGACGGCGCCGACCGAGGGCAGCACCGTGCCCTACGCTAGCTATACGTGATCGAGCATTCCGACAGTGGAGAGCAGTCCGTTGCTACTACTATTATTACTGCTGCTGTTGTTAGTGCTATTGGTGCTATTACTGCTACTGCTGCTGCTGCTGTTACTACTATTACTTGTGCTACCGGCGCCGTTCGTGCTACTACTACTACTATTGCTACCGTTCACGGAACCGTTCGTGGTGATACTGTTGCTGACCCCCACGTTAGTACCGACGGGAAGCGTGGGCACACCGCCATTACTGTGAACCTGCTGCTGCTGCTGCTGCTGTAGCTGACTGGGTTGCTGCATCGGTCCTAGCTGTACACCGTTAGCGACGACGACAATGTTCGACGAGGTGGATGCCATTGAGGAAGCGTTCGGATTGTCCGACTGTTGGTGGTGCTGTTGTTGCTGCTGCTGTGCGACCAGCTCTTGATGCCGTGCCAGCCCAACCGGTGGTATGTCCTGCACGTCCCATATCTCCTCCAGGAAGCGGGGCAGTTTGCGGTTCTTCAGCTTGAGCGAGAAGCACATCTCCGAGTTTTGGTTACCGAGCGTCCGCAGCTCGGTCAGTATGGAGAGCAGCTTCGCGAACGTGACACTACACTTCGGATCACCACCGTGCCGGTTGAGGATGTAAACTCGCAGCGTGTCGATGTAGTAGCTCTGGATCGTTTCAACCAGTTCCGCCTTCTCGAGACCGGGCCGATCGGAAAAGATGACGATCGCCGTTAGCAGTGCATACTCCACGTTGTCCACCGTGAGCGTGTACATCTGCCGGCAGAAGTGTAGCAAATCCTCGATCGTATCCGCCATGCCCGCCATCTTGTACGAGTCGCGCGTGTACGATCGATTGTTGGCAAAGAGGATGGAATCGGTTTCGGCATCGTATCGGCGGGCCATTCGCAACATCATCACCTCACTGGAACATGCCTGTGTAGAACACATTTCAATAGTTAGCTAACTGTGCCAGCTTGCACACAGTTGTAACCTACCTTCAGTAACGTTATTTGATCTTCCTGCGGGATCTTCGTAAATGCTGGTAGTCCCTTCGCGAACTCGACGATAAGTTGTACTGTGAGAATGGTGATTTCCGTTATGTGCCGGAAGTGGATTTCGTGGGGATCTTCTTCCTCGTTGGGTGAGTTCTAGTGAGAGCGAAAGAGAAGCGCGATACATTTTAATTTTACAGATCTGACTTTCTATATTGCTAGGCGTTGCTACTTACAATCATTATCCTCTTGAGATCTTCCTCCGACGGTTGCTCGTATCCATCCTGATACCAGATTAGTTTATAGATGACGGCCATCTGATTAGCCGTCAGCAGAGGTATATTTCTTTGTCGGTTTTCATTCAGCAGTTTCTCCGGCAGTAGCTACAAATCATATGGACCCGGGGTTTAATAAACTTCTCCCTAATGTTTTGTGGCATGCACAACCACAACTTCCGCCCTTCTACTTACCGGTATCGCTGCGGTGGGCGGTGATTCACACTTCATTAATACCGGCAACAGCTCCGACTTGTAGCTGCTGCTGTTCGTTGTACTAACAGTGGTGGAAGGGTTCGTCTGCACCTTATCCTTTTCCTTCTGCGCCTTCTTCTCCTTCCGCTTGATGGCGCACTGGTTTTCGGGCACGACGCATTCCGGCCGCATACCGACCGCGAGACACTTCTTCAACCGACACTCCTGGCACTTGCGCCGCATATACATGTCCATCTCGCACGCATGTCCAAACTTGCAGCAGTATACAGCATTTTTGGTCACACTACGTCGGAAGAATCCTACAAAGGACAGCAATAGGAGAATGGAAAAGTTAAGTACGTTTAGCAAGTGTTGGATCGCACGTTGTGATACGGTATCATCTACTTACCCTTGCAACCTTCGCAGGTAAGCGCATTGTAGTGATAGCCGGATGCCCGGTCACCACACACGAGACAAAGTTCCTCCTGCTGCCGTGGTGTTGGACCCTTTTTCTGCTTCTTCGCCTCACTGCCATCGCCGGTATAGCCGTTAAGACTGCTCGATGGAGACAAATCTTCACGTCCTGCGGAGGAATTCAAAGAAAGATAATGTTTAGTTATTGTTTTTATTTTTGGATAACATTTTTCTTTACGATCTTATCTACTGAGGTGTTATTAAAGTGTATCCCGGCACTTCGGGATATTCGCAACAGCTGGCATTACTCCAGTAAAGCCGCACGCGAACATTTTCCAAGAACAAAGCACAATTAAAACGCAATGTGCAGTGTTGTGTGTTTTCTCTCTTCCATTTTAAATCTTGTCGCTTCAAATATCGTACACAAAAGAGGTCGGGGGAAAATACATTAGAAGCAGTACATCAACCAAACTCAATGCACTTTTTTGTTGGGATATCTTACAGTGCAATCTTTGTATTTGACGAAACTTGATAAGAAAGTGCACGCATTTGCTTCGGTACCGCAGAAACCAAACAAAAAAAGGTTCTCTCAAACGTACAACCACCCCAAACAATCGTTCCAAAAACCGCAACGAAACCAAAAAGAGGAAAAAACTGTTTTAATTACCCTCGAAAAATGGTTGCTCTTGAACTCGTTTCTCCTGCCATTACTACTGTAACTCACAAACACACACCAGCAGAGGATGTCTGGTGTGATCAACTGCAACTATATCTCCTACATCCAACGATCAACTGATCCATCTCATAAGGTGGCGCGGCGATCCACTCCCCGGTTTTGCGTGACAGTTTTCGGAAATTTAAGAACATCATGTTGTGGAGTGTTTTGCTGTGCTTGTGGTTTATTATACGCTTATTACTGCTGACAATATGCGAAATGCAGAAAATTGCATTTACACTAACTTGGCCCTTTTTTCGTGGTTTTATTGAGCAGTTGAGAATTTGGGGAAGAAACTAAGAAATGTAACCCTTGCGAAGAAATACATTAAGAAAGATGCTTTCGGGACGAACGAATGAGTAAAAGGAGAAAGGAAGATGTGGCTACAATAAAAAAAAATCAGTAAAAATCTCATTATATCATGCGCAGATGTATTTATTGTGTCAGTTTGACGCTGCGCATTATTAAAAGGTCTCAGGCGGTTTCTACCTGACCCTATAAATCTCTCTCTCTCTCTCTCTCTCTCTCTCTCTCTCTCTCAAACACTCCATCAGAATGTGCAGTTTATAATTTGTGTATGCGTTTGCGCCCTGCTTTTTTGTGGACTGATGTTTTTGGAGGTGATTTCGTACGAGAGCTCGGAAGAAATGCTTTTCGGCACCCCTGCAGTGTGTGGTGTGTGTCAAAAGCTGCTACTACTACTGCACATATTTGACTCCGAATCGGCGGGTGTTCTCTACACCGGAATCAGGACCCGAGATCATGATGCTGATGATGATGATGATGCAGAAGCGTCCAATTAATTATAAACTGAATCGTATATCTTTTTCCACCGGTGACATGGCAAAAGGTCGGAAGGGTGTGCTCCACCCCCGGGGATGGATTTGGTCTGGAATTTGGTTGTGTCGGTCAAATTTGGTGACTCAAAACGGGCGGCTCCAACACCAAGCGTCACTAGCAGGAAGTTGGTCCAGATCTCTTCTGACATGATTTCCTCTGACAAGCGAGCGGTTCTGGGATTTGATTGTGATACACGATTTTACACTAAATTAACGACACCTACATACGTATCAACGCTGGCCAATCGACCTAGAACCGTAGCAACGATTATTTATTTGCTTGCGGGGTCGTGATTTCGATTTCGGGGACGCCGAATCATGGACACCATCATTGCACCAACGCAACAAGGAATGCAATTTTGTCGTCTGTCACAGTCGTGTGTCTGGCGAGCCCGGTGATTGGGGAGGGAGGGGGGGATAAAACGAACCGGGATCTGACAAGGCAAAGACATTAGGCAGCGGCTGGTGAGAGAAAGATTACCAGCCGAAAAATAACAGTTCTGACTCTGAGAGAGAGATCCTTGAGGGAAGCATTAGAAGCGCCTGTTAAAACTTCACTGCAAGTTCGTGTTGTGCATGGGGCGAATGAATTATGGCAAACAATTCCGATGGGCCAAGGGGGGGGGGGGGGGGCAAAGGAATACAAATAAAAATGTTCAACTCTACACAATCGGTTCACTGGATCTTTGTGGAGAGGAGCTGCGCAGAGTGTATAAAACATGCACACCACAGCCGGTAAGACATTTCCTGGCGAAGCGTTTTTTTTTAAAGATGAGATATATAAATGTGTCGTCGCGGTTGTTGCATTCCGCGAAAAAATGCATTTTTTTGCTCGACTCATCGTTCCAGCTAATCACGCACTCTTCTCAGATGAGAGAAGAAGTTTTAACAAACAAACAGTGAAAAAAACACCAGGACTACATTCTAAAATTTTGGATACCGAACCCTTCGGCAGAAAACGCAAACGTCACGCTGCGTCCGGGGAAGATTCGTTTGAAAAACAAGCGGCAGGAAGTTGCGTGGTGGCGGTAAGAATTAAAAATCTTCCATAAATCTCCACCGGGCCACAGAACACCGAAGCAACCGGGGGCTGCCACCTTTCACTTTTGGAGGCCGTTAATTTAACATTTGCCAAGTAAAGCAAGAAAGAATGAGAATTTTGCATGCATCGGAAACTTGCAAGGCGGTATACATACATGTGTGAGGGTAGCTCTGTAGAAGTAAAGACTAAAAGAATATCTTCTGAGCGAGAACTCCAGTAAGATCGGGTTCTTCTTGAGAATATACTTAAGAAGCTACATCACCATTTTCAAAAACATTCTTATCTTGTTAAGTCGCTTGAAAGTCCAACCATCTTTGCAACGATCTTCGATGAAGCAATTCCTCAGGAATATTGTATTCCATGGAGTCAATACTATCTGCAGACGAAATTCCACTATTCCACCGGTACTATCCTTGACCAGAGGCGGAAGAGAAAACATCGAACCACGAACGCCCAAAAAAGGGTTCATCTAAATTACTAATCAACTGCTGAAGGAAGCTGATATGAAGGTACCAGCCAACGCGACTTCTTCCATTTTCCTTGACACGGTTCATTGCCTTCACACGTTTGCGGAAAGATTTTTAACCAAACCAACACGAAAAAAAACTCCCCTCGAGCGTACGCTGGAATGTGTAGGTACCTACACAGCGTTAATAAAGATGAGAATGTTTTGAAGCAAACTCTAAACAAAAAAAACTCCACAATAAAAACCAAAGGACGCTGACCAGAGAGTAAGTTTGGCGATCGGTTTGGTGATGGAAAGAATGTCTACTTATGCATGTGCGTTACCTTGAAAATTGAATTACAAAAAAGGGAAAAGGAGATCGTGAGAGGAAGTTCAGGGGTTGTGGATTGTGTGTGGTGACCGATACAACAGGATATTTTCTACACAGCGTGTGAAGTGTTGTGATATGCTATTAGGGACTTATCCGGTACCGAAAAATGGTAATGAAGATATGGTGATTAGATGTGGTTAGGGAATTACCACTCCAAAGAGAGTTCGTGGATTCTAGTGTTGTGGACGCGATTGCTCGAATGATCTAGAAGTTAATCTACGGATTCTAATAAGATTCAGCTTTCAATGGTAAGAACCTACTATTCTAATCCCAAGAGATCATACTCCCAAGAGAGTTCATCACGGCGGGTTCTCGCATATTCCAGTTATAACCCCTGCAAGACCCTTGAAGGTCGTATACTGCCATACTTTTACACAGCGCTGGTAGTCATTCATCACACCCTTGGTGACGTGCTTATCAGCAGTCACCGCTTCGTAGCTGTTGATCATGGTTTTCTAGTCTAGAAGGTGAACACCAACGCCACTACCCCATCGGCAAGCGGAATGTCTCCACCACCAACGCGCGATCATGTAATCTTGCATTGCTGCAATAACTACTCTAGGCCGCTGCGTCACTGTATGACAGTGAGTACAATCTTTCGACTCTAGAACCTGCTAGCTATCAATAACAAAACGTAGTTCCATGAGTGAGTGCAGTTCCATTCCACTTGGTCGTCCGGACATTAGAAGTCTCCTTTGCAGTTCTCTCGAATGCGTTCGATATCAAAACGTAACATTTCCGATGACGTCAGTAGTTTGTTGGACGATCGACGACCTCCAACCGTTTTAATGGTGGTAGTGGTGTTGGTCACGATCACAGTTTGAAATAATCTAATACAAGCCGCCTTAAGGCACGTACAGTGTACGGTGCTTATGAAGACAGTAAATATTGCAATAGAGAGCAGCGTTCAAATACGTCCAAACGAAAGCCTAGTGTGGGCGTAACACGATCGATTGCATTTTTAGCAATATTCCAACTTCCAAGAATAAATGACCATAAAAAGCTGAATGAAAAGCACCTCGTCCCACAAATCGTCTCAGCAAAAGTGAAATATTATTTTCCTCCAATTAATCACATCCAGACACAGGAGAGCAAGCAATTCGTTGATCATTAAAACTTTGGTGCAACAAAACACAGCCGGTGTTTCGGTGACTTCCAACGATGTGCATTGATCAGATTCGTACCTCTCAAAATGATAATCTGCATATTTATGATCCAGTCCAATGAACCTCGAAGTGAAAATATTCAAACGAGCAGTAAGTCACTAACGGAATGCCTCCCCACACGGTGTATGACACAATATAGTTGGAAACAGCTTCCTTACCAACTCGTAACGTAATGTGACACATCTCAACGGACTAATTTGCAGCTCATCTGTCGAACGATCTTAAGGTTCAGGCAGTTGGGGGTAGCTTACCGATCGAAAGAGGAAAGAGGCATACAAGGCTTTGGGGTTTTTTTTATGAGGAGGTTACGGGGGAGCAGATGATCCGTTCCTGAGAATTTTTGGTTCCAAAACACGCAAATGCCAACATGTCTCTACAGTTACCCCTTGCTGTTACGGACCGAAGGTATATAATCGCTCCGACAAGCATTTACGATTCCGATGAGTTATTTTATTGCGCTCATTTATTTCCAGAACACAAAACACAAATAAACGAGATGTAGTTTTTTTCCCCTCCTCCGTATTGATATCTGCCGCTATAAGTTCTTCCGAAGATGCCATGATGTATTGTACATGGATATGGAGGATTTCCAACTGATCATCTGTTTGCGGTGATGAAGCTGTATGTGTATAACCATGCTGGAAAGCTTGAAGTTTGTCCCAAAGTCGAAAATGAAGGTATTAAAAGCAGATCCTACTCATAGAGCTATGCTCAGGTCTCTTGAATTCTTACATCTGAACAACTTTAAACCTGATTTCCAGATTTTGCGGTGTGTATTGAACTGGTTTGCTTCATTTGCCGGTCCAAGAAATGCACCAGCAGTCACACGGGATGTTACCGTCTCTGTTAATTCTGCCTGAAGTATATTTCATACAAGGAGTTGTGCTTCTTCCATCCAGGTTTGGAAGGTAAATCACGATCATTTGCTTGTCCAATCCTAACCAGAATCTGGAACCCTAGCGAGGCATGGCGATTAATTTCACCACCACCACCACACGTTCTGCCCCGGTTTTGGATGCTGTAGAAAGCGTGTTTTGGTTGTACATTCTTGCCTTAAGGCAACAATGTTGCTCCCTAGCTTGGTGGTTCTGAGCCGTGGAGTTGCAAAGAGTATTTATTGTATAATTTAATGTCCAACCAACCGAGAGACCATGCTACCGTTTTGTCGTGACGTTTGTCGATTCCGAACATATTGTTTTGCCTCCATCTTCACGCACACACACACATTTTGAATTATTTGTTGTTTGCTCATTAATATAAAAAAGACGCTGTTAAAGCACGAATGCTTTGTCACCATTAGCTGACCCATTTCGGATGGGTTAATCCCACAACTTCACACAAAACACGGTTGGAAATTATTCACATTAAAGCGTGTTAATGGTAAAAAACATCCTCCAGGCCACATACTCAAAAGGGCAAATTGCACACCACACTCTCAATGGTGCATAAATGGTGCCGGTGCAGTTTCCTGCATCTTGTAGACCCCATTCATAAATGCATCATCGGTCACAATTTTTATGGTTCATCACATTCAATTTTAGCATCAGCAATAAAATGCAAACAACATGCAGCATACGAATCACTTGCGGTGTGTGTGTCGGTTTTTATGTCGCCCAGAAACTAATAATACACCCGTTTAAGTGGCAACCGCAAAAAAGGGCGCTAGGGGATGAATTGAAGAAAATAAAAAAAAAGAAAAAACCTGGAACCAACTACACCTTTTGTCTGGTCGGAGGCCGCGGTGGTGTGTTTATGCATGTACACTCATCCGGGATTGTGGCGCCCATCACATGGAAAGCATAAGAGGAAGAAGGAGAAAAAAAACAACTCCCCAATTCAATGAGCTCCCCGTGGGTGTGTGTGTGTGTATATGTAAAAAATGAGTCGTGTTCTCTGATGCACGTTACCACCCCCGTCGTAATAATAAAAAAGCAAACATACACACACACACATCAGAAAGCAAAAAATAAGTTGAAAATATGTACACACGTCCTGCCCGACTCGAAAAATTACTGTCATAGGTCGGGGTGTGTGTGCACCAGCAGGAACAACATAAAGAAGGAACGGGAAGCCAGGAAGGGCACGACGCGGAATGTCAGGGAAGGGCCAAAAAGGAAAAATGTTTATATGAGGCACGGGATGAAGATGGTGCGCATTGCCTGGCACACCATAATACCACAATGTGCTCGATCGTACCGTGTACACACGATGGTTTGTACCATTGGCCCCAGGAACCAGAAGAAAGTGAAGACAAACGAACGAAAGTACGGAGCAGTGTGAAGATAACCGTCGCTTGCAAGAGCGTCGAGTTCCCCATGAACCCGGGGGAGGAAATGAACGGAGGTGGGTGAAATATAAAACAAAGAATTATCGATCCGAGTATAAACGTGGCGTAGGGTGTACAGAACCCCCCAATGCATCGTCTTCTTGCAAAAGAACACGCACAGACAAACACAAACACACGGAGGGTTGCGCACATGATGCGGGTACCCGAGCACGCAAGTAAGTTACTGGGTTTCTTGTGTATGCACACTCCTCGCTTGTAGTTCCTGCGTGTGCGGGCGAATAAAATGCGACAAACCCAAGTGTACCAGTCACACCAACGAAGGGAGCTACACGGCAAGGAGCGGTAGTTGATAGATGCATCTAAAGATAGATACCGGTTGTACCCGTGGTGCATGAGGACATCGTCCCATTCCTTGTAGTCAGAGTCACCAGGAGCACCAGCACCAAAGAGGTCGTTTTTCAACTACGAATCTGGACTTCTGGAAGGGTGGTTCCAGTGTGGTGCGACGGTACTAGTGGAGGTTAGTGGATGGATCTTCGATGACGCCTGACTGTCGACGACTTCTTCCCAAAGGGGGAATGGGTTAAGAGTTTGGTGGTCTTCTTCACCATCACCAGAGCTCCGCTCTATACACACGAACGAATGAAAATGACAAAACCGTTTTGCCGATTTCTTCGCCAAACTCCCGTAGTAACTCTGAATAGCGGGAGCATCATCTTAAAGGCAATAAAAATCGCAAATGTGCGTGTACAAATTCGATTCATGGGAGGGCTTTTTTGGGTACCAGTTTCGTGTACCACCATCATCATTAGTTATTGGGAAACGGTTACCCGGTATCCCGAGATGTATCAACGGAGCCCTCCACATTATTGAAGAATTGCTGACGAATTCTTAAGTTTGAGAGCAGGAGGAGGACATAAAACCAAACCAACCCCCAAGTTATAAAATGTTTACGATGAACTTCTGGTGAATTAATTTTTGAAACTAGGAAGGAGTTCCTTATCGAGAATATACATTAGAACGAAGAGAAGAAAAAACACAACAAAAGCAACTCATCAACAAAAACGACATGTTTATGACGTGAAGATCCTTCGGAAATTACATGTCCGAAAATGGCTTCGTCTTGCTAGATCTGTTTTTTTTTTATTTTATTTTCATCCACTTCAGCCACCAACTAACAACTTCATTCGTTCGTTCATGATGCAAATCCT
This sequence comes from Anopheles funestus, assembly GCF_943734845.2. Classification (NCBI taxonomy): domain Eukaryota; kingdom Metazoa; phylum Arthropoda; class Insecta; order Diptera; family Culicidae; genus Anopheles; species Anopheles funestus. Next base: position 69,092,526 of record NC_064599.1, on the reverse strand, counting down.
CACCAGGCTTTTTAGCTCAAGCATGCGGGGCTTGTTATTATTAACAGCTCTCTTGTCACACTTGATTGCACTGTGCAAACTCACGTTCGCCCCGTTTCGCCGCTTCACTCTGTGTCCCGCATTCTTACACTCTTCCTGCTTCACCTCCCCCCGGGTGGAAGGAAAAAGATAGGCCAGACATGGTCGCCTATCTACAACCCACAAACTCACTACCACAGTGGCCGCTATGCAATTTATGATCGTTGCACGAGAAGCGTCAAGAGCAAATGAAATGAAAAAGGAAGACACATGAAACGAGGGGAGAAACGGCGCACTATATGTGGCAGTGCAACAGTGACTTTCCTTCACATTGCTGAAGATGCTGTGTGGAGAGAGCATACTAGAAACTTCGTAGAATGAAAGAAAATTTGTGACTGAGTTCTAAGGTTTTTACTTGATGTGGTTGTGAGGAGAGGTAGTCGGGAGGCCACTCCTCTAATGACTTTCAGATGGTCGTAGCATCCCTAAGGGGATGATTGGGGTCTTCCCATCGCAAGTCTATATCTCCCCCTCCGCAACAGCAACATCAACAGCTATACACGATTGAGAAGATTGCGCTTAAGTGGAAAGTGAAATGGGCGAAGTGCACTCTCACTCGGAACATCGCGCGCTCTCGAGAGTGTGTTAACCACCAACACCACCATGACGACGACGACGACGACGATGAGGGCACTGTGCGTCCTTGACTCTTGTCGCTTGCGCCAGAATGCACTTCTGACAAAAAAGAAGGGTGGGAGGGCGGATGGCAAACTGTTGGGGAAAAGATAGACGAGATGCGAAGACCTGCGGTTCACAATCTGACATTCTACCCCGGTCCAATTTTATGCCCTACCCGCATCCGGGGGCAATTGTAATGGTAGACACGCAGTATAAAGTACGGACCATACGTTGTACCAGCTCGGAATGGAGTAGGGAACCCGGGACGCTTCACCCATGAAAGTGAACCTAAATTACAACTCGTGCGTCATGGATGTTTCAAACCACCCTTTCTGCAGCAGCAGCAGCACAACAAACCCTCTTTCTGCCACGAGCAAATTCGATATGCGCGAATTATGCGCTCGAGAGGTTCACTTGAAACCCGCTTGCCGTTGGTCCGTTTGTAACAGGATAGGAAGTTACGAGGTCAGGATGGCGCATTTCGGGTGCATCCCATTTGAAGGGCAGCGTGTGTGAGGTCAGTTCCCTTACTTTCCCGGCTGAACAATGATGTGGAGTACGCCTTTTGATCGTGACTCCAATATTTCGTTCGTGTACGAAAGATTGTGCGTTGGAAGCTATTTTTAACGTTTCCTTGCACATTTGCAACGATTGCATGCGAGACACACAGCTCTAGTCTAGGTGTCGTCACGAACTCGTCTACAAAGGACTTTACAATTTCTAAATCAATTCTTCTTCTTCTGCTTCTGCTGCTGCTGCTCGCACCAAAGTGGACAAACGTCAAATACCGAGAACTTGTTGGACCGGTTTGTCGCATCAGATCTGGTTAGAAGTTAATTTAGATCTCCACTACTGTGCGTCACATTAATCGATTTATGTTGCTGTGCGCGTACACAGGAACTGACCAAAGCGAAGACTCTTTATACAGTCTTGCATGTGTCTTGCAACGGTGCACAAATGTTGAAACCGCTTAATGAGCGACCCGATCGGGGACCGGTTCAGCAGGCAAGCTGCTCATTGCCCATAAGCGAACGATCTTACTTGGGGTGTGTAAGCACGCGTCTCCTCCACTGGCGTGGTACTGATTGACATTTTTCCCGCCCGGCCACTAAGCGACATTCTGCCGCAACCAGGCAGGGGTCTGTCACGATCACGATCATGTTGATGATATGGTTTCGAACTTGAGCAATAGCCTGTACCGCGCCGTCCATTCTGGTGAATGTGTCCAATCCAGTGCATCGCCTCAGGTACGGCGCGGAACCGATCCATATGCTACTTTCGCAAAGTCAAAGTCCACATCACTTTCATCACCTTTCGAGGGTACGTTTCCTTTTTTTGAAACCAGACCACAGTGGTCAACGTGTGTGTTCTAAGGTGGCTAGCTCATGTCATGTTGCGCGCGTCCGCTTTATCTGGCGCGTCTGTCCTTGAATTGGATTTCCATTTTTCTTTTTTTTTTGCTGTGACAACGCAACAATCTATCGAACACGATATGTTGATGAGGCGCATCTGGCGGGCAATAATGTTTTGTCATGCGGCAATAAACATTTGCATAAATTTCTATCCGTGAAACGCACATTCACTTCGCGATCGACCATCAAAAAACAAAACTCCTCCTCCCATATGTCCGGAAATTCGCGACTGTTGACTGTAATAAATCGTTTTCCACGATTTGAATGTCGATTTTGCGCAATTTATGACGATTGTGGATCACTCAATAACGCCTCACATCGCAAACGCGTAAGGCAACGGCAGTAAAAACGGTTCGCCGCAACATTAGAAAGCGAAAAGAAAGTGAGTTAATAAAATCGACATCACTACATAGAGGCGTGCCAAAAAAAAAACAAAACAAAAATTAGACCCCCACTAATAGCGGAAAAAGGAGGATCAAGCGTGTTGATTGATGTTAGCGTTGCAAAACGAAACGGAAAGTGACCAACGAAATGACAAGAACACAAAAAATTAATTTGCAAACCCGTCTCGAGCGTTGCGTATATAATTTTAAAAAGTGACCAGTTTTATGAAAGTGTAGGGTAGGAAATAAGTAAAATCACAATCAAACCCAAAAAAACTTTATTGTGTTGTTTGTTTACCTGTCTATTGGGTAATTTCGCAAAACTACTTAGTGTAAGGTTGTCACTAGACGATGCACTTTTATTTTGACAGTTGCCGCACAGTGGGAATAGATGGTCATTATTAGTGTTGTGTCAAGTAGCTCTTTTGCAAGAGCGGAGCGCACCGCTCTCAACTTCTAAAGTGTGCGGTGCGCTTGAGGTAGCTCCACACGGAGCGCTGCACACAGGAGCGATTGTGCGAAGCGCTCCCAGGAGCAAAGTTTCGCACTACAAGGAGCGCTGCACGCAGGAGCGATTCCTGCGATACAGCTACCTCTTTTTCCCGTGGGCTGTGCGGGAGCGCGCACAATAAGATGACCGGAGCGATTGAAATACCTCTTTCGCTCTTGACCCACTAGCTATAGCCTTATGAAATTTTCATGGCTTTAGATTTTTTTTATTTTTTTCTGGTTTTTTTTTTATTCTTTTTTAAAATTAAAGCTCTATTTGAGTGAAAAGGAACTTATTTGAACCAATTGGCATTAAAATAAAAACAATTTTATTTTTTTGCAAAATTTCTCAAAAAAACGTAAGGGGTAAGCCTTATGAAATTTTCGAGTAAAAAAATTTTTTGAAATTTTTTTCTGAATTTTTATTCTTTTTTTAATTTAAAGCATTATTTGAGTGAAAAGATACTTTTTGCTACAAATTCGCATTAAAATATATCCCATTTAAAAATTTTGCTGAATTGCTCAAAAATGAGAAAAATTTTACATTTTCTCAAACAGGGTATGGAACTTGGTTCCTTGAATAACTTCTGGCACAGACATCTGAGGGCATGGCCGTCCAAGAATAAAATGTAGCCAAGGATGCCATCTATCGACCACAGGTTAAAGATTGGCGATCCGTTGGATACCGACCGAGTTATAGGCAAAATTTGGTGCAAAAACGAGGAAAATTTTACATTTCCCAAACAGGGTAAGGAACTTGGTTCCTTGAATAACTTCCGGCACGGACACCTGAGAGCATGGCTGTCCAAGAAGGAAATGTAGCCATTGGTGCCATCTATCGACCGCAGGTTAAAGATTGGCGATCCGTTGGATACCGACCGAGTTATAGCCAAAATTTGCTGCAAAAATGAGCTTTATGAAATTTTCAAATTTTTATATTTTTTAATTTTTGATAAATTTTTTACTCGTTTTTTTATTTAAAGCATTATTTGAGTGAAAAGAAACACATTGCAACCAATTGACATTAAAATAAATCAATTTCATTTTTTTTTGCAAAATTTCCCAAAAAAAACGTAAGGGGTAAGCCTTATGAAATTTTCGAGTGGAAATTTTTTTAAATTTTTTTTCTGAATTTTTATTCTTTTTTTAATTTAAAGCATTATTTGAGTGAAAAGAAACTTATTGCAACAAATTCGCATTGAAATAAATCAATTTTTAAAATTTTGCTAAATTTTCCAAAAAAAAAGGTAAATCTATAGCCTTAGGAAATTTTCAAATGGGAGCGCATCGCACAATCGCTCCTGTGTGTAGCGCTCCCTACGGAGCTACCTCTTTTTCGCGTGGGCTGTACGGGAGCACGCACAATAAGATGAGCGGAGCGATTGAGGTACCTCTTTCGCTCTTGACCCAACACTAGTCATTATTAATTTCGAGATAAATATCACAATAATGGTATATTAAAAATCATATAATAGAAAGAGGAAATCAACAGTTTAATGTCAATTTTGATAATTAAATTTTAATTTTTTTTGAAATCCTAATGTGACATTTAAATTAAATTTTAAAAAAAGTCTATTCTTTTTATGGATAGATCAGAAGATGCAGCAGCGTATCGTATAAAGATAGCCTTACGATCACAATTGCTTTCTTCGCTGTTATAAAAGATCGTTTGAGTTAAAAGCTTTAATTTTAACACACACATCTGCATGCATCGGCGAGACGCACTCTTTTCGACTTTTCCTTAGCCCTTGTTAAAGACGTCAAAAACATTTGCATTGTAAAAATATATCGTATGTCCTCTTTCTCTCATCCGAGGGGGATCTAAAATTATCCACTCACGAAACATCACACGCCTGACATTGAAAACCGGCGTGCCAGATTCTGTGTGAGTTTTTGTTTTTTGCTTCTGTTTTTTTCCTTTGCTCGCGTTGCGAAAATTCTATTGCGAATTTTTGTTTTTGATAGATTTTTGCAAACAACTCACAAAACAAACATCAAAAGCCGACATGAGCGGCGTCCCGCTGTTTCGCGGAAGCTATTTTGCGTCGCGGTGTGCAATCAATTAACGGGCGAAATTGTTGCTTTACATGCGCGCATTGAATTGCTTTCGAATGTTTAAAATCGTTTTTAAATGCTTCACGTAATGATCTTTCGAGTTGTTGGGACGAGCGTCAGGTGTCAAAGCTTGTGCGTTGCCATGTCTATGGTGATTATTTACGTCAGCCCAGTAGACATTGAGAGGTTCGCAAAAGAAGAATTGTTCATTTGACTTTAAAAGTTTAAAAGTTACTAATTGCACTAAAAATGTTATCTATTTTCATGAAGTTAATGTTTGAATATATTCTATATTTTGTACAACTTTTTCTTATTCTAATTTGTATTCTTTTAAGTTTTTAATATTTTATTTTATAGCCTTCTTCCTGTGGCACCTTCTGACATGAGGTCGAAAAAGATCATCATGACGCTCTCCCCATTCGGAAAGGCATGCAATCGAAAATATGACACCCGGTGACACTTCGCTTCAAACGCTTCCGTCCGACGGTGTTTAATTTTTGTGCCATATGTTGACACGTGTATTTATAGGCTAAGGCTTTTTCCTGCGAGGTTTTTGAACGGGAAGGAACCTAGCTATGCAACCATTCCATCCGATAAGGATCACTTTCCAATAATGAGCCCTTAAGTATTGCTCATTCCACTGATGGGGGATGGTAGCGTACACGAATTCCAACAGTAAACACATTAAGATAATCGCCATTCGCAGTGAAAACGGACCCACATACAAATGCACTTAAAGCAAACGATCGAAGCAAAGGAAAGAAATTATCCGTCGCCGGCGAAAGAAAATGGGAAAGCATAATGAAGTAATTTGATGATTCATTTCAAGGTTGTAACATTGAAATACAACACGGCGTACAAGACACGCACCAAACGGCCGCTCCAGTGACACATGGAAGTCGAACAGACGCAAGCGTTGTTCGTACCACAAGAGCCAACGTTACTGATCTTGAGATTAGCAAGTACGCGGCCGCAGATTTGTTTTTCAGCGCATGATGAATTGATTGCTTCGTTGCAAGAAAACAGCATTGGCGTAAGCGTTAGCGATCAATGGGCTGGATGGTCGTAACATTACTTATCTGACAAGCGGTATAAGGTTTTATTCTCGCGAAATGCATTCGCGGCTTTTTTTGTGTTTTGTCAGCAGCGATACGCAACAAAACAGTGCAACGTATTGTTGTTTAGCTAATTATTTTCCTTTCCTTTCCAAAAAACGAAATCAAAACAAATTAAAATGCAACAACTGGACGACGACGACGATTGCGACCACTTCCTACACACATTTGCACTTCATTATGAATCTTTTTTTTTTAAGCTCCAGCTGGGCTCACGCAAAAGCACAAACAAAAATATGTTTGGCATTTCTTAAAACAACACATCTCGAAAAGCCTTCGCTTCGGCGAGTTGCAACTGATGAAGCTAAATAGTCCATAACTTACTGAACGTTATGATGGTTAATGGAAGGTTCTGACACAATCAATGTACTGGTGAAAGATAAACGCAAAATATTAGTGGAAACGTGACATCACTAAGCGCGAATAATACGGTGTACAGAAAAGTGAATGTCAAAAGTTTGCTTCAATTATTGCTGCTTTCGGGTATTATTGTACGTAACTAACAGAAACGTTCACTTAAGCGATTTTAAGCGAGTGTTTCTTGTACTAAAATGCTCCTTATAAGTGTGATGTGTCAGAACAATTGCATACTTTCGGGCGTTTTCTTTTTAATCTTCCTCAAAGTTCGTCACCATTCGCTGCGTTCGTTCGTTAAACGCTAACATGGTTCAATAAAATCATCTAAACAGTTAAAAACCAGCACCCCTAACCAAAAACCCGCATACCAGACCGATGAGGTGTTTGTTTGTTGTTGATTGATTCTTAATTCCTTCCCAACTTTACCCTCCCACCCCACGCAGTCAGTGCAGTTGCAAGAGTGAGACACATCTAAAGTCCACCGCGACATTTTAGGATCGCCCAAAAGTGCATTGACACCCCCAGAGCCGAAACAAAAAAAAACCAGTCAGGGTGGGGTGTACAGCACCACACACTCACCTCTCTCCCAAGAAGTTTTGGTTGCATTTTTTTCTTTTTACGTTTTGATATCGGGTTTTTGTACACTTGAGCACCAAATGGAAGTGTGATGGAAGAGCGGTGAAAGGCAACGCGGCATATAAAATGGCCACTAAAATGAGAACATTAAACCGAGAAGGAGTAGTCCCGAAACGGGGGTAGAAACCTTTTTTTTTTTTGTTAATATAAAACAAAACAATTTTTGAAAAACAAAACAACAGAAAACGTTTCAAATATTGCCAACCAACCATTAGCACGCGAGAAAAGAAGAATAAATAGGGACATAAAGCAGAAGATCTCACAAATAAGAATGAAAAATGAAAAAAAAAACACGAACGCACTGTAGTCAATAAAATATCCTACGATATATTTCCAGCAAGGATATTTTTAGAGACCGATTTGGGATGCATGATAGCAGAGCCGGCGCCTGTGCGCTTTAAGCCGCACGAATCACGATGCAAAAGTGCAGCTTTTTTTGTGACTCTTTTTTTTGGTACGTTGTTTTAATGTTAGTCGAGCGTGTATTTTCGTTTTGATTTTAGCAACACTTCCCGCTCCACGATTCATGGTGTGTTTCTTTTTTTTTGTTGTTTTTTCTTTCTTGTCGAGCTCCACTTGAGTGTGGAAAAATGTATCTCTAAGACCTGCTAGGGCGCATTCTAACATGTTTTTATTTATACCACAATGCAATTTTTGGACTAGCTTAGAGTTGGCCAAAAAAAATCTGAGAATAAAGAAAACTGAACTGATGGCGTTTTGATGTTTTCTTTTTTTTTTCAAATTCCCTTCTTCTTCGATTAACTAATGCTTCGACACCCGAGCCACGAACAGTGGTAAAGGAAACAGACGCAAAACAAAACCCATCTTTAATTGAATCGTTTGTATGCACGCCGCGGCAGTACCAGAGCTAATGCCACGCCTTGAGACCGCGCGACGTTGCTCCCCTCTCGCAATATTGAGGAAACGGTTAGGGGGACACGTCGACATTTGGTTCAAATGCAATTTTTTGACAGGCGTGCGCGAACCTGGCAAAAATGGCTCGGTTTCGTCCACCCGCCCCCCGAAGAGAGGTGAAGGTGAATGCAACTTTAAATAATGCAAAACAAAGCCAGAAGTATCGCATTACGAGCATTTAGAATGAAATTAAACCAAAAACAGAAGACACACCGTGGATGCGTGCCTCGGAACGTTTGTGTTTCGGTTTACATTCGCGGCATCAGAAAACTTGGTAAACCTACGATTTGGATGTTGTCCACATCCGGATACAATTTTTAAGTTGGAGGGTTGATGATGGAGCTACGAGACACTGTTGGTTCAAGGAAATGATCGGTAATTTAGCGTGAAAATAGAATCGGTAAGTTGCTGTAAGCCTGACGTCAAGTTCCGATGATTGAATGGCTGCAGAATGTTGGAAGGAACGCTTCACGTAACTGGACGGAAGAAGCAATTGCAGCACCAGAAGCTGCCAGGTGATTGGATGCCACTTTGGTGTGACGGAAGGTACATACCACCACTAGCCTATGGTAAGGAAACCAGCTTTTGGAGGCTAGAAAACTACCCTGAACTTGACAGAAAAAAACTGAAACAACAACATTAATCCATCAAAGCGTGAAGAAACACGTGCTTCGGGCAGTTGTTTGTTGGGCTGATGTGCAAGAAAGATATGGCCACAGCATGTAGTGTGTGGCGGAAGAAACTTCTCGATCCAAGGGAGGCCATCAACACTACACGGAGAAGGGGAAAATAAAGTGTGGTAATTTTGGTAAATTTTTCACACACACTCGAAAAACAAAAAAAAAACAAGCAAACATGTGTCTTCGCTCATTCGGAAAACGCGTTTTTAGGAGGTCATCGTGGAAAATAGAATCAGAGTACCGCAATTAGATGACTTTCCAAACTCCTCTCTCCCTTTTTTTTCGGTAGATATAGAGAGATCGTGCCATACACTGTTTGGTAAGTGTGATAGCGAAAGGTACACGGCAGCTGGTACAGCTCTGAGCTGAATATGCGAATTAAAGAACCTTCAGGCACTTGATCAGACAAATAGTGTTTGAAGAAACTAACAAACTTCAGGAATGGGAGGCCTTCAACATAAATTAAATAGCAATAACCACATAAGTGCGATCGAGCATCCGAGAGCTTTATGTGAAAACCCTTCTCCCCAAATGGACTAGTGCGACGCACACCTCCATATGCTCTGGGGACCTCTGGTCGTTCAAGATAAGATCGATCGGAATGAACGAGCTGACCTTGAATCGAATCTCGCCGCTTGCAGTAACCAGGGATCCTGGGCACCGGACACTTCACTCGCCAACCATTCACCCATTTGAAAGATTGGTAAGCATTGGCCCGGAGGCTTCAAGCACCAACACCTCCCGGATACCTCCAAACCGTCTTCAAACTCGTCCAAAAGGAAGGAAGTTATAAATAATCGAACGAAAAGTAAAAGGAACCTCACGAAAACACCTCGTGAAGTTAAAAGAAGGATGTGTGCACGAGAGCATTGGGCCATTGGACCAAGAGAGAGAGACACACACACACGGTTGGAGCCCTGTTTTTTATTCGTTCCACATTTTAGCCTTCCCAATTTTAGCTCAGAAGGTAATCGACGAAAGCCCAACTAAATGGTGAATCGAAGAGGTTGTTTTTTTTCTCGAATTCCCAGTTCTTTTAAGCATCATGCTGCTAACAACATGTACACCTTTAAAAAAAGTATTCCAACCAACAGCAACCACAAAATCTTGCAAACTCATTAGCCACGAAAGCGTAGATAAAAGCGAATGGTGCTACCATCACGCGTAATGGTTTTTTTTGGAGGAACGAGACTGGTTCGCGACCGCTTCTTCACGGTGCTGTGTGTCCACCATCCGGTCCATGAGCAGAAGTTTTATGCTAAATCGTTCGATCTCCGCAGATAATCGCCGCCCCGGCTGAAAAAGGGCGGAAGCTGATCATAATATTGTTCTACGGTTCTACCGGGAGGTATTGGCAAAGATGTTTGATGAGCAGGATTGTTTTGTGTCCAATATTGGGGCGCTGGTCATCAGTAAACTTTGACATTTGCTGGAACTGCTAGCAGATCGTTGGTAAGGCTGGGGAGGTACAATGAAGCGCGAATTGAAACGGAACAAGTCTTTCCACAATTTGCGATCTCCACTTTATGAGCGGACCTCTTCATCATACACAGCGTGGAATGGGAGGGATCACCACCCATCTGACGGCAAAAAGAGGGAGGAAGCAACCGCAGTGCCACTTCGAAACTGGTTTTCAATTCGCCTTCTGATAAAGGTCTGCCTGATCTTCACGGTTTCACGATCCCTTCCCATCACCCCAAGATCCTGTCCTGGCGTTGTGCCGTGTACGGGAGAAATCATAGTTGGATTCTTTTGCACTGAGAAGATACTACACCTCCTCTTCGAATGGTAGTGAAACTGGTAGTTTCACTGCCGCCTCTCACTGGGCTCGTTGCAAGAATGAACTAGTACCGGCGAAGGTGTTGGAGGTGCCGCTGTCTGTGCTGCAAGTTTATGGATTAATTGAACGAGATCCAACGATCAAGTTGGGAAGAAAAGTAAAAGCCTCCTGCCTCTCTTCCGTGCATAAACTAGCACGACTCGCCATCGCACATGCGCTCGTACAGGCTTCAACCGCAGCGTACCGAGGCGTAAAGCATTGACTTTTAAAGCCCCCTTTTAAATCGTGCTGGTTTTTCTTTTTTCGTTGTTGTTGTTGTTGTGGTGTGATTAAGTTACTGGCCACTTTTGCGTCAATAAAAAATACGAGAATATTTAATTTTAATTACAACTCGAACTAGTTTTACGACCAGATCGCCAACGAGCTATGACGTACTATGAAAATAGGGGAGAGTAGGTTGATACCCTGCTGTAGAATGGGAATTATAAACGTTGGTGCTGATATTCTGCAGGGAGTTCTTGAAACCAACCACCAATGATATCGCCATTGAGTACCAAACGTAAGAAATAAATACATTGGTTCACTAAGTGCTCTGTAGAATTGCCCGCGGTGCGTGTCTCTACATAGGAAGGGGTACACTCAACTAACACTGCATCATTTTTCATCTGACGGATGTTTGTGTGAGTCTGTGTCTTTCACATCTACTCCGTAGACTTCCTTCAGTCTGTACTCCAAAGTCGTGCAAAGCCATCTACTACATCTACAAGACACTTCCAATAATAGCGTGGTAGGTACGCGTACTAGCATTCATACCGTATCTGGCACTCTCCATTCCAAGAGTTACACTGCCCAGAGCGAGGAAACCGAGACATGGACTTTACCTTGGAAGTTGTCGCGACTAGAATTCTTCGATCTCTGGTAGCAGGTGTGGAACACAGAACATTATGGACGTTAAAAATGGACGTTCTCATTTCACGTCGCGATCAGTTCAGAACTCGCCAGAAAAATAACTCACCAAAGTTTGAACAACGATTGGGCCCGAAATTATCGAAACATGGCGTACGGAAAAACCCACCTTGTCCAAAAGCTTTAGACGAGAATTCAAATTAAGCAGTGCTTCCTGCACGAGAAGCAAAGAAACGACGAGAGTCTTCAGCATGTTAAAATAGGAAAGGCGTATGAAATCGTATAGAAGATCGTTAAGTAACAGCAGTGTACGTTTTCGACACAGTTCAATGGTTAATTATAAGATTACGCTGTAGATCACTGTACGTTGTGCCGTCAGAATAAGGCTTTGAGGTTTGGATAACTATAACGATCTGGTTAACCAAAAACATACCATAAAGAGTCGCCTAGTAACAGGTTGTTGTTAAGTGCACATAAAAAAGAGCTTTTCCGCAGTCGTAGTCATCTTTGTTGCTTCATGTTACGATCTACCGGAAACTGAACTATTCCGACCATGACTAGACACTCGTTTCTAGCAAGTTGGCCATTCTGCACAATTTGCTAGCTCTCTGTCCGTGTATGTTGAACTGCGGGGAGAAAATGTTTCTACAAAACTCTAAAGAGAGTGATGCATTTCGAACAAAACGAAATATTTGCTTCATCATCACGAACGATCACGAGAAGAAGGATGGAAAACAAAAAAAGAAAACAATTGAAAGAAATAGGAATCTTCGAGAGGAAGCAAACAAGACAAATCCAGGGGAAAATAAAAGATTTTCCTTTCATTACTACTAAAAGGTGAATCGGATCTGAGCAACAGCACGCACACCATGGCATCGCAGAGAAAGAGAAATGATTTATAACTATTTTCAGCTTGTAATTTACGTACACCTTTTATAATTATGATCTGAACCAATCTTACCTTTACAGGTAGAGCGCGCGTAATCTGGTAGCTGAACCAATTTTATTAATTGACTGCGAAGTGTTCATAATTTGTGGTATGGAAATGGTTTTTGGATCGCCCGGTTTGCTTCATTAGAATCTGGCCACGATAATGTGGGACGCTCCGGTTAAAGACTATCTCTGGAAGGTTTGATCGTACCAAAAACCTTCGGTCATACGGCGAAAAGGAAGCGAGATTGCACATTGCCTGCTTTGGCCATATGGACCGCAACCGGAGCGAATCGCAGAAGTGCATCAGGCACTCCCACATAAGCAGAAACGCGCAAAAGCACGCCTACGCAATCTCATTTATTGTGTCAGATTTTGTACATTTCTATGTCTTCGGTAGAATTAAAAGTGCTAAGCGGGTTTACATCTTGACAATAACCATCTTAGTCTTGTTTTTTTGTTGTTGTTTTCGTTACCCACTAAAAGGAAAAATATTAAAGTTATTAATTTTTCTTAATAATCTCGTTCAATTTTGGTGCAAGAAGCAATACGACTTAAATATGTGTGGGCCACACAATAATCAAGCCATGAACTTGAACGTGATTTTCTGCATAAACACATATAGCAACGAGTCGTACAACTTTAGTAATGCATTCAATGTATCACAAGTGCATCAAACAACCACTTGAATGCAGTTTATTTCTTTGGCACTTGCAATAAACTGTCGTCTAATTATAAACTTTTTGTCTCATTTTAAGTAATCATTCAACGCTATTTAGTTTCCAAGATGTTCTCCAGAATGAAAGGAAGGGAAGAAAATGTTGTTGCACTGTTAATTGATTTCACGCGCAGTTTCGTGCATTTTACCCTTCTACTCACACACACAAACACACACCCAACCATCCAAGTTGCATTTTGCATCCGTATCTGCATCAGGGCCATATTACTCGAGGGTGGCAAAATACATATTTCGCACGCAAATCTTTGCCACGTTTCGAGGCAAATGTAAACAAACGTCTTTTTTGTTCTCAAAGCGCTTGATCTTATACGTGCCGTGCAAGTGCAGCATTATGGTTACACTATCAGCAAAGGTTCTTTCTACTCCCGAAAAAAAAACACCCGAATACAATTTGCTACATTAAACCGATTGAGGTTATGCAGCTTTCGGGCGTTCGTTTGTTTTCATTTTATTATAATTTCCTAACATGAAAACATTCCGGTCAGCAGAATTTCGATGCAATTTTGCGAGCTGCAAAACTAATGCAATGTTTATTATTTTTTAATACCCTTTTTTGAGATGTGCAAGATCATTAATCGGAGATTTGTTTTACCGACCAAAGTTTATCAATGATTACATTCGAACGTAACAACAAACAGATTATTTTGGACAAGCACTTTGATATTGCTTTTAGGAATTCTGACCGTTGACTTTCACACAGTATAGTTTATTATGTTTCTAAATAAACTTTCATTGTGGTACTTCAAATTTGAGTGCAAATATGTTGCCATATCCTCTACTGTGGATATCAGATTAAATATTACCTCGAACGTAGAATTTCATATAAAAACCGATCTTGCAATGTTGATCACTCACCTGAAAAGAGAAAATTAAAAAAAAAGTTAATATTTGTTGAATTATTTAGATCAGAAATTGGAACAGTTTATGCTAAGAAATGTCTGTCAATAAAAGTGAATTTCATACAAATGGCGACTTTTGCGATAACAACTACCGGGTACGTCAAACGGTCAACCACAAAGAGACGATGCTACCGCAAACCTCAAACAACAATAGGATCGTTTCTATTTGCTTCAACAACATCGGCGTACCATTGTTGCAACATTGTTGCATCCATCTTCGCGGTACACATCACACACATGTCGCATCTAAAGTCCCGGCGCATAGTGCGGTAGCATAATACTTTGGCGGTGGAGGAGAATCATCAGCGGGGTTAATGTCAAGAACATTATTCCCTGTTTTTTCCCCTGTCTTCATTTACAACCGCAAAGCGTTTAAACTCGGTCGGTAAGCAGGAACAAACAAAATAGCGAAAAATAGCGCATTCCCGATTGCACTATTGTTGCATATGGGCCCGGCATAAAAAAAAATGTTCAAACACAAAACTTCACACAATCACATACGAAACAGGAAGTCTAGCCAGCAGAGAGCTGGTAATGGCAGAGGTTTTTAGAATAGCACACCGAACTGCATCTGACAGGCGCACCGCCGTAAGACGCCGTGCAGTTATGAATATACAATTGCAGTTCGGCTGCAGAACGGAGAATGGTTAAGAGAATTGAACAAACTATCATCTTTCAAGTACGCCGACGTCGCGTCGAGAACAGCACGGCGCCGTCGAATGGGCCCTCTGTGTGTGAGTCGAGGCCTTGTTGCAGTTTTCAGTTTCCACTTCCTCTAGAACTTCTTGAAGTCTCCAGAATGTAACAAGTGAAGACTCCACAGATCAGCATCCACTTGTTGCATATGGTTTAGCGGTCTGTAATTAGTACCATTTCCTGTATATACGATATACGGCGCTCAAAGCTGCCAAGAAATCTGCCCCAATGGTTGAAGAGGCACGATCGGCAAAACACGTCTTAAATATTCCTCCCAGCGTGTGTATGTGTTCAAAGGCGATCGCTAGAAAATTGATACGATCGATATTCAAATGACCCTCGAAGAAACCGAATAGGAAAGCGCATCTGGGTGGATTGCATTCGAAATATTCAAGACCACCTTCCGTCGCCTTAGCAATAACCTCCAAAGAAGGTCCCACCATCTCCGTACGGCCAACCTTAAAACACACACACAGACCAGCATCGTACGAAAGATCATCAAACCGTATCGCTGTTTTACATAACGCTCGCGGTTCCACTCAAAACCCCGTTCATATCATTCCACCGAATCTAGAGAGATCACTGGACGCGCCTGGGTCTTAGGGTTTCAATGCAACTCCCTCCCCCCCAAAGTGCAACCCGGTGTACAATGGTGTCTGTGGGTGTCTGTGTGTATGGAGTGAACGTCATGCATAGCACAATCGAGTATACACTATTGCAACCTTGCCCTTTGAGCCATCTCAACAACCCTCTCTCTCTCTCTCTCTCTGTCTCTCTTGCTCCTTCCAAAAGGGAGAGGAGTTTGTACGCCCTGTTACCGCGCGGACTTGGCTGGATCGGTTCACCCTCCACAAGGGCATTCAAAAACCGGAGCGCACAGTGAAGACAGTCTCAACTGCCAACCCTTGTTCTAGCTGCTACACAGCATCAGCACAGTTGTCAGGGCACCAGAAAGTGCATCACACTATCTGGATTCGTTGATCGCACACTCAGGTCATTGGCGGCGGGCAGCAACGCGTTGCTTGCTGCATCATCGGCGTCACGTGCGCATGATGATGTTTGTGTGCGCGCGCGTGCGAGTCGTACATTAAAATCGCGGCCAATCCCTTCCACAACATCGCATCCCCCAGAAGCTGGGCATAGGGGGCGAGGAGTCTGCCAGAGTTCACTCATTTCGCATGAATTCGCAGTATTGTTGGGCAGCGATCTAAGATGAGATCTCCAGTGCACTCCATTTCTGTTTAACGTTCATTGAGGTTTTACTCCCCGGATTGGCAATATGTGGTATGTATTTGCCTTTGTATACGCATCCGACGAAGTAGGGCTGATCTTCTTGATTCGGTCGCTGATCTACCCTTTCATACCCTTATGAACTTAAACGATCTACAGAGACATGGCGCTGTACCGGAGAGGAGGCAAAGAGGCCGATTCATTTCCTTGCCTATTGCGAATTTAATGCAACATTGCTTACATGTTCCAATCGATAATTGAGGATTCAATTAAACTTGTGCTCATTACTGACGTCAATTGTGGAGTGTCTGTGGAGGTCAGATAAATTCCAAAACATTTGTCGGAATGAAAGAGAGAGAGAGAGAGACCAAGAGATCACCAAGGGACTAAAATGACTAATTTTGAATCAATGGCAAACTTTTTAATGAGCAACAGAAATAGTGGTCAGCTAGGCTTCTGCTTAAATACATGTAGCACATGTATTTAAAATTATAATATCTTATTGTTGAAGAATTTTAAGCTTTCGACAAAGAATCAGCCAAGTAACTTGGGACAGTAAGATGTGCTCTTTGTCGCTACTATTTACAGCTTCTCCACCAAGTACCTCAGATGTTGCTGTCGCTATTTCTCACACCGTGTCGTATTCCACTAACCAACTACGCTCAAAACCCGTATACCGACATACCGAATAGGTAGCCATTCTCTTGTTTCCCCTGACAGACAAGCGTGGCGTAGCGAAATGCCGGACACAATGAAGAAGGGTACTGGCGCTTGATGGTAGGCTTGTCTAGTAGATGCTCTGCGGAGCTCGTCTATGGGAACAAAACGATGCTTTTGTCGAGTAGTCGAGTTTTTTACGTTCAAAAGCAAAAGCAAGAGACGTAAGGTGAGGCGGTGAAGAGTATAAAAGCAGCAGCAGCAAGGAAGTCTAGGGAACTATTGCTAAGGTCTACGACTAGACGCAAATGTTACCGTGTCTGTGAATGTGAAACCGTGCCACACCACCATACTACTAGACCGGGAAGTTAAAACACTATAAGAGGGAGAGAAAAAAAAACAGATTCACAACCTAACATCGTCCGGCATAGAACCACACCGGGCTCTAACATAGCCCTCCTCTCCCTCCCGTTGAGGTTTGTTCCTACATAATCTACATAATAGACTCCGTCTTCCACACTTCCCTACTGCGCACTGCAGGCAAGGAAGGGTGAAACAAGGTGCAAACCGAAGCGAACAACCTCTCCGTACTAGTGCGGCGTAATGTGGTTGAAGGTATGCCCTCCTGTACGTAATTATACATGTACTCCACAGCAAAACCGGACGGTGGGCTCCATTCACTAGCAATGAAACGCCGGGTCCCAGATAAACCCTAACAGAGCAAGCAACGAACGACCTCTAGAGCAAGTGAAGGTATGTAATCTGAAAGGTAGGATTTAGAATTTTTATGCTGAAATTTGTGTTAAAAAAAAACCCAGAATTTTATGGTATAATTTTTCCCAATAAATATTAAAAAAGAAGTGATAAAACTGGCGTTTGCCTTCAATAAAATAGCAACAAAATGATTGCACCATAAATTGGCGATGAAAGGAAGAAAACACATCGACAATCGTTCCGCTTCGTTCACTGATTGCTCTCCCGCAGGCTGGGGATCTCACCAGCAGCTGGATGATATTTTCTTTATATATCATTCGCCCCTCAACTATTTCAGCTAGCAGATTAATACAGGCAAAAACTAGCAGCAAAACGCCACTCAACCTTAACAAATCGTACATACAAAAAAAACGCGTTTCAGCAATGAGCCACCGCTGAGTTACTAAGAATTGAAGAATCATAACGAAACAGGCGGTTTCTCGTATACCACTGCTTGATTGTGGAATAGTTTGTCTTTAATGGTGTAAAAAAAGGTATGCAAATAACACACCGAGAGGCAGGCAAGAGGTTGCCAAAGGCCCCGGTGTGGTGCTACTATTAATCATAACCGATCTGCGGAAGAAGCTCCCTCTAGGGAGGAACTGTGCAACCTGCAGACATTGAATGAAGCGTTTATGTGTGTGGTGTGCGTTATAAAAAGGGAAATATAGTGTCATTCTCTTGATATTGCCAAGAAACTTTACTTGGAAGTAGTGGCAAAAGAAGAAACAAACAAACCAACAACAAAAAAACACCATTAAACAGGTTTATTCACACACAAGCTTTTTCTGCGTCCCTTTGCGATATTTACAACTCTCCCGCTGACTAGAAGTTGGCGCATACACTTCCTTCTCCTCTTTTACGTCTGCTTCCTCATCCTGCGTAGTTCTTGACTTACGAAGCTGAAAAACTGTTATAGGTCTGTATTTTTTTTTCGTTTGTCTTCACTTCACCTATCTTATCCCCCCGCCCCCCCCCCCCCCCCCCCCCCGAGCCCCCCCCCCCCGAGGGTCCTACAAGTCATGTTCCGGGGAGGGGAGAGAGAGCTTATTAAAAATCATGTACCCACCCACCCATCACCACCACGATTCGGTTTCCGCGACCTTTAAACGGCAGAATGAGGGAAGCGAACCTGCGGCAATGTCTTGAAGTTCATAGTCAAGACTAGCAACCGTGATGTGTTTTTTTTTCTTCTCTCTCTCTTCTATTATTCCGCTTTACTTTTCTGCTCTTCCAGATCGTTTTATTGCTTGGGTTATATTCCATTCCAACCCCTAACACCGTCATCCACACATAATTGCTTGCGTGATTCCCTGATTAACATCATCCCGCGTGCGTTGTAGTGCGCTAGGAAACGCGGCCCAAGAATCGTGGCTTTCATTTAAATCGTGCCTTCAATTCTTGGCTTGCCTTTACGTTTCTAGTTCTACACACCAACTTGGCATGAATCTGAAAAGCTCACCAACACGCACACACATACACACAGGTGTAGAATGTCGCTAGGTGGCAGAGGAAGTTCTATGTACCAGAGCTGGATAAGCTCTATACACATAGCAAAGAAAGCCACGATTATTCTGATTTGCTCGAGTTCCCCAGTTCTTCTGCTGCATTGGGTATTCCAAAAAGAGAATAAAAAAATGAAAGAAACCACAAACAAATGATGATTACGCCTCCGTAAAACGTACCTTTCTAAATGTTTCCGAACGGAAGGAACCGGCAAAAGACGGAATTGGATGATCGTATTCTGTTTTGTTATTTACGCATTTACCATTGGAGCAAGATCGTCCGCACAACACAAGACACAAGAACGTGAATCTGCTTTCCTTTACGCATAAACTTGTGTGTGTGTGTCCCAAACACCTTCCCAACGATGGAAGGAAAAATTAAAGCCCATCCAGCAAAGAGTGGTGCGGTTGGGGAAAAAGGTCTAAGAAAACTGATAAACATACACGCAAGAAAGTCGTGTATGGCAATGGAAGACCGCAAGGATTAAAGTAGTGTAATTGCCGTTTGTTGACCCCGTGCCATGTAGTGACGTAGCGCGAACTATCCTGTGCCTGGCTGGGTGTGTTTGTTATTATTGATTATTTGTTTTCATTTTGAACAACAACACAAAAAAAACCGGCTGGTAGCAGAAGCTGTTTGACAAACGGGACAACCATGCGGTTTACATTTTCGAGGTCAGGAAGGCATCGGGTAGAGGGCGATTCTTTGGAACGGGTGCCGGTAAACGTATGTGGCAGTGTAGAAGAGATTTTTTTTATGAATATTTTTACATTGATGATGAGGTACAGTTAGGGTTGGAAAAGAAAATGAAGTCCTTTTTTATTAAACAATTTGTTTTATAAATAAAAAATGCGTATGAAAAATATACCAAAGCAAGTATAGAATAAGCAATCAAACCAAATAACAAACAAATTTATATATTTTGACAAAAAAAGGGGAAAAATATAAAAATTGAAATTAACCACAAGCCCCAAAAATCCAACAATGATTTACCTTCATAGTGCGGCAATATTTTTTCCTAACATTCAAACGTATAATACAAACACAAATCCACACATACACAACCCGGAAACCGGAAATTGAAACTAATTTGAATAATTAGCTAATACACACAGACATCATATACGCAACTGCGTGCCTTTTTCTCTTTTTCACGTGCTGTTTTTTGGGCAACATATGACGCATGGGGACTAGAAATTCGTGATTGGAGTGTCAATAAGTGCTTTTGTTGCCGTTTGTTAAAAGATTGCCAAAAAAAGGCCACCAACCACTCTCACCACTTTCGCCTACGGCGGTCCCCCGGTAAGTTGTCGATGAATTTTTGGACGCAAGGTTTTGTGAGGTAGTTTGTATTTTTTTTGGGTTAGAACAGTTTACCCTCCTGGATTTTAGGTAACCAAAAGGTGAAGTTTCTTTATTTGTTTGAATAGTCAGTGTGGGTTGATGTTGCTTCTATGGATAAACAAAACAGCTCGTTCGTTACAAGGGATAAGGTTGGGATGAGTGACTCACCAAAGAGGCTTTAGTTGCAATCGTTTCATAATTATTCTTATTATTTCATAATTTCATACGTTTTGAAGCTGTTCAATTCTTCCCCAATTTAATTGAACTCATTTACACCGTAGAGAAATTAAACGTTAAAAACATTCAAATTAATACACACAACATCCTCTCTTCCCCAATAATGAATCATTAACACCGAAAGGAAATCCAATGTATTGGCAAACTTGGGTGGAAAATTGATCCCCATTTTAAGCCTATACTTCCGGGGCACATGAAAGGTTAAGTCTTCCTCATAGATTACCTTACCGGTGGAGGTCAAAGTCGGCAAAGGGTAGCCAAATTTGGATCAAACTTCAACTGGAAATGCATCACTTTTGCTGGGAAATAATAGGCGCTTTTCAACCAAAAAAAAAAAACGAAATCGAAATTAACCCGTGGCGCCTTCGGACGTGAAATAATTGCACCTCAATGATGCATTTCCGGTTGGCTAATGTTCGAAAAAAGTGTAGAAGAAAAAAAAAACCCCATTCGGATAATATATTAAAGAGCGTGAGCGTAGAAGAAAAGGCATTGAAAGATGTGGAAAGATCATAGGAAATTCGATTCTAGCCGTTGCTCACTGTTAATGGAGTAGTTTTCTTCACTCGTCAGTAGTGATAACGTATCCTATTTTTGATAATTTTCGTACAATAATTACCAGCTTTCGATAATGATCTTGAAAGTTTCTCATCGCCAATATGGGCAACTATTGGACGATTCCTGGATCAATTATTGTTTTTTTTGCTTTAGTGCTTACGTCAATATCCTGAACTCCTCCAAAAGTTGCTCTTAACCATTCGAATGAATCAAACTTCAAATTTATCCATTGAAACTTCTACTTCTGGAATATCTCGGAATACTCAGTAGTTGTGTGCCGAATTATTGAACTATTCACTATTTGCCAGAGACCCTCGGCAAAAGCGAAGTGAATGTATAATTTAGCTCCAGGGGAAAAAAGGCTCCTAGGCCTAGTAATTCCGTCAGTATCCTAGCAACAGCGAAATGGTAAACGAAACCGTGTCCTACATTTTTCTCGACCCTGGCAACTAATTCCGGACGAGAAGGAAAAGCGCTTGGCGTTTACATTTTATGTACCACAAAACCGGCACGGTATATGAAGTCAAATGAGGCCTACTCCCATTCGACGCAAGTGAACGGCCACCCGGCCATTCGGCAAAAAAGAACTTGATGCCTACAGGATATTATTTTCTCTGTGTGGCGATGATGATGGTCAACATTTATTGTTTTCGTATAGCCTTTGGTGGCTTATGTTAACTAAATTTCGGCTCACCATTTCACTCTTTCACATAGTTGGTGAGGTTTTACTGAAAGAGAAAAAATCCGAGAGAACCGAGAAGCCGAATCCCCGCGCGATTCCTTTAGGTGTTGCTGTTACTTTCCACCATGTGAACTGTTATGATTGATTGATGAGCGTGTCGTGAAGTGCGACAACGCTCGGTGAAAACACGCTTATCCTTATACACGTTTGCGTCCCAGCTAAATTAAAGAGGCTTGCAGTAGTAAGCCATAAAAACCAGCCGGCCGACGAGTTGACACATACTTTAGTGCAAATACCGTGTACATTAAATGTATCCGGCACTATTCCGGCAGCCCGCGGAAAAAATGGACCTCTAGTTCTAGATGTAACTTTTTTTTTGTAGTTTGAAAATTATCCGCTTATAACGAGCGAATGGGTCGGGCAGAAAGAACTACTACTGGCAGTTGCATGTCATCCCTTACTTTGACCCATAATTGGGCGGGTAATACACGTATTATCGTTCCGAATCACCGTTCAAATGACGCTAGTGCTATAGGCTTGCTATGACCCATGCAAGGTCGTTGAACCACCCTTCGCACGCGACCAGAGGCTTGATATGGGCTAGAAGTCTTCTGCTGACTTTTGATATTACTACAAGCTGGATTTTTTTCCTATAGGCCTGTTTATAATTTTTCTCTCCTCTATCGGCTGGGGTGGCATTCATTTTACCTGTAGGCCACGGTTTGACACTATTCCGCAGTTGCTGAAGGGAACCGGTACAACGTGTGTGCCGCGTGTGAACGGCAGGGTTAAGGGCGAATGTCAACGGGTCTCACAGGTAAATGGGTAGAAAGCCGGTTACGTTCTATTCAAGATCAATAGCAACAACTTATTTCTAGCGCGATACTTAGTTCAACCGGGCCGTATACCATCGGATACACTAGGATACATACACCTTGGTGCGTAGTTTTAAATCTGAATAATTAACAACCTGTCAAGCTGGTGGAGAGACTTGCGGTGATGTGGACACTATCGAGAAGAAACCTGAGGTTTGATTTAAATAGTCGCGCCCGAAAACGTCAACAGTATCCCGGGTATGGAGTTCGATTGCGGCGCAAAAAAGATAATCCCGCACAAACTGGGGAATTGATGTCCATCTTCCTGATTGAAATGATTTCCAAATGGTTTCTGTGACATCTGGAATTTAGACACGGTATGTGTCAAATCTTTCCGTACCAGGAAACATTGGATTTGCAAATAGTGTGCCAATTTTGGGGCGTTCTACCTGTGCATCACACATCTCCTAACTGTGTGGTGTGGTGTTATGTTCTGTATTAAAATCAAATCATAGCGACCAGCGCTAGGAGAGGGAAGCAAAAAAAAAGGTGTGTGATCCTCATTAGCTATTCCGATCCCGTACCCGGTGATCACACCACGCACAAACAAACTCAGGGCCTGTTTGAGTTGTTGTGGATTTTGCGCACACACACTTTACGGTACGATTGACAGCTGAGTGGTTGTGTAACATGTTGAAAGAACTTATGACAGCTAAGCCACCAGACGAAGCTCTGTGTAGTCGATTGGGGTTTTTTTTCTTTTGTTTCTTTATTTCTCGCCCTACGCGCGCAGATGTGCTGGAATGCATGATCAATTCACTTATGAAAGGGTTTTACGACGCACACAAAATACAGGCGTTGACAGCATCGATTTCTAAGCCTGATTTGCTCACCCTTGGTTAAATGAGCTCGATGACCAAAAGGGATTTGTTTGGATGTCCTTTTACGTCAGCATCCCATACCCCTGGCATCAGAACTGATTTTAATCAGTCACAGTTTTATTCAACTGTTGTGGTCACGTTTTATACTATTATTCTGACTTCTTTAAATTTGGAAGAATTTTTTTTCCTTTCTTGAGCATAATGAATGCTGTTCCATTATTAAAACGCATGAAAGGCTCTGAAAAGCCGGAATTTGAATGTTTTATGGTTCAGAGATTTTTATGATGCGCTGTGCTTTTTTAACTCCAAAACATCATAAAGCTGAACCACGGGATACATTTGTTTGGTAATCTTATTCGGCCACATGCTGACAATGAGAACGGTGACGATATCTATGAAGAAGAAGAATTTCATTTTCCGTGAAATACATAATACATAAATGCACACTTATAATAATCTTCACATATATTGTTTTGAATTAATGAAGAATCACGCGGAAACGCTTGTTTTTTTGTTGAATTACTTACAAAGACATTAAAATGACTTCTGACACGATGCCTCAAGAAAACTTCAAGGTTTTTCGCAAAATTTAAACAACGATTTAAACAACGAAACAAGAACTCTGGGAAGCGACCAATATCATCACTGTAATAGTTCGCTTTTGAACATAGACGACCCTCTTCATCTTCATGCGTGCTGTAATGATAATTAAAATTAATTGCTCACCGCGGGATCTTGGGTATCAGAGAACGCGCGCGTGCGAGAGAGAGAGGGGACATTAGTTTCCATATTGATTTTCACCGTAGGTACACCGCTTCAATACAGTCCCGCGCCTGATAGGTACTGTGAGTCATGTACCGCAGGCGAACACTATTAATCATTCGAAATCATCTTCAACTAGGCATTAATTTACTAACCGCCCTGTAGGAGATGCTATAAAATTGTATTGGTCTTTAAGTAAAAAATACTTAGCAATCAAATAGTTTAAGGAAATTAGTTTTCTAGCCGTTTATGTGAGATTACAAACGGTGTCAGTATTCTTTGGTTAGACCTAGCCTTTTGTTAGCACCTTCGCACTAACTCTCAGTAGAGGCCAGCACCATAAATGGCTTCTTCTAGATGGAAACGGAGAACTCCCCAAAACTATTGACTGTTTGTCATCTATCGAGCACAAACAATGATGATCAGTCCGTAACTGATCGTATATGTCCAGAGTCAAGAGTCCGTTTCAGTTCTCGCATGATTCTTCGCGCAGATCGCAATACACAATCTTCCCCGTTTCGGGGGAGAAGTTAGGTGTTTGATGATTTGCTAAAGGTATTTCTCAAGGGAGACAGCAACAACAAAAAAATAGCAACCCCATATCTCGATGTTTGTTCAGTGGGAGCAGTGTTTGCCGAAAACATGGAGCAAAGGTTTTTTTTTTTATTCCACTGCTATCGCGTTACTAACTCCCGCTAACTCCCGTACTGCCGACGCAACTCTATCGATGCTACTCACAACCTTGCGTGTTCTTCTGAGATGGCTTTACGGAGAAGCATTGCTGGGGAGCACACGTCAGTTAAGTACCGGCAGTGGGAGTAAATAAACGGGACGCACGTTGACCTACATTCGGAAGATGTGCGGCATTCGCTTACCGCCAAACCGATCGTCAATGTTCCAGGAAGATAACACCACCAAGGAACAGACGGCTACAAACGGTGTGTTTGTGCAATCCATTCCCTTCCCAATGGAGTACTTAGTACGGTTTCTTAAGCGAAAAGGTAAACAGACAGAAGCACATCGTGGCGTCTCTTCTTGCCCGAACCGGGGCAGCACTTTTCTTAGACAAAGGTACGCGCCCGTTGTTGTTTTTTTTTTTGGCGGATATCCTTTTTGTTGCAAATTTGGGACATGGAAATGTGTGCTAAAGATGTAATTATAGGGTAAATAGCTTATGCACACTCATTCTACTGTCGTTAGCAGCTAGTTAGCAGGTTCAAAGTGGGAAGGATTGCCATCAGCTTTCTTTCTTAAGCGAACCATGTAAAGATTTATATTGAAACACAAATGTTTTATAACTGCAAAAAAATTACAGCAGTCATCCCAAACTGCAGTGCGGATTTGTAGTTTTTATTTAAACTAAAAAAAAATAACAACCCCTGTCGCCAATCATCACAAAAAGAAGAAAAATGAGAATGCAAAACGAAGCTTAAAAAAAATACACACGGTTCCAATCAAAGCGGTAATGGGTGTATAGTGTAACAGTAAAGCGCCATTATACACAGTGGAGGGAAAATAAACATAAACAACTTTCATGCCCGGTTCCGTCGGTGCGGGTGGATGCATAATAATATTAATGAGTGCAACAAGTAAGTGCAACAAGAGCAGAACAGCAAAAAAAAACCCAATTCACCAATCATGAGGGTTGGCGAAGGTCTTTTGTGCACTTTTTTCTGCTTGTTTCAATCGGCCAAAGGGAAGGAGAGACAGATCCGGTTTAGGAGGTAAGCTGACTGACTGACGGAAACATTACAACAAAGAGACACGGATCGGTCACGAACGATGTGCGTTCCGTGAAGATATTGGAATCTGTGTCAACGATGACCGGGCGCATACACTACACCAGCATGATGCGAAATTCACTTTTATTATTTTTATATTTGGTAACCCACGGCACACACACACACCACCGTCTGCAACACGTACGTCTCTCAAGTGTCCAGCACGAAAGGAAAAGACCTTTCTTTGTCCCCGTATGCGCCATTGTGTCGGACAACCTACATATGGGTGTTGGGGTTTTTTTGTGCGTGAACCGTTGCATTACCCTTTTTGGATGATTAACGTTTCTTGAAGGATCTTTTTTTTGCTTTTACGGAGTGTTAAGGACGGTGTCAAAACAATAATTTACTGAATGTCTAAATTTAAATATATTAACGGAGAAAATAAAAAAGAAATTTTCTGCCTGTAAAATCATGTTACAGAAATTCTTCATACAAAATGTTGTCCCCAAAAGGTCATTGAAATTAGGCCGTGGCCGGATAAGCGAACAAAACGGATTAACATCAGTACAATTAATCCTGTAACATTAATCTTCAATAATTATGGTTTAAATTCTTCTTTTATCTTTCATAAATAAAATCTTTACTGTTAGCCATCTTCAATTTTGTGGATTATATGTCAAATCGCCATAAGAACTGTCATTTCGAAGCAGCACGGATAAACCGGTAACACAGTTTAGCAAAGGGCCCGGAGAAACGGTGTTTCACTGTTATTACAATAAAATACATAGTTTTTGGGAGGGTGAATCAAGCCACTTTCTCAACTACTCAACTTAATTTTTGTCACATCACAACGCGTCCTAAAGAGATGCTGCTTAACACCAATCTAGGACACGATGGTCACGCGCTGCGTCATCCATCTCGAATCAAATGACGTCGAGAAATGGACGCCGAAACGTTGTGTGGCTTCCTTCCTTTTGCTCTTATCCTCCTTACGCGGCGAGAAACAGTTCATGCGATAATTGAACAGTAATGAGATGTGCGAAACACATCATCCTAACCTTCGCACGCCCAATAAGGACTCGAAAGGCACTGTTACTACTTAACGCACGGATACCCTGGTTGGATTATTCGTGCGGAAGCGAAAACTGCCTGGGTAGATACGCAGATGGAAGGCCAACTCTGGGGCAGCGCGCATAATGTGCGCCCGTCACTCGTCACCATTTATGGTGAAAATTCCTCCCCAAACAGCTCGGCATGGCGGCAGCATTCAATCTTTCTCTCTCTCTTTGAATGGCGCCCCCAAAACCCCATCTCCACTTGCCCAAACCGTTCGCTGTCGTTCGTCCACCGCTGTGTTTGTGTCGCAAATCGAGGTCAGGCCTCGCAAGTAAAGGCCAAAACCGGCAAACCGGCGCTTTATCCAGGTCACATGGGCACTATACATATAGCCAAAAATACACCATACCTTACCCCCCGCCGAACACCGAGCTACCGGGAGCCAGATGGTGGCAGGGAGACACAACCCCGCTTTATGCAATGGGTTTATGATGATGGTATACAAGTAAGTACGACCGAGGACAGACCACCCTATTCCCTACCACCCCAAAAAACCAAAAAAAAAAACAATGCGCTTAAACAAAATAGCATCATCATTGGAAAGGTGAATCCGTCAAAAGGCGTCTGCCCCGGCGTTGCACAGGGTAAAGCGTCAGAAAACGAAAGTGGTCCCACCGCCTTCGGTGCGCGTCTGGGAAAGTGCCGAGGTCTAGAGGAATATTAATGATTCACCTCCACGAACTTCATTTGCTTAGGCTCCGGTCCGTTTGCTCCACACCCCAAAAATGGTTTTGGGCCGCGACAATGGGTACACCCCGATTAAACGAAAGGAAAAGTGGTGTCAGGGCGGTTTTTATCGCTTCATTGTCATTTGTTGGTGCGTTTTGACAATGTTCAAACACGGCGCGATACTGTGCGGCTCGCCGAATATCCGTGTGAGTTTTGGAATATCATTTGTGTTTAAATGCACTTTTAATTCGCGACGAAAGTTAACTTTTAGTGGACGAATTCCCATTCATTTCTATATTGTTTACTTAGCTTTTGCGATTGTTTTTCGCTGGAGAAAGACATAAAGCTTAATGTTCTTCTTCGCCAAAAGTTAGCGCTTTTGCTAAAGGCAAATGTCACTCATTTCCCAACCAAATTCGCAATTCGAACTCGTCTACTAAGTTTACCGGTCGGTTCTCACACCCTGCTTTTTTCAATCAATGGCTCCACAAGCTGCCGAAAGGGTTACAAAGTAGTTCAAGGGCACACTGTGGGCAGTGATTTTGTGGTTTCCACTTAATTAACTGTGATTGAATACTTTGAAATTAGTAGTTACCATTTAACCATTAGCCCCTAATGCCACATTCAAGATGGCTTCCGTTTTTTTGGGGAGTAAAGCGGTGATGATAAGACAAATGTACGAACATCCTGTTGCACACCTCTCACCATTACTACATAAGCTGCCTGAAGGCGAGAATTGGCGACTGTCAGGAAAGTGAAAATAAAAGTTGCAACAATGAAAAAAAAAATGCAGGAGGGATTGAAACGATTAGATACACACGTGAGCGACGCGTCTCAGCTGGCTTGCCAATTCCACTGTTGGGACTTTTTTTGTTGTTGCTCTTCTTCTGTCTCTGTTACTATTTTCATACCACCACCGTCCCGTCCGCTTGGTATCGCTTCGAAAACTAATCTCACTTTCCCACTTTCGGTCCACCGACACCTTTCACTTTTCACTCGCCACGATGGCCCCGATTTTTCTTCTACTGCTTGGTGATCGTGATCGTGAAACTTATGCTCCCAGTGTGGTGTAAGGATGGTAATGGGTGGTGGGTCTACGTCACCACCATTTTTGCTAATGTTACGAACGGATCGGGGTAGGGAGTGATCGCCGTGATGGTGTCGTGGTATGGGTAAAGTAGGTCAAGCCCGGGTGATTTAGAAAACATCGAGTGCGCGCAGCAGCGCAACATGCCAGTGAGATAGATAGAGGAGACGCACGCACACAGCTACACATACGATGTGTTTCTAATATGTGATCACACACATACACATAGGCCCCTAAGCAAATGGTGTCCCCCGCGAGCAATGGCGGATAGAAAAAAAAGCTACAGTGCAATCTCTTGCTCATTCATGATTCATGTTGGGGAGACTGTTTCCAAGAGCGACGATCTACAACGTGGGGTGTTACGAAAGGTGTCACAGTTGCCAGCTAAGCTTAGGCCAAACGATGTGGTTAACACCATACAGCTCTGCGAGTCACCTACCCTCGCGTGATCATCACACATTCAGGGTTAGGATGCAAACGGAACGGAGACAGAGAGCGAGAGAGCTAGATAGCGAGAGGTCTCATTTATCTGATCTAGATCTATTTTTTGCTACAGTTTCTACTCCTATGCTGAGACAAGATCTCTAGGCCACAGCCCAGTGTGCGTCTCGTGCAGCATCGTATCAATCTTCTAATTATCTTTCATCTTGCACCGGGGGCTCACACTGAGTGGCCATAAACGCTATCCACCGTAAGAGCTGTTAGGGAGGCCGCGCCGCCTATGCTCGAAGGTAGAGACGATAATTGGACGATCGATATCCACGCATATACACTCGTCTATTGTTTACCTTCAAAATTTCTCACGTGCTTCAGCAACAATTTTCGGAGCCACTCCAAAGAAAGCTCAATCAAACATAAATGTCACGCACAGAGGCGGCACACACACAAACACGCTCGAGGAAGGCGAAAGTTTAGACGTGCCGAAAGAAGTGGCTCCCAAAAGTGTGAGCGCGCCAAATGAAAGTGAAGAGATGCTAGGTTTTGCTGGAGAAAGCTAGCCCCACCAACGAAAGGGAAACACAGGAAAGGTGTAGAAGAAATAAAATCAAAACGCGAAAGTGAGAATGGGGTAGTGTGTGCGCCGCCTCCGGGAAGATAGCCAAGTTGCGTCCGAAACCCTTTCGTGCAAAAAGCACCCTGAGGGTATTGTGGATTTGCAGGGCACACACCCGTCAAACGCAAGAGGCACCCGGGTCTCTCTGTCAACCGGTTCCACACCCCGCAACATCTACTCCTGTTTAAGAAGCCTACGACCTATCGCCAAATGTGGAACTGGCCGGACGTAAGGCAAGATACCCTCAGGTCCTGAAATGCCCAAACCGAGTATTGCAGCTCTTGCGACCGCATTCTGAAACCGGTCGAGCAACACAGGGGAGGAAAAGTCGCAAATGGGGTAAAAACCCTTTACCCGTCTTCTGATGTGCCTTTCCGAGTGGCTCACCAAAAACCATTGGCAAGGGGATCGACGCCCGGCCGAACGGTTTGGCTCTTTACCGATGTTTACTTTGTGCCGCAAAAACTCACGGTGCTTTTCACTGTTTCTCTTTATGTCTTATTCCCGGAACCTGAATAAATGGGCCTCACGCACTTTCGCTGACAAGTACGCTGCTGTTTGGTGAATAAAAATGGAAAGTAAACTTAAATCAGTGCAAGACTGGTGGTGATGGGATCACTAGAAAAAAAAGAAATTGGCGAAAAGCTCAACGTCTTCCCTCGTCTTCGTCTCAGAAGCCGTTTAGTATCAATGTCACAACCAACGTACGTACGGCGGTGTATATTTCCTTCATAGAGAAAATGCTCTACAATTGCAGCACTCAGAAATCGCTTCAGGGCAACTGTTGTCGACAGTTTGTTGGTTCTGGCTCGTATCCCAAGTACATCAATAGCTATCGAACATATGTTATCTTTAATCGGGTGTAAAATTTCTACCTTTAAGTTCCAAAGCTCTTTGAAATTTCATTGAATGTCCTATTCGCCTTGAAGCCTCAAAAAACATCCAGCAGTGGATGCTAAAAGTTTCTAGAAAAGTCACTGAGCTATAACAATAATTGATCAGTGAGATTTTGGATGTACCTTCCGGGATATGGATACTACCCAAATGTCGGACGACCGAACTTCACCTTCCAATTAATGGTCTATGGCAAAGTGTATCAAGTTTCATGCCCACTTGTACGTATCTTTCGGAGGCTCTCGGAAACCATAAGACCACCCTTGGTGACATATCTATTATGCTATGCCTTAAAAGTCTTCACAGCAACAACTTGTCCAAACATATTTTGTTCGTAGCATCTATTTGGCTCCATTCTTTGATAATGGTTACCGCCGCGCACTTTATCCTTCGCGCAGTATCAAGTTCTCAGCTCTGTTTGCTTTAAACTGGCACAATACATAGCCGATGACCTTGTCTAGGAACATTTTTCTGTGAATTTTTTAGGAACCTTTTTTTAGTGAAGTAGAAAAAAACTTCTACTCAAAAGCAACCCGATAGTTAATGTCCAAAACGGAGATCTTCGTGCTCTACTTTGATCTTTGCCATGACCTTATATTCCATCATAGCTGCTCGAAAATGATGAGCTGATGTCGTATTGACCGACCATATGGTTTGCTTCCTCGCAACAACAACAACAAAAAACCCTTATGGAAAGACCTGATCTGAAAGATGCAAAGCACACCACGACCTAACTTCTCAAAGAAAGTGAAATCCAAAACCGGTACCGCAAAACTTGTGGTTCAATGTCGAACACGGTAATTGGGTCACCACCCTATCGCCGTGTT
The DNA here is from genome assembly GCF_943734845.2 of Anopheles funestus. Lineage (NCBI taxonomy): Eukaryota > Metazoa > Arthropoda > Insecta > Diptera > Culicidae > Anopheles > Anopheles funestus. The sequence continues at coordinate 69,061,045 of NC_064599.1, read as the reverse complement.
AGAGCCACCGAGACTCTCGACGGTGGTTTCACTATCTTCGTTCGCGCGTGCAGAAAGAAATCGCGAACATCCCATTCAGACCCTTTCCCGCTGGGTGGTGGATTTGTTGAAAGGGATAAAAAGCACGCCTTAAGTGATCGTCCGCATTTGTGATGGATAGATTTCGCCTAGCGTGGTAACTTGAGACGAAATTGTCAACCGCGCGTTCTCCGCTCCCGGTGGTAATGGCGCAGAACAAACAGACGTCACTTAGACGAGTTGCTTCCATTGTGGAGCGAGACGAGAAAAGATTGCAGATAAGTGTCGTCAAATGACAACAAGTTGGGTTTTTTTTCAATTTGCTATTTGCTTACATCTAGAATTCTTCTTTAAATGAATTCTTGAAAGGAGTACTTAAGCTTTTTTAGGTCTGCGCTGTCTCAGAATTAATTCTTGGATGTGGCATGAAGTTCGACGCTTACCTGTAACGATACAAAGAAAAAATAGTTTCATTAGTCATTTATTTTTTTTAAATGCTTCAATAAATCTTAGTAGCAGAAATCGAAGGGTAATAGTCCAGAATTCCACATAGAGTGCTTTAATACGTTAATGCCCAAAAGTGTTTCTGTAAAGCACAGCTGTAATTCTTCACACTCCGATGCTGTCAATTGCACGCACTGCAGGGAAAATCCAACCATCATCGTGGTTGTCACCTTCGCCCACAGCCGTCACTACGGGGAGAGAGAGTCACATTCAAGCCGGACAATCGTATCAGAGAAGGGGCTAGAGAACTAGACATCTTGACACCTAACGCATTCGACCTGAATATGCACGGGTAGGACGAGAAGGACGACACCTTTGAAGCGTCTTCGAATGCCTACGCAAAAACGCACACGGGTGGTTTTATTTTTGGGGTTAGTAATTGATTTTGAGGCCAACGATCAGTTCGAGTAGCACTGTGTGTACAATTTCAATACGTATTGGAGTCTGCCTGTGGTATATATTCGCCAGTATAAGAATTCGTTGTACGTGTTATATACGAACGGTTCTTAGGCATATGGTAAACAAGGAGAGGGAGATGGACACGTTGATGGACATGTGACAAAGTTGGTCGGCAAAACAGACAATCCTAGATGACCTGAAATAGCGCGCGGTTGCATGGGACACACGCACCAAAGTGTCGCATCTCTTCATTAACTACGGGGTGACAACATTCGTATGGTACACGTTCGTTTCCTTCTTTACATACGGACGTACAATTTCAATCATCACGCACAATTTTTTTCCTAAGGCTTGGAAAACAGATGATTTTTATATCTGAGTGACATTAGTTTTTTTTGTTGGTCTTTTTGGTACGGAATAAACATAAGCATTAATTAACTTGAGCAAATAAGATTTTCGTTTAATGTTAGATCTAAAATAGACAAATCGACGTCAGACGAAGAACCAGTGAGCTCAATGCCAAGGTTATCTAATTTACTGTCCACTCTGACGTTGACAAGGAACAACATCGAAAACATCTGTTTCCTCCACGAATCCGACACAAAAAAATACCGTGATGAGAAGTTACTTCTTGCCACCAAAAAAAAGTACTACCAATCGAACAAAAAATAAAAATCTTCCACATCCGTCCCATATGTGTGTTGTGGCCGAAATCGATCTCAACCATCTTCAACTTCCCTTCGGGCGATTACGCAACCTTCCCATGCAACGGGGACGTCGCTAATGGAGCAGGCTAATCCGACACATATTCTTTTCGGGACAATGTGAACATCGAGATTTTGCAGGTTGTCCTCGGGTTAAGGAAGAAACCAAATCAAACGTACGAAAAGCAACCGATTAGAGGTGCGCACTCGTGAGTGTGTCATTCATTTGTTGGATGATTAATGACTTCTCCCACAAGTACCTGGTGATGTGCTACGCCAGGGTGAGAAAAATTCACTCCCACCGTAACGATCGGAGTTGTGTTGTTGCACATTATAATGGCCGAATGGTCGTTTGCCATAAATTTTCTTTTCCGGCGTAGGCTAGCGGGTTTTTGGTGTCTTTGGTTACCGATTGCTTTGAGCCCACTGTTAGATTCCTTCCAAAATGGTCGTTTCGTGTGAATATTTTTTTCTCTCTCTCTGTCACAAGAACTACTACAAATTATCCTCCACGAAAACCCACATATCGAGTGCGTGTGGACGATGGTCACCATTCACTAGTTCACTTCCGATAGCCATAACATCACACTCACACACAGATCGCATGACGTAAGAGATGCCGATATATCGCACTTCATACATTTGTTTCGAAGGAAATCAAGAATCAAACAATAGCAGTGGCCGTGAAAAACACTTAGCAAAAGAGCAATGACAAAGAAAAAATATATCGACTTTCTGGGGAGATTAATTTTCTTCCCTGCACAGCAAGGGAAGGAAGTCAATAAAGCAGAATAACTTCATTCCCAACGTCGAACCCATCCATCAATCTGGTTGATCCCTAGGCCTTGTGTGTTTTTGGATATATTCGTTTGAGGTGTAGTTTAATCGGCATGTTTTTGTTGACGAAACAAGGCAACTTTACCAAATTACATTCGCACGAAGACGTCTCAAGAAGTGCTAAGGTGCGTAAACAGAGGTAACAACTGTTGAGATGATGAAATCTAACCTCAAATAATCTCACACTTCGTACTATTGAAAGTGCTTCAGTCGACTTCCTACATTCTACCGGAGCTTACTTTTTATCGTCTAGTTGATAAATTTGCCACCTCTATTCGCATGTAGTGTGTGCCAGTGCTCCGGGTGTTGAGCTTGACATCTTCCGCAAGAAACTAGTTGTCACCTAACACCACACCGTTCGTCATCAGCTTCATTCTGAGCTGGTGTCTATTGACTTCCTCCCTGTTGTCAATTTCTGCCAGAGTAAGCGCATTAGTAAGCGACATACAACCGTACACAGCTCGGTATTTTTGGTTTAATGAACTCTCCAATGCACGCTAGACTTCTAACCACATAGCCGACTGAATCTCCTGGTGAGGAGATGGTGAGATGTCGATCACTTCGATCCTGTCCAATGTGGAGCACACGTCCTTGCACATTGCAGCTCGGTGCACCACCATAACCGCAAAACGGTTTCGTCTCGCTCCGAAAGATGTCTCGAATATGCAGATGAGGGTTATATTTCTGTTCCGTCGGAACAGAGGATGATGAAAAGATGGAAAACTGGTCTCCAAACCACGGTTCCCATTGACAGTTGACACGTTGCGATGCGGAACAGATCCGCGTACGTTCTCCTGTGTCAGTTACATACAGACAGAATCTTATTTTGCTAATTCTATTGAATATCTCACAAGAATTCTAGATAAATTGGCTTTAGAATATTTTAATTAACTATAAGAGATATTAAGTTTGTAGATTGCTGATCGTACTCTCACTCTCTTTCTCGTTTCCAATTACTAATGCACCGCAGAAAGATTGAGGAGCTTCGTTGAGGAGGTTCGATCCAACGTGAGATTTCGAATTTCCGTCAACCGTTCCATACCGCATCCGGCGGTTAGTAAACAGCACAAAAATAGAAACCCCCCTCAGATTCCATCTCCTTCCAACGCCATGTCCCAACGTGCGCGCGCGCGCTCATCTCTTTCGCTTCTTAGATTGCGCGGATGTTGCGAGAGTGCACGGTTTTCTAGAACGAATCCGAAACGAACCACCCCAAAAAGCTGATTTCTTCATGCCATCAACACAGACACGCGGACGTGATGTGTGTTTTCGGCTGCGCCATCTTCCGCCATGGAGGTAGTATAGAGCGCGGCTTGGTGTGTTGCAGTAGCCACCAGGCCGCGTGTGTGTTAACGTTGCATTGCACCAGGCCCGCCGTTATGCGTTTGTTGGCCGATTTATGTTCCCGCTGCGCCAGGGCGCCAAGTTCCTGACCATATACACCAGTAGGTGATGATGATCGTGATGATGGTTTTGCGGCGGGTAGCCACTCTTTGTGTATATGTGGAGCGCATTATATGATGGTTCACACGTTGAAGCATACATTTCTTTTCCGTGTAACTGCTTCCTTTTTTTTCTCTCTTCATTTCTTACATCTGTTCCATCTTCTCCTCTAACTGACAACTCGTTTTGAAAATTACGCATGCGTAACTCCCCGTGTGCCGTACAGATCCCCACGTTGTAACCGCACACGTCGGTGGTGATTCTATAACATTTCAAACACTTTCGGCTGTGTGTGTGTCTGTGTTACTTTTAAAAAAAGGGCTTGACCTATTTTTAACGCGGGATATTAAATCAATCAAACCGAGAAGCGCATTCGATTATTCGATCTTTAGGGTTAAGTTATGCGCGCTATGTCCGCTAGATGTGTCGAAATTCCATTCTCGTTGCCCTAATTCTGTAACAAACTCGATAGAATTCCGAATATCGATCAAATACGTTGGTTAACTTGATCTTTAGGTTTACAGCTGAGATGCAGCTAAGATACAGCTGAAATAGTGTATCTTGTTTAGTTGGTTAACTTAATCTTATTGCTTTACAGCTGAGATGCAGCTAAGATACAGCTCAAATGGTGTAAGACAGGGATGAGCAACCTTTTTGAGCTTCGGGCCACATTCAAAATGAAATGAAGGTGGCGGGCCGCACGATGGATTGATAGTGAATTCTTGCAATATGTATATAAATGTATAATTATATAAATAATTAACGTTCATATATGTGCAATATAAAGTTTTTTTTTCGATAAATGCATAGACATTTTGCTCAACTTTTTCTCAATATTATAAATTTAAAATTTAATAGGAATGTAAATTTAATGATACTGTGATTCAACGTTAGCTGGAAACAAATGCATGTAAAGAAAGTTTACAATACTACTAGTACTACAATATCTACATGAAAATATTTTGGAAAATGTTGCCGTTAAAATAAACATGAAACAAATCAGCTTGGTTTTCTTTTCTCAAACAATAACAATTGGTTCTTACGATTTGGCAATCAATGTTCCTGCAACATTTCAATAGATTCGGGTCCAATCCATTAATTTCTGTTAATACTAGAAACAACTTACGTAAGTTGGAAATTATTAATTACGAGTTTTATTTCATTTCATGATATCAATTCAGTTTTTGGCACAGTTGCTACAATAATTTTGGTCTTAAGACTAAGAGACTAAGACACACGTTTTATCAAAAATACTTAAGTTTCCAACAATTTCCAAAATTGTCTACGCATGCAAAGCGCGCATGAGTATGTTTGGATCAACATATGGTTGTGAACAACTGTTTTCAATCATGAACCTTATCAAAAATTAAAGAGGCACAAATTTAGACAATATTATTGAACTCGTAATGAAACGTAATTGAAAACGTAATGTTACGTTCATAGTTCAAATTTCATGTAACATTACATCTAATGAGATACTTGAGATTGATGAGTTTCAATAATATTGTCTAAATTTGGAGTGATTGATGAAACTGCAACTCGTATGCAATTTTTCAATCTTGCATCTCCAAGTCTTGTGCGTCTTTCATTTTTGATAAGGTTCATGATTGAAAACAGTTGTTCACAACCATATGTTGATCCAAACATACTCATAACGCGCTTAGCATGCGTAGACAATTTTGGAAATTGTTGGAAACTTAAGTATTTTTGATAAAACGTATGTAACTCATTTTCCAAGAACTTATTTCTAAGATCACTGTTATTTTGTAATTCAATAATTTCAATTTGTAACTCTTCATCTATCTTTTCAGCATCCACATGAAAAGGTGAAGCAAAAATATCTAAATCCAATAATTTTTTATCATTCCTGAAGATCGCAAATCGTTTTTCGAATTCTTCTATTAAATTATCTATTATTTTTACAAATCTTAGCAAATCTTTAGGAGATTCTCTTTTTAAATAAGGAAAATGCGCTAAATTTGTACTCGCAAGTTGTTTGCGGAAAAGCCTCAGTTTTGCTTCGAAAGCTTTAATTTTGTCACGCATTTCATTTATAAACTGTAATTTTCCTTGTAGTTCAATATTCAAGATGTTCATATGGCCTGTTAAATCTATTAAAAATGCAAAGTCTTCCAACCATATTGAATCTTGTATCTGTGGAAAAGGATAGCTTTTAATCTCCAAAAATGAAATTATTTCTTTTTTCAAATCATACACTCGTTTCAGCATATCACCTTTGCTTAGCCAACGAACTTCTGAATAATAAATTACATCACCATATTCACATTCATTTTCACTAAGAAATTCCTTAAACTGCCGGTGATTTAATGCTCGAGCTCGCAAAAAATTAATCAGTTGAATGACAGGTTTTAAAACATGATCCAAATTAAGTACTTTTGAACATAAGTTATGCTGATGGATAATGCAATGAATGATAGATATTTCTCCTCCTGTCAACTGTTGAACATCTTTCAGTAATAAACCTGCGACACCCACATTTAAACTGGTCATGGCTCTTGCACCATCAGTACATATTCCCACAATTTTTTCCAAGGATATATTGAAGCTATCAAACACCGATCTTAATTCTTTATATATATCTTCTCCTCGTGTTGTGCCTTTCATTGGAACTAACTCTAGCAAATCCTCAGTTATGTTGTAATTGCTATCTATGCCCCTTATAAGCACTGCCAATTGTGAAATGTCTCCTACATCACAGCTTTCGTCCAGAGCTACAGAACACCATTCAAATTGTTCTATGCGTAATTTGAGTGTTTGAACTATATTACTCGCTAATTCATCTGTTCTTCTGGCTATGGTAAATCGAGACAAGCTTATACTTGAAATTATGTCTTTTTTTTCTGGAAATGCAATATCTGAGACAGTAGCTAGACATTCTTTAACCATTTCGCCATCCGTAAAGGGTTTCATTTTCTTTGCCAATATCAAACTTACAGCGTAGCTTGCTTTCACTGCTATATTTGCCGAGAATGTTTGAGCCGTAAATATACTCTGCTGTTTTTTCAGTTTTTTTTCCAACGTCTTGAAATGATCAGCTCTTTCTTGACCGCTCATTTTTACATGATCCAAGTGTTTTGTTTGATAATGACGTTTTATGTTGTATTCTTTCAAAGCAGCTACTGTTTCTAAGCATAGAACACATATAACTTTGTTCTTCACCTGCGTAACGAAATAATCAAGCTTCCAATTTTCATTGAAAACTCGATTTTCCGGAACTAGCCTGCGTTTTTTCAATGCTTTTGTTTCCATGATAAAGGTTTAGGTGGGGAATATTAAGCCGAATGATGATCGCACTGTAGTATTGGCTGTAAAAATGATAAAGCTTTGTTAATATGGAAAAAAGTGTATAATCGAATAAAAAATACATGCACAAAAAATTACCTGATGTATAATTGAATAGCGGAATATTGAACACGTTTACTGCAATTCTTAATTTTAACACTTGGCTTTGGCGCATCAGCACAACGTTTTTAAGCTGAGAATATATGATGCATACTTGTATGCGCGGACAACTGACAGCTCCAAAGTTCTTTTGTTTCCCGGGTAGCAATATCAACATACCTTCTCGTTCTGTCTTATGAACAATCAAACCTGCCAAAGCGAGAAAGCACGTTGGTTTGGCTGGTCGGGTTGCAGCTGATTGGTCGGCTATCGCCAGAGTTTATACCATTATGAGTTGGGGAGTTGAATAATAGCGATGAGAGGGTAACTCTTGGTTTTTAGTTTTAGCCGTTATGCATCCGAAAATATTTTTTTTTGCTTTAGCAAGGCGGTATTCAAGAGGATATAGCGATTAGAAAAATTTGTCTAGATGTAAACTGTTGACTTGTAATAATATACATACCACATAGTCCTGTACTTATCGACTATTACGTACTGCGGGATCTTGCTGAGTATACAGCATATGCATATTAATTTCTGTTTTTAGCTACGTAAGAATGTTTAAATCACGATTTATGATTATTTTTACTAATAATTAATAATATAATTATTGAAAAATTTTAACAAATCGATACCATCATCGAATCTATGAAAACCATTATAAACACATAGCTACAGCTACAAGACCGAAACCTCGCCAAGAACAAAAGGAAGTCCAAGAAAAACGGTGCCTGTCAGTTGTCCGCGCATACAAGTATGCATCATGTATTGCCAGCTTTATTAGTGATGGCGATCCTAGTAGGGATGGGTACGCATACATTCGCAGATGCAATGCCACCCGGAATCCTTTCCGAGATTTAAATTAACCGTTCTGTCTACGACAAAAAAAAATGCACAGTGTTCTCTTAAAAATTTTCTCTTTTGCACAACTTTGTGAATAACATATTTTTCCAGACGTTCTAATGATATTGTTTCTTACATACAAATTAAAAAAATTGATGCATACCTTAAAAGCCTAAATAGGTTCGCGGGCCGCATAAAACCCTCTCGCGGGCCGCATGCGGCCCGCGGGCCGCAGGTTGCTCATGCCTGGTGTAAGACGTTCTTGTATCTAGAGTTATTATATTTTTTCACCTTATAAATTTCTATTTCATTTTTAAAAATAAATAAACATCACAGTAACAAAGCATCCCTTCCAACACGTGATCATCTTTCGAAGTCTCGCTTATTTTTTACAATCTTTGCGCTGATCAATTCTTAGCGGCGACATTGTGATAGATAAAACAAAACGAGGTCGTCTGATCTACTCTTCTTCCAACCTCTATCGCAGTGTACCACAGAGCAGAGTGTTCCCGGAAGGTTTCCCATATTACAACCTGTAATGGTTATCAAACAGCAAACGAAACTGGGAACAGCGAAAAAAAAGAACAACAATTTCTGCTACTTCAGATGACAGCAGCGCAAAAATGAGGTGACCTAGTCTTGAGAATCCTGACGCACCACAACGGGGTGTATTTGCACACAACAACAAACCGAGTGCCGTGCATTGTTTGGAGCGGGGTACTCGCAGAGCGAAACGATTGCTAGCCGGTGCGCGGGGGGGTATGTCCCTGTTCGAAAAGGGCAAAAACCAATCAGCCCCGAAAGCTGCGCGATAAGACAATGGTTGCGCTACATTCTATCGCTTTTTCTTTCGTCGACGATTTGGGACAGGGTGGTGGGTTGGAACCTTACCGGTGTACAGTGTTTTTTTTCTTCTTGGTGCCTTTACAAACATCCTCTCACACTCTCTCTCGCTAGTATGACCTTACAGTAGAACGGCCCAGATGAAAAATGGGGTGTTAAACACCCACCTCCCCCAACCCCCCCTTACGCACACACGATAGCTTAAAAATAAACCAACACCACTCAATGAAGTCTAGTGTCACTATTTGTGTGTGTGTGTTAAACTCACCCCGAAATAAAAAAACACAACAAACCCCGGCATTGAACAGTGGTGCAAAAACAACAACAAAAATCGACATTCGACGACGATGATGATAATCGCACACTAGGCCACCCTGTCTCACTCCACGAGGTGGACAGGAAAGGTCCGAGGGGGGTGAGATATGTAGATGGGTGATGGGCGGTGTGGCAAAATTGTTTCAAGGCCAAACACGGGGACCCGAGTCCCGCGACTCGTGTCTCGCATTCTATCAGGGCGCACCCCAAAACGCACCACAACCTCCCTCCTTGCAACTCCCAGTCTTCCCTCGATGCTTCACTCTCCATGCACCCACCCATCACGGGTTTCTTCTGGCACACCAACCCACCCCCACCCGCCCGCGTGTCGTGCCGTCGTCCCGGAGACCTCACGGAATTCATCGCGGCAAATGTTTATCATCGTAAAAATGCTGTTTTATTTCGTTCCTTTCTGCACACCTCCTTCGGTCTCTTCTCCCACAAGATGCATACGCGCGGGTTGGCAATTTCAGATAGTGAGTAACAAAAACATACGCAAAAAACACAACCTCGACATTAGTAGTAGTAGTAGCAGGTCCTCTTTCTATACGCTGTTTTGTGCGAATTATGATCACCCACCCTCCCCAGGGCGACGAGTGCCGAACTTGACCCCAAAAAAAATGTAGCCGTATCGGTTCTTCAAACCGGGTGTCCACACACACCCGACGTTCGTTTCGCCGCCATTTCGGGAAGGGGGAGGGGGAACAAGGATTAAAAAGTAACAATAAAAACATGGCACACCCGTTGCATCACTGCAGTTCCGCCACAGTTTTGTTCCCTTTTTCACGACGCACCAACAAGACCATGTGCCACCGGGATGTGTTTGTGTTGGTTAGTATGGTATTTTTAACAATTTTTAACCAAACTTCTCCCCACCCTCTATTTAACAAGGGGAAGAGATGATATTTTGTTGCACCGTGTTTATCGCACACCACGGGTCGATGCATTAGAAAAGACGCCAAACGGGCAGTGTGCATTTTGTTTTTGTGTAAGCGTTTAGTAGTGCTTTGCTGATAGGGTGGGTCCGGTTAAGGGAAGGGATTAATTGTGACGTTAGGGTGTGCTACGGTGTGGATAGATAAAACAACAAACACACACACACACACGCGCGCGGCAGCATTTTGGTGGTGAGCAAAGTTCGACGAACTTTCTGGCCAGTGTGGCTAGAGCGGGGGTGGGAAGAGGAAGGATAGGGATGCGATTTTTGCATCCCTCCGGGTTTTTGAGAGATGTAATGGTGGTGTGGAATTTGTAAGACGTGTGGGACTTTCGGTTTTTAAAAATGCGCAGTTTAGCCAACGAGAGAACAGGATTCGGAAGAAAGCAATGCAAATGTGTTTGCATTCTGATGCGATTGGTAGAAACGAGTAGTGTGGCTAGCAGTTTTAGTGATACTAGAAACATGATGTAATAATTAAATTTACACTAATGTTGAAGCTTTAGAAAAATCTTTAAATTCAATTAGACTCATGAATCTTAGTAAAATTCACTCATGAACAGTGTTTTAGTACAGCCGATTATCCGGGCATTGCCGGTTAATCGATTTCCACGGATAAACGAATCTAAACTATCGGTACAAGGTTTTTTCTACCTGATTTTTAAACATTGAACTCTGCAGGGAAGTTTTTATTTGAAGGAAAATTAAAACAAGTTTATTTTTATTTCTTTTTCGTTAAACGGTTGTGCACCTTTTCTTAAAATATGTACTCAAAAACTAGTGTGCCCGTCTTTGAATCAAACCCCGGATAATCCATGTGCTACTGTAATTATATCCTTTTTCCCAGAAATTACATTGGCAAACTGATTTTTAAGTTCATTTTGAGTTCATTTTCTCTTCTAGATAAGTGGTAACGAGTTTAAAATACCAAATTCGTTTCTTATTCAAATTTAAATCACTGTATAAACAGTTACTACAAACAACGAAACAGTACTGTTAAAGGTCAAGAAACTATAAAACGGTTCCTCTCAGGCGAAAAAAAACAGCATCCTGCACCAACGTGGTAAAGCATGGGCATTGAACTTTATCACCATCTTTACCCGTGCCAAGATGACCAAATATACCTGGTCTGTTAGTTGCTCGTGTGTGTATTAGTTTTTTTTTTACTTTAACGATGCGTCACACACCAACCCAGCATTCGGTCCCCACCGCGCGAGAGAGAAGATTTAAAAAAACAAAAGACGAAAGAGAAAAAAAACTCGGTAGCAAATTTGGCCACCCGCCAAATGATGCAATCGTGTGCAATTTGCCGGTAAAGGCTGCGGAATTTTTAAACAAGTCAAACCCTCTGAGCGATTGGGTGGGGAAGCAAGAAGAGTCATACAGAGCTGTACCAAAAAAAAAATTAAGGGCAGGAGGACCTTCGCACGGTAAAACCTTGACACACAAAACCACCCGGGGCGGTGGTGACAAGGGGTGGGGTGGAGGGGGGAGGAGACACTAAACGATGCAATTTCCTTCTTGTCATTTGGGTTTGTTTTTCCGCGATGCTTTTTCTTCCGATGATGAGTGGTGTATGTCAATGAACATTTATGTTTTTATATCTTTTCCTGGCCACACCTGGGACGGGGGTGGGCGCTATGGATGGATGGACCGTCTGCGGCAGTTAGAAAGGAGAAGTTCCGCTCTATTTACGAACCATTTGCACGGTTGTGTGTTTGATTATTGTGCGGGTTTTTTTTTTGGTTTTTTTATTATTATTAGCATGTCTAAACCGTCTCCATCGGAAGGCAAACAGGTGTTGGGGGTTGGGTTGATAGGTGTATCCGCGTTTACAGTACCGCTTTATGTCGATGCCCTTGAAAAATGCGAATAAAAACAAACGACCCTCTCTCTCTCTCTTGGGGTGCCGATTATGGGCCCCCAGGAAAACAAATACATCGAACAGGAAATGGGAAGTGTGAACTAGAGACGCACACAGTAAAGGAAACAAAAGAAGAAAAAAAACACCACCTGATAACGGATTACACAGGCCACAGGCAAAAACAAAATTTATGAACCGAATGGAATGTGTTTGCGTGCCGCGAATTGTTAGCGCCATGGGGTTTAGATGGAAATAAAATGTGTTTAAAAAATATTGAAATTAAAGGTGCAATTTCTCAACAAAAAAAATCTCATTAGCAAAAAAGATCTTTTGGATGCATTTTCACTATTTTATCGCTCAGAGTTCTTACATTTGAGAGCAAACACCCAAATACTGTCCTCATTCCATTCGATCCTTCTTCCTTGACCTACAAAGGACACATGACAATATATCTCACCACCTGCGAGTCTTCCCATAACGGAGAGTGTTTATTTTATTGAAGAAAGCCAAAAAAACGCAGTACGCAACAAAACCGAACGCAAAGAAATGAGGGTAATCATTTAATCAAATTGGCTCAAAGCTAACCTCATTTCAGATGCGTTCTCCATCACACTATCGTGTGCCCATGGACGACAATGGGTAAAACAACAATAGGGCAACACACACACACAAACAGCGGGTGTTCCAGTTTAGTCCAAGCGACGAGGGAATAGGTGGAGTTGGGGGATTATGGGAAATGGCGCACACCAGGATACCCACCGTGGGGATGTAATGACGCTTTATCAAATTGATTGATAAGTTCGAAGAGAAACTAAAGGCGTTAGAAATTTAAACGTTTCCCCCCCGCTTGTTGAGGACAAGTTGAGGATTGGAATTATAACTCCTTCGTCCCCAAAAAAAATCCACGGGAAATTGGGTTATATATGAATAAGTAACGCACTTCGTGTTCATATGTGACTGATAACACATCGACTTCGAATAAAAGGCTTCGAAATTAAACATGCGCATAGCATTTGTTCGTCGATTGTTACTATACTTCCGGTCTGTTGTGGTAGTTTCTTCACGTACGTGAAGTATTAACTTCCATCAATAAAGTCGCCAGAAAGCAGAAGGAACGGCAACATTAGTGTTGACCTTAGGATGAGAGAACGCACTCAGAGAAAAAACAATTCCTGTAGCGGCACGTTATCGGCTGAGGTTAACTTAGACGTCCTTCCTAACCACAAACTAGGGGGAAAAATCGAAGGCAACTAATGAACCTTGCTGAGTTCCTACTCACCCTTCTTTAATCAACGCAACAACAAACCCATCACTCAATCGAATCTTGAATCTTTTCTTGGAAATATCTCCCCAAGAATGAGAAGTGGGGTTAGGATTTTTGGACACGACAGTGAGATAAGTGAGGTTAGTGAATTTCTTAGTACTCTTCACAGCGAACCCTAACCTCGATTTGCGTTTGTTCATGTATATGACGCGTAGTATTTAATTAGTCCATAAATTTTGCATCTCCGTGACAAAACTCTACGCTCAATCTCGTATTATTCAATACTCGGCAAATACATCGGGGAAGGGTTATTCACGGTAGAATTTGCAATGGACGCAGAAAAGAATATCTTTTCCCCCTTCGTTGGTGTGTCAGGGGGCAGCTTTTTACATCACACCAAGGCAAGAAGAAATCTTGCCTAGTGGGTGACCCTGAAAAATATGTCTGAATAAAAACATAGCGCCACCAACTTCGATAGCAGTATGTATGTACTGTGTGTGGGGTGTTTTTGTTTTTCGTTGTGTTGTTGTGTGATAATCAGTTGCGTGAGTGGTCGTGCAGCAACTTGGATGCAGTTGGGGGTGAGGGAAGGGGATTGAAAGTGAAAAAAAATCGTCATGTGGTAGTACACACACACACAAACAGTGTTCCACCCTATGTTCGGATGCGAATACTGACCCGTGTTGTGTTGGTTGCTGACCTAGAAAACCGCGTTGATAAACTCGCGCAAGTGTCGTTTCACACAAGCGCACATCGTCCCATAGACGGTCACGCATTGCGTGTCCCAGAGTGTGTATTACAGGCCCACCCGTTGTGGGGTTGTACAGATTAGAATATACTCATACACTCATCCCGAAACTAGAGAGTGTCTATCAAAACACATATCGCACCAAGGCACTGCTTCAAACTGGACCTGCTGTGGAGCTTGGTTTTTAATACATGCTTCTAACCCAACCATCCCGAAAACTTAACCACCACTCGGTCGCTATCTCTCTCTCTCTCTGCGCTACACGAGAAGATGTTCTTTCCGAAATTGAGGTCAAGAGCAGATTCGTCAAACAGGGGTCCGGAGAATGGCTACTGTAATGTTACGGTCGCCTTCACCATTGGTAACATAATTTCTGATCAATTTATAACCCACCTCCAACACTCGAATGGACTTTCGGGGACTGCTTGACGACCGCATCGCAATCAGAACCGATGCGAGATATATTTATGGAGACCACCTTCACCACTTCAGGGTATTTGTCGGAAGCACGTTGACACTAAGGCGGAGGTACCTGCCAACACAGCGCGGCATGCCTGGCGGCTGACTTGTTGAAATGTCACAGTACATAGTCCATCACAGCTTTGCAAGTGAGAGTATAATTTATTGTAGGCAATAAACGTTGACACTGCCAGTGATGTGATAGAGCGAACGAAATTCGATTGATTGCAACAAATAGCTTTAAGATGTGTGTTTTTTTACACTTGAGATATTCTCCTCAAAATTACTTTCAAAGCTTCGAATGTGTCTTCTAATATCCTCATAAACACATTAAAATATGGACTTCGAATTGCAGCATGACAGCCTTTCATCTTTGGACGAGAAATACCAACACCGTAGCAGCAGCTGTTGTTATCTGTAAGTTCCCGGTAAGCAAGGTTGCAAAAACACGGCCAATGCTTAATCATCCTACCAATGGATGGCTGTGGATGACGTGTTGCCTACATGTTTTTATGACGACAATGAGCCGTCGTAACAGCATTAAAGAAAAAAACAAACTTTTGTTCACTCACACACAACCCTTAGCGCGCAAGCCGAATCTAGGTCAATGAAAGTAAGAATCTTCGAGATGGCGCAAAAAATGGCGGTCAGGAATTCCCCAGACATTATGATCTTCAGTACCTGGGTAGACGACTGCGTTTGTGATGAATAGACGACACAGTCAAGGACGATGTTTCCATTTTAGCAACAGATCCGTTTAACCCCAAAATTTCCCATCCCCCTGAATGACGCAGGGTAAACGTTTCCCGAAGACACTTACCTGAGGAGATGGAGTTAACCGATTCACTGCGCGGTGTGTTCATGATCGTGTTCTGTATGATCGATGGCAGTGGTGGAATGATCGTTTGCGAGTGGTTCATTCCATTGATCAGATTGCCGACGAACTGCTGTATCTGGTTGGTGCTCGCCTGTGCACCACCGTTAGGACCGACCGAACCCGGCCCAAGACCGATCCCGTTCATCATGCCGTTCAGGTTGTTGCCACCGTTCATGATACCGTTCATGAGCAGTTGGTTGGCGGCGACGGCACCACAGCCACCACCGCCGAGATTATTGTTCCCGTTCGACAGGACACTGTGACCGTTGTACGCGTTCTCGTCGTAAGCGCCCCACAGTTCGAGATCGTTGTACTCCGGTGAGCCGAGGGACGTCGGCGACATCGTCATGCCCGGGGACATGACCAGCGCGGCAGAAGAGGACGTCACCTCGGAGCTGCTCTCGTCCAGCATGCGCAGGGCTGTAAAGCCCCCATTATTGGACCACCTTCTTTTCATCATCTTGTCAAGGCTGTGTACCGCGTATCGGGAGTATCTTCGCGGGATGTGTAACTCTCGTCCTTACCCTAGGCTAAATCAATTCTTTCTTACTAGCTACTATCTCTTCTTTTACAATCTCACAACTGAGGTTAGATGTTAGATCCCGTGTCCTGCAGAGGATCAAATACTTCCTATAAGCCGTTATTCTCTGGAGGTACTCGACGGAGGTGAAGCGTTTTGTACCGTTTGGGTTTCTGTTGTATTGAGGTCGAGAGAGTTGAGGTTGAGCAGCGAGTTGGAGTTCTCTGGATGAAAAAACTTCCCACTGCAATACCAAAGGCCAAAGAGTCGTGCAGATGACACTATAACACTTGCAATATATCCAAATACCTATGGATAACTTTTCCGCCAACACACACTACTGATCAAGAGTGATCTGCACGTTATGCACTATTTCGATAAGAATCTTCTTTGATCTCACTAATTCGGTTGTTGTTTGCACTATTTAAACCTATTAAGACTACAACTTCACCCTTCGAAAGGCTTATACTCGAGGTGTGACTCTTTGTTAATAACTTTCACTTGGCTCCACTACTGCTGAAATAGATCCCAGAGCCTACTCACTGTAGCACATTGCACTATCGCATGTATGGATGCGTCACTTTCAGCTTCATCACACAGCGGCAGCCATGTTCCCTGAACACTGGACGTTAGAGATCACCGCACGAACCGAACGGTGTCACTGATCGTACCGTGCGGATGCTCCGGACTACCTGATGGCAGCTGTACCGTATGATTGTATGTAAGTTGTAGTACTACTACTGCTGCTGCTAGTGACGGATAGTATCTGCGCTTCCCGAGCTGTTTCATGCTGTGTGCCTTCCGGACACACGTTTGGTTTGAAGTGAACTGGACCCCCCTGCTGCCGCTCACACACTCACACACAAACAATCCCGATCGCAACCAGGATCGCTTCTTTTCTGACTGTTTCACTGAGTTTTATGCACTCTGGAAGGGTTATTTAATTCTGTTGGATAAAGGAAGCACATGTAGCCGGTGGACGCACAACGGAGAAGAATAATGGTAAGAGATGGTTAGTTAAAACTTGCCTTCAATCGGCTCGTTACCACTGCGTACACAAACCATAATTTGCTGATGTGTTTTTTGAAGGATGGAAGAGAGTATGAGATATCTTATAATTCTTAAGCTGTAACAATTTTTTTTAGGATGACATTTAACATCTGAAAATTTCTATAACACCTTCGAGGTATCGAAATAAGAAATAATTTCTGACAACCGTATCGAGAGACATCCGGACTAAGTAAAGCTCAGTAGGATCTCGCTCAACATTGTAACCATCGTCGGCCATGGCTCGGGACGTCCAAGAATGTCACTTAAGGCTGTTGTTCGGCCCTTATTCTTGCTTCCATCAATACCAGTTAGGTGTCTCAATCAACCCAACAACCAGCTCGATCAGGAAACCGGTCTTGAACCGAGCGGGTTCGATATATCCCTGGAGCTTAGGGGCCAGGTATTCTATAATTTGCTTGTAACGCGGCCTGACCGTATAAGAACAACCTGTGCGCAAACGACCCAGCATGTATCCGACGAGCTGGCACAAGTGTAAGTGGCCTCAGAATTTCGAACCACCACAGCCGGACGTCACACGAGTGAACGCTAAACTCCGCCAGGCATCTCGGACTGTGCTGGGGCATGATGTGTGTATTGGAATTTCCCTTCACTTTTCTGACACAAAAGCGACAGGATATTTTTGTTCCCTCTGCTTTCGTGCTCGTTTCGTTTCGAGATTCCGGTCGGTCCGTCGGTGTATCATGGTTAATCGGCGAAGCGATTGCTGCCTGCTTTTACTTCAAAAGTGTGTTTATTTTTTGTTGTGTGCTGTCCAACGTACGATCCCTGGGTATCGTTCATTATCCTGATTCTTGCCATTTTCGCATTTGGCATTTGCTCTACCTTTTTTTTTTGTTACTCCGTTGTATATGAACTCAGTATAGTAGCGGGAAGACCTGCCGATGAACCTTAGAGACTGGAGCAAAATTTCAAAAGATAATATCGACAAAAAGGTACCTGTTGCGAAGGGAGGTACCTGTTGCTTCTTGGTTGGTGCCGTCACACGCGAATATAGCGAACGTGTGTCCAACAATGTAAATGTTTTCGTTAAAGTTTCATTTCATCCGCACTGGGAACTACTGGTACTGACCACAATCTACCATCTAATTTCGACGATTTTGTAGGGACACCACACAAACGTAATCAACAAACCCCTAGCGCGTACACGTAAAACAATCACACACGTTCGCCCTTCAGCTGTGAAAAGCGACCAAAAGGGAATAAAGTCTTCCCGACGATGGTCCGAACGATTCCCTTATCAGAGCCGCCCGTTCACAAAGCCCCGAGAGCGAAACTAGGCCAACCGGTGAATTGATAAGCGATAAGAGATACTAACGCGCAAGAGAACGGAGGGTTGGAAAAAACGAGGCTCAGATTCAATCCCGTTCGGGACGCCGCGGAAGGTGTAGATGACGCTAAAGGGAAGATGACTCTTTACTTCACCGCAATCGGTTCACCATCAAGTTCGACGACGACATGTACCACAGGAAGGGACGAAGAAACCTGCCCCATAACAAGAAACAAAGATGCCTATGGGAAGGCCTGAAGACACTCGTCGGGTTGAAGTTGTGCCAGTAAGCGTAGCCCAGGGTGGGAGAGATTGCAAGATAGTGCTCCTCTTAATCCTTGGCGATTGGTTAATCAACTGCACCGCAAAACATAGAAAGGGCTGAGGTTATCGTAACCTCATTAGCCGGCAATGCATGAAGAAATCCGGGATCAGATGTCTAATAACCTATATTTGCTAAGGTCTCTCGTGTGTACGTCGAGGACATTTATCTTCAAGACTTTACTGAATTTTTGGGAAGCGATAGATTTATCCATTTGCTATCCAATTTATACATAGAAATACATTGTGCTGATGTACTACACCAAATGTTTGAAAAGAGCTACATTGCAACAAAACTGGTCTAACTGGTCTAGAATAAAGGTAACCTAAAATCCATGTCCATTGCACATTCTTCCGCTCTGTTCGCTCAACTCCACAAAACGGAAGAAACGAGACATGGGCAAAGTTGAGTGTCTTTTCAATGTTTGTACAATGATTTTGATGCCGCCCTTACCATCATCAAAGGCAATGAAGCGATGCATCGATTACTGATAGCGCAATGACACGGGAATCTAACATGCACCTTCTTGGTGTGTGATGTGTGAAACACGTTTCCTTTTGGATGTTAACGCGCTATCATAAAGCATGAGTGGAGCTTAATGCTTGGAAGCCCATTCCCCCTAAGCGCTCCAAAACAATGTCTAATGGTCTAGAATTCTACAACTCGCAAATACTGATTTATTAAAATGAATCTTTTTTTTGCCCCTCAACCATGTCACCCAACGTTCCAGGTTTGTCTGGCCTACTCTAACCCGGGGGTCAAATGGTTGGGTGTTGTTTGTTTCGCTTTCTCGACACAAAAGCGAACTGCACATATGTGTACCAAAACGCACGCTACTATCATGCCTTGCCAGCGAAATTGGAGTCCTAAAGCCGCGACGCGACATGCGACTCTCTCACGACGATAAGGCGCTGCCAACACCACTTCCCGCCAATGAATGGGAAAGGGAAACAGAGAAAGCGAAACGAGCTGCATCCTAGGTTTGTGGAGGCAGCAAGAGTGCAATGGCGTACGGTCCCCGCGTCATCGTATGCACACACACACAGCACACGCAGGGACGCGTCCGCTGGAGGGAGGACGACATCGCCGACAACGTTGGAGGCATTATTGCATCGCCTTCCTCAAGGTTGCACCAGACCGAAAGCGAGAAGGCATTGGCAGTTGAAAATCCCACAGAACTGTCCCCGGCCGTGTGAAGGAACGCGTTCAGGGACAAATATCAGAAGGCGACGACGGGCGATGTTTACTCCCGGGCGAATTCTCCCGACCTTCTGACCGGTACGTAACGATGCGGTATCTGGATCTGGGGATCTTTACTTCAAATTCCACAATGACTATTAAACTGGAAGCATTACCAGATGACCAGAAGCAATTGGCAATGTTTTATTTTTATTGTCAGTAGTTTTGGATATGAATGTCCGAGTTATAGATATGATAGAACATTTGTTTTAAATACTTTTAACATTTGATTTTAAAAATAAAGTAAAAGAAATATAATATTGCAAGAGAAAATCAACTCAAAGATAAGTCGAAAATATGAAAACTATTTGCCCAATCGCTTGGACATCAAAAAAACGCAGTCGCCTCAATCAGTCGTCTAGGTTGAACAGTTTGAATGAATTCGCAAGCCCCCAATTGAAAGCGTTTCATTGCTACAAATTGGATAACGAGTTAGTGTGTGTTTAGAAGGGAGAACAATAAATAAATCGACATGCCAGTCAGACCGGCCCCGTACCGCGGTCGAATCTTAGCTGCTGTCCTAATGGAACTCTCGTCGCGAAAATGCATTTCTTTCGCTACATGTAAACACATGTGACGCTGGTGGAATGTTTGAAGAACATTAAGAATGAACAAAACATGTTTCTTACCATGGATAGAAAACGCAAGGCAACACACGCAGCTGCGAAATGTTCGCTACAATAATTCTTTCTTCCTTATATTTCATCGGTTCGCTTCGGACAGGCCGGGTACGCGGACAGCATCTTCATGGAATTGATGAAATACGATCATGTTCCTCCGTGTCATAAATGTGTTGAACGGACGGGTATCGTGGTGTCATAAAATCCGACATTCATATCGACCCAACCCGGACGTGAAGGATATAAGACAGATCTAGGCGTTATAAATTGCAATCGATCGTACGGTCGCGAAGGTTCGACCTCGGTATCCTTGTGAGATTGAGATTCAGGCACGTCACGTCGACACCAGAACACAACCCAACCCAATAATAAGTGGAGTCAAATTTCGCCGAGACATTCCATCTACAACACCTGAGGTGCTGTAAAACTAACATGGCACTATAGAAATAAAAACACTCGATCCGTTGCGATTCCCTATGATTCCTTTCCTGTGGGAACACCATTCGTAGAAGCGCAATGCTTGCCAATATCTCTGGCAAAGTCGGTGAACTTTCCGAGGACGTCACCTGAACCATGAAGGACACGTGAGACAGTTGTTTGGGATCCCACCGTATCCAACGATTGTACACAGGTACAAGCGTGCCATCAAGTTCATGGTCATCATAAATTGCGCTACTTATGCTGCGCAGTACCACGGTCAGCCAGAACCAGCATAAAACGGGCACCTCTCATTGGTTGCGCCCTACCAACGGCGATTGTGCGTCAGAGAATGTAAACCCTCCATGATAGATAAACACGCAACAGCAACGATGTCCGAACATTGAACTTTCCTGCAGAATTCCATTACATACACACACCGCTGAGGGGGGTTCTCCCTAGAAAAGTGCCGAGAGCTTGAAATGGAAGTAGGGTTTTGTTTTTTTTGTTTTAAACAAAAACAGTTGCTTCGTTCTGCCTTCATAACCTTTGTGACGGTTATACCACAGAGTTTTCTCCTCACGCAGGTCCTCCATTCCTCTGCGAATCGAACTGCACACGATGCATAATAGTGCACCACCCTTTCTGCCCAACGATGGATAGGGGAAGCGGTTTAAATTTACGCTAGAAACCGAAACTATGACAGTGTACGATCGAATCGAAAGGTACAAGGTACCTCTCACGTTCAGTGTTCCAACATTTGTCACCTGTTTACGCCACACAACGATTCCACCGGTTCCTCCACTCAGCGCACTCGCTCCGTCGGTGTGAAAGTGCAAAAAACTCTACCTGCGGGTGTTTGCATATGCGATGAAGCGTGCCCCTAGCTTCTAGGCTGATCAGAGCTGAAGTTTGCCCTTTTTTGCCACAGAGGACCCGGCCGTAAATGGTTGTTTGTGCTCCAGTTGTGAGTACGTAAGCGGTAGAGAAACCGCGGTTTCTTTGTACCACTGACTAAACCCGCAGTTTTAGACTTCTATGCGTTCCTTGCACCTCTCCGCTCCTGTTACGCTAATCACAATTTTTGTGGAGCAACTCTGGGAGATACTTTTGGATCAGGGCTCAGGGCCACATCCCAAAGGCCGGAATCCACGAAAAACCTTGTAGAAATTCGTGAGTCAAAAGGGTTACGTGACTTCACTTTTTTGCGATCACCCGCACGTACCAGGCACAGTTATCGCACGTTGCCAGATGTCTACTGATCATCTTGAAACTCTGCTCTTTGGGTATTGCACAAAGTTGGAGAATTTATTGAAGATCTATTTTTCGCTGGATTTTCGTTTTTTTGCCACTCAAAAACATCCTCGTAAATTCTATTATTCGTTGCTAAAATTCCACATGTTCTAGCAGCTTTGTTTTCGCGTTTAATTTACATACAAATTTTGAGCTTCAATAAAATATGATAATCAACCCCCAGAGCTCTCAAAGCTCTTGCATAGTGTGCGCCTTCGGAACATCGCGGGTTCGTTCGCTTCACCGCGTAAGGGAACCCATCACTCATCCTTCAAACAAAAGCCGCCAAATCAGCGCACATTGAGGAGCTCATCGATAAGCGACTTAGCGCGCTCTCATCGGGGATTGTTTTTTCTTCTATCCGAGAATGGATATATTCGCGGCAAATAATGGGCAAATTATGATGGGTACCAGGGTGGAGCGGGGATGGATTGTATTATGCAAAATTTCGCTGCCACTTTAAATCAGCGGGCGCACACACAATGGAACCGTGGCGCGTTGGATGGGATCTGTAATTATGACTATAATGTTGCTGATCATCTTTTGCTCTAGCATTTTTTTTTTGCGTGTAGTTGTTGTCTCTATTCTTTTGCTTCTCTCTAGGCCGCGGGGAAAAAACAAAGGCATGAAACTAGTTGTTCACAAATCGGAAGGATGAAAAGGATGTACGAAAACAAAACAATCCGACCCACACACACACACACACACACACGCACAGGTGGAGCGCAAAATTGTTCAACATGGTGTTTGGAGGTGTTTTTTTGGTTGATTTTGCTACGAAAAGAAGCAACAAAACGAATGCCCATAAAATTTATGAAAATTTGCTGTGTCCCGGGCAATCGGTACCCAAAAGCACAGACCTCAAGGTCGGTGACTTTGAAACAGTTTTTGGTGCGTGTGCGCATGCAGGGCCAACAGCCAGCATAAAGCTAGATGCAATCTTTTGGAAACTGAAACTTCAACATGAGAATAGTTTTGCGTTAGGATAACACCTTATTTATGGGGTATTCGCTTTTGCTTGACCTTGGATCGTAGTGCTCGATAGTGGGTTTTTGCAGTTTCTCATGCGCCCGACTTGATCCTTGGTTGATCTTAAATAACTCCGCAGAAGATTCATGATTCCAATAATAAAAAAATCCTACCCTTTTTTCATCACACGATCACATTGTTATGATTTGAATCCCTTTCATTCTTATACCATTTTCTCGCTCGTTCTCTCTCTCTCTCCTTATTTAACTTCTTATGCCCTCGTACGAATGAAATCGAAACTTCGCCATCAAAACAGAGAATGTATATTCTTCGGGCAGTAGGAGATGAACCGAGATGTGCCGTGTATTTTTTTTTTCGTTTAAGATTTTCAAAGTCTTCAGGTTGCGAAGTTGTTGTTGGCTAGCATAATCAACGGGACAACGAACGCGAACGCAAACGCGGTACGGCCGTGTTTTTTTTTTCTCTCTCCTTTGTAAGCGCTAGACTTCCACGGTCATATCACTGAAGGCAGCAAAGGAAACCGGTTTTTTCCCTCCGATATCCGTAGAGCATTTTCTTACGCACAAGTGCCACACACCATATACATGTACGAGGGGCATGGAACGTTGTTTCCGAACGCACACCACCGCACACAACCATTGCTGCTGCGAGCTAGTTAGAATTCTTCATCGCGCGTACAATCGCGCGAGACAAAAAGGGACAAACCGTATTTTAAAATCTGAACATACAATTAATGCCAGCATTAACTTAAGCGTAAGCGACGAACCCCCTGAGGATTGGTACGGGGTGAGGGGATCAGAACGGCGCAGGGGCGCATTCACATCGGAGGTTACATCAAAAACGGAGGCTTATGTATGTTTCGTCCTGCTTGTACTAAGGTGCTGACGTAGGGGAAGAATTGCGCTTCTTAACACATTTTATAAGAAATAAAAAACTACAAACTCACACAAAATCAAACAGGAACAAAATTTGTGTATGAAAGGAAACACAACAAATCCTCCTTCCATCGTTGTGTAGATGAGAGAAAATTATTTTCAAAACATTTTACTTCATTCTACCTCATTGAAGAAGCAAAACTATTGCCCATAAAGGAAGTGATCGTTAGGAGAAAAATAAAAATAAACACACACCGAAAGATCTTTTCCCTTTCCGCCTCGTTCGTTCACGCACGCACGCAGGTGAGATGATGGTGAGCTCACGTTACGCATAACGCAACCCGGAACAGTGCTTTACGCACACACGTTTTCGTTCCTAGATATGTGTGTTTCTAAACATCTCTCGAGTGGTTGAATTTCTTGAGGATATATCATTTGGTGTTGTGTGATTGTGTTGGTAACGTTAGAAATACATTTATGCATATAACCCATACACAACAACGGACAAATGATGCGACCCATAAGGGTGGTTGAAAGGTATGCATTTTCCCAAAATTATGAAATAACACATGAAGAAGTCAAGAGGAGCAGATATAAAAACAAAAGACTCAGGTTGTCGAATCATAAGAGACGAACCTGAAAATAAAATTCTAATCTTCATTTTGCGCTGCGTGGGGTTAAAATTAAGCTTAAATATAAAATATTTTAAATAAAAAACTACGAATCTCCTTCAGAAGATTTATCAGGAGTACTAAACACAAAATCATTCTGGTCTTACAAAAAAAAACAATTTCTATTCCAGCTTTACGATGGGAAAGTTCTGTAAAAGAAAAAAACCCATCCCACACAACCGCGCATAAACATTTGTTATTATTTGTGTCTCTTCTTCTCTCGGGAACCCTTCTAGAAGCTTTCCCCATTTAATTCGCCTCGCTTATGAGCTTCATGATGCTCATGTATTTAGTTTTATGCTCTTCTTGTCTTAATTCTATGGGCTGGGATTTCTGCTTTTTTTACGTGTTTTAGAACAACTCATCCATCAGTCTCCGTGTTCCTTTTTAATCTTCCTCCCACCTTCCCATTTTTTCCGTTTCTGTTTCCGCGTTCGTTTGATTTCTTTTTTGTTTCCTATTACGATGCGTTTTCCTGGAAATTTCATATCATTAACGATGCAGAGCGAGGCTAAGCGTTGAGCATCCAAAAATGGTGAACACAAAAACTGATGAAAGGGAAATACAGCAATCCTTCATAGGGAATTGTTGAACATAACCAAAGATCGGATTCCCTTTTCATGTGTGTAAAATTGATTACAGAAATCGTTTTTCTTCAATCACTCTATCCAAGCAATACGGCCAGGCCGTTCTTTATGAATAAAAAAAAAAAAAAAAAAAAATCACTCTATCCAACACTGCTATAGCACGGATTATTCGTACTTGGATTGGATTTTGTTTCTCAGTTTTGGGTGGTAGAAATTGATTTTAGTTCAAAGTGAATCCAAAACTACCGACTTTAAGGTGGAACAAAACCTCCAACGTTGAATGTACTTTAGATTTTCTTCATCAAAAAAAATTGCCTAAATTAGCTATCATAAACACCGGTTTAAAGCCAATAAATAAAAATGATTCCAGTTGAATTTAAGTACAAATGTACTACAATTAAGTATTTGTACTAAAACTATAACATAATTGAAACACCCTTACCGCCCATTCACAGACTAATAAACCGTTTTTAGTGCCTGTTACAAGTGCCATAAAAAACGGTCATGAAAATTTGAAAAACACAACTACACACCATCGATGAGTGTCCAAACCGTGTAGTTTATGTTTCAAAGCAAAACATAAAATGTAAATGACAGCTCCATCTTGTTCACTGCCGTTTAGCGTGAATCAACTCTGGTTCAATTCACGACTAAGTGCGTCCCGTGTGACGAAGACCGGTTACACGGACTGACATTGAGTTCTTTTGCTATAATTTATGATACCCTGAGTTCATTTAAATATGTTTCTTTTCTTTTTGTTTTTGCACGTTTGTACTTTTTTCTCGCATGCGTAACTGTCTCCTTCTTTTCCCGTCTGTTGTACGCCGGGTGTCATCCTTAGTTGACCTCCTGTTTCGGAGGCCCGAATTCGTTTAGGCACTCCCGTTGCGTTGTAGTAGTTTTGACATTGATTGCAATCGACAGACAGACAGCCCCCAGAAGACAGGCGTGGAAGAATGAAGAAGCGTACGAACCGAACGACCGATTCTAAACTTGACCGCGAATGCCGGCGAATGGTAATGGCAAACAGGGTTGCGAGCGAAACCGAAAATAAACCTGACATGGTTCAATTTTTTCGATTTCATTTGCCATTTCTGGGGCCAGTGTTACTTTTTGGGGGCGTCCAAATAGGTAAGTGTGTTGTCAGGTTGGGTTTTTTGGCATGAGATATAATTTCATCAACATTAAGCAAACTGTTGAACGTCAGTACTAGAATCATCGTCTTTTATACTGGTATGAAATAGAAGTTTTTACATATTTTGTATAATTTTTGAAGATTTTTTCCCTTAGATTGTACTATAAGGTAACAGAATTTACGGTACTTCAAACATTAATTCTCCCCAAATGTACTTCAAAACCATTACCCAACACTTTATCCATCCGTGGCCTACATTTCAGTGACGCAGTAACGCAAACGTCCCCGGGAAAATGTTGTCCTTCCAAATAAAAAGGGAAAAACCATAAACCAAACCCCCCGTTCCATCGATACCAGCAACCAATTGTGTGGGTTTTCGCAATACAAATTTGCGCTACTTGAGTGGTTTCATGAATGAAAGCACAATTGGAAAATGCGTCTCCAGACGTACGTACGCTGCCAGTGGAAAGTGGCGTTGTTTATCTTGCGGGAAAATGTTATGGAATGAACAGAAAGAAATGCTGCTTAGGTGTAGGGGAGAGCAGTATTCCATCATAATTTGTTCCCTTTTGGTTTCAATCGATAGAAAAGATGGTTTTACGTAAATAAAAATATTTATCTACTGGAGGTGGGACTCTACCAGTCTCAAAATAATCTAATTTTACATCATTTTTTTGATACTGTCGCTTATAAAATAAGTTATTAAGCTTGATTTGTGCTTCAGAACGTGTGCTATTTTGATGACCTATTTCTAATTTTCAGCTTACATTGTAAACAATTTCCAATAATTTTCTCGAATACTCCACACCGCTTCGCTTACAGCTAAATTCACAGCTTCCTCCAGCTGCATATTCGTAGGACTTCTAAGAAAAACATGTTTCTAATTTTAGTCCTGTCCCACATTATGCAAACTTTGACGCTTTCCACAAAATTCGGGGCTTATATGTCACCCCATTCACAATACCAAAAAATACACAAACGAGGAGCGATTTTGTGTGCTCAGGCCGTCTCCGTAACACAATGCAATTTCTTGGGCCGCCTATTGGGTCGTGCGCAAAAGGAGAACCCGTCAAATCGAATCCTTGTCCGCGGGAATGAGTCTCGTGTTTGGCCGCGTGTGTGGAAGATGAAATTATTTAAATTTATTCCAAATCGCTTCCACCCCTGGGGTCCGATCATACCGTACCCTGTGATCGTCCGGTAGCACCTGCACTAAAAATTTGATACACAGACGCTTTGATGTTTGGCCATATTTAAACAGTTTGAATGGGAAATAAAGTTTTCGAGGTTAGATCAAAATTAACTAAAAGCGAGAGAAGCAGCTATTCCATCGGATTTAAACACATCAGCAATTTTTGGTCAGTGTACAATAGCGATTTCTTATGAATTAAATTATTTTTTTTTTAATTTTTAAATGCACTCTTCTACAAAAAAGCAGCAAACACCTGCTCAAATTTGAAATAAATATCAATAACTGTCAAAAAAAATGTCATGTGCATATGTCATATTTTCTGACAGCTGTCAAATTGACACCGATTTTGCTTTACTGTAGTTTTTATTTTCTAATAACATATGAAATTGTAAAATTCATTCATAGTTTGTTTTTCTTTGCTTTTCTAACCATTCTCACCCTTATTTTCTTTTCCTTCACAATGGTTCCCTTAACTTGTAATGTTTCTTTTTTGCTCTCACACTTATGCACGCGCCCTATCTTTTACTGTCTATTTTACCATCCTGTTGATGAAACCATTTCCTCGTTTATCGTGACCAGCGGCGCTTTCCGATGCAGTTGCATTAGAAAAGTGAAACGCACACACGCATCACCGAGCGTCGGATTTGCTTAGAAATGGTGAGTTGCATCTGGGTTACTATGTAACGCTGTGGCGCTGCCAGTGTTAGTGAGATTGAGATTCACAACGAATGGAAGAGCAAAAAAAGAAGAAAATTTCAAAGGCATATCAAATGCACTATGAGGAAAAACGAGCAACATAACAAGAGAGCGAGAGAGAATGAGAGAATGTGCATCAAAAGTGAGACGGGAGAAGAAAAAAAAATGTAAAGCAGAATCAGGTTCAAGTGCACACATGGTGGCACACGGGTGTTGCAGTTTTGCATCTCTCTTTCGCGCTGCATCCGTGCGTGTGCCATGCAACTGCACACGAGATGCTGTTTGTGCTGTAGTGGTGTGCAGCACTATAATAGTAAACGGAATAGTAAAAGTAACCTACTGACTTTGAGTCTCGTAAGATCAATCTCACTAGCCAAGTGTTGGGTGAGTGTGTGTGTGTGTGGTGAGTAGGCGGAAAAGAAGCGTCTTTCCTCGCTTCACTATCACGCACACACACGCGCACACGCCCGTTGCATTCTGATGCACTTTTTCCCTTTCACTCTGCCACTCGTGCTGATCTTTCTAACGCGTTTCTAAGTGTGAGTTGCGCTGGTCGGGAATGTAATACAGCACTCATTTGTCTCCCTTGCACTGTCTCACTTTCTATACGATCTATCTCTTTTTATTCTATCTATTTTCTAATGCACGGTACGTCCGGGTGGCGTCGGTGGTGAATGTGTAGTAAAGGCTACGTAAAAGAAGAAAAAAAAATGGTCGCCTTTTCGCTGGCCATGGACGCAACGATGGACACGAGGCAACCACTTTTTTTTTTATTTTCTTCGAGGAATGTGTCGATTTACGATGTGTAAAATGTTACAAATTGAACTAAGTTTGTTTGCTGTTTTTTTGTAGAAGAGTGCTGGTACAATTTTCTATTAAACAGTAAACTTACACTTTAGAAATATATTTTCTTTCTTTACTTCTTCTACACTCACTCCTTCTTCATCCGATACCGTGTGGAATCAAACTGATCATAATCCTTCAGAAGAAAGAAGAAAGAAGAAGAAAGCTTGTTGAACATTTTGTACCACTTTTTCACTATTTTACGAAAAGATTAGAACGTGTTGAATTCCATTTTTGTGTTCACTTATTCACACACACGCAACTATTCTTTTCTCCATGCTTTAGATGTCGTTTCCTTTTGTATTTCTCTAAGGACAGAATAAAGCTTCATTTAGCACTGTCCATTTTTTTTTGTTTTATCAAACTTTCACAACTTGCTTCTATGTCATACACGTCATTTAAACCATCCTTACATCACTTCACACTATCGCACTTCATCTGCATATCTTTTATCCATACTCCAAGTAGTGATCCACGCGTGATTGAGGTGATTAGGAACAGAAATGGCTACAATGCTACCGTGTGTAGTTGTGTAAGTTATAACCAAACACTAGCGACACTTCAGCTGTGAAGAAGCACACACAAAAAGGCGTTGCGTAGCAGCACGGAAGCAGTGCGCGGCAGGTAGAGCCGCTTTGAACATGCTACTGACAGGTGTCAAAAAAATCAGCGAGAGAGAATACGGAAAATTTGATTTATTTTCGGACGACACGCAAATCGATCACTCGTTCTTCACCGCGTGTGCTTTTCGATCTAGATTTTTAGCGTTCTCTAGCGGCCAACACAAATTCAGCTCCACACTCCACGATGACTATTACACACCACGATCGAGCGGAGTCGATCGGCATGACGCACTATACGTGATCAAGCAAGTGAATATCAAGTTCACTTGCTTGGCCACCATCGAATGTGATCTGCTCTTGCTTACTACCAATACTATCCCGAGGCACAGTTTTTGTTGTGGTTAGATTATTTATTGCATCTCATTTTCAACGCCGCACACATCACATTCTAATTGCCGGTGGAATTCAAATCAAATTCCTTCCGTTTTTTTTGCGTTGTTTTGGTCACACCATTCTGCATTCTAAAAACACTATTCCTTTCTCGCTCGTTTGCCACACACAACAAATCTATCAACCGCACACTTCAATAGTGTGGAATTTAAATAGCGAAACACAGAGAAACTATAATACCTTTCCAATAGAATACACTATTTGTGATTTGTTTTTGCCCGCTCACTTGCCTTTCTTGCTTTGCCCAAAATCGAACTAAAGGCGTCACACACTACCCCAAAAACGTTGAAAACAACGCGAACCCGGCACAGTAGTGTTGTCCGGCGTAGTAGCAATGATGTGTGGTGTGTGTCTCGAGCTCGAACAGAAATCTCCGTTCGAACGCGCTGCACGTACGTACGTCCGCTCGACCAAAATTCACCGAGGTACAGAAAAGTACTGAGTGACTGGTTGCACGCTCGCTCCGTTCGAGGCCGGCATCACAAACGGCGCGTACGGCACTCGCGAGCACACTGTGCGAATCGCGCTTTCTGTGTGTGTATGGGTGTGTACATGCGTGATACACAGTGGGAGAAGAATGATGGACAAATTCCCTCCGTTTGAGAAGTATTTGAAATATATTTCTAATTAATTATGATAATCAATACATGAAACAAATGCTGGCCAATAACAAAAAAAATATTTTTTTTTCTGCTGCGAAGTTCGATGTAGCTATAAGTTACGAATAAAGGCTTTTTAAATAAATTAATATATTTTACAGATTTTTGTCCAACAAGCATGACCCAGTGTGTAGCAATCGAGAGTGACACCCATACTAGAGCAATCGCACTTTATATAGTTGACTTTTCTCACATGAAACTCACTTTCTCATCTCATGCTCAACTCACTTTCATCTCACACCCTGAGTGACTGTGACACGCACACCAACATGTCGTTTTGCATTTTACGCCGCTCTCCCTTTCACTCTGTACATCATTGTGTTTCTTTCTTATTCGTATAGAGAAATAAAACCACTAAATATAAGTTCTAAACAAATTTGGAATGAATAATTGTATTCTAACAATTTTGCTTATTTCATAATTACGAATACTTTAAATAATTTAATATGTTTCTTAAATTATTTATTATTATAGCTGTATTTCATTTTAAACGGCATCTTTTTTCTATAATTCTGTAAATGTTGCTGGCGAATATAAAAATAAAAATAAAATGCACAAATGTTCACAACGGTCGCGTTCCGCAATTCGCATTTCCCTGCACACACTGGCACGCTTTTAAGACGTTGCACAGCGAGAAATAATTCACAGAGGGAAAAGAGAAAACCCACATGGCACCGAACGATGCCGTGGAAAAACTTTCCACGCCTCTTCCCGCTGGATGTCGTAATGACTAAAAACCCGGTTCCCGTGCTGTGGCCATAAAGGGAGAAAAAAAGGGTTAGGAAAACTGCTCTACCATCGGCCAGAGAACGGCCAGAGAAGTGCAGCAAACACACAGCAGGGCGCCGGCAACGTCGTCGGAGCCACCACTGACCTACACACAAACACACAGCGCGATATGCACCACCGACACGTCCGCTGCTATGTATGCCAGTGTCATGGTGAAGAGCATAGTGGAGGTACATAGACAAAAAAAGCGAAAGAAACACACACACACATTCGCTCCAACATAAATCCCATTCACGGAACGGAGGGAAAAATGCATTCAACGTCAGTGCGACCGTGGAACCGTGGGGACGCCACGCGTGTTGTTGCAATGCTGCGGTGGGAAGCGAATGGAAAAACTAGTTGAAAACTAACCCATGGCGGGGTGGGGGTGATGGGTTTGTGAACGGAACGGCCACGGAACGAGTGCGCGGTGCGGGAGGAAATAAACTCCAATGAACTGTGCCATCCCGGGAAACGTGATTCCAAGTGCACTGGATTGAAAAGTGCAATGGGGAGGAAACGACGTTTGATGGCATGAAGGTGCCAAGTGGTTGGTGGAGTTGTCTAGTTTTTCTACGCGGGTTTTTTTCTGTTGTTGTCTCGCATCTAAGTGCGCTGGTAATGTGAGGAATTGGATCAGTAAAAGGCGCGTTCGTGACAGGAAAATGGAAAACCATTTCCACCCGGACAATGACAATACTTGTAGATGGTGGAATCGTGACGTGCTTAATGTATTGGGACAATAAAACTTTTGATAAGTATATAAAAAGAGGTTTCAATATTTTGGAAATATATTTAAAGACGATTTTTAATATTTGTAAAATACGTTCTTTTCTTACGGTTTTACCTTTTTCATATTAAATTATAAATAATTAGGGTTATCCAATCTTTACTACAGTCTTTTTATAAATCAGCTCGAACTCCGAAATACTCGAGTAACGCGATTGAGAAATACTCAGATTTAAAAATTTGACAGGGCAGTTCAGTACAGACAGTTTTCGTATGAGGAATTTAATTTTTTTTATCTGTAAATTTTTATAATTTTCATAAATATATATTCATATTTTTCATATATTTTATATATATTTCATATTTTTTTGGTATAAATATTATTGTAGAACAATGTTGCGTTAATTGTTGAAAAAAAAAACATGAAAATATTAGTTTTGAATCTTTTAATACGAAGTATAAGCGACGAACCCATAATTCGTATAACTTTAAAATAATATGATAATGACAATCTTTAACAAACTGCAATTAAGAATAACCATTTTTGAGGAGAAACGAACACGTAACATACCACAACATTCAATTTGCTTAATACATACCCAAGAATGTAGTAATAATCATTTGCTTACCTGTAAAGAGAAAAAGAAGAAACATCTTAATATTGCATGAACAAAAAAATATTCGCGTGTTAGCTAATCCAAAATTATTTTCCAGAGGGGTGCTTCGCGTGGCAAATGGTTGCGATGCATCAATGGAACCGAAATATCATCACAATCACTATCCCGGGCGCAATCAACGCAAAACTGCGCAGAAGATTCCATTGGTTCCCATCCACCCCAAAACGGGGTAATAACCGGAGCAGCGAGCCAAGGAGACCCCCGGGGGGTGGTCGAGAACGAGATACAGGGCGATGCATTCGAAAGCGAATTTCTAACCACGTCCGGGCGCGCACTGAATGCGCACAAGAGGAAAGAGAGAAAGAAAGAAAAAAAGAGCACGAACAAACAAACAAACAAAACATAAAATAAAACACGGCGCATACCCTCCATCCCACGTACCTTTTCCCTTCCACCTGCAGCTAACTACACCGACCACCGTCGTCCTTCGTCTTATGCGATAAGAAAACCGTGCTGGACAACAGAAGAATGATGCTTCGGCAAACACTAACACATGTGGCCACTAATACACCTAGTGGCCGTTGTTGTTCGTTGCACTCATTTTTTTGTGGCGTGGCATATTACATCGGTACGAAGTGGAATAGTTTAGTTTCCCGGTTTAGCGAATATTATTCGCCGGAAAATTAGGGGAAAATTTTTCAAATTTTCATCCCTTATTGGATCCAATTTTATGCTGAAAATCGCCTGACCCAAAGAGTTTGATTTACTACACTTTTGTGCGTATGTGTGATAAGGAAGTTTAAGAGTTTTTAACCTGAATTACACCCAATGTCACGTTTTTCTCCGACCCGACAGATGCAGAAAGATGCATACATTAAAATGCATATACACAGCGATAGGACATATATACGCAGAAAAAAATATACAAGACATGACCTTAAGACAGATGGGTTGAATAAAATAAGAATTATTTTTAAAAACACCCTAATATCCCCTCTTCAGGGGATGTAACGAGCAAAAGAATATTTCAGTAATTTTGCTTATTTCAACAACTCGCTACTCGTATGCAACTGTAAACGTCTTACGTAACACCTTTTCGTCAACGGCAAACACTCTTTCTCCCTTTCTTTGCTTCCTGCCCAGCCGGTAACGGCACTCACCCCCCAAATTGGCCCCAACCGGGGGCCAATAAACGTCTTTGCGGTGTGTATGGGGTGTCGTTTTCTTCGTTCGGAACTGACGATGATGGTGATGATGATGAAGCGGCACATGCATGCAACCAGAAGCACGACACCGCATCGCACCAGAGCTTATCTACCGTTGCAGCAGTCCGCACACACATACGCACCCCAACATCCCAACGCATCAGGGGGGTTGGTGGGTTCACATCGGATGAGATTTCAACATGCATTCATGTATTTGTGCATACGATGTATGTTTTCCATTCAGAAATCATTTCAATATTGTTGATTTTTGATTTTTATTACAATTTGCAGTTTTTTACAAAACATTGCTTTGTACGAGCATACTGTACTGTATCCTGGTCACGGCACCAAAAAATGAAATAATTTTTATTTAGTTTTTTACCAGTCTAATTCGTTTGATTTTTGTAGATAGCATATTCCAGTGCTGTATCTTTATGTATAATTAAAAATCACTTCAACTTTATGAATACTATTCAAATTTATTATATATTAAAAACTTATTTATTGCTCAAAAAAAGTCTCCCCAAAAAAAATCCAAATTTCTAAGCTTACAACCCACCAACGTGATTGACGAGCGTTTGTTGATTTTTTATGCTTACGCGGACATTAAAAACAACCCAAAACTGCACACTGCACTGCGTCCCGGAGTGGCGTGTCGAATTCGGTTTCCATGTGCCCCGCAACCAGGGGTTCCATCTGTGTTTGTGTAGCGGGTTGACAGCGGGGACAGGGAGTTGTGCGATCCGGGCAAGGCAAGAAGACATTATCAGTAAACCTCTCCATCGTGCTTCCTTTTAATGCCACCTTCTTCACTTCCTAGCACCCAACCAAACATCAAGAAGACTAATAAAAGTTGCACTTCATCTCATTCCCTTTCGCCGCTTGCCACTGCCGACCGCCGTAAACCAACATGTGAAGAGTGCAATCGCATCGTGGTCGACAGTGTGTCGTTGTTATCTGCACACACCAGCTTCGCCGCTTCAATGTACGGAGAGGTGTACGGAGAGGTTTTTGCTGCAACTCGCCACGCTGACCAATCCATCTAATGCTTGAATGCAACGTGTCGGCTGTGTGTTTGTGTGTGAGACCGAATGTTTCTGAACTCTGGCTTAGTAGACATAATTTCCACCGGGAGGCACTACCATTTTC
The DNA here is from genome assembly GCF_943734845.2 of Anopheles funestus. Lineage (NCBI taxonomy): Eukaryota > Metazoa > Arthropoda > Insecta > Diptera > Culicidae > Anopheles > Anopheles funestus. Next base: position 69,025,710 of record NC_064599.1, on the reverse strand, counting down.
CAGCGCTCCATTTCGCACGGCGTTACACACCGATGGGAGCCCAACGGGGGGTTATTATCAGTATTAGCAGCTTTGGTGAAGATTAGTTTCAGCAGATTAGCAGCAAACGAGCAATAGGGGAAAAGTGGTAACGAGAGTTTGTTTACTGTGGGTAAGTGTAGGAGCTACGTTTTAAGCCATCAATGAGCTGGTTCAGGGTGGTGACAGATTAGCTTGGTAAATAAAACTTATATCATACAGAATTGAACCACTAATAATCTTGTTCTTAGTTTTATCAATCAAGTTTTATCAATCAAGTTTTATCAATACAACTGGTTTTTGTTAAACTAAAGTAGAACTTAGAGATTAAAGCTGGATAAGCGGACAGCACGGATGATAGGATGATTTGCTTTGACAGCCGGTTTAGTCAATGTGTCAAAATGTTTTTAGAACTGTCATTTCCCGACAGCACGGATAATCCAAAACCCGGTCAATAGGCATTCATATTTAGTTCTGAAATTTTTTTTTTATTTACAAATAATATGAAAATACTAACGTAATGCAAAAGTAGAGAATGCCATTATTTGTTCATTTGCCGGAAGTTTATCAACCGGCGTGCAAATATTTGAAATCAATATGGGTCTTTTTGTGGACCCTTTTTTAGTTATCTGTTGTGGGAATCGATACTAAATAAAACTCGCCAGAAAGAGAGACTTTTCGTATTAAAAATTCCTTTTAAAAATTATTTTATTTTAATTTTAAAAATGATGTTTTTATTACCTTCAAATGCAGCAAAAATTAGCAAATTTTATATAAAAATATGTTGCATTGGTATTGTATGTATCACAACCTTTGAGCACATTATATTTGGATTCTTTTTAACTAGCCTTCTCATCAACAAAATGACGCTTATAAAACAAACAAACCGTGCTGCAGCAACCGGCCGGCCAAATATAAATGCCAATGTCGTCGTGACATAGACATAGACATTCCCACCCAACGCCATCCACCCACCCGTGTATCTCTATACCGGCTTTTCTACACGGCACAAAAATCACGGTGCATTGAAATTGGAACTGCACCTACCCCACGATTTGTACGTCGTTAGAAAATGGAACCGGTTGAAAATTTAACAAAATGGGAAATAAAGAAAATAAAAACCGTCCCCGTCATCATAAAACGGACTACAGAGCACGGTGGTGCAGAACAGAAAGCTGGTACGGGTCGGTAAAGAGTCGCCGGCTCTGCACAGTGGATTGTTTCAGTCAAATCATACTGCACCGACACAGGGCGCAAAGCACATCCCCAATTTCCACCACGATTCCCACCCCCCCCATCGGTTGCATTGTGTTTCGTTGCACTTTTCAGTGAACGTCAGGCGCGTCTTTGGCGCTATGTCGATGGCTCGTCTAATGCTTCCACTATATGTGTGTTTTTTTTTCCAAACTGAAAGTTTTCAATTTCGTACCCCTCCTTCCGGAACATCACACCCTCTGCTTCGTTACCGTTATTATCGTACCAGCACGATCATGATCACCATTATTGGCCATAATCAAGCGCGAGGTACGGTAAGCAAAGAGAGGATGAGACACGATGGAATATAAAAAAAGGGAGAGAACTATGTGACCATCTCATGTCTTGAATGGCTGAAAGTTTTATAGAAACATAACCAACATTTACGACTTCATCGGTACCCATGTGACAGATGGATGGCCTAGATACTAGGAAAGTTTATTTGCAGTTTCTTACACGTTATATAGTTTTATTCTTCAAAGTATAATAAATAATATAAACCATAACAAGAAGATTATAGGAAGTAAATAAGATAAATTATTTAAGTATAAAAGAAACATTTAAGAATAAATGAAAGTAAAAAAATCTTTAAAAAAGAACATCGTAGTTGGTTTCAAAGCACACAAAAAGAAAAAGAAAAAACGAATGCTAATAATTATGAAGTTTCATACTTAACTTCTTGAATTAATTTAAACCCCCAGTCAACGCTACAGAAGGCGCCATTCGTGAACGTCTAACATCCGGTGAATAAAGATGGCGCCCGGAAATCATGACACACACACACACACAAACAGACACACTCCATACTCCCCAAATTCCAGATGGCTACAGACCATCGGTGGTGCGCATCTCAGAATAAAAAAGCTTTTTCGACGAAACCAACGTGGAATATTTGATTCCGTAGCTACACATCAGCTGTCAGCCAATGTCCACTGGAGGTTAAGTTGGTTGATTCGAAATTGTATGCACCACAGACAGACAGATGATACGCTGGAGAAGAAACGGCTGTGGTGGATTATCGGGGAGAGGCTCATAAAAAAAACAAACGCTCATAAACATACGCAAGCTACCGTACGCATTATGCGTTTTTTTGTTACGTCTCAACATAAATGTCAAATTGAAGTAAACAAACAGAAGTAATAAAGACGAAATTCTGACAGATTCGTTACTCATTGTCTCGTCCTCTTTTTCCCTTATTTCTCTCTCTCTCTTTCTCTCTTTCTGAACTATCTCACAACGCATAACGCATCACTCACAACCCACGCTCGCACGCACGCATTGCTTGCTTTCTCTTTTCACCCATGCTTTTGGTTATTACTTTCTCGGCCAAGGCACGCGTGCGTGCCCTACCAGAAATGGTCTCACATTGGTCTAGGTTAGGGAAAAATTTCTCTCATCCCCACAAAATCAAACCAAAGCGAAAGGAAATGTGCTGCGTTCCTTTCTTTCTCCTTTCTCCTGAGCAAGATACAGACTCTCGGAAACACCCGCATCGAATCTGAGAATCTGAGAGAACGCGACGATCTTCTTGAAATTTTCGGTTTTGTTCTTTTGGAAAATATGAAGGAACTGCACATTTTTTATTGCTAGCTTGGAAGGTTTAATGCCCTGGCGCCAGCAAAAAAAAGGACAGCTTGGGTAACATAGGTTAAGTTTGCTGGTTTTGTTCGTCCTCACTTTTCGCAGTCTTCTGACGATATTGAAGAAGAATGTTCATCGGGGAGTTTGTGTCCTTGGTAGGAATGTATAAGGTATCTCGTTAAGAGCTACCTCTTATTGACGAGAAAAAGGTTTCTGAAGTAGAAATCGGAAATCTATTAAACATCATGTCCGATTTGTTCGTCTAAGTATATTACCTCATTTCCCCAATATTTATACACTTGATACCTCCAAAATGTTAGGTTAAAAAACTTCTGTTCTTACAATTTAACACACATTCCAGATTTTACTCGCATCTTCCACTTTTCTAATCGTGCATGCGATAAAAACCTCCCCGAAAACCCCGAAAACAACAACACAAGCTAATCACCTCACCGTAAGAAGCAGTATCTTCACGGCATACGCACAGTTCTAACTCCACCGATGGATACGATGACGAAGATCAGTAACCCATCAACCCACTGCCCATCATAAGAGCTGTAGCACCACCGCCCCAACAACTCCCTCCTCTAGTCCGAAGAGTCCACAGTCCCAGTGAAATCAAAATATCTTCTGCCCATCTCTTCGGGTTCTTGCTCTTGTACGATTCTTTGCTTCATTTCATACACCGAAAGTTGCCCAAAATAAATCAGTATTCGGTGCGGGCATCCCCACACATCCAGGGGATGTATAATAACAAGCTCCACCACAACTCCACCTCAGCATAAAATGAGGGAAACAAAAAGAAGAACTTGAAACTGAGTGGTGGATGAGGCGTGTGTGTGGCTTATCCTACACCTTCCCAATTTCATCATCCGTGCTCCGTCGACACATCGTGTGGCCTTTCAATTTCGGTTCACCAGCTGGCGTTTCGCCCCGGATACTCTCTTCCCATTAGCTACACATTCTTGATTCTTAGTTTCGGTTTGATCTGTGTGTGTGTGTGTGAGTATGTGTTTGCTTCTCCTCTCGCTACTAGTTTTAGCCACTATTCTACTTTATCTTGTTTTGATGCTTTCTGTACACGGCTTCATTATGTGCTTTGCTCATCTTTTATTGGCTTTTTATATGTTAAATTTGTTTATCTTTTCTTTATTAGTTTTGCTACTCCGCTGCTAGTTTGTAGTTTTGTAAACACTTTTTTACTATATAGAAAACCACTTTAGAAAACATTTTATATAGCATTGTTTTAAAAGTGCTATCGAAAATAATTTCTGCTTTGAAATGTTTCGCTTTTAGTAAAAAACAACAACAAAACAGCCAACTCACTGTTCGTTTTTATTGCGTCTTAGAAACCTGCTTTTTGATGTATTCTTTCGCATATTTCTTTTCTTTTACGCGCGATCGACGTTTTACGGCGCTTTACGTTCCGTTTTGCCATCCCTTGGGTGAACCACTTCACATCACCTCTCATATCCTTTCCGTGTGTTTCCACACCTTCTCCACCGCTAGTGAGACCATCCCAGAGCATCCGTTTCCCTACCCCCCAGAGCTATTCTTCCCCGGTATGCTTCCGTCGTGTTTTGTTTTCTGTTTTACTTTTGATTTTTATTGGGCCCCAAAACAGTTTTGTTTCTTTTCGCGTTTTTTGTCTTTGCACTTGTGCTGAACAATAAATTGTGTACGGAATGGTGGTTCTTCTTTTCAAACCTTTGATTTTTATTAAATGATTTTGTTTTGTTGTATGTTAGGAGATTTTAATGAGTTTCTTATTTTTGTTACATAGTTTGAAATTTAATTGTGTTATTCTTAGGTAAAATTTATCTGCACAATTAATGAACACTTAAACAAATATACAAAAATAATGCATAAGCTGTCAAAATGTCAATAAAATGTCAAAATACAAATGGAACATAATTCAATTCAAAAGATAAACTATGGATTCATACAACATAGAATGGAATAAAAAAAGAAAGACATACATCAGCGACATACTGTTAGTACTGAAAAAAACTTATGTAGTTTTTATAATTTTTAATTTGTGTCAGAGCGGGATAAATATCTAATTTCTATTTTTTTCGGCAAATTTAATACTTTTATTTACAAAAATGCTAAAATCGAAATCGAAATTACAGGGTTTTCAAACCCAATTGTTAAAGATGGAGGTAGATAATTCTCACAAATGCGAGAGTTGATAAAACAAAAGCTCCAGAGAGATGAAAATATTCTCCATTAATATCATCAAATTTCATTTCAATTTAAAATAATATAGAAAAGGCTGATGCTTTACAGGGTTTTTAAGTTCGTGTGGAAAAGTTGGAGTCATTTCTGAATTCTGAAGTTGTACTAGAATGTGTTAATATTGATCTGGAATTATTCCCACTTAGTGTTAAACAATTGGAAGTATGAAAATTTCTATATTTTCAATATACATATTTAGGTGACATAATCTTGGGATTTATTTTATAACAATAAATCCACTCAAAGAAAAACAAGATCCAAAAAACCATTCTCTTTGCTTCTTGGTGATGTGATTGAATCGCGAACAATGATGTAATAGTGGCTTTGCATTTTGAACAACAAAATTTGCAATAATTTGAATAATTAGAACCAACCGAAATAAACATATTTCTACAATCCATTTAGTTACCACATATTCATATTATTCGACACTCCGATGTAACCTTCCGACAGCTGTAAATCAGTGCGCTTCCGTCAAAAGCGAACGGGAAGATGATCCAACAAACACGTACGATTCCAATGTACGTCACATGAGCAGCGAAAATTGTAAAACCACAAGCAACCACAACTGGGCCTGGTAGTGGCTGGAAGCCTTATGGCGATACACTATTAACCGATTCAATGGTACCCCGTTCGGCTGCATATGTTTCCCAGCGCAACCAGGCAGCATTGCTGATGCGATATGCATCGTTTCAAACAAAACCAAAAAAAACGCACCGTGCCCCAACTAACTGCACTGTATGCACTCGTGTTGCCGTTAAAAAAATGCCACCAGGCTTGGAGGCTTCTTAGAATGGCGTTTTTTTCCTCATTTTTATGCCATTCTCTAAACCTAACCGCCCTAAGGCAAACGTGTAGCAAAATGCAAAAGGAAAGGGAACGAGAGACATAGAGAGAGAGGGAGCGCCGCAAGTAGTGGAAAAGAAGAAAACGAACGCATACAAAAAAAAGTCACAACCACACATGCACATGCACAGCCCGCTTCTAACGTGCATCCTGCTGCTGCTGCTGCAGCAGCACTCTTCTCCGCCAGTTTGCGATCATATTGTTTAGAAGGAAAATTTACATTTTTATCTTCTTCCATCTTCGTTTACCGGCTTGGCCTCTCCTGCATTCCACCGGTATACACATGCGTTTGTTGCATTTTATTTTGCTTTTTCCTGTTCTTTTTTTCTTTTTTTTGCGTTTGCCTGCAGCCAAAAATGCATCCAGGAAACAGCCGCGCCGGTTCGCCGCGACAGTGACTTAGACTGTTGCTTTGTGGTGGAAAAAAAGTGCACATGCTCGTCCGGAATGAGCGTCGGGATGGTACAAACGGCCGGCGAACAATATCTTGTCAAAATTGATTTCAATTGAGATGCAGCAAGCAGAAGGGAAAATATGGGAGGTTGCTATTAACGCATGAGAAACAAATGCATTTCCTTTTTTTGACTTTAAATATATTTTGTTTTGGATTTTTTGTTGCCAGTGCTTGAAGGCACTTCCTCTGAACACCATAAAGAAAATTAGCTAAACATTAAATTCAGCTTAAATTATAAATAATGCACAGTTTAAATAAGATAAATTATCATGATACACTTCAACCAGCCTTTATTGCTGCATTTAAAGTGCGGAAAGGACTTCAAATACTTCATCGAATCGATACATTTTAGTTAATCTTGAAACGAATCTAGAAATGAACTTAAAATTTGCCAACTTAAAATATTACAATTTTGAATCTTTTTTTTTAACTGAATCTCTACATCTCTCGAAGATAACTTCAATATATTTGCTAATTTTAGCGGTACATTAGATGATTTCTACAGGATCTCTGTAGATGAAAAAAAAATGAATGAAAATTATAGCAAATAATAAAAATATCGTAGTTTTGCTATAAATTTCATTCATTTTATTATAGCAAGTACTAACGGCTATAGAAAATGATCATAGTGTATAAACGAGTGGTTACAACATGCAAATGAACAACACAAAATTAAACTTCTGTAAGGCAAATCTCCCTGCTACACGTCTACTTATCAATATCGACTATTTTAACCCTTTTCTAAACACATCCCTGTGGTGCGTAATTTCTAGGAGAAATAATTTAATAAAATTTGCACACGTTACCCCTTCCACCGTTTTTAAACAACCTTCACCCATTATCTTCACCATTGAGTGTCATCCCGGGCAGGGAAAAGTGTGACGTTTTCCCCCTTGGAAGGCATTTTAACGATGCTAGTAATAATGTACACATCACTGCTATGTACGCATCTGTCACAGCATCCCTGTTTCGATGCCTAATGAAAGTCATACTCGTGCTCGGAGGGTTTTAATGGGAGAATTTTCTTCTCCCAAAACATTACCAACCAAAGGGAACAGTTTCGCACCCAGTGAGGGAAATGAAAAATTGAATTATAATCCTTGCTTGAGGATCTGTACTGCTGGAGGCAGTGGTAACGACTTACGGAGACAAGAAAACAAAGAGGGACGATTTTCTTTGTCACTGCCATAATGCTAGAACGGACACGCTACGCAGTGTGATGGTAATTTTTTGTATGCGAAAATAAACCGATGGACAATGGATTTTAGGGCTAGGGTCCAGTATGTAGGGTGAAACATTTTTCATGTTGTTTACGATACGCTTGATCGGGAAAGAAGATTCTGGTTTTTATTTTTCATTGATGATTAATTATTTTTAGATTTTATTGAAAACCTATGCTTTAAACTACTGGCCTTTTTGAACGGATTTTTCTACAATTGGTTAAATGAAATTAAATTGAAAGTAATTACTATAGAGATAATTTTTGCAAATTTGTACCGATTCAGGGAATTAGATCTTTTATTTAAATAAGAAAAATGTAGCACAACACATAGAACAGGTAGTATAAACGGGACTTATGCCATATACTTAAAAAGGATTATAGCAAATGAACTACGAATGAACTTCACTGTAAAATGAATATACAGTTGACAAGCTAAATATTTAACATTTTCACAAAAAATACAAAAATATCACAAAACTTCCGTCTATTTCCACGATCTGAGTGAATATTCTACACCAGTGTTAAAGGAAGTGTCTACAATATAAAAAAAAACGTTCCCCAACGCAACATTTAATGACCAACAATTGTTTTTTTTCTGTTCCTCATTCACAATTTCCCATTGATCCGTCTCTGTCCAAATAAATACCTGTTGCCGTGCGTTTGTTTCCGATACCCAACAAATCAACAAATTCCCTACAGGATACCACATTTACATGAACGATCTCAATTTTCGCTTCGCATCACCTTCAACAGTGACTGACTGCTGAGAAGCTGCCCAAGTAGCCATTCTTGGACGTTCACCGGGCACCCAACACGCAACACCAATCTCGTCCAATCTTCGCAAGAAAGTGAGGGAAACTATTATCAGCAAGTCCGACAAGTGCCCCAGCCGATGGTGGCGGTACACATACAGCGAAGAGAAGGGCAAATTATTCGATCGATTGATTTGCGAACGAGAAAACCGAAGACACAGCTGCGGGCTTTTACGGGTTCCAAAAATTACACATTCTTCGGATGAGTATGTTGTCGCTGTGCCGTAGCGATGGCATGCGAAAAACACTTCACTTCCCCATCGTGCTTACGCGTTCCCCCGGCCAGGCAGGGTTGATTTCTTCACTCTACTAGGTGGTGTTCTTAAGTTAGCAAGAAAACAAAAACTTTCGTCAGAATAGTTCAAAAGCTTCAACAGGTTACTCTGCAAGCTTCTTTGGTTTTCCTGCGCTCTACAGATTGGGTCCTTTTCGTACGTTTTGCACAGCTGAAAACGAATGGGCACGTATGGTGCCGTTTATTTTATTCTTTTTTGGGGAAGAAACCATCTCGGACAAGATATGGCCACTTAAAATCGCTACCATACGGGTTTGCTGCCAGGCAATGGACGGCCGTTTTTTTTTTGTTTTGTTTTCCCCTTCTGTTGCTGCTGAAGATGCATCCCATCTAAAAGCGAGGGACGAAAAATACCACAACAGCAGACCAAAAACCACACTCGTGGTCACTTTTCCGCAGTCCATTTGCTACTACCCCGTGTGCAGAAGATGGCACGCGAAAAAATCGACGGAGAGCAATTTAGACGGAAGACTACAATTTGACGAATGGACCTCGCTGCGATGCCATCCTTATTGTACGTTTTGCCTTCGCATTGAAAGCGGATCGGAAATCGGAATTGGTTTTAGGTGAGCAGAAAAGGGGAGCAAAAAAAACTGCACACTCAGACACACGCACAAACGAAGAATGGCTACGTTGAAAGAGGAAGCAATTGAGTTTGAAAATGCACAACACAAAACAAGAAAAAAAATCATCTACCAGAAGATCGCGCGAAAGGAAGAGTTTTGTGTTTTAGTTGCGTTAGGTTGGCTTTTTTTCTCTTGTTTTGTTAAATTTTTTTCTTGCTTTTTTTTCTTGCTGAGTTTTCCTTTTCTCGCTATGAAAAGCTGCAAGAGTCCGAATGTTCTTTTCTGTTTCGGATGGGTTACCAAACACCAGCACAAGATGATGGCTGCTTCCATTATCCTATTACTGCCAGCACATAAAAAAACGTTTCGAAATACATACTTTTAAACGTTTTCGATTCTTCTAAAAGCAATAGAATAAACTTCAATTCAAAAACCGTTTAGCATATCCGATAGAATCGCGTACCCTTGCTTATGTACGAACAGCAACGCACGTTTGTCTTCCTTTTAGTACCAGAAATAGCTACGCAAATGAAAATAGAACGCGCACCAAATCAATTCAATGCATTTCACCACAAAAATTAGACCAAGTACAGGAATGTGGCGACAGTGCGTTGCACAAACCTCGTTGCGCTCCCTAATACACCGAAGTTTCCCAGCGTTCGTTTGAAGGCTGCCGTTCGAAAGAAAGGTGCCTTAAATTTAGCGAAATTCTATCCATCAAAGCAAAGAAGAAAAAAAAAGTACAACGATTTGGGAAAATCGGTTAGATCTCGGTTTTGGGCCACATTCTCGGCTGGTTAAACACGATCGCATGCAATGAAATGAGCACAGATTGTTCGATCGATAAAAATATCCGTGTTAGCGTAAAGATGGAAGCGCGTGTACTGGTGTGAGTTTTCTTTCAACGGTTTGAAAGGATCCGTTTTAACATATTTATTGAAAAAGAAAAATATTTTGTTGGTAAGAATTATTAGCGACAGTGCTAAACTGTATTGAAATAACCGCCGGAAGTTATGCAAAGGACATCATTTTAGTCTATAAACAATTTATAAGCCATTTTAATGATTATCTGTACTAAAAACTCATTATTTTATTTATATTTTGCCTTGAAACAATTAAATAAATAAAAAATAAACTAAATTTCTAATGTGTGCAAAACTGCATGAAAATTAAACTCCTGAAGTTATGCAACACGCGACTCTTTTTAGTCTAAAAAAGAAGTTGACACTATTTTAGTTTGTTATTTGTACTAATCAATTAACAGTTGTTTTCAATTAACTATCAACAAGTTTAACAATATACTTCAAATCAATTTCTTTCGCCAATGTCAATGTTACGCGATCCCAAACATTTAAACCTGTCATTTCAACAAAGCATGTAACATGCACCCACAAATTGCACCCCTTGCTTTCGGTGAGTGTTTGGTGCTTCCAAATGAAAGAAAATTGTTCGTCCGTGCTCACCATCTTTCACCCAAAAACGTTCACGCATGCAAACGTAATTAACCGTTGGTGGTGATGGCGAGTGCAATTAAATGCAAACCAATCTTGCCGTACCAGTTGCTTGCCTTCACACAGTGCCAAACGAGCGGGGAAAAAGAAAAAGAGGACACCAACATAAAGTACAACTGCTGTTAACAATACCAATTACAAGCGATTGGGTGTAAAGCAAAAGAAAGAAAAAAACAAAAAACCATACCAATGTCACCGTGTTGGAATGGAGAGCAAAGCGACCCGGAAATGTACCATACACAGTTTGCCGGTGCACATTGCGTTGCATCACACCGTTTAGCGAACGCAGGTTAGACAGACAGGTTACGAACAGTTTGGAGGTGCCGATGGGACGATAAAATCGCCATTTAGGTTTGGTTCCATTCATCTATTACCACCACGAAAGCGTGCCATAGCTACAGAGACTCTCTAATTAACAGCTGCATGCTGCATACAAACGCTGTCAATGGTGGAGAATGTACCGGCTACAAATTGGGCAGGTTTATGTTTGTTACAGCAGCTGTAGATACACAGACACACACGCAACATACCGCAAAACCAATATTAGGCACAATCTTGTGCGAATAAATTAACATCTCATGCTCCTGTGTCAGGGAGGGTTTGTTTAACTTGATGGCGCAATCAGTTGTTTTGCATGAATTATGAAAAAAATGTCCCATTTGCATTTGCGTCACTATTCACCGTTAGTTGCAGGTTAACGGATACTGGAGTGATGCTGCAACTTTTATTTAACAAAACAAAACAGACACGATCTAATTTCTAAATGCTAAATACAGCTCTTAAGAATTCCTGACATTATATGTCGCCACTACTCTATATTAGTACTCCTGAAGTTATGCAACCGGCATAACTTTTTATCCTAAAAACGATATTTGACTTATTTTTAACATTATTTCTACTCATAAATAAATAAATTAACAGTTTACTTAACCCTTCAAAACAAATTCAAAGAATAAAATAAATTGTAAAAACAAATTTACCCTTTACGAGTAATGGCATGATTTTTAAAACTCGTTTCCGATTATTTCAATTGGCTGCGTTGGAGGGAATTTCATCAAACGGTTCGGCTGCGTTTAAATAGCGGAGAAAAAACAAACACACTTTACCTTAAAAATCTCCAGCACGCGCATATCCACAAATATCAACGTGGGTGTTCGCTCTAGACAATTCTACCATCTCAACGGATGATTAGTTTTTATGGAGATGGAGTTCGTTTTGGGGGAATGCCGACAGATAAATTACATTTTATTTTTTACAAGAGCACCTTAGGACGGCATAGCGCGTCAATATTAATTCCAACGACACGAATGCGAAACGGAACTTTTATCGAAATGGTGGTTAAGAAATCGCTTGTTTTTGATTTTCGTTTTTTTTTTGTTCAAGAAGGTTACATTAAGGATTATGATGTCATTCAGACGGTACCCCACCAAGAAGGGATGAACAATTAAAGCCCACCAGGTAAATGATTAATTCCTGGTCTAATATGTTACCAAACAAACATACTTATGCCTGTTCAATCGGTGGTAGTATGAGAAGTATTCAAATTAATGTCAAACCTTCCTTCCCTAGCCTTGACGAAGGGTTAGTCATCTTAACTACAAATGCTCAAGGTTACAGAAGGTTTGTTGTTAGAGAGTGAAATGTATGGAGCAACCCCAGGAAAGCTTGACAGTGGTACAACCCCTTTGATTTTTTTCTAATTTTTTTCTCTCCTTATTTCTGTAAATTAATACTGTCAACCCTTTCACCATTCAGGGGGAATAAATAATTTTAAGCGACCGAGCAAGGCCAACCAATGGGATGTGTGTTGTGAAATAGCAGCATTGAAGGAGAAAGTAGGAAAGTAAATAAAATTATGTCAATTTCTGTTCTTGCGTGATCTCTTATTACCGAGAGGAGAGCATGATCGCCCGCTGTTTCTTAAAGTTCTGGGTTAGCATAACAATATTTTTAGGTCGTAATATTGTAAGATTCCAACCAACAATCAAACACAGGAAGAAAGTGAACAATACAATGTCCTTTGCTAGGGGAAGAAAGAATAAAAACGGAAATTCTTTCAACACACCCGAGTTTATTCTCGCTTAAGCAAAGTTAGAATTAACAAGAAAATAAATATACAACGTAAAAGTAAAGCCTCCTGGATATTTTTAGAAGCGATTGCAAAAGATTTCAAGGCTTCCAAATTCAACGATTAAGATTTGTTCAGAAACAACCTGAAAATTCGTTGAAATTTAATATCTCTCTTATTTGTCATAGATCTTTTCTTTCAATTCAACCAAAATAAAATAAAAAAAACACAACTTCCTTTGTGCTAAGACGATCAAAATTGGCTACAACTCCTAAATCAATGACCGCCCTGGGTCTGATTTATTTCGCACTTCCCAATGAATGGTGATTAAATGAGCACCGGGGATCAATTTGACCAATTAGTCAAACAGTTGGAACTGTGTCGGGTTTTTTTCTCCCCCATTTTTGCTCTAGGCAAAATCAGGGGTTCGCTGCTTCGAAAAAGGCGAGATTTTATGTGCGAACTCAAAACCCAGAATTCAACGCGCGTGGAGTAAATTGTTTTGCCGACATCACACGGTTGAATTTCGATTGCTATTTTACGTTCTCGATTCAACTTTATGGTCAGTACTTCAATAGCAAAATGAAATAAGAAGCAAAACAACACACATACACACGTACACGTGATTGAAGATGGCTCCACCTGGATTTGGTTGACGTACGGTAGACACGTAGGCTAGAAATTTGGAGTAGTTTCGTGTTCCCGTAAGGGAAGGGGAAAAAGGGAAACGAAACTCTCCAACCGAAATTGCTTCATGCGCTCCACACAACCTGCCCAAAGCGCCATCGATCGAAACGGTGTCTAAAAGCAAAATTTATGACAGTCATCCATCGGCCTGATGATGATGACGGCCAAGAACGACCGATCGAATCTTCTCCGGATCACGGTTCCACTTCTAGGATTCTAGATTTTTCCTCTCCCTCTACCCCATCCACTTGCTTCCCCCCACAAAACCTCCAACCGTGTACAATTAAAGCATACAAGGACCGATGATCACCGTACAAACGGAAAGTGGTGAGGAGACGTTCCATCTTCTAGCTCCCACCGAAGTAATATCATTATTTCGTCGTGCATGAAATAGCAAGCTCATCGTTTCGTACTCGTGGCAGCATGTGACAAGCCGCAAAGTGGGGTCCCGAGAAGGGAAACCTAGGAAGGAACAAAAAAAAATAAAAAAAAACCTGGGAAAAGAATCTATTTTCTAGCAGCAATAACATCCAAAACACCATATGGTGCCGTGATTCACAAGACTCGTGCAAGAAAGAAAACCAACAACACAAAAAACCTCGAAGGTAAAATTATGCGCTTTGGGTAACATCGGCAAAATTCAATGTCCCGTCTCGCACCCATCACATAGGTACCTAGCCCCCTCGTTACAGAAAAGTAGCAAAAGATTCAAGCCAAGGTCACCCCGTTGACGAAACGAAACGAAAGACTTATCGCGGCGGAAGGCAACGAACCTCCGGTAGTTTGGATTTCTGTGTCGGGGTTTTCCGTTTCGTTCCATTTCAACGATCGCACACAAACATAGAGCATGACGAGATTGTGTGTGCTTTTTTTTTGTTGTAAAGTTACCTTACATTTTACTAGCCCGCAACTTTTGTCACGGACGGCACAATGATCCACTTTTTTCCCTTTCCAAAAGCACACAAGATGAGAAGATTGTCAATCAATTGCGTACCCGTACTACTTCACCGTCATTATTTGATCTCACCTTCCTCACTGGCTTCCTACGGTCATTTGTTAGTGCCTCCATAGTGCCACCGGTTCGACAACATAACATACCACCATCAAAAGGTCACCCACTTCCTAGGTTTCCTCTCATTCGACGCACACAAACAGGCGCCTGCGTTTCGAAGCGCGGCGGAACGTGAAGAGGGGGCTTATGTTTGTCGAGTTGTGAGATTTTTTGGGGTAACGCTTCGTGGGCTAATGACCACGAAATATCAACGCGTTGCGCGAATGGCCACCGAATTCAACGACCGGCTAAAATTATGCAGCGAAAACCCGTGGAAGGAAACAATAACGAGCGAATTATCCAGTCCAACCAAACGCATGCTGATGCCTTCATTTTCCTGATTCATGTTCACTGCGTGTTGGGCGATTTCGAGCAAGAGTGTGTGTCGTTGTGACTCATCGGATATGAGCTATTGAACTCTTGTTTAAAATGCAAGAGATTTTGGTTTTGTTTTTATGTGAAAGACAACACAAAAAGAACAACGCTTACTTATTTAATTATTGATAATACAACGAATGTGACCAGTAAGTATTTTTAAAAAAAGCTCATAAGCTATGATAAAAACATGTGATAAAAGATTTCAAAAATAAAGTTGAAATTCGAAACCATACGCTCATCAAAATGCGAATGTCATCTTGTCGTACCCATGAATTCGGGGGGGTAGGGGGAGAGTAAAGAGAGTTGCTATAATGAGACAAAAGTGGTTGACCATTCTTCACGCACGCACACAATCGATCGAGTCAATCACCACCTTTTCACTGGACGAGTACAAGTTGTCCAAGAGAAAGAGAGAGAGAGAGGTACACTTCACCTCACAAAACCCATTCACCTCTCACGTTCCACTTAATCCACCCCTATTAGACCTCTTAATTGGGCCAGGGTCGCCACCATCAGGTCGGAGCAACGAAACAAAAGCAAAAGAGGTTAAAAGAAATCGAAAGAAGAAACAAAACGCACACGTTCAGCTCTTGAAAACCCCTTCCCGCCATAACCTCGCCGCCAAAAAAACCCGAAGCAATCGAGCCCACCAAAAGCACCACAGCCACAGCTATTTTGCACGTTCCGTCAACCTTCATCAGCACAAGCGTTTGCGCGCCAAAGCATGCACGGGGTCTCTTAGCCCTGACAGAGTGTGGCGGTGCAAACCGTGGACCCACACTTCGGGACAAGTTCACGAATAAACTGGCCACCAGCAGCACGCAGCAAACCCAGCATTGGCTACCGTCACCATCATCGGCTCACAACCAAGGCAAATGTGTCTGGCGGTGTAGATTTTCGAGTGTCGAACGTGAGCACCATTCACGACGACCGGCACGGGAGTGTGTGGAATTTATTTTTGGAGCTACTACATTGGTGATACACTGCTGAGGGACACTTCTGCTGGAGGTCTACCACTACCGCCGTGAGGAAGGTATTTCGGTTTTATTCTTCAATAAATGGTGGTAGATTACAATAAAATAAGCGCCTAGCTTGCGCGGTTCTTTACTCTGGCTGCAATATCCCCGGACAGGGATTTTCCACTGAATGCATCCAATAAAACTTATGACCCTGCAGCATGCAACGCCGCAACTACCTTGCATTGACCGTTTATGGGCAATGCTGGAAAGCATCGTTCCTACATCACATGTGCGTGCCTATCGTACAGTCTGGATGTTCCATTTAAAACATTTCATAAACTGAATTGTTACTACCATCAATCATTCTTCCATTCTGTCTGATTTGACATTAACAAAACGTCCTTACTTCATTCATCCACATCTTCACAAACGCAATTAAGAAGTTAATATTTCACACTAGTATCACAATTTAATTGAGTGATAACTGGTGACGGTATCCATTGTAAAATTAAACAACCTCACTTGAATGATCGCTTTCCCAAAAACGCTACACCCATATTCCAGGTTAACCTCATCACCAACAAAAAAAACCCCATCTCCAGAAATGTCATGCAACATATCTTTCTTTTACCTTCGCGACATCACAAGGACACCGCTGACCACAGTTTGCACGCACACGCACACACTTCACACCCCAACACCAAGGATGCTCGTAAATCATGCCACCCCACGCTGCCCACACACTGCTTGTGTGCTTGTGCTTGGATACATAATTTCTTTTCCTCTGTTGCGTGACAATAAAAAAGAGAGATCCTGAGTAGCCTCGGTAGTAATCATGCGAGGGGTCTTGCTACTAACCCATCGAAAGCATTAAAAAAGCCATCACACCATAAATGGAATCTTGGTGCTTTTTTTGTTCCTGCACACTCAAGGAACTCGTCTGACATCTCCATGACGGCTAGCTACTTTGGAGTTATAAATAAAAACACACAAACACAGTAAAGTCCTGCGGAGGATGGTCCATTGTGGCGAAGATCAACTCGCGCTTCCCAACGAGGTTAATATTTATGGTAATGCGAATAAAACTATATGCAAGCGACGGACCTTTTTTGAGCGGTGAGCAACTGTTTAGTCTAGGATGGTTTGTTTATGTGTCTTTAAATAATTAACATGGCTGTATCGTTCGTGACAGCAGCAGCGTGTTTGGGTTTCCAATTGCAAAAAGAGTTTCAATACGATCAAATAATAAGATTGATAGAGAAAACACAAACATAAAATATCTTCTTTGTTTGATGGCTACCTATAAGTGCCTTCAGAAGTACTCAGGGTTTTTTAGTCACTTCTCTGTGCTATTAGATGTAAGAGGACGCAAGACGTAACCTCAATTTAGCCAACAAATCTGGAGTTCTTTATGGGTTTGCAAATCTGAGACATCAGTTCATAGACGACGCCATAGTGTCGATTACACATTAATAATTATTCTCCGTCTAATGGGACAAATCCTCTCATTTAGTCATCTCCACATTACCGATCTTGACATCCGAATGATCAATCAAAAAAACCGACCCAATGCAAACTACAACTAGAACTGACAGTCCACTCCACACAACATCGTGCAGTGAGTCACACAGCAAGGGGTGCCCCCACACAGGTTCATAGCCCGATGATGCCTGTGTTATGTCAACAAATCGATGATGGCAGTTCATCAGAGTTCAACCGGCACAGATGATTCTCGCGCAGCACGCGTGATCTTATACAACAATATCGTCAGCCGTGATGTATTGCTTTACTCGCGATGAGATACTATTATACACCCCCAAGCGCCAACGTGTTACAGCAATCGCGTAGAGTAGAGATTATGTCTACGTTCAAGGTGAATCGCTAGGGTGAAGTCACGATCGAGGCAATTTGTACTACTCACTGTACGCCTCGTAACACAAATCACCTTCCTTCAATCAACATTCTTCTACCGGATTCTACCCACTGTGGAGGAGCAGCGGAACATTTTCATAGTACAAGATCGAGATCTATTTCCTGGTACGGGTACGGCGAATGCCCTCGGGCAAGATCTGATCTTATCAGAACTATCAAGCTCCAAGGGGGGAGTGTTCGCTCGATCAACTTATTGAATCGTCACGATTACCCACTTAATCCACGCAGAGTTCTAGATCACGAGTACGAACGATGGGCGTACGTTTGAAAATCTGTGCTCCAGGGGCCCAGCGAATGAGGCATGTAATTATCGTGAGATTGTAACGACTAGAACTTTAGTCTGAAGTGCAATGTCTAGCTAACTAATTTATTCCTAGAGGGTACTTTGGTTTTGATTGATTCCAATTTAGTTCTGAAATGTCCAGTGATACTAAAAATAAAAAATTGAAGATTTGTTTTCAAAGTTTCTCAGGAATACTCAGCAATACTTAAAGGCTCACAAGTTCTGTCAAATTAAAACTATTTTACCAAAACTCACGATCTCCAAGAATGGTGTCCATTTTTGAGTTGATACGAATAACTCAGCAACGCCCGATCGTCAAACATTTTTGCAATATCAAGTTCACGCCATGATGTGGTAAATTTCCCATTAAAACTCCAAGTCACATAAGTGTGAAACAGATTGGACAGATTTGTGTTGATCGTTTCTCAGATTCTCCGCCGGCTATATAATTGTTCTGGTTCCGTGACTTACCTATGGAAGAAAAGGAAGAAGAAAACAGTTGGATAAGACGTATGAAACATTAACATGACCGGATTGAGATAAATCTGTAAACCTTTGAACAGACTCTTTAATCGTGTCGACCCGTTTCTTATTGCAAAGAGAGAGAGAAAAAAAAACGCAACTCCAACCAAATACAACCAACGTTCGCTTGATGCTCGTGAGGGAAGGAAAGAATTGTATCCCCGACCTGTCAGCAACGGACACATGTTCCGTTTTCGCACACCAGTTCCAACTGCCGTGACAGATGCTGTGGTCCCGGCAGGTAGGTGTGTACGTACAGTGTGATTGGGGGGGTTCGTACGTGTGGCGGTGTTATGTTTCGCGACGCCAAACACGAATCGATCTCGAAACCGCGTCTTGCGCCCTTTCGCTAATTGAAGTCAAGGGCAGATCGCCGGGTATCGAGCCAATGCTGATGCTGATCGTCGTCTTGGCGATGGAGAGACGGCGAACCATAGCTACACACGTGATTTAAACATCGTTACAATGCAACACAAAACTTTTTCTTATTTTTAATATAAATTAGTTAAGTAACATATCATTCTAAGTAACTCTGATCTCTCTTCAATTGTCGAATATCATTCTAAGTAATGTTCCATCAGCTAAAAATAGATTATCTTTGATAATTGATACGCTGGATGGAGTACTTCATCGGAAACACTTTTCAAATGCACACCTGGCAAACGCATGATTTAATCAAGCAGGGATTTATTCACTTCACTTCTTGCGTGTTGAAGTAGCCAACAAATAAATATAAGCAATAAGAGAGGGTTTTTCTGCTGCCACTACCTCTTATCTTTACTGTGAAGAGGTTAATACTAAAATACTTTAAATAAAAATGATTAAAAGAAAAAGTGAAACGATCGATTTTAGATTTATTTGAAATTATAACTGGCTTGTTCTAGAATTTAAGTGCATCTTTAAGTAATATTTATAATTGTAACATCATCACTAGGACTACTCATCCTTCTGTTGCGCAACAGCAGGCATCAAATCAACCTGTACAATGTACGTTCAGCATAATCTAGATTAAGTCACTTTATCTGTAATCTGTCATAATCAAAGGCTTTCAACTGGGTTATATGATTGATAAGGTCTCACCCAATCACATCAAAGATCAAGGATTGAGTATGTTCAGTTGATTGTCATAACTTCACGGTCAACATTTTAGAACATTTTCCAAAAAAAAACTTGATTTTAAATTTCTACTTTTATTATGCCTTCAGAAACCAACGTCGTAATGGAATTTTCCCTCATTAGTGCCGACATATGCACAGTAGGGATTACATTTAAACTACATAGATACCACCCACACACCATCACCCACATAACCACCAACCGATTGAAAGTTGATAAGCGAACGGGCGCAGAGAGCACGTAATGTATTGGTCCCGGGCAAAAGCGAGTCTTTGCTTGCTGTGCGTTGATTGTGCAGTGGGCAAGAAATGAGCGCTGTCGATGCACTCGTTCAATGTCACCCAGTAAATGAACAAAAAAGCAATGCAACGGGAGGCTGGAGCATGATAACCTCGTTTCCGTTACGTGCTAAATCCCTATACAAATTGGATGAAATGGGACACCGGGGAAATGCAGCTTAAGGCATGAAATTGTGCTCATTTACTTTGGTAAATGAAATTTTTATTTACTAATGTTCGATGAAGGTTTTAGAAAACATTTCATTTATTATAAAATGTTTGTTTAAACTTTGAATAAGAAATGAATATTATAGTTTAAACGTTCAAACACCAAAATGAACGCCAAATGAATGATTAAATGAACCCGAGAAATTAAAACATTTTAGCTCAACAAAAACAAACGAAAAACCTGACCGAACAAATTTGTTTTACATAGTACAATACGTAAATTTTGTAAAAAAAATAGAAATAATTTTTACAAAGTGTAATAACTTTAAATAAAAAAAGGATGCAATCGTACGAAAAAAGGTTCATTTTCTCCGTAAAACGGAAGAGACAAATTGCAAAAACAATTGCAGTTTCGACCCTTTATCTGCTAATTAAACACCACCCGGGTTTAAACTTCAAACGCTACATTACATACCGCGGTGTAACGAATACATGTCAACAGCTCCGACCAAAAACCCTACTTAGTACCATTAACTTTCCAACGGCGTTCGTCATCGAGCGCGAAATAAAAAAATACTACAATTGCAGTTTGACACGCGAATCACCACAGCGATGCACACTTTCCGACATTTTCTTCAGTGTGTGTATGCGTGTGTGTGTGTGTGTGTGTGTGTGTGTGTGTGTGTGTGTGTGTGTGTGTGTGTGTGTGTGTGTGTGTGTGTGTGCACACCCTTAAAAAATGCAAGCTAATTTGTTGACCACAGTGCCTCTTTGGTTCCCCAGAAAAATGTCATGCGCCCAGGGTGTGGCAGTGAACGATTCGATGCAACCGAACCCATCAACGGTATAATTGTTGGCTAAAAAGTTACCCTTTTTTAAGGGATAGATACCACACTGTACGTGACAAACATGCGAGTAAAGGAGTGGGTAAAACATGAAAATTTGAAAGAAACATTCTTATTTTTTTTTTTAATATTTAAAATACAAAAGAATGAGAAAAGCAAATAATAATAACGTGCGCTGCCCTTATCGCACTAAAATACCAATTTTACTTTCGTGCAGTAATGCAGTAAAAGAAACCATTGCAGGAAAGCAAAAGTGCTTCACCATTTATCAGTAAGTGAAATTTTCGTTGCAAAATATAAAAAGGAAAACGCAAAAAAAACACCAACATTTGACAACTAACCAAACCCTCCGATGCAACGGATGCAGCTGTTTAGTCGCGTGTTGGTAGACGAGACTTTTTTTGCTGTTTTTGTTATCGTTTCGATTTCCACGCCAAACCCCGCTTGTCTGTCTATCCTTTTACTTACAATTGGTGGTTTTATGGCAAGGGCTGTGAGTTAATCAAACCGAAAAAAACCAACAGACGAAACAAAACCCGAAAGAAAAGAAAATAAACACAATGAAAAGTACATCGTTGCCATAGCGTTCGCGAAATCGAGTGTAATGCAACGGCAAGCCCTCTTGTTGCGGGAGAAATTAGTGACGAGCAGCGAGTGGAAAAACCTAGTCAAAACTACGACGAATAAAAAAAAAACAACAACAACACCGTACTTTAGTGAGCTTGTAACAGCGAAAGCAAAACATGGTTGCCATTACAAAGCGAGAGTTTTGTGGAGTTGTGGGTTTTGTGTGGTGCCGGAGGCAAAAGAAAAGGAAGCGAGAAAACAGACAAATTCAAGTTCAAGTTCAGAGCTGGGGCAGTGTACAAATTTTGCACTGCTCGCTTTCTTGTGACCACGGATGTGTGACGACGAAACAAATGAACCGTGATGGTAAGTTTGGCCGTAAAATGGGTGTAAAAGCGAATGAGTGGTGTTTTGATTGTGGTTCTATAATAGAACAATAACTTTGAAACATTTGGAACATCTAATATTATAACATTCTTGCAGAATAATAAATTTATTTATTTATTATAATAAATAATAAATTAAAATTGTCATTTTAAATGCAATTAAATGTCAAAACTAGTTTTATACGTCAAACACTCTACTCTCTCGCTCTCTCTCGAATATAAATTTACAAAGCACAACAATTGTCAAAATTTCTGTCAAAACAAAACAAAAATGTCAAAACAAGTTGAAATGTCAAAAAAGAAAAGTCACATAGTAGGTAACTAGTACTCAATGTGAATTCAAATAAAATCTTTTTTTTTTGCTAAACAAACCCAAACCTAAACGATGATAATTGAATGCAATAAACCATCACGATAATTCGCCATTATCAGGAAGATAGCAAATTATCATAGAAATGCAAATAGGAAAGAAGGGAACACAATTTTCCACACAACAATGCGTCGGCAACGCGTCCATCATACGCTATGGGAAGCCAGAACATAGACCACGATAACAGCAAACAAATGAAAAGAAACACAGTAAAAAAACGAGCAGAACCAACGAACGAATCCATCAAACAAGCTCCAATTTAGCTTTTAAAATCAAGTTGAACAACCTGCCAGCAAACAGCGACGCAAGGTTCAGGTTCATGGTCATACGCATTAATTTAGCCTTCCCCTGGAATATGGCAGTGTTTCTGTGTGTGTGCATGCTGTTTGTTTGGCGTACCTTCCTGTGCTTCTTTTCGCAACAATACACCACGGCTACTGCCCTAGACCAGGCCCAAGAGTAGTGCCACAGAACGTTCTCTAGCGATCGCTTTTCACACGGCAACATACGTTTGTAGGGGCAAGGAAGGAGAGTCATTGGGTGAGCGGTGGAAAATCAGTGCCGCTTAAGCGGGGTGGCACGCAACAGTTAATTACAATTATGAGACCCCCCGTTCTTCGTGCAATGAAAGAACAAAGCCTGATGCGCAGGACGACAACGGCTCCATGCGATTGTCGCTCATTATTATATGGCGCTGCATAATTTACGTCAAAATGTTGCAGAAAAGGGTTTGCCCGGAGACATAAAAACGAGGTAAATTAAAATTCACGAATGCAAAAACCAAAAAAACAACAACAGCTAAACCACAAACAATTTAAAAAAAAGTGGAGTTGGCAAGTCAAAGCATTGCGAGGAAAACAACGGAAAAATGACGCATTGAATGCCGGCCGGCTAGCGAGCTGATGGACACAGAGAGAGGGGGAAGGTCTCTTTTTCGCGCTCACAGCTCCACAATAAAAATGCACAAAATAGCCTACCTGAGCACAAATTAACACAATAAACACTAATTAACCACCATCAACAAATGCGTCGTCCTGTCCAGTGGGGGTCCCTTACCCTAGCGAACAATGATGGGGGCCCCACCACACTATCGTCATAATACCGATGGATCCGATTTCAGTTCAAAGCAGAAACCTTCACCTTCCCGTCTCCTGTTGCTCGTGGTATGATTTTTCCACCATTCAGTTTGCACTTTTTCATCATAATAAAAGTAAACCCAACGAACCATAAACCGAATGCTACAGCTAAAAGGGATGTTAAAAAGAATCGCTTGAAAGTCCTCCACACGCCCAAAACCCCCCCAAAAAAGTATAAAAATCAGTTGAGGAAAAGAAAAGTATACAGGAATACAACAATGAACAACGTGGAATGTTGTACTAGGAAAAGAAAAACAAAACAAAGAAAACACACACAAGAAAAATTAGCTTCATGGAAAATTGTGGTTGTAGTAGAAAACAAAATAAATAATAAAAGCAATACAAAAACCTCGGACAAACATAGAAACACGCATCATCAGAACAGTGATACAAACAACACAGTGACAAAAACGAGTCAATTTAATAAAAAGAAAAACAACGAAACATGAACATGAAAAATAATCAACAAAACAAGCAAAACTAGAAGAAAGAAAACCCCATGTTGGTTTACCCAAAATGCGAAAAATTGGCCTCCCAAAAATATAATAAAAAAACAGGTAAAAACAAAAAATATTGTCAACAAAATCGACCAACCATAAACCTTAAACCCCCCCCCCCCCCTCGCCTCATTTCTCACTCGTACAAAATGCTATTAACTTCTATCCGTATGTTGTTTTTTACTTGTTCATTCCCTTTGAATACTCTTCATTTTCTTTTTCGCCCAGTGCGTAAAAATTGTGCTGCGTAAAGCAATTGCGCATATTTTAAGCGCATGCGATGGTTTCGGTGTGTATATGTTTAACGCTCTTGTTAAACGAACGAGAACACTTTTTTTTTAACGGTGTGTTTTTTTTTATTTAGCTTTGTGTCGTAAAAGGAGGGTTTTTTGAAACAATTCGAGCAAAATTGCATTGTCAAACCCAAATTTGCGTTTATGCGCAGGGAACGGTGGCGAACTTCAGTCAGCCATGTCATCACACGTCAAGGAATGTGTGATGGAGAAATGATAGATCGTTTTTATGGCATGTTTTATGTTGATAACTCAATTAGTAGTATTTTAAATGGGTGTATTTTTTAAGTTTTTTTTAATATGATTACTATTGCCTTATAAGAATTAAATTAAGAAACAATAAAACAACATAAAGATAAAATATTATTTTCTATTTGACATTCAATTGACGTTCGGGAATTGATTGAAATTATTTTTTTTGCAGATATTCTACACACAATTTACACACATTTGATGAGAATTTTACTTGATTTTTGAGAAATAATTTCAGTTTTTGTTCAGTCAAAAATTGCAACTATCATTTGAATTATCCACCATTCATTCATAATTCGTGTAATCCTCCATTTGTAAATATCTGATCTACACCTAAAAAAAATAGATTTTGGTTTTATCTTCATATTTTTGATTTTTTTTCCTCAAAAATTCGTTTATTTAAATGAACTCTTCCAAAATAATTCAAAATAAGTTTGAATAACTGAAACAAAAAAAATAAAAAAAAAACAAAAAAAATCTCATCAAACGAAATAAAATCTAGACCTACCAAAAGTGGGTCGTTTCGTGATATATTACATCGCGGGAATATGCTACAGATTTTCATCCTCACCGCCATTGTTCAACGAACGTTACGAACAGCAGTAGAACACACTTTAGTTCGCCGCGATTTTTCATGACTCTTTCGCGTACTCTCTCCAATCTGTCTCACGCCCCCACACTTTCTGTGCAATTTTTGGTGGCCAGCTTTTCCTCCCATCAACCACGTGGGGGGGGGGGGGCCGCTGGGAACTGGGGAAACTCGTAAAACATGAAAATAAAACCTACCGTCCACATCAAAAGCTGATTGACGGTTCACGATCGTTTCGCTCCCCCCAAACACACTCTATTGACTTTGATCTTTGAGCCATGATCGGAAAGCCCTTGAGAGAGAGAGAAAAAAAAGGCCAGCAATTTGAACGTTTGGTGACGACGACAGCCGCGACACGAACGGTGAACTTGACATCCGCCGTGGCCGACAAACCATGGTGGCGGCGCCACTTTATTGTAGCCCATAAATCTCTCCCTCTCAACTGTACCTTTATTGTACAGCGGACCACAAAACCGATCGCGAACCGATCGTGTGTTTGTGTGTCGATTGCAACCACCGACACAACACAACAGCTGACTGACATTTGGTATTTCGCTCGAAAGCGAAATCGTTGCTGAAGGGTTCATAATTAGCATCCGGAGGTGGTGAAAAGTGAAGGGTAGACAATCTTCATAAATCTGGCAAATGAAGTTACTAGCAGGAAAAATACATTTTATTTAATGAGGTTCTATACTGTACCGACTGCCTGCCAATCGTAGACACGAATGAAGGTCACCAGATCGCTTCATTTCAGGATGGTTTTGTATGGCAAAGCGAATGATTAACTACTTCCAGGTCTTTATAAGAATCTGATCTGACCGGTATTTGCAAGCTGTCATTAATTGTCCGATGTATCATTTTTCTACAGGTAGGGAAAATTAATCAAGCATTAATATTAACCGAAGTTACTTCGTTTGCAAGGGAAAAAAAACATTTCCTACTAACGGCTAGACAAAACAAGAAGCCAATCAAATCTGTGTCTCAAGCCCACTATCCATCTGCAGCATAGAAAATGGTTTTGTCCCTTTTGGTGCGTTGGATGGGCCCACGTGCCATTCGGCATTAATCAGGTGGCGTGTAACCCACCCACTACTACCGGCTAGGCTATCGACCGACAGCTCGAGTTCGAGAGCAAGATTGGTAAGCTTGGTTGCAAAAGTCTAGTGCCACGAGCAATCCTAAAGGTTCGTTATTTGCATTTCGCTGCACTTCACACCCGGGCGACGCCTGACCTTGCATTCCTGGAAAAAGGGGAGCAAGCGGGAACGGTGCACAGCCTGGTATAAGCAAACACAGCCTTTGTACATTTAACTTCCGCTCGTGCAAAAGCTCGTTCAACTCCTTCTTGGTACGGCTGGGTGTCCACAGCATCGTTACAGAATGGCTGTGCAAATGAGTTTTTCCCTTCCGAGTGGGTTTATGTGCAACTACGCAGGATTTTGCAAAGCCTTGTTACGTTCCAATCAGTTCCTGGGTAATGCTTTTTAACAATGTTTCACCGTGGAATGCTGTGTGCTGCAAACGGCCAATCCATCATAGGCAAAGACATTTTTATCAATATGTTGAAATGTGTCGTTTCTATTTAAAACACTCCATTACTGTTATGCTGATGGCGATGCACTCTAGCGCCAGGGATCGGGGCTCAGCAGTGGCAAAGAAAACCGAATGATTTATTATACCAATACATTGCTCAATAAAAAAGGAAAAACCTACAAACTTCTATCTCACGGCTGAAGAAGCTTTTTTATGATGATTTCGAATGCACAACGCACAAAACGCCGACCACGTGTAATGCATCCCTAAAACCGTTGCACACACAGTTGCATTCGCACATTGGCACGTTTCTCCCGTCGACACGGAAACGGCCGAACAACCGAAACAGAAATAAAATGCTAGCCTTCACATAAAGGAAGTTCCTACAGCTTTATTACACCCACCGATTACCGATTACCCGGGATGATGTAATTGAAGGATGGTGTGCGTAAGTACGCGTCAAAGTGTTTGTCAACAACGATTGTTGCGGGTCGTTTTTGGTGAATATATTGCTGATGTTATTAGCATTTTATGTTAAGTAGCAACAGGCTGCATAAATGTTTGCGGGGAAAGAGTAAAGATGAACGTTCATAAATGGCAACAAACATATGAAGTTAAAAAAACAGAAAAAAAATCATAAAACACAACGCAAGAACCGATACCGATCTGACCGCTTACGGGCTCTGTCACACATCCGGAGTGTGTGGTGTGAATAATAAGATAAATTGTAGGAATTTATGTCCTAAGAAGCGTTTGGAAGCTATTAAGAACAATAAAGTATTATTTATAATATACCATTTGCTGTGTTTTATTGAGGGATGGAATACTGTTTGCATTTTCTCCAAATTTCAAGGACTTTGGAATATTTGGTAGAATTTAGAAATGAAGTTACTCGAAGGTACAGACACAAGATTTGCATTTTGCTCATGTTTTCTAGATCAGTGCCTAGAAGTTCTTGAAATTCTATTGACCGATTGGATGGTTGTCATTTTGTGTTCTTTACACAATTTATTATTACTTAATATAGGCTTTTTCTGGTGAGGAGCTATCTTGTATCCTTGGGAAATAGTAGATCTTATATTTATAATATTATCTTACTTTTTGAAAAAGATCAAAACATCGAACACAAGCCTAGTCTGATAGGAAACATGATGTTAAAGTGCAGCAGAAGCAAAAGGTGAGAGTTGAGGACCAAACTATCGTTTCAATCTACAGGCAAGTTGAAGAAATTTCTGGAGAAAATAGGCATTGTTATGCGAAATTGTTGCCCCAGTTAAAAGGTACTGAGGTGAGAACTGAGTACTTCACATCCTGCATTACTGGGCGTTAACGACTCCTACACCATGGTCTCGAAGAAGATTCTTCAACATTTGACGATCAGCGAAACGAAAATGACCTATCTCTCAGGACATTCAGGAACTTTGAGTTATTCTCACAAAATGTCTTCTGGAGATTGATGCTTATATCAGAGAGTTAATGGCCTACGCGTCTTGGTCCTTACATTCAATAGACTAGAGCCAATCTTCTAAACATCCCTGGGGAGTGATCGTTAGAACTTCAATTGAATTGAAGAATTATCTCCAATAATTGTGATATCAAATAGAAGAGCGAGTTGGTCACCAAAGCCGCGATGATACAAGTCGCAATGCTGCCAGTTTTGTTTATTTGTCAAATTTTCAGACAACTTGCGTCAGATCACGTGATCGACGCCATCTCGAATATATAATAAACGGTAGAATTTAAAAAAAATCGTTTCATTCAATTATTTTCTTTTTATTTATTTTTTATTTATTGATTTCTTATTTTTCTATCTTTGTTTTTACTTAACGTCCATGAGACGTTAGTAAATGTGTTTTCTCGTTGAACTGATTTCTTTGTGAATTTTAATTATAAACTACGTTTGAAATTAATTTACCAGCCATATATGTTTGAAGACAAACTTCAAGGCCGAATTGAAAAAGACATTTAAAGCAATTTAACTAACATTCCAGCGTGTTTGTTGTTCGGAATATAAATTTAAATCACTATCGCTCGAACCAATTCAAAACAAAAAAAATCCTCCACAATAAGTTTTGCAACCAGACGATCAAGATCAGCCCAACGAGCATGATTACAATCTTTATACCGCTGGGTTTCTCATAAATTTTCCATTTTTACAGCGGTCTTAAAGTGTGATGCGCAACGATCGAGTGAGCCCGGTATGATTGACCAGATTTCTAATCGCAGTTCTTGATTTAAACCAGTTTGAGCTTCCTAGAGCTGCCGTAAGCATAAGATGTGTTTGTCCGACAAGCGGAACTGGGCCCAATCGAGGGAGACAAATGTTCGTGAGAACCTAACCTAAAGAAGCAGAACGATTTTTAGATTCTACCAGTGATGGAAGCTGTTCGATGCACCCCTTTTACATACAGCATGATGTATAAATGCAAAAACGCACACAAATGTACGCACCACAATGTGCCGTGTGGTCGAATGAAAAGAAATGGCCGTGAGATTTTCTTTTCCTTGTGCAGTTTGTTTTCCATACTGCAATTCGTCTTTTTTGTTGTTGTTGTTAGCCCGTTCAGAGATGCTGCATCAAATGGCTTCGAATGCAGTTCTCCTGTCCCGTAAAGAACGGCAGAACACAACAACAAAAAAACAACCCCACATCTTACTACAACTGCACTCTTGTCCGATGAGAAACATACTTTTCTAAAGCAAATCTAACAGAGAACGGGAAACTGCCAAGCGAGGCAATTGTGCAGCAACAGTTGGGGATGCATGCAGATTGCATTGTTGGCCGGCGATGCAGAAGTTTACGCGAAGTGCATTTGCCTTTGTTTTCACCCCTTCGCTGTACGTTTATACTTTCGCTTCCACGATGCAACACGGAAAAATTTCATTCTCAAACCTAGAACAAAAAACCCACCAACTGTTGTTTCCCGTGTCTCGTTACACATGAACCCGAAAAGGTGGTGGGATGGGCGAGAGGAGGTTTCCGCGCACGCTGATGCACCGAAATTGCACAACGAGCAGTGCATACAATGCAACACACACACACTGGATCATCGCTTGCCAATTTCGTTCCCGCACAACAGCCCCGAAAGTGTAACAGATTGCATAAGAATGCGAACATTTTGGTTTACGTTTGCAAAAAATAAAATACAACTCGAGTCACATTCTGTGCCGGAATGCATCGCGTTGCATTTCGATGAACGGGGTAAGAAAAAACTTCACCTGTGTACACCCTATGGTGCTCCATTTTCAACGCCAAATTGCATATATGAAGGGAAGAAGGGGTTTTTTTCTTTAATTACACGCCCTTTTTCTATCGTGCCATCGAACTTCCGTTTCGTGTTAGAAAGACCGAAACCCAACCGGTGGTGTCGTCTCTTGGCGCTCGAATTTATGTTTGTTTGCTTGTTTGGATTTGGCTGTGGGTCGGTTTCAAGTTTGCTTCCCAGAAAGGTGTAAAATTTTCCTCAGGCATTGCTTCACATAAAAATAAAGTTGAATGAAACAGTTTCATTTTCAACATTTGCTTTGGAATGGTTTCAAATACTTTTTGCCGCCGTGATTTTTTATTTTGATTTTATTTTTTTTAAGACACATAAATTGTCAGCTACTTAAGGAGACAATTTGATTAACATTAGAAAATACATGAAAGGATAAAAATAAATTATCTCTCTATTTGCAAGAATTTTCCAACTCGTTTCCTTCTCATTCATCGATACCACAAAGATTAACATTCAAATCGTTCAACTGTGTTACACAAGTCAACGCAGCACAACTAATCAGCCAGCTAAGACCAGTTTTGTGCCTTAACAAATGCCACCATTTCAAACCATCTCGGTAATGTATGGAAATTCAAATGCGAACGGAGATGCATTAGAAAGGTGCAAAACCGTTTCCTCACGCACCGGAGTTTAATTGACCCGGCTACAACTCCTCTCGGAAAGGGGTGGTTTGTGTAACGACTCCCCACGTACGCTACCCGGGTACGATTTTCGTTACAAAATCCCAAAACCAGAACAGCAACAAAAAAAAGGGACCGACATCGACACAGCTAACCCTTGCGGGTTTGGCGGGAACGAGGGGAACGAAGTTTTGCGGAAGAAAACAACCCCGTTAGAAGACCTTGAGCGATCCGGTTATGGTGTCGCGACAGCCGGTGCCGGTGGTTGCAAACCATTGCATGCACACATTACAACTGCACATCAACTTTTTTCCCGGCAGGCGCAAACACGAAGGTAGGTACACATCCCGACCTGTGACTGCACTCACCACCCAAAGACTGTTGCTGACATCGATCGAATGCCGGTTCGGTTGGCATGTTCCTTCACTGTGCACTGCATCGATGATGGTGTTGCATTTCATGCAACCATGAATGCGAATGCACTCCCGACTGCACTGAGCGCACCTTCGACAAGTTTGCTACACCCCGAGGTGCATTATTTGAGACATTTTGCAGCGTGGTCTGGTTGGGCTAAACACACTAATATTACCACCAAGCTGTTGCAAAGTCTCTATCTTACTCAGCCTTTGACAGCTGTCGATTATCGAGATGACATTTTCACTGGGGAGAGAGAAAAAAAAAACGTCTATACCAAAGCGGGAACGAGATAAACGAGTGGCCCGTTTGTTGACGATTATCTGCTGATGATGCTTCTTTCTATTCTTTGAGCTAAGTTTTTGCACCTTCTCTATCGAAAGGAAACCCTTTACACACGCGTAAACACACGTACACGAAGGGAACGCTTTCGCTAACGATCATTAATAACGGAAGGAGCTGCTTAGTTGCATCCGCCAAACGAAAATGAGTGCAATTTTAAGATAACAAGCAGACGAGGCGAAACAACTAATGGAGTAAGGTAAAACAAACAAAAATGATAGTGAAAATTTATCGAAATGTTGCAGACATAACGTGTCAGTAATGTAAAAAACAATTCGATGAAGAAATGCTAAACGGATCAAACATCGTTCGAAACAAAACAAAAGACTTCAACGAAAAGCGACGAACCTTTCATATTTTTTCAAATTTATTTTTATGTAAATATTACACACCGTATTTAAACTTAAAACTACAATAATATTTTTTTACAATCTTTGTTCATTTTGCACACTGTTAATTACTTTGGAAAGGGTAACAGTGGTCCGTAACGATCGAGCAGGAACACCAGCAGACGGAACACAGCGCACCGCCGGCGCAAATTAAATTAAATTAGCAGTTTTGCTCAATTTCATCCCATAAGCCAATTCTCGGCGCATTTTCGGCGTACGGTTCGGTATAATCGGTTTCGCTGTACAGCGGTGTCGCGGTCAGGCAAAAATACACACAAAAAAGAAACTAACATTATGCAGCAGCAGCACCACCACACGAAACACAATTGGTTTGCGTTAATTTCCGTTTGCCTCATACCGATCTCGTGCCTGCCGTTTCACGAGTATGTTCCAGCCATACTCAGGGGATGGTAGGGCAAGGAGAAAGAATGTGAAAATAAAAGTGCATCAGATAGCGAAATGTACACGTATCATACCGAACGAACCACATAAGCGAAAAGGAAGAACAAAAAGGCATTATTTTGTTCGACAAAAATTTTCCGCGCCATCGTTATCTTTCATCACAATGGGTTGATAGTCATTAATTTAATGACTGTAGGAAGATTTTCATCTGTTTGTTTTACTTCGGTTATAATTAATCTGCCTGTAAATAAGGCATGATGTCAAATAATTTTCTTAAAATGTCAACATGTGTGTTTTGTAATAAAATTTTAACGAATTCAAAATAACATGTTAATCAAACTTTCGGGCAAGTGACCTGCTGCAAATCGTACTCTTGTTTCAGTAGCACCCATAAGCAGTAGCCCGCCGTCAACGTTTAGTCACGGTTGATTTCGTTCTTCCATTCAACCAAAACCGATTGATATTTGAGCAATGTTGAGGAAAAAAAAAACAAAACCCACCACAAATCTCAACCTTCTCACACTCTGCAAACATCCAATCGTTACTGGAGATAACTTAAATATTCTCCCCAAAAACTATGGGCCAGACAACAGCGGTACCCAAAAACTGCAACGGAAACGGCTGCACCACCTTCAGCAGACGATTGAAGTCACTTAAGAAGCCGCAAGTTAGACGACGAACCCGACAAATGATCCAGCGCGCGCGAAGAACGGGTACGACGGAACGCATTCAGGCGATTAATTATGAACTCTCGAGGTAATTTGTCAAACCATTTGCTTCAGAGTTTCTTACCACTCTCTTTTTTCCGCTTCATTTTGAAACCAAAATTTCACAGCATAATCATTTGCACATTATCACGTTCATCCTACCGGTTGTGGCTTTATATTCGCGTGCATTAATGAGAGGATTCTGTTTGCTTGCAGGACCAGCAGAAGATGAGTAAAAAAAACCATGCTCAATAGTAAATCGAAGCTGTTAGGATTCAGTCTACAGCTACGACCAACGCCATCAAAAACAATTCACAAGATGTGGAACGATTTTGCCCAAAAAGCCTTTCGGCTTTAAGGAAGATAATCTTCCTGCAGCAACACTCATGCATTTGGGTGATGGCCGGTTGGAAGATTTTACAAAAATGCAGGAATAAATTGACGATCATTAACGTAGGCAACGAAAGAGATTTGAGGATTTTCTCAAATGACTCTTGATCTCTTTTTTTGTTCTTTGTATATATTTAGCAAAGTGCATCGCCGATGCTTAAGATGGTGACTCACAAGAGAAAGAGAGACAGAGAGAGAGAGAAAGAGAAAGAAAACCCGCCTAAAAAGCAGTATAATTAAGGAACGAGTAGATCAAGTTACGGATGTCATTAGGTGGTATCGTAGATTGAAGTTTTCAAAATGATATTTTCAACTGTAGTATGGCTTTAACAAATATTATAAAAAATCTTTTTTTTTTTATTTTAACCATATTCACATAATTGAAATATTTAAGTTCACTTTATTCTACATATATTTAAAACTTGAACGAAAATTTAACATATGAAGGATACAAATTCTTAGAAAATCAGACCTCAGGAAAGATTAACATTCTCTACTGCATAACGACAGCAACATTAACCGAGTGTATAGAAAAAAATATTATTTCTGCATTTTCTTTTTTTTTTCTTTTCCGAATGCCTTACATATGCCACACTCACACGCTTTTATTTCCGCGAAGTAAAACATTTACTATGCGTGCGGAGTAATTCACATGCATTCTTGATGTGGCTTGATGTCACAAAAGCCACACAGAGCATAACGATTTGCGAATGCGTAATGCAATCCACAGGACTGCTTTCAGTCCCTTTCATTTTCCTTCCTTCGCTTTTGCTCCGGTACTCGAAGAGCTCTCCAAACGCAATTAATGCACCATGTGAGTAAACAGAATCTTTTTGGCTTGGAAGCGATGGAAAGGGTTTTCAGTTTGTTTTTCGTGCGTGGAATACGTGACTCCCGCTGTTACTGCCACCGCTGCTATCAAGTCAAGCAAAGAGTAAAGCTCGGAAAGTTGCTTGATTTGTTGACCGAAAGTGATGTCATAAATTCGGTCCCTCACCTCCCGGTCGGTGAGATCAGTTCGGCAGAACTGAGTAGTATGGCGAACCCGCCCCACCCTCGGTCGTTTTTGATTGCATTAAGCATGGGAGCAATTAAATTGCTGCGCGTGTAATTTAATACAGTTCGCTTCCTTTGAGCTTCCTTCTATGCGATGGGAAGTGATAAATGGGGAAAACGAGCGAAGTTGGTTGAATTGTGTCCACTGACCAATTTTTACTTCGACTGTGCGCTAATCAGAAAAATCTTTTGCCATTCAACCGGTCCTGGAATGAGTCGGAGGGAGCAATAATCATTCATTAGAGTAATTGCAGAGCAAATAAATAATTTGTTTGTACAGCAAACGACAGAAGGTAGAGGGTTTTCTTTATATAAAACATTTCTATTTTTTGCTATTCATTTTGCACTGAACTAATCGAAAAATAAAAATTGAAATATATAATATTTTTTATATTAGGCTATTAATTCCTAAGTGACTTGCGTTTTGAGTGAATTAATGTGGACTTATTCTTCCTCATTATCAATACTAAAAACTAATGTTGGGTTAATTAAATCTTTTGAAAAGAATCATTCATATGAACCTTCAGTGAAGAGTCATTCAAATCATGAGCCGACTCCCAAAAAAATTAATCAATTTTCATAAATTTAAGTGAATCCTCAAAGATTCATGAATCCTTAATGATTCGTTGCCAACAAACTTAAATTATAAGGGTTGACTTTCTAGTGGAGGGTTAACCACATAAATCAACAGGCTGTCCCGAAAATCTAAGGATTTATAATTGAATGTGGATTCATGAATCTTTACAACAGAGATTCATAATCATTCATTCAGTTAAAAAATTTGTTCAGATTCATGAATCTGAGTCAGATTCAACCAACACTACTGAAACCTTTTAAAACCAACACCTTCAATAGGGCAAAGCACACAAAATTGTCAAACAAATCATCATTTTTTAACAAGACCTTAATGTAAAAATTCTTCTTTTAAAAAAATAAAAAGATCAAATCTGTTCCAGGAACACTCCATGTGCCACGGTTTCGTACACTTTATTTGAATATTTTTATTATTATTTCCACCCTTTGGCATTCAAACGCACCGTTTCCCGGTCACTGTAGAAACATCGATTTTTATGCTTGCCTTTGCAGCTGTCAAAATAAAGCTTTCGCAAACGTTAGACATATTCGCCACTTTATAAAGTCGTTCCGACAATCCGTCTATTCGCACGATTAAGATCTGCACCGTTGGATTTATCTGTTTCTGCACCCCTTTTTTGTTGTGCAGTCCGCCACTCGGATCTAATGTGGAGAGAATTTTATAACATCCTTAAAAATAAACATCCCACAGGATGCATATGGTGTAGCTGCGTGGGGCTATCGAATCCCCCTAAACCGATGGTTGGGTGTTTTACCATAAAAATAAAAAAACTTAATTTTACTTTCTACTTACTTAATGCACGTATTTCTACCTACGTAGTGCAACAGTTCTTTTTTGAAACAAATTTTTTATGTTTTATTAATGGTTATTTTAGTAAAAATTGTCTTATATTTTCACTCTCTTTTCAATCTACAAACAAAAGTCAAATCACACGCCAACCGTCTTGCAGACCCTCCAATCGGTAGTAACAAATTTAAAAAAAGCACATACACACCAACGTTTCCGTTCCGGTGCAATCTTTCGGCCCTTAACATGAAATCATACCATTTGAAAGCTGCAACGCATCGTCTGCCTTCGAGCAACGCGAGGCACGCGACTCAATCGATACGAAAGCTGCACCTTGCACATTTCCTTTGTGTTATGCACTAATGGCATAGTCTTGCCTGCAATTGTCCGTACATCCCGAAAAACGAAACGGATGCATCCTGTGCGAATAAACGCAGCAACTAAACAACCTGCGTTTAGTTAGAACCATGAAGTGGCCCCCAAAAAAAAAACTTTCAAGGT
Organism: Anopheles funestus; assembly: GCF_943734845.2. Classification (NCBI taxonomy): domain Eukaryota; kingdom Metazoa; phylum Arthropoda; class Insecta; order Diptera; family Culicidae; genus Anopheles; species Anopheles funestus. The sequence continues at coordinate 68,989,523 of NC_064599.1, read as the reverse complement.
TATTAGCAATTAAAAACAGGTTAAGTGGGGTAATGTTTTTTTTTCGCAGAATTTTTCCCTTTATTTAATAGCATGAACAGTGTGCTTAGAAAACGGAGACGAGAAAAAATGCATTAAATTTGCAACAAATAATCGAGCAACGAAAGAAAACTGGACAGCACCTTCCTTCCTTGGCGTACAACAGGATAGTAGGTTAATGAAACGAAATAGAATTAGCATAGTTTGTTAACGTTGCGTTTGTTTCGCTAAGCTCTTTTCCTAACACAACCGATCGGTATCACCTGCTGCTAAATTAATATATCCACGCCTTAAGCACCATAGGCCAAGATGAATGCTTACTTACTGTCTAGACGTTTCGCCCGAAACCAACGCGATAGGTTGGCTTTCTTAGCTTTTGGGACAGCTGTTTACGCTTTATGCTATGTTATTACTGCACAGCTTTTAGTTCCAATAGCTTGTAAATCAAGCATTTCTAATCAACGGAAAAAAAATGGTGGAAACACAAACACGCGACACTCATTGCAGACACAATATGTTGCAAGCGAAGTTTGGGGTTGGAATGATTATAGGCTATGCTCCCCTATTTGTGGTTCGGGCAAGCAGCTGGTAGACAGCAAATCGCTTCCAAATGTAGATGTGCTTCTGTGGATCGATGATTAGAAAAATAACCAAAGGTGTCTGGCATTGGACGTTCTGGGTTCTAATGTGATTATTGAAATTATCTTTTGCTACGTACAATCAGCATGCAGATGCAAATAAATGCTTCAAGCGATATTCGGCATAATACACAGGAGCTGTTTGATTTTTTTTGAGTTTACAGTATTTAAAAAAATTTTTTTGTGTTCGTATTTAACCTACCTGACAATACTAAGAGCTAGCAGTATAAAACGTGCAAAAAATGGTAAAATTAAATAAAAACACGAATGTAAACACAGTCATTAAATCGCTAGCGATCAGTTTGCTATAATTTTTGCTATAAAAATACACTTATAAACTATGAACAAACTCATCAGTATCTCACCTGTATCTCATCCGTAAAGTCCTCCCCCTATGGTGATTTATTTCACATATCAAAAGAACCCTCAATGACGGTGCAGCTTCCGCCCTTGTTTAATACTTGCATTATCGTTTCGCGTGTAATATACATCAGGTGTTTACTCTTGTTTTTTTGCATCCCGATTCAGCGTCTGAGTTGACGCATTTTTTCCCCCACCGCACCTCCCATCAACCCCTTGGCAATGCCCTAACGCGTACCGTATCGGAACAATCGCACAAATAAACATTTATTAACCATCACCAACCAACCGATTGTTGGGATAGGTTCGGACCAAATGTGCGCAATTGCACACGATGCACAATGCAACACGGTACAACCTGAACCTACGACAAGTCAAATTATTTTGTCTCAATTCACACCCTGCTACCGACCGTAAGCAACCAAACCCGGTGCTTTGTTCGGTGTGCACACTCTTCCGACTTGCTATAAAAAATGCAAACACCATAGCGAAGCAAGCAAACGAAAGGCCATACACCTCTGTGCCAGTTGGAAAGTGTGCACTTAAAAAGCAATTAGAACACTCACGCGCCCAGTGACCGATAAAAAGTGGGGGACTGTTCGGTGTTTTTGTTTTGTTTTTCGAACACATCAAACAATTCTCGAGCGATGAGTGTCAGTTGTGGTTCCTTTACTATTTTTATGCGCTAAAAGATAACAACCAATATGTGTTGATTATATAGAGTACACTAAATAAATTCTTAGTTGAGTCATTTTTTCCATCAGATGGCGCTGTCGTTCGACGACAAATCGACAAAAACAACTACTTGCTGGATTCGTCACGAAATTCGAATCGAAAACCACCAGACACACACAAAATTCATTTCTCTGTATGACATCGTAAAAGTAGATAAACAGCTCCCAACGGAAGGAAGGTCATCAGACTCAACGGAACGCTAGTGTAAACCTACTCATCGACCCACATCTCCCAACCGTGTCTATGATTCATATTCTGGAAAACACTAAAAAAAACCAAGCGACCACGACCTACCCGACGACAAAGAGCAGACACTTGTGATAAGGTCCGAATGGTTTGTCGCTTCGTTGTCGAATTTGGTCACACGATGTGCGTCACACACCGAAGAACGGCTTCGTCGGATAAGAAAGGTCATTAAAACTGCATCATTGCATACGGCACACACCATTCTTCGACCGTACGAAGGCAACAGATATATCGATGCGCAAGGTGGTCTATTCTTCCCCAACCCTGAACCACTGCTCGTCTAACCTTCTGCAACACGCAAAGCAAACAGGAACAACACTCTTGCACTACAACTTCTGCCAGTTGCGGTGGAACCTGTTACGGTGACTAATATATGCTTGTTGGTTGAGGATTGGCTTTTGTTTGCGTGTCTGGGGGATGTTTGTTTTAAGGAAAGTCAAACATCTTCACCACCTGCACCACCGTGCTCCATCCAATCGTTCTAGTAGCATTTTGCAACCATGTACTGCGACGGACCTGTATGCGATTGGTTTCACAGTACGGGAGAAGCGGCGAATCATTCATCTGAATCGATCAGTAAAATGACATGGCTACTGAAGCCGACGGAGACTGAACTAGTGACGGAGAGTCTTTACAAGTGACAGGACTTGTAATGTTTCTGTAATGACTTGTATGTTATGTGGCTTAAATATCCGTTAAAAAGGTACATAGGAAGAATAAACTATTTCGCTTCGTGAAGGGATGTCTGATATAGTCAAAAGTAGTCTTTTCAGAGATCACATGATCGCTATATGGTGACGCTACTCACGATAAACCAACGATAGCAGTTTTTTGCCCATTTCTGAAGATTTTGTCGATTCCAATGCCTCAAATCGCTATAGTAACTCTCTGGTACTGAGGTATGGGATAGAGAATCGATGTCTTTTGATTGCAATTCTAGGTATTATCTACCCCTAATACAAGAAAGGAGACAAGATAGAGTGCAGCAAATACAACGGTATTATGATGTTGAATACCGCCTGCAATATATTCTCCGTAATACTACAAGATCGTCTTATTCCATTCGTGGAAGAGATAGTTGGAAACTATTGGGGATTCCGAAACTCAACTACTGATCAGACCTTTCGGAAAATCTTCGAGAAGATGACGTAGCATCACCTCTACTCCTTCCATTTCTCCATAGAATTCAAGACAAATGATGATAGGATAGCCCGGGTAACTGTAGTGTACGACGCAATGAGCTCTTTTCGAATGCTGACCAAGCCTTCCAGACTTGTACGAATGACAATGACTAACGTCACATATCTCTCAGGTCCCTCTGCTATCATTAAGGGTCTGCGCCGAGAAGATGGACTAACTTATCTACGCTACAACCTAACGCTAGAGAGGGTCATCCACGACTCAGAGGTGGAAACGTTGGAGACCATCTACTATAAGTCAATCAAGATTCTGGCATATGCTGGCATAGACATCCTTGGTTTATAGCTCCCACTTATAGCGGTTCATTGGTTTATAGCTCCCGCTGGTTTATAGCAGCCGCTCCTACAGCAGTCCAAGACAACGAAGCGATTTTAGCGCCTGATAAGTAAGTAAGTAATTCCATAGTTCGGGCCTAGAATGACGAACTAATCTCTATAACACTACTATTTTGTGTAACTCTCAAAATAGTATACTTTTTTTAATAAATAGTAAAAAATTAATTGCAGTGTACACTGTGCAATTCACCTGATCACTTCTAGTGCGCATTATCCAGTAAGGTATGAATAAGAACTCAATCTTTGGTTTTGAAAAATAATAACTTCAAAGAAAATGATAAATCAATAAGAGCAAACAATCAATTTGCCATTTATGCTATGGTTTGTTAACCAATTCCTTACCAATTGTCAAACTATTCTTCCATTAAACAAATTAATTTCACACGCCGTACTACACGTCACTCACGTGTGTGCGTGTAGGTACTGCTGGAACATGTATCATAGTCATTATTTTGCACTTCTATTTGCCACCTATCCATTACCATCACGGTACCATGATTACGCATCTGAACGAAACTGATACTGTATCATGTGAATGTGAATAACAGAGAGAGAAAGAGAGAGAGAGAGAGAGAGTGTGTGTGCAAGTTTGCAATGGATGCATCGGTGCAGTACCTTCCATTTTCACACCCAAACTTGCCACTTTCCTTTTTCTCCTCCACCATGGAAATGCGAACCCCTGCCCGTGAAAGCGACATCACACTCTCTTCCAACCCCTCCCCCCCCCCCCCTCTCCCAACCCCTTTGTATCATTTGTTCATACCATTTCCCACCCAAGCAGCATACACTTATGTTTCTCGCGCGTCACAGCTAGGTCATGGATCATTTTCATTTCCACTTTTTCACCAAAACCCATCCCTTGCCCTCTCTCATTCCTCCTCTCCTTCATCCCTTTTCCCCTCACCGAGGACGAAGCTTTATCCCGAAGTGTAATTATATTGCAATTATTGCGAGCTCTGAAACGTGACGTTCGGACATGCAACTTCCACCGGGAGTAGAGCGTGTATGTGTGAACGGGCACGTCTAGCATGCCTCTCCATTCGAATCGGCAGCAAATCCATACAAGTGTCTCCTAAATTTTCCCCCGTACAGTATCATTGCGGTAGGTCGGAAAATTTGTCTCGTCTGGGTTTGGGGAAAAGGGGAGAGAGGGAAACCATCAGCCATAGCGCCGGAAAATTTGAAACAAATACACCCATCCCCATCCCCAAAAAATAAAAAAAAACACTACCGGCGCACGTTCGTATCGATCCGACAACAAACGAATAATTCAACAGCACATACCATCATGTTATGGCATCGTCGCTCGTCTTGCTTATAACAAATTCCACCCACACAAAAGAAAAGGGACAGCCCTTGCATGACGGAACAACCTAAGGGTGGACGAATTAAGCAAGCAAGCGAGAGAAAAAAATCTACAGACAGTTGTGACATGGATAACACAATTTACCGTCGCTTGACGCAGGTCAGTGTCAGCTTTTTTCTGCCCTTTTTGGAATGTTTTTTTTTACAAACATTCAAACGTGTCTCTACATTGAAACCTTGATAATAAAAATATGTGTTTTTATTTATTCCATTTGTATATACTTTTACATCAATAAATGTTTTCCTGCGGGTAGTAGAGGGATTATGTTATACTATTAGTTGAAGGTTTTCGTTCAATCTTTATAATTCTCATTTTAAGCATAAAAATGTCTAAAAATACCAAAAGTAAAACCGACACAACGATAATATTGATTACAATAAAACCGGTTCATGACTATTTCCTTCTCATTCAAAGCAATTTTGGAAGACCCTTTTCGCACGGTTTACTTGTGTCCACTACTCAACCGGTACCGGATCCGGATCGGGTCGACATCGGTAGGGCCTGCCCAGATACAATGGGCCGCATGATGTTCCCACAAATAACCACCTTACCACACACCCCACCCACCTGGCCCTTCTCCCCTTTGGCCATCCTCTTACCACACCAGACGAAGAGAAAGAACGGGACCAAGCGCAACAAAACACGGCAGTTGAGTGACCTTTTGAAGGTTACAGCACTGTCATGCGAGCCAGTGCACTTCGGGCACGTAAAGAGACCGCCCCACCCAGGGGAAGGTGTTGGAATGGAACGTTACGAAAGGTTGCAAACGAAACCATCCCCCATTGGAATCACATAATAAGAAAAAGGGACAAGCGGGAATGAGCCGTGTTCTCTGTATGTGTGTGTGTGTTGTATTGGTTCTCGGTCCCTTTTTCCTCCCTTGGAACAAGGCGATCTGAAGAACACATTGTGGGTTTTTTTTTGTAAATAATTCGCAATACCCGCATATAAGGGTGGGGGTGGAGGTTGGGAGAAACAAGGGATAGCCAAATGATGCGCGTGCTCGGTTTTAACCACCGTCTTGCCTCCCTGCCTTTTCCAACACCTTTCGCAACACTCACTTTCAAGCCACGGTGAGCGTAAGCTCTCACCTTCCCTAGGCAACAAACGCAATCCGATGTTTGCGCAACGGTTTTCTACTGCGACCTAGGACACGGTTCCATTGGTTGAACCTTCTGTACTTGGCGAGGAAGTTGCCGGAACGATTGAAGCAAGAGGAAGAAAAAAGGACAGTTGGAGAGAAATTTGAGCTCCAACTCCTCCTGCACAGCGAACACATCAAAAGCATATCAGGGTGAACAGGAGAAAACGGTTTTAACCTTTTCTTAAGCAAAAGTTATATTTTTTGCTATTTGCAGAAAAGAGCTAGCACATAGAAGCGAAGATAAATACAATTTAAAAACATGCTCGAAACCACGAAAAACCGTAGCGCGCACGCAGAGTGAAATGAACTCGAATGTCCTTGGAAAGCTCGGGAAGGACGACCGCCCTGGAATGGGTTTGGAATCTTTTAGTGCTGTAACCATCCACCTATTTGTGCGATAATAAGGAAAGAGGATAAGGATATGGGGGATATGATTACAAGTAAGGCAGATATATAATCAACTCAAATAATATGTGACGTGCGATAGATGGGATTTGTACACTTTTGTACTACTTGAGAATTAGCTTATCAAAAAAGCTTTTTACAAGAAAAATAGTTAGTTACAAACACAACAATAAAATATTTTTAAAAACTTCCGAACACTTTTTAAGATATTATCACGTATCGTATATTATCCGAGGATCGTTTATTTCTTAGTTCAAATTTTTACTTAATAATTCATTTGGTATTAAATGGTTGTTCATTTAGTAATTCACTTTATCCGTCTATACTGGGTACTTAATTTCGTAACTGTTCGTCTATACTGGATACTTTATTTCGTAACCGTTAATCTTAATATTTCAAACTGATGCATTTAAAAACATCAATTGATAAAATATAGTTACAGTAGAACGCCGATTATCCGTGCTCATCGGGATTCAGTCCTGGTCGGATAAGCGAATATCACGGATAATACGCACAACTCTTTTTATTGAAAAAACATTAGAGTTTAATGTGTAATGGGTAGACTTTTTTTTTATAAAGCTAGATGTTAATTTTATTATTTACACGTAAATCTGTTATTCTTTTCAAATTATATCATTCCCAATTGACGCTTTTATTTCTTGTCATCATCGGTTTTGCATTTCATATGTCAATTCTCCTTCGGAACTGTCATTAACGAGCTGCACGGATAATGGGACAGCCGGATGAAAGGTACCCGGATAATCGGCGCTCCACTGAGGATTTTGTATCCGCTTTTTGGAATTTAATAAGTTTTGACAAAAAAAATTATAAAACGAAGGCGTTTGACAGATAGATGCACGATACCTCAAAATATCTTTTGAGTATCTAGTCTAAACAGACAAACCTTTAGTAAAAGATCATTTTCAAACGAAAATTCATTTTGTGTTCATTAAACAATATTTGAGTTAAAAAGGTATTTTTATGAAAAAATTATACACAAAAAAAATACTACGACGAGTTTATTCGCCATAAGAAGCATATCACCTAGGTATTGAAAACGAAAAAAAAACCGGATTAGAAATGGAAAATGGATAGAAAAGAAAAATTAAGCATAAAAGTAGTTTTCTAGGTGAAGTGCAGATCGCCACACCTTTCCTTCTATTTACGTATCTATCTGTAAGCTTGCAGTTTTGCACATTGCGTTATGGAATGGAAAGGAAAAAAAAGTGAAACAAACCCATAGCCACCAAACTCCATCCGTCCCCCACATCATAGTAACCTCGCTCTGGCCGCTTTAATTGATAATGAAGATCTTGCCGCTTCGGAAACATTGGTAGCGATGGCGGGCTATGCTGCTGTTGCGCATAGTTTGACGTATGTAATGCCTTCACTACCTTTCATGTGGATTTGTATGTATGTGTTAATTAACCCCCACGTTCCACCATCTTTCACCTCCTGCTTCTAACTCTTTCTTTCTCGTGTACTTACAGGAACTGGAGCAACCGACATCTAACAAGACTGCTCATCGAGAGCACACCGCAACCATTAGAAGCGTAAGAAATGCAAACGAATGAAAGGGAAAATGGAAGAGGGAGGAAGCGGGAGAAACATGTCTTACAGTCCAAAACCGGGTTTTCCACATTTTCCCCTTTTTTCCCTCGCGTATCAGCTAAAACACGCTTCACAAGAAATGTAGTGCTCGTGTTTTAATTGGAGTAGAAATTTTTTGCTTCCTATCACCCTCACTCAACCCTCGAATGCGCTTCAGGGCAGCCATTTTGATTGTCGCTCGCTCACCTTCGCACCTCCCGACCAACCGTTGGTGGTGGGTGGGCCAAATTACTACATCAAGTACCACCGCCTCCACTGAACAATTGTACCATCCACCCCACCATCCATGGGTTGGGGGGGTTTCCTCTCATTAACCACGCGAAAAGTGAAAGAAAAATCAAATTTTCCATTTTTTTTCTCCATGCGAATTTTGCTTTTTCAATGCATCACCCACCGATTAGTGTTTCATGCAGCACAGTTGTGTGTTTAATTTTTACTTTTCAATAGGCGGCGTAATTCATCACTTTCTTTGCAATGGAAAGTAAGTCACGGTTGATGGAGAGAGAGAACAGTAGCTTAAAACTGCATAATGTGCGACAGGAGGAAACCAAAAAAAATGAGCGATACAAGTGCAATGCTTTAACATAATTGAATGCTTAACCTTCAATTATAAACTTTTGCAAATTGACTGGCCGCAACAACAAAAAAAAGTTCAAGGTTTTTTTGTCATCGTCAAAGGCCATGCTCCACTCTGCCTGGTTGATCAGTTAAGCTCCCGAAGCGTGCACAGCTGATTGAGCAGAATCGTGACTTTAGCGTAGTTTGGACGATTAATGCCGATGTCTTCTTCAACTGAAGGCGAACGCCTTCAAAAACAGCACAACTCTTAACGAATGTCACAGAATAGAATGTCTAAAAAGAAATTGCCAGTTGTGTTATGAATGCAATTTACATTTCTACCAAACGATACATATACAAAATGGTGTCTCATTATTTCATTCGCTGATTGATGGTGCAGGAAGCTAAAATTAGATCAATCTGCAACTGAGCTAGAAAGACTCCCATTCCGCTCTCGCTGTGCATAAAATGTTGCCTTATTCTAACAGACAAAAACCTCCAAAAAAACAATAAAAAAGGACAAATTTAACACCCCATTTTCACCACACTACCAAGCGTACAAAACGCAGCGTTTTACGGCATTTAATTGCAAATTATTTACATTTGCAATTTATAACACGCTTCATTAGTACGCATTCGCATTGCATTGGTGGGCGTATATAAAGGCAGGCACTCAGGCGCAAAAAACGACACGCAAAAATGTACGCATCACTGAAAATAGCATGACGTACCGATGACGATGGGATTAACATTGTTGCAATTTGCGCTCATTAATACTGATTCGCTACGAAACATTGTCCCTAGCGCTAGCAGGCGCAGGACACGCGTGACACCGGCAGGCGCAAAAAGGCTTAACCGCACGCTGTATCTGTGGTGCGGGAAAAATGGCACTTACTTTGTTGCTTTCTACTATTTTATGAGTTCAATTTAATACGAAAAATGATGCAAATCAACGCATTGATTGTCAGGAGGTGTTTTTTTGGTCGATTAAAGAGCGTTCTACTGTAGTATTTTTATTTATGCAGGTACTTACCCATTTTTCCATTTGGACTGTATGGATCGTAGCTGCCGCTGGACAATGGTGACGAGTATCCGTTTGACATCGTGTTTGTGTAGGTGTGACTTTGGGAGCCGGGCGAAGGACTCAGGGGCGGTGCCGATCCTTGCACGCTCCCAGGACTAGGTGAGGATATCCATTCTTCATTGCTGTAAAATAAGAATAATATTCACAATTCAATAAACACAGGGTTTATTAAACAAATCCAATATCTCTCCAATAATCGATTCCCTTCTATGGGTTTTTACTAGATACAGGAATAACAACTCAGTATAGTGATTTAAAAAAGAGTGAGTGAGTTTGTAGCATTATGTAGTAATGATGAGCGTTACGACTCATTTCGAGGATCAATTAGGAGTCAAGAGTGAGCTTATCGGAAACGATTCCAATTGATGGATGCAACGAGTTACAATCAAATTTGGTAAGTTCGATCAGAACTCTCTCTACCTATGAATCGGAGTCACTTATGCTTTCCTGCGTGTACGGAAATCTTTGAATCTATTTTAGCTCGATTCAGATCCAAACTTGCTGCCTCTACAAGTCGGAGTCACTTATACTTTCTTCCACGTACTGAAATTTTTGATCCTACTTAAACTCGATTCCGATCCCAAACGCTCTAGGTCACTTACTGATGACTCGGAATGGTGATGTGAGTCTCTCTCTCTTCCTCTCTTGCTCCTTCTCTCTCTCTCTCTCTCTTTCTCTCTCTCTCTCCTTCCTTCTCTCTATATACTTCTTTCTCTCTCTTTGAATTTTGAATTTGAAAATTGAATCCGTAGTCGCCACGAAGAGTTGAATCCCTGATTCACTCTGATCTGATTCACTCATTTTAAAAAAAATAAAACAGAGGAGTCATATAAATGACTGTTGGTGAGTGAGAGTTAATTTAACTCATTAACTAGTTAAATTAATAACTCACTCACACATTCTGATTCAGTATACACATCCTTAGTGTGTACTACAAAAATAAACTACTCAAACCATCCGCCAATAGACACAAAAATGCATCAAAGTTGTAAACGTTCCACCATTAAACAAAGCGCCTCACAAATTACCATTTAACGAGGCCTTGAGAACCGCCAGACACGTTGGTGTCTGAGAGTGGAGAGAGAAAAAATGTGTTGGAAAACAAATAAAAATCGATTTAACGAGACCTCACATAATTTGCCACCAGCCGATGTACGGTCGTGTCGGGTTGTATGCATCAGTACAGTGCTTACAACAGCAGCAAAACGATCAAAAAATAAAAACAAGGTGAGAAAGTTGACCCAAATTACACCATGCCAGGAGCAAGAGCTCGTCTGCATAGAATGACACACAGCAAGCAGTGCAGCACCTTTTTTTCTACTACTACTACCTACTTCCTCATCTCATTAGCTTTCAATTCCTCCCGATCTGATAATAGGATACCTCTCTGTACCATTTCACAGGCCGTACCTACATATATGTCTGTGGGTACATGGTTTCGTAGATAGCGTGCCGTTCGTTTCCCTTCCGTACTTCTCTTTGGTCCCGTTTGGTCTCCCCAAATATTGGGGGCATTTTCCAGACATGGCGCGTGAATCACCCAGACGTCGACGAACACACCAGACGTTTGGGTAAGCAATTTTAACGGACAAATAATACCATCGCACCATGCTGTCGTCACGCCATCCGTCGCTAGCGGACGAGATACAGACGGCCAATGTTCACGACCTTTCCCAAGGTAATTTCCAGTTGGTCCGGGTTGGCACAAGTCCGGGTGTGTGAAAACTGAAGTTGTGGGTGCACATTTGTTGATCCACCTTTCCCTGTGCCACCCTTTACTTCACGGTATTAGAGTGATCTTTTTATAGTTTCATTTTTGTTGGGCTTATATTTATATTATGGATATACAGTTTTACTGATCCATCATTCTCCGCTCAGACAGCTTGATGGTGTCTGGCGGTTTGTGTACTTCATATTTTATCTCTCTATTACAATTTTGTTTATTTTCTTCCAGCCGCAATTACAGCTACGCCGCTTAAACCGTTCATTAATGATTGGCAACGATCGTGTTGCAATATGGGAGCTACCTAGAATGACAACTGGTACCGTGCGATAAGGCACAACAAAGAATGAATTGAGCCAATAGTGGATTTCACAAATCCAAACACACCTTTTATTCCGTTCCGTTATCAGACAGACGGTGACCTTGAGACGTGTTGAGAAATGGTTTTATCTCGCCCCGACGAACCTTCACCGGTACAGTGATGTGCAAAAAAAAATTGTAAACCGGAACATGTATCCAAACTGTCAAACAAAGGTAACAATGCTAAACATTTTCTCCCTTCTACTGAAGCCATTCCAACGGCTAATTGGAAACATTAAATTGGATTTTCTTCACAGTGATCAACCACAGACCAAACATACGTCCGTGCAATTCGTACACAGAGGTAAAGAGCCAGTAGAGGCATAACGGTGAGCATAACGAGCAAACATTTTTTTTTTTCTCTCTGTTCATCAAATTAGGTCAACTCACCGACGTTGTACATATGCAAACGAATACACCAAAAAAAACATACACCCCACATGACAACAAAGTTGTCAGACGGCGGGCAATAGGCTGAATGACGTGTTTCCGGCTTTTTATCCCTACTTTTTGCTAGACGTTCAATACTGTCCAGTTGTCTGTGGTTAGGATTGTGATAACACAAAGTGGGCAACTTCTGCCGAAACTGAGTAACGGGCTTAGATTTACAACTGTGACTAATTAAATTTAGAACTAGTGTTATTAGTGTGCCCGCCTTGCACATTCGAAAAAAAAACACGAGGAGAAGTTATTTGAATTTGTTTTTTTTTGCTTCTGTCAATTTTCAGAAGACTTTTAAAAACATTAACTAACACAAACCTTCGTTTTACTAATCTAATATTAATGTAAATGTTATCGAGCTTTGTAAACATTCGTGCAAACTGTCAAACGTCTTTTTTATGTCTAACGTTAGCAGTTTGGACTGACGAAAACTTTTTATTGAAACGTCTATGTTTAATATTTGACTTTTAAATCAAATCAATTTTTAAGTAAGGAAATTGTTCCAAATTCTGAATAGATTGAAATTTTGTGTACTTCACATTACGGTCATTATACAATATATAAAAAATATGAGGCGTAAAAATTATAGTGGAACTGACATCAGTTTTTTTTAAATCATCAATCGTCTTTTTTTATTATCCCAGATTATCCATTATTTATTCCATTATTTATTTGATTTTTTATAGTCAATAATTGTCAAGTTTGATAATCATATCAATCAAGAATTATCCTTCACAATCAGAAAATTCTGAAACGTCTGAATGCTAGACGTTTGAGAATTCTAAAAGTGCGATTTCAGCAGAGTTTTCTGATAGACATACATATTGTTTAAGGACTTAAAACTCACAGTTAGCAGTACTGCAAACGCATTTAGAACATTTCTTATAAAAGTCTACATACCTTTCATGCCTTCGTTTGCCACCGAAGACGACATGGCCGCCACCGTTTGCCGGCGGTATCGTCGTCACGGTAACCGTGTTGGCAGTGACACCGGCACTACTTCCGGTGGTGGTCGCCGTAACTCCACCACCACCCCCTCCACCACCGCCCGTATCACTGGGCAGGGGTTCCACTTTGACCGCCTTCAGCATGATATCATCACCGATTTTCAGGATGCTGATGCTGTTGTTGTTGCCGGTGGCCACCTTCAGCAGCTGATTGGCGACAACCGTCGCACCGCCACCGCTTCCGGCCGTCACCGGTGTGATCGTTGCACCACCGCTCGCTATCGTGGCTCCACCACCCGTACCGACCGCCGTTGCCGCATTCAGTGCACTGAGCGTACTAGCACTCAAGCCGATTATCGTTGCCGTGGCAGGTTGGTTCGGCTGCTGCTGCTGCTGCTGGGACTGTTGCTGATGCGGCTGCTGTATGCTAACTATCGTACCGATTGGCAGTGTCGTCGTACCCGTTTGGCTCGCCAGGATCGTGCTGCCACTGGTAATGCCAAGGATTTGTGGCGCTTGCTGAAGAATCACGTTGCTTGCACTGCTGACACTGCCACTTCCAGTTCCACTGCTTCCACTACTGCTGCTGCTGCTGCTCGCTGACACGCTCGGATTTGTGCTGACGATGTTTACACGGTACATGACCAACCGGAAGGACACGGGTAAAGGAAAGGACTCTTAAACGATTTCCGATGAGTCTCAACGAAGAGGTTGAGATTCAGTTGTACGTTGCTGCCGTTTCAAGCTGCAAGCAGCTCTATTCGATATCCAGAGATTCCTCCTTTGAAACGCACACGTATCGACTAGTGTCTTAATACAGTTCCGAATTTATAGAGATTCAGTAACTTAAATCTATCGCGCGGCCATCTTATTCCACGTTACAACTGCCTTGCGTCGCAGTTTAAGATTGATAGTGAGTTAAATAGTACCAGTTAATTTAAAAGATAAAATGCTTGGTGGCTCGCTTTCTACTTCTGCTATTGCACTTCGTTTAAGGCTATAGGCCTTTCTGCTGTTGAATTTATGCTTCCTTTTTGCTATGGCTCCACAGAACGCGCGACGTTCATATGTAGTCCGGATTGAGGACACGGTCAAGCCGCAAGCTGACCAATGTGCTGCTTCGATAGGCGTTTACATTCGCGGCACAGCTCATCGGGTTCATTCTTACGCGGGACATGACACCGTCGTATGGAGGAAGATTCGGTGAGATTCACGGAAGTATATCTGTAACAACGTGAAAGAGAAAGTAAACAAAAGATAAGTTTTTTAAGTTTGATAAAAAAATTAAAGCAAATATTAATGAATATGGTTCAAATGATATAGAATTGATCTAATAGAAATGGAAATCAAAAACAAACAAAAAACAGTAGTACTTCAATTCACTACTGAATTAGCAACTCGATACTTGGGTTATTTGACAGATGTCAAACTGTCAATTGGAGTAAAAGGAGACTAAGAAAAACATGCTTATGTCATTTTCTTTAGAAATGACGAGTAAATCTAAAAAACCCCAATTAATAAGGTTCACCTGTATTAAATTTTTTGTTAAATTAGAATTCCTAAAAATATTATTTGTAATTTAAATTCATAATACTATATATGTGCAGATACAAGATGTTTACAAAGAGTTTCTCACATAGTATCATCAAGATCCATTCTGTATTTGCCTCTTTTTGTTTTTGTCTACGAAAACCCTCGCAGCCTTAATACATTTGCATGGCTACAATTTCACTCTACACATCGCTACAAATTCCAACAGCCAGAGAAAACAATAAGCCAAAGTACAAATACAGACAACAATAAAAAAAGGGAGGAATGAAAAAATCGATCCACCCTCACCACCCTCAGCTGCATCTTTCGTTTTTTTGCACTGAACGTGCATTATCAAGCCCGTATAAACAAAACCATCGCCCAAACACATACACACCCGCCCAGATACAATACAGACAACATCCCCCACCCGCTTCGATCAGACAGAAGGCATTGAAAATGCAGCACAAAACACACCATTCAAAGGCCCTTGTGAAACTATCAAGTGCAAGGTGCGCCTTTGCGAGCTGAAATTATACAAAAGAAGAAGAAAAAAACGGTAGACAAGCAGAGGTTTATTGGCGTAGGTCGGATGAGATGCGCTCGGTGAATCCACATGGACCACACACACCAACAAATATTGTGTGGGTGGCTGGCACTCACCGGGCAATATGGCCGTTGGGGGTGGAGGCTGCTTGGTACTTTTCTTTTCCATCTCCCCATTTTTCTCAACTCACCGAACGCGAGTGAGCTACAGTGAGAAAAATCGATCGATTTTCCATGAGTGCTTTTCTCATCAACAGTATGAAGATATCAGTGTGTTTGTGTGAGAGAAGTCTCCCCGAGGTGTATGGCAAAAAAAAGCATGGAAATGGCTACTCAGACGAGCAGGCCATTAAACCTAAACAAAATAATACATAGCTTTTCCACTCGCTCAATCGCCAGGGCAGGGAGAGGCTGAAGAGTGTGTGTGGGAAATTGTGTCGCCACTCACTTTCCTCACATCGCTTAACTCTCGCTCAAGTCGGCAGACGACGGTGAAAACCAGCCAAAGCACCAGACAAAGGCCGGTCATGGTTTTCCTTTTCGATGAAAATAAAGTCCTATCCTAACAAGAAACAAATTGTTGTTGGCTATTGACACATTTATAATTTATTTTTTTATATTTTTAATTATTTGTGTTATTTTTTTATTTTTTTATAAAAAAGAATTTAAAGTATTTTATATAATACAGATATTATTATCATGTATAAAAAACCAACAAAAAAAAACTTAAATGATTTTTCCAAAAGTAAATGGGGAAAAGCGAACCTTCTTATTGTGTTGCATTATTTTCTACGGTCATTTGCAATTTTGTGCATCCACCAAAACTTCTACGGATGGGTTAGACAATAACCACCATCGAATGCATGAATGCTTCGATAACAGCCGTCTGGTATGAGTCTTTTTTTATAGCACAAGAAAATAACGAGTTGCACAACGAGAAGTCGAGACATCAAAGCATTGATTAAACGTAGAAAAATGATTGGCTATGGCCAACCGTACTGGGAGTGGGAGAAGATTTTTCACCAGACCATTTTCATTTTCCTTTCAAATCAATCGAAGCGTTAATAAAGTGCAAAGAGCCTTGACCATGGTTTGGTGTGGGAGTTAAGGATAATAAAAATTTCATTTGTGGAGATTCTGCGTATTTCTTATGGAGTTTATGATGCATTTTTATTTTAATAAAATGTTATCTTTCCTGAACGTTACGTCATATGTCATGTATATGAAATTGTTCCAAAATGGAAGATAAAATTTATATAATTAAGAAGAAAGAAAATGTTTGAAGTAAGCGAAATACCTTTAATAGCTTTTCTTTAGTAACAATTTAATAGCTTTTCTCCAAAAGAGCATTTTTGCCGAGTGAGCTAAGCACTCACACATTGTGTAACAACGATTAATGCATAATTCTTGTTAAATTTCAATATATTTGATTTATCTTTCAAAATTTAAAATCATTCATACAGCAGATGGAGCAGAGGAACAACTCATTCCGTATTATCAAATAGTTTTTTTTTATTCATAAAGAACGGCCTGGGTCTTATCAAATAGTTACGCAATCAACTTATTTCAACACAAAAATAAATAGATAGCTCCTTCAGGTTAGGTATTTCCTAAAGGATCAAAAAGATGTTTCTTCATTTTTCTTTATATTCACCATCGTTTCAATGTTTCGCCCATAATAAATAAAGTACTTCTAGTTCTGCAACAAGAAAAGCGCACAGAAAGAGCGCAATTTAGAAATGGAACCCTGTGTCGCACCATTGAAAGGAAAGCGAAAATCGTTTTCCTCACGTCTAAACACACAAGCGAAAAACGATCCATTTGTGTGTTGAAAGAAAAGTTCCCCACCCCAAAAAAGGCGTTCTCCGAAACCCCATCATCATCTCATGCAAACGTACGGAACACCATCTTTTTTTGTGTCTTTTGCGTTTTGTGTGGTGTTCGGAATGGCAAAAATAAAATGGAAGCAACTCCCGGGGTCCTTTTTCGTCTAATGAAGGCTCATAAAAAATGTATTGCGATGTATCTTTCGCGCTGCCTTGTCGATATCTTCATTCGCTTTTCATTCGTGCAAATCCGACCTTTCCGAATGTCCCCGGAGGCCACACCACCACCCCCGACGGAAGAAGCATTTTTATTATTCCTTCCTGCATTTCTTCTTTTTTTTCTACACCCAACCGGTCCGTGGTTTGAGGCGTTGAGACATTACCATCGAAAATACATAAGAATTTAGGTCAATGCAGTACTTTGAACACATAGAACGGTTCCCGGTTTCGGTTCCCTTTACGCTGACAACGGCGCCCATCTTGCCGCGGCCATTTCTAAACCTTTGCCAGCCAGAAGGATAACAGCGCCAGCGAGATTCGTCTAGCATAGCACAAAACCGATGTTTTCCCGCGTGTGGGAAAGAGAGACGAAGAGAGAGAGAGAGAGAGAGAAAGAGAGGATGGAAAATGGAAAACCGACGCCAAATCAAAAAGTCGAAAAGAAAGAGCGGAACTGGATGGAGAGCCTCCCAGCATACTGGTATGTGACCTACCCTAAGGTAGTTTTCCGTTTTTCACAGAAAGCAACCATTACCAAGCGCAGCAGTTGTGTGTGAGTGTATTAGTGGGCACATATATACTTAGAAGTGCACGAAAAATATAAGCTTGTGTTTTTCACTTTTTGAAGTTCGCTGCAATTTCATACATAATGCAAAACCCCATCGCGGGGAAAATGGAAAACTTTTGAATGTGATATAAAACTGGTTGTTATTTTTAAAGGAATTAATTCTTAACTTTGAATATTATGCAATAAATCAATTGTAAGCTTGTCACTTCAAAGGATAGAAGCAACTTTGCAGATTTTGCAGACAGAAACAACGGCAGGGAAAGTCAAGCTCAAGGAGAACTGCGTGCAACGACTCCATCCTGTTAGCGACATGGTCTGGTACATAATGTGCCCGGTGTGTTGGTTTTTCCCTTTTGGCGTTGGTCTCTATTTACTGACAGACACCTTGCAGGAAGCCAAGAGAGTCGGGTTGCTATTGTGCAATCTCTCGACATAAGAAACGTGAAGTATCCGTGCAGCATGGCAAGAGCTCACCACCCAGGCTATCCTTCACCGTGTTTTCTGTTTTAATCATACCCAGTTTTGTTGCAAGATATTTCAGTGCCAGACTCACGGCGAGGAAGTCACAGAAAAAGGGAAACGGAGCGATGGGTTGGTAGCCTGTCTTGGACGGTGTGTGGTTGTTTCCGCCCGGAGTCTGGTGTTCCATCGCCCGACGCCACACTGTTTTGCCGGAGACTGCGCAGTAGCACGGTCATTCCAACCGGGGCACACACCGAAATTCGGGGTCATAGGTCATGGTTTTGGGTGCAGATCCTGCTATATTCTGCCGGTTGTGTACGGGGCGCTGTTGTTGCAATAGTTCTATGTGTAACGATCCTGCGTTATATTACCACGCTTTTGCCATGTGCCTGACACTGGCAAGGTACAAATACGTGCGCGGGTGGAGATGAAGTTACAACGTAATTTGCAACAAAAAAAAATTATATATAGAAGAGATTATTGTCAATGTCGACCGGGGTTGGGTTAAGGTTATTTCAAGGACTTTCCATTTCGAAACGTTGCAACCAGGACCACCATCGCTGCGCTACGTTATTTTAACGATTTTACTTTCACACAAAGTACGGATGAGGTTACACTAAATGATGCTAAACAAATATCCAGAAAGTTGTGTTGGAGTTGCTCCTATTTTTTTAAAACATTTTAAATTATAGTACGTCACTTAGCAACTATTTTTGTTATAAACCTTCTGCCTATTGAAGTTATCCAAGTAAATAAAATGAGAATTAACTACAGCTAAACTGTTGCTAATAAATGGTAGAAGAGAGATCACGACTACATCATTTTTGAAAGCGCATCAAGCCAATATCTTTTTTATGTAATAATTTATGCAACATCCTTTCCTATATTAAAGATATTTATCGTGAAATGATTTTTAGCTTCACACAAACTATCGTTTCTGTGAATTATTTTAACATTACTTTAGTTATTTTAACTAATCAAAGAAATTTAAATACTGATTAACTGAGGATATTCATTTCTATTCCATGTTCTATTCAAGCTTTCATCGCGTTTCAACTAGATGGCGCTGTGAGCGTGCGCTGCTACAAACATCGCTGTGAAATATTTCACCACAACCTTTCATCATGTGAAACATTTCGTAGCAGCAGCTTGCAACTGTGCTACGTTATAACAGCGAGATCCAAGTCGACATTAGCGCTAATGTCGACACGGTGCAACTATGCTGGAAAATTGGAAAAGCTTCTTAGGAAAAATTTCCTGCTGAAATTTTTGTGAAATCTGAGAAAAATGGAAAGTATCAGCGCTCTTTTCACGGTCTAAAATAATACATATGTAAATCATAATTATTCTTATTAAATTTTTCCTCCAGCAGCAGAGCCGTTAAGATCACGGGCCGGTTTTTACACTACATTTATTTCTAAAGCACTTGGCCAGTAAACATTCTGCATATCATCATAAAGAAATTAAGACGCAGCTTATCGCGTAACACCCAGTGACACGAGTAATCGCAAATGAACACGCATCCGCATTATCATTTCTCTTCATTCCCGTCATGCCACGTGTCGGAGCCACAAAACGGAAGTCGCTGGTGTTTTCCGAAGTTCTTGTGAAAACTCCCAGCCGACAGAAGGTAAATAGTACCCACCAATGATTATGCCATTAGTGTGAATCTCTGGACACCAACGCTACGTTCGTGGGCAAAGCTTTCCACAGGAAAAATGGGTCATCATTTTTCTTAATATAAACGCCTTCCGATAGGTTGGATAATAATGTCACCCGCACCATACCATCCCTAACGGATAGGCGTATACAGTTCATTGACTTGGTGCGTTACCACCCTCGTGATCTCGTCAACACCACTCACAACACGCAATTCTGTGCCGCTGAAGCTTTCGCTCTGTATCGCGCTTAGATTGAACCATCTTTCCACCGTATGCCAGGGATCTCGGAGCTCCTTGCGGCAGTCGGATAAGCATGTAAAGGAAAAAAAAGCTCATTAAGGCTTTCTACATACAGACGTCCCATAAACTTATTCCAAAAAGTAAACCACAATACGGCCCTTTTGTATGGTCACGGTGGGATTTTGTGTGTGTGTTTGTGTGCCGAACATAACTTCATCAATCAAACTGATCTAGGTTGGTCGGCGATTCGATAGCGTTGTCATTTTTACCGGCCAAAAAAAAAAACACAACAAAAAAAGGAAAAGCTATTCATCCAAACAACGCATGTTTGAGACAACTTTTTTTTTGGAATAAAGTTTTTGATCGTTTGAAAAATGATTTGTGGGAAGCATTTGTTTTGGTTCTACTGTTTTGCATTAAGGATGTTACAAAACAAAAAAAAAGCTAGTAAAATTTATTACACAAATTTTGGAAATTTTTTCAAACTTTTAAATACAAAAATTATTCATGCAAAAAAAAAAACAATTAGCGTTTAATGTGTTTACGATTAATATAATTACAAACAAATTTATTAACTGTCATCTACTTCCAACGGCTTCAAACAGACCACCCGCCAAACGAATTGATCATCAAACTTGAAGCACACTTCACTACGAGAAGAAAAAAAATACCCCAAAAAAACATTCATTCAATTAATTTTGGTCCAGCCCCGGACTGCTAACCGGGCCATTTATTACAAGAGCCCCGGCAAAGCTTACGGGTGCGAGATTACACTTAAACGTTCTGTGCCTGCGGACGTTTGCGTGACACTCCCGCAAAGGGATGGGGGTTTTGGGGGGGTGAAAAAGGTTCGGGTGCGTGAAACCACCCGTCCCGGGGAAGGATGTGAGGACGTGCGAAAGAAAATACCACCACCACAAAGGCTCGTGCAACCCCGCTAAATGTAGACCTTTTTACAAACCCCGAAAAACCATCCGATCGATAAAGGCCAGACAGATGCGCGACGGGATGGTTTGTGTTTTTTTGTTTTGTTTTGCGCAATGTTGATGGAAGTTTTGCGGTGAGTTTATAGAGCGTGTTTGTGTGAATTTTCTTCCCCCCCCGCCCGGCCTTTTGCCATTGAGCCCCAATTGGAGGACACGATCGGTACACGCAAAACCGTACGATGACGAGGGAAAAAACGAGTAAAATAGATTCATCGTTCTTGTTCATGTATCTAACCACGAAGGAACTTGAAGCGTAGTGTGATGCAGTGGAGCTTTGCGTAGTCGAAAGCCTCTTGAATGGAACGCGTCCCGTAATGGGCATTGAATGAGCGACGAATGGGATAAATATCACCCTTCAAGAATGTGTGAATGTTATTTATTGCGATTTTCCTTGCTGAAGCGCTATACAAACAGAAGAAAATTTGGTTCCAATAAAACCACTACACTTCAGTTGGTGTTTTGTTTTCTTGTTGGAAATCATATGAAACAAGTTTTCCAATCCGGATACGAAACAGGTTTCACCAGCTAAATAATGAAACAACTTCACCATCACTCTTAGAAGCCATCAGCACTCAAAAGAAATCTGCACATGCATATTTCATCTTAACTATTCTTCCACTAATATAATGATGAACTACTTTACCCGTCTTTAAAGCCATAATGTACTTTGAATAATTTATTTAGAATTCATGAGGTTTGCAAAAACAAAAATACACTAATAATCATATTTTTCATATCAATTTTCATGCATTAAAGTTTGTAACTAAGTTGTTTGAGTTATGGTAACAAAATGGCACAATTTTCATATTATCCAATAAACAAACTTATACATTTATTTCCTTGATTCACCATGCAACAAAAACCTTGATAAACAGACATCAAACTGCCAGCGTGCGGCTCATCACCTTTGGAGAAGAAAATCGGAAAAGAAAGACACAACGAAACTAAGCGACGTGACGTACCAAGCGCCTCCATCATGATATCGTTTTCTTTCGGTTTATGGACATTTTTGGATTTTTTGTACTTTCACTCCATTTTCATTTCCAGCCTAGCCTAATATTGCCACCCGTTACAACTGTGGGCGTTTCATCCAACCTCCCTTGAAAGTGGCACACCAGGGGTGAAACGTCCAATTTTTGTTACACACGGGTGTGGATATATATTTTTTTTGGGTCTTACATTTTTCTTTGGTTTTATCCTTATTTGGGATTTTTTCCCTTATCGATATACCCCACGAACACGTGGAAGTAATGAGGGAGCCTTCTTTTTCGTACGCCTTTTCCGTACGTTACCTTAGCAGCTTATTTGGCATTTCTTCCTTGCTGATGAACACTCGTTCCACTTCCATTGAACTTTGCGTGAACCCACAAAAGAAGGACCCACCATGTACACACACACACACACAGAATGAGACAGACGTCAACCGTCGACTACCGAACGACTACGCGTGATGGCGCGTGAGCTCCATCCAGACGGAAGGGAGTTCGTTAGCTGTTGGGTTTTGGCTTCGACTAAATTATGGTCAAACCACACAAGGGAGTGTTCCGTGCGCTCCATTCAACCGTTCGGTTAGTGTGGCTTTAAAGCAGTAACGTCGTAGCCCGAATCCTCAAACGGCCTCCAAAACAGAACCGGTGTCCCAACCACCGTGTAACAAAGGGAACGGCCTTACCGTCTGGTTGTTGCCAGTTTTTTTTTTTGGTTTTGGTTTTGTGTTATCCTCAGCGAAGGTTTACCAGCTTTACCGTTTTGTATCCTTTTTCGCGTCCCTTTCGTAACAAAAAATAAAAACTAAAAACGCTTCTACTAATGGGGTAGCTGAACTTTATTCGGGTCTCGGGTGTATACCGAGACCGTATCGGGTTTGTAAAAAAAAGGAGGTAAACCCCAAACGCGTATACTTACAAAGCGCGTAGAACAAGCAAAAGCATTCCCTTGCCCCCAAATTCGACCGCCATTGGGAATGGATTAAAAATGGGAGATTCAATATAATCCACTCCGGTTGCAGTTATTAAGCGACCGGTTAAGATATAATGTCTGGGGCCATTTATTTGCCTGCAAACTGACCCTGTCCGTGAGTGTAATGAACTATGAAACGCACAGAAACAGCAAACAGTTTGCAACATCCGCCCCAAAAGGGACACTATTCAAACTCGACAAAACTTCCTGCTAGATTCATCCGCACACAAATAAATCGTCTATGTTTGTCACGGACATTGCTATCCATCACCGGGTCGGTCACAAAGGGGCCAATGGCTTTAGGGGGTTAAAACCAAAGTGTCAGCAAATCTTACCCACCCCTCAGAACATGAAAAATTGCATGGGCTTTAGAAACCTTTATTACAATGCGGGTCAGATAGAGGGATATGCATGTGGCTGTGTTTTGACATGAGTGAATGATTTCGAGTTTCAAACACTTCCACCCGACCCATGAAGGATTTGATTGGCGGATGAAAGGAAACTGACGGAAAAATTTATTCCCCCACCATAGTGTTACCAGAGGGAAAAGTAGACAAAATAAAGCAAAAGTTTAAGTCTTTTGTATAAACTAACGCTGGACACTGTCAACTGTCAAAGTTGAACTAACTAATGAACTTATTTCATTCTGGCAAAACAGCTTCATTTCAACTGAGGACACGAAAAAACGGGTTGTAATTTTTTTTTACTGATCTCATGTTTGTGAATATTGGCGACATTAAGCATGGATTTCTGTTTCTTACTGTTTATATTTCAGTTCTTCTCATTTGTAGTTCATTCGCTATAATTCAGTATAAAATTGAACGAGTATTAGTAGCATAGTTTATACACTCTTTTTAACACTTTGCTCATTATATTTTCAAAACATAATAAAAACAAAAGTTTAATTCTTTTGTTCAAAAGTTTAATTCTAACGCCGGACACAAGTTGTCTAAGTTGCGCTAACAAATGAATTTATGGCACTATCTGTAAACAGCCTCATTTGTTGTGGACACGAAAAAACTCACTATAAGGATATTTTACTAATCGTATGCTTGTGAAATTTGGCGACATCAAGCATGGTTTTCCATACGACCAGGCCGTCCTACAGGAATTAAAAAGGCATGGTTTTCAGTTTGTTACTGTTCATTTGTCAGTCTTGTCATTCATTTGTTGTTCGTTCGCTATAACTCACCATAAAATTGAACTCTTGTCAGTAACTTGGTTTATACTCTCTATTTGACACTTTGACCATTATTTTTCTATAATTATGCTACAAATTGAATTATGTATTTAATGCATTTTTTTTATTTATTAATATTTAATTATTACGGCAGTTAGCCATTTGTCGCCGTACTTAATCCATTAAATCTTCAAAAAAAATTAAAGGATTTTATAAAACAAAAATTGTATAATTCTGTTCCAGTATTTTTACAAATCCCAAACTATACACTTCAAGATTGTCAAGATGGAGTAATATTATCACCACATAACATATCTCCATGCTACTGGAAAAGGTCTTCAATCCATGTGTACAAAATGTTAAAACACATAAAAAAGTCTCCCCTGGCGTATGTTACGATACACTTGAAAAAGAGAATCGATAAACCCTAAAAGATAACGAACATCTCACCATCAAGGGTACAGAATATTGTAATTGCTTAAAACGCCTGACAGGAAATTAACACCACATGTGTCCTTAATCGATCGATCAGTTGCTCTCCTAATTGAATTGCATCCCAATCGCACTGTCTTTTTCCAGCGCTTTCTGTTTCTTTCTGCCACATTTAGTACGCAAAAAAAGTATACGTGCGTTAAGAAGAAGGGTGCAACCGGGTCTAATTTGAATTTTCCATTCCTCCAGTTTGTTCACACGATTCGGAGCGTTTTGTTTTTGTTTCACCTACTCCATTTAAAGGTGTTGAACCGAAAGGGGTTTTTAAGCAGGGAGTTTGCAAATTGAATTAAATTGCATTATCATTACCATCAGCACATATCTGTCGTCAATTCGATTCATCGCTCCAGACAAGCTCGAGATCGTTCGGTTAGGTCTTATTGATTTATGCTGAAGCAGCAGCGGGCAAAAAAAAGCTTAGAGAGACAAAATTTACCCCTCCATTTATGCTCCGATTCTAATCGTACGTGCTTTTTTGTATTTGAAGTGTTTCGTGCTGAAAGGAATAATGGTTCACAGTGTGCTTAAAAAGCAACCCTGTTTTCTTATCATTCACCCTCACAGGACAACATCTGCAAGGTTTTTAACGAGAAGCATACTTCTCATTTAAAATTCCCTCCAAAAAAAACAAACTGGAGAAATCCAAACCCCCTTCTAAACCTGCTATGCAAACAGAACTGCATCGGGTCACACAAACAAAAACAACCAAAAAAACAACCCCCAACGCAGCAAATGACAGAACAGGACAACTTCACTCGCATATGCAACAGCAAACCGTTCCAAAAAGAACACAAAAAACGGATGACTTTCACCTTGAATTTACAGCGCAATGTCAATCAGCCACTGTCTGGGTCGCTGTTCCATAGCTACCACCCTCTACCAATGGGGTGGGGGGAGGTTGTTCGCTTGCAACCAAATGCACCGCCAATGCAACACTTACCACCCGGTATAGCGAAATTTAGACGAATTTTTAGCTCAGGGTAAAGCTCAACTGCTGTTCAACCTTCCAAAAGCAAAAGGAAGGTTAGCCGTGCGCTTTGCTGCCCTTCCTCGGCTTCAGTATGCACAACGGGGCAACAAACTGTAACCGAACAGGGGCGCCCAAGCGCATAGGTAAACGGCACACAGAAAGGAAGGAACAACAACAAAAAATCGTATATATGCACAGCACAATCAGCAAAAGCGTTCTCGAACCTCAAAGCGCAAAAATGAATTATTAATGGCGGAAGATAAAAATGTTGACTTTGAGATTTTCCTTGCACTTTTTGCAAGAGAAGGAAAAACGCGACGAGCAGTAACGAAAATGACGTTACATCAAAAACGCAGTCGGAATAACTGTCAAAGAGAACCACAAAACTGGAAACATGACAAGGAAGAAAAAACTAAAAATTGATTGGATGTTCGTAGTGCTGCTTCCTGATTGCGTTTTCGGTGCGGTTTAATATTTTTCTTTTACCATTTTATCTTCTCCAAATTTACATCATATGGTAGGTTGACGATTCCATCCATCTGGATGAGTGTGACATGTTTGAATAAATATTAGAATCATTAAGTGAAGATGACTTTATGTGAAAAGCATGTTAACTTTAGCTGTTTTTATGCAGTATTTTTATGCTAAGCATAAATTTTTTTTTTTAAATCAATATACAGTGGAACGCCGATTATCCGGGCTCATCGGGATTCAGTCCTGGCCGGATAAACGAATATTACGGATAATAGGCACAACTCTTTTTATTGACAAATATTAGTGTTTAGTGTGTAATGAGTAGACTTTTTTTATAAAGCTTGATGTTAATTCTCTTATTTACACTTTGCAAAGTAAATCTGTTCTTTTTTTCTAATTTGAGCAAATTATATCATTCCCTATTGAAGCTTTTATTTGTTGCCGTCATCGGTTTTGCATTTCAAATGACAATTCTCCTTCGGAACTGTGATTTCCGAGCTGCACGGATAATGGAACAGCCGATTAAAAGGTACCCGGATAATTGGCGCTCCATTGCACTAACAATTGAAAAATTAAAATTTTTCTTATGGAAAAATCGCATATGTTCTATACGTTTGTGAAGCGATACCCAAAAATTTCTCGAAAACCTTTGAACTGAATAATAATTATTTAACATGTTTATCGCCTGTTCTTTACGCCATTTGCAAGTTAACATTTAAACTTTGTTTTCGTTAAATGGATTTTTTTGATGTTATAACTAATTTTCAAATTTTTTCATCATGAATTGCTGCTTTCAGCTAGAAACGTTCATTATTTTGCTTATAAATACTATTTAATCGAGTGACGGAACATCCGCAAAGCTAAAAAATGACATTTCCACTAGCGATTTAGCATATTAACTGCCAAACCGTTAAAGCCAAAAAATGAAGCGTGTAAAAATGAACGATTCAATGAACACAAGTTTGAAAAAAAAATAAAAATTTATTATGCAAAATTATAGAAATCTATAAAATTTAAATTGAACTTTTGAGCGCAGTTAAATCATCAAAAAAATATTTTATTATTTATTCCCATTTATTTTTTTCGTAAAGAAGTTTTAAACGGTTCATATTATCTCCAAAGTAAGTTAAATTCTCGAATAAATATATCAACCATATCAATCTTGCCGTGTGAAAGTTCGCCAGAAAACTCGCAGCCAACTCTGCTACAAATTATCCCAACAACGATTTATTACCATTTACCAACAACCTGATAACCCGATGACAGACCAGGCCACGACAACGACTACGACCGCATTGAGCTGCATTCCTCTTGAACGCGCGGTACACGCTGTCATCGTCTCCGGCACAGACACCGTCGACCGCGTGACACCGACGCTGAAGAAACGTTGGCAATGAAGCGCAACGAGGTGCATCCGTACGCGCGTGCAGGAAACCGAGAATGCACCGAGAAATGACCCAGTAGGATTGCACATATTGCAGCCGACTGGTAGTGCGCAGTGCAGCAGCAGACACAACTGCACTTTCTGTTGAGGTAGGCCCCCGGAATTCTGGTGACAGTGAGTGCAGTTTTCGTTTTAGTGTCACTGCAACGCTTTCTTCCATTCCACAGGCTCTTGCACAATAGGAAGTGAAATCAATTTGGTGCGAGAATTATGTATTTTCGAGAAAGAATAAATAAAACATTCCTTTACGAAACAAAAATTCAAATATTAATTTCGACCTGTTATTGCTGGTTCATGAATTCCAGCAAACAATTAATACAGAAAGCGCTTTCCAAACACGACTGCTGCATAACTTAAACCTAATCCAATGCAACATTCATAAGCGATGGAATAAATATATCAATCGGCAAATGAGGTCATCGCCGATAAATCAACAAACAGCCAACAATCGAACGCTTGCAACACACACACACGCACACGTCAGTGACACGTTGCAGGGATGCAACTGCAACACGACCAGACAATGTGCCTCTCCCTTTCCCATGCATTTCCACCGTCCACTTTCCTTTACCATCTTTTCTCCATACCATGACCAATCATTGATCGAAGCGTACCAGCACAAAAATTTGTCAGCATGCAATGCGAAATCAGATTCGCAGAAACAATCATGCATAAATGGGCCGACGCATGCATACCTTCACACTTTGGCTTTTGTAGCTTAAACACGTTCAGGCGTAAGCAAAAAAAAACACTCCACACAATCAATGACGGGGCAAGGTCATTTTCATTCGGTTGTTATTTTATGACACGATTTTGTGTGTTTCACTTCACACTACCCCTGTACCCCAACCAGATGCAGATGCACATGCATGCATGGTGCAAATGTGGTGCAGCAAGCGCTCTCTGCCCAAATTTCTTGTTGAGTGTTTATTTTTTTTTGTGTTATTATTATGTCTCGCTGCTGTTCATTTCTCCATGAACAAATGTGCAATCATGAAGTTGAAACGCAAGCCAAAAGATTCACATGCACCGGGGGGACAGAAGAAGCAGAACGGACCATGCAAACGATTACCGGGGCCATTTTCATTAGCTTTATTGCGTGCGGTCGTGTCACTTTCACTGATTTTTTTCCTTCGTTTGTTTCTTAAATCAAAGATAGGCGGATGAGACAGAAATCAAGCTGATGAAGGTGTTTGTTTTGTTGGGGAACAAATAAAGTTGATCCTATAACTCTCAATTTGTAACAAAATTCGACACGTGCGGATTTTTAAAGATATCCACGGTCCGTTATAAAAGTGCATCTTGAGGACTACCTGTACTTTAATAGAAGTTTTTGACAAAAAAAAGTTGTTTTATAGGCAAAATACTTTCAAATATGATATAAATATAAAAAAAATAAATATAAAATTGCTTTTCTCCATTCTGCCATAAATTTCAATTTTATGGTTCCCATTTAACCATCTACTAACTCTTTTGCAATTTATGTCAACTAATCATTTTATAGCATTTTTCTACGAGAATATTTGCAATTATTTTTTCAAGAAGGATATAATTAAATGTTCATTTGTTTTTTTTTTAAATAAGCAGAATTTGAGTAAAATTATACCAAAAAAATTACTTGTTTCATTATATAATTCTTATCGATCTCTTTATATGTATTCGTTTAATTTCAAAAATCAAATAGTGTATATTTATGTTACGCACTATAGCGGACTGTAAAGAAAGGTTTATAAATATTTCCTTAATGAAAATGTAATGTTAAATGATCCGTATTGAATAATTTTACAGTCTGCTTAATTTTAACTTTGTTTTCTCATATTTGTTTCCTGTTATAATTTTATTTATGGTTCTTATTATTATATTTCTGACCATATTTAAAAAAAGCCTTAAAAATTGATTATCAAACAAAAATATAACCAAATCTTACCTGCAAAATAAAAAAGAAACACATGCACAACCAAACCATCCGACACCAGGTTGTGCAATACAAATTAAGCACAGGAAGAATCATGCAATCGCATGACGCGCCCCAATGCAATCAAGCGAAAGAATAATCACCCTGACAAGCCGAAATTTCGCAGCAAAAGATGAATCGCAGCGGAAATGAAATTTTGCCGATCGTTAGGTCGGACAGTAATGCAAAACAACGCACGTTAAGCTCGCGCTTGTATTCATTATCGCCAAGAAGCGCATTGGAAAGTTCAGCGCCCAGTGTTTTTGCTTCTTTTCGTTTTGCTCTTCTACACTGGGCCATGAATTGCATACTACAAATTTTATTACCATCCAACAGCTTTACACCGGTCAAAATCATCGCAAACAAAATACAATTGACAGCATAGAATGTAAATTATTTGCTTTTTTCGAACGAGAAAGGCATAAGAGAAAGGCTTGCAACTGTACAAACGCCACAACAATTTGGCCAAACAGACTATCAGACACATCAGCAGTACGAAAGTAAAATGTAAAATCCTCGTCCCCTTCCAAATGCGGTACCCTCACACAAAACGGACAGATTTGTCCTTCACCCCACATGCGGCGAGACATTCGACTACGATGTGTGTGTATGTTGTGTTTTCTCTTCTCTGCTGCGAGTGTGGCCTATGTCGCATTTCAGTGCCCGGTGCACCAAGTAATCTTGTCGGGTGTTGTACTCCTTTTTTTTTTGCTGTTCAAATAAAAATACACAAACAGGGATAAACAGTAGCCAGAATGCAAAAAAAGACACGCAACAACATTCGACGTTAGAAGGCCATATGTGTTGCATTTATGACGCAGCGGGCAACACGCTAGAGGCAGCTTTTTTTTTGTTCGCTCGATGTTCAGTTGCAAATGCAAAAGATTCTTTTTTTAGTAAGATCAAAATCAACAGATGATTTTTAAGGCATTTTTTTCGTTGTTTTGTGCGTTAGTATTTTTAAAACACTCCTCCTTGTTCACAGCTGCCAACAGGAATGGGGATTAAATCATCCTGGTCACGGGAAAAAAGGGAAAGCAGAAAAAAGCACCGATCACTGTCAGGTCAGCAGGTGACCTTAACCTCAGAGTGGAGAGAAAGAAAAAGTGAAAATGTGTAATCATTTTCCGCAATGTTTATTTCTATCATCTCCTACCCCTTAATCTTTCGCTGAATCTGTTGATGAATTCCGGTGCAATAGAACTTGTTTGTAAAAAAAAACACAATGCAACACACAACCATACCAAAGTGAGTGCATCCGAGTAAGAAGTAAAATGAAAAAAAAGAATGTAACACGAGTAACACATCCTGCACCAGTTTGTGCACCGTGCGCATCTAACCCCGTAAAGCTCATATAACAAATTCAAGTTGAACGAGCGCGAAAGGCGCAAAATAAACAAATTAAAAAAAAACAACAAAAAACACCCCCTTCCGACCGCTTAAAGGCGCACAAAAACGGCGCAAATGCAGTCAGACGCTCATCAAAAATCGTTGACACCCCACATACGCACACACGACGGTCACCTGCTTCTTCCGCTTTCCCGCCCACCCGATTGCTGGTGCCACCCGGTTTACAGTGCGCGTCACTCATCATCAGCGAAATCTAAATACAAAACGCTAGAGCAATGAACTTAGCCTGGGGACACCCCGCGCACGGATCCGCGAAATCCGCTCCGTGTGTGAAGCAACAGAACAAAAAAAAAACAACAAAACCCGATGCATTAGAGACAGGCCTCAGTGGACACATTCAAACTGCACCCGGCCGGTCGGCAATCAAATAGACAAATAAAATGGCTCCCCGCACACAGTTCCATTTTACAAAGAGGAAACAAAAGGGGGTGAGTGTGTGAGAGAGAGAGAGAAAACAACCGCGCGTCATAGATCGAGTGTATGCAAATTGCTCGTTTTGAACTCTCTTGTCTTGGCACTCACACTCGCAAAACTAGTAAACCCCTCGTACGAATATGGCGGACGCGCACACACACAGCGTGGTCAGTTGAACTGCAGCGAGTGCAATAAATCAACATGCACCTTTTCCTTTCACTATTCTCCACCTCCCAAAAACTCTAGCAAATGGATGCCTCTATTTCCGGAATGATTCCGACGGATGGTCTTTACACGATTGTACGGAGAGTGAGTTACCGTACCGGGGTTGAGTACTTTGGTGTGAGTGTCTCTCTAATCCATTCTATTGGTGAGATCGTCTTGTAAAAGTGCATCTAGTACACTAAGCCACATTTAGTAGCCCAAAACCTAAGTACACTAAGAAAGACTCGTAGTAAATATCTTGCAAACTTATGTATTAATATTAGATAATAAATACTATTTTTAAATATAGTGATAACATTGAACTTATTACTAGAAATAGTAAATATAAATTCCCTAAAAATCGTGTAAAGGATATTTTTAATAAAAATAATTAAACTAAGTATACAGTAAAGTCTCTATAAGTTTCACACCGAAGGGACCCCAATCTTAGAGAATTTGACCCACAGTGATGGTATTCCGTGTCTAAACAATATTTGTTAGTCATGGTCATGGTTAGTCAGATCAATTACTAAGCAGCATAAATACTTTGACATATAAGGCTGCAAACAAAGCAATGACGAGCTGTCAATGTAGAAAATCAAAACAATTTCGACTTAAGAAATATTGGTATTTTAAACATCATATGCAACATAGCGAATTCCGTCCTCTGGAGACATTTAATTAAAAAAAAACATTAAATGTATTTAAAATAAAGGTTAAACAAGTTCATTTAATTTTCCATTTTAGAGTATCAGTAAAGTCTAGGTAACTTTATAGCATCTTTATAAAAAATCCCAAAAATTACTCTTAATTTCCCTCAAGCTATGACGGTCACGGTACTATGGTACTATGCACAAAGTGATAGTGAATGGCACATAACTACTGAAACAATTGCACAAATGGATCGTTTCATAGAAATATGGCACAAATTATGGCACGAAACGTACCATCGCTGCAGCGATCACTGACCCAACAACTGCCCCACATAGATTAGGAGTAAATTTGCTAGAAGTATGCTGATATAATCGCCCCCGGGAATGCAAGCTAAGCGAGAAGGAAAGTGTGTGTGTATGTGTGGGGGTTTTGCGATAATTACTAGAAATTTGCTTGCAACTGCAAACTATGCTACTTTGACCTCTTGTTAACATAGTTTTTATTCCAACAATTCTTTAAAAAAAAAGCAACTCTATTAAGAGAACATTTTATGTTAATTAATGTACTCAAAAATGCTAATTTATATAGAAACATAAAAACCGATTTTTTATTGCTTACCTACCAATGAAGAATCTTTTTTTTGTGACAAAAAATGCTACCCTTCTTCTAATCCCTAAGAATTCACCTTGAAGAAACTATGGCCACTATTGTTTCCACTCATGCGATACTTTCCTGACGTACCCTTCTAAAGCACCCACCGCCGCACACTGAAAGCTTCACCTCGGTCTGCTCCCCCTGAATACTTCCTTTAAACGAGTCTTTCATTAAAAATGCACCAAGCACTTTGGAGGCCCCCCTGCAACACCGAGCAGCATTAAACGGGGTCAAATGTGCCGTGGATGAACGCACATAAACAGGCAGATAGAGCCGAGCACCCATACAGATGGGATGGGTTTCGCGGTAGAGAACACAGACGGCAACGTGTGCGTATGCTTTCGTGCATTGCATCGTGCCCGCTTTGCACGATTGCATGACCGAAGCCGGCAGAACAACCCCTGCAACAGCTGTACTAACAACCGATGTCTCTGCATTGTTTTGTATCGCAACCAGCGCGTTGTGTGTTTGTGTGTACGCGCTAGTGTTCGTGTTGATGTGTTGTACAGCAATTCATACATAATTACGCATGCATGCTGATTGAATAGTGCGGATGGTGGGTGTTGGAATTGGACGCGGTACGGGAAAAAGCAGAACAGGAAGGCCGGTTGCGACTTTTTTATTCTTCGTATTCCGCATTCTTTGCGCTCGTCCCGGTTTGCGGTAGGTTAGGGTCATCGAAGGTCTTGGAAATCATCTCGGCCTGGGCCGGGGTGGACATTTGACGGCAAAGGAAGCAAATCTAATTATGTCTGTCACATTCGCACGTGACCAAGCACGAAATGATCGCAAACGACCTATTGAACTTCACATCTTGTCCTCCAAATGGCAAACTTCACGGTGTACCGTGTGCACGGATAGACACTCACGTGAACTAAACTTTTTTTGTAATTTTTTTTTATCCTTTTTACATCAACGATGACACACCTTTCCATTCGGTTAAATGTACACGTTACACAGGAAATCTGGAATGTAGGTCATCAATAAAGCCAGGAGATCCCATGAGAAGACCACTGCCCATCACAAAGGCTCTAGTGACGTGGAGCACACATCCAAAGTGCTGACATTTCACTGAGTGAATAGTGACTCTGGTATCCTGGTAAAAGGATAAAAAAGGGGAAAAAAGCATTTCACTGGTAAACTATAACTTTGCCGGAAAAAATTGCTTCTAATCACGCAATGCTACATTGAGCCGGAGAGCCTATTTACTTCTGGGCAATTGGGAGTTACTACAGAAAAAAACCTTTTTGGATTAAGGAATGTTATACCCTTTTTTAAACTTCATTTTTATGGCTCAAATCTTTCTATATGTTCCTGCATCAACTATTCGACATTTTTATGCACTCTTAGACGACAAATAAATTTACCACCCGTTTATTGGTGGACATTGAACATTAAAACTAGTCCGTAATTACCATAACCAACATTTATGATTCAATACGGATCAATTTAAAGGAAAACTACTTCATTTTTTTTTGTTTTGTTGAAATGGAAGCCACTCAACTCTTGACGCATAAAAAAAAACTGTCAATAAATGCGAACGTGCACATCCGATGCAATCCAATCAGTCCAGCTCGGTCGTCGTCTGCGACCGATCGAGGTCAATTAATCGAAAAGGAGAACAGAGCGCCGGCACGATTGAAAACGGGATGGACAATGTCCGGTCTCTTAAGCATATCGGAAGACGGCTGACATGTTGGGTGTCTCAAGAGAGGCATCGTAATAAACGGTACGCTAGACAGGCACGTCCTAGAAAGGGGTTGGACCAGTGCCCAGTATTAAATTGCTCGGAACGATGTATTATGCCAACCCCAAAAAAGGGTACTCAAAAAAATTTGATTAAAATTGGTCTATGAATTCTTTTCATCTCCAGACTAAGTACCAACAGTTTACATACTCATCAATGGTACTTTTTTTAATCAGTATCAAATTTTATCGATATGAAATTGCCCACATAGTGAATCACCATTTGGGCGGTCCGGAGGTTTATGTGGTAGTGGCATCGATCTTACACGACAGGACCTATTTTCAAATCCCACACGGATCGTACGCCTATTGAATGACTATTGTGTTCCGGATAAAAAAAAAGTCCAAGGAACGCCAGAAATGGCATGTTCAAGATCTCTCTAGAAGTTTATCCGGATGTCTTTTACGTGGATGTCGGCTTAACCGTGCTGCTTGGGAATGACAATTCCAGTCAAGATTTGATCTATTACTAGCAAAGAGTTTTAACTGAAAATTATGATTATGTGTAAGAGGCGGAGTTGTGTGTGATAAACGGCGCCGGTCCACATGGCAGGATCGGGGATCAAATCCCATCCGCACCGTCTCCCCGTAGCAATGACTGACTATTCGGTTACTTTTTAAAATAAATCTGGTAAGCCAGAAATGGCCGTTATGAATACTTTTTATTCGTGTTATCCAATTATCCGGCTTTAATTCTCGTTGAGGACTTATTAACAATATTTCCTGCGCGTAATACGAAATAACATCTTTGTTATCATTTAGATCTCAGGTTTTTTGGCTGATTAGGAACGGCCTATATCAAGCTATTTCAGGTTCTTATCGAAGCTTCAATAACGTTTTATAACATCTCATCTTCGCCAACAAATATCACCCAATAACTGCCAATATATTTCAATCACAAGTAGTAGACTTAAAAAAACGCTTCAGAACCAGCCGAACTTTGCCACCACATAACACACTGTTTAAAGAAGCGCGCTGGTAGCGTGAGGTAGGTCACGGATAAATAAATTATCAATTTTCACATTTCTAAAACCTATGTATATCGTTTTCGTTTACCGTGCTAAATAAACACGAACGAACGAAGTTTGTTAAGCCGAATGGTATGATGCGTGCTGTCAGATTCGTGCCGAAAAGGAAAGAAACTTCAACAAAAATGTTGAAATAGAACTCTTCCTTCCTTCCCACCGAACCAGGTGGCCATGGTAGGAGGGACTAGATTTACTCAAAATTGCTTCACGTTTATCAATCGATAAATAAAACGTTATTAAACCCGGTTTTTTCCACCTTCAAACTTGACACAATTTCAATACGTTTCCCGGACGACCTGACAGTGAATAATGCTGTCGACAAAACTCACGCTAGAAAATGACTCCTGACCTTTGCACGGAGTACGAATTGAACATTAAATTTTAAGCGCTAAGAGCTGCAATTCATCCTTTTAAATTTGGATTATGTTCTACAGTTTTTTAAGTATAAAAACTTTCAAATCTTTTTTTTCCTAGGATTTTTTTGTCGATAAAATTTACTACCCTTACCACCGTTCAATCAACAGCACTAAAACTTAAGTCATAAAACGTTCAAAAATGTTTGGCACAATTCCAATGCAATATTTTAAGCTCAAAGCTTACCCGACACTAGTGTCTAGACGTGGTGTTCCAACAATCCAAAACCAAAAACCCCTTTGCAACACAAATACAAACATTAATAATTCGTTCAAATGCAGACCAAAAACACGAAGCGTACACTACATCCGATCTGCATGTTAGTTTTGCTAAAGAACCCCAAATATCCCACGGGATGTCCTGCTCGATGTTGTAAAGCATCGGTGAACGAGGACCTTGAATATCCGTGAACCAAAGACGACGATTCTCGTCAAACATCTCTCCCGCTGGCCTTGAGCTGTGGGTTTTTGGTGCTAAAATGCACATAAGTTAGCAAGCGTTACCAAACAACAATAACAAAAAAACTCACTCCCCACCAGGAACGGTCACTTCCTCTTCACTCACATTGTTCGCATGGAGATGCTCGGTGCACGATAGGGTGCGCTTTTCGACAGAACACTGACGCCGATTTCGAGAGTCTTCTCATCCCCAACCCGAGGCTTTGGCTGCTGCATAAACCATGATCCGACTGAACGGGAAGACAACGACGACAAAGCATGCTTTAAACATTGGACAAGGGAAGATAGAATTATTTTACATCAACGTCCAGTAATCGAAGATCACTCGTCGTCCAATAATGTATCTATTGGTACACGAAGTGTCTAATGACAAATTAAAATAAACATTTAAAATCTATTTAAAAATACAAATAATACAAAAAATCATATCTCGTTCACTGACCTCATGTTTTATAGCAAGCGTCGGCAACAATATCAATTACCAAACCCCCACATTTTAAAAAAATGAAATAAACGACTTTCGCAAAATCGCTTTACGATCTATCGTCGTTAGTACGGAGCACACAAAAAAAATAGAACGACACTTTCGCAGTTCATTTAGTGGGATGTTTGACCCGCTGTAAATGCAAACGATAATTCAAACTTTTTTGCGACATTTCGCGTTACTTTTCACAGCAAATCATCGAGATAAGCAAAAAAAACCGGCCTTTGATCTGAAGCAAAACCACGGTTTTGTCTTGACCATTCACCATCGGCAGTATCCCCTCTAGATGTACAAACAAAGAGTTGTAACTTGTGTCTTGCTAATGGTTTTGCAGAAAATTTGCCCCAAAAACGCAACCCCGATCAAGTAATCTCAGCGTAGTCGTTTGATGTAGTCGCGTTTACGCGTCCAAAATACGATTAATCCACTCGCGAATGTTCGCACACCTGATTCAACAAACCTCAAGCGTAAATAAAGTGAAGTATTACCACATTTTTTTGTACTTGTACTGTTTTTAGTACGGTAACAAAAAAAGTCTGACAAGCGTGCAAAGTGCTCTCAGATAATGGATGTTTAGAATTTTTAATTTACTAAGTAGTGTAAAATTTAACATTTAACATTGATTACATTGTAACTTTAATTTCTTGTTGAGTACAACCTCTTTTTTTTGGGGTACGGTCCAGTAAACAACATCAATCGCATACCTGTAACAAGAGAAGAAAAAACAACATATACACGTGATTAGTTTTATACGGTGATTCACAATTTTATTCGCTTTAATTATAAAAAAATAATTAATTTAATCGCTTTTTTCCACCATTCACCAACAAACCCTTCCCATATACTCGTTACTCCTAGCACTGGGTCACTGTAACGTACACAGGAACATTGGCACACACCACGAAACAAAGCATTAAAACCAACGAGAACAACAAAAAGCCGAAACTAAATAGAAAGAATCGTAATGGTAAATTGCATAAATGTGTATTCGATGTTGCTGCCGGGTGAGAGCTTCTAACCTTCTTCCTGTGCTGGTAGAAGCTAACGCCAAAAACCGAACGAAACTTCATCCATTATGCATCAGATAGGGTTAGATTGGTGATTCTTCTACCTCCTTCACCGAAAAACTTATGTTGGAGGTAAACTAAAATTTGGCTTCCGATAGTGGTTGAATTTATCATTCGTGAGGGAAAAGGTTTTGAACTCGATTTAAAGAAAATATAATAAGCAACAGAAACAGAAGAAGTGTTTAATTAAGGATAACAATTTTTGAAGCAGCTAGTAGGATTATTTTCATGAACTTTAATAGAAATAATGTTGATAAACATTAAATTAAAATCGTTTTTAACCAACATCAACTTGCCTGGTTTAAATGTGCCACACCAAACTATCCTTTAAACATCGTTTAAAGACTCCAGAAACAATGTTAAACTACACTTGCGTCATGAAAAAACCCCTCAGGGTACATGTACTAGCCCACCGGAGCAACAATCATCAAGATACGAATCAACATCTTCCCCTTTTTCGCACTCTACGGAAAGATGCACCGTAGCGCAAACTCCACTTGTACCAACTTGAAATATAATCCTTCTGCTATCGAGCTTTTCCATTAGCACAGACAGACACAGAACGAACAGGAAAGGGCACACAGGCACAGGGTTGACCTCGCCGAGCGAAAAGATTGTCTTCCGAAGTGCATTCGTACGCTGTACACACAGCACCTCGCATTGATCGCGTCCCACTTATCGATCGACAAGCCAGATATTGCTAATTAAATCTTAACATTAATATTATTTCTTTCCCCCATCGCGTTCGAGTGCGACCGACAGCTGCTTTGCGCCGATTGCGGAAAGCGAGAAACGCTAATTGTATAATGATTTGATTGATCAGCCGAGTCGATCGATGACATTCGTGCGCACGAAATGCGCTACGATACTGTCGCAAAAAGTGCAGAGAGAGAGAGCGCGAAACGGCTTATCGCACTTGGAAGCCTTGGAACCATAGGTTCGGAAAATCATCTGTCATACTCGGTAAGCTGCTGCCATCATCCCACCCAACGCTTAGCGGCCAGTGTCCGCGTAAGAGTTTTCGAGAAAGAACTTGCGTACTATTCTTGCAACTCGAACCGACCAGTTTCACTCCCGACGGTTTTGCACCAGAAGAACGGGTTTGCGTACGCGTATCGTACTTTTTTTCTCCTCTTGTCAAGGTGAGGCAACACGGCAACAAGTTGAATTTTTCTCGCCGAACCAGACATCGGTTACCGTGTTTTAATATTTCAGCTCTCCTCTCCCCACGATCGACCCTGAATCCGGTGAGTGCAAGCCGGCACATTTCGCACAAAACCTCTTTACTAGATCATTTTTCATTCAGATTTGAGAGCTTTTTTTTTTTTTTTTTTTTTTTGCTCGGTTAGAACGGCCTGGCCGTATCAAGACTTATTTTACCACGTAGCAGGATAGTCAGTCCATGCTACGGGGGGACGGTCCGGATGGGATTTGAA
Source organism: Anopheles funestus (assembly GCF_943734845.2). Taxonomy (NCBI): domain Eukaryota; kingdom Metazoa; phylum Arthropoda; class Insecta; order Diptera; family Culicidae; genus Anopheles; species Anopheles funestus. Next base: position 68,949,872 of record NC_064599.1, on the reverse strand, counting down.
CCCGGTCCCTGCCGTGTGGACGGGCGCCGTTTTTCACATGCACCACCGGGCCGCCCCAGATTTGAGAGCTGTATTTAATGGTTTTTTGAATGAAGTGGATAGGATTTGTCAAAATGCAAAAAAATGGCAACAGTTGGTCTTTTTATGATTTGTTTCTTTTTTTTCTACCCTGAACAAAAGATTTAATAGCTTTGCTTTAATTTTGCATTGGAATTGAAAGAAAACCACTTGCGACGCTGAATTACGCATACAGCGTCCGAACGCCGGGCGGTCGATGGGAATCTTCCAGCAAAGAAGACAATGTTGCCTTGTACGGTCTGTTCAGTTGGCCTTGAGCCGGTTGGGAAATTAGAATACATTTCCATCGAGATCGCGTACAACATCTTGCCGAACCTAAATAAAACACCCGAAAAAGTGTAATGTTTATAGGCTTGAAAATCGCACAAACCTAAGCATAATGGTTTGCATATTAAACGAAAACAAAACGAACCCAAAATTCGTGACAAACAAAGAGCACGCGTACCAAGGTAAGGGATTGCAGAGAAAAAGAATGACCATTTTATTGTTTTTGAACGAATTTTAACACGGCCAATGACACATAGAGTCGTGGTCAAATGGTAAGCAGGTTGAACTTTAATTTGAGTGTTTGAGTGTTCGAATCCCAACGAAAGCTTCTGTCAGTACTGTGTGTTTTCTTCTTCCCTATCTTAAACCGATCTGTGCTTATTCAACATTCTTATTCGTCTTATTCTTCTCCTCACTTACGCACACACATCCACAACAGTCCTGCTACTCTTTATTCTAAGCACATTTGTCGGATTAAAGCATTGCTTCCCCTCCTCGCCATCATTCATACAACCAATTATGCATGCAAAGCACACGCCATTTTACTACAGGCTTGCTTGGTAAGCCTTTATTAGCTTGTGAAGCAACTTCTGTTTGCTCTCGCATATAACAATCGCACAATCACACAATTGACCGGGGACAATGAAACAGCGGACACAATTTTTCATCGACAGTAGCGATATGCACAGAGGAAGTCCTTTTTAGATTGCTATCGCTTCCTACACACCGTTGGTGGTCTGTAAGAAACATTTGTTTAGAAACGTTCAACGTGATCGCATGTAACATGATCAATTCAACTCACATCAGATGGAGGACGTACAGTTATTTTCTAAACGAAGAGTAGCCAAACATTCATTGTGGCCAACTTATTGTCAAGAAAAATCAAACATTATTTTTATCTGATCGTTCTCTCGATATCCTACATGTTTGCATCAGTACGTCAAATGTCGGATGTTCAAACAGATGATAATCATAAAACGTTAACGATTTGTTTGTGTTTTCCTGTTAGCTGTCGAAAGAGTTACAACTCATCGAATAAGTGATCATCGCTTTCATCATTCGTTTTGAGGTTATATTTTCGAATGATTTTTATCGATCGTATCTAAACCTGATCATTGATAGCAGCGGACTTGTCGAACGTCAAACGCATCACTCAACTTGCACCTATAAACCAAAGCTGTCAAGTATGGAAAGAATTAACCGTAATCTCAATCCCTGTTGCAGAGTGCATCCGATCATTCCTTTCTTTATATTTTATGCAAAAAAAAAACAACAAACCCCTTCATCGACACGGTTTCCGTGCACGCATTCACGGTGAATGTCACAGTGTAGGTCAACAGACACAGCCAGACGCACGCACTTCAGAGCCCGGATGGGTGTACGGGAACCGGTTTCGGTTCTCGTCACCACCAGAAACCGGTCTACCCGGTGGGTTGTGTGGCCGATGGAATTGGCCGAGGGAAAACATAACGATGGTCGAGAGTACAAAAAAACAACATACACAGACACACATTACGTTGAAGAAGTAACGCAAACTAACTGACCGATTGGGACAGAAGAGTTAAACGAGCGGGCAAGAATGGCGACGGTTCTGAACGGCCAGTGGGACGACTTGTTTAACTGGCAAGGGCCGCTCCAAGCCACTAGTGAGCTTAGCCGAGAAGAAAAGAGCTGCTTTTTAGACGCACATCACTGGCAAAGTTGTGAACCCCGATGGAAACTGGTTTCATTTATTGCGTGCGTACACATGCCGCTATGAATGTTTGCGGACAGGTCACGGCGGTAAGAAGTTTGCAACGACGCTTTTCACGTTCCTGCCAAGTTTCAATATGTCCACGAATGGTAAGCAGCATGGAAATGGTGCACGAATGCCTAAAACCTTACCCGAGATCTGCCATCGATGGTGCGCATCCAGCCGCACTACAATGTTGCTTAAAAGCATCGAGAAAGAAATGTGATATTTAAACGTTTAATTAAATACGGACATGCTGTCCGTAGAAGGATAATTGAACGATACGCCATTGACAATTACACATACCACGTCTATCATTGTGTACCGAAGGAAGGCCTGTTCTGCACACATCAGATGTCATGATCAGTAAGAATCGTGATAAATTTGTTGCTAAATGAGACAGAATTTGACGACAAGTTGTCATTACCTAGAGGCGTTCCAATGTTTTCCCATCATGAGTGGTCAAGTTGTTGGGAAGATTTATTATAATATTTCATATACTTTATGAGTGTTGGGTTGAAATCGCAAAGCCATCCTATTCTACCGCACTTTAAAATTGATTTTAATTATTCATCTTTAAAAAATACGAGCTGCACAAACGCCAATGTCCGAATAATGCATATTCATCTCCAAATTTAAAAAAAGCTAGTTAAATCAACAACATTTGTCAATCTGAATAGCCCTTCCCAAAAAAAAATAGGCATATTTTCTATTTTATATTCCATTTTAATTCCAGTTTCCTTTTCCGGTTCGTGAAGCTGGAACCGAGTTCTAAAACGCTTTCAGAGCCGTCCCAAAAACGTTAATATGGATGACATTAATCACCTTCTCAAAACGCTATCTAACTGCTCTCGACTTCCGGTGCCGGCCGTGCTAGCGTTCGATAATAATTCAAACACTATAACAGTGCTAACGTTTCTTCAATCTTTAGCCACATACCACACATAACTAGACGCCTCTTCTAGCACCGTACCAGCCCAAAAGCTTCGTCAAGCGCAAAACCGCATGCACGTTCGTCAGTTGTCCAAAAAGGCGTGACACCGATCAACGACGAAACCTCGGACCTGGGAGAATATATCGGTCTGTTTGCCTAAAGTTAATGGCGTGTGCAAATGATTGATAATCTGCTTTGCGACTTTGTGCACAAGTTTACGGTCAGCGTAAACCAAAGTAAGACAACACGCTTGTAAGCGAAAACCGACGGAGAGAAACTTTGTGGAAAAAAGTGACGAAATACAAACAAATGGAAAATCAGGAAAAATCAACCGACCACCTACGGGACTGTTTGTGGTTCGCGCATTATCTTTTCAACCTTACGTCATTGCGATAAACATAAAACATAATCTTTAGAATCGTTCTCCCATTACAAGTAATACTAATTCCACACCAACAACCCATACCAAACGCATTCTTCGCACAAATGTATGAAAATAAATGGTTTAAAATTATTCAATTATAATAAATTTAAACGCTTGCTAACTCAACCACAAACTGAATAAAGTTGAACGTTCTGCTACCTTCATAAAGCACTAAATTAATGAACCGTTTATCAATGAGTTGCAGTCTTATCTGCCGCATTAAAAACTCCATCGCTTAGCGGCCTTACACTTAAAAGCTTACCTAAACGCCCAATAGGGATTGCCGTTAAGCTAACTGGCGCACGCGATCCAAACACTTTCTTCTAGGCAAACCTTCAGTCGAACGCTGCACAATCTAATCGTTGGCACATTTGCAGCAAATTTATCAATGTCCACCTATAAATTACCTCCGGACACGTTAAGGTGAAACACGTCAGTGGGTGTGCGTTTGGTTGGATTTGTTTGATTTTTGTGTTGATTTTTCAATCACTACTGCCTAATTAATGCTTTTTGACTTAAAGGTATTCAAGTTACCCAACTAGGATTTTATCAATCTGAGTGTATTATTGATTTTGAAACACAAGTGTTCAATTTGCATTGATGGGAGTAGTGTGATGTTGGGATTTTCCTACCAAAAAGAATAATTCTTCACTTAAAGCACATTTGGAAAAACCTACACAAATCACACGAATTGGCCAATCTTTTTGGGAGAGATTTTTTTTTTGCAGTTCACGTCAATCGGTTGATTAACGATAAATAATTTGATTGACAGGTTGAGCACAGGAGGTAAGAGCACAACCTCCCGTTTTAAAAAAAACGCAATAAAGAAAGCGAATTCGTACAGAACGTCTAAAGCAACTAGCGCTCAACTCCTTCGTACCATACTTTCATTGCTACATTGTTTTCAACGTCCGCCTTTCACGTTCTGATCTTATTTCTCCCTAGATAGTGAGCTTTTTTTTCTTTGGAAGCTTAAAGACGCGTACAGTCGCCATGAGTCAGCACGTTGTTAAGCAACATGGCGACGGTTGTTCCGGAGTGTGGGTGTGTATGCGTACGTCCAGCGATAGGCAAACGTAACGAAATCACTGCTTACACTTTGCCACCACATCAGGTTCCGACCCTTCCCGAACCAAATTTTCGCATCTTGATAGCCCATTAAAGCGTACCACCCGCACTGAGACCCCAAATATGTGAGGTTATGTTGCTCGGTACACTCAGCTCTGAAGGGAGGTAGAAGGAGTAATACGCGGTATGGCAGTTATTAAAAGTGACGAACTAATCGCGTCCACCACTCCATTTTCCCACCTCAAAATCCTTCGAAGTTCGTTGACCCACACGATTCATTAGCACGAATTCTCCTCGCGCGAATCTGTCCGGATTGGCGGCGTACCCCCATCCCCCATCCCTTCTGTGTGTGCTGCCATTTTTAGCGAAAACATTACGATCCTAACCACCGTCCAAAAAAAAAAAAGACTTGGAGAAACACGTTTAGATGGCAACAAAAACATTATATCGGCGCCTCTGAACGCCCTCGTGCGTCGTGATCTGCCATCCACTGGATGGAAGACATGACCGGGCGATTTGACTCAGAATTTGTTCCCGAGAAACAACACGTGACACAAAACACGGTAACTATTCCGATTCTAACCGTTGCACGGCGATGGCTTTGATTGCAGACCACGTTTTCACACCGTCCCGGATCACCCTTACGGCAGTGCCATCCAACAGTTTCCATACGGTTTCCGCTAGAAACTCACTAGATCGGTCAAACGTCAAACAAGAAGCGGCGCTGAGGTGTGGCTTTTGGACAGTGGCCGTACCTAAAGCTTTGCCATTTTTGATCCACTCTTCCAGTTGTTTGCACGGATTAACACATACCATTCACTGTGTTTGATGGCCTTTGTTTGCTGCATAATGGCCGATCGACGTGTGGTTTGTTTGATGATCTGGCGATCGACGCGGTATAGAGAGCAGCGTACTGAGAGTGTTTGTTCAGAAAAATATAGAGAAAAGCTAGTTGCTAATTGCAAATGATCGGATTATTATCATCATTAAAAAATGATGTCACAAAATATAATTTGAATAATTTAAGACAAAACAGGTATGAAGATCACAGAATTCGTCAAATAAAAAGCGAATTAAAAGCAACAGCTTATATGCTGAAAATCTACACGATCTACTAGCTAGCTGTCATTTATGACAGCTGTCAAAAATACCTCATTATTCTTGTGTCACAGACTAGGAGTAACGTGATACTTGTCCTGGATACGTTTGTCGCCTAAACCAAAGAAAAGGGAGCTAGTTTTTCCTTGTATGCCAGTTAATTTTTCATGTAATCATCTCTTAGTAACGCTTAGTAACTTAATAGTAAAATAAGTGTCCTTATTTTAGTACCCTTTTCTGAGAATGAACACTAATAAACTTCTCCGGTGAACGCTTCAAACGCTCTCGGAGCGAACGAATTCTAACATACAGTAGAACGACGATTATCCGAGGTGCTCGGGACCGGTTAATCGATTTCCACGGATAATAGTCCCGTAAATATCAAGGCCATTTATATATCTAAATAAAGCGTATATAGTAGCTATATACTATACTATGGTGGTCCTTTTGATACTAAAACTGATTCTGGATCAAGCAAATTATTATCAAATAGCAATTAAAATTTAAAACGTAAAATAATATCATTTCAAATATATCGTTTGGTGACTAAAAAAAAGAAACGATGATAGAACAGGAAACATTTAAGTAAACAATTTTCATTGACAAAAACAAGTTAGACAAAGATCCGTTTGCAACACCTGTAAATCTGATCTGCATTGTTTTTTTTAAATATTATTTTTCCCTTCATTCTATAGTTGCTTTATAAACTCCCGATTTATTCTCGCTTGGAAGTAGATCCCCCCGCTTAAAACAGATTCGTCACAGTGTTACATCATCGTTCAGGTTTGATGATTACGCATTTCCACCTGGCTCTGGCAAAACGGAAGCTTTTGTGGACATGAAAGGGGTCGCTAAAATGGCGGCAACAACCAGCACACACAATGGTTCAAGATGTGTATTGATAGCAGAAGCAAGACGATGTTCATTCTTCCGTTGCTCAGATTCTATTCTACCGATGGAAAGCAAAAAAAAAAGACCGGCACCATTTTGCAGATAACGTAGGAAGGGAAGGAAAAGATGCAAGCAAGGGAAGAAAACGGAACGGACACAATGGTAGTAGCCAGCATGCTGGCACACACTGTTGGATCGCGTTACAACAATGAATCGACAATTTTTCCTTCCATCTTTTCTTCCACCCCTCCCCCCAGGCTCGGCGTAACATTGCATTCAATGAGGTTCTAGCATTAGACAAGCGACGTTTCAAGAAGCTTTTTTTGCTTACCGTTGTTGCTCACCGCGGCGATTGTCTACGAAGGAGTTCTGCAGCAAAGCGGACTACTTCTCAGTTATTCACCTACGGCGGGTGTGGAAGTCGCCGGTAAACGCGCAGAAATGATAGATAGCTACGCAGTTTAACCTTGAACATTCGCTTGTCGGCATGTGCATGTGCCGCTATATATGTGGTCATGTAGAGAAAAACATATCCCCCCCCACCCCCCCCCCCCCCCCCCCCCCCCGTCTGCTTCAGTGAAAAGGAGGGAGGTGTGCTTTTTGCTTCTTTCCTTCTCCCATGCTCCACAGCCAGCATGGTATGAATCCTTCCCAGCCCGGTTGCTTCTCAAAAAACACACAGCACCAACACCAATCGGTTGTGACGTTGACGGTGTTTAGATGCGTTGGAAAAATGAGAAAAAGCAAACAAAACTATAGAAACAGACCTACCGCGCCTATCGAGAATGCGGTTTGCGCATATGCTAATGAACTCTATCTCTCTAACGAGCTAAGTAAACACACGGTCTAGGCGCATGAGGGAAACCTTGATCATTGTTCCACAGATTGGCGGAAGTGACGGAAACGGGTCATTGTACGCTTGTCTAAGGAAACATTTTGCGGATTTTTGTTTTGTTATTTTATAATAAATTTTGCTACATTTAATCATATTGTCAATTCTCCAATAATTCCCCAATAATTCCCCAATAATTCCCCAATAATTAGCCAATAATTCTCCAATAATTCCTCAATAACTCCCCAACAAGAACTCCCAATACATTTTGCTCTTGAAACACACCTATTTAATCCATTCGCTCATGTTGATGGCACTGACTCAAACACCTTCATCGGGGCAAATGCAATCGCGCGCACACTTGCCCTTTTGAGTACGCTGCACACCCGGTTGCGCTGGTTTCATTTTTCAACCTACACAACGCGCGTTGCATCACGTTATGTCACACATGCAAACGCCCACCGTGAGCCATCTTCCTGCGCATCGCAAAACACGAAGACAAGTGTTTTAGAGGAACACTCATAAAATAACACAGAAATATTGCATCTGCACACGGGAAGAAGATTGCGTGTAAAAAAAACGCACGCTAAACTGCATCTACAGAAGAACTACACAAACACTCACACGAGCTCGCGTTTTATAATGTGTTAGCCTTTGGGTTTCTCTAACACAATTTCAAAGCAAAACGCATCGTACAACGACACAGAGAGATGTGAGAAGCTATTTTTAGCGTTAAAGCGACTGAACCCCTCCGACCAAGCGTATGAGATGCAGATGCCGACTGCACTTGTCGATGATGGGCCGCAGGCTGCTGCTTGTATCGTTACAGGATGTGTGACGTGTGCTGCGTGTGGGTGTTTGAAAGCTAAATTAAACATTAAAAGAAGTTTTAGAATTGCTGCTAAATAGACACAAAATTAAAGAAATTGTTAGTGTTGTGCTTATTGAATCTTTTGGAAAGAGTCATTCATATGAATCTTTTGAAAAAAGTCATTCAAATCGTGAGCTGGTTCCTAAAATGTTTTTAAATTGCCATAAATTGAAATGAATCCTGAAAGATTCCTGAATCTTGTTATAAAAGTGCGGACCGGAGGGAGGGACCTATTTCAAAAGTACTGACCGGGGAGTTGAGGAACCACCGTACATCGCCCTATCCCTATCAAAGATTCAGAATCATTCATTCAGTTCAAAGATTCATTCAGATTCATGAATCTGAATCACATTCACCCAACACTAGAAATTATCATTTTTTTATTATTTATTCCTGCTTTAAAGTTAAACCTTTTTTTACTTTTATATAAATAGTAAAGCTTTAAAATAAAAGAAAAAATCGATTTTTCCTTTAATTTTCATTAAAATTATTCTTCAAATGTACCGGTTTCGTTCACAAATATTTCAAAAAATCCTAACTAGGTCAAATCCATGTAAATAAGAACATTCTTTATTAAAGAAAACATTCCGCTAGCAAAAAAAAAACACTCACACCGAACACCCATGAACCCAAAACCGAAATCGAGCGCGGTTTTGTGTTGACCTACTAAAACCAGTATAGAACGGCGTCGTAGAGGAACGACGCATCTGCATGCGCACGTTCGTGAAACAGCTTCTCTTTTCCCGTGCTTCAGTGCGTTACGCAGCATCCCCAGGTATCGAGGAGGAGGAGCGAACTGTGAGCACTCACGAGAGTGAGAAAACGATCAAGACAAATGCTTTGGTTGTCGTGATCGAGACACACATATGTCACGAGTTGACATAGGAACGTGTTTCTATGACAAATTTGCCATTCTCTGACGACTGTTCGGAAGAAGATACATTTCAAGGTATTTTATGCTTTCTAGACGCCACTTGAAGGAACAGTAGAGGGATACGTATTCAGATTTAATTAAAATTTAAAATATTAGAATGAACTTGAAATCAAATGTAATAGTTTGAGATGTCATGATCATGTCATGCAAACAAAACCAAACAACCAATTTGCGCTCTTTCTTGGAGGATACATTTGTGATGATCTGATTGTTAAGATCTTCAATCGAGAAAGGGTTTTATGTTGAAAAATATATGGATATTTTATATATGGAGATGGAGATATGGACATTTTAATTGCTTTATTATTCAACCATATTCAAGTTTTTTGTCATCCATTTTCATGTCATGTCATGGACATAAATGCTACGCTGACAAATTGATAAGCTGTTAGCAAAAAAAACCAGAATCCTCTTCAAAATTTTAAGATAATTTCCAAGTAAAAATTTTCATTATCACAAGTTTACCAATAACAAAAAAAAACATCAGGAAAAAGGAAAGAAAATTGTTCATCTGCAAAATATTTCCACCCCATTCTCTTTCCGTTGCATTTTAATTACACACCGCGAATAAAAAGAAAAGCAAAAGTTAATGTTTCGCGGAAAAAAACTTGGAAAAAGTAACGCGAAAAACCATTTACAACCACTAGAAGAATAAAAGAAAAACAAAAGCTGGGGTAGCAAATCAGAAAATTAAAAAAACACAACCGCCAGAAAGCAAAAACGCAAACAGCCACGAGAAGCGCCAAATAAAAAGCCTCCACTACACGGACGACAAACACAACCGGAAGACGTTTCGCTTTTATTTCCCTCGGACACACCGTACCGGGGTGGCAATAAATCTGCTTCACAAATTTGACCGAAATGTTCTCTCATCTGTTGCCAGCGCTTCACGAGAGACGCCTCGTGCGTCTTTTTGAAGGTTTCGCTCGAAGAAGGGTAACAAAAAACCCAGTCAACAACAAAAAACGCTGGGCTCTGGGTGTGCCGAGTGTGTGCGTGTGCGTTTGGAGATGGAGTAGTACACGTCATGTGTGAAATTTCGGTCATCTATATTCGGAGGTTAATAAGCCGCGACCGCCGCGGGTTGGTTTAAGGGTTGCAGCAGTTCATTTAGCATGCATTTCAAATGTTCGTTCAGTAACATCATCAAGTTGAATGTGTGTCTGTACATACCTGCAGTTGTTCTGCGAACGCTACCGAACCGAAGAGATGAAATATTATTCTGTCTAACGAGAGTCTTGGTATTGCTTATCGAGTAGTGGTTTTGCTGCTGCGTCAAGCGAACACGTACGATGGTTATCTATTTTGCTTAAACTCTATTTTACACCACTTACGGGCTACTTTCGCATGTTTTCACACTGCATCACACGTTTTCCATATTTTTCTTCACTCTTACACTAAGTACACTTCCACTTCTCCCTTTTGTATGTATCTCTTACACTAAGGAAACATTTTCTTCCACACTTGTAATAAAAAACATTCCACAAACACACACACAAAAGCAGGGGACAATACGAAACGTCGCGGACGTCGCGCGTCACTTCACTTTCTTTCCGATTTCACTACTTTCCAGTCGGAAACCCGGACCTTTATTTACACACCAATCTCGCTCACATATCGCACAGCTGGCCAAGGTTAGACGCGTCTGCTGTAATATTTTTTTTTTTGGGGGGAAAGATTATATTTGAACCACTTTACCCTCGCGGGACCGCTTTCTCATTCACTGCTTTACCCCCGCCGCTTGATCGCGATCGACAGCTGCTGCAATCACAACGATCATTCCATTTGCAGTTGCTTCGTCTCGGGCAAAACTTTAACGACTTTTCTCCGGGTTTGAGATGATTTCGTTTTCTATTTTACCTTTTGCTGCTCCACAAATCTGCCCCGGTGCTGCGGCACATTATTTCACTTTAACTTGCTTGCCTTGGTATGATTGGTTAAACATTTCCTCTTTTTCTTGTTTCGGAACAACAGCACTTGGTTTCACTTTCTTCCACTTTTAGCTTTTTTCTTCTTTTTAGAGCTTTTCACGATGTTTCACTCACTTTGCTTTTTTTTAAAGCTGCTCACATTTCACCACCGTGTTTTGGAATTTTAAATTTTTCACATTGTTGCTGCAATATTGCACGACACTTTTCGCTGGGAAGAACTGTATCGTATCACTATTAAGATATAAAATAGAAGATAGAAGACATTTTTATAGCACTGATTGCTAATTCACTTTTATAGTAAAATAATTTAACTGACACTGATATTATAACTAACTGTCAAAATACAATTCTTAAGTCAATGATAGTGGATGAGTTCATTTTAGGACTTCAGCTATTCACTGTTCATTGTGTTCATTCCAATTATGACGAATCACGACGTAAAATGCAAATTATGATTCTGCAAAAAGAAGAGAAAGAAAATGAAATATTATTATTTTGTTTTCAAATAAAACATTTTAAAATAAAGTATTTATTTCGTAGAAAGATGAAAAAAATCAAATGCTTGAAAAGCTCCTAATTAAATTTATTGTTATCAAATCCTTATTAACACTAGCATTTACATCACGCTTTTTAGAAGACATCCGATATAACCACTCAATTTAAAAGATTTTCCAATCAGCAGCAACCGTTCCAGATGCGCTATCTTTTACATTTAATCGCATTATTTTGATCGCACACCAGTATGAGACAGCTCGATAGCAGAAACTTAAAATGTTTAATCAAGAAAATCTCATCCGCTCGCCATTCTGCAGCACGTTCGGTATCATTTCCTCCCGTAAGCTGCTTCATCTGTTTCATTCAAGTTTCATCCTGCAACGACCCATTTTCGTTCCCAAGGTCGCCCAGAATAGCATTTCGCACCGATAGAGTAGCGATCGTTTTATCTAAATCGAGGACAACTACCAAGAGCAGCAAACACTGTGTGATAAAAGTCATTGCATTCCAGCAAGGGATAAACCTTATGCAGAGGAGAGAAAAAAATCCTTTTCTCAAAAGCAAATCATAGCACAAAGGAGGTGTTTCAATCAACGTTGGTATGCTGCTCTCAACCGAAAAGAAATGTTTTTTCTGAACAGCAACTTATGAAATTCTGTCCGAACTCACACTCTCAAGAACAATCTGGAAAAATTCTTTATCTTAACTAAAACTCTTTGCCACTCACCGTACCCGGATCGTACAATCGCACCGAAATCATTTCATCCACACACTTATGTGTCGACTGTTTCCATTGAAACCGCTGCCACTATTTCATTCGGGTTTTCGTGGGTTAAAGTAGAAATAAAGGTAAAATATGCTAGCTCGGACGACATCGTAATGTTAAACGTGAACGTAAACGAAGCAGATTACGCGTTTGCATGATGAAGTAAGTTTTATGCCGCGCTCCACACTCACGCGGGTTCCCCAGTCGCGCGTCGAGCGGCTGGACGCGAAACACAAAAGGTGCTAAAATTTTACGTTCATTTACATATAAATTTTTAATTCACTGTCAGTTTACGTTTTTTTGGCACTGAGATCTTTGTTAACTAGAGAACTAAACGAACCAAAAAGTGATAGACTTCGTTTTTTGGTCTTTTTTGGTCCCGGACGCCCAGTTGGAGACATTCATTTAAATACATTTTTAATGTGTTCAAGAACACCAACAGACAATTAAACGCGGCAGCTAATTTTGCTTTGAATAATGGGTTTCCAGCGACGCGAAAATAAATAATTTGAATCAAAAGCGAGATAATTAGCTTGCTGGTAAAGCTTAGACTAAAAACGTACAAGCGGTTATGGGTTTGTTTCTATGTAGGCGATATTTTTTTTGACACATGTCAAAAAGACATCTTCTCTATTTAACAATCGAATATGTTGTGAGTATCACAATGAGCAATTACAAACTAGCGAGTATATAACTCGATAGTTGGGTTTTTTGACAGATGTCAACCTGTCAATAGCAATGCAGAATTAGGAGGAAAACCATGCTTATGTCATATTCATTACAAATGACATACTCGTTAGTTGACATTCGACAAAAGCTAATGAGGTTTCAAGTCACGAATAACGCAACTAAAACACACAGTGATGTTCGACTGTTTAACTAAGTCTACTGCATCGTCGTTTATCCGGGTATCCCCTTTAAGCTGGTTCCTGCTTATCCGTACTACTTAGTGTCATTACTGTCATTACAGTGTCATGATTTATATTACATAAGTAATTCTTGAAGAAAAAAGCTCCTCTAAACCTTATACCTATATTAAACAAATATGACAAACATTTAAGACCCAATACAAAAAAACACATTTTGCTTTTGCAGGTGCCATCGTATAACTGGCATTCCGAAAAAGGTGCCAATTTTGTTCCAAACGACACAAAACCTTTCGTTCGTATTGAACATTGGGGTGTAGAGAATAAAACTCCAACGAAGACGTAAAGATAAGAACTGAGAGCTTTTGCAAAAAGCCGTTGTTCCTGTCCACGACTTTTGGAACGTTCTATGCTCGAAATTCTGACATTGCACCAACACCATCAAGCCCACTACGCACGTGCGAATCGAGTGACTCCTCCGGCTAACCGAGTTGGTTGATTCTTTCCAGCAAAATTTCTTCCCCCCCACACAGGACGGACTCCCAACTGTGTGACTCGACACTGTAAGAGGTAAAAAAACCACCCCTTTGCCTGCCTTGGGGGTGGAATCCTACAGAAAGGTAGAAGGTTTGTGGCGGTAAAAACCGGTTCCCGTGTTTTCTTCCATCGATCGCGTACGCGACTAGATCTTCTTTCACGTTCCCCCTGACGGATGCGAGCCAATTTTTGGCCACTGGCCACGGAGCAAACATTTCTTTCTGGCCGTTTCTGGCCAAGGAAAAGACCTAAAGGGAAAAGCGCTAACCATTCGCAACAAATTCGCCACAGATTGTGTGCCACGGGTAGACTTTTTTGTTTCATGTTTCACATTCTTTTTTTTTGTTTGCTCCATGGAACGGTGTTCAGTTTGCGAGTGGAAGGAAAGTTATTTTGCAGGCTTGGTTTCTTACCTTTTTTTTGCTTAGCCAAATTGACCATTCTCGGTCGTTCCCTTGTGGCCTTTCTATTCTGCCTTCTTAAGCATCCCAAAGCGCATACCGGCAGCGATTCTTACAAGATTGGAAGTTTGCAGAATATTCAGCAAAGATGAGCAAAAAGACAAACAAAAAAAATAATCTTCGTCACGAGACACCAAAACTCACAATACATGGGACCGAACACAACACATTGACAGCAAAAATTGCACGAAAGTGAAATGGATGGCAGATGATCGAACGCCCAAAAACGGGTTCCCCGATTCGCTTCGAGGAATTTGATGCTCTCGTTAAGATGAATTTCGGAGGACCTTCGGTTTTTTTTGGTTCGTCTAACCGTTGGATTGCATTTGTAGACCATACCCTGATGTCTTACAACTGGAGAAGACTTCATTCAGAAATTTGCTAAAATCATCGTAACCGATCCCGAGAAGATCGTTTCCTAGAACGAAAGGGTACGATTGTAATACATTGTAGAGCTGCAAGATTTTGCAAATATCCTTTTCCTTTCTAAATATCTGCTATGCTTCATTCATTGGGGTAAAACTCCGTCCCGAACGAAACAAGCTCAATTAACTACAACTTCTATAATAAACTGCTGCTTTCCTTAATATCTCAAAAAGATCTTTAGGGACTACTCTCCCCCGATCTGACAGATGTCAAATCACTAGAGACAAATGTTTGTCGTGTCATGTTTCTACACAGTTTTATGACGTAATTAGCCCAATAAAAAAAACACCATATTGCTGTTCAGTATGTCCCGTCTAAATCTCATCAAATGGAGCAAGTTGAATGACTTCTTTAATCATAAAATCTCGTACAGTGCTACGCCGCTTTTCCGTTTCCCTACACTACTACGGGCCGCCAGCTATGTGGATGCCCCCAAAGTAACCCTCAGGGAGAGCGAACTCCATTTTCGGCCCCATTCCATTTGTCATTTCAAACACGCTCAAAACGCTAGCAAACAAAAACCGAATATCCGTTTAATGATTTTAATGTTATTTTTCCTTCTGTTTCGTTTCCGTATTTACGCATTTACGCGACACGGCAAAATGTAGCCGTATGAAATGAAATAGTTTCAAGCTTTTATGTCGTTTTTTGTCACTCCAACCGCGCTTTCGAAGTATTTGTGATATGTTTTTTTGTTGTTTTGTTTTACTAAAAAGGCTTGGTGAAGGTGGTAAATGGTCACAACACTTACTGGGATGGTGTGACAATCGCAAAAAACGGCCAAATTGAAATGATGAACAACAACCATCTGAAAAGCAGCACAGTGCGTGCGAGTTCCAACGCGCCGCAGCACCAAATAAAGTCACCGGAGAGTGACGAATAGAGAGTCATTGACATAATTAAAAACATAACACTAATCCTGTTCTCACTCGTCCGTAAGTGCTTAAAGCTTGAAAGCCATCATAAATGAGACTTCCTAAAATTCTGAGATCAACACAATGAGTTATGGAGTAAATTATGTTCATATTTCTATACACATCTCAGGCAGAACCAATGTTCTCACATGATATGAGGTGTGTTTTAATCATTTGAATAATTGAAACACCAAGATTCCGAAAATCAATCTCGCACTATCACGCACGAGATCTGGCTACCTCGTGTACACTAACGAACCGTACTCCGCAGTGTTTGTCTATAGTTTACGCGTAACTAGCTTCAATTAAGAAACAAGCTCCGTAATTCCTACAGCCACCGAAACACAACAGAAACATATCGCACCCTAATCATAACCCAAACAAACTCAACACTGGCAACGGTAGATAATATCGGTACATTCGGTTTGACCGATTGGTCCAGTTTTCCCGACCCTCTCATCATTCGTACGCGCGCACAGAAACAGCCCGAAACAGGCATAAAAATGGGAACGTTTTTCCAGCTCGTTGCACCTCGTTGCACCGTGGCCGAACTCGACGTAGAATACGTGTCGATTGGGCGTACACAGGGCTACACCAGCGTCCATAAATCGGAACATCCGATTCCACATCTTCGAACAACAAACGTACCACACCACCCGCGTACACTGATTGATGTTACGAAGTAGAAGAAACCCACCCCGATCACTGTTCTAATTCCGAGGTGATAATGATACGCTCAGCAAATGTGATAATTACTCTCTCTCGAGGAGGTAGGGTACGGTTCATAGCGTTCGCCGAACATTTCCATCCACGCTGGTGCGTAATTGCTTCCAATCAACGCTGAAAAGTTACACAATGCATGGTATATAATGCTGAGGAAGCATGAACCAGTGGATGACTCCTGAACTTCGATGCACTAGTTTCAGTTTTGTTCTACGGAGTTCTTCATTATTCTTCCTAAAGAATAATGCGGAACTGATGTAGCCGCAGAAGACTGTTGATAGGGCGAACAATTAGAAATGAAAACTTTGTACGTATTAAAAAAGATTTCAGCATTAGATAAAGATATACCTCAAAAGGAAGGTCTAGGGAAATCAAAAGGCAGATCTAACGCCACTCACTCCGATCAGCCTCGAAGTAAAATCGTGAACGTAAGGTGAAACTACAAATCCGTTCTGGGACAAAATCCCGACTAGACCCTCACGCATTTTCCCAACAACTCCACCCATTAAAGGCTGATGATGCTGGAGAGGAATAGAGCTCCCCAATAAGAAGGAGTGGAACAAAAATCCCTTCTCGGGCCCCCCATATTCTTACGTTTCTTGAATCATCAAGCATATAACTTAACTTGCTTAAACACACCTAGACACACACATACGATTCTAATCGGAAAACTCCCACGTGTTCCAGTTTTAACGCCCAGTATTCCACCTTCAGTATGCAATTATTGATCTTTTTACTGCTCTCTAAACATTCACCTTCTTGTTTCCCGCTTGTCGGCCAATGTACCTTCCTCACATTGGCCGTTATTTTATTTTTTTTTGTTCGAACTTTGAACCAATTTCACAAGCTCTCGTAGTACACTTCGATAAAAAGCAATTGGATAGAAAAAAAAATTGAAGCCTACTTTTTCGTGAAAGATCAGCTTCGGTAAGCTGATTCTACCTTGCTAACGCTGCGTCTGCTATTACCGCTACCCCGTAGCAGTGCTGCTAAGCCCCCTTTACAGTCTGAGACGGTAAAAGATGCAGTTATTCAACTGTAAACAACATTCAGCGCAAAATGTGTTACAAGTGCTGACTTTTTCTCGATTCCCACCGGCTGTAAGCTAGGGCGTTTTTGGATTGAGCGATTGATGAAAGTGAAGAGCCTTAAAGCGTACCTTACCGTACAGGTAATGCTTTGTTAGAAATTCTCTTCACGAATTGCTAAAACCCGGGGCCGCAGACACATTCGCCCCCGAGAGACAAGGCCACGGAAAGGTAGTGTCGAATGCAGTGCGTCGGTAAGCACTGCCCCCATGTCGCAACGCTTGCAAACCGGCAAACCACACACAGCTGAAGCATGCAAAACTCGCAACTGGCATGAACGTTCGCGAGAACATCGCCCCGTGCCCATGCCCTTTACCGCAACAAAACGAAAAGGGTTAACAACTTCGGAAAAGGTTGTCCAACCGGCCCGGGGGAGGGGAAACGTATCGAGTTTCGACGCAACAATCGGCCTGCGTAGACGCAAAGGTCAGTGTGAAGCGTTAGTCAATCGGTGAAGAGGTTAACGCATTTGCACACACTGCGGCACAGTCTTAATTGACGTTCATTCACATCCACATTAAAGGTTTAAGAAAAATAAACATTTTCCCGAGTGCTTCTCGTACTACAATCACGAACTCAAATATCCACATCTTGTACATTACTTAAACACTTCAAGACACTCACCGGAATGCAACTGCTGCAGCAACTACCTTTGTTAGCCTTCACGAAGGTCTAGTCTGTACTTAGAAACAAAGTAAATCTCAATGGATGTTGTTCCATTCCGTCCGGTCGTTTGCAGCACACTGTTCAGGTTTGTCAGGGTTCCACAATTAATCTCTGCCAGGAGGAGTTCTTTACTTTCCGTTTCAATTTACCATTCTTTCTAACGTTTCATCACCATCGGCATTAGGTTACGTGTTGGAAATGTCACCAACATCGTTGGAGAAGGACATCTAATCACTGCACTGCAAAAAGAACTTCCTGCAGATTGTTTTTTGCTTTTGTTTGTTTTGTCTACCGGTTGTTGCTTCATTGGCAAAATTAACTCATACAGCTCCACGTGGCAAAATCCACCATTCACTCAACTTTATCTGACGCGTGTTGATTAAGCTCAGGGTTTTTTTTCTGTGTGTGGCATCTTCCCGGTGTGAAGTTATCTTTCAACCTTCACCATTCGGTAAGGCACCTGCTGAAGCGTGTCCTATCGCATAAGTTTTCCAAACCGAAACCGTTGCACGATCGCAATCGAAAGCAAATGGCAGGAAAACATTCCTTCGATGAGTTTGCAAAGCCACCAGGGCAGGTGAGTTCGGTAAGAAAGGTTTTATCAGCACGAGTTACGAAAGGTACCGCCATTATGTAACGGTCACAATTTAGTCTGGTAAGGCAAACGGTTCGACCATTACACTGTACTGAGGAGGTACAGTATACACAGGTGATAAGTGGGGTACGTGACTAGTCAGACAATAAAGCGATGCACTCGCGCTACCGCCTTCTAAGCAGAGGACTTGCGGACATAGATGAACAATAACCGAAGAAAATAACCAGCAATACCACCAGGCAGCATATGCACAAGGGCAGTTTTTTCTTCCTGAAGTTCATATGCTTCACAGATAAAACCTAGTTTTTAAGACGCTATATGTACATAAAATATCTCGAGGTACTTTGTGCCACTACCTTCTACTTCTCGAGTTTGTCACCGTTAGCGAGTAGGAGGAAACTCTACGGAATTAGGGGGGAAAAATGGACAGTGTGACATTGAAAGCTGACAACCACTTAACAGCGGTACATCATTGTAAATACTTGAGACTATTTGTCGCTTCGGTCACAACCAGCCCTTGCGAACGGATGTATGCATGAAAGATCCACATTCAACGAAGGTAGGGCTACCCATCATACAGTAATGCCGGCAATAGTTTCTGCGCAGCTCACATCCAACGCACTGCTCCTCCAAGTCTTCCAATCGTCCATAAATACATCGCTGGACTTACGACAAACAAACGCAGTCTTTAAGACAAATTGACTGAATCAACAGCATCGGAAGCACGTCTGTCTTGTTTCTGACCGCTTTTTTAGCTGTCCATTCAGTATTCAGCCTGCCATATTTTCCACTCGGGCAAAGCGAAAAACGGCAGATGTGTCACGGCGTGAACTTGATCATTGAACGTTGGAGGCGTGAGGTCTAGCGGGCATGTTTATCCAACTTGTCTGGCATATCTAAAACCCGAATCTGGGAACATGGAATCGGAAAAATGCTCTTATTAAGAGGATATTCGGAGAAGACACTTTAGAACACTCATCACGAACATGCCCAACTTGGTGTAGTTACCAATTTAATTGGAATACTTTTTTTCTCCAATGTATTCGTATTGCGCTGACCTCATTCTCGGGCCTAATCACTACATCTCGATTACACGCCTCTGTATGCTGTTGGCATGGTGCGGGACATTCCATGATACATCCATTAGCAAGTCGATAAAGCACGGCGGACAAAATCTAACGACAGACATAATAGTCATCAGCCGTAACGCTCGCGCACGTCTAAGGATGCAGCTCCAGACGGAAAAATTGATTTTGCTGGTAGGTTTGCCCGGCAGCCCTTCGACGGCAACTCACACCAAGAACAGTACAAAAATCAATCATCATCTCGCGCATGCTGCTGCTGCTGCTGCTGGTGGTGGTGCTGCCGCTGGCCTCATTTCGCTAATGAGATACTGGGTGGCTATTTTTACGCCGAATTTGGTTGCTGGTTTGCCCTTCCCTTTCTCGTGATGTACTCTCACTTCAACTTTGCTGACATCCCAACGGTAACTTCCGCCGACGTTCAAATCTTGGAAGAAATTAGGTCTAGTCCATTTAATAGCTGTATCATTGCCGAGTCATTAAGTGAGTTTGTTTGCTCGGTTTTTTTTTTCGTTTTAGTTGTAGGACGTTTTGGTGATGAGTAAGCTTCTTGATGGATAAATAAATGTCGGATCTGTGCGGGTGTCATTTGTTTGCATTTGTCTAATGCGGGTAGGTGTAGATTAACCAATAGTAATCTGATGGCCAGCCCGACCAGAAGACATCAACTAAATAAGAAATTATTGCAATGCGACAAACGAAACATATCCAACATAATGGATTAACAGATCCAGAATCTTCTTAATCTTCTTAATCCAACACAGATTACAACATTAAATTAGCGATTGCTTCCCAAAAAACATATCATTGGTCACTTTATACGGACCATCTGTAATTGTGTACAAGCGGTACAAATAAACGTTCCTTTGTCGCTCGATCCACTTACCACTTCTTAAATCACGTAAAGAAGGTGTTAGTCCATTCGAAACATCCATTTACCTGGAAGTAAAGGGAAGAACACAATAATCGTTAACATAAATCTTAAACGGTCGTACACCATAAATTTTACAGCTTCTTGCAGCTCAAACTGTCCCACAAATAAGCCAACGGCGGCCAAGTACTGTCTGCACTGCACTACCGGCACTACCTCATCTTTGCTCTCCAAAAATAGAGATGAGTTAGGGCAGGACGGCAACCAGGCTCGATCGTATATTACAACCTTTTTCGGTCCGGCAAAGGCCCGAAAATCTCAGCCATCAGAATGCTCCCGCCCTGGCGGAACTGTTCCGGATATTCACTGGGAGACGAAGTCTCGCCAAGAAAGCGAAACTACACTCCAAGTAAGATTGAAAATTTATTCTTCCCCAAGTGCAAGTGCTGCAGCAAACCGGACCACAGGGAAGGAAAAGTGCAACCGGTTCTTTCTTTTCTTATTCATAATATCTTATGTGTACGTCGCTGTCACCGTTGTCTGGGTTTTGGGCCCGATTTTGGAGCGTAAGCTTTTGGCAATGGCAGTGATACGTGCTGTTTTCGTCGGCGATTGTGCTTTCCTTGCTATATGTATATTTTTCATCCCTTTTTTTTGGCCACACTACGTTCGTTCGCGTCATGTTTCGTCTTCGACAGCTCGGAATGTTGGCAATCGGTTTTGTTAGATTTGTTATTTTATTTTGTCTTTGCTCCATTCCAAGCACCGAACAGTGCGCAGCACCTTGCAGTCTCTTGTTACAGGCTGTGCAATCGCCACCAAAACGGCAGACGAAAAGAGGCCTCTGTGTGTGTGTGTGTGTTGGCTTTTGCGATTTTGTTTTGTAAGACGCTTTTTTTCCTTCCCCGGCAAAGATACACGGTTAAGGTGAACGAAAACGAAACTTATCGTCGATCGGGCGACAATCGAAGTCGTCGGCGGGCTGATATTGCAATATTTTATTTATTTTCTTATTTACTTATTTCTTCGGGGTGTTTCGTTTCTTCCTCGTTAAGAGACTGTTTGTATCAGACGGCAACAAACAACAAAAATATAAAAAGAAACACAAACAACTCGACAAAAAAAATGGCCGCTATGACGGCGACAACGTACGGCAATGACCATAATGTTTTGTGCCAATAAATTCGAACCAATACCACTTTTGCCGCACAGTGCACCATTGCCAGGGAAGTATGGCAACGATTGTCCAGGCACGCGGAAGGCGCCACAGTGAGTGGCAAAGTAAATGAATAGAAACGTCACAACAGTGAATGTTTGGAGTAAAAATTGAACAACATATAGGATAAAATACCGACATTCGGCAATAAAAAAATCAATTCCTACATAAGGATGCAAGCTCAACGGATGATCGGATGATACTACACGCCAAAAACGCTGTGCAGTTCTCATTACGTCACGATGCCATTTGTGAAAAAATCAATGACAAGACACATCAATATATGATCTTCACCTAACGTAGACACTTTTTCCTTTTGCGTTTAATTTTCCATTTTTTGTTTGTTTATTTGTTCTGTTTCTTTCAAACGAATAAAAGCCACATGCAATTGGTTGTGTATCTGATGCCTTCGATCCCGAATCAAAAACCATCGAAAGCGTCTATATCCACAACCGACACAGCAGGGATGTGGGGCTTGTGGTGTTGTGATGACCCGTTTTGTCCTTATCCAGAGCCGATTCTTGTTCCCAAACGTCAGCCAACGAAACACGACACACGAAACTCTCGTAATCTTCGCCCCTTCGTATTGGAACGCTTCCAAAAATTAGCATAATACCGGTTCGGGCGTGATTGTTTGACTTGGTATTATTTATTTCGAAGGTGGAAACTTAAATCAAACACTCTTCCCTGCTTCCCTGCGTGATCGATCCTTTTACGGTGTGCTAAATGGATGCTTCTAAGGTTTTTTGCTTCGATTCATTTCTCTTTAGGCGTGAGAAAATCTTTAAGCTAAACAGACGGTAAATGACCCCAATGAAATGTTTCTTGAGCAATTTAAAACATAATAAAAGCAAGTTTTTTTCCCCAGAATATTTGAAATAGCGGCTAACTTAGAAGTGTCTCATGCAACGGTTTGTGAGATACTCTCTCATTATATAGCGCTAAAACACTCGCTCACATGACGTTGCTCTCATAGAGTAGGGAGTAAATGCAATAACTCCCACAGCCCCGGTTATGGATAAAACCCCAACTGAATCCAAACAGATTTTCGTAAGTAATGTTTATTTGTTAGCTTTAATTTGGTGAAACTCGTTTCAGCTTATTATGTAAAACATATTAGAACAATCATTTCATGACATTTCATTTCGCTCAATAAAAATCAATAATTTGATTTAAAAAAAATTTCTGTTATCAATGGCAGTTTAGATTAGAGCAGAAATACATTCCATCCAACTCATCGCACCTCATTTTACAGTCGATTATGTATCTTACGCAACTTATTAATTCGTTTATAGCTTCCAATAGGCTTCCATTATGAATAATACAAGAACTTTACAAAACAGTTTTGTTCATGAATATGTGAAAAAGCCTCCCGTAATAGTTTATCTGAGCTTGACTAACCAAACCAGCGCAATCAACAACCCTCCAAACATAAAACCCAACCACGACGAATACACCTTTGGCTTTAGGCACACCTTTTTCGCAAAAGTGCTTCGGCCATCATCAGCATTAGTATGAAACAGTGTATAAACCATACCATACAGCCGTTCGTAATACGCATACGAATGAGTTTAATTAGCATGCGCTGACATTCATGCGTCAAACGAGCACCGAAAAGCGAAAACACACACACACATACACGCACAAGTTTCACTATCATCGCCCGAGACCGCGGTTTTCTTCCTTTTGTTCGGTAAGCGCAACCACCTACCCCCCACAGGTGAGGTTCGTTGAACCGTTTTTGGTTGGGAAACCTTCGGCAGTAGTTTTTGTTTCGCGCATTCCCTTGACGAACGTGTAGAGCATCCGATCTACTCTTTTGTCTATGTTTTAAGACACCTTAAATACACACAAACACCACACTGTTCCATTCCGTGTACACCTACATAAAGGAGGGTAGGTGGAATTATGCACGCGAAAAGCCGCCACATTCCTCCTGCATACGCAAGCAGAATACGCTCAGTTTCGATTTCTTGCCCACCATAGCACGCAGCAACGCGCTAAACGTAGCAATGCCGCGCACAAATTAGCCAATTGGCTGCGGGAAGGGTAAATAGTCAAAATAAAAAACAACACACAAAAACACACACAATTGCAACAAAGAAACAACGAAAGGTGGGCGTGAGTGTGAGGCACCCCATCCACCGTTGGTGCGTGCGCGGAAAGTGAGTGAGTGAAAACTGCACACAACACCCCAAACCGCCACAAAACCACAAAATGGCACGAAAATGCAACACCACGCCAAACGCGCCGGACACGAGCAAGCGTGCGCGCGCACCTGCTAATGTGAACAGACTTTTGGGTCAAGGTTAGAAGTGGTCGTACCCGAATGCAACACACATGTCATCCGGTGTATAGGCGTGTGGGTTGGGGCGAGAGTGAATGAAAGCAGTGAACCCGGTGGGTGGAGGAGAGCCAGGGGGAGGGGATGAACCTTTCCCGGCCACGCTGGTGTATCGGATGCCTCCTGTGGAAAACTTGTACGCCAGATGGAAAAAAATAATGTCACAGCCAGCTATTTTCATACCGCTGCAGGTTATCGACCGTTGGCTATAACCGGAGGCAACGAATGGGAGGAGGGGAGGGAAAAATAGAAGTAACGAAAAAGTGCAGCCAAGTAAATGGAGGAACAATTTATGCCCGGTTTTCCAACCGTCCGCTTGCGATGTTTCTTCGCATTTCGGTTGGGTGTGGGAAAATGACATCAGAAACTGAAGCGATACTGAGCGTGAATCGGTTTTTGGTGAACACTTTGGGGTGAAAATCTAATGACTAAAATGATGTACTAAGTTTCTATGAGAATATGAAATTAGTGTATTGTGTAATGTTTTCATTTGTAAATAAATTTTAACAGAAGAAAACGAATAAAATATTTTTAATTTACATTAAACGATCGACTTTCTCGCTTTTCAGGCTACGAAAAAAAACAATCAGACTCATGGCAACTCGATCGAGCTAGCCGGATTATTGGACAGCACGGATAAAAAGTATATCTGTTTTTTAAGGATTTTGTGTTTTTAATAATCTTTATTTTAACATTATTTGATTATTTAAAAAAAACATTAATTTTTTTACTAAAGCTTTCCGCATCCATAATTGAAGCCTTTACTACATCAGTATCGTTATAAGTTTGACAGTTGATCTGTCAAATCTCATTTATAGCCGTCATTACCCAGTAGCACGAATAACCCGAAACCATGGGTGTTACACTTTTGTTACGAATATCAGTCTGTGGTTTATGTGAAATAAAATTGTACATTTAAATTATAATAAACTTCGAAAACGTTTCATAGCAATAATAAATAAGTACAATAGATATAAAAAATGTTTACAGTGAAACGCTTTTTATTCGAATACTGGATTATCCGTGTTGCGTCACAGTTGACAGTTCCATACGCGATTTGCTATTTAAAATAAAAGGTCCAATGATTGCAAATAGAAAAGGCTTAACTTGTTATTTTCAACAATATAATATTCTCTACTACAACAAAAAAAATTAAGCTTTGTTTTGCAATAATAAATCAAATAGATGTTTCCCGCTTATCCGGTCATCGTCGAATAAAGATGAACACGGATGAACGTTTTACGACATTCCTTCTCACATTTCAAATGTTACATTATTAAAGTATATATTTCATCCCATTATCCGTGGTAAAAGATTGACCGATATATAACGAATCCATATTTGCCCGGATAATCGACGCTCTACTGGAATTTGCTTTCCTTCTTTCTACGCTACTAAGCTTTCAAATGGCACCATTACCATGGTGTATGTTTGCGTTTCAATTTACGTAAAAAAAGCCTCTCTTATTGCATTTGCTGCCACTGCTAAGTGCAAGGGCGCCGAGACATTTTAAGCCGGTTAAATGCGTATGTCCCTCTGCAGCGGGGACATGACGACCAAAGTGCGCCAACCATATTATGCCAACCATCCTACGGCAAAACCCTCCCAGCCTGATGAGCTAATCACCCTTCAATCAAGCAGCTCGGTTCAGCTTTTGTGTAAAATCAAAAGCAACATTTCCCACCCGAGAGGGCGCTACAGGCGGTGTTTGGCCAGTCCGTGTAGAGTGACTGTGAAAATCTCACTGACCACGGTTGTTGGTTCGCGAGTTTCGCGATTTTTCTTAACCGTTTGGCAATCGGGCACTGTTTTAATTGTTTGTGCACCGTGTGGTCAAACTGCGCGACGAAACGAAACCACCGATGGAAACTACGAAACGCAACGAATGGACTTTTTTGCTGCCCTCTTCCAGTTCGTTACGAACGCCACCAATAAAGACACCTGACAGACACGTTGGACCTAGACGGTACGGTTAAAGGCACATTAGGCTTTTAAAGATTTTCTTAAAGGCACATCGAATTCAATGGTTCAACAATTGTCACCGGATGGCGCACATTTAGCAGTGAAACATTTTTTAATTGCCTGGTTTGCAATATCGGAATGGAAAATAGAGTTCCTTCGACGTGTCGTAGCTCAATGGCCGTGAAATGGAAATCATTTGTCAAGCTTTTTATTTTCGTTTTACAAATCTCTACCGCCAGAGACGGTTATTGAAATTAAATAAAAAATGTAAACGTTTTAAAACATAACGTAATTTGGTGCGTTGAACGTACCTAAAGCAGAAAAGGTTTTGAGCTTATAATCCAATGTCAATAGTAATAATTAAATACCATAAAATAAAGAACTTTAACGGTCATAATTGCTGAAAAAAACTGTATTCTTAAAATTGCAATAAAATGTACAATACACAGCAATAATCCCCAAAAAGCTACCCTTGCTCGTCGTTTCATCCCCCCAAAGTCGAAGGTCAAATAAGCTTCAACAGTGCGTGCACAAAATGCCATAGCGCATGCAACTGTATCTCGGGATTATTCGCTGCACCATAGCTTTTATTTATTTATTTGACAACAAAACGCTGAATTTGCGTTCGGTGCGCAAGAGTTGAAGCAAAACGTAAAACTGTCTTATTCAAATCGGAAATTCAATTAATCATTCAATACTGCCACTTTCGTGGTACCAAGGATGCACAAAACGCTCCCACACGCAGTGTGACGGGATTGTCGACATCAAAAGGAAACCAATTTGATCGGCTGAAGGTAGGTTCTTAAGCCAAGATTATGTTTCACTGTACGGAGCAGTAAATTTGGCTACAAAAACAATCTTTCAAAACGTAGGAGTTTGAGCCGTAAAAGTGCTATAACTGCAGTGCATAAGAGGATATATAAATTTAAAAATTCTTTAATGAAAAGGCAATTGAAATAATTCTTTGCACCTTTAATTGGCATCATTTAAATTAATTACAGATGATTTTTATATGTAGTTCTTTGTTCAGTTTTAATTATAATAAAATTAGCAAGAAAAATGAATACAAATATCAAAATCACAAAATAGCCATAAAAACTGTTTATAGCTTTTTATAGTTTTTTAAAATACCATTTTTATGTAGAGGTAGCCCAAGAGAAACAATTATTATGGCAGAACGCAAAGATCTCCAAAGATCCAAAGAGTGTATGTGATAAACGGCGCCGGTCGACACGGCAGGAACGGGTTCAAATCCCATCCGGGGACTGTCCCTCCCTAGCAAGAACAGACTATCCGGCAACGTAGTAACATAAGTCTCCTAAGCCAGAAATAATTCGTACAGATGTCAGGTTGGTAAAAATTATTAAAATTGTCATCAAACGATATATTTGAAATAATTTTATTTTACGTTCTAAATTTTAGAAGTTATTTGATAATAATTTGCTTGATCCAGAATCATTTTTAGCATAAAAAAAACTACCATAGTATAGTATATCTAGCTATATAAATGTCCTTTGTGCTATAAAATCACCGAGCTGTCAAAATTTTAAATCCTGCTTATAAAAGGTAGCGCGTATTTAGGCGACAACCTGTATCACTTTAACTTTTTATTTTATTCTCAAAGAACAAGAGCTAAAGCGTACATTTATGTTATTCACTGTATTTGATCAGTAAGGCGAACATTTTACGACATCTGAAATTTTCTTTACTATTTTTGTTTTTTATATAAATTGTTGCCAAATTTAATCACTAATTTTCCTTGCTTAACCTCTTTACCAAATAGTTTACTATATTCTAATCGTTACTTACGTAAGTGAAACATAAACTACAGATTATTTACAAATGTACTCCGCCAAAAAAAAAAAAGTCTCTCTATAAAACAAAGCGGACACCGGATGAAGTAACGGATATTTAAATCAAACGTAAGTAAACAGGAACAGCACCGAGAAATGGCCAGCGCAGGAGCCCCAATAGGAGCCATCAACATTCAAGGACAAGGCATTAGATTTGCATACCGCGCCTCACATCGTACCCGCCACCCTTCTCGTTCTGGCGCTACCTTTTTGCATCGATTTCATGAATATCTTCCTACTTAAATTCATTGATTTCTTTATTTGCCCTTTTACTGTGTTTCGCGCTTAGAGTTTACTTGGCTTCGTACTGCTTATGTTAAAGCACACTGTAAAGGTTCCTTGAAAGGGCTACTACTAATTTTTTTTTTTATTATTCTTATATTTAATCCTCGCTTAATTTTCACATCCAGAACAAAAACACTAGGAACTCTACAGTTTATTACCCAACAATCATTCATATAGCTTAATTCCGATAAGAAAACATATCGCTGATTATATAAAAAAAACTATAAATATGTATAAAACCAAATCTACATACAAAACATGATCCGCCTAGATCGATGATGCATACGTTCGTGCTTATTTTTTTTTCTTTTCTTCTGGTGGTAACAGCAAAGACGATAAATGTCCAACACGTACCGCGGTACGTCAACTTGCACCGTATGTATGCGTTTGCGTAGCGTACGAATGCATCCATTGCATTATAAAATGAAAAATAGCCAATCGCTTCTTCCCATTCAGGAAGCTTCTTAAGTTGCCAGTCCGCACGAATAGGAAAGCCACTTAAACTTAGGCTAATGCCCTCGGGTACCCGGCCCTGTCGAGCACTGTCTTGCAAAACCTCCAAAACGCAAACCAACGGCCACACCGCATCGGCACTGGTGGGCTTCACTGTCAGACGGACAGCAAACAGCACTGTACCGGAATGTACCATGTACAACGGGCCCAGTCCTTGTGCAGCACAACCATCCGAAGGTCCTTCTACGGACGGTAGGGTTACAGTTTTTCTTTTTCGTTGTTTCAGTTACTTCCATCGATTTACACCGCATTTTGCTAGTACGGGGCAACTGCAACGCATGCAACGCAAACGCAGTTGCATTCGTAATGAATGAAAAATTATTGACCACAGCACAGCGATGCAATGCTGATGAGATTGAAGGAAGAAGAGAGAGAGAAAGATAGAGAGAGAAAGAGCAACAAAAAATCTTCTTCCCTTTTATCAGGCTTTGCCAAACACTCCACTCCAGCGAGAGTGACCCACACCAGAGTAGCGACATTAATAAAACATCTTCATCGGTGCGGGAATTTACTTTATGCAAATACTTCGCAAACCTCCACTCGTACGCCCATCACCCTGAAGATGGTTCTGCACATCGATGAAGGGTAAATGTAAGGGCATACGTTATCTTCGCACTTTTATGCGGCACCGAAGCTAAGGGACCAACGATATAAAGTGTAACCGGAGGAGGCAAACCCTAACGAACTGGCCGTAGCAGAGTGAAGTACAATTTATCACCTTATAAATCGTCACGGGTGTGTTCAATTAACAGCAATTTTTCAAATAATAATTCTACAAATATGTAGTACATTAGCTTAACGGAAAAAGGGGCGGAAAACACCAAACCAGTCCGAGGAACAGGAATCCGATGAGGATGTAGTTTTCCTCTCTGATTGGTTCTTAAGATATTCGATCAACACTACCGATGGTCGATGTCGAATGTGTAATTTGTGCACTACAAAAATGCATCTTTCATTTTCATTTTGAATTGAGATCATCGTTTTTTTGTACCGTTGAAAGTGCATGTTGATCGTATGCAGATTGGAGTGCATTGACTATGCAACAGAGGGTAAAAAGGAAGCCATAAGATAATGGGAGCGATTCACTAGCATGTAATTCTAGTCAAATAGAACGTACAGTTACCTAATGTGGCAGTTGTATTTATGTCACCATTTACAAGCTATTAACAATGAACAGTACAGGGTTTTCAAAAGCTCGAATGTCAAAATTGAAGCGATTTCCGGGATTCCGTTTCAAGCTGAACTAGAATGTGTGGAGTACTTCCCACTTTTTTTTGGGAATTTTGCTTTTGAATATTGAAGATCTATAAAATTGGGCACGATTTCCAATCTACCTTGATAAATTTTAATTGTTGTTTGACATGGCTTTAAATGACTTTCATTCCGAATGAGTTCAATGTTCAATTCGACTTCAACTTAAAAAACACTAATAATTCCCAATTTGGGATTCGAATACCAATATATTTGTATGACACAAATCTAAATAAATAATTGGACATTAAATGGAGATTAGAACGAAAGTGGTAAAGTTGAAGCCTTTTCTGGATTGTTTTCAAGTTGAACTGGAATCTGAATCGTGTTCACACTTCCTAGATCTTATTCAAGATCAAATTGATTTTTTATGATTCTGAACAAGGGCTGTTACAGCTGTCATGTTGGAAAGCTATATGAGTTGAAAATTCTACGCAGAGAATAGTTTTTCGCATGCAAAAATTCTGGAAAGTAGGATAAATTCCTGATCAGCATGAAAAGAATATAAGAAAGAGTTTTATATCACTTTAAGTTAATTTAAAAAATTATATTAAATTCTAATTATTTTTATCATAGTTTCCTACACAAGAATTAGAATGGTTTTAGGGTTGAAATGGTCAAGTTAAAGCCATTTCTGAATTCTATTCAAGTTGAACTGGTTTTAGGGTCTTATTCACACTCTTTAGATCATGATCAAGATAAACTCGATTTCGATTGAGACAGCTATCTCAACCAACACAAGCGACATATACGTGTGTGAGTTGAGGAAACTTTTTACGAAATTGATTTCACCTTGCAAATACTCGATAAAGGTGGAGTGATTTCAAATCCATCTTCAAAATTTCCACTTCATCTTGAAAACCAGATATGAACTTTTTCTTTACCAGTTGAGTTCGAAACCCCTGTAACTGAATACAATTTTCCCAAACCATACACTTTCCCCCAAAAAGATACAATGTGTACCTAGCTACATAATTTTCCCTCACAGTCGGGAAAAACCCATCGGACCGAACCAAAAAAACACCAACTTTTAACTCGACATACACACACACAGCCGGCAAACGGGCACCATCATCGCATGTGAACATGAAAGTATATGTATGCGTTCTGTAGCGTCGCGATGCTCCCAAACGGCGACTTAGAATGCGTTGCATTAGAAACGGAGGGTGAAAACTAGCTTAAACAATACTAAACCGTGCACGTGAAACGACAACAGAACGGAAGGGTTTCCGGCTGCGGAAGGAGCGGTTTAGAAGAAACGAAAAAAGGTGTTTTTTTTGCTGTTGTTGGTTTCGGTCATGTAAAAAAACGAGAAAATAGGGCCAAGGTGGTGTGTCTCATTTGAATGCAGCCAACCAACTGAAACATAGTTCCATTGAGGGTTCTGTTTGTGTGTAGTGTTTTTTTTCCTTTTTGACGTTACTGAACATGAATATATGAAGGCATATTTTTTGTTTTTTTTTTATATTTTACACCTTTAATGGGTTTATTAGATAGAAAAAAGGCCTTTTTAGCCTGGCAGTTGTTGTGTAGTACATTTTGTCATATTTATTATATTTGTTATACAAAATAAGTATTTCAATTTTGTTTTTTATTAAAAATATCGTATCTTCTCTTGCTTGTTTTTATTGAATCAGAATAAAATCATGTTTAACGAGGTAAGCTGGATCTAATTAAATAATGATCTTGGATAAGTGGTAGTAACAAAGTAAAAAAATATAAAAATTATCAAAATCCTTCGTTTTTTATTTATTCGTTTTTTTTTAAATAACAAAATATTTTTTTATATTGAATTATCAATTAATTTAAGTAATTTCATCAAAAAAGTATGCATAGCAAAGCTCGAAAATGTTGCTTGAAATGGAAACCTATTTCAACACAAACGAGAATAAAATCGAAACTAAGCGTTAACATTATTATTTTGGCGGTACAATGCCAGCAAAGGAAATGGGTAAATTACGTACAAAAAGACAGCAAAAGAGAGCAACGTAGCGGAGCTGGAGAGAAACAAAAAAACATTTCCACAAACACACACACAGGCAGAAAAGCGGGCTAGAAACGTTCCCTCTGCTCCATATAATAACAGTAAGCGAAGCCTATTTCCCTTTTATTCACCAGCGGTGAGTTTAGTTGCTGAATGCGCGAGTTTTCATCCGTCTTCCTAGTTTTGCTTCACACCAGTAGTTCTGGCACACAATTTCAACCCTGATGCTGCCTGCTGATGTGTTTCACGAGCTACTGAACAGTATTTTATATAGATATGTGTGCTGCCCTCCCCCCCGGTACGGTAGGCCCACGGGTTCCGCAGCCCGTAAACAATACCGTTAACCGATCATGCGTTTTTCCCACATTTTTCCACCAACCCAGGGCCAGATACGAGATCGATTACGGGTTGCTTACTTGGTGCGGGGATAGAAGGAATTTTTCTAGTGTAATATTTACGTTTACGAAAAAAAAATATCCTCGCCAGTAACAAACCAATCATTTATTTCCCTTTCTTCCACGCTTTTTTCTCTCTCTTTCTATCTGTTTTGTGTTTTAATTTTTTTTTTTTCATATTTCCAACCCACCCTCATACACAGCACCTACCTTGGAAGCATGTTAGCAGATTTGTAGTAATAGTGACCTAAAACTGAAGAAGCTTTCCCGGCTGTAGCTTAATTGGAAATCAACCCAGAAAACCGGAAGCAAGCTCCATACGCACTAACGGCGCGGCAGACACACAAACACAGACGTACGCATGGAGTGACATTTTCCGCATTCGTTCTCTAGTGTAATGTTATTGTGAAGTGAGCATTTGAAACAACGAAAACACACACACACACAATGCTGAATGTTGATTTGACATTAGCACTTGACCGAACATTTGAAGACACTCCACTAAAATGTAACTTACACTGACATAGAGTGATTTTAAGAGTAATCACTTGTGAACACTGAAGAAAAAAAAAACAAATCAAACACATAACGCAACATATAAACGCCTGCAGCAAATGAGGGAAATTTGTCCTCCCCTCTCTAACAGCTAAAGCCTTTAATTTTTACCCAACAACAAACGCCACCGGTTTGGAATCAAAACCAAACCGCGCCACGAACTGCGGGCTAAACCCCGCATACACACAACACAACAGAGATCGCTAAGCACTCTCACAAACGCACGCCACCCCATCCACCCGGGAAGGAGAACACGATCCGGAACGTTGAATTTTGGGTGCTTTTTGATCGGGCAGCAGCTCCCGCAAGAAACGGGAAACGAGGAATAAAGACGTAACGAGACGACGTGAGAGAAGAGAGGGAGAGGTAAAAAAACACAAACAAACCGAAAAAAAAGTCCACTTTTCAAGAGGGAGGCAGGGAAATCGCGTGGTTTTTCCCACCATCCCACTCATACCAAAGAAATCGGGACACACATACACACGCACATACACCGATCGGGACAGACGCACCGTAAGTTTACACTAGCGGCATCGTTGAGATTTACCTACACTTGTGCACAGCGCGGACTGCATCCGCTAGTTAACGGTCGACCCGACATTTCACTTGGGGAAGATGCATCTCTGGTAAGGTGCACTCGAGACTCTTCTTGGTCGCTTCTTATCGTACGTCGGTACACCTTCACACACCCTCTTGGTCAAACACTTTTAACAAAAACAATTCATTCGATGGCACACAACGCCCTAAGGAAATGGTTAACATTTTTCCATCACACGCTGAAGCTACACGGGACAACTTTTTTTGTGTGTGGGAAAAGGGACCAAAAATTTCCAACACCAATTTTGCCCCACCAAAACCAGCAACAAAATAGAAGAACAATCTTCAATAACAACACAACAATCACTTACACTCGTTCTGAATGTATGCGCACAAGCCGTGTTTCGTGCTTTCCGTGGCAGAAAACCGAACGCATCCGTGAATGGTGAGAAACTAACCGCTCGCGATGTGACCACGGCCGCCCCAAGCATAAACGTCACTCGCTGACGAAGCTGCTGAGTGTGTGAGTGTACGTCAACCTGACAACCCACCCACCCCCCGCTGTAAATGCACAAGAAATGGGGGTTGCGAAGGTTTGTTGCTTGGTTAGCGCAATTCAGCTCCACCGAGCTGATTCTCGAAGTTTACTATCCACCCCCCGGGGGTGGAAGGTGGGAGTTGCTATCGAGAGACACAAAGAGAGCGACAAAAGCACTCACAGCGGCACAGCTTTGCGTTGGTTGCGAGAGCGTAATAAATGAGTGCTACAACACTCTCCCAAAAACGCATGGAGCACCGTGATCGGCCTGCCGAAACACATGGGGGGATGATCTTTGGCCACCCCATATGGAAGGTTCGGGTTTTTGGTGGGCGAATGCGTCCTACTGGATGCAGACGGTTTGGAACGGATTATTGCATTCTCGATTCTCAACCCGCGAACGATGGTGTTGTACTGGGGAGAGAGCATCGATTTTGCTGGTGGAAAAGTTTGCGCTGAGTGTCTTTACAACCGCTTTAGTCAAGTCAGCTGGTAAATTATTGCTATTAAACGCATTACAAATTGTTCTGGTTATGCGCGAAACAATGAACAATTGGTTAATTAAGTAACATTCAGCAATGAAGGCAAGAACTATTTATTTATTATTTTTTTACTCATTTAATTTTTGGCTTATTTATGGAATTTGATTCTTATTTTATTTCTTTTATTCTTTTTAATCTGTTTACTAGTTATTTAACTTCTTTTTCTTGTTGTTTCTTTAGCTATTAACACTATTTTCTTATTAATTTTATTTTCTTGTTTGTATGCTTACTTTTGACAGACACTTGTTTTTATTTATGTTTCTTTTTTTCTTTTTAGTTTTCTTATATTGTTTTAGTTTTGCCTAATGTTATGTTTTTTTTAAATAAGTTTTTCCTTTTTATATATATTTGATTTGTACCTTTATGACTATTTATGATTTTTTTTTCAAAAGGAAAAAAATATTATACTTATTTTGTTTGAAACATAAATGTTACCAACGAAGAAACAAAAAAGTGTTAATCACTTTTATTTCACTAGCAAAATATTATGTATCTCAGTTTAGAAAACTTCTTTCAACTAAACACATCTAAACACGTTTTAGATCAGTGCACACAGGAAGAAAGCAGATGTTGAAAAAAGACAAAACTTTACTACACCATTGCTACCCGGCGGCAAATGAAGGTGATGCAGAGTGAAAGAAAATGACTTCAGAACCGGTTCAAATCGCGATCCCTTTGGCCGATGAGGTTGCGATTTTTGCTACCCACTTCTTGCTTGCCACCGAGAACATTTTACCATCTTCAAAACCGCATCTTCAGTGTGTTCTGGTCGTGGTGTTCGGTAACTATGTAGGAGCGTGTGAAGTGGTAAACTCGTAAGAAGGCTGATGTGCCATTGTCAGGCATTCGGAAGGTATCGAAATTCCAAAAAAAAAAACCAAACATCCGCACACCATTTATCTATTAAAAAAACGTCACCAGTGCATTCTTTCCTATCCGTGTTATTCGATCTCGCACGCTGTTCACTGATATCAAGCAACATAAAGCGACATAGCGGCATGCGGCGCAACTCTAGCGATCGTAAAGCACGATAAAGGAATAACTCAGCGGAAACACTATGACAAACAAAAGGGTAGTATGGGTATCATTTTTCTAACAATCGTACGGCAAATCTTCAACATAAATTAATAGATAACAAATTCAATCGAAAAACATTTCAAATTCCAAAATGTGATCATCGTTGATACAAACCAATAGCTCATGTTTCATCCGATTATCGATCAGTTAATTTCATTATTATCAACAGCATTGCTAATATTTCAAAATCTGTCTCATAATATCAGAACCCGGATTGGTCTCTAAACATTTTTTTCCTAATAGTTTCCCATTCCTCCATTCCATGGCATACCCGATTACTATCATCAGCGACCAGAAGCACTAACATAAGGCCAGAGAGTCGCGCAGATTACGGCACCATAAAACATCTTCGAGGTGAATCCTTGACCGGGAAAGGGCAAAACCACACCTCTTCCACATGTGATCGTGAGTCAAGGGTGGTTAAATATCTCCCGTTAAGAAGGTTCGGTGTTGAACGATACGGTGAGGGTGCTGCGGCGTACGATCGCGACACATCTCCCCTTTTTTCCACACCGGTTCGGGCACACTAACTGGTTTCTAGCGCAATTCCGAACGATCTTCGACCTTTTTCACGGAACGCTATGATTCATTGGCACTGACTATTGTGGTTCCGACCAGCTTTCCGTTTTCTGCTGGAGAACACCTCACCACTAATAAGCTAACTCTAAAATGCAAACTGTTCGATATTTTTAAAAGACATTCACCGTACGGAGCGTTGATTTCGAGTGGGAATGAATGTCGCACCAAATGCATCTTCGCGCACGGGAAGCGAATTTATTACACCATACATCTTTGCCCACCAACGGTAAGAGGCGCTCTCTGGTCGCGTGTGTGATCCAACTAGGGAAGACCAATACAGAGTACGGAGCAAGAGCGAGTTTTAGTTCCGTTTACGTTAGCGGTCAAATGACACGAACAAAAAAAAATTCAAACCAAACATACACACTGGGATAAGATTTATTTTATGAACATTCGCTACATGGCGTGAAACACGGCGGGTGACCTAAGCTCTAGGGCCGGTTGCGATCGTTGTCCTCGGAATAATCGACGGACCTTGTAAAACCGTTTTACTCCGGGCGTACTCTGAGCCCTGTCAATAAAAGATGATTTGAAAGCTGGGTTTATGATTAAGTTTTAGAGCCTTCAGTGGTTGGAAGGCACATTTCTGGACGAACGGGACGAGTGGATGATGATTTCGCTTGCACTCACTTTTCAGATGCAACAAATGATGACTCGTCTAATAGCCTAATATCTCTTCTTGTACACCGGTTTCAGTAACTGCAGGTAATTCTAATGAATGAACGCTTTTTGACATTTGAACAATTTTAACTTCTACACAGCATCACAAAAATGCAAAGATGTGGTATGTTTTTTTGGAAAAGTTTTAATTAAAACGCTTTAATTCCGCACCACGCTCCCGCATTGAAGGTGAAAAGTTCTCAAAACTGAGCTTCCTTTTATCTACAACGAATGTAGGGAATAGCTCTTAGGGACAAGGATTAAAAAAGTAACATCATAATTGGTACACAAAAGTGTGTTTGAATGTGTCTTTTAACATTCTTCTTAGAAATTTGCTAAACGAAGCGTCCTTAGAATATGAAGAGCTAAGTTACTTAAGCGCTAAATAACCGGAGCGACCCGATAGTGTAATAGTAATGATGACATTTTCATACGATAGGATCGGTACCAAATCTCATTTGGATCGTTATATTGTACGCAGGACTTGACTATTTTGTGTTGTAAAATAATCAAGAACTCCACTTTGAGTACATCGAGAATTCCTGAGGTTTTTATTGTAAACCAAGGTTTCGAAGAATTTTCCATCGGAATTATCTAATCAAAGCTTTTCAAATTTTCTCATCAATTTCAACTAAACTTCATGTAATGTGTAGATGCATTTGCGATCTATCGGCTCTAATTTGCTCATGTAACAAACATGAGTTCTTAGCATAAAACGAAGATCAATTCGAATTCGAAGATTCTTACATGCATCAGGAGTCAGTCTGTGTGTTTCACAAATGATACCTCCAAGCTTAAGCTACCTCCACACAGCAACTCGTATTCACTCCCATAGCATACAACTAACCACAGTCGCACCCCAAAGCCACAGGAGTAAACATAAATTCTTAAGGTTATGTTGTTCTTTTTTTTCTCCAGCTCAATACTCACCACTGCTTCAGCATTGATCGATCGACTCAATCGTCCGCATCGGGCTGGAACCTGCACGCCGTGCAGAGTGACTTGAGATATTCGATTTTGAATTTTATGATTAAGTCGTAAAACTTCATAGCTGAACCTTGAGCCCGGTTCTACCCGGTTTGGCCTGAGGTTGTACCCTTCGCGTTCAGCGCGCTTAATGAAGTGCACTTTCAAGAGAACCGTTCGCCGGTAATAATGTTGTGGAATGTAAAAGAAAAAATTGAAAACTTTACAAGAATTTTTCTTCTCGGATCTTTCGCCAACATAATAAGAAAATTAAATAGAGAACAATACTAAAGGCAATAGCATGATTTTTTTTGAAAACAGTAATACTACTTAAGAACATTTGAGAGACAGTTTTCTAGCAAAAATTTTCCGATTGTTTTTTTCTTAAAATATGATTGTTTATTTACTCACAAATGTTCAAATTCGTTCAAAGTTAAAAGAAATGCAAAAACACTTTCCACGAGTGAAAACACCAACAACGCCATCAACAAAGCACCACAAAATCAGCCGTTTCAAATGGCTTATACCCGCCAGAACTGAGCAACAGCCAAAAAACACGCAACAATGGCTAGAAACATAAACCTTCACGACTTGGTAATGCTGTTACAACAGGTCCCA
This sequence comes from Anopheles funestus, assembly GCF_943734845.2. Lineage (NCBI taxonomy): Eukaryota > Metazoa > Arthropoda > Insecta > Diptera > Culicidae > Anopheles > Anopheles funestus. Next base: position 68,911,447 of record NC_064599.1, on the reverse strand, counting down.
CCGGGATGGTACCGAACACGAACCGAACATGTTCCCTTTAAAACAGAAGCCTTTTTCATCTCCCATCCCACTGCTGACTCATACACGGACACATTCCGAACCGGATTTAAGCACGCGAAAAACAAAAAAATGGTTCCCCTGCTAAGAAGTGTAATAAATTAGAAGCTTTATGTGCATCTTGCAAGCGCACATCCCAAACGTACGCAAGAAATGGTTTGGAGATGATGGGAAACTTTCGCTTCCGTTTGCCCTTTTTTTTGGTCCGTGTCCCCCATGGAAAAAGAAGATGACCAGATGAAGGGGGTGAGATGAGAGTAGAAAACATGATGCGTGATGTGTGTCTGCTGCACTTGTTTGTGCATTCACACAGTACTAACATTCGTGACGTCCCTCCGTTGGTCGCCCTCCTGCCGTGTTCCGATTCCGAGCTGTACCTTTCCAAGGATGAGATTTAACACTTCGGGGTTTTTAGCTAAATGCCCGATGGGTGGTCATCGGTCGGTGTCGGTTCATTAGTTGGGTTATGGGTACAAGCTTTATTTCTCCCGCAGTAGTTACCGATTTGATTGCACATTATTCCGCATGCAACAGGGAACGGTGGAAGTTTGTTGCAACTACCAGTTTGCATATGATGGGAGATTTGTATGCAATGGAAACTTTTGTTGTTAGCTTTATACATTTGCCTGGTAGTTTCATGTTACGTAGAAAGCATTACAAACTTATGTCCATAAATTTTGCTTATTAAGAATAATTAGCAGTGGATAAAAGACTTGCATAAATGGAAAACTTGTTGCTTAGAAAGGAATTTAAATGTTTAATTTGATCGAAATTCAATACTTTCGAAAGTTGACTCTCAATACATGAAAAGTTTTCTCATAACTGAATATCTATAATTTTTTTTAGTTACATAAACTACTTTTTTATTTCATATTTTTGCATAGTTCTTTTTGCAAATTGGGTACTTTTAGAAAATTCCTAAAATATTCCTAAATATTTACAATATTTAAATGTTCCTAAAATTATTAAAATATTCCTAACGAAAAACGACCTTTTTGACTTTCACCGGTGACGTTACTGCGATGCACTTTGTGCCACTAGGTGTACCACCCACTGCCAGGATGTGCATTACTAACCATCCCTTTGCCAACCCTTACACCACCACTAACCACATGACAAATAGGTCACATTGGCACACCCCATGTAGGGGCGGCTGGACTTGTCCTAGATTGGCGTACGAACACCAAGTCCTGTCCAAGGTTAGGACATTCCACTAACCCATCTTCAAACTTCCAGTGCTCTGCCCTGGTGGTTCGTTTTGTTACGATACGATTTGCCAGTTTGAATGCTGTGTTCACTGTTTTTTTTGTATTTTAAATAGTACCTCCAGCGAGAGAAAGAAATTGTTAAAAGCGGGCGGGATAGCACGAAAAAACAACAAAACAACACAGTGACGCTGCTATCACGAACATGAAAATGCATCGACCAGTTACGAGGCTACCCTGTACAAGGACGAAACCCGTTCATCATACTGCTGACTGCCTTTGTTTACATACACTTATATTTTATACCCATTTTAGCGTAAACTTTTTCGTACGTGCTTCGGTGAAACCACTGGCACATACTTTGTGATGTACATAGTTTATAGCTAAGTCATCAAACGGAATATGTCAATATGTTTTTGATAATAAATTTTGCAACGCTGTTCTAGAATAGAATGTTCTAATTCTTTAAAGAAAACCATATTACTTTGTTTAAAAAAATCATTCCTTTTGAATTATTCACAACACCGACACAACTACAGGGTTAAACGATTTAATTCGGACTGACTCTACACACAATTTCCCGCCAAGCGTACTTGATTTTCTAATAACAGCATGTTTTTTAAATACGAAATCGGAATTTGAAACTAGGAGCAATTGATTTTAATAGATCATTTTCTGAAAGCCTCTAGTTTATAACTAGCCCTATAGAGTGATATTAGCCGTTACATTCTTTCAATTTGATGGTTGTACGTGTCACAAGCGGAAAGATGTACTAAAAATATGTTTTATAAATTATATTTTAATTTAAAAACTATTTTTTGCAAAACTAGAATAAAAAATTACAAACAAAAAGTGCTCACATAGGAATAACAGCTCATTCAAATCATATACCAATCAATCTTTCACAGGAGGAGTTATAAACTTGCAAATTAAATGTCAGTTGATATCAAATGCTCCTAGTCAAATATCGAATTCAAGTATATAAAAAAGCGTTCTGCTAGCCAAAAATCACGTGTGAAGAGCAGGAAAAAGTGTGGAGCCTGTCCGCACTAAATCAAAAAAAACCTGTAAAGCTTTACAAATGTACGAATTTAGAGTCCATTTAGAATCCACAAAATATCGATTTCGTCTTTACTTTGTTTTTACGAAGGAAACAAAATTCCATTTCAACCCCTAAAAATTCCACTTCAACTTGAAAAAAAAACAAGAAAAGATTAAAACTTTTCAATTTCATCAGAAAACCCCTGTATAGTAATTTTTCAAATAATACAAAAATACAGAAGAAGAAATAAATACAAATAAAATTATTAATTTGGTAATGCAAATTTGAAATGACAGTTAACGAATGGTAATACACGTAACTAAACACCCATTTCCGGTTGCATTGTAATCCGATCCGCATATCAACCGAAACTTTCTCAATCTCAATCTCGATGTCAAATTAACAAGTTACGTCGATATGCATTTAAAGCATCCGATTTACTCCCTCCCTGTTTCCTCGCTCAATCAAGAAAACTGCACTGTCGAACGTCCTTGACGCTGGCTCTATCGATGTCCCTGGAACGCACTCCACTCTGCGCACGACAAACCGAATGCAAAAATAGGAGCAAAAAAGCAACAATTCTAATACACTACTTTGACACAAAACTTTCCCCATTCTAGCACCAAACCAACCATTAGCCTTGTTCCTGTTAGCTAACTAGTCGTTAACATTTCGTACCATGTTTCAGCACACTCCACTTCCGACCAGATGCACTCGGAACGATTCCCATCGCGCTGTCCATAAAATATCATCAAAGTTTAAGTCATCCCATCATAGCTTCTCCGCCTGCTGGTCGGTTCCATTTTCCACGAATGGTTGCACTTTCCATTCAAGAAACGGGCAGGAACGCACTCCTTTGTGCGAAAGGTTGCGGGTGTTCCATTTATTTGTGCACTGATTACCATCAGGATTCGACTGAAGTTTGCTCGCGCACAAATCTGGAACACAATCGAAATGGAATCGCGCGGAAATGGGAACTGTAGCACGACGGTTTTTGCTAAGTAGCTACACAAAGTGATAATGGGATACGGTTGATCCGTCGACGATAAATCCAATCGACAACATGGATGTAGGATCTTTGTTAACAGAAACCCAACGCAATGTCCTTCGTACTTTGTGACACTGCAGGTCGGACTTTGAAGAACTAATTTGTGTTTCGTGTCGAAGAGATATTGAGAGTGAAATGGTACGTAGCACAATGTAGCAAATAAAAAATTTATTTTATTACACATTCAATCAAAATAACGAGCATTTTGCAGGGTTTTTTCAGATATTAGGAAAAACCCTAGGAATAGTAAAAATAAAGCAAATGACAGCTCAACGGCCTCAAATGACAATACAAAAGCAACAGACATAATACAAACACAACACATTATAGTGTAATTGCCGCAGTTAACAAAAATTGAAATAGGATCATGGGGAATTATTTCATTCTATTTTGGTGTTTATCTGTCAAAAAGGGTTCTTGGAAATTTGACAGATAACCGTCTTATGCCCCTATAACAATAGCACATAACACATTTTATCAATTCAAAACATGAATTCCATTAATTACTTTATACATAAATTCGAATTTAATATTCTATAAAACATGATTACGGCAATGAACTGTCATATTCAAAATAAACAAAAAAAATAAAAAAAGTAATTTGACAGATCAGCAACATGTGAGTTGACAGACCATTCCACAATTTACAACTAGTTGTGTAATATCATGTGCTACAAATGTACTATCATTTGCTACGTTCGCATTATTTTTTAAACTCTTGTCAAATTCTTACGTTATTCTTACATCTTAAACCCTGTATTGTACACTACGCTTTCAGACAGTACAATTCATAAATTTGTATATAACTATTTATTAGTCATTGTTATCAATTTTAATAAAATCGGGAAATTTTATTTATTTTAATTTAATATTTCCGGCATTTAACTCTATTGTCAGCCTCAAAAGGCTGAATATTCCTGACTTACAATTGTTACGAAAAAATTGAAAACTTCAAATTAAAGCGTGCGAGCATGATTAATCGTAATCATCAAACCGATAATCAAGTAATAAAGGCGCAAGCAATTTAAAACCGTTCCTCCTATTGATGGTGAGCGTGCAAACCAGTCAAGTAATTCGATCCACAACAAATTCCATCCACACTTCAAACAACCACCAACCAGCAAAGACAGAACATTTCAAACACATCCGTGGCACGGTTCGCTGGTGTGGAGTATCTTTACGAGCGGTACTTCGCTTCCCATTGCCTTCCGTTCTCGAAAGCCCAATCAAATTCCAGACAGGCTTATGGCCTCCCTGTTTGCCCGGGGTCGCATCTCACGCATTCGCCACCACTCGCTGTCTCGTGTTCTCAATCGTGGTTATCCTTTTAAATTCCGAATGACGACAACTCAGCAGACAGGCCGTTGCCCTTCGATGTTGTAAAAAGAAACAAAATTCTTGCCCAAGGATGAACGGAAGGACGAAACACGCATTGGCAGAGCCGTAGAATGGCAGAAGCGTCGAAAATTGTGTGGAAGAATAAAGTTCTCTGATACGGGTTTTGTTATTTTCTTTTTGCTGTACGACAGGTGTCTAAAATTCTTGCATAAATTATCTACTGGAGGGTATGCAAAAAGAAAGCTTTTTTCGTTTATGTTTAGTTTCCTAATTGTTTAATTAGTTTTTAAACAGAACAGTTTGTTAGAAACAAAGATAAATTTACTTATAAATAAGAATATATGTTCAGTTTTTAAAAACATTAAAAAAAACAATTGACCTTTTTAGTTTTATTTAACAATCGCTCACCCTTCTAAAAATTACCAATTACGTTAAGTAACGCATATAAATATCTGGTATAAAATAAAATACTACCCATCCGGTATTGTGCAGTAATAAAAATAACCAACCAACCGAAATCGAACGAAAATGCCACAACGAACAGTGCGCCGACTGTTTCCAGACGAATCAGGAAGAAGATTTTTGCGGAAATCCACGCTCGTCCGTACGAAAAATCGAGCCAAGGTGCGGAAAATTCAGCGTGACAACCGCGAGAGGCCGGATATGCGAGAGAGCGAAAATGGGCAGCAAAATATCGCCCAGCGTCTGGCCCGAATTGGTCCAATGAACCTGCGACCTCTAGTCAAGGACGTCTTGGGCCAGACAAAGCCATCCTTATGGAAATAATAATAACAACAGCAGCGCCGTATTTCCTTCCTTGTTTCCAAAAACCCAACAAACCCACCCGTTTTCCGCAGCGCTAGAAAACGAAAGGAACCATTTAAGGTGGAAAGCTCGGGTAAAGCGGCCAACAAAAAAAAAGAAAAGCTCCCTCTCCTGTAAGGATGGAGCTGGTTCTTCTGCTCAGACAGATGGTGGAAATCGAAAAGTCGTCAGATATTGCCAAAAATTGAGAACAAACCTTCACTTTTGCTCAACTAGCTTGACGTGCACGAAAGCTCATCGAAAGCTTCGCAAAGAAAGAGTTCTTATAGGCCGAAACGGGGGAAGGGGAACGCCATCCGTACGGCAAGAACTCACCTGCATTCGCACAAAGTTTCGCCTAATCAAGACGAACGAGTACGGCCGCTCGTTTCGACACTGTGCCAAGGACGACAGAGAGTGCTTACCCCATTATCCTGACCGGAGAGCATGAGTTCCGTCTGGGAGCTGTTGTCCTGGCGTGCTGCGTTCTGTTGTGACGGGTTAGGCAAAGATTCTGAGAACGCTAGCGAACTGCGTCAGTTTTCATCTCCCACACATGAAGAAAGAAAAACAAATCCAAATATGCACCCCTGTACCATTGTACAAACTCCTGACAAGTTCCGCACCTCATATTACGCTCATTCTCTCTCTCTTTGCGCAAGGATTCATGAATTTATCTAACAGCCGTGACCACGTTATGCCCGTGGACAGAACTTTATACAATTCACCAACGTGATGGGGTCAAGGACGTTTGAATATCAGACAAATGCAAAGGAATGTTAAGTAACAATAGGTGGAATGCAATCAAAGACGTTACTCAAAACAATCCACACCACATTATATATATTATGAAAATAATATTGCATAAACAATTGGGAATAAAACAAAAAATACAATATGATGTTGAAATAAATAACCTCCACTTGTCCTTCATCTGCTACTACTATACATAAGCATCCATCAAGATATGATTCCATTTCGCAAAACCTTTCATAACAAAACGTAAGTCCTTCAAAGTGCGTACAATTCATACGAGCTCTGTGTGTTGAGCGATAAACACTCACAACATTACGTCCCTTTACCAATGACCGTTCATCCGCAGAAAGGAGAAGAATGGCAATCATGCGGCAAAGTAAGATGTCAACCATTTATCATAGTCAAAAGTGCCCCTTACACACTAGCTCCAGATTACGGCATACGCCGAGTGTAAGTAAGCACCGGATGATCAACTGAGTGAACGAAATTACGTTGAGTACGCTAACTTTACGTAACGAGCTACAGCCGGCTAGGTTTCGGGATCAACGAAAACGAAACGTAGAAAAGCACTTTGTTAGAATAACAGAAAAGTTCTGGGCGAAGCAAAGAGTTGACCTTTTTTGTTGAGGACGAAACTTTCGGGAGATACTAACCAACAACACAACAAAAATAACGTTAAGTGCTTGAAGAAACAAACGTTATCAGAAGAGACAGAAGTTTTTAAGGATTAAAAATCATCCAAAGAAAAAAAAATCATACTAAGGTGTTTGAAATTTTGTAAAAATATAATTACAAGAAATCAATAAAGTGTAAAGCTAGACTACTGTAGAGCAAGGTCTACAACATTCCAAGATTCATAATATCCGTATCAAAAATGTCTAAAACTGAAAAACTTTGCAGCTTGCTTTTATTGTACATCAGAAGGAATGTAAACTGTTAATAATGCTTGAATACTCTACGAATGTGAGTCTTGGACTATGCTAACGGAAGACACCGGGCGCTAAGGACAACGGGTGCAAAGGAATATCTTTGGCGGTGTGTGCGAGCAAGGCGTGTGGAGAAGGAAAATGAACCACGAGCTAGCCGAGCTAGTGATCGGTCATACAATTCATGTCATGGCTCAACCCGGAGTGGAGTGGAACGACTCCGACCCGTAGGTGCAGCGGGTTCGGGTCGATCCATAAATATAAGTAGTTTTAGTAGTTCCGATCCGAACTCTCTCTCACGGGTCGGAAATATGATAGCTTGCACCTGCTGGACCTACTGAACCTACTTCGACCTGATTCCGATCCGAACTCTCTGCACCGCAGGGTCGGAGTCGCTTATGGTAGCTTGCACCTACCGGAATCGTTGCACCTACTGGTCCTATTACTACTACTTGTATCTACTGGTCGACCCGAACCGGTTTGGGTCACTTATGGATAGCTCCGACCTGGTAAGTTCGGGTCAACCTGTCCATCACTAGTACAGATATCCTGACGGTTATCAAAGCCGGAACTGGGGCTAGGACACTTGAGGAGGATGCCGGACTCATGCCCCACCAGGAAGGTGCTTGTTAGCGACCCGATCAGCACGAGACGTAGAAGAGCACAGTGAACTCGTTGACTGGATCAGGTGGAGACGAACCTGTCAGAGATCGGATGCAGCCATGGAAGGAGAACTGCAGCTCTAAACGGAAATATAAAAGACATGACGACTTGTTCATGTCTTTTAGACGTACTCAACCCTGAGCAGGCCAAAAAGAATGCCTTGTTGGCTCAACAACCCTTAAGATCATGTCGGCCATTTCTGGCTTATTAGACGTATTTTACCACGTAGCCAGATAGTCTTTCCCTGCTACTGGGCTACGGTCCGGGTGGGATTTGATACCCGGTACTGAGGTGTGGAACCGGCGCCATTTATGTTACCACAAACATAGAAATGATTGAATTGATTTGATTTGAATGATTTGATATATATTAACTGAAACTCTTTATTTCACAGGATTACTCAAGGATGTATGTACAGTGCGCGACAAAACAATAAGACCACTGAAATCAAAACTTTGTCTTAACATGCTGCTCGAATACATTTCCATATTATACTGCTAATCTGGAATACAGAAGTATTATTTGGCTACTTTGGATTGCCAGTTGGTATGGGCAGCTAGCAGTGGATAAGCGGAAAAAAATTCAAAACGCATACAGAAACACTAATGTAAAATATCATAGATCAACAAAGATAGGTGGTCTTATTGTTTTATCCTTCACTGTACATTGATTAATACATCATACAAAAAAAAGGATGAATGACAATTTCTACGGTCAATCAACCAGACCACGAAAACTATCAACTAACGCAATGGCAGAAAAAATGCGAAGGATATGTAAAAAATAAACTATTGCGAGGTAAGAGAATACCAACGGTACCGATATGCAGAAGGCTGTGGTTCGAGGGGTAACATGCTACGACCCTGTCCCGAACCTACACCAACATTCATTTCGAACCATTTTTAGCATTTATATTGTTTATCGTTCCTTCGTTCTCTGCCCCCTATTCTTGTTCGTAGTCGCCCCTTGCTTGTGCGCCTTTCCCCACACAACGGCCGAGAATGGCGAATTATTATTACATTTTTTTTCTGCTGTTGCGTGCCTGCATTCTTCCATACATTCCGCTCCATTTAGCACTTTTCGGGGTTCCTTTTTCATGCTCATTTGCTTTCTACTGTTCTTACCGCTGGTTAAAAAAAAGGTGAAATAGAGCTTCCAACAAGTGAACACTTTACCGAGCAAGGGGTATTGTTTTCATTCGCTTATGCTCTAGTTTTTAATTGTTTCTCACGCTTTACACTTCTTGATGCAGAGGGTGCGTGTATAATCCTAGGTACAAAATCGAACTCCACCATACAACAGTTTTTTTCTATTTATTATGGAGTTCAAGTGTCAAGTTAATTTCTAACACCATTACGAACTAATTAGGCACGTACAACAAAAAATACATTCCATCCCTTAAGCACACTGACAAATAGTTAACCTTTGGAGTAAGAAGTTATGACCTCAACAATAAAATTCTACAACAAAATCTAGAAATACTCTTTGTATCACAATAAATAAAAAAACAACTACTTATATTACTATACCTTTTGCCGGTGCCGGAAAATCCTGCACAGTGACGTCCATTGCCCCAGGGCGTATGTACGGTGAAAATGCATCCCTTCGTATGCTCTCACACATACTACCATAAAGCCGATTTAGGCATTGCGATGCATGACCTCGAAAGTGTTCAAAGACTACATAGGAAACCTTATTTACTTTTTTATCCATTGTATGACGCACATTCCCTGGGCTGCAGATGCAATGCAATGCAAAAATAAAACCATTTTACATTTCACCAGGCGGCTCCACCAACATTTTCCTAATTCGTTTATTTTTAATGTTTTAGAAAAAAATAATCAATTCATTCTAAAATAGGAAAAATTAGATAAATATCTTTTACTAGTGTATACATCGCAAGTTTTGGAAATGATTAATGAGCAACACCCTATATTATCCATCGATTTTATCGTATCAAAAGTTGTCGCAGGTTCTACCTTATTTACTTAATGATTAATCTAGTGTATGTAAAAAATATTTCAATCTCCACCGTCATTTTTTTTTGATGTACCATCTACCTAAACGAATTTTGTTTGAAAGTTTTTTTTAATATTTCACGCTATCAATATTTTTTTTGGAAATAAAAATTGTAAGAAAGCCGCACCTTTTCCAAACCAATCGATAACCTAACTACATTTGAAGGCAGCTTGCTTCCACCGTACACAAATAGGGTCAACAGTCGGGTCAGTATCCATCGTAACCTGGCTGCACCGTATGCTGCACGTGAACCGAACGCCTTACCGAGAGGACGACCTTGCGACGATGAGCTCTCGCTCGCTCTCGCCCCAAAAACGGGACACTCCTGTTCACACCAACAGTACGACACCACATTGGTTGCAATGGAATGCGCGCAAGGACATTCCACTGAAATCATGAAAAACCCACCTCCGAGCGGTAGATGAAGCGAGAGATAATGAGAAAACTAAGCAACAGAGACAAAACACGGCGAAAGTTCATACCGATGCTAAAAACGTGACCTAAGTTTTTACTATTATTTCCTCTCACCCCCCACTCCTTCCCTATTTTTTGTTGTACATATTTTTGTTTTATGTAATACATTAAACGAACACCCAACAAGTGCAAAGTCCCTAATGCGATGAATAAGGCAGTTTTCGACGAATTTTTGTCGAAAGGTTAATGTAGCCATTCTTGGGTTTGCCTTAAGGTTATCGATCAATCCAGCAGTGAGATGCCAAAGTATTGGGATTTTCCTTAAATCTGAGTTAATCGAATTTCATTTCTCGGAAGTAAGTACATCTTGAAGTTTTTCTGACATTAAACAAAAATGCAGTTAGTTACGTGTGGTAGAAGATTTTCTTAAAAAAATAGTTGTCAAGATAATACTATTATAATATTTAGTATATTATTAGTTAAACAAAGTCCTTTAAAAAAAATAATGAAATTGTTGTCCCAAAACATAGAATAATCTCGCCGTTTTCTCAACCTCCAGAAGAAAACTTTGACCAGTAACAATGACCCAACAAATTCGGAAATAGATTTTGTTTCCATCACCGGTCCCGTATGTTCAATGATCTCGCGTCGCAAAAATTGAACCTCGCGAGGCATTGCCCTAGGTCAGGAACCGTAGGCAAATGTCATCGATCGATCCGGGCCGGTTCGGGGCGTGGTGATGCAACCCATTACGATATGCCATATGCCCGAAACATAACACCATACACGGATTTTGTTTTGGTACATAAAGCAGAAGAGAGAGACAATGCGGAAAGCAACGAACTGGGAAGCCGTAAGGACAACGATCTACAAGAATGCTTCCTGCCAAGGAGAGAAAAGAGATCTTCAAAGGTACCCTCTTTCCAGCGAGATAAAATGGAAAAGAATTGTCTCGTACATAAAATGTGCTTCAAATTGTCGAAAAGTAAAATGTGTAGCTAAAGAAAGCTAACGAAAATATAAAAAATGCATCCCAAAAATGCAAACAATCAACGTTCTGTTTGCACGACAGGGACAAAACGTTTCATAGGAAAATATGCGGAATGAGCCGAAACGATACCCAGCGAATGACTGCCACTTTCAAAGCAGGAAATTGAAAGTGATTTTTTTTTGTTGGTGTTATATGCCCCAAACCGGCCCCATTACTGCAACTGCGCGTTTTCAATAATGCAGTCCTTGCAAAACACACACCCTGAACCACACATACCAATGCAGAATTTCATAATATTCACTCAAATGGTGCTGCAGCAGTCATAGCGCAAATTCAATTGTATTAGATAGCAGAATCAGGGGTTTCTGCCCTTTGCATCTGCCACCTCTCTCTTAATGTCCTCGCGGCTGCAAATGCAAGCAATGGAATGCACCACCGGAAGAGACACGACGATATGCGTGTATGTGTGCACGTATGTGGGTAGTAGTATTTCCGTACACCGTCGTGGAGGTCGAGCACAAATCGATGATACTACCACCATCGGGGCTTGGAACCGGACAGGATTCAAGTTCATTGCCTTTCCAGGATGAAAATAGAAAACTCGGAAAATGCATCCCTCGGTTGTCTCTCTTCCGCACACTGACACACACACACAAACACACACACGAATACTGTTTTCTTTCCCGGAGGAAGCAAAATTTGGCGATTGAAAGCGCGCCGGCGCGAGTCCCAACCAAACACAGATGCATTTTCCACGGCTCAGCAAAAAAGCGAATTCCTTCTCCGGGAATGCATGGCAGACGAATGGCGATGCAGTGCAAACACTTTGCAATGTGTGAAGTAATAAGAACAAGGGTGAAAGTGAGAAACTATAATTGCGTCATTAGAAATGGTACATTGTTCTCACCATGGAAGTAACGTCCCATTGGCTCAACGTATCTGCAAATGTTTCTTTTTTATGAAATCTGATAAAAGTGATTTTAATATTTGATCTTTCATGTCTATACTTCACGGTGGAATAATTTTATTATGGCAAACTAAAGTTATAAAATAAGTAAAATTATAGCATCACGGTGGGAACAATGAGACGTCATCTATTGTGAGTCCTCACAGCAAGTCATATGCTTATAACAATGTAAATAATGTTACAGCTTATCATCAGCCCACTTTTTAAGCAATCTTCACCCAGTTCTGACCGGACATTGAATTCGCGCGATAACCAAAAATTCATTGAACTCGTAGCGCTACTACAATTATCTAATCAATCCAAACCGGTTCAACTCGGCGCCGCTCCAGTTCTCTCCACGCGTGAAATCGTGCGTTTGAGTTTTGTTTACATCATTATCGAATAATTGTTTATCGCTTATCGCACGTGCTTTGTGTACAATGATACTGTACTACACGCGTATTTTATGGCACAAAAGCCTTTAGATGTATATGAAAACTTGTTGTTAAAAATAGAACATATTTAACATTGCAATAATTTTTTTGGCATAATTTTTAAACAGAAAATACTTACCATTAATGTAGATATTTTTTACAATACAAAGGAAAACGTTCCGCAGCACACCCTTCAGCATTAATTTCCTTCGGATTCGGAACTGTTTATCACCGCCCCGAATCGTATTTCCTGTCTAATCTTCAACGAAATGTTGCATTCCTTTTGTATGAAGTTTAAAATGTCTTTTTTTGAGAGGGAAATTGCACACAATCGTTAACACGATTTTTGAGAAGCAAAATGCATTAGCAAAAAGCTTCCATTAAAAAAAAACGCAAAAGAACGAATATACGCACGAAGTACAAGATTATTACCATGGAAACCACGCACGTCGTTCACCGTGTGCCTTTCTTCTTCGTCGGACAACAATATGCTGACTATTCTTGATTTCTTGCTAAATTGATGAAATGTAATCTATTTGCCTTTCCTTTAAGTGCCGAACACACAAAAACTTATCAACAATTCACATAATTTCACGCTCTTTCTGCTCGATTTGAAAGAACGCACGTAAGCACCACACAACATCATTACAGCACGCGCGCATTACCAATCGCACAAACGAAACAACACCATTTGAGGGCTTTGATTTCGAACGACAACAAAACATCACTTTGATAAAACTTTTTTACCGAATCGGAGAATCAGTATTTCCCTGACACCGATTAGCGAGTGAATGCACTTACGAACGTGGTACCAACTACACGCCACTGTTCGGTCAGTTTTATGCTTCTCCTTATGTTTTTATGCGTTTTTTAAAGCGCATTCAATCGCGCATTCTTCCCGAAACTGGTGGAAAGAAATGGGCCTGCAGTTGTGCGCATAAAAAGGGATCCGGAAGAGGAGGGAGCGTAAGCGCTGATTTGACATTTGGTTTGTTGTTACGCCGCGCTAGTTGACAGGGAATATTTTTACTTCTTCTAATTTCCTGCTATTTTAAAAATCCGTATCCCAACCTGTACATATCCCACGGTGGTTTTTACTTCGCATAGAGCTAGGCAGGGAAGAAAGTAAAACATACAAGACAGGGGGCGAAAAAAAACAACACTCCCTTCTACGCGCACGCACACATCCACAGCTTACGCACACGCTTGACCGCGGGTTACGCGATTCCATTCACAACTGCGTTTTTTTTCGTTTTTAGCTCCCTTCTCACAACTATAGTGAGACAAACGACGGCACATTTTGGCACAATTGTGTGATTGCGGATGTAAGGAAATGGAGGCAATCCCCGTTTGTTATTTTATTTTTACCTAACACACATTACACCGGGAATGGGCACACGTACTGCACCGCCATACACATGCACGGTTCACACTACACGAGGGACACAAACACAGACGAGCGTTCAAAACAATTAAACAGCTCCCGTGTGGTTCACAAACACGAATGGAATGTTTTGACAGGCTGAGAAAAATCTGCCATACGCACACACACACACACACATGCACACACGCGCATAAACGCCAAAATACTCGACATTTCCAAATGCAGGGTTTGGCAAGCCGGAACGAAAGTTCATATTTTAAATAATGTTTTTTTGAAATAGCCGTTTACCGTAGTGAGGAGCTATTTTTCGGAACATTCAGTAACGATAATTTCTCGCAAAAGCGGATCTAATTATAAGAATGCAGGTTTATTAAAAATAACTGTTTAATGTATTCAGAACATATTCCATCTAAAAGGGAAAACTGATACGTAATGGCAATGTTAATGGCTAGTTTCCGTGGCTAACCCTTATCTTCCTAATATCGATATAAGGCACATTAATATTATCGCAATTCTACCCATCTACGATTCGAGTACGAGTTGGTTCCATCTTTTTGGTATAGTGGGTACAGAACATTCGTATCTGTCCATTGTTGAACGATTACACATGACGCCAACAGAACGCTATAGCTCACTGCGTCTATTCTTTGTCTCCAGATCGTGCTCGCCCTGTCCGATACCGGAATCGGCCAACAAAGCCGGTGCGTTCGGTAACTGTTCTTTATCGCCTTTCTTTGGTTCGCTGGGTTGAATTTGTGCACCGTCGCGTGTATCGTTGTTAACCAGCCCGGTACCACCCTTGCCGGTACCAATCGTCGGTAACGTCCCATCGATTCGGGCCGAATCTTCCGTATCAGATATGTACCCATCATCTCCGGTGTAGTGCGTCGGATAAAGCAGCAAAGGTGCTGCACTCCACGCATTTAACGTACGATCACGGAAATGGCCCGCCCAGCTATCGTTCGGATGATTATCGAACATGATCGGTAGGTACTCATCCACCGGAAGCAATTTTCCAAGTGGTTGCTCGCGTAGCAATTTCTTCGCACCCTCGAGCGAAATGATGTACCCAAGCGTCCAGTAGGAATATCCCGCCTTGACCAAATACTCCGATCCTTCGATCCATTTTTCATCCTCTTCCTGTAACCTTTTCCTTCCGAAATAGATCAAATCCCAACCACCGATGCGACGTGCATCGGCCAGCACGCCGTAAGCCCGACGCCGGAAGAACGGTTCGAACCGAATGTCGTCCTCCAGCACGAGCACTTCCTGTTGGTTAAGCCGAACCATTCGCTCCCAGATGTTGTAATGACTGAGGAAGCAACCAATTTCTCCCATCGTCATCGGGCTGGAAAGACAGAAAAAATATTAGAAAGAAACGAAAGCCGAAACGAACGATCTTACAACGAACCGCTTGTGGAATGGATCGGCATAACCGGGCAAGAAGCGTATACCCATATCATGCACTTTCTTATCGCTTAACTGCTTCCCATCGACGGCCGGAAAGTGTTCCACGTCCAGACCGAGCAGATCGAAGTGCTTCAACATTTTCATTCGCCTCTCCGTACGCCGGTCCAAATTGATCATATAGATGTGGGATAGGGAAAGTTTGTCTCTGCAAAATACGAAAACCTCTTATGTATAGGACAATAGACAGAAATTAAACGTTTCATTACTTTGGAACATCGGGAACGAATCTACTCAAGTCCTGCTTTAGCTTCAACTCCCCATACTCATTCACGATGTAACTCAGCACATTGGTCAACTGTTCCAAGTCTTTTCCCTCCACGGTTTCACCCGCTTCCAGCGGCACCATAATGTATCCGTAAAGCAGTTCATTACACACGTACATCGGTATCCCTGAGTAGTTTGCTGACATGGCAAAGATTATAATATCATCCACCGGACCATCGTACCGTCCGGATGGAAGGTTTTTACGTTCAAACGTAAGCTGACGAGTTTGGGATATGGTAAGGCTAACCAGCACAGCAGTATGAACCATCGGCACAGGCCACTGGCCAACTTGATCGTAGTTTAGAATTTTTTTATAATCATCCGTCCGCTGGTAGTAGTAGTCCGTCGTCATACCACACCAAAAGTTCGAATATAATCCATCGGACACCAGCATAGGTGCAACGATCGGTAGCTTCCGATCGATCAGGTTGTTCAGTGTATTGCTGTTCGTCAGGAACACATCCGCATCGAGAAACTACGGAAAAGAGAAAAGAACATGATTTGATGTTCGGCGCCAGAGAAACTGTTCCACATTAAACTTACGAATATAAAATCTGCCCACATGGTCCGGGCAGTTTGTAGTGCTTCCTGTTTCAAGCGAATCACATCACTAAACCGTTCCTCGTTCCAGTGAGTGTTGGTTTTCTCACTTTCCCGTTTGCCTTGTTCGGTACGGTACTTGAAATCTACACTGTGATACATCGACGAGGTTCTTTTCAACCATGCTTTGGTAATTTCGATGCTGCGATCCTCATTATGATCGGATCTTATCCTTCAAAATTAAAAAAAACACAAATTATTAAACTATCAATAACATGCATACCATCCGTTTCGAAGCTTACCACAGCGACATCCGATCTTTCGGATAGTCAAGTTCTTCCAAATACGAATAAAAGTATGGCAACGTGTGCGCTTTGTTCCGTACTAATACCGCCACCATTACGGTAGGAAGTTGCTCCGTAAGCGCTATCTGATCGCAGCGAACGATTGTCGTCGTCAGCACTAGCAGCAGCAGCAGCATCATCATCACGAAGCCCCGAAAAGCAACATCACAGCATCGAAACAAGGAACACATGTTGGCGTTCGTACGTGTGTAAATAACATTAACAGAAAACTTAACAATCACTAGCCCGGCCTGCAGAACACCGTCCACCTTTCCTGGCTCATATCAACTTCCGTTTCCGCTGCAACGCGAATGAAGCAGATGAGTTTTCCGATCGGTCTTTACGGTATCGCGCACGCACACTCGAACACAGCAGATGAACAAAACAAGCTGCGGCAAACGTCAAATTGCCCTTCGACAGTGTATTATGCTTCTGGTCTGTACCTAAAGGGGGTGATATTTTATGCTGGTTTGTTTATGTTTTCCATGCAACACCAACACACGTACACGCAGCACATAGATGTAAGGTGTAAAAAATAAATATCGCACAGCAATTTTATTTCTCACTAATACAATACGAACTCATTAGCTTATCTTAACTAAATAATATCCTAGTTCGCTATTAGAAATACAGCTTTTTTTCTTTTCTCTTTTGGTTGATTAGTCAGCCTATAAACCTATCGTTCAATTCCATCACTAGGAAATCAAGAAGTATGATCAATCGATTCAATATTCAAGCACTGGAGAGGGGAGACATTAATACAGCATAATTATGAGATTCATCGGTATGCGTTCGAAGCTTTCGTCGCCGTCGGACCGTCGCTGCTGGTGCTGCTTGCAGCTTAAAACTGTGGCAGACACACCTTCTCTGCAAACAGCTCCGATATAACCGTGATCCACAGAGCCAGAACAAACATTATGTACGATATTCCAACTTGATGTGAATGTGGCAAATGGTACGGTTGGCCACCTATTTCATCGATGTGAAATCCGAGGGGGAATATTACTGCCGCAAGACAAAACAGCACCACTGCGGAAGGAATGTCAAAAAGGCGGTTATGGTGGTTTTGATTTCCGAAAGATTTTTTTCGCCCCCTTGCCATACTCACTTGCCGTGAAGCCGACCCACCGTGCATAGGGAATCACATTACGGTCCCAGTTGCTAGATGCCAGCAGAATAATGGTAGTGGTGATGCAAATACAACCCACGAAAATGCATATCAGTGCAAAGAACCATTCCGGTTGCAGTTCCGGTGTAAAGCACACCTGCGGCCTATTATAGAGTGTCATACATGTCCACATCAATCCCAAGCGCGTTTCGCCTGTAAGCGGAAGGAAAGATAATCAGCTTTTTTTGCTATTTTCGTTATGACGCATTGCTTTACCTCCAACACTGGTCACAATCCAGTCGGGCATCGCCAAGCTGACGATAGCGCACACATCCGCCGCCATAAACAGACCCGCACTGATTGTAGTTAACTTGTCCATCTTCAGCACGTTATGTAGAACACTGCTTTTGTTTCAAAAATGTAATAAAGTGACGATTTAAGTACACATCTCCTGCCTTCTGCTCCGCTTGGCCAATGCAGAAAATCAAGAGTATGAAAACGAGATTGTTTATGTTTTGGAGAAAATGTCAATTGAAGTTTTTTTTTCATTTTCATTCTAGCTACTGTTGTAAGGCTTTGCGACAAGGTGTTAAAATTGCGCATTAAATTATGAAATGAAATAATTAACATAATTAAGCAATCAATAACGTGTTACAATACATACAATGCGTGTTTTTTTTAAATAAAATGTAGTTAATATGTTTTTTTCAATAACATTTTCTTTGAACTACTTTCCGGCGTTTGCTGAACCATTCACAGTTCAGCAGCATCAGTTTTTGCAACGAAAAGTAAACAAACTGTCAATATACCTACTGTCGGAATTTTCATCACAATTTGTTTTTGTGTTCCCGTCTGGTGTGAATCCTTTTTTGGGATTTCAAACATTTACCGGCAACGGTAGTCAAAATGGCCTATTGGTCCGGTTGGAGGTGTCCCGTACATTGTAGTCCTCAGTAGTGCGTGTGGATTTAGTTTGTGATAAAACCAGAACCAGACCAAATAACCCAACATGAGCGATTTAGATGACCCGCTGTCCGGGCAGCAACAGCAGCAACAACAGCAGCCTCCAACACAAACCACACCACGCAGTTCCCTCGGTTCGGGTGCGCTTTCGTACAGCAATTCCTCCATCTCACCGTCGACAAGTTCGAGCAGCTCCGGTTCGGCCAAATCCGCCGTCAGCGAGTGCCTGGGCGCCTGGCTAAACTATCTGCAGATTATGAACAATCTGTGTGCGGCCGGTTACCGGCTAGCACAAACGATTGCCGCACTCGAACCATGGGCGTACTTTGAACAACCGAATTCCACCGCCGGCGGTGGCCCATCGTCCGGAGGAAGCAATCCGTCGGGTGGACCCTCCCCGCCACAGTCACAGCAGCAGACGGGGCCCCAAATACCGCAGCTTCCCTTCACAACATCGCAGATCCCATCACATATGGCCTTTCAGTTCATTACCGCCTGGGATGAACTGGCTCGGGCCTCCGTTATGGCAACGAGCACGGTGAAATCGCATATCGTCAGCGTGCTGCAGGACTTCAAAACGCAACCGCTGGCCACAGTAGAGCAGGAAAGCGAACTGCTACATATCAAGGAATACAATCAGCTTATTCTGCAGGACAATGCACAAACGATGATCAATCTACAGCATCAGTTCTGTGTCGCTTCGTGTGATGCGTTTGCGCAGCTGATGTGCTGCTACCAGTGCCAGACACAGGTGGGATTTCCGCACGATCCAGATTGCCCGATGGTACAGCATCCGATGTCGGCTGCAGCAACAATTGCACGTACCGGCGGTGCAACAGACCAACGCTCCCAAACGCCATCGCCCCACTTTGGCATGAAGATGCAGGAAAACGCCCGACTGTACGATCGAACGGGATCGATCTCGACGCAGGGTTCCTCCTCCGATCACGGCACAACGGCATATGAACAAACGCGTGGTCCTTCCCCGCACGATATCCGTGGACCGAGTCCAATTCAGGGCTATTTGGATAACATACGCGGACCACTTCCAAACCCTGGGCATCTATCGGGCATGAAAGCGCCTTTCTATCGGGGATCGCGATCTCCATTAAATTTCCCACTCTTCACGCTAAATGGACAGCGACGCTGGTCGGAAGCGGCGGCAGGGGAGGTAAATTCCGAGGCCGCACTAGATCCCGAAAGCCAAATGCGCCGCTGGTCAATGCCTTGGGAAGCGAAAGCAGATAAATCCACCGTACACTGGAACCAAACGCGCCTGATGCCGATCTCGAAGCTTGCCGTACCTGCTTCCGGTCCGGGACCGACACCCAAATCTTCGCTGGGCGATCGTAGCCAAAGCACAACGCCCGACTCGACCTGGCATTCGTCAATCACCAGCCAGGATGGGCTGGTGGAAGCGATACAATTACTCTCCTGTAGACCAATTCATCGAATGCAACCGATGATGATGATGGCACCGCCCAACATTGGGCCACCGTTTGTCGAGGAACCATCCGGGATGGTAAGCGGGAAGAAAGAAAATGACCATTTTAATCATCTTAATGGGAGTAATGTTTACTTTTATCTTTCTCCTACGACAGCAGCAACAAGAATCTCACAATCCACCCGGGCTGTACGGTATCTGGACGCAACAGAATCCTCCCAGTGCCATCTTGCGTCAGGCAACAGCGGGCACAATGCAGCAGGACCGAATGATTCCGCTAATGAACTATATTCGTGAGCAGGATTCATCCATTGACGAAAATCCACCAAACTAACTCAGCGCATTATTGCTAGTAATGAACAAAACGGTACTACCGTGTTATTAATCCACTACCAGGCAACAGGTAAAGTATTCCATAAGGTTCATTAGGAAGACACATCAAACCAAAGCATCATAGTTCATACCAAAACTCTTTTAAGACGGATATTGGAATGCAAATTTTATACACAAAAGCAAACCAAAAAGTAACAAAAACCCCCACCGGGGATGATATTTCGTACCCGAATTTCTCACTTACCAGTCGTTTAATTGTACTCATATATTTAGATACGTAAAATGATATTCTACACACACACACATACGGAAGAAAAATGTCCTTGAGGCATCGTTCGTATTCAATCATGACAGAAGAACAAAGAATGGAACGTTCACGCATACACATTATACACGCGCGGTATAACGCGCATTTGAATGTTAGGACTAACTGCAATTCGAACTGAATTCCCTATTATACAATGCGTACTGTTTACGTGTTCCTTAGGCGGTTTCGATAGTGAAAAATTTACTTAAAAACACGCGTGTTCCTTTTCGATTCACAATTCCTCCCATCTTCGTTATTTAAATTGGTCATTAAAGTGGTTCACGAATTTAGCTAATATGTGCATAAAAGAAAAATTAAACATTAGTAGTTACGTGGAAGGTTTATTGGTTTTCTGTACTAGACAAATTTATGTGGACTAATGTTCGGTGTTTATAATAGTAACACAACTTATAATAAATCTGGCTGTCCGACGAAAACAACAATATTCTATTTCATTTTAGATTTTCATCATCGAAAACCTGTTTTTCAATGCAATTCATAAATTGAATTCAACTGTAGATTAAAAAGAGATGATAAAATTCTTTTCGCTTCTCGCAATCCTCAAACCTTGGGATTACCAGTTAAAACTATAAAATGGTGCTTGGCGTATTTCCTTAGACCGGCTGCTCATGAAGGAATGGGAAGGGTTGAGAGTTCTACCTTTAGTTTGTCGTACGATTCCTGATAGTCGGGATGCTCGCGAATCAGCATCGCTACCGTGCCGCGCTTCACACCCATCGCTGCACCAAGATCCTTACGGCTGGGCATGTAGCAGTATGGGATATTCTTTTCCTCGCATACTGCCGGCAGGTGGCACATGATTTCGATCGGTGTCACATCACCAGCGAAAACAACCAGTCTGTACGAGAGTAAAAGAAACCGCCGCGAAACGTTACGTTTAATGAGCCGTATTCATTGCACGGAAAAGAATCAGCCACTTACCCTGTTTCTCCCTTGCGCAGGCGAATTTGTACATCCTTCAGACCGTTGCGAAGGAAGTTTTTCTGTTTCGATGCTACAAAAACATTAAGCAAGGGAATGTTAAGCTCAGACCCAGTTCTACTTTCAACCGTAAAATCACTCACCTTTTTCAATTAATTTGTGTATCTTTTTCGTCAGCTTTTTGGACGCCATCGGCTGTGCGATTGCGCTTGCATTGCGGACCTTATCATCGTACGAATCTTCCTCCTTAACAGTCGAAACATCGACATCTTCAACTGTGTCGACTTTTTCGGTCTTCACTTTACCCATTGCGTATAGTTTAATTGGTAAAAGTAGCACAAAAGTTAAATATATTTAAATATACAACCCGGCGTTAGTTTCCCGCACGTGTTTGGCCCGCGATGGTATGGTTTTTGACAGCAAAACAAGCTCATTCTTTATTGACGTTCCCGCGCTGGTGGTAGCCCTGCATTACTGGACTGTTGTAAGGTTCCTATTATTCGAACGGAATCAAATTTCTTTTGATAATAAATGAATTAAATATGCAAAAATTTTCAATAAAAATCGTCATAAAGTAAAACAAAAAGTTTTCGAGCTCTATTAAATTAGAACATCCTAGTTTTGTACATTATTTATTCATTATTTACGATTATTCAAAAGATCCCTCCTAGATACAACTGTCATTCATTCCAACCTCTTGTCCTACGCTCTTCCTACCGTACCTTTAGCACTATCTGTCTGGCTTGTTTTCGTGAGAAAAGAAACACGGAAAAGCCATATCGCGAATCTGCTACGGTAATTAGCGCGTTTAATTTAATAGAAAACCTTTGTGGGCAGTGTCATGTGTGTTAAGCTCTAAAGTGTCTCCAAGAAGTACTGGTTAATTGAAATTGTGCGTTTTAATGCTGCAGAAAAGCAGAATATGCGTACCAAATGAAGCAACAACAAAAAAACAACGAGCTTGCCTGCGATACGTAGAAAGAAAAGTTCCAAGAAAAGCGCAGCAACTAGTGCGTAGTGTCGTTTTGTGATAAGATATCCCTTCCGAAGAGATAAAAACGAATCACTTTCGTTATCAAATCAAAGAAAAGGAAGCGTTTGAGAAGACAAAGCTGGGCATTAATTTTCTTCCCTTCGTGTTGCAGTGAAAGTGTCATTAGGGTGAAAAATGTAGTGTCCAAGACCGCCTGAACCGTAGCGCAAGAAAACTCAAGTTTTCCTCGTAAGCAAACAACCAAGGAAATACGCTGCTAACCATTGAACAGCACGAGCCCCTTGGCACGCAAAAACAATCAGCTAGACAGAAATATCATCCCCGTGGCAAGGAAAAAGAAAAAAAACAACCCCCCTCTATCACCTCCCCCCGGGTAAATGTGTCGGTCCGTGGTACACACGTAACCACACACATACAGTCAAATGGAGTGCCGGGGTGGTGGATTGTGTTGAATGAAAATTGGTTTACCGGCTGGCTTACCAGTTGTTCGAGTCCATCGTCTCCAATTGCGGAGAAGATGAGATTTCGGCTGGTTAGCCTGCTAACCACCGGATCGCCCTTGCTTACCGATGGGGCACTGTCGCTGGTGTTTCCTCTGCTCCTACTGCTGACAACGACCATCTGTACAAATGTGTCATCTAGTGTTAATAATAGCTCCACCGGCCACTATCAGCCCGTGCAGGCTGGTACACACTATCCTGCCAGCCAATCCTTCACATCGGTCCATGTCGATGGCAGTACGTTAGCTTACAATAATTCCACAACGGATACTGGCAATCGGTCGGCCACGTTCGGGCAACAAACCGCAAAACCATGCTGTGATAGTAATAGTACCGACCGGCCGGTCCCGTCCGCCAGGACGCATCGTGTAGTGATAGAATTTTCCACCAAAATCGTCCAGAATGAGTATATAGTGCAGTTCAATGGTTACTACAAACCAAAGCAGCGGGAAAGCTTCATACAGGCTGCGCTGAATGGTTCGAAGGTGAGCGCAGCGACCTTTGACCCGCTGTGTTTGTTTGGCGCTCTTCTTTCTTTTATTAACTTTCTGTTATTATTATTTGTTTTTAGGTGCAAAAATGGCGCATCTTGCCACGCAACAATCCGGCCCAAGATTTCCCGAGCGATTTCGATGTCCTGACGCTGGAGGAAGCGGTCGAATTCGCGGACGATGGTTTAGCGTTGCTGCGGACGCATCCTTCGATCAAAAGCATATCACCGCAGCGGATGGTACATCGGGCACTAAAGTACGTACCACTGCGACAATCGGAACTCGATCCCGATCAAGCTCAAGACCGAGAGCAGGAGATAGAACCACCAGAGCCGGAGTTGGAGCTTGACGATCTGGAAACGGAAGATTTTATCGAGTTTATTCAAAAACGGCGTCTCACAACGGAAGATGATTCGTCCGCTGGTGTTGCATCTCCTTCACAAACTTCCCCACCACCACCACCACCGCCCCACTCACCAAACCGTCACTCAAATCGACGGTTGCTTCGTGCAATACCACGCCAAATAACGGCACTACTAAAAGCGGACGTACTCTGGGGGATGGGAATTACCGGGCAGGGTGTAAAGGTGGCCGTCTTTGACACGGGACTGGCCAAATCCCATCCACACTTCAAACGCATCAAGGAGCGCACGAACTGGACGAACGAAAAAACGCTAGACGATGGCGTTAGCCATGGTACGTTTGTGGCCGGCATAATCGCCTCGTCGAAGGAATGTCTCGGCTTTGCACCGGACGCAGAGTTGCACATTTTTCGCGTATTCACCAACAACCAGGTGTCGTACACGTCGTGGTTTCTCGATGCGTTCAACTACGCCATACTGAAGAAGATAAACGTGCTGAACCTAAGCATCGGGGGACCGGATTTTCTCGACCAACCGTTCGTGGATAAGGTGCTGGAGTTGTCGGCGAATCGGGTCATCATGGTGTCGGCGATCGGTAACGATGGACCACTGTACGGGACGCTTAACAATCCGGGCGATCAGATGGATGTGATCGGTGTCGGTGGGATGGATTATGCGGACAACATTGCCAAGTTTAGTTCGCGCGGTATGACCACGTGGGAGCTACCGTACGGGTACGGTCGACTAAAGCCGGACATTGTTACGTACGGCAGTCAGGTGAAGGGTAGCAACCTGAACGGTGGCTGTAAGTCCCTTTCCGGCACGTCCGTCGCATCGCCAATGGTGGCCGGTGCGGTAACGCTTATCGCAAGCGGTGTACTCGATCGACCGGAGGTGGATTTAAATCCCGCTTCGATGAAACAGGCACTGATCGAAGGTGCCCAACGGCTGACGGACAACAACATGTTCGAACAAGGGCACGGAAAACTGAACATTCTCCGTAGCATGAAAGCGCTGGCAGCGTACCGGCCGCGGGTAACACTTTCACCGGCGTACCTCGACTTCACCGAGGACTATATGTGGCCGTACACGACGCAAAGTTTGTATTACAGCGCGATACCGGTCATTGCGAACGTTACCATCCTGAACGGGATGGGTGTGATCGGGCGCGTAATCAATCGACCCACGTGGCATCCGTACAGCAACGAGCACGGTGAGCTGCTGAACGTTTCGATCAGCTACTCGGAGCAACTGTGGCCATGGTCCGGTTGGATGGCGGTACACATCGGTGTGAATGAGGCGGGCCGCGGGTTTGAAGGTATCGCACAGGGCCACATCACGCTAACAGTCCAAAGCCCGGCCGAGGGTGCGAACGAACGGGAACCACGCAACGGTACGGTCAGCTTTGCCATTAAGGTACGCATCATTCCGCAACCACCGCGCCAGAAGCGTATCCTTTGGGATCAGTACCACAGCCTGCGGTATCCGCCCGGATATCTGCCCCGCGATAATCTCAAAATCAAATCCGACCCACTGGACTGGCGGGCGGATCATGTGCACACGAACTTTAAGGACATGTACACCCATCTGCGCAATGCGGGCTACTACGTCGAGGTGCTCGGTGCGCCCTACACCTGCTTCAATGCTTCCCACTACGGTACGTTGCTGGTCGTCGATCCGGAGGAGGAATTTTTCCCCGCCGAAATAGCGAAACTGCGCGAGGACGTACTGGACCGGCAGCTCAGCGTGATAGTGTTTGCCGACTGGTACAACACGTCCGTAATGCGGCGCATAAAATTCTACGACGAAAACACCCGCCAATGGTGGATGCCGGATACGGGCGGTGCAAACGTACCGGCGCTAAACGATTTGCTGCGTGACTTTGGTATCGTACTGGGCGATCGTGTTGCGGACGGATATTTCGATATGCGCGACCATCGGATGTATTACGCTTCCGGGGCAAATATTGTACGCTTTCCGGTCGGCGAAGGTACGATCCTGATCGAGCGCGATCTGCTAGATGAAGGGCTCGCCATCACGCAACCGGACGAATCACGCTCGAAGGTACGTCTGCGTACCGCCATACTGGGTATGTTGCAAACCGATCGACGGGTTTATGCACGGCTGCAACCGGCCACACCGAATCCGGAAGGACCACCGCAAATGTCCGCGGATGAGATGCTGGAAGATGTTGAAGAGGATAGCGGAAAGATCGATCGTGGTGCGATCATTAACAAGCGCATCCTGCTGAGTGCTGGCGCTGTCGGTGGTGGAGATGTAGAGGAGGACGAGGAAGTGCCGAACGATGGTGGTGAGTTTAATCGGGACGATGCAGCGAATCGTATCGATGCCGGCGAGGAACCACTGCCGGAAGACGATCGGGATGGGGACGATATTGGGCTGATGTTGCGCGAACGCACGAAACAGGCTGTGAAGCAGCACAATTCTACCACCGCAGCGGCTAGAACGGCCAACCGGCCGGAACTGGCTGGTGGACGAATTGCACTGTACGGTGATTCGAACTGTCTCGATTCGACGCATCTGGAGAAGCCATGCTTTTGGCTGCTGGATTCACTGCTCGAGTACACGATGACGGCACACGTAACGAGCCTGCTGCGCGATCTCAACGTTAGCCGACAGGTGGAACAAATCGAAGGTAAGGCATTTGTGTTAAACACCGGTGAGGATCGGGCCTTTTGTTTTCACTCCATCCGTTTCTTTTTCTACCCACAGAAAACGTGAAGCTACCGCAACGAATGCCGAACAATAATCTGCACCTGTACTCGAAGGTACTTGTCGCGCATACGACCACCGGTGAAAAACGGCCACTTCCTGCCTGCCAGCGGCTCGATTGGGAGTATCCGGTAACGCTTAACATGTCCACCCTGAACATTGGTCCGAACGAACGGTTGCTCGGTCAGGAACAGCAGCATCAGCAGCAGCAGCAACATCTGCTGACGGTTCAACAGCGTCAGCTTAAACAGGGACCACCGCAACCAATGTTGCCCCTGGTAGGCAACGAGCTTGTCTACAGTAGCCGGGGCCGTAGGTTGGAAAGTCAGAAAGGTACGACTAAACGACTAACGGCGAAGCAATCCTTGGGAATATGATGGCACGTTTTGGGGATTTACGTTACGTTGTTTGTTGAATTTAGTACGTTCGTATCTTTTCTTTTATCGGAATAATTGAAAAATCATTGAAAAAAGTAACAGAAAATCATTACGAACGAATCGTTCAACCAAAACAAAAATTGGTTTTAGAAAAAGCTGCGTGGCGATCACATGTAATCGAGACAAAAAGCAGAAGTATTCAAACAAACAAAAAATATTCTAGTTAGCAGCAGAACCTATATTTTAGGAAGGAATTTTAGACCAAAATTTTGCCATGAATATAGAACGTTATGACTAAATTCAACAAACGATTAGTTGCAAAATTTTCTAAACTTTACCACCGACTCCCCCAACTGACTGCGCAGTATTTTATAAACATTTCCCCAAATTTTCCATTTTCAGGTGGAAATTCCGTGCTTGGCGCTAACGATGAACCGGACGTGCCCGGATGGCGCAACAAGAAGACGGACAAAATCCCTCCGAACGCGCCACCGAACGTTTTCAACAGCCCTTCCGGTGCATCACCGACGGCGGGCACACCGATGGCGGTGGGTGTAAAAATTATTCCCCTGGCCGGCGGCGGCGGCGGCGCCGGTGCCACAGAGGACGTCGACTATTATGCGGCGGAAAGCCGTGGCAGCAATGGACACGTGAACGGTGGTTCCCCCGGTTCGGTAGCATCCGGAGACTTCTGGTCCTGGTTGACCAGCTCAAAGAGTGCTTTAATGGTGGGCCTGTTCATACTGCTGACGCTGCTAAATTTGGTGCGCAAATCGAAAGGACTCACGATAAAGCGGCGGCTTAATTATGTTTTCAAGAAGATTGGCTTCTAGGAAGGATTCTGTTGATGCTGCTGTGACGGCTAAAACCAAAACGCTACGGAACCGATGTTCCCACGTAGGTTAAGCAAGCTTAGAACTTTACAAAATAAGCCTCGGGGCGAAACGATTCGATATAGAGGTAGAAGAAACGGGTGGCAAACGGTAGAGATAGATGGATAGCATTAGAGAATGGTCCCATTTTCCTGTAGCTATATTATGCTGACTGTTGTTTTATGTTCTTGTTATTTTCTAGCTACTTAAGTTTAACCGTCATTAATATCGTGTAAGAGGATAGAGTATGGCTCTGTTTTATTTAGTAGCATATGATTCAAATATTTAATATATTACAGCCTTAGCTTATCTTCGAAGACGAAAAGGTGCTGTTCGTGTAGTTTTAGATGTGTAGGATCATGTTTTTTTTCTGTTACGCAAAGATTATTTCAGTTGCCCCCTTTGTGGCAAGGGATGGATGACGGAGGTTAGTACCCTTTTACAAAAAGCAACGTAAAACAGCATTAGAACGACCTAATAACTAGAAAGAGGTTAAGGGAAGGAAATTGTTTAGCAAAATTGTCCCCTACGTGTACATTATAAAATGTGTATCGAAACGAAAAACCGATTAACATACATTATGTCAATCCGTACTATCCGAGTTCCTCAATCCCGTAGTAAGTCGGGTTTTTTGGAGAACGCAAAAAATAAAGAAGGAAAATATTTTTATATTTTTATAACGAAACTACCACGAAGTGGAATGGGTGATATTGTTTGAAAGAATTCAGTTTTCATATTCAAAATTCGAAGAAACTTACCATTTAAATATTCCCAATATTTCTTTCAAAATTTCCTCCCAACAATTAACCAACCAAAAAATGAGTTTACTTGTAGTATGTACATACAGTTTTATTCTTCGAGCTTGATCCGACTACGCGTGTAGTCCCACTATTACATTACATTGTTTTGGTTATTACGATTCGTAAAATAATTCCAAAGAAAACTTACATGCTAGTTAGAAACGCTTAACGGCTAATAGTGTGTGTACTGATGTGTGTTGGGTTTGTCTCTCGTGCTTCAGATGGAGGCTGAATGGAACTTGTCGATTCGAAGCTGCTACTGCTACTGCTGCTGCTACTGCTGCTCCATCTTTCCTTGCTGGAGCGTCTTGGACACGACATCTTGTAAGAATTCCATTTCCTCCCTTCGTTCAAGCGAGCGACCGGATGTTTACTTGGAGCTGGTGTACTTCGTCACAGCCTTCGTTCCCTCGGACACGGCGTGCTTGGCCAGCTCACCCGGCAACAGTAGTCGGACCGCCGTCTGTATCTCCCGGGACGTGATCGTCGAGCGCTTGTTGTAATGGGCCAACCGGGACGCTTCCGCCGCAATCCGCTCGAAGATATCGTTCACGAAACTGTTCATGATGCTCATAGCCTTCGACGAGATGCCGGTATCGGGATGGACCTGCTTCAGCACCTTATAGATGTAAATGGCGTAGCTTTCCTTGCGAGTCTTGCGCTTCTTCTTCTTGTCGGACTTCGAGATATTCTTCTGCGCCTTTCCGGACTTCTTCGCTGCCTTTCCACTTGTTTTCGGGGCCATTTTTTACTTGTTTGCGTTTTACTTAACACTTTTCGAGGAAAAAACTGTGATGGTTGCTTTAGCGGAGTTGTTCACTGCTAGACTCGTATTTCGCCAATGGTAAGAAAATGTCGAAAATCGTATTTATACGTACGGATGCTACCGCAGCGCATTCGAAATGCTACACCACGAAGCTCCGCCTACTTTTTCGAACATGCAGAAATGCAACGGTATAAAAGAGCGCGCGGCGGTTTTTTCGACATTGGCGGAATAACTGTCTAACAATTCACACGTGAAATCTGTGCAGCTGCGCTCTCTGCGTTGAATCATTTGACTCAGTGAAACTTAAGTGAATAAACTCTCGGAAACATGTCTGGTCGCGGAAAGGGAGGAAAGGTTAAGGGCAAGGCAAAGTCCCGCTCCAACCGTGCTGGATTGCAATTCCCGGTCGGTCGTATTCATCGGCTGCTGCGTAAGGGCAACTACGCCGAGCGCGTTGGTGCTGGAGCGCCCGTCTATCTGGCCGCTGTCATGGAGTATCTGGCCGCCGAAGTGCTGGAGTTGGCTGGCAATGCGGCTCGTGACAACAAGAAGACGCGTATTATTCCGCGTCATTTGCAGCTGGCCATCCGCAACGATGAGGAGCTGAACAAGCTGCTCTCCGGGGTGACCATCGCCCAGGGTGGCGTCCTGCCCAACATTCAGGCAGTGCTGCTGCCCAAGAAGACGGAGAAGAAGGCTTAAGCTCCCTGAACCATCGGCAACGACGACGACAGCATCTATCCGTGCGAAGGCCTACGATACCGAATTCCCGACAGTTGAAAAAAAACCGCCCTTGTCAGGGCGACGACATGCATTCATTAAAAGATATTAGTGTTATCCATCTGATGTGCCATCATATTGTCCGGGAAAATGAAAACCACACGTAGATTGTAATTTAGCATCGCCTTTTCAGAGAAAATTGCTACCTCACAATAAAGAGAGGGATGATGGGAGTACAAAAGAGCGAAACAGCAGATGTTCTCAGATGTCATCGTGGTGGGCGTTTACATTGCTTGATTGTACGATCCACGTACGTTCCTGTGTAATGACATTTTGCGAAGCAATTCGAAATCGCCGTTTCTGTGAAAATATTCACAATGTAGTTAAGAAACTGTTCAATTTTTTACGTTCGGATTTTTATGAAATCTGAACAAATATAGATTTTAAAAATAAGTAGTACAAATAAATTGAAAGTTTTTGTATAAAATATCTGCTAAATGCGTTTTGTATTAACGATTCCGAATATTCTTGCTAAATCCTTTATTTGTCTACCGGGCTATTCCAGAAAACGGGTTTGTTGAATCGTACATGATTTTGTTTTGTATCAGCGAAAGTATAGAAAATTTCAAGTTAATTGAACACAATTATATCCACCCACCGTTCATTTCTGTTGTTCTTTTGGGAATGCTTTATTCTTATCGTTATTTCCTTATCTTTTTCTTGAGAAAGTGGGCCAATATTCCATCCTTGAAGCATGAGAGAAAAATACAACTAAATATGATTTCGTAATACTATGCTTAAACAAATGTAAAAAGCGCGCGAAATAATAGCGTCTGAAATTCAGCAGAGAAAATGTGTCCTCGTACGGAAATGGTAAACATGATGTTCATTACTAATCATACCTTAAAGAAGCTTGAAAATTGCAATATGAAAACTATGAAAATACACATGATTAAATTCAAAAAAGCATTTAGCCAAGTATTTAGCATTTAGCCTTGGAGGCGGCCCTTACTATGACACTGAGACGGCTTGCCAAATGGGGAATGCGTATCTGGTATGGCGTGTTTTACAGAACTGTACCAACATTCTTGTTTTGCTGCTTCCCTGTATTTCTTATTGGAAAAAGGGGTTTAGCACCGTTAGAACCACACGGTGAACTAGATGGAAAGTACCTAGTATTGATATTTGATTACCATTTCGTACCCCGAAAAAAGAAGGAAAACCCATCCAAGTAGGCGAAATAGTTGCCTACATAGAACAGTTGGTACTCGACGACATTAAAACTATTCTACCTTGTTGCAAGATTAAGTAATGCACTTTTACCTACTTGAACCGGGGTAAAGGGTTTCGTTGATTTTTTGCATGCCTGTTCGTAAAATTATTTTATCTAACCTTCAAACATTGTACATTGTCGTCCTTGGGTGTATTCGTGATCATACGCACTCTTCCTGACCCTCGGCAATTTTTGCCTACGTGACCAACATCAACTCGTGTTGGTGGTGTGGTGGTGCAGTGTCCCTCCTGAGCAAAAGAATCCTTGCCATCACCAATACACGACGAACGCGAAGCAGGATAAACAATTGTTTATTTGTAATAGCAAATCGTACGTACAAGAGCGAGATGGGTAATAGAAAACGCATGGCCTGCGTAAATACCATCCCTTGGCGTTAATATCCCTTTGGCGTTACCCAAGAAAAAAAGGAGGGTAATCATCTTCTTAGGGGGAAGAATGTATAAAATCGACCACCGGAAAAAGTACAGTTGTTAGTTGATTCCCGAGTACGGTATTGTAAAGATTTTCCGCAGAATTTCCAGCATCCGAGGAAAGCCAACAGTGTACAATGGCTCGTACCAAGCAGACCGCACGTAAATCCACCGGAGGAAAGGCTCCCCGTAAGCAGCTGGCCACGAAGGCCGCACGTAAGAGTGCCCCGTCAACTGGTGGCGTGAAGAAGCCGCATCGTTACCGTCCGGGAACGGTCGCTCTGCGTGAAATTCGTCGCTATCAAAAGTCGACGGAGTTGCTGATCCGCAAGCTGCCGTTCCAGCGCTTGGTGCGTGAAATTGCGCAGGATTTCAAGACGGATTTGCGTTTCCAGAGCGCAGCTGTGGCTGCCCTGCAGGAAGCAAGTGAAGCTTATCTGGTTGGGCTGTTTGAGGACACGAATCTGTGCGCCATCCACGCCAAGCGCGTAACGATCATGCCCAAGGACATCCAGCTGGCTCGCCGCATCCGTGGAGAGCGTGCTTAAACCTAGATGAAGATACTTCAGTACATCAAAATCTACCTCCAAAAACAACTTCGAATATCTTTGCCAAACAAAAAACGGTCCTTTTCAGGACTACATATGTTTTGTTCGATAAAGATGAGCGTTCTTTTACTTCGTAATTGTGTGTTATATGATATAAGAGTCGATAATCGTGAAGCATTCACAATGGCAAACTAATACAACAACGTCTTCGTTGCCATCCACAACAAAGCAGTGAAGTTGTTGGAAAAATGAAAAGAAAAACCATGCCTACTAGATGTAGCAATGAACATTGTACCATATTTTACTATTTGGAATTCAATAAATGAGTAATGTAAAACAAAACTGAAGCAATTTAACGCAGTGAGTCATGGCCATTGGGTTTTTTGTCATACATGAATATTCTTGTTGCTCTCTATCACAGAATGGACATTTTCATCATAACAACGGATCCCGTTTTACCAGAAGCAAAAGGACGCTTCCAAACACTGAAGTTTGGCGCCCATTTACGCGTGGAAAGTTTCTTTTTTTAATACACATTTTATTATCTTCACGATGCATTAGCCTGGGGTTAAGAAGAGGGTAGAAGAAAAGGACGAAACACATTGTAGACAAATAGCCTTTTCAAAATATGAAGCTTTATAAATTGCCTTTAAAAACACTCATGTTTGCTAAACTGGGTACGGCCTTTTATTGCAATCAACTGGAAATCATCTTGAAAATGTTATTCTTCACATGTAATCGTAATTATTTCTCCTAACTGTACGCTGAATAGTATTACTCGGTATTGAAACTATTGTAATCCAATATATCTTTAGTATTAGAAGTGTTTAACACTTTTATAAACTTCAATATACAACCATTTAACATCAAAACTGTCCCCGTTAAAATGCATTTTATGAAAAAGTAGTTCAATAACACATTTTAATATATCATTCATCTTTGTGTTCAGTTCTGTACAATCGAAAATACATTATTTTCTCTATTATTAACATTAGAAAAAGTGCATAAAATTAATATTTTTACCTAAGGACTTTTTTCAGGCATTAATCCTAAACATCAATTTCTAACTAGAAAGTGCAAGCAGGGCAACAGATGTTTCACTCTCACTCCTTCTCTTTCGCACTCATCGTAGATGCGGCGATCTCACCAACACATCCATACGATCGACGCTTCCGCGAAAAGGTATTTAAGGTGGAGTTGAAATTTTTTCCCTCATTCGCAAAAAAATTTCCCAAGTGTTGTGTCGTGCATTTCAATCGAATAGTACCAAACCGTTGAAGAGATGGCCCGTACCAAGCAGACCGCTCGTAAATCCACCGGAGGAAAGGCTCCCCGTAAGCAGCTGGCCACGAAGGCTGCTCGTAAGAGTGCCCCGTCAACTGGTGGCGTGAAGAAGCCGCATCGTTATCGCCCGGGAACGGTCGCCCTGCGTGAAATTCGTCGCTATCAAAAGTCGACGGAGTTGCTGATCCGCAAGCTGCCGTTCCAGCGCTTGGTGCGTGAAATTGCGCAGGATTTCAAGACGGACTTGCGTTTCCAGAGCGCAGCCGTGGCTGCCCTGCAGGAAGCCAGCGAAGCTTATCTGGTCGGGCTGTTTGAGGACACGAATCTGTGCGCCATCCACGCCAAGCGCGTAACGATCATGCCCAAGGATATCCAGCTGGCTCGCCGCATCCGTGGAGAGCGTGCTTAAGCATATGTTTGCCACCATTTACAGAACAAAACGGTCCTTTTCAGGACCACCAAAAGATTGTTTCAAAGATAATCGTTTTACCCTCGTCTGCAATAAGACGCGTTGTTTCAGGAATATTCATGTATGATTCATAGTCGGCGTCGGTTTTTCCCTTCCTTCATCCCCTCCTCTCTTCCTCTAACCGGACGTTACACTGCACGCTGCCTAAAATAATGTATAACCGCCATATTTGTATTGTATGTCTCTGGGCAAGTAACGCACGCAGCCAAATTTCTTTCACCGCTGCATGCTTTAAACGTCATTCGTATGGCGTTCGGTAATAAACAAACTGCGTCTCGGAAGAGATTGGTTTTGAGGGTTCGTGCATTTCATTCTGCGTAGAGAAAGCGCGTGCTTTTGGTAGATAAAATGAACGTACCGGCCACCTCGAAACGGCTGGTGCTTTCTTTATATCGTGATTTGCTTCGTTACGGTACCCAGCTGCAGCATACCGATCAGGAATACTTTCTCGCTCGAATAAGGCGCGAATTTCGCCAGTCGGCGTCGCTGACCGATCCGAAGGAGATAGAATTTTCCTACAGGGTAATTTGGGTTTATTTTCTTAATAGATAAAATGTATGTAATATTCCGTACCTTTTCTAGCGAGGACGCGCTCTTCTGGATCGTGCACGCGTCATATAGTATCATGCACAGCTTGCTTCGATTTATTAGCCCCATATCTGCTGTACACTCGAAGGTGATGTTTCCATTGTTACCATGGCGATCCTTCTCGAAAGCCATCGATCACAGCCGTGTGCCGGTCCTTAACGAGGAAGAGCTGGAGGAAACGTTTGTCCGTGGCAGTGGTCCGGGTGGACAGGCGGTTGCAAAGACAAACAACAAGGTCGTATTAACACACAAACCGACCGGCATCGTAGTGCAGTGCCATGCCACACGCTCGCTGTTCGAAAATCGTCGAGAGGCGCGAAAGATGCTGGTCGGAAAATTGGACCATCTGTACAACGGTGACCAGTCGGTGGAAGCACAAATGCAACGGATCGAAACGAAAAAGCAGACAGAAACGGCCAGACGCAAACAGA
Organism: Anopheles funestus; assembly: GCF_943734845.2. Taxonomy (NCBI): domain Eukaryota; kingdom Metazoa; phylum Arthropoda; class Insecta; order Diptera; family Culicidae; genus Anopheles; species Anopheles funestus. Next base: position 68,876,066 of record NC_064599.1, on the reverse strand, counting down.
AGCTCCAGGCAAAGAAAAAGGCTTGGAAGGAACGCGAGTTCGGAGATGACCAGGAAAAAGGCTCGTAATGTTGTAGTAATAAACAGATAGATTTTATACAGTGTATTCCTTGGACTGTAGCTAAATTTACCATGAACTAAAATTATTGAAACCATCACCTCCATCAGTTACTTTCCGCTTTTTTGCTTTAGAGGCTTCCGGTCCACCACTCGTTCCGGGTGTTTCACCAGTAGAAACGGGCAGAATCTTGGTAACGTTCGTGTCCAGATACTTGCCCACACCAGACCTGAACACTTTCAGCGGCTGAGAACCCTTTTTGCCTGCTGTTTTGTTCCGTTTGGCTTCCGCTTCCAGTTGAATGCGTTCCAGATCTTCAGCACGTTCCTTGGCAAGTTGTTCGTCCACTTCCTGGAAGGGATCGACGAATACTTGTGCCCGCTGGATGAATATGTTTTCTATCGGACGGTCACGGTTGTCCACCTCCACACGTTCCATCTCGGTTAGTATTTCTAGACCACCAACCAACTTGCCGAATATGGTATGTTTCCCATCGAGATGTTTACAGGATCGGTACGTGATGAAGCTGGAAGAGAAATTAATGCAAAGGTCGACATATAAACTTTTACCTTTACTACGATTGTTCCCACACAATCACTTACAATTGTGATCCATTTGTGTTCGGCCCCGAATTGGCCATGGACAATATGCCCCGTCCGGCATGCGATAGATTCGGTTTAATCTCATCCGCAAACTTTTTGCCCCATGCCGATGTACCTCCGTTACCAACACCAGTTGGATCACCGCCCTGGAGCATAAAATTACGGATGGACCGATGGAACAAACATCCATTGTAGTACCCGCTGTGGCAGTGTTTGAGAAAGTTTTCACACGTCTTCGGCACCTGCTCACAGTACAGCTCCAGATTCAGCGCACCGAAGTTGGTCAGCAGTCGGACGTAACCCTTCTTCTTGACACGCTCGTACCGCACGATATCGTCGTCGATGATGGCCGCTTCGTGATTCGATACTGGCACCATAGCGGTAGAGGTGAAGGCGGCCGCCACAGCGCCAGTAGAATAATGGGCCGCATTGAACTTATCCGCTACCTGTCGCTCTTCCGTCTGCGTTTCTGGTGCTTTGTAATCCTTTTCGAGCTGCGTTAGAATGTCTTTCGTTTCGGCGGAAATCGTTTTCAATCGCCCTTGTGGATCTTTTCGTTCGGCTAGCTCTTCTTCTGTTGGAACGCGTAGATTCTTTTTGATGTGGTGAAAACCGGTGATGTTAAACTTGTCCAAGTTGGCCGGATCCTGAATGGTGATCAGATCCTTCCGCATAAACGGTGTATCGTCCAGCAGATCCTTCCAGTTTTTTGCCTTCACGTTCAGCTGCTCAATCGCTTCCCACGAAAACACATTACCTGTCTTGCCGTTGGCCACAATGTGTGAGTTCTTGGTGAAGGGTTTGAACAGGGTCGGGCAATGGTACTGCCCTTCATGGTTCTTGGTGAAGTTGAGCTTGATCAAAGATTTGCCATCCAACGGTGCACCCGTGACGGGGTTTACCTTGAATTTCTTCAAAAATTCAATGATAGCAGCAAGCTCAAACACGTTGCCATCGTTGTCAGAGTACGGATGTTCGAAGGGTACCATCGAAAGGCAACAGTGATCAAAGGGAAGCCGCTTAAACTTAATCTGTTCATTCTCTACCGAGTCTCGTTTGTGACCTCCGTAAAATTCCGACCACTCGGTGTACGTGAGGTACCTAAAAAAACGGAAGGAGGAACATGATTGAAAGCACGGAAAATCTATGCGTAATTAAACTTTACTTACATTTTATCCTTCTGATGCTGTTTTTTACCCATTTTGATGCTGTGAGAACGATTTTCTCGTTTAAAATCAGATCGATAAAGTGTTTTGTTTACAGTAGGCTGCTTTTTCCTTCCCCTTTTCTTGTCAGCTCATGTCATTTCGGTCATCTGTCATCATGTTCGCTCGAACAAAAAACGGCTGCGTACTTTATGCAGCTTTTCATTTCTCTTTTCATATGATGACGAACAAAATATTAAACAAATAAACACAAACTAAAGAAAATGTTGTATAAGTTCCATGAACGTGTGGAGTGTGATACGTTTCTTTTCCTAATTCCTAACTTAAATCATAACGTCTACTTTCACACTCAAAAAACATGTTTTAAGGTAATAGAAATAGCAACAATCTTCGTGTATTTTTCCAATGTTCGAACTAATTCATTCTGCATTCGTATAATTTAGTAAATTTTCGACTGCTTCATTAGCGGTAAAGTTAAGGTCCGCATTATAAATGGCTCAGCGCCAATTGGTTGGGCGAATTGCGATGAGATCCTAAAAAAACCTATTCGTTTAGTTCTTTTTCGCCACCGCTAGACTATCGTTGTTCTCGATGTAATCGTAGCCCAGTTTGGCCATCAGCAGACCCGACGACAAACCAAGGGCGGTTGCAAGCCCCTGATTGCGAGGGACGGCCGATCGAATGACTGCCCACACCAGCACCGAACCGAAGCTAAATAGCACGGATCCACAGATGCTATACGCTACTCGTTTGTTCGTTTGCACTGCTTTCAGATGCGGTCTGCTATACATGAACAGCGTCGTTCCGAGTACGGTATGCAGCAACAAAAAGTTTGTCACGTCTCGTTTTGGTAGCAGTCTAAAAAAACAACAAACATGCATATTAGACGAATCCATTTGGCTGCTAAAGGGGTTATTTCGGTGCACTCGAGCTTACTTGATAGCAATCGAGGGATTCATTACGTTGACGGACAATGCCGCATAGCTGAGCATTCCCTTCAGCGGAAAGTAGTAGTACAGGATGTTTTCCTTCGTCAATGGCCGCAGGCGCAGCGTGTTCACAATCGGCAAATTGGCGTCAGTCATCCTGGTGCGTTGTCGGGGACGCGTTTACAAGGAAGCGAAATACTGTGCGAACAATTTGTGGCTATCAAAAGCAACCAATTGCACCAAGAAAAGCAGCTAGCTTTTCGGTTGTGTAATAATTCTTTGGCAGAGATGAAGTAAACAAATTATCTGTAATTTGACATTTTACCGGAATGTCAGCTGTTCGGTGATTTTAGAGGGCGTATAATTTGACAATAACTATAATAAATGTGTATAATATAATTAAATGCTTGTACCTGTGTGTACTAAAGTGATTAACTAAAGCTTAATGAACTAATATAACAAAAAAAAATATTACGAAAATAACTCAAATAAATTTGTATCAGGGGTAGGAATGTCGTCTTCTTCCTGTAACATGTTTTTTGATAATTTATTACTAAATTTACATACATTCAAAGCTTTTTCGGTTGAATGTTTTTGCTGAAAGATGAATACAACCAGAAATAGCAAGAAACCCAGCTTTATGTTTTAAGAAAGTGATGAAATTTTGTTTCATTCCCTGGACTACAAGTTATAGAAGGGTATACAGTACGTGCTACAAAAAGGTCAATGCATTCACAATGGGATTTCAAATTGGACGGTGATGATTTGTACGAAAAAATCCTTTACTATGCTCCATTATTAGTTGTGCGGAACATTTTCACATTAAAAATATAGCTTTTTTTTATATCAGAGCTTTTGAATAAAAAAATTAAATCGTTTCCGTATATATTTTTCGTAGTAAAATAGTGGTTTTCTAATCTGAACTTCACCAATTGTCATAAAATCTTTTCCAGTGTGCGAACCCGCCGGCATAAACAAAAGGACATAGCCGGAAACGCGCTTGAAAATTATCAAAATAACACAAAAGAATCTATCGCAGAACGCCAGTTGTATCGTGAACTTGTTTCCTCCACGTGGAAAGCGCCCGCGAATAGAACTTTCTTGAGGATTCTAGAAAGTGTGGTTGCAGTGTTGAAGGTACGCTTTCATTCGGACGAACGAAGACCGATAAAGAAGGTTCTGTGAAAACAGCGAACGAACAAACGAAGCGTGTCGATTTAACAACGCGTCTTACGGAAAGCGCGGTGTATTCCAGGCAGCTGAAGCTAATCGATAGTGCGGTTTCGGTAGTGAAAAAAAAAGATCGTCGCGAGTGCGGAATTATTGTGCATGTTGTGTTACTTTAGGGAAGAAGGCGAATTCAATATGTCCAATCTTTTGTAGGTAAGTAATAATCCTTATGAGATGTATTGAACATTTGTAAAAACCGGTCCTGTGTCCAAATGCAGGTTACAGTAAAAAACTTTGCATAAACATGAATGTGTATGTGAGTTATGGTTTTATCAGGTTAAACGTTTTGCAAATTAAACGTGCATTTTATTTTGCCGTAGGAATCCGTTTTTGCCAAGAAGAACGAGTCAAATCGGCGTTGCTTCCCGTATGTTGAATTCAACAAAACATGTTGAAACATGTTGAAGGTGTGTAGCGGCGTTTATTGTAAATGTGTTCGTGCGGCATGTTGTTGGATCGAAGGAAGCGCCGAAAAATATGTTGTCCATTGTTGGTGCAGAAACTGTCGGTTTGCTGCTATGGTTTGGAACATTTCCAGCTTGGTCCGGAAGCTTGATCTTTTGACCATTACAGTTGCCTGCCTTGTACACCTCCATCCTTATTATATTTTGTGGCAACATGAGGACACAGTATTGCGCAGATTCCTGCTGATTGGCGGAATGATTATGAAGAAGGACGAGATAACCTTTGAATCGCATTTAATTCTACATCACAGTATGCAATGATTTAAACGGATTTTTATATGCCTAGTTTTTAAAGAACTGGTTTTAAATGGTGTAAAAATGGAATACATTTTATGTTGTTCATTTACCTATCAAATTGGCTATAGGGACTAGTGATGTGTAATCCGGAGTGTATGAAAAATTGATTCCGACTCCGATTAAAAATCAAAATTGACTCCGGCGAGTCCGGTCGACTCCGGGTCCGATCGATTCCGGATGAGTCCGATCAACTCCGTTCGAGTCTACTTTGATTCAGGATCCGACTCCAACTGGCGGCGGAGTCGGACATTTCCTACTCCGACAAAATTTATAATTTACCCATCACTAATAGGGACTCTATGTCAATGTTTACCAAAGGTTAGACATTTACCGGAAAGATTTAGGTCTTGTGCGATACCACACAAGGGACAAATTAAAACATGCGATGCGTCTTTTCTCTTTTGACCGCTGCGACAGCATTAGCCTCGTTTACGGCAATTGCATGCTGCGGTTGGATGCTTCCTATGCTTTGAAAGGCGATGGCGATAAACCAGAAAATTGTCACAATGAAAGTGTTTTCGTCATGTCATGCGTGATATTTATTTCCCTCAGGGATGTGCGTACTGTTTTTTTTTTTGGGAGCTCAGTTTGTGCACAAAAATGTTGGCATAGAATGTCGTGGAAGACGATAATGACGAAGTTTCTCTTTTGCTCACTATAGTATGATTATTTAGGCTAATTGTTGAAAGAAGAAAAGGTTTGTGATGTTGGATGCTTCCGCAAGTAAGGGAATAATTTAAATTTTGATGCAAATCCACGTTTCACTTCCTACATTATGCATGCGAGTTGAAGAAAACAATCTTATATTAACAGAAATTTTATTCGATAGTTGTAAATATTTTTCTTTTAAACAAAAGTTTAGTTCTACACCTGTTAAAGAGAGTCTATTTGCGATGCTCTGTGTGTCAGAGATGATATTATGTGCTTGGATTGGATCCGTATGGTTTGGAAACGTGCATTAAAGCTACGATCTAAAATCCAAACATGTAGTCACTCATCACCGGGCAGGAAGCTTCACTGCACACAAGTTTCCCGAGTAGCCTCGGATCATTAAAATACCAAACATGCGTGCGATCGCTCGGCATGATCATCAGCACACCCCCCCAAAACGAAACTGTGTCCACCGAACCAAACAACAGAACACAATCGTTCATTACGCTGATCATTAAGGTGTTAAGCCGAAGAAGCTGAAAAGAAACGGAAAATGCTCTTGATTTGGTACAAATTATTGGATGTTTCGAACGCTAGCTAGCCGATGTGATTAGTCTGCACAGGTGTACGATCAAGTTGCGAGAATTGTCAAACGGTTTCGAACTGGAATTTGGAGCCATTGGAAACAAACAAAACACACCCACAGCGGAACTCCTCTGCACACGGTCCGGATGAATGTATTCCGAAGGCGTACACGCATTATGCTGCGGAGTCGGCATTGAGCCATGCTGTGTCAAGCTTTCGCGGTTAGGGGATGAAGGTGATGCGTTAGAACTCGTTTGCGTTCAGTGGTATATTTTCACCTGAATGTAAAGGCCTTCGTTGGGCATAATTTGTTGTACTGTTTAGCGCTGTCCTACAAGTGCATTTGTACCTCGGCCGGAGTGAGGTACATGCATCAAATCAACATTTCCCTCACGTATTGGTATAACGAAGGAATTTTCTTCTATGTTTTTTATCCGACATCCTCCGCTAAGTACACAAGGGATCGGGAGTTAAACTTGCATCCGTTTGATGAGTTGAATAAAATTAATAGATTCTTTTAGACTTTATGAAATGCAGTAGAAATGTACTCGAAAGGCTTTAAAACGTTTTAACAATATCGGATGGTATGAGAATGATTTTAAGCGAGCGAATTGCAAAATTTGACAATGATTTAAAAATTGTTTGCTTCCAAACTTTATCCAATTTACTGGGACAAAGACCTCAGACATATTCAGGATGCTCCGAAATTGAAGCGGAAGTTTGACATGCTAGTAATTCGCCATAATCGATTGTATTTTATTACCTTTTTTATACCTAATGTACCAAACTAGGCGGTCTCCGCAGCAGTATCCTATAGCCATAAAGCCATTTTTATTGGATGTATTAACGACCTCAATTGTCGATGGTATTTGGTTTTGGAATTGGAAGCTTCAATCGCCTTGTGAACGTACTGCCAACTGAAATATAAGGTATTTATTAATAATTTATTTTTTTGTATGAAACTTCGTATTATATTTTTGTAAATACCTGTATATATGTAATTTAGGTAAAATAAGAAAAGCAAGTGTAACTCAATTTGCACCTTCGTTGTTTAATCTGACTTATAATTAGGCGACAATTAATTATCGGTTCGAGTGATTAGTAATTAATTTCGCATTCTTCCATGTTTGTTTCCCGATGAAAACCTTGGGGGGATCGGAAGGCGTTGAATGTTTTTTTGTGACTTTTTTGAAGTCATCGAGAAAAACGAACTAGCGAATGTGTTAAGATCGTGAAAATGTAGGAAGGTTCTTTGCTGCCCGTTTTCTTATATTTATCGTTTATCACTTTTGTCTGCGACATGTAATTAAGATTGTAATTATTAGCTTTCGTTGTTCATGCAACAAAAGGGTTTAATTTTTACACTGAGGAATGGAAGTTGTTTTAATGAAAAGCTAATCACTTTAGGAAAGATAAATTACTGTAGAATAGTGATTAGTTAGCAAAATTCTTGCAAGAACAAGAATATTGTGCTAAGAAGCTCGAAAGAATTTAAGAAAGAATCTAAGAAGAAATATTGGTATGTGACCATTCAACATTCCTGTGTAAATCTTGTTGAAGCGGGAACTTTTTTTTTTGCAGACAAACGGGTTAGTGTCTTCAAAAAACGAGTTTTGAAGCGCTACAACTTTGATTTGGAATATTGAACAGAACAAAAGCAATTAGAAATAGTGGGTTTCTTACCTTATTTTAGTAACTATTAACTTGTTCCAATTTCTACGTCTAAAACCTTGGTGCTTTAGGCTAATTCTCTATCTCGTCTATCGAATGCATTTGCCGAAGTTTGAATAAAAAATAAGGTTAAATTTTTTATCCTCAAAACTTGCCATCATGTGCGCAATAGTTGGCGCAAAAAAAAGTAGACGTAGAGAAGAATGGGTCCAATAATTAGTATGTAGCATCCAGGTCCGATTCAGCATCTTCCCTCCTTAATTATCACCTGGAAGGAAGGTTTTGTTGAAGTAATAAAGAAATGGGAAGGAAATATCTTCATCTCTTGATGCGTAGATGGCAAACATAGAGGAAGACCTTTGCAGTATTCATCTTGATGAGTTGGAAGCCGACGAAACGTTCCCAAGAATAAATATTCGCTAAATGATGGGTGAAATTATTTGCCTTACTTTCTCGCTTGTGTGGAGCAAAACTTCTAATTTGTTTGTTTTTAATTTTGATATAAAGACCGGTATTTATTATTTATGATACGAGTGTTCCAAATGGTGTTTAATTCTTTATCGCACATATTTAGGTTTACTGTGCCTATTGCTTAACGTATACAAATTGGTTATGGATTTTGTTGTATGCCCAATGTCGTCCACTTTATGGAACCTATATTTGCCGACGAATGACGTGAGCAGAGCAATAGCTCTGCTCTTTTTTTTACTGGAATGGTCACGACCACACACATTCGTTCTTTTTGGCGGTGACTTGGTTGAATGAAAAATGGCTCGCCTCCATTTAGGCGAACGAATGGTGGTCTCGATCCAATTTATGTGATTAGAAACGTTTGTTCGGGCTTTTTTTATGTGAGTTTTAAATTAAATACACAGAAATTAGCTTTATATACGAGCGACTTGCCGGCGGCTGTCATCTGATGAAGATTGACGTTTGATTCCGTTATAGAATTGTTAAATTTTACTATAATTGAATATAGTAAATAAATTATTAACTAAACTAAAAGTAAAAGTAGTTAGTAAATATTTAACTAAAAAGAACATTTGACTGTCGACATGTAAATTTAACTAGTCTGTGGGGTAGGCTACTATCAAAACTTAAGTTATCAGAAATGAGGTCATTTTGCGGTCTTCTTTTTTTGGTTTTACCATATGTTATCGCTGAGGAAAATGTGTCCGCAACGTAAACTCGCATTGCATGTTACCTCATGCTACAGATGTTTACGACTTCGTACATGCAGTTGTCTCTGGAAAAGGCAAAATATTAATTTAACGTAAAAGCAACATTTTTGTAGTAATACTATTAAGAGTCATTGAACATTAAGTTACGGTAATGTAATGGTAAAGTAATTAAGAACGGTAAGTTAGAATTTCATCCAGCTTCGGCAAACACACTACCAGACGTACAGTGCGTGCAGCAATATCATCACCACTCGTTCGATATACACACAGAGCAGCAGGCCAACGTGGGGCTGCTGATGCGTGTCAACGTACGAACACACGTTTCCCCACTTGTAGGGGCCAATCTGTATGGTAGTGTAAGTAGCGCCACGATACATGCAATGCCCGGCTCTCTCGGACTTCCCTTCCTCAAACTTCTTGCCTCCGCGATTAAGTTACATGATGGAGGCGCGTGAGAGATCTGGGCTCTACAGTTGTTTACCTATGGCATCCAATCCCGACCCAATCCCTCAGCCTGATCTTTTTGGGGATCGTACAACAATCGGGGCATATTAAAATGATCCGCGCGCTCCCTGCTTCAGCTGTGTTACCTTTAATGTTTTTTTTCTTCTGCGTGTAACGCCCAGCAGACGTTTCGATGTGTATGGCACGTCGGATCATTCTCCCGCGTTGAGCTTGCGTAGCGCGAAAGTGTGCGTGAGCTTTGTTGTTGTTGCTGCCTACAGCAACACGAATGTGTCTTTTTGGCGTGTGTGCGAGCGTTCGCGAGAGCATTGTGCAACTCGTGCACGGAGGATCGTTCGTGATCATGCCGCTGGTCGCTGTTCAGTTCAATTTAGTTGTCTGAACCGCGCGGTACTGTTTTGCCGGATGAGAACGTATGGTCGTTACGCGTTCGTCTCCGTTTCATCGTCGAATCGTTACGCGGCGTGTGTTGGTACAGTGTGTAGTGCGTGAAGTGCGTCCGGTCGCGGTACCATTAGTGCTTGTTTGCTTCACTTATCAGCCTGTAGGTTTTCTTCTTACATCGGTGTTGTATTTGTGTCTTTCTCTCAGTGAATGAATGATACGGCTTAATGTGTTTTGTGTTCACTTTTTGATATGGTTTATTTCGAACGCCAATCAAACATTTATAATTTTGTTAAAGGAAACAAAAAAGTTTTTAAAAAGATTATTTTTTACTTTTATTTTTTGTTAGAACAAAGTTTGAGGCTGTTTTTTGTGTCTGTGCTGTCAGCTGATTTTGACACTATTATGACTAACGCACAAAGGGGTAGTGTAGTAAGCGCTGACGCAGGGCATATGTGTGAAGTGATACGTTGCGTACACATGTGTACGAGCGCAACTGATACGGTTCTAATCATTGTTTTGTTAGTTTGCGTATTAGAGCCTGCGTTTCCGTTTGTTTTTTTTGTTGCTACCTAGCTACTCGTGATGAAGTTACCATTTTAAGTGAAATAACCCTTATTCTAGCTTCTTGGGCTTGGTGACATTTACGAGGTGTGTGTCCCACATGAATAATAAAATGTTAAACAAATGTTTGCTGCTTAGAGAAAAAAAAATTGCCCTAATGCGATACTTTTACCAGCAATGGGGAGCAATATCCTCCCGTCAGGAAACGGAAGCAGTACTTTACACAGTGTCCGTTGCTCCGGTGAGATATTTCCCCATCGCAACGGAAACGGGGCAGAAGAAGCAAATTTTGGGAAGCGTATTTCGCGAGAAACAAAACGGTTGCCAAGCAAAGGCACTGAAATTTAGCGCATGCGTTTTCCGAATGCAAGTGTTCCGCTCAATACCGCCAGTGTTGGGGGACGATAGAATGCTCAATCAATTCACTTACCGAAGGCACTTTTTCGCGAACGGTTCCGTCATCAGTTCCAGGCTTCCGGATATCCTGTCACGGTACATGGGAAGAACTTGAAGAATTGTACCCAAAGGCAGGGTTTGCTGATGGGGAGTGTTTGATCCAGATGTGCGGTATAAAAGTGACAGCTGGCGGAAAAAAAGGCCACAGCCTACTAGTTGGTGAAGAGAACGTAACAGTTGCGAACGAAGAGAGATAGAGAGAGGGAGAGAGAACAGAACTGTGTTTGTGTGTTGCGCCTTTGCGTGAGAAACCGCGCGCGTCTTTTCGCATTCTCCGTTGCTCAGTTGTCTGAAAACTTCCTGCCGCTGTAAACGCGTGTTGTACGACGGTACGGGTGCTTTGCGAAACCGAAGTGTGGGCGCGTAGGTGTGTTGTACATGGCCGTGGTTTTTGGGTTTTGCTATCTGCATCCGTTCTGTGCCCCTGTCTCTGTGTGTTGCAACTGTGTGAGCCACCCCGAAGGTATATGGTGTAAATGTCATGTTGTGTTTTGCCCTGGCCGCCACCGCTTCGATCGTTTTGTTTTATCGACATTGGAACGGTACGGTTCGAGATTAGATAAAACGGTGTTATCTTTGGGGGGGATGTTGTGTTGTTGTTGTTAGGTTGCTAACATCTCTCTCTCTCTTTTCATTTCGCCTGCGAAAGGTTGAAACTTCGTCCTTGTAGGGCGTGTGTTGCGATGTACGAAATTGCATCCTTGGAACACGTACTTGCAAAGAATCATTATATTTTTTCCACTTCCCCATTGCATCACTTTCCGTTTCTTTGGACGAAAAGGTTTTACAGAGCGAAGTCCTGTTTTTATGTAAAATAGTTCCATCTCATCTTGAGATTGTTAAATGTCCTTTTTCTATAATCATAGCCTACTCGCTACACTCGGTAGGGTTTGCGGAGCATATCCCGTTGCGGCCGGCTTTCCTGTTCCAGGAAGTCGTTCTGTTCCTGCTACGTGAACCATCCTTATCTCACCGTTTTCCACGAGGTCAACATACAGCAAAGCGCGATTCCTGTGAGAGTTTAAAGCATGCGAGAGTGAGCACTGGAACAGGGAAGACAAACACACACACAAACGCGCCCGCGCACACACACCCAAACGTGCAAAAACGGGGAATGAAATAATAGCACAAATAATTCATCCTAGAAGCGCTTCCGCTTCCCTGTGGAAAAATCCGCTTCCCGTTGTGTTGTGTGCGCCAAAGGAAAAATCCACCATGTAAACTCCCGTGTACGGCTGGAGGGAATGAAACGTTGTGCTAGGACGACTGACGCCCCTAGAAAGGGGTGAGAAGAAAAAAAAAGGAACTTGTTCCGGGTCCGTTGTTCGGTGCTGATAGTCAATTTTTATCTAACATTTTCTGGAATTAAGTTGATTTGAGTTGAGTTTTTTGCATTGAGAGTGTGTGAGTGATTGACCTAATTTAAAAAAAATCTTCGAAAAACAATACTGTTAAATGTATAAGCATAAGTTGAGTTAACAAGTGTTTTAATTCGCTTCTTTTATACATTACAGTGCGTTTCAGTTGTATAAAATCGTGTTTTGAGAAAAAAGATGTTTAATTTTGTGTTGATGGTGTTGTGAACATAAACGGTGAAAATTGAAGTGGAAATTTTTAATATCTGGAGTAACGCCATATTTCTGTGCGAACGAGAGATCTCCACGAGAGGACAGACTATCCACCATCACAATACAAGTAAGTAGTTTTAATATTAAAAACTTTCAAACTTTCAAAACGATTGAGATTACATACAGAATACTTATTTATGTATAAAAATGAAAAAACATAAAAATAAAATTGTCATTTTTGTTTTCTTGGGGGAATTTTACAAGTTAATGAAATTTGTACTTTTATTTTTTTTAGTTTTTGGCGTAGAAATTAAAAAAAAATCTGATATCAAACGTTTAGTCTCTTTTGAATTTGTAAACCATCCCTCTGGTAAGACATACGAACACCCGCAGTGAAGGAGTTCGAGAAGGAAAAGCCATAAACCTTTAATGGCTCCATTCTTTTGTATCTTTTTTTTACATTGGCGTTGATTTTTTTTGTGTGTGTGCTTGCTGTTGTTTGAAATTTCTGTTTCTGCTGACAGCAGCCAAGACGACAACCTCAGCAGTTTCTCCCTTTCGATGGCGGTAACCTCGCAGCCAGCATTATTGCTGGCTTTGAATTGCGTGTGTGAGTATGCGTTTGCGTTGGGGGTGGTTTTCCGTTTCATGAGCAATGGCCATTTATGCAGCGCGCAATCGAGAGGAAGAGCGTCGCCCACACAACTCACCCCGGAGGGGGTGGATGGCAAAAAGGGGGGTGCCACACATGCTCGGAATGAAATACATTGCAAATAAAACATCCCTTCCCCTTTCGCTTTATATGGCTTTAAATATGTATAGCGAATTTTATGAAGTGTTGTTTATTAAAGTGATGTTGTTAATCATTTGTAAAAAGATCGTTGCATTTGAACATATTTTTGAACTGGTTTTCCGAAGAACACGAATAAGAATAAAATGCCTTTCCGATATTTCAAATTAATTCGTTTAGCTGATTTAATTATTCATAACGTTATACATATCGATGAGGAAACGAAAGTAGAATCAATTATTCGTCATGTACAATGTTTGTACATTTTAACGTTTCTTAGCCTTCGTCTAACGTTCGAGCAAATTGCCCGAAATAGTATTTTATCGATCGATGCCATTTGGTTTGCTGTTGCGGTCTCTGTTTTGCATTAAGGGTACATTTTGCACACATTTTGTGTGATGGATCACACTGTGCTTCACATGCTTCCGTTTCCTGCAACAATACATGGTCCAAAAACCATCATCATTGTCACTGTCGTCTGAAGTTCCAATGATGTTTCGTTTGATTTTTTTTTTGTCTTTTGTTGGAGGTCTGTACGTTGAGTCTCCAATCGTCTAGAACCTTCAAATAAGTTCTGGAATCTATGAAAATTCCCCTTCCGACAAGGAAGAACTGCGTGTACGATCGATTGAATGACGCATAAATAAGACAATGGTGGTTTTGTTACGAAGAGCACAGCCAGCTACACCGATGGTGACGAGATTCCCTCACTTAGGAAGTGCTTTGGGCATGCAAAAACGATAATACGGCATGAAATAATGGTCATAATTCATACCATATATGTCTTCTGCTGTGAAGTTCTGCTATGGTTTTTTGCAGATGAACTGATTCCGATTGAAATTCCTCAACACGATGACGATGCGAAGTGGTCGTCCGAGACAGCAAAGACATCTCGCGATGTCCCGCAGAAGTACCAGTTGCGTTAGACACGGAGAGCCGTGTCTGGCATTGGAGCTCTTGGGAGATGGTCGTGGCTGGGTGTGCAGAAAACGTAATTTGACACTGATACGGTGCTAATATAAATGAGTGTTTCACGGGTGTTTTTACGGCGGTCTAAATGGTGTCGTTAAATCGCGTTGCAAGCAATGGATCTGCATTTTTGCGGGTTTCAGTAGCTTTTTTTCTTCTTCTCTCAATCCGATTGCTATTCCTACTCCAACGAGATGTGGATGATGCAGTTTGCTTTACAAATGTTTCACGTGTTTGAGTAATTTATTTGGAGACGAGCGGCTATGATAGCTTGAATTGTTTTACCATCTGTGTTTGCGTCGTTCTGGGAAGTAGGATCAATTCTTGGAAACAAAAAATCTTAAAATATTGGGTCAAACATTTCGGAAGATTGGAAGATACTTTTTTGTTTGAAATATCTAGGGGTTGCGTTACCCTTCTGAGAAGATTCGCCAGTGGGGATTGCCAATTCTACGTGACCTTCATAGAAAACTCTTTAACGAATCATAAACAACAACCCTTCATCGATAATGAAAATTTGGATATACCTACCGTAAAAATGTTTTTCATTTTCGAGCAACAAAACTTTCGGAAATTGAATTCACAAATTCAAGTTATCTAAAACACAAAATAGCTATTCTTCGTACCTGTTTTTCACATTATAACTCGTTAAGCTATCTTGCAGTTTAATTTTCCATTAAGGTGGGATCTCTTGTGCGTAGAATGTTAAGTACCTAAGACCATCGTCATGTTCATGAACATCTTGCGGTAAGCCGAACGAATAAAAACTAACCACCTTATGAAAACGAAGAGTTAACAACAAGAAGGTGTTGAAGAATCATGTTGCCAAGCTTATGATGTATGTGCATTTGGGTACGAAGTCTCGCACATAGTGCTTTTGGAAGTTTTTGTGCCATTTTTGTATGTTTTAATTTTGTCCTTTTCTGCCTGAATAGAAAACGGTTGTTGGAGAGATAATAATACGATGTCTAGATATTTCCTATATACACAAAAAACATCTTCTGTTCGTTCGTTCTTTCTTTCAACGATTCGTTTCTCTCCAGTGCTTCTGCCTTCTGCTTAGACCTTAAAAAACCTACGACATTATGGTGCTGGTCTCGTCTCCGAATAACAACACATCAACCTACCCGTACGGAGCAATCGCATGACGACTCTCAGAATCCGTGGCCAAAGGGGTTTGGAAGTTGTCAGTGTTTCTAAAAAGGCATAAACGATTGTTATGTAAAAGGAGAACCTACCGACCGGTTTTTTTTAGATGTCGGCGGTAGTGAGGAAGCGCGTCTGCCTCTGGGTCACTGTGGGAGCCTCCTACTGCTGCTGCTGATGACAACACGCCAACACGCTTGATTACTGACACGGGAGAGTTAAAGTCGGTGGAGCAAGCTTAAAACTGGTGTAAGACGGGAACTGGTTCTGACGAGAAATTAGATTTAGCAAACTACGAACACCTTGAGTACAATTAGCTGATATCGATTCGGGGCTTCCTTCTTGATTGGAACTCGTAGTTATTTGTACATCTTTTTGTTTTGTTCAACTTTATTGCGGACTCATCTCTATTGAAGATCATCCTATGGAGCATAAGAAAAGGTACATTTCTTAGAAGCGAACCGTCAGTTCCTCAAACAATTCCGGAGAAATTCAATCAATTCTCATCCGCTAAAATTAGCAGCAATTTTGCCAAGCGAGCGAACAAAGGTAGAGATGCTCCACGTGGGCTAGGTTGGGTCCACTCGCGCTGCCCTTAAGAACCAAAGTGAAAGGACGTTAGCGGACGACGACACTGCGACACGAGGCGTGTGCGGGTGCGGTTGTAAAGCTCGCAATGGCAAATCTATTTCGATGACCTCAGCCGTACGCCTCTCTTGCGTGTAAATATCTGCCCAGCATTAGCAAATCGCGAAATTGCCACACGACGCGGGGCTAATGAAGCGTAAAATGATTGTGACGTCCGGGGTTGGGATTCTGTTGGGTTGGCTGGCTGACTGACGATTTTAGTGGTGTTCGGTTGATTGATTTCGATTGAAATGCCATTTTCCAAACTTCGCTCCAAACCATTTTCCTTTCCCCCAGTTTTGTGGAGCACTTATTGGAGATAGTGAAGTGTGCCTTTGAGTGGCTATTGTTTTTTGAGCTCGAGGTTTGCAATTATTCGAGAGAACATGGGGAGTTTAATCAGGTACGTCCATGACACATAGCGAATTTTCAGATGAGCTATATCTTCGTAATAACCAAACGGAACCCAATTGATGTCTTGTAATTACCGGATGCTCTAGCTTGTTTTTTTCTCCCCAAAGCTTAGTTATAGAACAATTTTTGGGATTTCAAACCGATTCAGTATGCTTCAGTAAAAAAAAGTACAGACTTATTTCCAGGCTGTTTGTGATCGTCATCACGCCATCTCCCTTACGTAACAACTTGGCGAAGTTGTCTTATAACCTTCGCCGACAACATTGCAACTGAAGCCTAAATTTGAATAGATCGCACCGTTTCTAACGCGTGGAAAACTTAGAAGTCGCTCGTCCCGGTCTCTTCCACTTTTATGTGTTTGATCCGGCTCGGCAAAGTTTCTCATGCCTAACGTTCCGTGTGTGTTCATTGACTTCTTGTCTGCGGTTTACATCGATCGGGCCGAACGAAAACGACCAAAGTTTGAAAGAAACCGGTTTACCGGTGCCTAGTGACCTTAACTTTCGATTTTTTTCCTCCGACTTTTCGAGTCAGCTTGCGTTTCGTGTTCGCTACGATTCTTTAACGGATAGCTTTTTTTTGCATCACGTTATCCTCCTCTTAATGGCGGTTGAGTGCGTCTCCTTCTGCTCGCGCTGCCGTGGGTGAGCAGTGACTCGGAATCAGGTAGCGCCGTGCGTTGGGCACGAAATCACTCAACAAGTTTTATGTGCAAAGTTGACGTGCCTGTAACGGTCAATTATTATTCCGGACCGTTGAACGTCAGATGTACAATTTGCGCCATAGAACGGGTAGGGTTTTTTGTACAACATGGGTAGTTCTGAAATCAACATGATGGTTACACTTGACTAGAGCTGGCTCACTAGTTATTGAGAAATGACACTCAATGCACGCAGCTGTTCAAAACTGTTCCATGAAAAAGTGAAATTAATAATTCACTAAATATTTCCAAGGCAACGGTAATGGTGTAAATGAAAATCCACCATTTTCATGAAGGGTTCAGATCACACAAAATGGGGCTGTTTATTATAATCGGATAGTTGTAATATACTCGAGAGACATCGATGGTCCTACTGTACCAAAACAGGGCCATGAATATCCGTAGAATATGAGGGTAGCATTCCGGTAAGTTCATAAATTATAGCGCATAAATATTTCCGCCTGATTAGATAGATCCTCCCTCTTGCCTGTTTTAGTTTTTAGGTCCAATGTTACTTTTCAGCTGTTCTACTTTATAAGGCTCGTTAAAATGTCCGCAGCGAAAGGACGTGCCCTTCTGAATAGTGGATACAGTGATGGATAACACATTACAATTTTTTGGATGAAAAGTGTATTAAGGCAGCGCGCTGTCACTTCTCGAACAAGACAAACCAGACAAAACCACAAGAACAAATCCAAGCAATCATATGGAGGTGCTCTGTCAACCTGCATAGAACAAACCAGACAAACACGACATAGAACAAAACAGTTTGATTTTGTCTTGCATGTCTGTGTCACACCTTGAAACTCTCTATACCTTGTCAAATTTCACCGAAGCGGTTTGTGTGCTGGATTGCTTTGTTAATAGTTATTGTGGAACAGAGAATTTCAGATTTTTAGCATACATAAAATCACCGAAATTGGAATAAAACGAGATAAGATTGCTTAACGACAGTACTAGGCATTGAAATTGTCGATGGAGTGACAGTTCTGCACGACAATTGGCAGAGCACCTTTCGAACAGTGTCGTGTTTGTCTGGTTTGTTTGGCTGTTCACAGCGCGCTGCCTAAGTCTTGCAAGATTCATAAACAAGTATACTAGGATAAAGGATACTTAGACGCATTTCATCGAGAACTTCATCTAGAGGGCGCTTCAAGCTTCAGATCATAGTAAACAATAATTTGACTTGTTCGTAAGATATGTATAGATCAGGTCTCGCCAGATTTTTTTAAATCATTTTTTTCTATTCATTGTATAAATCTTGAAATGGAAAATAATGAAATACGTGAAATAATGGCTTAATGGTTAAGTTCTATTTCGAAAGATTGGACGTAAATTTATATCTTTTGTTTATATTTTTGTTTAAATTCCAATATTTAATTTAATTTGAATTAATTACGAGATGACATTATTGTTTTGTCCGACACTGTACGTACGAGAGAAAAGGTGTGTTTTGGCTCCTTCGAGAATAAAGTACACCGGAAAAGGTTACCCAGTGAGAAAATTGCAACCCTTGAACAAAAGCGTGTTCAACAGTGTCCAGGTGTTCTCTCCCCTAAAGGTTGAATAGCTGTTGGATCTACAGCACGGTTGTCTCATAGTGCACAGGATATTTGCTTCTCCACATGTAGCTGCAACCAAAAAAATCTAGAAATAGAACCAGCTGGAAAGTGCATTTTTTGTACTAATTTTTGATTATTCCTTCTCTCTCTCTCTCTCTTTCTCGAATTGTTCCAGGTTTGCTCAGATCGGGGTCACATGGTGGGTGACCATGGTGAATAAAAAAAGAAGAAGAAACATTATAATTCCGGAAGCAAATATTGATCAAACTTTTTTCGGAGCACACAGGCAGGAAGAAAGTACCGGAAAAACCAGAATGTTTGGAAGTAAAAAGGAAAAACAAACACACGCACACATTCAAACTTTTCACAGTTTTCCACGAGCGCGAGATTATTTTTCCTAGCGCGTTCGTTTTGTGGTGGCAAAATTCTCGAAATTGTTATATGGTAAACGTGTTTGGGAAAAATTGTGATTGTGGAATGAACAAAAAACTAAGATATGAAGGAAAGATCTCGGGTGCAGTTTGTGATGTTGCCGATGCGTCGTCTTTTTTCTGTTATGATCACCGTCAGCAAAGCAAAGAAAAAAGCGAAGCGAAAATAAAATCTAATGTTTTTTTTCTTTTCGTTTCTTAAACACACGATTTGCTGTTTTGGTTTGCTCTAAAAATAAAGCCCCACATTTGGTTTCCCGTAGAAAGAATTAAAGGGTGGAACCTGCCATTTTGGGGAGACAATTCTTCCTCGTTTGCCAAAATGCAAATAGTAGCTGTAAAAAGAAGGTGAACATGCTGCTGCTAAACACTTTGATTCGCGTGAAGGTTGAATACACTTGACCGGAACCGAGCGGTGCGCAGGTATCGATTGAAATTGAGCACGATGAGCCATGTGTGTGCGTACTGAAACATGACAGTTGGAAGAACCCCCCCCCCCAATAGTTGTCGGTGTTGTGTCATTTCCCGGTCCACTCGGATTCATCTTTCATTTGGTTAACAAAAGTCGAAAAAAAAAGCATTTATACGTCCATCACGCTCTACCTATGATCGGTTTGCAAAGTTTTTTCCCCCGTTCGATGTGTTTGTGTACATAACCTCCAAATCGTCGACTGTCAGTTAAAAGTTTACCCATTTTGACTGCCATTGTTGATGCTTTCCTGTTTTTCCCGCCATGTCACCTGCCCGGGTAAGGGGCTATGGATTGCAGTTCGGCAGAGAAACTGCTTCGATACGGCCAATTCCCCAACCCGGCCGCCATTTCCAGACGATATGTTTCTGTTTTGTATTTTTGCCAACACTCAGCTCGTCACTGTTGTTGTTCCGGACAGGACCGGAGAATTGATTGGAAAAACATTGTACACTTTTTCCTCACCTCGGGAATGCTACTTGTGCCCTCCTGGCCCTGCTGCCCTTTTACCTTGGCAACGAACTTCGGTGGGAAAATGGGAGCCGTTTGTCGTTGACAGCGGTAATGGCGTACGCTCCTTTTTTCTGCCATTGTTTAATCGGGTTGCCTCACCAACCCAGAGAGACCGTCTGTTAATGGTGGAAAATCGACCATGTCATTGGCAGGGAATGAGTGTTTTATTTATACATGTTCTGGGTCGTTTCTGCCTGTTTTTTTTCGTTTCTGCTATTGATGAGGTGTAGTGTGTTACTCATTGCATGCGAGCTTTCTGGCATACACTTCGTTCATTGTCAAGGATAGCAATATTTTGTATGTGTGTTTAAGCCATTCGTGTTCGTAAATAGGCTTTTAGATAAATGTTAGTATTATACACACGAACCATTAGACTGATTTGTTTGTATGAATTGTTATAACAACTGTATAAAAGTGAAACTTTAAATAAGTTTAATAAATTATTCAATAAACACATAAAACAATAAAACATGAACAAATAACCATAAAAAGAAAAAGACCTATAAAAGATATAAAAGATTGATAGATAATAAGTAAAAATATAAAAGATATAAAAGATTGATAGATAATCTATATATAAATTCTACTCGTGCAGTAACGCAGCGTTACTGCAGTGTTGGCATACCGGTTTTTCTAAGGCACTGTTGTAAAACTATCATTTGCCCAATATGAAAGCTCAATCAACAAACCCTGCATGTACACTAGATTGATGTGGGTTTTGGTTGTTGTACAGGATCTAAGCCTACTTCAACTTATAGAAATGTGAAGGGATTATACAAAACGATATTTTACGGTAGGACGATGCTAAATATTTCGTAGTAGGCTGGCTCAACAAGTGGTACAAGTGGTGCAGTTTCCAGAGTGTGTGTTGGCCAAGTGAAAGTACCTGTTCAAAAAAGCAAAATCAACCGCATTTTACCACCAGAACATTATTTAGAAGCAATAGAACGAATAATTGACTTTTTTGCAATTGCTGAATGGCAGCGGCGGCGGTATCTACACCATAGGACGGAGAATCTAATCCCATCCAGGCCAAACCCCCGTACACAGGATGTACGGGTAAATGGTCAAGAAAAGCCTCTTCTGGCTTTCTGGCTGGCCAAGACCTCTTCAGGTAGTGGTGTCCCAAAAAAGAAGGATGATATCAATACCAGGTGGTATCTATCCAGAAGAAATGGAATAACTGGTGAAGATGGTGCCAATTTGGAACACTGCCAATTTTGTGAAACAGTGAAAACATCCACTAATGTACTTCGTTAAACCGATCTCATTCGTTGTCGGTAAAGGGTAAGGAGTTTTGGAATTTGCTTAAAAATTTATTCAACGATTTACTATTTTCAATGGATGGAGAAAACGGAATACGTGTCATGCGTTCCGAAAATTTTTCTTTTCGGTGGTCGATCCTACAATCGATTCGGCGATTGTATTAGAATTATTGTGCGCATTTTTGACGGAGCCAAGTCCGTTGCGGAAGAGTAAGTTGATAGAGATAATAAATTTGAATTTTTAGATGGTTGAAAAGAAATAATGCAAACCCATGACGGCCGGGCTGACATTGGCCATGACCAACTTTGGAATCCGCAAAAAGAACGAATAATGTTTAAATGAGATCTCAAGAGCTCACGGTGAGGGGTAAGGAACCTTTCAATTTGGTAAAAAATTGTTTCACAGGTTATTTTTCCCTTTGGTTGTAGCAGATGAAATACACCGTGACGTGACGGCTCATGAAACAAAGAAAACTAACAAAATCAACCGCATTTTACCACCAGAAGATTATTTTGAACCAATTGCACGAAGATTTGACCTTTTTGAATTCTTGAACGAGAATTGCTGAATGGTAGCGGCGCCGGTATCTACGCCACAGGACTGAGGATCAAATCCCATCTGGCCCGAACCCCACTACGCCCTCCCTACCGATAAATAAAGTTAGAGAAATAATGGCATGCCAATACCTCTTGAGGTTGTAGTGCTACAAAGTAGGAAGATGAAATCAATACCAAGTGATGTCCGTCCAGAAGAAAAGTCCGTTGCGCAAAAGGATAGCAAATTGGAAATTTTCGGTGGTTTAAAAGAAGTAATTCCACGATGGCCGGGTTGAAAGCTAATGTTTGAAGTAAATTGGCATATTCAGTCTGTAAGGCTGGATTTCACTGTAAGTACCGTTGTATCGTCAAAGATTGAGACAACACTAACCAAGTATCCAAAAGGCTGCGCTTGATGCTTAATAGCTGACTAAGTGGTACTTGGACTATAAAAGGTGTAATGGTTAGTCCTTCGTTTGGGGAACGCGTTTGAGGTTATAACTCATATGAATGTATGACGATAACAAGACGTAATAACATCAGAAAATTTTCAGCATGATACAAAAAAGATCTTAATAGAATACACATCGGCATTACGTACATCTGTAGCGTAGCCCTGTAACCGGGCCTATTAACTAGTAAGTAAAAAAGTAATCAGAGAAATACATGAAGAGATAGCTGAATAAACATGTAACCAGAAAATCCAGAAAACCAGAACCAGACAAAATAATGAAATACAAAGATAACTAAAAATACAGAAATAAAAAATATATAAGTAAAAAACAAAAAGGAATAGAAAAAAAACAGATAATAAAATGAGTAAACAAAGTATATAATAAAAAAGTAAAGGAATAAAAAATCATCATTTGAACGAAAGCAATGTAAATAATAGATATTAATGTTATAAATAAACAAACTAACTATTCAATCCTTTATGAACAAAATGATTGTGAAACAACGTAACCACTTTTTGGGTGGTGTTTTGAAAGTCTCGCTTGTTATATAACACAGAATCGAGGTGGGCCCACAGCCGTCATCACCTTCAATCATCCAAAGTTTGCGGTCAGAAAAGGGTTTGAAATTTACCAGAGGCGTCTTACTCGATAATTTGGTCCAGCTCCTAAAACCCCTTTTCGATCGGAGAGAAAGAATCAAAAAATGAACGGCTTCAGTTTCGCGACCGCTTTTGCGTTAACAAAGCCCGTCAGGAGGAAGATGGAAGACCCTGAAAAGGTCTTCTAAAGCCTAAAGAGGCTCACATTCATACTTTTCTACTACCCGCCCCAAGGTGCTGTGGAGAAGGAGACGAAGGCGAAGAGACAAAACTAAACGAAGAGAAATGAATGGTGGTGATGTAAAGGATAAAATACGGTGCTTTATGGCAGTTTATCGAGAGGGTGATGAGATGAATTTGTTTACATTAGATGATGCTGTAATCATGTTTGGTTGTTGTTTTTTTTGTTTGCTTTTGTTAGTTCGATAGCGCCAACCGACTTAACCCCCCAATACCTGACATGATAAAATACTTTGAAAACTTTTAATGAGCTTCGTGTGTTTGAATAGTAATAGAATGCTTGTTTAGGGTGGAAATAAATAATTAAAGTTCGATAAGTAATTGCCTAAACTAAAAGGCCAACCATATATTGCTGAACCAACAACATTTGAAGGTTCCGTTTCTCATTTCGTTCTGCGAAGGTGAAAAGTTCGAGTTTTCGTTAATTTTTCACAATGTATTGTAGCTTATTATTTCGGTGGTGAAAAACGAACAGCTATTAGGCGACTGTGTAATAGTAATCATCGCGTGCGCCTTCTTTTTACAACCATGAGCGGGCTCCACAAATGCTGAGCCTCTCGTAGAATCTGTGTCATTATGCGGCTTTCGGTGGCACTGTTTAGGGGTGGATTTTTTTTTATTTCAACCAAACCTTCACGCAACATAAATTCGCTTACCATCTCACTCACCTTTTTCCCCCCCGTGGACCTCAACAAAGAGGGACTAAATGTTGCCGCACATTATTGTGATTAGGGAGCGACGGTGTGAGCTACTGCACAAACGCGACTGTTTGTAGCTGTAGTGTTTGGGTCTAACTGTTGCAACGGAACCAAACCCTTCGTTACAGCACAGGTTCTCCGTCTAAGCCTAAAGCATCAGACTGTTGTGGTGTGCTCAGTAAAGACAAAATTGAGAAAAGAGTAGATATTGTTGATGATTGAGTCTGGATCTCCGGATCGATTAGTTGCTGGAAGTATGAATAGTTTAATGTAAAGTTATAGTACATAATTGTTGTTTACTTGATATTAGACGTTTTTATCCTTTCGCCTCGCCGTCACAGCATCCCTTGATAATGCGAGGATCGAGATGCGTTTATGACAGCGGGTGCACTACTTAACTGTTATACCAAACAGTACACATTGTTTGACATTTAAATAATAATACTTTTAAAGGTAAAAAAGTAAACTAAAACAATTTTTATTTCAAATTTCTTTTCTAACGATTATAGAAACTTATCGATTCGCTCACGTTCATATTGCTCAACATCACTTTGAGAGCAACGCATTTGTGTAGTTGATGCTTTTGACACTCGTTGCAATTTGTGTAGTTCGTTTTTTTCCTCAGCACTCTCCGCATTGCATCATAGGACAGTTTGTGACTGCCGTCAGGTCTATCGCCGCCCATTACCAGATTGTGCTGCTCTGGCCCCTGCTCTCTTGTCGGTCGGCTTTTTTTTGAAGCGCGCAATTTAATCGCGTCGGTCACACCAACGATTGTGCGCTCGAGACGCAAGAAGGGATTTGAATCACTTCTTAATAGCAGATTATTATTACGTAGGTTTTTTCGCCCGGTGACAGCATCCATATGACACTCGGCAAGTGTCTCTATATTGTGAATGCTAGGATCGAGGGAAAGAATGAATGAATTATCATAGTATGACATTGACAACGTTTTGTCGCGTGTAGGCTCGGTATCGTTTCGGCATTTTTGTAACAGTTGACTAATTTTTATTTAACAACCCCAAAAACAACACTTGATCAATTCAAGTCATAAATAATACCAAAATGAGGTACCGGTCCACTTTCATTACGGCTTACATATTGCTTTTTTTTACGAAGGAACTCGTGTCTTGGTTTAGGTGAAAGAAAAAAAAAATGCAATAGAGAGAAACACAGCACAGCTTTGGAGGAGGAAGGTATTTGAAAATCGCTTACAGTTTGTTGCAGTTTTGCTTTATGTCTTTCAGGCACAAAACTTCATCGCAACTAGCAGTAATCATTTGCCATTGAAATCCAATTGCTCCATTCGGTTTCCTTCTTTTTTTCGTTGCTCACCAACCCCCTTGCGAGAGCCGATGAAGTAGTTTTGTGCGCGATGATAAATCGCTACGCCTAGATAGAAAGCACCAATTTACGATGATTAATGAAAGTGTGGAGAATATAAAAGCAGCAGGAGAGGAAAGAGGTCTCTCCGATGCGCGAGGAGGTACAGTGAAAAGACCGGCGCAAGCGCATAAAAACCGCATCGTTCCTAATTCAAATCGGCCGTAAAAAAAAGAAATGTTCACTGATTAGAAGATTAATGTTTGTGATATAAAAGGTTTGATTTGTTTTGTGAGCTCTTGTGCGTGGAAAAAAGGAGGTGAAAAGAAATCTTTTCATTATTTGCCTTAAGAAAATGAGTCAAATTTCTACTTAAACGCACTTTGTTGAACATTGGTTTTGTAGAGGCGGTAGAAAAATCAAATACATGCTATAAATTAATTTTGGTTGAAGCCTAAACCAATGTAAATGATGTAAATGATGTAAATTAATGAGTTCCCGGTTTCGGGTCTGTTGTCGACGGAAAGGGGATGGAATAAATGGAACCTATCCGTAATTAAATAATGATGTTCGGTGTTGGTTTCATCACTATCACTTGATAAATCATGGACAAACTTTATCTGATGCCCCCTGCCAGTCATTCGGCTTGACTGTGTGGTCTAATCAACCATCTCACCCGATTGTTTCGAGAGGAAAAGATTCTTCACACGGATATCATCCAAGAAGCATATTCCATGGAACTCGAGTTCTCGAAAGGCTTTCTATTTTTTGTTCTCTATTTCTTATTTGGACACGATAGCGTGCATCGGCAGGCATATAAATCTTTTAGTTGGGCCCATTTTCGTTCTTTCGGTTTTGGGGGGAGCCCTTTTGTGGACCGTGCTTATGCTTCTGTGTCACCTGTAAGGTATAATTGGAGTAGTATGTCAACTGTGAGGGGTCTCTTTCCAATGTGGGTCAGGTTTGTTTACACAATTATGTCTAGGCCCTTTGGAAGAAAGATTCCGAGTGTGTTACGGGATAAGTTACTGAGCAGTGAGAACGCCTTAGAAGGACGTATGGAGTAGGAGGTGTTAGGTAAGACGTGAGTGGTTTTTTTTAACGATTCACCTACGGGGTGGTCAAACACTCCCTTCCGGATATGTTGACTTGTTGGATAGTAAAGAAATGCAGTTCGAGTTTTTTTTTCTCCTATCCAACTACACAAAACTGAAGTTATGGTCGCACTAAAAAGAAGACTTCTTGTGGACGAGGATGTTTTCTCATTCGGTCTTTTACTTTTTGTTTAATGCCATATCCAAAAACTTTCACCGAACTGTGGGCCATATCAGCGAGCGGACGGAAGGAGAAACCGTGCCTGGTGGGGTCGATGGTCAGTATCACTCGAACGGTGAAAGAGTCGTCCAGCAAGAAAGCAGCCCCAAAAAAGGCACATGTTGCAAGGCGTGGTCGTAAAACTGTGGCTCTGGGATCTGAGCCTTTCGCGGGTAATATCGTTCGTCGTCTTCGAAGACTTATCGTTTCTGGTTTTGTGTTGTTCTTTTTTTTTGGTTAACGAGACGAGTTCTTCAGGTGAGCGTTTAATTTTTGATTCGTTGAAGTTTTGGAAAAAACTTCTCCGAATTTGAAATGTCTTTCTACCAAGATATGATGTTGCCTTTAACCAAGGAAATAATAAGAACCTTTGTCCCATCTGATTGAAAAGGGATTACATTGTTTAAATTAACAATTTATAGCAACAGAATCTCTGTCACTTGGACACTTCCTTATTTCATTCGCTGTTCGTTCTTATTAATTTAGTTTGTATTTTATTACCAGGACAATTACTAGGGCAAGTCTATGTGTTATATTGCCCTAAAGCAATGCTTTAATAAGAAGGCTCCCACGGCGTAAAGAAGGCGATTAGAGACTCCATTTCAATTACGTTATATCGCTCTGCTAGACATCTGTCGATGGATTATGTCATTCGAACAAGATATGGCGTTTGTGAGGGTTCAATAGTGACGTATTCGAAAATGAAAAAAGTCAATTAAACCCTGTTGCTTTAGCGTGTAAGAAGATGCCGGTATGGGAAACATGATCTAGTTCATCGATATAGCTACATACATAGATGCAGCTGTTTTCAAAAAGAACTCACAAAGTGGAATTAAAGAAGGGCATTTTTCAGATTAGCTTTATTTTGATTCATCACACTCTGTTAGCGAATTTTAAAAATGGAAGATGATATAATCCTTTTGCACAAATTTGGATTCTATGGAGCTAAGCGTCACCTTAAAATAGACACTTCACTTCGCCTACATCTCTATTCCTGACTTCGGGGCTTCTGTTGTTGTTGTAAATGCACTACTCAGTTCCTAGGCCCCCCGGAAGATTGCCTCTTTCTGTCGTCAATCATTTGCATGAAGGAAGAGAATAATGACCGGCCTACGGAGAAGATGCGTGTGTGTACAGTCCGTGTATTGGACACGTACAATAAAGCAGGAGTTGCATAATGGACGACGTGGCGTTGCGCAAAAGGTTACCGGGAGTGATTAATACCCTTACCAAAGGGCACAATTTTTGGAACACGTACAGTGGTAAGACAAAGTCCCTGAAATGTCTATTAAAGTTTCAATTCGTACATCGAAAACTGTACGATTTCGACCATTCATCTTGTACGCTTTTCTCCAAAGAAAAGAGCATATAAAAAAAGGTAAATAAACAAGATTTACGACATTATTGCGGGAGGAAGTAAAGATCTTGTAGATTTGAAAAGCTGTGAAAAATTAATCTGCATCCGACGGTGAGGAAATGACTTTATTGCCTAGTCGTACCATAAAATCATATATTATCGATTAACGTGATCACCTTTCGAGAGAAATGGATGGAACAGATAACCTCCAAATGTTGTTGACCGATACAACTCACCTAACGTGTGCTCCGGAGAGGAGTTGCGTTGCGTTTTGGACGTTTAGGGGTGGTGAACCTAACGTACAAACGTGTGAAATAGCTGGAAGACATCGCGTGGCCGTGGTTTGGTGCAATTCGGTTGGATTGTAAATATTGGAACAAGAAATACGCTCTGCTAACGACACTCGATCACTAAAGCAACCCTTCGACGACAGAAAGAGAAAGATAGTGGAATGCAAGGTTTTATTGGACACGGGACCGGGGAATTAATTAGGTACTGCAGCTAGCCGTTCCTCGTGTTTTGTGTGGACACATACGTAAGGGAGAAGAGTTTATTGGGATAAAGCACAGCTGTACGTAAGCTGTTGTCGTTCGCATGTGAACATTGGTTTCTCGTACCCTAAAGCTGTATGTTTAATCTGCATACCTTTCCCCATGTAACCACTGTCTCACATATTGGTCAGAGACCGCATGCTTAATGCATCGAATTGACAAACACACCCTGCCCAGTGTGTCCACAGTGTCTATGCTGAGAGAGTGAAATCGGGAGCTTTCATCTTTACGCTTCGGTCCTATCGTTTCTGAAGATCTTCTCCGATCTCCTTCCGGTCAGCGATATACACCACGGCCCGTCTGGATGATGTGAGAGACATAGGTCGGTTGTTGCTGCGAGTTCGTATCAATTAAAAAGATATTAAAATGTTAATTAAGTTTTCACCGGTTGGCTGGTAAATTTGGAATGAATAGGAAGGTATGCATGTGTTAGTGGATAAAGAAGGAAGTTGTTAAAGAATTTGTGAAATTTTAAAATAAAGCCCCCCAAAAAAAAGGGAGATGAAAAGCGAGATGTAAAAAATAGGAGTTTTATCAAACCGAAGGAAAAGTGAAAGGTGGCGCTATCTTCTTCAAATGAAAGCGATCAGGAAGTGAACTTTCGATTTCATAATTATTGGGTGTTGATCGATTTTTTTTTATCAAGTTGTGATAAATTCATTCTTCACCGATCGGAAATATCACACTGGTGAGATATGATAAGATTCAATGGTTGCTGTTCGTGGTCTCACGAACATTCGGATGTTATGGTTCCATGGGAGCAAAATATAATCATCATTCCCGACGAATTGAAGGATCTGCCCTGTTGCGTTATCGTGAAAGTGGAGCTGAATGTAGCACTTCTTCTCGACAGTAATTTGTTTACCTCTTAATTTATGCTCTGAATGTTCCGTAGGCGCCAGGTCAAGTAACAAAGCTGAATTTGACGATTGAAGAAACCTTGGTGAATCCGCACACCCTGTTGTGTTGTTCTTCCCAATGTACTCCACTCGATTCGGTACACTGTTGTAGATCTCTTGGGAAAAGGAGAAGTATCATTGCCGGTTCTGAAGTGCTGAAGTGCCCAGAGGTTCTGGTCAACAAGGCGAGAAGATGAGATTATCCGAAATAGAGCCGATGTTCTTTTGGAGCAAAAACCCTTTCACGGCTCACACGGTAGTTTCGAACTGATCTCTTTGTTGATATATTGTTGGAAGTAATTATTGGCTACGCCACACCCGTTCAATGGAGTGCTCTTCAAGGCGCAGGGGAAGTGCAAACAATTTACACCAAATTAGCGCGTTCGTCACTATTTCTAGCCATCGCCCAGATGGCCTCTCATTCTGTTTAAGACAATTACCGAGTGGAGACCCGTGCTGGTTTTGTGTTGTTTGGTTGCGGTGCCAAAGTGAAGCTGCGAATTGAGAACTCATTCCGATCCGTCTTACGGAAAGTGTGGTCGCCTTGATCGCCCGAGACCAGATGTGACGGTTTTTCCGTTTGGAGTTTTCGAGTGGAGCCGCGCGGAGGAACCTTGTTATGGCGATGTCTGTGTAATTGCTGTAAATAGAAGCGATGAGTGAAGCGCGCAATCAGATCCATTCTTTTTTCTCGACCTTGATCTTTGCTTATTGTTTAGGCAATCTAAAAATAGTATACATATTTTGTTGACTTCTATCAGTACGTTTGTATTAAATCTTGGGTTGAATTATTAATAATATTGTAAGAGATGTTTGAGTCAATTTAATATCAATATAGGGAGTAGTTTATTGTTTTTAAACAAGTTTTAAATGTTTTTAAATAATCCTTAATCGTAAATTCATATGCTGACCAAATATTTGACTGAACGAACAATAACTCATTCATACAAATATCTGTTTACCATTCCCGGAACGAATCGTAACGCATTTGCGTTTCAATTTCACTTACGCATGATCTACTTTCGAACGTACAGGAAATTATTTCTCTTTTATTTAAACACATTCCCATTTGCCCCATCTGCAAATCGTCGCGATTCAATGCAATCGATCGTGCGTGACAGAACAGTTACACGCGCTGGAATGAATTTTAAACTAATTATTTGTTTTCCTTTTATTCTCTCTTTTTATCATTTCAGAAGAGGTTAGTTGTACAAACGACTCCTGCTGGCTGCACTTTTTACAGATTGTTTGAACCGGCACACTTCTCACCCACCTGCGTTCGGGCCGAACGATTTCCGGTGCTGTTGTTGCCGGTTGCCTGAACCGCTACACCGTACACATTGCTGCTGGCCAGAAAGTAAAAGGTTCATAGTGATAGTGTCACGCAATGTGGCGCGTCCATATGCAGGAAACGGTTTTCATGTGCCCGTTTCAAACGAAGCAAATTCTAGACGGTTGAGACAGCGTCAAACACACACAATGTTGCCTCCCTTAGCCTTAATGACGGGGATCCATCGTAAGGGTCCATCGTTTACCAACCGAAAGGAAACGCTCAATTGCATTCATTTTGGATAATTTTAGCTTGATTGGTTTTGTTTCATGTTATCACGATAATAATGGACGAACCGGGCCCACAGGTCGGTCTACATCTGAAATGGGGTTTTGCCGTTGCTGCCCGTTTCCCGGTCACAGGCGTACCAGAGATAGTTTTTTTTCTTGTATTAGTTACTGCTTGCACCAATTTCACTGAACGTGTAGTACCGCAAGGCTAATCAATTGTACCGTGAAGTTCAAACAGAGAAAGAAATGGCAGCGTGAAATGATACGAAACGCGCGCGAAAGTAAATTTCTACGGGATGTGTTGTGCGGCAGCAAAAAAGTTGCTCCACAATCGCCAAGAACAGCCCCATGATTAAGTTTAGCGGCGCACATCAATCGAGAGAGCCTCCTAAAAGTGTCATTTATGTTTTTCTCGTTCTTTTTTTGCTGTCACAGATCGTTACAAATTCGACACGTACGTATTCATTCGGAAACTCGTCCACCTTTTTATCAACTACTTGCATCTCAGATCTCATTTCGTTTTGCAGGTTTTGGTGGACTTCATAGCCAGAGGGTGCATGATTTTTGCTTCCTAGCTATGTTTAACGTGCCCGTTCAACACGAAGAAATCGATTGAACATGGAACAAATTGTTACTAGCTGGAAGGCAGGCCTGAGTGTGTATAGCTCGTCGTCGTCGTCGTCGGTGACCGTACAACAGGAAATGATTTTCAATTTCGAACGCGCCGGAGGACGTCGTTGTTGTTGTCGCAAGCGATACTCGTAACCCTGTTAGTAGTTTTTCTTACATTGCGGGCGTTTTGCAGCTTTACAACGGTGTTTGTAGCTTCAACAAAAGCTCCAGCAGAATGAAAACGACTGCTAACGAGTACGGTACGGAGTAAACCCAGCCTGAAAGCATAAAGGAAGTAATCTGAATCCATTCTCAACTTCAAAGTGCTGACGATCAAAGGCGAAAGTATAAGGCTTTTTGTTAGTGCAACACTCCCGCGTACTGCTGATGCTATAACATCCACACAACCACTTTACGCCGGTGCTGCTGTTTGGAATGGAAAGTTTGTACTAAAATAGAATTGTCAACTATGATACCGCTCGGTTTTGAAGAGGCTGCAAGGAAACAACAGCCCCTCGGAGCTAGAACGCACGTAAAGCCTTTCGTAACGAGGCATCGTAACCTCTTGTCCTACAGGATCGTTACGACTGTTGGCGTCGAGAGCGCACCCTTCACAGTGCAGTGGCGCCAGGAGAAACTTTGCTTTGATAAGACCCATAGTTTCGCATTAGTATTGTTATGGACAGTGTCGCTTACTTCCAGAAGCCGAACTCCTAACACCGCAGTCGGTTAAGTGAGCACGGCAACAAACTTTGGAAGCAGTAAAGCCACCGTAACAACTCGCCCGGGTGTGTTGACTCGCTTCCCGTACGCATGGAAACGATGTTAGCATATCCGGCATTAAAACGTTCCGCTTACATCATCGTTTGAGCTTTGGGAACAGCTACAGAAAAGGGGATCCGTGTGCTGCTTGTACCTTCATAGATTATTCAAACAAGGGGAACTGGTGAGCATCCTTCGCGTATACCACCGTTCCGGCGTGTTCCCTCTCAACGGCTGTAACACTTTTATCCAATTATGTTTAATTTTTGTATTCACTTATCAGAGCCCGTACGGTTGGCGACATTGCTCGACACCACGCGGCCTGAGAAAGTGAGGAATACGCAAAGCGCCACCGCTAGACATTGTCCAACGCGCCCGGTTTTAGTGAGTGAGATCCGTTGGCACTTTCGGTTGGGTTGGGCGTTGAAGTTTCAGGGAAATAGCTTTGCAAGAATTATAAGGATTACCTGTCCGTTTGCAAACACGAAGAGAATAATGCCCCGAAACAGTTAACAGCATTGAAGCTTAACATTAATAGCCAATGAAGATGTTGAAAGACTGGTTGAAGCATTTGTGATGATTGAGCCAATGTTTCGAAGGATAATTTGATGTAGTTGATCGAAGATGTAATTTCATATAATATGTTTTCTTCTAAGCAATAGAAACATGGTAAAGCGCTACAAATTGGATTGACACAAGGGTACATCGATGTGTATAAAGTGCGATTTAAATTTACAAGCCACGAGGCCCCTGACGGTTACATTCTTTTCCCCAATCCGGCTTATACGGTCCGGGAGTAGCATTCAATTAGATTGCGGCACACACTTGACGGCGCAAATTAGAAGTGTTGAGTGAATCACCAACATATGTAACCAGTCGCGCGTTATGCTTGTCTAATAATCGCTCATTTCTTTCGCCTCCTGAACGATTTGTGGTTTCGTCATGGCATTTTGTTCTCGTTTTCGCTTTCATTTCGTTACGAACTTTTTGTCTTTTCTTTCACCAATTTCGCTGGGAAAGATGGGAAGGGATGGTCCAGTTTTGAAGTCTTCATTTGTTAGCTGATGGCAAGAAAGCCACCGCGGTGTAGTGGAGCTTTTGCTGTCGAAACAGAGCGATCGAGATATAATCACCGCAAACGTGTGCGCGCGCGCGCATACACACACGGCCACCGATTTTTAATGACTGTAAAATACCGGAGTGCGTGTGTCTCGGTCGATGGATGGATGTTTTGCCTGCTGTGTCTTTCATTGATGATTGGTGGTTAGGATTTAGTTGGCAGTCCGGTGGGCCTAACCTCACAATTACAATTACCGTATAGGGTGCTTTCGGATCGGACGAGGTAGAAGACGTGAAGAGTTAGAAAGGTAGAAGTCGCCGACAAAGCTTATGCGGAGTGAAAGGTATTAACGGATTACAGTTATTGCAGTGAAATTAATTTATTTCGTTACGGCCATTCTCCGGGCCGAGTTGGGTTGTAAAATCACATTAGGTGTATTGATCTTTTCATTTGGTTAATTGTCATCATTATGTTTGTGTTTGTGGTTTTGTGGTGAATGCAGAAATTAAATTCATTAGCAGAAATTTCAAGATTTATGTTGCTTACACTATTATCTACATACAATCACCTAGAAAATGGGTCTTTCCAGATGAACGCAAGATATCTTAAGCGTAAAATACAAAACGAACCGATTGCTGGTCTGCCCATGGTGATCTTGTTTGATCGCGTACTTCATATGCATGAGTCACCGGAAGATTAATCACGTTCATTAAAGCGAGACAACGCGACTCGTGGGGCAACACCCCCACACGTGGTCGTGAGTACGGCGTTGAGAGCGAACATCGAATGACAGTTACGCGAGCCGAGAGGAGAGCAATCCCTTGTGCGTTTCGATTCGAAACAACATTTACCATTTTGTCATCCTCCCTTACGCGGAAATCTCATCTTTGTTCTATCAGCAGCAAACGCAAGCAAGATTACCAGTCCCATTATTGAAAGGAAATAGTGATGCTTTGTGTGAAGAGTTAGACACTGGCGTACCGGTCCCCACGCCCGCCCCAGTGTGACGTGTGGAATCTTCCGCTTATTAGGAAGGGAAATGAGCCCGGAAGAACGCACCACAGCACGGTTTTTTGCTCTGCGCGGTGGCAGATGCTTTGAATTTTGCAAACATTCACATTCCGGTCCCGGGTGGGAGAATCATTGAACTTTTCTTGAAACCTGTTTTTAACGTGTCTCGTATGTGGATGTGATCATGCTTTTGAGTGGTGAGAGACTCCGGGTTTGGGGAAGTCCGCCTTCTTCTGCCAAAGTTAGTCATCTTGCGGGTAAAGTGCAATGAACATATGGTGGCAGTGCGCCGTCCCTCACTATACGTTAGCTGTCCGAAAGTAATGTTCAGCTTAACCAGAAAATGCAATTTAATAAAAAATATATATTTCTCCTTACTTTAATGTTCCGGATTGCTTTTGATCTAGCAACTGTGCGGACTATGAACCTACACTGTCACGTTGGGTCAGTGTCTGCTCCCTAAAATTAAGTGTCTACCGGTACCAAACTTGGCTGACGTGGCCCTGACTTTCTGTAGTTTTCGTTCGCTTTGGCAAAAATTCTCATACAGACCTCATCATCATCATCACACAGCCACCTTCATAACCGTTTCGTGGGTCATCCAGTGTGTGGGATGTTCTCCCATCCGTTCCCATCTCCCGGACATGGGTTAGCTGCGACCAGCACACACTTGAGACAAGATTCCACATTTGGCACGCCTTTGCAACAACGCCAGGTCGCGCGTGTGCGCGCATTCTATTGTATGCGGGTGTGTGGAAACCATCCCCAAAACACTGTTGGGTGCTTGTTTCGGGCTAGATCATCAAACTTAACGAATTTAAACTTTCCTATTAGCGGTGAGGAGAAAACGCAGACGTATGGACGTGTGTTGGAAGGTTCGTTAGCATTGGCAATGACCCCGGTCGAGAAGGATCTTTGGTCGAAATTACCGAATTTCGTCAACCACAGGACCCGGACCAGGAATTGAACAGCAAATCATTTATTTTTGCCCGCATTTCGATTTGCGATTGGCATGGGCCAGGTGGACGAACCTGGTAGCAGTGTGTAAGGTCTACGACCGTACTCCCACCGGTCACGGTGGCCTTCACGCGAGGACGTAGATTAAGCAGCTGAAATTAGTGCAAATGTTGTGGCATATGGTCAGGTGTGCGCCACGTACTGAGCAATATGTGAGGTGGGGAATGTTTTTCACGATCATGCGATAATATGGTGCATTGGCCGAGAAGAAGCGGGTGCGGTCGGTAGTGGTCATTGCCTGGTTATTACCGGAACTCACACACACCTTTAGTCTAGACGGGCTAGGACAGGTGTGTTGGCACTACGGATAGTTGGTCCTCCTTAGGTCATTATTGCGATGTGATATTCGAATCACACTCGTGAGAGCATCGCACCTACATGGATGGAGCTGGTAGTCTGTGCTCTGCAGGTACCGTACGTGTGTCAGCTCCCACACGCGAATGCATAAATCATAAGCATTGCGTTTTTGGTGCCGCGCCAAGGTGCAAATGCATGGAGGCTCCGAATAGACACCAATTCAATGACGGATTTAATGGGGATTCGAGTATATCCATCACACGCGATTTGTGGGTTTGTTTTTCTTCGTCTTCCGGCAGTTGACGTGTAGTGTTCCTAATTCCTGTCGTGTGTGTAAACATTTAAATCATCATGATGCTGTCATTATATTCGGGAGATCTGCTAGAAATGATATATTTAGATTTTTTTTTTCGCTGAACATATCTTACCCAGTATCCCTTTCCGGCGGATGTTGAATGACAAAAAGTTACAGATATTGGAATATAGAGCAATAGGAAAGTTTGTTTTAGTATTAAATCTGCTTTAAATTAACTTTCGTGGTGTCCGAGGTCGTCATCTGTTCATTTGAAACTTGATTGAATATTAATGAACGTTTATGTTCGGTGTTTGGAAAATCTGATTGTTTTAGGACATTTGAAATATTCATGACCCTTCGTACAACCGATGATGTACTAGTGCGTGATGTCGATAGAACCAGACCGGAAACCACACTTTCGACATGAAAATAATATTGAATAGCATTAACCAGAACCGTGCAACACCCATTACCATCATCATTGAATTTTATGATCGATACATGGTGTATCAGCGTGCTGAACCTTCGCAACGCATGGCAAGGCACCAATGGAAAACGATTGCGATTGCATTTGTGGCCGTACAGTCGTAGGCTCGGGAAGGGAAAGCTTCATCAAGCGATTATAAATTCTCAGCCCATGAGTGTTGGGGCAGCATATGGTAAGTTCGTTCCCAACATCACACTAGAAGTGTTTTCAAACGGTTTGCTTCTCGTTTTAGGCATGAAAGATGGTGTGTTTAATCATAAATTTGTAATTCACGCCTTTGCAAAGCGGGCCACATTCGTTGTCGTGGTGGTGTTACGGATCAAACTCTACGAGCAATACCGATAGTGGTGTGTTGCGCGTTTGGTGGTAGATGGTGGTAGAAGTCCACGAACGGTGTCTAATGTCACGTTAGCGCTGGCTGGTTGCTATTGTGCCGCTCTGCGATGAAGAATCCGTTGTATTTGATCAGCCAATTGGACCCGAGCGAGAGAGATACTTCACCGGTGTGTGCAATGACCTAGATTTGCAGATGTGGTTTTTAAAAGCCTAACGACCAAAGGCGCTACCGTTCGGAATCGGTGGACGCTATGATGATGCGGTGACGCCTTTTTAACGGATCCCGGGGTCGGGTGTTTTATTCAATCGGTTTAGCGAAGCCACCGTTTGGTAGAATCGCAACCCCGACAATGATCCGTGCTGTTGTCCCACCCCCGGTGGTAATGTTAGTAGCATTGAGGATGACTAACCGAGAGTCTATGAGATGGGTTTGGTATCATATAACACGATAGCTGCCGTATGCGGCCGCACTTGCTTGCCATCGGACAACCTTTGGACATTACCAAGCTGAGTAATGCGCCAGGGCGATGTGCGGTGTGTACACCAGTGATTGAGGGAAGGAAGTTATGAGTGCATTGTCGGTCTGGGTAGGCCTGTTGCATGATTGATCTATCTGTACATACGTTGCGGCAAGCTTACGCATCGTTCGAGTGCAAATTGCAGTGTTCAAGGTGTGTAGTACACGGAGACAGCGAAAGCGTTGAATGTGTTGGAATAAATTGCATCGAACCAATACATTAGTCCTGGGGCACACTGCTTCAAAGAGGCTTCAAACGGTGTTACATGAAGTTGCGTTCACGCCTTGCAGATATCGAACGGTGTGAAGCTCTCGCCTGGAAAGAGCGCAATCCCTGGGGGAAAGAACTGACCGGACCTTCCGTACAAAAATATTGACGGATAGTAAAGGAGGTTAGCTTCACAATGACACTGTAGACACTCGCCATTACACTATTTTCTGATTGATCAGAGTGCTGCACAGAAATTTGATTGGAACAATGAGCAGTAAATTGATTTTTGTCTAATGTAACGCAGAGTACACTATCGCAATAGAGCGCCGGATCGATGATGATGACGCAGACCACACGAATGGCAGCCCTTGATCGATTTCATACTCCAGGAGCAGAAAGTGCACCATTACATCTTGAATCGCTATCATTAGAGCTGTCTCCCGGGGGGCATCGTTGTGGTTTCTGTGGTCCGCGAGCCTGTTTTGAAGTTTGTGTATTTTTTTTTTTGAGCTCGCGTATCTCTCGTTAAGGTGGCGCCATTATTTCTAACGTGAAGCCGGCGCACCAACAAACCATTGGAAGCGGTAGTAATTTGAAACTAATTTGTTTTTGGTTTACGTTAGTGCTATCATTATCGCTAGGTAACACTCCCTTGCTTGGTTAGGTAGCTAGATGAGGAGATGTCTTTTACAGAGATGTTAGTAGGCTACGGAGTTTGATGGGTTAATAATATGGATGCGATATAAGATACTCTAGAAAAGTGGACATGCTTGAGGAGTACATAGGTAGCAGTCATATTTTTCAGATTAAAGTTCAGAGACTCCAGTTTGCAAATATACCAATTTGATGAACGCTTCGGCAATACTGGTAATGGTACAGGAGGTATTGCTAACTGAGGCATTTAACGAGAAATGCCTCAGGCGAAGAAACTAAGAAAAGAAGCGCATATCCGATATACTACACCTTAAATCAGCTGGCAAATTTTCTGCTACTTCTCGTCTTTATCCGACTGTGTATGAAACTGGGCAGTTCATGTGGGTGATTATTAATCAACTGCACTTGGAATGGATGGTGGTTGGTTTAGGAGATGCTGGAGAGCAGGCAAGCATCGCTTGTCCAATGAATCATCGAAGTGTGACTGACATTGCCCCAGGCTCAGAAAGTTGCTGTGCACTGAAGCCCATAAAACACCAGCTAACTCACACCCGAAGAGCCTAGGTTGTGATTTTAGCGTCCGATAGAACAGACAACTTCTCGGATCCAGTTTGTGGAGAGACGAACGAACGAAGACGTAATTCACGAAGAAGCAGGATCGTCAATTATTTTCTCTCCCCTAATGAGAAGAGTGCAGCTAAGTGTACGTGTACATGTGTGGCTATTTGCTTGGTACGTTTAGAAGCACCTGGATAACCTGAAGGAAATGCAAGGAGTTTTGCTGGAAGATTAACGGCCTACAAGCGCTTAAGATGGGCTGATTGTGATCTACATTTTTGCACGAGCACAGCGTCCATACCACTTAACGAACTCTTCGGCATCCACTGAGTCAGATGAAAGATATGCTCTTCAACCGTGGTATTTTGCAGCAATTTCAATGATGTCCGATGAACAGTGAAAGATTTAGCATTCATGGAAAGATTTTAATTGGATTATAACTTATTTGCTTTGGTGTATGGGTTTGTATTGTCAGTTACTGTGCAACTCGACTAATCGAGAAATCGAACAGACCATTTTGTTAATTCGTTCGTACACTTGTGCGTTAACTGTATCCTGAGTATGTCTTCGCTAGTAACCCGCATCCAACATGCACGGCTGGAAATTCATTAGGCCTAAATGCAGTCTTGTCCTGGAAATATCTTCCCTATCAAGCCGGCTATTCGAAGAAGACCAATTTGTAGGTAATTTAATTGGGGAATTCTCCACTCTCTCTCTCGGTAAAGCGGATTGTGGACAATGTTGGAGCAAAGAATCACCAACGTGAATCGTTTCTGATAAATATTAATTAGTCGTTTACGGTCCTTGGCTTGTGGTCGCGGTCTATCGGGTCGTATTTCTTCTTTGCCGAAGAGTTTGCCTAGTTTTCGGGCGTGCGTTGCAGAGATAGTGGATTCAATTAATGCCCGTCGTATGGCTGGGCCGGTTGTTGTCTGCGTCGTCCGACGATAGCCACCGTACCACGTGTGGCGAGTTAACGATTGACAAAATCAACCCATGTTAATTGATTGGCTAATGAATCAGTGAAGAAAACGACGAAAAGAAGAATGTCGCTTTGGAGAGGAGGAGTTCAATGATCCTAGTAAAAGGGAATTTACTGATGTAGTACATCGTGAAGTTGGAGTTCGTAATGAGCCCGGATTGATATTGACCATACTCTGCAGAGTTTTGATGTACAGCAAGTGACTCCGTGCCCTCATTAGGGGTCGTGAATATTCGGTGTGCGGGTCAACGATTTAACCTCATTTGTTGGGGAATGGTTTTCTGTGGAAACATTCGAGGTTGAGAATCTGGGTCTACCACGCGACTTTCTTGATGATTGAGTGAAGTAGGCGGCTTGGGTGCGCTATAGTTAGTAGCAAATTTGGTCACGAGATATACAACATTTCTTCACCTACTAACAGTGACCACGATTTATCATATTAGGAGGCACATTTGTTGCAGATATTATTTCGTGCATTACCTAGTGATTAATTCTATTTAAAGGATTTTATTCTCTTTTTTATGTAGATTTTTTGTTTCACAGGAAAGAATAAAAGTCTGTTTGCCATCTTCGCTATCGGTTGCGATGTGTTGCTGCAATTTGTTGATATATTTTGTCGTGTTGACTGATTTACTTTATGACATTTCCCATCTTGCTTTTTCACTCTTCTCACCCTGGGCGCTGTTTGGTAGGGCCCTGTTTGGGGAGCCCTGTTGTATAAACACAAACACACCACAGACCGGCCTTTAAGCCACACATATGTATTGACAACGCCGGTGCGACACATGCGACGCGGGAGGTAGGAATTATTTTTACTTACGATACGCATACCATGTGTTCTATAAATACGTTACGCAAACTGATGGGGTTTGCTACTTGGAAGTAGAGAGATGGAGGCGAGCGACACGAAACGGAAGGGAATGAAAACCTGACCCATAACATCGTACCTCCCCTCGGATTTATGCGCGTGTGGATACGTGTCTGTGCAGTCTGAAGTGGTTTGTGCGTTCGACGAGCACGGTGTGAGATATCGGCGCCGAAGTGTAAATGAGCCTGAGAGGTCAAGTCAACGAGTTGGAGGACTGCCCTACCGTTAGCGCTTTTGTAAAGAGAATCATACGATAAGGTAGATGGTTTTCCTTGGTGTTGAAAATAATTACATTTTGTTTGAGAAATACAGTACAGCAAAGAGATGTATTTTTATAGACGTTTTATTCTTCAACATTTTTGTTTTGTAGGTAGGTATGTAGGTTATAAATTCAATTCTTTAGCATGGATTAAACCTAGATACTTAAAAAGATTAGTTATTACTATTACAAGGACTATCACAACATTACACAGAACATCTATTACAGAACATCTATTACAGAACATCACAACTCTTTTGATCCCTTCTCCAGGAATGCTTGAAAGTTCCAATTTCTGGCGTTTTCGACGTATATTGCTCATAACATTCAGGGGAGTCAAGTTCTGCGCACGAAGGCATGGCCTAGATGGGATTTTGTATCGGATCAGTCTTGTGAAGACCGACGTCCATATCACTAAACCATTAGGTCGTTTTGCTGTCAACAGTTAAAAGTTCAAATAAAACGAAGACGAAATGTCATTTTTCACATTATCCTATTTTTTCACAGAACACTCTTAACCTTCATTATTTACCAAGATGGCTCCGATGCGAAAGTAGCAAATGAAGCCGACAAAAGATAACAATTTACGTGATGCTGTTTGAATTCGAACGAATTTGACGCAACTATCGATAAGATTTTCCCAAGAATATTTCGCATTTAGCATTATCTATCTAGTAGCGGATGATTTTCTTCATTATTTCCTTCTAGCAAAAAAACAAATCTCAACGGAGAGCCCAAACAGAGGAAAGAATCAGGCGCCCCCAAAAACGCCTCGGAGCATAAATGTAAATTAATTCCTCTGTGGCAAATCCATGAAGTTCCTATCGGGGTTCTCGTCTTTCCTTTATTGTCTATTGCAAGAAGAGGCACCGGCAAAAGCATGACACGTCGATGTCTTTCTTCTTGGTGGGCTTCTCCGCCAGGCCAACAACACCAAGATAATAAATTGAAAATTATTCATGTACAAACACACACATATATAGAAGAATATTCGTTGTTTGTTTTCTTTTGGGCGGTTGAGATGAGGGCACAAGCGTCTGGGAAAATTGTGTCCAATCTCCGGGGGCCTCCCACGGGGAAGATTTTTGTTGTGTTTTTCTTTTTTTTCAAATTCTCTGCACTTCCTGGCTTGCTGCAGCGAATATCTTTGACGTTTGTTATGGTTCGCTTTGTGTACAGCCCCCAAAATTCCCATCGTTTTTTTTCTCCTGCCTTGATAGGTCCTCATTTTGGAGTGATTGTAATTTTTGGGTCTTTGCTAAAGGGAAGGAAGTAGAATGTTGTTTATGCAGTAGAGTCAATAACCTTACTCAGGAACGTCAGGAGTGATTTACGTGTGCAATCATAATCAAAATGGTTATGTGTATGCGCAGCTCTTTCGAAGGGTTTTTTTTTGTTCCCGGCGGTGTATAAGGTGTTAGACTAGTAAATGTGTCCATTTTGTTCAGATCTTCCGAAAAATGAGAACGAGCTTGAATGAGAAGAAAAGTAGCTTAGTATCGATATTGAAGAACTGAGAAAGACAGACAGAGTTAGATTTTCTGGGATTGTTTTGCGGTATCTTTGTGTCAGTTTTAAAAGATATACTGCTAAGAGTTAGGACTGTGAATACCGAAGGAAGGAAATGAAATAAAGAATTGCATTAGTCATAACTTTTCCCTAAACCTCAAGAGCAGGAATGTCCTGAATGGGAAACTGTCATCGGTGAAAGATGAAAGGGGCGTTTTTTTTGCAACATTTTTCTTACCACCTTCCAGTGGTGGCTCAGTTATTGGCTCTTGGTGAAGTGTTTCAGCTTTTATGGTTACCGTTTTTTTTCCATCTGTCCTAAGTGCATTTCTCACACATTTTTCAAATACCACTTTTTACGGTCATCACCTGCAGCAAGAGTCAATAAATAATGCTTACAAAAGGTGAGAAGAAGCCAAGAGCACCACACCAGACATGGCTTTTAAGAGTAGCCAAATGACATACGTCTTACAGGAATGAAGGAAGCGAATGAATAGGTGCGCAGAAAGAGATGTGTTGCACCTTTACAAATGCAAATATGTTTCTTCATCTTACCAATGTCGGTTGAGACGGAACGGGTTCTTCACTTCGGTGCACTTCACTTCACTCTACCCGGAGTGTCGGAATTTGTCTTTTACTGAGGGGGAAGAATGCCTTTTTTTGGTTGGTATGATTTATAACAATCTTGGTGCTATATGTTTTATGTTCTTCTTGAATTATTTTAACGTACCAAATAAATGATAGCTTGTTTCAAGCGGAATATTTATCATTCTTGCGGAATGTAAACACTTAAGCAAACAAAATTGCAAACCGATTGAAATACAACTGATGAGCTAATAAAATTATTCTCTCTTATTTATCATTTCAGCATTGAGCATCGTTTTTTTTTCCTATGCTGAAACGCATTCGTATCACATCTCTGTAGCTCGGCAGTGCAAACATTCTGTGCCGTCTTCAACCATCAAAAAAGGTGAGGTAGAGGAAATGTGATGAAATTGAATATAAATATCTTATTACGAGTATTATTATGCTTTATGGCGCCAGGAGCATAGCGAAGCATACATTTTTTCTTCTTCTCCAAATGCAACAAGAGAAATTTTATTTTCTGTTTCCTTTCATTTGAACACGCTAGAAAATTCAATCAATAATGAAATTAGTTCGATTGGATATTTGCTTCATTCTACTTTCGGGGGCGAAACAGGTATAATTCACACCAATACATTTTTCTCTATCACATTTCCCTTTCGAACTGCAAATAATACGGTTCAGTTTATGAAGCAGCAAGCTGAACAAAACAAAAGTGTAGCACACGATCTTAACCTAGAAATACGAATAAAACAACACAGCAGCATAATAACTTTTGTGAGCTTTTTTTGCTTTTTTTGCTACGTTAGGTTTTGCGTGCGGTTTCTAATGGCCATTCGAACACGAGACAGAAGCGATAATAATGAAGTAATTAATTTAATTCCTACCCACAATCCCGGTGCCGCGGCATAATTTGCATATAATAGGTTTGAGCGAAATAGAGAAGAAAAAAAAAAGATGGGGAAAACCTTCACCCGCGTGAGACATATTGTGAAGTGTGAGAAGTGGTTTGGTTTGTGGCGATGCATGTGAAAAAGTGAAACGCAAAAGGAAAGGAATAGTTTTTATTAAGGAAAAAACCAGAGCGATATATAGGAAGGGGGTAGAGGTTCATCGTATCAAAAGACTATTCATGTGGCATGTTTCATGTTTTACACATGCCATCTTTAATAACTGTCATTTAGGACAAGCAGCACGCGGCCCCAGTTCGCTTTGCCTTTCTTCACTTTCCTTGTGACACTGTGAGTGAGAATTCGCGAAACGTATGCACTTCGAATCAGCACTTTTTCTTCGTTTTGTACTGATGACGGTACCCGTTTATGATATGCGAGACGATGTTTTTTTTTTATTTTTTTTTGGTGACCCGTCGTAAAAAAACAAAAGCTTGTTGACAGTTTCTTTTTTGGGACAAACAGCAACAGCTGAAAAAAAAAACACAATAAAAAAAATGCACTCAAATCTCTCCGAACTTTCAATGTCGTGTGTTAGTGCCACGATGCATCGTTATGAGACGAAAATGATAGTTTATCGCTTGGAAACTAATTATTCGAATTATCTTTTTCTCTCAGTGTATCGTAACATACTTTTCCGAGTGTGTATCATTCCCTGTTCAAGTGGCTTTATTTATTGGTGGGTAAAGTTTGTCCATTGATAGTTGAGAAGTTTGCCGGTTTTCCCTTTCAACGTCAACGAAACAAAAATCATAACATCTTCATAGGTAAAAGAATCAAATGAAAAGGTTAACACAACTTACATCATAAACGCGTCAGGATGACAACGA
Organism: Anopheles funestus; assembly: GCF_943734845.2. Lineage (NCBI taxonomy): Eukaryota > Metazoa > Arthropoda > Insecta > Diptera > Culicidae > Anopheles > Anopheles funestus. Next base: position 68,831,577 of record NC_064599.1, on the reverse strand, counting down.
ACGCTAATACGTTTTATTGAAAAGCTACCATATGAAATAGTATTCGTAGCAGATGAAATTGTAAACGAATCTTTTTATTTTTCCTAGGTTAAAAAGAAAACTCAACATTTCTTATACAGCAATAATTTAGGAACTAACAGAAATAGTTGTAAAAAGTGGAATATGTACAGAAGTATATCGCTATCTTACTAAATATGCTGTGATAGGCGGAACACAGAACCCGCTTTAGAATAATCAAGAATTTGAGCTATTTCATTTCGATTTTATTTAAAGGTGTCTTCATTTCCTTATGAAACTTTTATACTAATTTGAAACTCATTAAAATTTGAAAGCTCATCATGCGTAGTTAATAAAGTTAGAGAAATAGTCTAAAATGTAGTCTCAGTTCTTTCTCAGTTTTCTCAGCTTTCTCCTCTTGGTAAGCGCTATTTTTGAACTTTTAGGTTACTGGTAATGCCTTCAAGCATTTGCAGCTAGTTCTTTTTCCTTTTTTAGAGTTTACCTTTTGGATGCTTTACCGCTAAAGCAAGGAAAGCAAACTATGAAGTCTAATTGGTAAACCATCCATGATGGCGCGGTGTATGTCGGTGAAATTGTTTAAAGAAATTAATTAACGTCGATTAAATTTGATCAAGCGACGCTTGGGTGCATATTTGATCTGTTCTGGGCAATGAATAATACACGCAACACGCTAGAATGCTTTGAATAAGAACCGGTAAAAAGGGGTTTGGTAAATATTTGCGCATATCATGATCAATTAAATATTGTTTAACGTTTGTTGAAATGTAAAGGTATGATTGTTTGCTATGTGGGAATGACTCAAATGGAGGGGAGGAAATTTTAACGCAAATTAGTATGAATCATGTACTGAAATTTGGAATCGCAAATGATCTAAGCATTACTATGTTGTGGCTCGTTTCGACAGCACGCAGTAGCAATGCTTAGCGTTGCATAATTAAAACATTGCGTAAGCATACATAATTTTAAGTGGTTACCGGCGTACAAGTTTGCAATATTTTTTGCGCACGATGCGTTACCAACAATAGTTACCGTTGATGTATAGAAATATTTCACCAGCGCTGTACTGTAATTGATAGTGGTTTTGTGCAATAATGTTGCAAAGTATTGGAATTTATGTTAGTCCCTGTGCGGTTCTTTATTTGGGCGGCAGAATAATTACTCTACTAACGCTAATGTTTTCTGTGTAGAGAGCGAAGTATAAATTCCAGCACGGGCAAATAATCCGATGTGAAATTATGGATCTGGTGCACTGCATTCCGTTTGTGAGTTTATTACAATTTATTGCATTCTGTTGGGTTTATAAATGGAAAAGTGATTAGATTAGTAAGCATTTATCATATATTGCATTTTTGAAATTATTAAACGAGAAAAGTATTATTTTTTAAACTATTAAACGAAAAAAGTATTATTTTTAAAATTTATTTTCATAAAAAATTTTAAACAAGCTGTGATTTATATTAAATTTGATATTTTTTACAAAATTTTATTTACACCGTGACACAATGCGTATAAGATTTTAAAATTAAAAAAAGAACTAATTTCTCTGAGAAACGGATTTTAGGCCAATGCTTTGTACACCTGAAGTAAATTTCATCGTTGCGAGAGAAGACATGCTTACCACACTGGCCGTTTTCTATCGGCCCATTACACCGGCTACTACCTCGACAGGTTTTTCGGGACACTAAAAATAAACTCGCATCTATTTAAAGCCAAACTGTTCCGATCGACTTCCCCGCCAAACGAAACACACCACCCAGATCCACCCGGTTACACAGGGTGTAGTGAAGAAGGTTCTCCTTTCCCGCTACGAAGATCATCTTCGACCGGCGGCGTTTTCGGCCGCATGTGTACGTTGTGTTCGTTGAGAAAGAAGGCAAAAAACACCCAATCGTACACGGTAGCGGCAATCAAGTGAAGGTGTGTCCACTAGAGGGGGCTTGAGTGAGGGAGAGATCGCAAAGGGGGAAGGGTGCAACATAGTCGACATTTTTCCAAAAATATCACTCTCCACACCTTCCGCGCGAATGTGTGACTAAAAATAGAGAGAAAATGATCCGACTCTGTAGGAAGAAAACCAACTTAAAGAGACCCCGCCGGTTGCTTCCCGTATTTCCCGATGCGGATGCGGAAAAAAATGAGATACGGTTGGGGGAACGCGTGCGAAAACGCAGAACAGATGGAACCTGTTTTGACGTTTCCCCCCCGCACGCACACACACGCAGCATACTTCAAGCCGTACACGATGATACGTTGGAGTCGAAAATGGGGAGCATCTTTGGCAAAATCCAGCAGCACCAACGGGTCGGTTTGTTTTCGATTTTCTTTTTCCAAAAAAAAACCCTAAAACAACACATGGCACGGTGAGAAGTGAGATCCGTTTGACACAATCCTTTTGGGAGGAGTGGACCATGAATGTATTTAAACAACAAAAGGGTACCCTGGGTATTTCTGGAGTGAGTGGCAAAGAATGAGGAAGATCTGTCCAAAGGAAATGTTTCAGTGGAATGGATGACAATTCATAAAAGGGTGGATAGGTTTCCTCCCCAATTTAATGCGATAAAGATCTCTGCCATTGGGTGATGGTGTTGGTGTCGATGTGCCCTTCCCCTCCATCATTTAAGTCAACTTGACCATGAACCTCACCCTGACACCCTGGCCGGCTATTGCCCTTTGCCGAAAACATTAGGAGGAATGGAGTGTGAAACCGAATGAAAAAATATATCGCGTTTCAGCTTACATTGGCTTAAATCCTTCTCCGCCACCCAATAACGATTGTAACATTTTGGGGTGATTTCGTTTCTTTTCTTTTTTGCATTGGTCCCCTTGTAAGGGGAAGAGTTCGTGTGATGTACCGGTGACAGCTGGGAATCGTATGCGCGAGTTGGGGAGATGCGTAATTGGGAGTATGTTGATGACAGAAGAACAAAAAAAGCGATCAATTCCGTATCACTTAATGGTTGTGTTTGTCTCCTTGTCGGTAGAAAGTGAAAGTTGAACTAGATAGTGAAAACATATGGTAATGTTTACAAGTTTGTTTTTGTATGTATAACTAAAGTCTGTGTTTGTTTCGTATATTGTCAATAGAACTTAATGTACATTTATTTATTTCTGAATTTTGGTCATCAATTTTAAAGACTAATTCGACAAGAAAAGCTACTTTATTTAATCTCTTTTTTTTGTTAAAAATATTTAAGGCTCAAAAATTGCAAGTTATATTATCAACTTAACCGGGCCAATAACAAATCGACTCGGTGGTCTAATGGTAATAGATACTGATCTTCACACGACAGGACCGGTATCAAATCCCATACGAGGATCATTCCTTCCATCTTTTGATGCGTTGCTATTCGTTGTATTATCTGAATATCCTATTTTTTTTGCTCGGTTAGAACGGCCTGGCCGTATCAAGACTTATTTTACCTCATAGTAGGATAGTCAGTCCATGCTATGGGAGGACGATCCGGATGGGATTTGAACCCGGTTCTGCCGTGTGGACGGACGCCGTTTATCTCATGCACCACTAGGCCGTCTCAACTGAATATTCTATATTTGAGAATAATTAAAACTCAATAAAGTTACTAAAATGGACACAAAAGTACCTGAGTAGGTTCTGTTTTGTAGTGTGTCAATTATATATTCTTCTTCTTCTTCTTCTTGGCTTAACGACCTTACAGGTCACGCCGGCCATTTCTGGCTTACTAGACTTCGGCTTACTAGACCACGTAGCCGGATAGTCAGTCCTTGCTACGGTGGAACGGTCCGGATGGGATTTGAACCCGGTCCGGCCGTGTGGACTGGCACCGTTTATCACATGCACCACCAGACCGCCCTGATTATATATTATTCATTCCAATTTTTGTACTGATAATCTCCTTTTCCACTTTATCTACATCATATACAACATTTTAATATATAAACAAATCGAATAACAGCAAACCGTATCTGTCGACCTAAATCAATCGAGAACGCATTTTAATCAACAAGTGCCGATGGTAACCGTCGACATTAGTTTGACGTTCGCACATCACATCTCACTCGTTCGATTTCGTCAACCACAACCGTCTATCAATCGTTTGCCTTCGATCGGATCGTTTGATGGTTTGACGATAGCAAAACTGTGCCTTATCGAGCGAGACGACAAGACAACACCTACTCCACCGTGCGTTAGTCTGTGTTACGCGAACCACAAACGGTCCGGAACGTCGATAATTAAAGTGAGAGTATGAGAAAAAAGACAAACCTGATCACATCAAAGTGATGCGACCGTATCGTATGAATTGAACCTGATATGAATCTAGACTGGTGTACGTGCGTACCGTATACATCGTAGGTAGAAGACTTTGCTGCGACAAGAAAAAACGTCGAAAACAAAAACGATCCGATCAGACAACGACCAGGACACGCGGTGGAAGAAAGACACACCAAACAAACATGTTTGTTTCGCTATCAAAATAAAAAAGGAGAAAGATCAGTGATGATGGTAAGGTTTTCATCTTAATCGGTTGTGTGGAACGCTTCTGTCCGCAAATGGGGCTGCATTGCATTTTGTATCAATTTATTTGCCAATTCGGTGACACTCATTGGATAGGTTTCGTTTATGGGTTAATTTATAGCGAACGGAGAGAAAGTACAGCACAAAATTGCATCCTTTCGAACGTGCCCAACGAGGTGAATAAAATATTCCGTTTTTTGGAGAATAAAATTATCAAATTGAATCGTTTCTACACACGTTTCGCCATATGTTACATTTTTTTCCAAGATAGTGCTAACACATTGCTAAATTAAAAAAAAAGTTTTAAACCAAATTGCTATCATTTTAAAAATGGCCACAAAGAGACATTCTATCGATGGTGGTATGTGCGCTCTTCCAAGTAGTGTTCGCAATTTCCAATTTCAACCAACCACATTTTATTGATTATACATTTTTTCTATTGTACCATCAGTTCCCGTTTCGGAAGCTTCGAGTGCACACCTAAAAAGGGTCACCGGTTGGAAAGTTTTGCCAATCGATTGACAAACCAAACCGTACCGGCGGTGCTGCAAGTCTTTCTTTCCGTTCCTTTACTAGTTTTCTTCACAGTATATGGGCGGTGGGAAAATCGGAACCGAACATCTATCCGCTACATTGTGAATACTCTCATCCCGCATATCTCTCCAGCTGCTAGTTTAAATTGGCGATTTAGTTTTTTCTTCTTCAAACCTCACCATTCGTTCAATTCCTTCACATTCCCTTGGCTGATCCTTGTATGGACATCGGAACATTGGCGCAATTATTTGCGTGAGAGAATAAAAAAAAAACAAACGAAAGCCACAAGAGGAGGAAGAAATATGCGGGTTTCATCTTCACTACTCTAGTAACAATGTTACTTGGTCGTCTTGTAACGTTAGAAACTTTATCGTTCGACGAATGTGGTAACTGTGGTTTCCTTCTTGGCATCTGGATAGCGGTCGTGTGGGTGTGTTGGCTACATGATTTCATTACTTTTTCATCACGACCTGCGTCAATGCATCTTGTAAAATGTTCTGTTTTTTTTTGTAATGACCGCCCCAGAAGAAGACCCAGAGACTAATGGGTTTCTGATGATGGCGGTTGTCATGGACAAGACAGGCAATGAAATGTTATCCTTTTTGGGCGTTTGAAAGTAACTTGTCCAAGTGAAGAATTCGCCGTAACTGTTGAAATTCTCATTCTCAGTTATCCTGAATGATAATAATATGGTTATAGACATTAAACTTTTAACATGTTATAAGAAATTGGTGCGATTTTTTTTATTGCAAAAATGGTGGAAGACCTCATTGAAAGATCCTCAAGATTTTCCTACTATCCCTTTCACATTTGGGCAAAGTGTGACATATTGCTGGAATAGAATTCCTAAGATGAATTGTCTTAAGATATCTTATTACAAGGCATCTCCACCTCAATTTTCTCATACTCAGGCCAGAACCTTCAGAATTTTGCTTAAATTGTGGTTTCATTGTCGTCCTCTTGGAGATTTATGGGCCAGTATTGCAGTAACTAAAGACCAATTTATAGACAACACTACTTTGGAGTAGCATTTTCATGGGAAACTAGTTTTTTTTTATTTAAACCGGATATAGGATATTTGTTTGAAAGTGTCGGTGAAGAAGATCTTCAATCCACGACACTCGACACCGTGTTAGACCAAATGCAGAAGTAAAATACCACGGGATCGGTCCAAGAAAAAATTGTAAATTTTCTTATAGCTCATAAGTACATCACCAACAATTGGAAACCAAATTCTGAACGAAATAGAAACAAAAATTCACTTTCTCTTCTGTCAACTTTTAGGAGTGAAATGGCTTGATTGGTTCAAGGCAAATCGTTCCAAAAAGGTTCCGAAAGGCTTCCCCAAATCACAGGTCTTTGCACAGCTCACTGTCAGATTAGGGTGTCGTGCAGCGGACGGAATGACGCAGATCCCTGTTCCAAGCACAACCGAGTAGATTGGCAGTTTTTGTTTTACGGTTGTCGTATCACATGCTCTAGATATCGACCCAATCATAAAGGGTGGACGTTGGGAAAAAAAACCACAAAATATACAATCGCAATCGGTCATGTTCGATCCCGTGTTGTAGGATAGGAAATTCTTTCGCCCAGCCAAGGGAGTCATCCAGTGCAGACGAGTGCGTCGTAGCTGGAATGGAAAGTTGAACGGGCGGAGGACCTCTTTCTCCTTCGCATCGGGAAATCACATCGCCGGAGGGCTCAGTTCGCAAACTTTGCGTGGCACCGTTGCGTATATCCTCCCCGAAAGGGCAGCTTCTCGCCAATGGTATTTCGTTTTTGGAGGTGAAAGTAGCGCATATCAGTGAACGGCGAAACCCTCCCCGGTTCCTGTCCACAGGTGATCCACTCCGGTCAAACAGGCCGCCGTAGCGTGGTGGTTGCGATAAGAAAACGAAAGCGAACAGTATTGTGGAGTTGCTTATTCCATGGAAAAAAGATAAAACTCCATCTCCAGGAAAGCTTCAATAAACATCGAAACAGTTTCGCGCCCCACAGGACGCAATGGATTGTGGTGATGGGTTATGTGGTTTGCCCAGAAATTTGGTTTGGTTTGATTGAAACGGTTGGAACAGCTGCGTTATTTAATGATTAGAACACTTCCTGAGAGTGATGATAAGATTTTCGGCAACTGCTCATAATGGAGTTTAGCTAAAGGGTTTAGCGCTAAATTATCAAACCATTTAAGATAACGCCCAACAGAACAGATAGAGTAACCGATCACATTATCCATAAGTCTGTTAAATATGAAATCAAAGCAAAACGTTTGTTATCTGTAGCGTGTAAGCGCTAAGTGTCCGACTTAATTCTAACCTTTATTGAAATGAATTCAGAATCGCCGAAAGCGATAGGCTTCATTCCCGATAGAAAAACACTTCATTAAAAGATTAATTACAAGTGGCGGTTCCACTCAAGTGTGCTAACTCCTTCGAATCTGATTTGAATATTCAAATATTGGCTTGAACGTTATTGCTTTTTTTGTCTCTCGTTCTCATCGCCCTTGCTAAGTGGAGTGAGTACCTTAGGTTGGTGAGATATTGTTGTGCACAAACACTTACTTGAAGCCTTACTAAAAACTTTTCCCGCTTCTGTCTCACCCATTCAGCAAACTTAATCGGTTCGGTTAGTTCAGAACCGTGCATAATGTTTGAAAACATCTCTCAGACGAAGTTTATAACAATCTACACATCCCTTCCATTTCCATCGCCATTGCTTGCCCTTTCTGTGATGAGTTAGGGGTTTTTTGTATTTTTAGCGGTGGGCAGATTTTTCTCTCAACAAGCTTCCGAATCATGGTGCCGAAGGTCAACCTAAATTGCCTCCACTTGTGCTGTGTGCGAAAGAGAGATGTCCGGGACTTATGGCTTCTAATGTGGAGCTGAAGTTGCTTTTGTCCGTGCCGTAAAAAATCATCATGTGTTCGTTGGGGAACGTTTGAAAACATAATAATCCACCACAAGTTACTTCTTCGATAAAAGGGGTTGGTGGAAATTGTTAGGGGAAGGAAGAGATTGAGTGAGTTACAAGGTGTATAGTTCGGTGGTATTAAATTTCGTAAATTCGACAACTATACACCCTTTAGCGTTTCGGGTTCCTTTTCACTGCGGATAGCAAGAAAAAAAAGGAAGGGTTACGATACATTACCTCACAATACTGCTGAAGATGAGATGATGGGTACACCGTGCTTACGGAATCATCCAAATTGTTTAAGAGGAGCGAATGAGGGCTATTAATAGTGATATTTACAACGAGCGATAAATTATGCTTGCGCCGATTTAAACCATCTTTTTGCTTTTTCGACCAAATAGATTTAATCGGCTCATTTATTCATTCGGTTCGTATCTTTTCTTTGTTATTAAAAGTGGTTATTATAATTTAGAATTGTTCTCTGTAAAGAGACGTTTATTTTCTGTCTCTGAAGCAGAACTGTATTCGCATTACTGATGTTTTAATACACTTCATTCATATTACTTTTAAGATATAAATCCTAGATATAGATATTTAATAGATATTTAAGATATAGCTCCTATAGGAGTTTTTGTAAGCTATATAAAAATCAACTTCCTCAGTATAAGGCAATCAGGTAGTTTAGAGTTATCGGCGCCGAACTTCACAGGACAGTATCGATACTTAATCCCATCACGACCATTCTCACGTCGCAAATGTTCTAGTTATGTCGTAGAAATAATTGTTGTGAGCGCACCAATATATGGCGCATCAATATGAATATCAAGTAGGACGTTAAAGCAAGAAGTCAAAGTTAGGATCTCCGGGTTTTTGCCAAAAAATTCCCAACAAACACCTTTCCTTCAAGCATCGCTTCAGACCACGGAGCACGCTGTGAGTCATTTTCAAGTTGGAATAAATTAAATTCCATCGGCGAGTTCCTGCACGGAACCATTTCCGAATGCTCTTTCCACAAATGTCCACTCTCATTGCGAATTAATAGCGCAAGATATATCCACGGTCGTGTTTTGCTAAATGGAGGTTTGTTAACTGGTGATAGTAGGCAGTCCCGGGATGGACACGAGATAGGAAAGATGGTACATTTACCATTCTTGTGGCCGGAAAAGAGCGACGAGCATCATCCATCTTTTGGGAGGCAGGGAAAATTGATGGTGTCATGTCTTGTTTGTTGCCCCGTCGGCCCCCCGTACCCATGAAAAGGAAACGAAAGGCACGGCGAGAGAGAAGGTGATAAAAGTTTACACTTCGCGGCGGTGTCTTGTTCCATTCCGACATCAATCACGATATTTGCGCGCGCCAACCAGTCTGTGGATGCGGGGCAAACTGACTTCCTCTTGGCCGTGATGGGTCCAGGGTGTGTATCTGCAGCAGACTCAAAAGGGTCTGGCCGGTGGCCTCAAGAGGCGTTGCTGTAAATTGTGCTGGGAGGGAAACTATCATCAAGCTTTTCCTGCCTGTTTGTGTTGCTCTCGCTATTGAATGATTCAGTCGGCGATGTTTGCTGGACGTGCTCCGGAGGCTTTCATTCAATAGCTCAAGTCAACGTCAATTAAATGGATGGGCCGAAGAGAGCACACAGGATCTTCTTGGTTTCCTTCTGCACAAGGGATTCCCATCAAGATTGAAGCTGCGCGGCACCATTAAACCTTTGCGTGACGAAGTGAAGAAGAATTATCATTTTAATTGTTTGTTGGGGAGGATTTTACCGTAACAAGCACCTTTATTGAGCCGACACGATTGCAGGTCGTATTTATTTTCTGTCCCAGCGAGTATTATGATGACACTGATCCTTGAAGAGTTAAAATTGTACATCAACATAGAGAAAAAAAACAGACAAAAGTCTCATCTCATGATCAGCTGTAGTTGGTGCGCTTTTCCAGAAGCGAATAGCGGTGACGGCTTACTGTAGAAAGTAAGATGTTTTAATGAGACACTCTGGCAGGAGCTGTCACCTTAGCCCATCAGTGTGAATAGACACCTCTGGCTGTAAGAATGTTCACAGCACATTTCACCATCACCTTTGATTACCGGCGCATGTCAATCGTTTTGTCGTTTACCCGGGACAAAGTGTTGTGGTCCGGGTCGCAAAACCAGGCTACATAAGGGTGTAAGAGCAAAGGAAGGGATGACAAATAATCTTAGCATTAAGGCTGTTTGAAGTACAGAAGCATTAGCGGATGAGTCATTTAACAGATTTTAATGTATTTTTTCTCTCCTTTGAAATAGTTTCCTCATTTTCACTGCGACAGCAATTATTGTAATTAAACAAATAAAGGAAAAACGGTTGTAAGAGAAATGGTTAATTTCTTTGGGAAGCATTATACTAATAACATTACATATAAACTCTTAACTTTTTACAATAAAACCGTTTAAATAATTTTGTTTATTTTCTTCTTTATTTCACAGGTAAAATGATGATCCAAAAGCATTCCAACACGTTAAAATCCGTCAGCCACTGTAAGGAAAAATATTTCAGAAATCTATTTTCATTAATTTACGTGAGTTTTAATGTAAATAATTGAACGAAAATATTGACGTGCAAATAATGCTACATTTGCACAGCTGGCTGAATGCAAACCGCATGCTGTACGATAATGACAGGAGCGACAAGACTATCTTTCTCTCTCTAACCTCCGATTCGATTCATGTTGGTTTTACGCATCGCTAGCGGAACACAGCGTTCGGTGAACAAGAGCGGATCGGTCCGCCTCGTTCTTTCTTCCTTGTCTTGGGGAGCATAATGTCCAGTGAACGTATAGTGAGGGCATTGATGCTGACAAACCCATTATAAAAGATAGGTCCGTGTGTCCTTTTCTTAATCTCCCCCCGTCCGCTGGTTCGCTTTCAAACAGCTGATCCAGGTGGTCGGAATTTTTGAAGCATCCCTTTACTTTACAAGGGATGTGCTATTTTGCTAAATGGGAAAAAAATGAATGTGCCGCGTACGTGCCCTTCGCTACAAGGGGAATAAAGCAGAATTCATTTGAGGTATTGCGAATTTTATTAATTTTGTTTACTTTGTGATGAAGTTCACTTCAGCCGTGTGATACGAAATGTGTGTTTATCACACGAATTGAACACACATTAATTTAATTCCACCTATTGTGTTTTGCCGATTGGGCGGTAAGCAAACACGCTACAAGGCCGATTTATTTTTCATTCCAATGAGTAGTTCGCCTGATCTGCTCATACATGCGGCGCACAACCCGTTGGCAGATGAACCATTTAAAAGAAAAACAAAAAGCAAATAAAGCAATGCAACAAACAAAGAAAAAAAGGAGGCAACATAAAAGCAATATGTTTTCCTTTTTCATTTGAACATTTTTCAACGCTTGTTCGACACACGTGGCCTTCCTCTCCGTCATACCGGGTGGGTGTGCATCGTTAATTAATTATTATGGCCTTGTGTTTCTGCCTTTTTTTGTGCTTTGTATTTTCTCCCTCTCTATCTCTCGTCCATAACAACCATTGCACTGAGTTTCCTTGAGGTTATGTTTTTACCGATTTTCCGTTTTCATTTTCCTTCGCTTCGTAAACGATGATATTGATGGGAAGAGAGGAAGAGAGAAGTGCGGTGACCTTGCAATTTTCCGATTCCATTGCTGAGATTGTTTTGCAGTGGAGAGATGCTGCTTGCCGACAGTAGATGAGCTGATAGTGAATGCAGTTTTTTTCTCTATGGTACAATGTGGAAAACCAGCTTTGTGGAAAGCATGATCTGTGTTTAGATCAGTCAGTCATTGGGTCGGTCGGTCAGTCAGTCAGATTTGTATCGCGAGAGATATGTTAGCTTTGTTGTATTTTCTCGCATGATCGTTTATCATTTCTTTATCTTTTATCTGTTATATCGTTGCTAGCATTCACATGGTACGTTAGCGTGATTTGCATCGGGAATGGAGGACGGGATAGTAGTGATGTGAAATTTTTTTTTATATTGAAGCTATCTATAAATTCTGTTCCGAAACTGACTCCAAGAACCCTCCCATGCACCGGAGCATAAAGTACATTTATTTGTTTCCCAAGACTATCACATAAATCCGTTGTGCGCGTAAACGTACACGTGAAACATACGTTCACCGGTGTCTTGTTCCGTTATTTTATGCGATATTGCACCGTAAAACTCTATCGTAAAATCACACCACCTTCTCATGCATGACACGCGGGCAGAAAGTGACTCTCAACCACCAATGCCACCCACAGGAACTTGATGGAGGTCAGGACACTGGCACCTCAACCTGTATGGGTTTTTATTCCTTTTTTTCTCGTAACATGCTTTACCCCTATGTTGCCATTTGTGGTCAAACGTGTCGGGATGATTTACGAGATGAAGGTAAATGTGAATAAAATAATTAACCATGTCGGACAGCTCTAGTGCTGCCGTTGAAAGTGGAAAAACGAGGAAGATACGTTGGAAACCGCGCCATGGAGAGCCGAGCTGAAGGGTTCATCACCTGACCGACCTGATCGATCATAATTGGGGCTGCGTGATGTTGCGTTTAATGCGCACGGTCTCTTGGTACTTTTGGGAAACTCTTTCTAACTCTCCACGGGGAACGTTTTGTGTGGTCAGCGTTGAACTTGCTCCTCCATCCTGTAGTGTGATGAGTATGGAGTGTACATTTGGAGTGTATGATGATGATGATGGATTTATTATGATCAATTATGGAGTTTCGGACGACTCAGTCGGGGATGGTACAAGATTAAACGAGGAAAATTTCTCTTTAAAGTGTTTGGGCAAACATTGGTAGGCTGGTATTAAAGTGATAATATGATGCATTGATATGCGTTATTTTACATTTGATGTATGTATCTAATACTTCTGTAACACTTAAGAACAGGTTGAAAATGTTGATTAGGATTATCTATTCTTGGAATAAAGAATAGAAGTAGAATATCTCTTAATTAACTTACAGCTTCAATTTTTGTTTTATTTCGCCAAAGGGAGTAGTACATTTTTGGGGACGTGGAAAATATAATCTTTGAATATTTTTTTTTGTTCAATACCACTGCGGTGCTGCGTAGTTTTTTGGTTTACATCTTTGGAACCGAATGTGTTAGGACCTTTAGGTTCAGTTTGTGATTTCAGGGTTCGAGAATATTCGAAATAAATTTTAATAATATGCCAAATAAATCGTTAAAAGAAACCTTTTAAACTTGCAGAGCATACTCTACCCCCTTAAAAGAGTTTAAATAAAAAATTTCGCACAGAAAATGTGTTGGATTTTGTATAAATTGCAGTTCATTAGAGGAATATTTCTTACTAATGAATAAAACATAGCAAAAATGTGTACAACCTATTGTAATATGAGCAAACTGCACCGAGTTGTTTTAAATAGTTAATAGCGATTTAAATCGCTCTCACCACCACCACCACCCGGTGTGGAACACTTGAGTGCATTAGTGTCGATTTCCGGAACCTTAAAGTCACTGGTAAACTCTAATAACCTGCGGGAGACCTTCCACCAACAGTAAGACCTTCCTGAGCGAATCAACATAATAATGATGATTAGGCCACCCGTTCATTAGTGCGGAAAACATCTCCATCCATCCATACACATCCAGCAGCGTTGAATGTTATGGCGGTTTGCATCCAGGGGAAATGTGTTTCGCTGTGAGCGCAACGATTTGGCAAAGCTCTTAATTTCATGCCCAATTTTTCATCTTCACGCACGTCCCCGGGAGCCCCCAATATCGGGTGATGAGATAGAAGAGAAAGCTGTCACATTTTTTTCCTATCTCCCGGGAATTGTGGTGTCTTTTCGTGCACTTTGGTATCTTTCACAGGTGGGATTAGATGACAGGATGATGAATAATGTATGGAATGGAGAACGTTCATCGCGAATAAAAAAGCAACAGTTCCTGATGTTATTTTGCAATTAATGTCAGCTGGAAGTGTCTTGATCGCTCTTGGAGACACACAAAAATGAAGAGCGTAAGGATTTAATGGTATTATTAGCGTTCGGCAGTATTGCCGAACCAATCAATCTAAATGATTTTTAATGATTTTTTTCTTTTTAGACTTTTTTCTGATTGGTGAACTGCAATCACACATAGAAGAAACCAGTCATATTTATTTGGTAGAATGAGATGCGTGTATGCTTTTGAAACCGAATGATGTTACAAAGCACTGGCAAATGGCATGAAAGCACTCTTGCTTATCTGGATCTATTGGCGAACCATTAATTCATCCCAAATGACACCTTCCATATTAATGGAATTCGATGGGTGGCGAACAAAATGCTGTTTGAAATTGTCACCGGAAATTATTATGGCTACCACCGACGTAAACACTTGACCACGTTCGATCGCGGTACCATTATTCCCGCTCGATTGTTAGTCGGCATGTAAAGGGCGGCGCTTCCTTTCCATTTATGTGGGTCATTGTTTCGTGCCAAACGTGATACTCTTTGTACTAGTAGCCACACTTGCAAGACAATTGCATTGCTGTGTAGCTATAAATTATAGTTTCTCCAAACGTTGCCTGCTTTAAGGGTTTGTCATCTGTTCTGGGGTTCAGGAAAGGAACATAAATTGGCAATAGAAATAGCTTTTGACATACACAAAGAAAAAGAATCAATTAATCAGCTAGAGTCTTATAAAACAATACTTTCTGCTAGCGTTTGATAATCGTTAAACTAAAACAAAAAAACAGTTTATCAAGTTATGATAGACATCTAACATTGATAGCGGAACCTTTTCCGAGTTGCTTCAAACATTACTGGATGCTTTCTTTCAATCTGAAGCGGTGTGGTCGTACACACCGATATTTAATTGCTTAGCTTTTAATGTCTTTTAATAGTCGTTTCTCATCTGTCCACATCGTGACTGTAATGAGACAGCAGGCGATCATTTTATCGCTTAAATCTTTCTATTTTTCTTAATTTCTCCCACCAATAGAGGTAGAGGATTTCGTTCCTAATGCGCCCGAGCTATGCTTGGTGCACCCAAAGCTGTGTGCAGCCCATAAATGCACAATACAACTTCCATCCCCGATGCTGCTACTGAACGTTCAGGGAAAGAAAATGCATCGCAAATGCGCGCACACCCCGCGTGTATGCACGTGTTTTGCAAAATGCATTTTTGTAGCCAATTCGTTTTTCTTTTCCACCCGCCCCGGGTTCGATGTTTTCGTGTGCGCACGCCGCGATCGACCTCGATTTTTCATCACCTGCCCATAGTAAACATAGTAAACGCAAAAACGGAAATGGTTTGTGGATGAGTTTTAGTACAGGTTGCTTCTTACACTGAGATGAAAGGGAACGGGTGTAGGTGGCAAGATGCTGAAAGGGTTGCCCAACACAGCGAGGGAAATGTGTGGATTTATCGTGCGGAGCGGGACCACCCTTACACCCATCGTGGTGCAGAATTGATCGTGGGTGCGCAAGCGACGTAGATAAGTGCATGGGAAAGTTCGTCCGTAACTTTCTCGATGCGCTCACCTCGCTACGGAGCATGCCTTGCCGATGTCCGTCATGGAAAAACACAACAATTGGCCCAGGAGGTAGATCGCGCGCGCGCGCACTCGTTCGCTCACACCGTCCTGTGCACGTTCGTTCTCTTGGGTCTGCAAAAGGTACGGAAAGCAATCAGCGGAAAGCTAGATAGATAGAAAGATAGATGGATAGCAATGGTGCTATTGCGGATAATGGAGTGTAAGTAGCTCTCTGTTGTTGATGATCACCGGCCGTCGGTAGGATTTCTGGAAGCCGACCGACCGGTGGCCCATTGCCTTTAATAGACTTCATCAATCGCCGGGAAATTAACCCCCCCCCCCAAAGAGGGAGGGAAAATAAAGGTTTTACCTTAGCCCGATATCGTGTGGAAGCAATCGAACTCTCGGTGGTACGATGGGGCTGTAATCGGCCTAAGAAGATTACAATCTTCTCGTTCGGAAAGCTAATTTTTGATTATGTTTGTTCACAAATCACAGTAGGAAAGGTTTAAGATGGGTGTGATGTTAGATAAAAACGATCGCTCGAAATTTGTGCTATTGAAGTAATACAATTTTGAGCGTTTTCCAAAGCGATGCTCCTAATTCCAGCTCCCCAAAGGGTTTAACTTCTCACGATGATATCGTTCATCATCATGTGGAAACGTTACAATCCCGTTTCATGACTTATGGGGAGAAAAAAGAGTAAAACCCCTTTGGCAGTGCGCTTCTTTCGACCAATTATTTATTTCCCGCGGCACGCGTCACCAGTCACGACCGAGACAGTCAGGAAGCCGATAGACGAATGAAATACGGTAGCAATTTATGTGGTTAGTCTTTCTTGGGATTTCTTTTTCTCCTGCAACTATATTTCTTGATATGCGATGCGCGTTGGTATTTCTTTTGCTGTGAGCCATTTAATCTGTCGAATATCTGATAGATGCATTTGCTGTGAGTGGTATGGTTTGCTGTAATTCGAACAATTTAAATTAATCCTTTTGATGCGTGTTCGATGACTTCGGGGGCAATGATAAACGTTTACTCTCATTTATTGAAGTCATATTATTCCTGTTCTGGTAATAAAAAATGTAAACATATCTGTTGTGAAGATATATGAACAAATCATAAATTTATTTTCAAAATTATTATTAATTTTAACATCAAAAGATGCAAAAGATGTATCAGTTTCGTTTCAGGAATGCAATTTAAGTTGGATGTGGTACTATGGTACGATTCAAAATAATAAAATTAATCGTATATTTGACCTCGAAGATATTTGCGTCAGCCAAAGTAACGAACAATTCCTTGCATGAGTCAGCAACACGCTACAAGAGAGAACAGACACCCTTACCTAACATATGAAACGAGAAAAAAAAATAAAAACCGGAAAACTTTCAAATAAATGAACACTGGAAATGGTTTTGTGCGCAAATCAATTAGGCACAAACTCGCGTCGAGTACAGCATTCGGTAAAACATTCGGTTCTATCGTTTCTATCCGTTGTTTCTGTGCACGTGGTCGCTTTAAGTGGAGGAATAGACCGTAGACGAATAAAACATTAAAGAATTTCTGTTTTCTGTTCAAATTCATACGAGAGGGGGAAAAATAACACACACACAAAAGTTCTTTGTGACAAAACCCATTTGGAGTTGCATAAAATGAATGAATTGCTTTATCAAAGCGTTGATTCATTTCGCGCTTCTGTTTACATTGAAGTGTACCCATTATTTCGTAACGCATTTGTGACCTTTGGCTCCAGCAACCAAAACAAAAAAAACCCCGAAGCGACGTGCCCCGAACAATTTGAAACATTAAATCAATTCACACCCTTTCGTTGCAATCACAGACGAACACACAAGAGCCCGCGTGAACATTAAAACAATTTGTGCAAATACAGGCCCTTATGGGGTGTTTTTTTTCACTCTCCAGCATGTACGAGACAAATGCAACCGATTGGCCTTGATTTACTTCAATAAACAAACCGAAGCAGTTGGATGTGCACTCGACATTTGCAAACCGGTGTGTCTCAATTGTGACAACGGCGACAATACGAAGCACATTTTGCAACAATCGCGATATGTTGGGTTCGTTGCGCCGGAATTGATCGTTTGAGTGGTTTATAGGTTCGGTTAATGTAAAGATCAGATTTTGCACTCCTTTTTTTAAGGCAGTGTAGTCTAATGATTGAAATTGATGTAGGTGTATCGTTATACTCCTATGGATTACATCTTCAAACCTGATGGGGCTTAGTCTATGTCAACTTCTTGGCGTTCAACGTCAAGTCTAGGTGACACGCCGAAAGGAGTCTGTTGGTAGAGTGTTATGCCTTGGTACATCTTAGTTCAATTGGCATCGATTAGTCGTTTCGCTCGTGATCGATACATACAAACAAAACGGATTGTTCCAACAATCGAAACACAATGGACCATTTATCTTCATTTAAACGATATCTTTATCGTCTCCGGGGATGATTGTCGGGAAAGGTGCGCAACGTCGTCATTCGTCGCATCTTTGTGAAGTGAGCCAAGTGTGTGATCATGTTGCGTTTGCCGCAACCAAAAGATGCTCTCTCTCTGTATATATACTGTGTGGTGTTTTATTTCCCTCTCCCTATCCTCATCAAGATAGTTTACTGTGGTAGTACGATCATAATCCAGTCGCATCGCATCGTGCTGAAAGATCATCGTCTATGTTGTTCCCAGATCGCGGCAGATCGAGTACCTTTGTATATGGAAAGGCGGCAAAACTTCTCTCCATCTTTTTCCGGTGCGCTAATAGTTTTGTTGCTGGCGGTACCGTTTTAAGGAATGATGAATCTCGCTAGGAGTTGTGGGGGCGTTTTAGTTATTCGTCTACCACAACGGCACGATCTGTCGTGGTGCTGAAGAAATTAAATTTTTATTTCACTTTTCATGCCACAATCGATCGCTTTGGTTGGGGCGGAAGCGGTTTGTTTTTCTTTTCAAACCATTTTCCCACCCATTTCGTTCATGATTGTCCGGAAGCTAAATTGTGCAAAGAAATTACTATTACTAAACTGTGAAGGTATTTTGTGTGCACCCGCGGTTTACAAAATGCAGAAGACTGGGGTTTTTGCCATAAAACCGAACATGGGGTCAAGTTCGTGATGGTCCTATTATTATGGCTTCGGTGTTTTTTTTCTGCACAACGTTCACTACAGTTAAAGTGGTTAGCCTACAGCAAACTCATTGACGAGGTTCGTGCTTATTCTTAGTTGCGATGCGTGACACAGGAATTTCTTTTTTTTTTTGAGAATCTTTTTGGTGTAATAAATCATTCGCGTGGGATAAGCTTATCGAAGAGACTTGCAAGACTTCAATCAGCTTAAACCTGCAAATCAGCTGGGGTAAATATTGGATTATATTGAAACGATCTGTTGATAATTATTATTTCCGTCAGCTTTCTGCTGTATGCCAGCGAGATGGAAAGAACATTAATCCACCGTCGACTGCCCGCAGTAGTAGTACCCATTGCTCAATGGTTTATGTGATTATTGGCCATCTCGTTTGTGCAATAATGTCTTCTTTAGAGATTTTGTTCCACGTAAATAAGGGGGAGACTTTACCAGATCAGGGCGGAATTTTTTCTCCCCTGGGGGAAGTCTATAATTTTGCTATAATCCTCTGTAAGTAATCTTCCGCGATTCGTACCTGTTTGGACAAGGTATCATTAATTCTCTTTACTGTAAACAGAATGTAGAGATTATGTGTGATAGATTTGCAGGGGCACTTTAAGATATTTATTGTGATTGTTTTCTTACCTTTAATGTTCTCTATGAATATTCGGTTAGTTTTTAGTAATTATAAATTATAAATAAAACTTTGTACTTTTTGTTTAGTGGTAAAAAAAAAAAAAAACTTCGATGTAGAAGACCAACCACCGAGGCACAGCACTATAGGACCGGTTATTTGGAATTGATTTTTGTAGTTCCTTTTATTTGTTGTATTGACAGAAAAATATTATTAAATACAATTAAATTAAATAGAATGTAAACTAGAATATTTCTATAACTGTAGATACAAATAACGTAAAGCAATTTTAATCCAAGCTCTTTTACAAAACTTTATTTTCGCTTGTATGATTAAACACACTTTCGCGTGTTGTATGCGTTATTTTTTTTTAATGGTTAAACTTAATTATCATTCAGAGGGCAATTGGTTACTCCACACCATGTACCGCCTAGAACTAGAATGTCATGCACGAGTGGCAGAGAAAGAACACGTACGTGACACTACTCCATATCAGACCGAGTCTGACAGGCAAGACCTGACGCCAAAGCAAAACCCATCGGACATCCGGTGGAAGTGTCTAATCGCGCATGAAACTAATGGGGCCGCATTTCATAAACAAATGCAAAATGAAGTAAAAAAAAAATTGATGAAAAAAGGGGTTAAGTCACACACGGCAGACACACACTGCGGTAGGAAGTGTAGAAGGCCGTCCGGCCTGGCACGGGGTCGTTTGTCAGCACCTTGGTAGAAATTGAATTTTAAACTTCCAGTAGCTTTTGTGGTGTGACGGTTGTGGCGCGTACACTGGAAGCGAAAAAGAAATTAAAGGGCATGTCGCAAGGCGTACACTTTCCTGCGGTTGATAATTTAAAGCATAACGCAAACATCACAAAGTCTGTGTTGCGTAAGTTTTTCGGGTGTATTTTTTTGCTGGGAGGAAAGATAAATAGGTGTGGCATTTAGCGGAGGTGTAAGATTGGCGGTTGAAATGCTGCCAAAAGCAAGAAGCCTGTCGTGCTTACTTAATTTTTCGTGAGTTTTCATCTACCTGACGTGGATTGATACTCCCAGGTTGTCGAACGCACTGTGGGACACCAAGTGTTCAGCAGTAGGTAAGTAATGGCTTTTTTGCCTTTGTTTTTCTTTACAAACAGGAAAACAATGGCCAAAGGTCTTTGGTTGGGAAAAGCGATTACGAAAGCGGAAAGATGTTGTGAGGAATGGTGGGTGGCTTTCTGTCAAGGAAAAGTCTAAACACTATCATGTATTTGAATAGTGGTGTCACAGGAGTGCGTAATAATGATAACGGGACATTTCTATTGTGAGTGGTTGGATACCCTGAAAAACTTCGTCAAGATAAAAGCTCCACATTGCAAGCTCCATGGAGACCTTTCTAAAATTTCTTCAATACCTAGAATGTGCTACTCTGTGGAAAGGTTGAAGAAACTCCACTAGGCTCCAGAAGTCAGAATTGTGGTTAAATGTATCGTACAATCCATTAAGGGAAGTTACGTCGATAGGTCAGTGCATGGTGAGTGAGACATTCCAAGATACAAGAACTCACAGTCTAGAAAGCAAACTACCGGTCCTCAGTTAACATGGTGGTTACATTGTTTGACACGAAATTACTGTACCTCCGATGTCTTTGGAGGTGGTACCGAATCGTATCTCTCATTCCCTTGGGTATGTCATGCTTAATGCCTTTGTCCTCATTCTATAATGTGTTTCCGCGCGACAGTAGCAGCATAATTGAAGACATGTCACAATGTGCATTGACAATAGCATAAAAGATTGCGTAGCTGTGAAGAATTTGTTGGAATTAATGTACTGTCTTTCATGTGCACATAATAGTCGTTCGCTACTCCTCCGTGGGCCTATAATTTATATTGCTTACTATGTAGTATTAACACAGTCATTATTTACCAGCCTTAAATGTGTCTTGCTATAAAGGTTAAACAACATCAATGGTGATGTAAAAGTTTCAAAAACGCCCACTTACAATTTACAAGAGAAAGCTTTAGCTCAGAACGATAAAAGCCAGAAATTGGTTAGGCGCTCTATTGCTCCTTTGGCCAATGTCAAGTGATCTTGTACACCGCAACAATTTCACCTCAGTGAATTTAACTTGCCCCTTCGGGCGACATGCGGAACTTTGCACTTTTCTTGCAAAGTATCTCGGTTTTATGCATTCAAGACAGCAGCAGCAGCAATAAGACCCGGAGGGCAGCTGAAAATTCAGCACGAAGGAATGTGGCAAAGCGGATAAGAGTGTTTCAAATCGTAGTAATGCACAGTCTCAGGCATGCATGCAATTGCAAACGGGGGTACCTCGTCCATTGGTACGAAGTTTTGGTATGCAATGCACAAAAAGCTCTACCCTCTCCCGCCTCGAACATATTAATCCATTCGATCGGATGCCAATGTCTGCGGCATAGGTGTATGCAACATAAGGGTCGTGGCAATTTCCCACCCGTTCGCTCGTGTCGATAAAACGCAACCGCTCTTTTTCCGAGATGGTGTTGCCCGAAACTGCCATAGAACCACCACGCGCACATTTGTTTCGCATATGGCAATTTAGCAATAGCCTCCATGAATCTTGCCCCCGCACATACATGGCGCGGCTAAAAGAAGGAAGGTGTCTTAAGTTTAGTAACCCAACATCACCACAACACAGCACGGACTGCGTGCTAATCGTGAGCAATAACAGTTGCGGAAACTATGTGCGCGGCCCAACATAAAAGGCAACGGCCACCATTCGCAAGACGCGCTAAATGGGCTTTTACGAAAGTGTGTTTGTTGGGGTTTTGTTGAGCTGGTTGGGCTACAAAGTTTACTAACCCTACGGCTGTGCAAGTCTGAGGAAGTTTGGTGTGGATGTTGAGGAGTTATGCAGCGACATTTGAACTCCCATTTGTTTCATCTAAGCTTTTTTTCTGTGCACGCCCGCGCGTACTACGACTTTAATCCAAGTTTCCTTGGAAGAGGGTCACTGTCCAACGTGCAAAGAAAAGTTGCAGATTCTTGCAATGTGTCGAAGATAATAGTTTTAGAAGGGAAAGATCGTTAAATGTTTTCTGAGGGGATGTTAAAAATATTTAGTCTCAAGTGGTGTTGTGAACCTTCCAGCCCCATTGATTTTTAAAGAGTTCGCGTTACTGTTTTCTCTAAAAGCTTCAAGCAGTACGTAAGATATAGTCGTTTTTAACTCGATAGTTTAGTGTTGGTGACTTCGTCGTGGTATTTCCCTTTAGATAATGCTGGAACTTCACATGGAGATGATTCATCAGTGCATTTGATGAGCAATGGTGTATAATTCATCAGCTGCAATTCGTCTTATCTATCATCCATATGCACGTTGAACATTGCACCAGCGTTGACTGAGGGTTGTCGTCGAAGAACATAGCTCTACTGCATTGCAACAGCTATAATTTTCTTGACCAACAAGTTGTAATGCGTTGAGAGACACGCAACGCATCGTTTGCCGTTTACCATTATCTCGAAGTGTTTGAACTATCTGTGAGCGAGAGTATTGTGATGTGCTTTGCAGTTTGTTGGTAAGTGTTTCAATGTCACTGTACATTGTGATGTAATGTGCTCAGTTTCTCAGCCAACCCTTTGTCAATGAGTTGTTTTTTTTTACTGAAAGATAGTTTGTGGATTGTTAGTGGAGATGAAACGTCAGTGCAGTCTACCATATGTCCAAAATAAACCTCCAACGTAGAGACAAAGATCAGGAACTCTGGGTCCGGGAAGGTAAATTCTTTGCAATGCTGAGATGAAGCCCTTATCGGCACATGGGATCATAGTTATTAAGCCTGTGTGCTGTGTGTATACTAGGTCTGGGTCAAATCGTGTCCAAAAGAATACTAGCCAATCAACGCTCTTCTCACAGTGCACACTGCCAACATACAATCAGCCCGATACTGATCGTGCTAATGTGTTGAGCGGGTTGCGTACATATGGTATAAAGCTTCCTACTACTATTCGCACGTACAATGTAGACCTTATCGTTTCCCTGCCCGATAAGACAGCTGCGGGTGTTTGCGTGACACTGATAAGGAAGCCAACGTCCAAAAAAGAAGTGAAACTGGTTGGATGGTTTTGTAATTAAATGTTCTCGATCGCGCAACGTGTACTGAAACGCAAGCGGATGTTCACCATGAGGTTTTCATAATGGTGCGTTTATGGATTTATTTGCCAACAATTGTACGGTGATATTGTGCTGCAGTGAGTAGTAGTGCAGAGAAGTGGTAAAATTTGAGGAAAGGAAAAACTAAACGTGTGTGACTCATCCCAACGAGATGATCGTTGGTGATTCGTAGTACGGTGGGAATTTCTGGGAGGGAATTTCGTAAACATTCGCAACCAATCCTATAAAAAATTCGATTCGGAAGAAGTAAGTGAATCGCTCAGCAATACGAGTGAGTAACTCCGAGAGTGGCCTCATTAAGCTCACGTAAAAAGATAAACAGAAAGTAAAGACTGTACCGGACATTTGACTGGCCGGTTAGGTTTCGCTTGTTTCATTGGAATTGCAACCGATAGGATGCAGAACAGAACACGATGATCGCGATCGTGTTGTGGAGTTCTGTCATCACTCGCTCACTGGTGAGAACGTACCAAAGGTTCAATCCCGTTGCAAATACCGGTTTTTGAAATCGTGTTGTTATGACTGCTTAATATCGTTACCGAACGGCAAACGTCACAACGTGACACGGGCTAACAGGGGCCAGTAGCCATATCTTCGTTCTGGTGACGTGCGAAATGTACACCGCTTTGTGGTCATGCTCCCGTAGTGTATTTATCGCACGAGTTTGCGGTGGATGGAAACTAAAACGAAAGGAACACCATCAATGACGCGAAGAAAAAGTCAATCGTGATCGGGGAAGTGAAGTTGAATGAGATGACGAAATGTAGTTGAACAAAAAGCTATCTGTGGGGGGTTTTACCAAATGGAAAAAAAACTTTCTCTATCGATTGGGTCGAATATAGAGAAACGACATCTCTTCATGGACCAGTTGGAGACAATACGTATATCTGATGGTATCTTGCCTAATGTTATTATCTTTCCAAAATGCAATTTAATTAATGTTAGGTATGTCTGGTGTCACATGTTTCTAGATTAGTGTTCAGATTGGATTTGAAGATTGAAACACGTGTCGTTCCTTTAGACCGGAACGGAACAGCACGCTGAACTTGTTTAATTACCGGTATCCAATATCCAAAGTTCATCGGATGGTGATGATACAAAAGTTTGGGATAAACAGTTATAGCTGGCCTCGGGTGTTTGTGTGTAAGCAACACAACAAGCGCGTGGTAGCTTCTTCAGCAACCAGTTCGTTCGATTCCATTCCGTTGATCTCTGTGAAGGTCTTTTCGCAGCGGTAGGAAATAATACTGGAACTCCAAAAGCGGATTCTGAATAATACTAACGATTGTCATGGACAAAAACACGCGCGTGCACAGGGTCAGGTTTCGACAGGTTTTTGGTAATGATGCCGCAACTTAACGGAAGGACGTCTGTTTTTGGGGTGTAAGTTGCGTTATATTACCCCGCATCACGCTAGTGGGTGGATGCTGCAAAGCATACAACTCCAACTGTGAAGAAACAGTGTCACTAACCTCAATTGAATATCGCAACCATATGGTCGGATTGTGTGTGACGTATCAGGAGCGTGACTCACACCGGTAGATTGTGGTTCATTCATTACATTTTGTTTGTCACTAAAATTACGATCTGGTCTTTAGTTTCGTATTTGATGAAGTGCTCCTTACATGCATACTTTTGCCTTCTGGAATGTATATTGTATAATTGATGAAGAATTAGTACTGGAAGATTCTTCAATTTGAATATGATATTCGGAAAAGATGATTACGATTCTACTTGATTTGTCATCTGACATTGCTGCTTTTCATTTCATCTAGTAATCCATATTTTTTCTCCCTTTCTATTTCTTTGACCAGATTCGAGCGGATAATTAGGCTCAGCTCCCAAATCCATCGTTGAGCTTTCTTCAGTCGATAATAACTGTCTTGAATTTAACATCGAGCCAACGTGTGCTGGAGGACGAGTGTATTACTTTCAACGCAGCGACAGGAAGACATGCATCATTATCGCTAAATCAAGTTGGAGCGTGTTGAGTGCAGCAGCATTGAGAGGAACCAGAAATTACCAGAAGTTTGCAGCAGTAGTAACGTGCGTGTATACCCTTAGGTACGATTTGTGTAACCCGTAACAAAATGGTGGACTATTACAAAGTTCTGGAAGTGTCCAGAACAGCATCAGAGGCTGAAATCAAAAAGGCGTAAGTGTGACCAGTAGTTTGACAAAATATTGTTGTGGATAGATTTTTGATTGATTGCGTCATTTTATTTTAGGTACAAAAAATTGGCCCTTCGATGGCATCCAGACAAAAATCCCGATAATCCAGAAGAATCCAACAGACGGTTTAAGGAAATTTCGGAAGCCTACGAAGTACTGTCCGATGGTAAGTTGTGATAGTGGTGCAGTTTTTCTTTTATAATCAATTTCCACTGCGGAATAAACGGAAGGCAGGTGAAGGTATTGGACGCGTGTTGGTGGAAAGAGAAGAATCGATATTTAAGTGTCGAGTTGTGAGTGTGGTTGGTTAAGGAGCGGTACCTGGTTTTCATGAGGGGTTATGATTTTTTTTTGTCACATTAGCATACAAACGACACATCTACGACAACCGGGGTACGCGAAGGAGTGCGACCAACAGTACTACCGGTGGCACTACCGGCAGCTACAGTGCCTTTACCAACCGCGACTACAGTCGCAACGGAGGCTATGACCATTACCATCATCATCGCTACGGGTCCGGCGGAAGCCGGTACGGTTCGACCGGTGGCCGGGAGAACAGTAGCAGCAGTCGTACGTTTTCGTTTAAAGGATTTTTTGAGACGACGCCGTTTTTCCGCTTCTTTGGTAGAGTTGTAGTTGTATATATATATGTATGCGTTTGTTTGCTTCCGCATGCAAAACAAATACTACTACCGGTTGTTCTTTCACATCCAAATACGAGCTAACTACTAAAATCATGAAATTACGGCTGCTTGATTTTGTTTTATCTGCGTGTAAATACTTCATGTGTCATGGTCATGTGGCGATTGCAGAATGATCCATTTATTGAACTGCGTACCCTTATTTATACGACGCTGAAGGGTGATTTCGTGTGTTTTCATGTGGCAGTATATATGTTGCGATTTTTCAGCGTTTAAGAATCCAAAATTCACTAATCTCGTGTGATATTGACTGTCGTACTAATGGTGTTTTACTCTGGCTTAAGTGGAAGAGCAATAAGCAATTGGTTTCATCATTGGTATTGATTCAAAAATGCGTTAAAGCGACCTGCGGAGACTATAGCCATCATCAATGTTACCATGTTTTCCGGTTGTAACAAATTAACTCGCGAATAATGTGGGCATGCTCTCTAATCAAATGTGTTTTTTCTTTGTTTAATGTTATGCCACAATGCTCTGTAATTTTACCTTCCTTTTTCACACCAACAGAAAAGAAACGCCGCATCTACGATCAGTACGGTAAGGATGGTCTGATAAACAATGGATCCGATCGATATCATCAAAGCACGCGACATCGACGACACAATGGCAGCAGTGGCATGGACGATTTCGAGTTCTTCGGCTTCCCGTTCACATTCCGCGACCCGGAGGATGTGTTCCGAGAGTTCTTCGGTGGATCACCATTCGATGAGTTGTTTAGAAGTATGCACTATCCATCCGTCCGAGTGTAGCATTCGTTTCTTAGGCTAACGTTGTTATCCTTTCTCATCTGCAGTTAGTCAACCTGCGCATCAGCATGCGCGTCGGGCAAATGGCGCCACCAACGGGCA
Source organism: Anopheles funestus (assembly GCF_943734845.2). Taxonomy (NCBI): domain Eukaryota; kingdom Metazoa; phylum Arthropoda; class Insecta; order Diptera; family Culicidae; genus Anopheles; species Anopheles funestus. Next base: position 68,804,511 of record NC_064599.1, on the reverse strand, counting down.
TCATCACCACCATCAACGACACTCGCACCCGCAAAACATCATCTCGTCACCGTTCATGACACCGTTGATGAGCTTCGGTCTGATGGATGATTTCTTCAACAACGGGCACATGGCACAGCGGGGCGGTATGAGTTCCGTGTCCGAGTACAGCTACAGTGGCGGTGGTCCCGTCAAGCGTACCTCCACCTCGACCACCTTCGTCAATGGCAAGAAGTTGATGACGAAAAAGTAAGCGGATTGTGCGGTTGCCCTCCGCCAATCGTTTATGATTGATCCTTTTTTAATCGTTGTGCGAACTTTTTTTTTGTTCCTGTTTTCAATGTTTTCCAGGGTGTACGAGAATGGTACGGAAACCATTATGTCCTACGAGAACGATGTACTAAAATCAAAGACTGTAAATGGGGTCGCTCAAGCTATACCATACAACCATTAATTCGCTGAGAAATAATTAGCCGACATCCGAGCAGGAAGGAGAAAGCAACGAGTAGTGGTGGCCGATCCGGGAATGAGCAAAACGAAACGGAAGGCAACGATGGATGGCTAACAAACAATTATTTTCTCATAGCTACCGTAGGATTAGTGATACACATAATAATTATAATTAATAATATGTAGATCATTATGGATATATAATAATAGTAGTGTGCGCGTGCCTGTGTGTGAGTGCGTGAGGGCGCGTTGAGCAGCAGTTTCATTGCGGGTTTTTTTTCTGAGCACTTTGTAAATGAGAAAAGGATAGAGAGAAGGATAAGCAGGAAGGATTTAGAATTTGCTCAGAAAGTAGATCATGCTGCAGCATGCTGGACTGGTTTAGACACAAATTTATCGTAAACGAAACGAAAATCAGGCATCAATATGCATGATGGTTGTTTAAGCAGCTTAGTTCTTTCTACTTCAATAATGCTTTTGTTTGCAAAAAGAAATACGAAAAATATTAACTTTGAAATGACCATTTTTTCCCTTTTCTGATCCTTTACTATACTAAAGAAATTTATCGAAATGATGCTGGATAGTTGAGTTAGAAAAAGAAATCTTTGAAAAGATAAAGGATCTTATTTCTGTAAATTCTTACAATGTGAGCAAATATTTTGAAAAGGCATCACATACGAGAGGAATGTATTAAGATTTGTTTGGTTTTCCTTTCAAAAATCAAAAATGCATAAAGCATCAAATATAGTAGAAAAAACGATAAAGCACATCGATACAATAACGCCACCAAGCAGATTCAATATTAACAAACCACAAATGAAACAACATTTAATAGTTACACGAATAATTGTAAATTTATACTTTGTTATCCACCAGCACGTTAAGGAACTTTAATTTTGTTTTAAATATTACTACGTTTTGTTTAAAATTTCCTACAATTATCGTTCCGGATTACAGTACACTGTTCTTTAGCAAAACGTCTTATCTTCCTAATACGTGTTGTTGTGGCTCAACCATTTGCAGAAATGAATTAACGAATTTTATAACTTCACCTGTACACACCCACTTACACTCACGGAAGTATGCGAACATTGTTACGCACGAGAAGAAACATTGCTGGTTGAATTTTTTTCTCAACCCGAAACGAATTAATACCCTCGCGAAAAAAGGGGCTAACCATGCTAAGAAACCGACTTTTATCCTGCCGTATAGTCGATAGAGAAATCGAACGAGAAGGCGCGCGCGCGAGAGAGAGAGAGAGAGAGTGAAAGAGAAACATCGCAAACGAAAATGCAACCAAACCTTCGTGGTACTGTATAATATGTTCATTTATTAATATTGTTGTGTAATTTTCGTTTGTAGATTATTCGTATTAGGATTTCGCTTATTTTGTAAGGCTAAACAATAACAGTCGTAAGGCCAGGAGCTACCTTGGCCCGCGCAATAAGCCCGTTTAAATGAAATGAAAATATAGAAAAGGAAGCTTGTTTTAGTCCAGGTCAATCTTATCTGGTGCTTATTTGGTGAATATTATTTTGCTTTGAAAATGGGGTGTGTAATTTGAAAATTATGTGACGTGGAAGGGAGAAACACCATCTTCAGGACTGCTAGAGAGTATAATATCACTCAACATTTATTCTATATCCTTATGGATTCGTTGGCCTTAAAGCCGTTAGCCGATAGCACCAAAAGCCTAAGCTGGAATTAAATTTCTTTAACTAAACGGTGTCCGTTCTTATTATGTTGTCCAAAAATGGAAATTATGTTGTCCAAATTTTCTAAACTGCACATTTTAACAACTCTGTGGGAAAGCGATTGTGCTCTGTCATACGAAAATGAAATTTATAGCGCCATCTATTGTTCGGGATACGTACTAATAGGTGTTGAGTCAATGAAATTTGAACGTTGAACTTGGAATAGAGTTTTTTTTAATTATTTGTTTAATTTCTTTCCATTTTTATTGCGTTTGCAACAATAAATAATCTAATATGAATAGATTATATTGTGTTTAGAAAATTTTTGATATTTATACTATCCATTGTTAAGGCATCGTTATGAGTTCCTTGTATCAAAAGAGATGTACTGTTTTAATAGAATGAAGAAAAAAAACATTCGAAGAGGTGTAAATGATCAACTTACCTGGATGGGAGTTGACAAAGATGAGAGCACGGAGAAATCACGTGCTATAGAAACAAACTACTTTAGTCTGTTTAACGATATCGTTAAAAATATATATATTTAAATGTAGTTTCCATCCGAATTCCCTTTGTCCACATTTTCAAACGCATTCAGATGGAGATTTTAAGGCGCCACTTTCATGAAACGTTCAATTGCTGGGTTTAACACCAAAAGAAAGATCGGTACATATGCGTGATGCATGATGTACATGTCGAAACATACACTCATCCCCCATTCGTTCCGCGTTGCCGCAGCATATCTGCAACATGTCGCTACCAATAATATCAACCGTAAAACTATCATGAAAAAAGCACACACATTAGTGCAAAAAAAAAATAAAGAAAGAAATCATAATTGTAATCTATGAAAAGCGAAAAAGATGGAAGGAAACAGTTAACTTATAATCAAACTACCCCGATACAGACACAGCAAGCAAATATCACAAACGAAAAAAAAAACACTATACTAGAGTGAACAGCGCAAAGTGCAAGTGTAAAAAACAAAGCATTAAAACTAAAAAAAAAAAAACAATACAAAAATATGAAAATATAACAGATTTCTGACATTTGCGAGTTGTGAAAGCACGTTGAGTAACAAAGTAAAGAACAAAAAAGTATCCAAACGTTACTTGTTGTAACAAGTTGTGTTTCTTTTATCATGCTTTCATGTTTTCTTTTTTTGTTTTCGACGGTTAAAAAGAGCGTTTGTTTTCTTCTTAGAGTCACAGCGTTTTTAAACTTTTTTTTATTTACTAGACATTGCTAATCTTACATGCGAAAATTCGATTATCAGTATTACCGGCATTATTATAATTACAAATCTGAATTGGAGCCCTTTTTTGTTGGGACAGATGAGAGCGAAAGAGAGAGAGAGACTGAATTAGAGAGAAGAGTGTAATGGAAGAACTACTTTTTCCAAGTCGCATGGATCACTTCCTTGGTTAAATATTGGGTGGGTTTAAATATGGATAAACGATAATACAACACTGGTTTGCTTATTTGATCGAACTGTTTTGTACAACGACATTCGACCATTCGAAACAAGCTTTGCTATTTTTCTACTTGAAAGAGATGAGTTTGCTTGCGTTGAGCAATTTAAGTGTGTTGTTTGCTTAACATTTAAGTATTCTCGTATTTCAGCTGTTGGCAAACTAGTTGGTTTTGAAGCTTCTGCGTTTGGTCAATGAATGTTTAGCAATCGATTATACTCAACTGTCCTTAATGACCAATAATATGATCTTGTGGTTAAATGTATACTTATTTTGTGTATTGCTGCGGTGCAAATCTACTTCCTCGGATGTGGCCATACTATTTCAGATGGATCACATGCAACATAGGAAATTGTAGTTTCTCCCCATATTGCAACATGTTTTTCCCTTCTCTCTTTAAAGTTCCCTTCTTCTTCTTGCTCGCTTGTACCCAAGGGCCAGCCCGGAGGCAGGAACGGGAGGGTCACAGTCTCTCGGGGTGGGGATGGAAAGGGTGTGGACATCTTGAATTATTATCTTCTCGCGTATGCGGATACGTATTCGCGCACCTTCGCCTGGAAGCGCTCCTTGTCTTTGGAATACTGTTCCGCCGCTTCAATATTGAGCGGATCGTCAAAGTTTAGCAGGTCCTGAAAACAATCAACAGGACAAGAGAATGAAACGCATCTGCAGAATAGCGCATCGCCCTGGCGAATACTTACGGTGAAGAGTGAGTTGAGGCCCCAGATGACGTCCTTGAGGCGGCGTGTCGGTGCCCATCCAAGACCATCGATCGAGTTGAGCCGGAGCAATGAAAGACAAATATCACCATCGACGGATATGTTCGGGTGCCATAGCTTGGTAAGACATTTCACTTTCGGAGGCTACAAATGAATTAATTTCCATTAATTTACGTTTCTCTACCATTCGTTCCATGCCAAACTTACCGCCATGTTGTACTCTTCCGGCACGAGAATACTAAACTTGAAACGACCTCCGCACCAGAATCCTTCGTTCGGACTGATGACTAGTGTGAACTCGCTCAGTACGTTCGGATCGTGGAACGTCACCTTGCAGGTGGTTGGTAAGTTCTGTTCCAGCTCCTGTACTTCTTTGACGAGCAGAAACTCACGGATTGATATCCGTTTCGGTGCATCGGAGAGGGGACCGCTATTTCCGGTCGTGGAACCACCGTTTCCGCCACTGCCTCCGTTACCCGATTCTTTCTTCTTGCGGGCAAGTGTGATCATTGCGCCCTTTTCTTCCCGGTTGTGCTTGATGCGCAGCTAAACCTTCACTCAAACGAATCTTCCTTTCTGAAGCAGTATCAGTATTCCAAGTGGAACGTGATGAGTCACATTCGTGATACCGATTTACTGCAGCTACGCTTTGTTGCTCCAAATAACAACAAAACACTCACTCGCCGTCGTTGTCGTCCTAGATAGCAGATAGCTGCGACATATTCTCCATACGCCGTCGGGGAAGAACGTTTTAATCATGCATCGCAGCGTGATTTCACTAGCGATATTTTAGATAAAACCGATACAATCTAAAAAGTATGTACAATAATATATTCTCTATTTGTCTGCGTTGTGTTGTGCGTATCTACAAAATTTCTTTTCGTTTTAGGGTTGAATGTTTTCCTTCGTTCGTCGTAGCAAACTTTATGCTAGTTGTTGCTGTCACTGGGTAACGTCAAAACATGTCAAACGAGTGGAAACGTCAGATGATTTCACCGCGAGCGAAACGATTCACGCTAGTGAGAAGCGTCGTTACAGTAATCAGTCGGCATTTATTCTGTCTTTATCGAATATAAAGCTTATTGCTGCTTGAAATGTGTCCGCCGTATGAGATTTAATCGCATTTAAATCAAATACAATTTGAAAACGAGGTGCTAAAAATAAGTCAATAACAATAGATCGCAAAATACCAAGTGTGCACTCATCTCATTATGGTGAGAATAACTCATTCAGTGGTCACTATTGATGCGCGCAAAATATTTGTATAGAAATTGATTTTTTTTTGAACAGCTGATTTTTTTCGAGAACAAGTTGGGATATGTTACTGCGAAGTTTGGGATAAGATTATATAATAATCTTTATGTTGTTATTTTGATACAATTTTTGCCATACGATGAAATGGAATAATCAGGTGTAAATACAGCCGTAATCGTAAACCGGTTTTCGATAGAAAGTGACACATGATTCAATTTGTTCGAGGTAAAACTGTGGCTAGAGAAGATCATTCGGTCAGTTGAATATTTTGTTTAGTCCAGAAGGTTGTATCAGAAGAAGAGCTCGAAACGTGTTTCTTGCAGTGATGATGCGTTCATCTTTTTTTAAATGCATTTCCTGTATCGTTAGTTTGGTTTTAACTAACGTGCACACAACCGGAGCTATTCCGATGGTGAAGTCCGGCCCCGGAATAGAAATTATGCCGGCAGAATTTTCACAGGATGGAAACCTTAACTACGTCGTTGTTGATGGAAATAATAGTAAGTGTAGTAGCTAGGCGAAATTGTTTGCCAATAGAGAATTTATCCGAAGTGTTTTTTTTTTTATATTTTCAGATGCAAAAACTCCTACCGTGACTCCTACCGTTAGTCAGCCTCCGGTACAGACGCAGCAGCAGTATCAATATGTGCAACCTCAGCCACAGAAGCCGGTACGCCAACAATCCCCCCAAATCCAGTATCAACAACCAGACACGCAACAACCGCAGTATCAGCCGTACTATGAAACACCGTACCAACGGCCCCAATACGCACAACCCGTGGAATATCCGGCTCAACCCCCGTATTACGGTGAACCATCATCAGCTTACTCACCTTACTATCCAAGCACCGGTCCTGTTGGAGAAAGAGGTATGTTCAGTTTACGTTACGCTAAGATTTTCGAATACATTAAACATATCGCACACGCGAAAGAAGAACCGGTTTCCATGGCTCTAGAAAAGCTGCGTGACATCAAGTTACGATAGTCAATAATATTAATTTATGCACAAGTTATGCGTGGTTGAAAAGTTCATTAACGTGGCGGCATCAATCATACAATGTTGTGCCTATAAATTTAAGAATGGTGTTAAATCATGTGTTTTGATAAATATTAATGTTTTGTTTTAGTTGGATTTTCGGATGGCTTTTCACGCCCGACCAGTTCGCGATATTCTCCGCTTGGTGCTATCGGTTCGATCGGCTCTTCGCTACCGTCAACTTTATCTGCCGGAGCGTCATTACTTGGTGCTGCTTTACTGTAAGTTTTTTACAAGTTTTTCTTCGAATTCGTATGGTTTTTAAAACGTGTTTTGTTTTGTTTCAGATTCGGATAAATAGCAAAGCGTATCGGTGTAAATACAAATGTTAAATAAGAGATTAACAAATATAGAAAGAAGAACGCACAATCACTTTTGTTTAGTTTTTTTGCCACACCGAAAGAGCTACCCTTGCTGGCGTAAACGTTGCATGTTTGTCATATAAAGCTTAAATATTACCCTAGCTTAGCGACAAGGTTAAACAGTAATTTTACATAAAATAGTTGGATAGAAGTACACAGACGTTTTTTAGTGGTTTGGGCATTATCGAACTGGAAGAAAAATGTTTCCATGACTTTTTTTTTTGTTATGGAATTCATCGCTAGGTTAATTGAGGAATGATGGAATGATGATACTGCCCGTTTTTTGCCCCGAAAGCCACAGTGCTTTCGTGCTGAAAGTGCTAATTGCCGTTCGCATGCATCCGTTAAAAACCGAAATCAAAAATGATTTTTCAAAAGCAAGAGCGCATCCATCCAAAGAGGTATCATAAACCGCCGTGCGATTATACCGCAAGCAATAAAAACCAAAATTTTTTATGCTTTTTTTAATTTAAAGCATTATTTGAGTGAAACGAAACTTATTGCAACAATTTTGCATTAAAATAAAACAATTTCTAAATTTTGCAAAATTTCCCAGAAAAATGGCAAGGGGTAAGCCTTACGAAATTTTCGAGTTGAAATGTATTTTTTTATTTTTTTGTTATTTTATATTCTTTTCTTCTTTTAAAGCATTATTTGAGTGAAAAGAAACTTATTGCAGCATTAAAATATATCACATTTATAAATGTTGCAATATTACTTGAAAAACAAAGCCTAAGGCTGTACAGCCTTAGGAGATTGGCATATTTATAGAAACATCTGAGACATCTATACAGACATACAGACATCTGAGGGCATGGCCGTCCAAGAAGAAAATGCAGCCATTGGTGCCATCTATCGACCACAGGTTAAAGATTGGCGATCCGTTGGATACCGACCGAGTAATAAGCAAAACTTGGTGCAAAAATGAGCCTTAGTAAATTTTCAATTTTTTAGAATTTTGAGATTTTTTTATTATTTTTCACTCTTTTTTTTATTTAAAGCATTACTTGAGTGAAAAGAAACACATTGCAACCAATTGGCATTAAAATAAATCAATTTCATTTTTTTTGCAAAATTTCCCAAAAAAAACGTAAGGGGTAAGCCTTATGAAATTTTCGAGTTGAAAATTTTAAAAATTTTTTTTTCAGATTTTTTATTATGTTTTTAGTTTAAAGCATTATTTGAGTGAAAAGAAACACATTGCAACAAATTTGCATGAAAATATATCACATTTATAAAGTTTGCTAAATTGCTCAAAAATGAGGAAAATTTTACATTTTCTCAAACAGGGTAAGAAACTTGGTTCCTCGAATAACTTCCGGCACGGACACCTGAGAGCATGGCTGTCCAAGAAGAAAATGTAGTCATTGGTGCCATCTATCGACCACAGGTTAAAGATTGGCGATCCGTTGGATACCGACCGAGTTATAGGCAAAACTTGGGGCAAAAATGAGCCTTAGTAAATTTTCACTTTTTTGAATATTTTGATTTTTTTATTATTTTTCACTCTTTTTTTTATTTAAAGCATTACTTGAGTGAAAAGAATCACATTGCAACCAATTGGCATTAAAATAAATCAATTTCATTTTTTTTGCAAAATTTCCCAAAAAAAACGTAAGGGGTAAGCCTTATGAAATTTTCGAGTTGAAAATTTTTAAAATTTTTTTTTCAGATTTTATATTATGTTTTTAGTTTAAAGCATTATTTGAGTGAAAAGAAACACATTGCAACAAATTTGCATGAAAATATATCACATTTATAAATTTTGCTAATTTGCTCAAAAATGAGGAAAATTTTACATTTCCCAAACAGGGTAAGGAACTTGGTTCCTCGAATAACTTCCGGCACGGACACCTGAGAGCATAGCCGTCCAAGAAGAAAATGTAGCCATTGGTGTCATCTATCGACCACAGGTTAAAGATTGGCGATCCGTTGGATACCGACCGAGTTATAGGCAAAACTTGGGGCAAAAATGAACCTTAGTAAATGTTCATTTTTTTGAATATTTTGATTTTTTTTATTATTTTTCACTCTTTTTTTTATTTAAAGCATTACTTGAGTGAAAAGAAACACATTGCAACCAATTGGCATTAAAATAAATCAATTTCATTTTTTTTGCAAAATTTCCCAAAAAAACGTAAGGGGTAAGCCTTATGAAATTTTCGAGTTGAAAATTTTTAAAATTTTTTTTTCAGATTTTATATTATGTTTTTAGTTTAAAGCATTATTTGAGTGAAAAGAAACACATTGCAACAAATTTGCATGAAAATATATCACATTTATAAATTTTGCTAATTTGCTCAAAAATGAGGAAAATTTTACATTTCCCAAACAGGGTAAGGAACTTGGTTCCTCGAATAACTTCCGGCACGGACATCTGAGGGCATGGCCGTCCAAGAAGAAAATGTAGCCAGTGGTGCCATCTATCGACCACAGTTTAAAGATTGGCGATCCGTTGGATACCGACCGAGTTATAGGCAAAACTTGGTGCAAAAATGAGGAAAATTTTACATTTCCGAAACAGGGTAAGGAACTTGGTTCCTCGAATAACTTCCGGCACGGACACCTGAGAGCATGGCTGTCCAAAAAGAAAATGTAGCCATTGGTGCCATCTATCGACCACAGTTTAAAGATTGGCGATCCGTTGGATACCGACCGAGTTATAGGCAAAACTTGGGGCAAAAATGAGGAAAATTTTACATTTCCGAAACAGGGTAAGGAACTTGGTTCCTCGCATAATTTCTGGCACAGACATCTGAGGGCATGGCCGTCCAAGAAGAAAATGTAGCCATTGGTGCCATCTATCGACCACAGGTTAAAGATTGGCGATCCGTTGGATACCGACCGAGTTATAGGCAAAACTTGGTGCAAAAATGAGGAAAATTTTACATTTCCGAAACAGGGTAAGGAACTTGGTTCCTCGAATAACTTCCGGCACGGACACCTGAGAGCATGGCTGTCCAAGAAGAAAATGTAGCCATTGGTGCCATCTATCGACCACAGGTTAAAGATTGGCGATCCGTTGGATACCGACTGAGTTATAGGCAAAACTTGGGGCAAAAATGAGCCTTAGTAAATGTTCATGTTTTTGAATATTTTGATTTTTTTATTATTTTTCACTCTTTTTTTTTATTTAAAGCATTACTTGAGTGAAAAGAAACACATTGCAACCAATTGGCATTAAAATAAATCAATTTCATTTTTTTTGCAAAATTTCCCAAAAAAAACGTAAGGGGTAAGCCTTATGAAATTTTCGAGTTGAAAATTTTTAAAATTTTTTTTTCAGATTTTTTATTATGTTTTTAGTTTAAAGCATTATTTGAGTGAAAAGAAACACATTGCAACAAATTAGCATGAAAATATACCAAATTTATAAAGTTTGCTAAATTGCTCAAAAATGAGGAAAATTTTACATTTCCCAAACAGGGTAAGGAACTTGGTTTCTCGAATAACTTCCGGCACGGACACCTGAGAGCATGGCTGTCCAAGAAGAAAATGTAGCCAATGGTGCCATCTATCGACCACAGTTTAAAGATTGGCGATCCGTTGGATACCAACCGAGTTATAGGCAAAACTTGGTGCAAAAATGAGCCTTAGTAAATGTTCATTTTTTGAATATTTTGATTTTTTTTATTATTTTTCACTCTTTTTTTTATTTAAAGCATTACTTGAGTGAAAAGAAACACATTGCAACCAATTGGCATTAAAATAAATCAATTTCATTTTTTTTGCAAAATTTCCCAAAAAAAACGTAAGGGGTAAGCCTTATGAAATTTTCGAGTTGAAAATTTTTAAAATTTTTTTTTTCAGATTTTTTATTATGTTTTTAGTTTAAAGCATTATTTGAGTGAAAAGAAACACATTGCAACAAATTTGCATGAAAATATATCACATTTATAAATTTTGCTACATTGCTCAAAAATGAGGAAAATTTTACATTTCCGAAACAGGGTAAGGAACTTGGTTCCTCGCATAATTTCTGGCACAGACATCTGAGGGTATGGCCGTCCAAGAAGAAAATGTAGCCATTAGTGCCATCTATCGACCACAGTTTAAAGATTGGCGATCCGTTGGATACCGACCGAGTTATAGGCAAAACTTGGTGCAAAAATGAGGAAAATTTTACATTTCCCAAACAGGGTAAGGAACTTGGTTCCTCGAATAACTTCCGGCACGGACACCTGAGAGCATGGCTGTCCAAGAAGAAAATGTAGCCATTGGTGCCATCTATCGACCACAGGTTAAAGATTGGCAATCCGTTGGATACCGACCGAGTTATAGGCAAAACTTGGTGCAGAAATGAGGAAAATTTTACATTTCCGAAACAGGGTAAGGAACTTGGTTCCTCGAATAACTTCCGACACGGACACCTGAGAGCATGGCTGTCCAAGAAGAAAATGTAGCCATTGGTGCCATCTATCGACCACAGTTTAAAGATTGGCGATCCGTTGGATACCGACTGAGTTATAGGCAAAACTTGGGGCAAAAATGAGCCTTAGTAAATGTTAATTTTTTTGAATATTTTGATTTTTTTATTATTTTTCACTCTTTTTTTTATTTAAAGCATTACTTGAGTGAAAAGAAACACATTGCAACCAATTGGCATTAAAATAAATCAATTTCATTTTTTTTGCAAAATTTCCCAAAAAAAACGTAAGGGGTAAGCCTTATGAAATTTTCGAGTTGAAAATTTTAAAAAATTTTTTTTCAGATTTTTTATTATGTTTTTAGTTTAAAGCATTATTTGAGTGAAAAGAAACACATTGCAACAAATTTGCATGAAAATATATCACATTTATAAATTTTGCTACATTGCTCAAAAATGAGGAAAATTTTACATTTCCCAAACAGGGTAAGGAACTTGGTTCCTCGCATAATTTCTGGCACAGACACCTGAGGGCATGGCCGTCCAAGAAGAAAATGTAGCCAATGGTGCCATCTATCGACCACAGGTTAAAGATTGGCGATCCGTTGGATACCGACCGAGTTATAGGCAAAACTTGGTGCAAAAATGAGGAAAATTTTACATTTCCGAAACAGGGTAAGGAACTTGGTTCCTCGCATAATTTCTGGCACAGACATCTGAGGGCATGGCCGTCCAAGAAGAAAATGTAGCCATTGGTGCCATCTATCGACCACAGTTTAAAGATTGGCGATCCGTTGGATACCGACTGAGTTATAGGCAAAACTTGGGGCAAAAATGAGCCTTAGTAAATGTTCATGTTTTTGAATATTTTGATTTTTTTATTATTTTTCACTCTTTTTTTTATTTAAAGCATTACTTGAGTGAAAAGAAACACATTGCAACCAATTGGCATTAAAATAAATCAATTTCATTTTTTTTGCAAAATTTCCCAAAAAAAACGTAAGGGGTAAGCCTTATGAAATTTTCGAGTTGAAAATTTTTAAAATTTTTTTTTCAGATTTTTTATTATGTTTTTAGTTTAAAGCATTATTTGAGTGAAAAGAAACACATTGCAACAAATTTGCATGAAAATATATCACATTTATAAATTTTGCTACATTGCTCAAAAATGAGGAAAATTTTACATTTCCCAAACAGGGTAAGGAACTTGGTTCCTCGAATAACTTCCGGCACGGACACCTGAGAGCATGGCTGTCCAAGAAGAAAATGTAGCCAATGGTGCCATCTATCGACCACAGTTTAAAGATTGGCGATCCGTTGGATACCGACTGAGTTATAGGCAAAACTTGGGGCAAAAATGAGCCTTAGTAAATGTTAATTTTTTTGAATATTTTGATTTTTTTATTATTTTTCACTCTTTTTTTTATTTAAAGCATTACTTGAGTGAAAAGAAACACATTGCAACCAATTGGCATTAAAATAAATCAATTTCATTTTTTTTGCAAAATTTCCCAAAAAAAAACGTAAGGGGTAAGCCTTATGAAATTTTCGAGTTGAAAATTTTTAAAATTTTTTTTTCAGATTTTTTATTATGTTTTTAGTTTAAAGCATTACTTGAGTGAAAAGAAACACATTGCAACAAATTTGCATGAAAATATATCACATTTATAAATTTTGCTACATTGCTCAAAAATGAGGAAAATTTTACATTTCCGAAACAGGGTAAGGAACTTGGTTCCTCGCATAATTTCTGGCACAGACATCTGAGGGCATGGCCGTCCAAGAAGAAAATGTAGCCATTGGTGCCATTTATCGACCACAGTTTAAAGATTGGCGATCCGTTGGATACCGACTGAGTTATAGGCAAAACTTGGGGCAAAAATGAGCCTTAGTAAATGTTCATTTTTTTGAATATTTTGATTTTTTTATTATTTTTCACTCTTTTTTTTATTTAAAGCATTATTTGAGTGAAAAGAAACACATTGCAACCAATTGGCATTAAAATAAATCAATTTCATTTTTTTTGCAAAATTTCCCAAAAAAAACGTAAGGGGTAAGCCTTATGAAATTTTCGAGTTGAAAATTTTTAAAATTTTTTTTTCAGATTTTTTATTATGTTTTTAGTTTAAAGCATTATTTGAGTGAAAAGAAACACATTGCAACAAATTTGCATGAAAATATATCACATTTATAAATTTTGCTACATTGCTCAAAAATGAGGAAAATTTTACATTTCCGAAACAGGGTAAGGAACTTGGTTCCTCGCATAATTTCTGGCACAGACATCTGAGGGTATGGCCGTCCAAGAAGAAAATGTAGCCATTGGTGCCATCTATCGACCACAGTTTAAAGATTGGCGATCCGTTGGATACCGACCGAGTTATAGGCAAAACTTGGGGCAAAAATGAGCCTTAGTAAATGTTCATTTTTTTGAATATTTTGATTTTTTTTATTATTTTTCACTCTTTTTTTTATTTAAAGCATTACTTGAGTGAAAAGAAACACATTGCAACCAATTGGCATTAAAATAAATCAATTTCATTTTTTTTGCAAAATTTCCCAAAAAAAACGTAAGGGGTAAGCCTTATGAAATTTTCGAGTTGAAAATTTTTAAAATTTTTTTTTCAGATTTTTTATTATGTTTTTAGTTTAAAGCATTATTTGAGTGAAAAGAAACACATTGCAACAAATTTGCATGAAAATATACCAAATTTATAAAGTTTGCTAAATTGCTCAAAAATGAGGAAAATTTTACATTTCCCAAACAGGGTAAGGAACTTGGTTTCTCGAATAACTTCCGGCACGGACACCTGAGAGCATGGCTGTCCAAGAAGAAAATGTAGCCAATGGTGCCATCTATCGACCACAGTTTAAAGATTGGCGATCCGTTGGATACCAACCGAGTTATAGGCAAAACTTGGTGCAAAAATGAGGAAAATTTTACATTTCCGAAACAGGGTAAGGAACTTGGTTCCTCGCATAATTTCTGGCACAGACATCTGAGGGCATGGCCGTCCAAGAAGAAAATGTAGCCATTGGTGCCATCTATCGACCACAGTTTAAAGATTGGCGATCCGTTGGATACCGACTGAGTTATAGGCAAAACTTGGGGCAAAAATGAGCCTTAGTAAATGTTCATTTTTTTGAATATTTTGATTTTTTTATTATTTTTCACTCTTTTTTTTATTTAAAGCATTACTTGAGTGAAAAGAAACACATTGCAACCAATTGGCATTAAAATAAATCAATTTCATTTTTTTTGCAAAATTTCCCAAAAAAAACGTAAGGGGTAAGCCTTATGAAATTTTCGAGTTGAAAATTTTAAAAATTTTTTTTTCAGATTTTTTATTATGTTTTTAGTTTAAAGCATTATTTGAGTGAAAAGAAACACATTGCAACAAATTTGCATGAAAATATATCACATTTATAAATTTTGCTACATTGCTCAAAAATGAGGAAAATTTTACATTTCCCAAACAGGGTAAGGAACTTGGTTCCTCGAATAACTTCCGGCACGGACACTTGAGAGCATGGCTGTCCAAGAAGAAAATGTAGCCAATGGTGCCATCTATCGACCACAGTTTAAAGATTGGCGATCCGTTGGATACCGACTGAGTTATAGGCAAAACTTGGGGCAAAAATGAGCCTTAGTAAATGTTAATTTTTTTGAATATTTTGATTTTTTTATTATTTTTCACTCTTTTTTTTATTTAAAGCATTACTTGAGTGAAAAGAAACACATTGCAACCAATTGGCATTAAAATAAATCAATTTCATTTTTTTTGCAAAATTTCCCAAAAAAAACGTAAGGGGTAAGCCTTATGAAATTTTCGAGTTGAAAATTTTTAAAATTTTTTTTTCAGATTTTTTATTATGTTTTTAGTTTAAAGCATTATTTGAGTGAAAAGAAACACATTGCAACAAATTTGCATGAAAATATATCACATTTATAAATTTTGCTACATTGCTCAAAAATGAGGAAAATTTTACATTTCCCAAACAGGGTAAGGAACTTGGTTCCTCGAATAACTTCCGGCACGGACACCTGAGAGCATGGCTGTCCAAGAAGAAAATGTAACCAATGGTGCCATCTATCGACCACAGTTTAAAGATTGGCGATCCGTTGGATACCAACCGAGTTATAGGCAAAACTTGGTGCAAAAATGAGGAAAATTTTACATTTCCGAAACAGGGTAAGGAACTTGGTTCCTCGCATAATTTCTGGCACAGACATCTGAGGGCATGGCCGTCCAAGAAGAAAATGTAGCCATTGGTGCCATCTATCGACCACAGTTTAAAGATTGGCGATCCGTTGGATACCGACTGAGTTATAGGCAAAACTTGGGGCAAAAATGAGCCTTAGTAAATGTTCATTTTTTTGAATATTTTGATTTTTTTATTATTTTTCACTCTTTTTTTTATTTAAAGCATTACTTGAGTGAAAAGAAACACATTGCAACCAATTGGCATTAAAATAAATCAATTTAATTTTTTTTGCAAAATTTCCCAAAAAAAACGTAAGGGGTAAGCCTTATGAAATTTTCGAGTTGAAAATTTTTAAAATTTTTTTTCAGATTTTTTAATATGTTTTTAGTTTAAAGCATTATTTGAGTGAAAAGAAACACATTGCAACAAATTTGCATGAAAATATATCACATTTATAAATTTTGCTACATTGCTCAAAAATGAGGAAAATTTTACATTTCCCAAACAGGGTAAGGAACTTGGTTCCTCGAATAACTTCCGGCACGGACACCTGAGAGCATGGCTGTCCAAGAAGAAAATGTAGCCATTGGTGCCATCTATCGACCACAGGTTAAAGATTGGCGATCCGTTGGATACCGACCGAGTTATAGGCAAAACTTGGTGCAAAAATGAGGAAAATTTTACATTTCCGAAACAGGGTAAGGAACTTGGTTCCTCGCATAATTTCTGGCACAGACATCTGAGGGCATGGCCGTCCAAGAAGAAAATGTAGCCATTGGTGCCATCTATCGACCACAGTTTAAAGATTGGCGATCCGTTGGATACCGACTGAGTTATAGGCAAAACTTGGGGCAAAAATGAGCCTTAGTAAATGTTCATTTTTTTGAATATTTTGATTTTTTTATTATTTTTCACTCTTTTTTTTATTTAAAGCATTACTTGAGTGAAAAGAAACACATTGCAACCAATTGGCATTAAAATAAATCAATTTCATTTTTTTTGCAAAATTTCCCAAAAAAAACGTAAGGGGTAAGCCTTATGAAATTTTCGAGTTGAAAATTTTTAAATTTTTTTTTTCAGATTTGTTATTATGTTTTTAGTTTAAAGCATTACTTGAGTGAAAAGAAACACATTGCAACAAATTTGCATGAAAATATATCACATTTATAAATTTTGCTACATTGCTCAAAAATGAGGAAAATTTTACATTTCCCAAACAGGGTAAGGAACTTGGTTCCTCGAATAACTTCCGGCACGGACACCTGAGAGCATGGCTGTCCAAGAAGAAAATGTAGCCATTGGTGCCATCTACCGACCACAGGTAAAAGATTGGCGATCCGTTGGATACCGACCGAGTTATAGGCAAAACTTGGGGCAAAAATGAGCCTTAGTAAATGTTCATTTTTTGAATATTTTGATTTTTTTTTATTATTTTTCACTCTTTTTTTTATTTAAAGCATTATTTGAGTGAAAAGAAACACATTGCAACCAATTGGCATTAAAATAAATCAATTTCATTTTTTTGCAAAATTTCCCAAAAAAAACGTAAGGGGTAAGCCTTATGAAATTTTCGAGTTGAAAATTTTTAAAATTTTTTTTTCAGATATTTTATTATGTTTTTAGTTTAAAGCATTATTTGAGTGAAAAGAAACACATTGCAACAAATTTGCATGAAAATATATCACATTTATAAATTTTGCTACATTGCTCAAAAATGAGGAAAATTTTACATTTCCCAAACAGGGTAAGGAACTTGGTTCCTCGAATAACTTCCGGCACGGACACCTGAGAGCATGGCTGTCCAAGAAGAAAATGTAGCCAATGGTGCCATCTATCGACCACAGTTTAAAGATTGGCGATCCGTTGGATACCAACCGAGTTATAGGCAAAACTTGGTGCAAAAATGAGGAAAATTTTACATTTCCGAAACAGGGTAAGGAACTTGGTTCCTCGCATAATTTCTGGCACAGACATCTGAGGGCATGGCCGTCCAAGAAGAAAATGTAGCCATTGGTGCCATCTATCGACCACAGTTTAAAGATTGGCGATCCGTTGGATACCGACTGAGTTATAGGCAAAACTTGGGGCAAAAATGAGCCTTAGTAAATGTTCATTTTTTTGAATATTTTGATTTTTTTATTATTTTTCACTCTTTTTTTTATTTAAAGCATTACTTGAGTGAAAAGAAACACATTGCAACCAATTGGCATTAAAATAAATCAATTTCATTTTTTTTGCAAAATTTCCCAAAAAAAACGTAAGGGGTAAGCCTTATGAAATTTTCGAGTTGAAAATTTTTAAATTTTTTTTTTCAGATTTTTTATTATGTTTTTAGTTTAAAGCATTATTTGAGTGAAAAGAAACACATTGCAACAAATTTGCATGAAAATATATCACATTTATAAATTTTGCTACATTGCTCAAAAATGAGGAAAATTTTACATTTCCGAAACAGGGTAAGGAACTTGGTTCCTCGCATAATTTCTGGCACAGACATCTGAGGGCATGGCCGTCCAAGAAGAAAATGTAGCCATTGGTGCCATCTATCGACCACAGTTTAAAGATTGGCGATCCGTTGGATACCGACTGAGTTATAGGCAAAACTTGGGGCAAAAATGAGCCTTAGTAAATGTTCATTTTTTTGAATATTTTGATTTTTTTATTATTTTTCACTCTTTTTTTTTATTTAAAGCATTACTTGAGTGAAAAGAAACACATTGCAGCCAATTGGCATTAAAATAAATCAATTTCATTTTTTTTGCAAAATTTCCCAAAAATAACGTAAGGGGTAAGCCTTATGAAATTTTCGAGTTGAAAATTTTTAAAATTTTTTTTTCAGATTTTTTATTATGTTTTTAGTTTAAAGCATTATTTGAGTGAAAAGAAACACATTGCAACAAATTTGCATGAAAATATATCACATTTATAAATTTTGCTACATTGCTCAAAAATGAGGAAAATTTTACATTTCCCAAACAGGGTAAGGAACTTGGTTCCTCGAATAACTTCCGGCACGGACACCTGAGAGCATGGCTGTCCAAGAAGAAAATGTAGCCAATGGTGCCATCTATCGACCACAGTTTAAAGATTGGCGATCCGTTGGATACCAACCGAGTTATAGGCAAAACTTGGTGCAAAAATGAGCCTTAGTAAATGTTCATTTTTTGAATATTTTGATTTTTTGATTATTTTTCACTCTTTTTTTTATTTAAAGCATTACTTGAGTGAAAAGAAACACATTGCAACCAATTGGCATTAAAATAAATCAATTTCATTTTTTTTTGCAAAATTTCCCAAAAATAACGTAAGGGGTAAGCCTTATGAAATTTTCGAGTTGAAAATTTTTAAAATTTTTTTTTCAGATTTTTTATTATGTTTTTAGTTTAAAGCATTATTTGAGTGAAAAGAAACACATTGCAACAAATTTGCATGAAAATATATCACATTTATAAATTTTGCTACATTGCTCAAAAATGAGGAAAATTTTACATTTCCCAAACAGGGTAAGGAACTTGGTTCCTCGAATAACTTCCGGCACGGACACCTGAGAGCATGGCTGTCCAAGAAGAAAATGTAGCCATTGGTGCCATCTATCGACCACAGGTTAAAGATTGGCAATCCGTTGGATACCGACCGAGTTATAGGCAAAACTTGGTGCAGAAATGAGGAAAATTTTACATTTCCGAAACAGGGTAAGGAACTTGGTTCCTCGAATAACTTCCGACACGGACACCTGAGAGCATGGCTGTCCAAGAAGAAAATGTAGCCATTGGTGCCATCTATCGACCACAGTTTAAAGATTGGCGATCCGTTGGATACCGACTGAGTTATAGGCAAAACTTGGGGCAAAAATGAGCCTTAGTAAATGTTAATTTTTTTGAATATTTTGATTTTTTTATTATTTTTCACTCTTTTTTTTATTTAAAGCATTACTTGAGTGAAAAGAAACACATTGCAACCAATTGGCATTAAAATAAATCAATTTCATTTTTTTTGCAAAATTTCCCAAAAAAAACGTAAGGGGTAAGCCTTATGAAATTTTCGAGTTGAAAATTTTTAAAATTTTTTTTTCAGATTTTTTATTATGTTTTTAGTTTAAAGCATTATTTGAGTGAAAAGAAACACATTGCAACAAATTTGCATGAAAATATATCACATTTATAAATTTTGCTACATTGCTCAAAAATGAGGAAAATTTTACATTTCCCAAACAGGGTAAGGAACTTGGTTCCTCGCATAATTTCTGGCACAGACACCTGAGGGCATGGCCGTCCAAGAAGAAAATGTAGCCAATGGTGCCATCTATCGACCACAGGTTAAAGATTGGCGATCCGTTGGATACCGACCGAGTTATAGGCAAAACTTGGTGCAAAAATGAGGAAAATTTTACATTTCCGAAACAGGGTAAGGAACTTGGTTCCTCGCATAATTTCTGGCACAGACATCTGAGGGCATGGCCGTCCAAGAAGAAAATGTAGCCATTGGTGCCATCTATCGACCACAGTTTAAAGATTGGCGATCCGTTGGATACCGACTGAGTTATAGGCAAAACTTGGGGCAAAAATGAGCCTTAGTAAATGTTCATGTTTTTGAATATTTTGATTTTTTTATTATTTTTCACTCTTTTTTTTATTTAAAGCATTACTTGAGTGAAAAGAAACACATTGCAACCAATTGGCATTAAAATAAATCAATTTCATTTTTTTTGCAAAATTTCCCAAAAAAAACGTAAGGGGTAAGCCTTATGAAATTTTCGAGTTGAAAATTTTTAAATTTTTTTTTTCAGATTTGTTATTATGTTTTTAGTTTAAAGCATTACTTGAGTGAAAAGAAACACATTGCAACAAATTTGCATGAAAATATATCACATTTATAAATTTTGCTACATTGCTCAAAAATGAGGAAAATTTTACATTTCCCAAACAGGGTAAGGAACTTGGTTCCTCGAATAACTTCCGGCACGGACACCTGAGAGCATGGCTGTCCAAGAAGAAAATGTAGCCATTGGTGCCATCTACCGACCACAGGTAAAAGATTGGCGATCCGTTGGATACCGACCGAGTTATAGGCAAAACTTGGTGCAAAAATGAGGAAAATTTTACATTTCCCAAACAGGGTAAGGAACTTGGTTCCTCGAATAACTTCCGACACGGACACCTGAGAGCATGGCTGTCCAAGAAGAAAATGTAGCCATTGGTGCCATCTATCGACCACAGTTTAAAGATTGGCGATCCGTTGGATACCGACTGAGTTATAGGCAAAACTTGGTGCAAAAATGAGGAAAATTTTACATTTCCGAAACAGGGTAAGGAACTTGGTTCCTCGCATAATTTCTGGCACAGACATCTGAGGGCATGGCCGTCCAAGAAGAAAATGTAGCCATTGGTGCCATCTATCGACCACAGGTTAAAGATTGGCGATCCGTTGGATACCGACCGAGTTATAGGCAAAACTTGGTGCAAAAATGAGGAAAATTTTACATTTCCGAAACAGGGTAAGGAACTTGGTTCCTCGAATAACTTCCGGCACGGACACCTGAGAGCATGGCTGTCCAAGAAGAAAATGTAGCCATTGGTGCCATCTATCGACCACAGTTTAAAGATTGGCGATCCGTTGGATACCGACTGAGTTATAGGCAAAACTTGGTGCAAAAATGAGGAAAATTTTACATTTCCGAAACAGGGTAAGGAACTTGGTTCCTCGCATAATTTCTGGCACAGACATCTGAGGGCATGGCCGTCCAAGAAGAAAATGTAGCCATTGGTGCCATCTATCGACCACAGTTTAAAGATTGGCGATCCGTTGGATACCGACTGAGTTATAGGCAAAACTTGGGGCAAAAATGAGCCTTAGTAAATGTTCATTTTTTTGAATATTTTGATTTTTTTATTATTTTTCACTCTTTTTTTATTTAAAGCATTACTTGAGTGAAAAGAAACACATTGCAACCAATTGGCATTAAAATAAATCAATTTCATTTTTTTTGCAAAATTTCCCAAAAAAAACGTAAGGGGTAAGCCTTATGAAATTTTCGAGTTGAAAATTTTTAAAATTTTTTTTTTTCAGATTTGTTATTATGTTTTTAGTTTAAAGCATTACTTGAGTGAAAAGAAACACATTGCAACAAATTTGCATGAAAATATATCACATTTATAAATTTTGCTACATTGCTCAAAAATGAGGAAAATTTTACATTTCCCAAACAGGGTAAGGAACTTGGTTCCTCGAATAACTTCCGGCACGGACACCTGAGAGCATGGCTGTCCAAGAAGAAAATGTAGCCATTGGTGCCATCTATCGACCACAGGTTAAAGATTGGCAATCCGTTGGATACCGACCGAGTTATAGGCAAAACTTGGTGCAGAAATGAGGAAAATTTTACATTTCCGAAACAGGGTAAGGAACTTGGTTCCTCGAATAACTTCCGACACGGACACCTGAGGGCATGGCCGTCCAAGAAGAAAATGTAGCCATTGGTGCCATCTATCGACCACAGTTTAAAGATTGGCGATCCGTTGGATACCGACTGAGTTATAGGCAAAACTTGGGGCAAAAATGAGCCTTAGTAAATGTTAATTTTTTTGAATATTTTGATTTTTTTATTATTTTTCACTCTTTTTTTTATTTAAAGCATTACTTGAGTGAAAAGAAACACATTGCAACCAATTGGCATTAAAATAAATCAATTTCATTTTTTTTTGCAAAATTTCCCAAAAAAAACGTAAGGGGTAAGCCTTATGAAATTTTCGAGTTGAAAATTTTTAAATTTTTTTTTCAGATTTGTTATTATGTTTTTAGTTTAAAGCATTACTTGAGTGAAAAGAAACACATTGCAACAAATTTGCATGAAAATATATCACATTTATAAATTTTGCTACATTGCTCAAAAATGAGGAAAATTTTACATTTCCCAAACAGGGTAAGGAACTTGGTTCCTCGAATAACTTCCGGCACGGACACCTGAGAGCATGGCTGTCCAAGAAGAAAATGTAGCCATTGGTGCCATCTACCGACCACAGGTAAAAGATTGGCGATCCGTTGGATACCGACCGAGTTATAGGCAAAACTTGGTGCAGAAATGAGGAAAATTTTACATTTCCGAAACAGGGTAAGGAACTTGGTTCCTCGAATAACTTCCGACACGGACACCTGAGGGCATGGCCGTCCAAGAAGAAAATGTAGCCAATGGTGCCATCTATCGACCACAGGTTAAAGATTGGCGATCCGTTGGATACCGACCGAGTTATAGGCAAAACTTGGTGCAAAAATGAGGAAAATTTTACATTTCCGAAACAGGGTAAGGAACTTGGTTCCTCGCATAATTTCTGGCACAGACATCTGAGGGCATGGCCGTCCAAGAAGAAAATGTAGCCATTGGTGCCATCTATCGACCACAGTTTAAAGATTGGCGATCCGTTGGATACCGACTGAGTTATAGGCAAAACTTGGGGCAAAAATGAGCCTTAGTAAATGTTCATTTTTTTGAATATTTTGATTTTTTTATTATTTTTCACTCTTTTTTTTATTTAAAGCATTACTTGAGTGAAAAGAAACACATTGCAACCAATTGGCATTAAAATAAATCAATTTCATTTTTTTTGCAAAATTTCCCAAAAAAAACGTAAGGGGTAAGCCTTATGAAATTTTCGAGTTGAAAATTTTTAAATTTTTTTTTTCAGATTTGTTATTATGTTTTTAGTTTAAAGCATTACTTGAGTGAAAAGAAACACATTGCAACAAATTTGCATGAAAATATATCACATTTATAAATTTTGCTACATTGCTCAAAAATGAGGAAAATTTTACATTTCCCAAACAGGGTAAGGAACTTGGTTCCTCGAATAACTTCCGGCATGGACACCTGAGAGCATGGCTGTCCAAGAAGAAAATGTAGCCATTGGTGCCATCTATCGACCACAGGTTAAAGATTGGCGATCCGTTGGATACCGACCGAGTTATAGGCAAAACTTGGTGCAGAAATGAGGAAAATTTTACATTTCCGAAACAGGGTAAGGAACTTGGTTCCTCGAATAACTTCCGACACGGACACCTGAGAGCATGGCTGTCCAAGAAGAAAATGTAGCCATTGGTGCCATCTATCGACCACAGTTTAAAGATTGGCGATCCGTTGGATACCGACTGAGTTATAGGCAAAACTTGGGGCAAAAATGAGCCTTAGTAAATGTTAATTTTTTTGAATATTTTGATTTTTTTATTATTTTTCACTCTTTTTTTTATTTAAAGCATTACTTGAGTGAAAAGAAACACATTGCAACCAATTGGCATTAAAATAAATCAATTTCATTTTTTTTGCAAAATTTCCCAAAAAAAACGTAAGGGGTAAGCCTTATGAAATTTTCGAGTTGAAAATTTTTAAAATTTTTTTTTCAGATTTTTTATTATGTTTTTAGTTTAAAGCATTATTTGAGTGAAAAGAAACACATTGCAACAAATTTGCATGAAAATATATCACATTTATAAATTTTGCTACATTGCTCAAAAATGAGGAAAATTTTACATTTCCCAAACAGGGTAAGGAACTTGGTTCCTCGCATAATTTCTGGCACAGACATCTGAGGGCATGGCCGTCCAAGAAGAAAATGTAGCCATTGGTGCCATCTATCGACCACAGTTTAAAGATTGGCGATCCGTTGGATACCGACCGAGTTATAGGCAAAACTTGGGGCAAAAATGAGCCTTAGTAAATGTTCATTTTTTTGAATATTTTGATTTTTTTTATTATTTTTCACTCTTTTTTTTATTTAAAGCATTACTTGAGTGAAAAGAAACACATTGCAACCAATTGGCATTAAAATAAATCAATTTCATTTTTTTTGCAAAATTTCCCAAAAAAAACGTAAGGGGTAGCCCTTATGAAATTTTCGAGTTGAAAATTTTTAAAATTTTTTTTTCAGATTTTTTATTATGTTTTTAGTTTAAAGCATTATTTGAGTGAAAAGAAACACATTGCAACAAATTAGCATGAAAATATACCACATTTATAAAGTTTGCTAAATTGCTCAAAAATGAGGAAAATTTTACATTTCCCAAACAGGGTAAGGAACTTGGTTCCTCGAATAACTTCCGACACGGACACCTGAGAGCATGGCCGTCCAAGAAGAAAATGCAGCCATTGGTGCCATCTATCGACCACAGGTTAAAGATTGGCGATCCGTTGGATACCGACCGAGTAATAAGCAAAACTTGGTGCAAAAATGAGCCTTAGTAAATTTTCAATTTTTTAGAATTTTGAGATTTTTTTATTATTTTTCACTCTTTTTTTTATTTAAAGCATTACTTGAGTGAAAAGAAACACATTGCAACCAATTGGCATTAAAATAAATCAATTTCATTTTTTTTGCAAAATTTCCCAAAAAAAACGTAAGGGGTAAGCCTTATGAAATTTTCGAGTTGAAAATTTTAAAAATTTTTTTTTCAGATTTTTTATTATGTTTTTAGTTTAAAGCATTATTTGAGTGAAAAGAAACACATTGCAACAAATTTGCATGAAAATATATCACATTTATAAAGTTTGCTAAATTGCTCAAAAATGAGGAAAATTTTACATTTTCTCAAACAGGGTAAGAAACTTGGTTCCTCGAATAACTTCCGGCACGGACACCTGAGAGCATGGCTGTCCAAGAAGAAAATGTAGTCATTGGTGCCATCTATCGACCACAGGTTAAAGATTGGCGATCCGTTGGATACCGACCGAGTTATAGGCAAAACTTGGGGCAAAAATGAGCCTTAGTAAATTTTCACTTTTTTGAATATTTTGATTTTTTTATTATTTTTCACTCTTTTTTTTATTTAAAGCATTACTTGAGTGAAAAGAATCACATTGCAACCAATTGGCATTAAAATAAATCAATTTCATTTTTTTTGCAAAATTTCCCAAAAAAAACGTAAGGGGTAAGCCTTATGAAATTTTCGAGTTGAAAATTTTTAAAATTTTTTTTTCAGATTTTATATTATGTTTTTAGTTTAAAGCATTATTTGAGTGAAAAGAAACACATTGCAACAAATTTGCATGAAAATATATCACATTTATAAATTTTGCTAATTTGCTCAAAAATGAGGAAAATTTTACATTTCCCAAACAGGGTAAGGAACTTGGTTCCTCGAATAACTTCCGGCACGGACACCTGAGAGCATAGCCGTCCAAGAAGAAAATGTAGCCATTGGTGTCATCTATCGACCACAGGTTAAAGATTGGCGATCCGTTGGATACCGACCGAGTTATAGGCAAAACTTGGGGCAAAAATGAACCTTAGTAAATGTTCATTTTTTTGAATATTTTGATTTTTTTTATTATTTTTCACTCTTTTTTTTATTTAAAGCATTACTTGAGTGAAAAGAAACACATTGCAACCAATTGGCATTAAAATAAATCAATTTCATTTTTTTTGCAAAATTTCCCAAAAAAACGTAAGGGGTAAGCCTTATGAAATTTTCGAGTTGAAAATTTTTAAAATTTTTTTTTCAGATTTTATATTATGTTTTTAGTTTAAAGCATTATTTGAGTGAAAAGAAACACATTGCAACAAATTTGCATGAAAATATATCACATTTATAAATTTTGCTAATTTGCTCAAAAATGAGGAAAATTTTACATTTCCCAAACAGGGTAAGGAACTTGGTTCCTCGAATAACTTCCGGCACGGACATCTGAGGGCATGGCCGTCCAAGAAGAAAATGTAGCCAGTGGTGCCATCTATCGACCACAGTTTAAAGATTGGCGATCCGTTGGATACCGACCGAGTTATAGGCAAAACTTGGTGCAAAAATGAGGAAAATTTTACATTTCCGAAACAGGGTAAGGAACTTGGTTCCTCGAATAACTTCCGGCACGGACACCTGAGAGCATGGCTGTCCAAAAAGAAAATGTAGCCATTGGTGCCATCTATCGACCACAGTTTAAAGATTGGCGATCCGTTGGATACCGACCGAGTTATAGGCAAAACTTGGGGCAAAAATGAGGAAAATTTTACATTTCCGAAACAGGGTAAGGAACTTGGTTCCTCGCATAATTTCTGGCACAGACATCTGAGGGCATGGCCGTCCAAGAAGAAAATGTAGCCATTGGTGCCATCTATCGACCACAGGTTAAAGATTGGCGATCCGTTGGATACCGACCGAGTTATAGGCAAAACTTGGTGCAAAAATGAGGAAAATTTTACATTTCCGAAACAGGGTAAGGAACTTGGTTCCTCGAATAACTTCCGGCACGGACACCTGAGAGCATGGCTGTCCAAGAAGAAAATGTAGCCATTGGTGCCATCTATCGACCACAGGTTAAAGATTGGCGATCCGTTGGATACCGACTGAGTTATAGGCAAAACTTGGGGCAAAAATGAGCCTTAGTAAATGTTCATGTTTTTGAATATTTTGATTTTTTTATTATTTTTCACTCTTTTTTTTTATTTAAAGCATTACTTGAGTGAAAAGAAACACATTGCAACCAATTGGCATTAAAATAAATCAATTTCATTTTTTTTGCAAAATTTCCCAAAAAAAACGTAAGGGGTAAGCCTTATGAAATTTTCGAGTTGAAAATTTTTAAAATTTTTTTTTCAGATTTTTTATTATGTTTTTAGTTTAAAGCATTATTTGAGTGAAAAGAAACACATTGCAACAAATTAGCATGAAAATATACCAAATTTATAAAGTTTGCTAAATTGCTCAAAAATGAGGAAAATTTTACATTTCCCAAACAGGGTAAGGAACTTGGTTTCTCGAATAACTTCCGGCACGGACACCTGAGAGCATGGCTGTCCAAGAAGAAAATGTAGCCAATGGTGCCATCTATCGACCACAGTTTAAAGATTGGCGATCCGTTGGATACCAACCGAGTTATAGGCAAAACTTGGTGCAAAAATGAGCCTTAGTAAATGTTCATTTTTTGAATATTTTGATTTTTTTTATTATTTTTCACTCTTTTTTTTATTTAAAGCATTACTTGAGTGAAAAGAAACACATTGCAACCAATTGGCATTAAAATAAATCAATTTCATTTTTTTTGCAAAATTTCCCAAAAAAAACGTAAGGGGTAAGCCTTATGAAATTTTCGAGTTGAAAATTTTTAAAATTTTTTTTTTCAGATTTTTTATTATGTTTTTAGTTTAAAGCATTATTTGAGTGAAAAGAAACACATTGCAACAAATTTGCATGAAAATATATCACATTTATAAATTTTGCTACATTGCTCAAAAATGAGGAAAATTTTACATTTCCGAAACAGGGTAAGGAACTTGGTTCCTCGCATAATTTCTGGCACAGACATCTGAGGGTATGGCCGTCCAAGAAGAAAATGTAGCCATTAGTGCCATCTATCGACCACAGTTTAAAGATTGGCGATCCGTTGGATACCGACCGAGTTATAGGCAAAACTTGGTGCAAAAATGAGGAAAATTTTACATTTCCCAAACAGGGTAAGGAACTTGGTTCCTCGAATAACTTCCGGCACGGACACCTGAGAGCATGGCTGTCCAAGAAGAAAATGTAGCCATTGGTGCCATCTATCGACCACAGGTTAAAGATTGGCAATCCGTTGGATACCGACCGAGTTATAGGCAAAACTTGGTGCAGAAATGAGGAAAATTTTACATTTCCGAAACAGGGTAAGGAACTTGGTTCCTCGAATAACTTCCGACACGGACACCTGAGAGCATGGCTGTCCAAGAAGAAAATGTAGCCATTGGTGCCATCTATCGACCACAGTTTAAAGATTGGCGATCCGTTGGATACCGACTGAGTTATAGGCAAAACTTGGGGCAAAAATGAGCCTTAGTAAATGTTAATTTTTTTGAATATTTTGATTTTTTTATTATTTTTCACTCTTTTTTTTATTTAAAGCATTACTTGAGTGAAAAGAAACACATTGCAACCAATTGGCATTAAAATAAATCAATTTCATTTTTTTTGCAAAATTTCCCAAAAAAAACGTAAGGGGTAAGCCTTATGAAATTTTCGAGTTGAAAATTTTAAAAAATTTTTTTTCAGATTTTTTATTATGTTTTTAGTTTAAAGCATTATTTGAGTGAAAAGAAACACATTGCAACAAATTTGCATGAAAATATATCACATTTATAAATTTTGCTACATTGCTCAAAAATGAGGAAAATTTTACATTTCCCAAACAGGGTAAGGAACTTGGTTCCTCGCATAATTTCTGGCACAGACACCTGAGGGCATGGCCGTCCAAGAAGAAAATGTAGCCAATGGTGCCATCTATCGACCACAGGTTAAAGATTGGCGATCCGTTGGATACCGACCGAGTTATAGGCAAAACTTGGTGCAAAAATGAGGAAAATTTTACATTTCCGAAACAGGGTAAGGAACTTGGTTCCTCGCATAATTTCTGGCACAGACATCTGAGGGCATGGCCGTCCAAGAAGAAAATGTAGCCATTGGTGCCATCTATCGACCACAGTTTAAAGATTGGCGATCCGTTGGATACCGACTGAGTTATAGGCAAAACTTGGGGCAAAAATGAGCCTTAGTAAATGTTCATGTTTTTGAATATTTTGATTTTTTTATTATTTTTCACTCTTTTTTTTATTTAAAGCATTACTTGAGTGAAAAGAAACACATTGCAACCAATTGGCATTAAAATAAATCAATTTCATTTTTTTTGCAAAATTTCCCAAAAAAAACGTAAGGGGTAAGCCTTATGAAATTTTCGAGTTGAAAATTTTTAAAATTTTTTTTTCAGATTTTTTATTATGTTTTTAGTTTAAAGCATTATTTGAGTGAAAAGAAACACATTGCAACAAATTTGCATGAAAATATATCACATTTATAAATTTTGCTACATTGCTCAAAAATGAGGAAAATTTTACATTTCCCAAACAGGGTAAGGAACTTGGTTCCTCGAATAACTTCCGGCACGGACACCTGAGAGCATGGCTGTCCAAGAAGAAAATGTAGCCAATGGTGCCATCTATCGACCACAGTTTAAAGATTGGCGATCCGTTGGATACCGACTGAGTTATAGGCAAAACTTGGGGCAAAAATGAGCCTTAGTAAATGTTAATTTTTTTGAATATTTTGATTTTTTTATTATTTTTCACTCTTTTTTTTATTTAAAGCATTACTTGAGTGAAAAGAAACACATTGCAACCAATTGGCATTAAAATAAATCAATTTCATTTTTTTTGCAAAATTTCCCAAAAAAAAACGTAAGGGGTAAGCCTTATGAAATTTTCGAGTTGAAAATTTTTAAAATTTTTTTTTCAGATTTTTTATTATGTTTTTAGTTTAAAGCATTACTTGAGTGAAAAGAAACACATTGCAACAAATTTGCATGAAAATATATCACATTTATAAATTTTGCTACATTGCTCAAAAATGAGGAAAATTTTACATTTCCGAAACAGGGTAAGGAACTTGGTTCCTCGCATAATTTCTGGCACAGACATCTGAGGGCATGGCCGTCCAAGAAGAAAATGTAGCCATTGGTGCCATTTATCGACCACAGTTTAAAGATTGGCGATCCGTTGGATACCGACTGAGTTATAGGCAAAACTTGGGGCAAAAATGAGCCTTAGTAAATGTTCATTTTTTTGAATATTTTGATTTTTTTATTATTTTTCACTCTTTTTTTTATTTAAAGCATTATTTGAGTGAAAAGAAACACATTGCAACCAATTGGCATTAAAATAAATCAATTTCATTTTTTTTGCAAAATTTCCCAAAAAAAACGTAAGGGGTAAGCCTTATGAAATTTTCGAGTTGAAAATTTTTAAAATTTTTTTTTCAGATTTTTTATTATGTTTTTAGTTTAAAGCATTATTTGAGTGAAAAGAAACACATTGCAACAAATTTGCATGAAAATATATCACATTTATAAATTTTGCTACATTGCTCAAAAATGAGGAAAATTTTACATTTCCGAAACAGGGTAAGGAACTTGGTTCCTCGCATAATTTCTGGCACAGACATCTGAGGGTATGGCCGTCCAAGAAGAAAATGTAGCCATTGGTGCCATCTATCGACCACAGTTTAAAGATTGGCGATCCGTTGGATACCGACCGAGTTATAGGCAAAACTTGGGGCAAAAATGAGCCTTAGTAAATGTTCATTTTTTTGAATATTTTGATTTTTTTTATTATTTTTCACTCTTTTTTTTATTTAAAGCATTACTTGAGTGAAAAGAAACACATTGCAACCAATTGGCATTAAAATAAATCAATTTCATTTTTTTTGCAAAATTTCCCAAAAAAAACGTAAGGGGTAAGCCTTATGAAATTTTCGAGTTGAAAATTTTTAAAATTTTTTTTTCAGATTTTTTATTATGTTTTTAGTTTAAAGCATTATTTGAGTGAAAAGAAACACATTGCAACAAATTTGCATGAAAATATACCAAATTTATAAAGTTTGCTAAATTGCTCAAAAATGAGGAAAATTTTACATTTCCCAAACAGGGTAAGGAACTTGGTTTCTCGAATAACTTCCGGCACGGACACCTGAGAGCATGGCTGTCCAAGAAGAAAATGTAGCCAATGGTGCCATCTATCGACCACAGTTTAAAGATTGGCGATCCGTTGGATACCAACCGAGTTATAGGCAAAACTTGGTGCAAAAATGAGGAAAATTTTACATTTCCGAAACAGGGTAAGGAACTTGGTTCCTCGCATAATTTCTGGCACAGACATCTGAGGGCATGGCCGTCCAAGAAGAAAATGTAGCCATTGGTGCCATCTATCGACCACAGTTTAAAGATTGGCGATCCGTTGGATACCGACTGAGTTATAGGCAAAACTTGGGGCAAAAATGAGCCTTAGTAAATGTTCATTTTTTTGAATATTTTGATTTTTTTATTATTTTTCACTCTTTTTTTTATTTAAAGCATTACTTGAGTGAAAAGAAACACATTGCAACCAATTGGCATTAAAATAAATCAATTTCATTTTTTTTGCAAAATTTCCCAAAAAAAACGTAAGGGGTAAGCCTTATGAAATTTTCGAGTTGAAAATTTTAAAAATTTTTTTTTCAGATTTTTTATTATGTTTTTAGTTTAAAGCATTATTTGAGTGAAAAGAAACACATTGCAACAAATTTGCATGAAAATATATCACATTTATAAATTTTGCTACATTGCTCAAAAATGAGGAAAATTTTACATTTCCCAAACAGGGTAAGGAACTTGGTTCCTCGAATAACTTCCGGCACGGACACCTGAGAGCATGGCTGTCCAAGAAGAAAATGTAGCCAATGGTGCCATCTATCGACCACAGTTTAAAGATTGGCGATCCGTTGGATACCGACTGAGTTATAGGCAAAACTTGGGGCAAAAATGAGCCTTAGTAAATGTTAATTTTTTTGAATATTTTGATTTTTTTATTATTTTTCACTCTTTTTTTTATTTAAAGCATTACTTGAGTGAAAAGAAACACATTGCAACCAATTGGCATTAAAATAAATCAATTTCATTTTTTTTGCAAAATTTCCCAAAAAAAACGTAAGGGGTAAGCCTTATGAAATTTTCGAGTTGAAAATTTTTAAAATTTTTTTTTCAGATTTTTTATTATGTTTTTAGTTTAAAGCATTATTTGAGTGAAAAGAAACACATTGCAACAAATTTGCATGAAAATATATCACATTTATAAATTTTGCTACATTGCTCAAAAATGAGGAAAATTTTACATTTCCCAAACAGGGTAAGGAACTTGGTTCCTCGAATAACTTCCGGCACGGACACCTGAGAGCATGGCTGTCCAAGAAGAAAATGTAACCAATGGTGCCATCTATCGACCACAGTTTAAAGATTGGCGATCCGTTGGATACCAACCGAGTTATAGGCAAAACTTGGTGCAAAAATGAGGAAAATTTTACATTTCCGAAACAGGGTAAGGAACTTGGTTCCTCGCATAATTTCTGGCACAGACATCTGAGGGCATGGCCGTCCAAGAAGAAAATGTAGCCATTGGTGCCATCTATCGACCACAGTTTAAAGATTGGCGATCCGTTGGATACCGACTGAGTTATAGGCAAAACTTGGGGCAAAAATGAGCCTTAGTAAATGTTCATTTTTTTGAATATTTTGATTTTTTTATTATTTTTCACTCTTTTTTTTATTTAAAGCATTACTTGAGTGAAAAGAAACACATTGCAACCAATTGGCATTAAAATAAATCAATTTAATTTTTTTTGCAAAATTTCCCAAAAAAAACGTAAGGGGTAAGCCTTATGAAATTTTCGAGTTGAAAATTTTTAAAATTTTTTTTCAGATTTTTTAATATGTTTTTAGTTTAAAGCATTATTTGAGTGAAAAGAAACACATTGCAACAAATTTGCATGAAAATATATCACATTTATAAATTTTGCTACATTGCTCAAAAATGAGGAAAATTTTACATTTCCCAAACAGGGTAAGGAACTTGGTTCCTCGAATAACTTCCGGCACGGACACCTGAGAGCATGGCTGTCCAAGAAGAAAATGTAGCCATTGGTGCCATCTATCGACCACAGGTTAAAGATTGGCGATCCGTTGGATACCGACCGAGTTATAGGCAAAACTTGGTGCAAAAATGAGGAAAATTTTACATTTCCGAAACAGGGTAAGGAACTTGGTTCCTCGCATAATTTCTGGCACAGACATCTGAGGGCATGGCCGTCCAAGAAGAAAATGTAGCCATTGGTGCCATCTATCGACCACAGTTTAAAGATTGGCGATCCGTTGGATACCGACTGAGTTATAGGCAAAACTTGGGGCAAAAATGAGCCTTAGTAAATGTTCATTTTTTTGAATATTTTGATTTTTTTATTATTTTTCACTCTTTTTTTTATTTAAAGCATTACTTGAGTGAAAAGAAACACATTGCAACCAATTGGCATTAAAATAAATCAATTTCATTTTTTTTGCAAAATTTCCCAAAAAAAACGTAAGGGGTAAGCCTTATGAAATTTTCGAGTTGAAAATTTTTAAATTTTTTTTTTCAGATTTGTTATTATGTTTTTAGTTTAAAGCATTACTTGAGTGAAAAGAAACACATTGCAACAAATTTGCATGAAAATATATCACATTTATAAATTTTGCTACATTGCTCAAAAATGAGGAAAATTTTACATTTCCCAAACAGGGTAAGGAACTTGGTTCCTCGAATAACTTCCGGCACGGACACCTGAGAGCATGGCTGTCCAAGAAGAAAATGTAGCCATTGGTGCCATCTACCGACCACAGGTAAAAGATTGGCGATCCGTTGGATACCGACCGAGTTATAGGCAAAACTTGGGGCAAAAATGAGCCTTAGTAAATGTTCATTTTTTGAATATTTTGATTTTTTTTTATTATTTTTCACTCTTTTTTTTATTTAAAGCATTATTTGAGTGAAAAGAAACACATTGCAACCAATTGGCATTAAAATAAATCAATTTCATTTTTTTGCAAAATTTCCCAAAAAAAACGTAAGGGGTAAGCCTTATGAAATTTTCGAGTTGAAAATTTTTAAAATTTTTTTTTCAGATATTTTATTATGTTTTTAGTTTAAAGCATTATTTGAGTGAAAAGAAACACATTGCAACAAATTTGCATGAAAATATATCACATTTATAAATTTTGCTACATTGCTCAAAAATGAGGAAAATTTTACATTTCCCAAACAGGGTAAGGAACTTGGTTCCTCGAATAACTTCCGGCACGGACACCTGAGAGCATGGCTGTCCAAGAAGAAAATGTAGCCAATGGTGCCATCTATCGACCACAGTTTAAAGATTGGCGATCCGTTGGATACCAACCGAGTTATAGGCAAAACTTGGTGCAAAAATGAGGAAAATTTTACATTTCCGAAACAGGGTAAGGAACTTGGTTCCTCGCATAATTTCTGGCACAGACATCTGAGGGCATGGCCGTCCAAGAAGAAAATGTAGCCATTGGTGCCATCTATCGACCACAGTTTAAAGATTGGCGATCCGTTGGATACCGACTGAGTTATAGGCAAAACTTGGGGCAAAAATGAGCCTTAGTAAATGTTCATTTTTTTGAATATTTTGATTTTTTTATTATTTTTCACTCTTTTTTTTATTTAAAGCATTACTTGAGTGAAAAGAAACACATTGCAACCAATTGGCATTAAAATAAATCAATTTCATTTTTTTTGCAAAATTTCCCAAAAAAAACGTAAGGGGTAAGCCTTATGAAATTTTCGAGTTGAAAATTTTTAAATTTTTTTTTTCAGATTTTTTATTATGTTTTTAGTTTAAAGCATTATTTGAGTGAAAAGAAACACATTGCAACAAATTTGCATGAAAATATATCACATTTATAAATTTTGCTACATTGCTCAAAAATGAGGAAAATTTTACATTTCCGAAACAGGGTAAGGAACTTGGTTCCTCGCATAATTTCTGGCACAGACATCTGAGGGCATGGCCGTCCAAGAAGAAAATGTAGCCATTGGTGCCATCTATCGACCACAGTTTAAAGATTGGCGATCCGTTGGATACCGACTGAGTTATAGGCAAAACTTGGGGCAAAAATGAGCCTTAGTAAATGTTCATTTTTTTGAATATTTTGATTTTTTTATTATTTTTCACTCTTTTTTTTTATTTAAAGCATTACTTGAGTGAAAAGAAACACATTGCAGCCAATTGGCATTAAAATAAATCAATTTCATTTTTTTTGCAAAATTTCCCAAAAATAACGTAAGGGGTAAGCCTTATGAAATTTTCGAGTTGAAAATTTTTAAAATTTTTTTTTCAGATTTTTTATTATGTTTTTAGTTTAAAGCATTATTTGAGTGAAAAGAAACACATTGCAACAAATTTGCATGAAAATATATCACATTTATAAATTTTGCTACATTGCTCAAAAATGAGGAAAATTTTACATTTCCCAAACAGGGTAAGGAACTTGGTTCCTCGAATAACTTCCGGCACGGACACCTGAGAGCATGGCTGTCCAAGAAGAAAATGTAGCCAATGGTGCCATCTATCGACCACAGTTTAAAGATTGGCGATCCGTTGGATACCAACCGAGTTATAGGCAAAACTTGGTGCAAAAATGAGCCTTAGTAAATGTTCATTTTTTGAATATTTTGATTTTTTGATTATTTTTCACTCTTTTTTTTATTTAAAGCATTACTTGAGTGAAAAGAAACACATTGCAACCAATTGGCATTAAAATAAATCAATTTCATTTTTTTTTGCAAAATTTCCCAAAAATAACGTAAGGGGTAAGCCTTATGAAATTTTCGAGTTGAAAATTTTTAAAATTTTTTTTTCAGATTTTTTATTATGTTTTTAGTTTAAAGCATTATTTGAGTGAAAAGAAACACATTGCAACAAATTTGCATGAAAATATATCACATTTATAAATTTTGCTACATTGCTCAAAAATGAGGAAAATTTTACATTTCCCAAACAGGGTAAGGAACTTGGTTCCTCGAATAACTTCCGGCACGGACACCTGAGAGCATGGCTGTCCAAGAAGAAAATGTAGCCATTGGTGCCATCTATCGACCACAGGTTAAAGATTGGCAATCCGTTGGATACCGACCGAGTTATAGGCAAAACTTGGTGCAGAAATGAGGAAAATTTTACATTTCCGAAACAGGGTAAGGAACTTGGTTCCTCGAATAACTTCCGACACGGACACCTGAGAGCATGGCTGTCCAAGAAGAAAATGTAGCCATTGGTGCCATCTATCGACCACAGTTTAAAGATTGGCGATCCGTTGGATACCGACTGAGTTATAGGCAAAACTTGGGGCAAAAATGAGCCTTAGTAAATGTTAATTTTTTTGAATATTTTGATTTTTTTATTATTTTTCACTCTTTTTTTTATTTAAAGCATTACTTGAGTGAAAAGAAACACATTGCAACCAATTGGCATTAAAATAAATCAATTTCATTTTTTTTGCAAAATTTCCCAAAAAAAACGTAAGGGGTAAGCCTTATGAAATTTTCGAGTTGAAAATTTTTAAAATTTTTTTTTCAGATTTTTTATTATGTTTTTAGTTTAAAGCATTATTTGAGTGAAAAGAAACACATTGCAACAAATTTGCATGAAAATATATCACATTTATAAATTTTGCTACATTGCTCAAAAATGAGGAAAATTTTACATTTCCCAAACAGGGTAAGGAACTTGGTTCCTCGCATAATTTCTGGCACAGACACCTGAGGGCATGGCCGTCCAAGAAGAAAATGTAGCCAATGGTGCCATCTATCGACCACAGGTTAAAGATTGGCGATCCGTTGGATACCGACCGAGTTATAGGCAAAACTTGGTGCAAAAATGAGGAAAATTTTACATTTCCGAAACAGGGTAAGGAACTTGGTTCCTCGCATAATTTCTGGCACAGACATCTGAGGGCATGGCCGTCCAAGAAGAAAATGTAGCCATTGGTGCCATCTATCGACCACAGTTTAAAGATTGGCGATCCGTTGGATACCGACTGAGTTATAGGCAAAACTTGGGGCAAAAATGAGCCTTAGTAAATGTTCATGTTTTTGAATATTTTGATTTTTTTATTATTTTTCACTCTTTTTTTTATTTAAAGCATTACTTGAGTGAAAAGAAACACATTGCAACCAATTGGCATTAAAATAAATCAATTTCATTTTTTTTGCAAAATTTCCCAAAAAAAACGTAAGGGGTAAGCCTTATGAAATTTTCGAGTTGAAAATTTTTAAATTTTTTTTTTCAGATTTGTTATTATGTTTTTAGTTTAAAGCATTACTTGAGTGAAAAGAAACACATTGCAACAAATTTGCATGAAAATATATCACATTTATAAATTTTGCTACATTGCTCAAAAATGAGGAAAATTTTACATTTCCCAAACAGGGTAAGGAACTTGGTTCCTCGAATAACTTCCGGCACGGACACCTGAGAGCATGGCTGTCCAAGAAGAAAATGTAGCCATTGGTGCCATCTACCGACCACAGGTAAAAGATTGGCGATCCGTTGGATACCGACCGAGTTATAGGCAAAACTTGGTGCAAAAATGAGGAAAATTTTACATTTCCCAAACAGGGTAAGGAACTTGGTTCCTCGAATAACTTCCGACACGGACACCTGAGAGCATGGCTGTCCAAGAAGAAAATGTAGCCATTGGTGCCATCTATCGACCACAGTTTAAAGATTGGCGATCCGTTGGATACCGACTGAGTTATAGGCAAAACTTGGTGCAAAAATGAGGAAAATTTTACATTTCCGAAACAGGGTAAGGAACTTGGTTCCTCGCATAATTTCTGGCACAGACATCTGAGGGCATGGCCGTCCAAGAAGAAAATGTAGCCATTGGTGCCATCTATCGACCACAGGTTAAAGATTGGCGATCCGTTGGATACCGACCGAGTTATAGGCAAAACTTGGTGCAAAAATGAGGAAAATTTTACATTTCCGAAACAGGGTAAGGAACTTGGTTCCTCGAATAACTTCCGGCACGGACACCTGAGAGCATGGCTGTCCAAGAAGAAAATGTAGCCATTGGTGCCATCTATCGACCACAGTTTAAAGATTGGCGATCCGTTGGATACCGACTGAGTTATAGGCAAAACTTGGTGCAGAAATGAGGAAAATTTTACATTTCCGAAACAGGGTAAGGAACTTGGTTCCTCGAATAACTTCCGACACGGACACCTGAGGGCATGGCCGTCCAAGAAGAAAATGTAGCCATTGGTGCCATCTATCGACCACAGTTTAAAGATTGGCGATCCGTTGGATACCGACTGAGTTATAGGCAAAACTTGGGGCAAAAATGAGCCTTAGTAAATGTTAATTTTTTTGAATATTTTGATTTTTTTATTATTTTTCACTCTTTTTTTTATTTAAAGCATTACTTGAGTGAAAAGAAACACATTGCAACCAATTGGCATTAAAATAAATCAATTTCATTTTTTTTTGCAAAATTTCCCAAAAAAAACGTAAGGGGTAAGCCTTATGAAATTTTCGAGTTGAAAATTTTTAAATTTTTTTTTCAGATTTGTTATTATGTTTTTAGTTTAAAGCATTACTTGAGTGAAAAGAAACACATTGCAACAAATTTGCATGAAAATATATCACATTTATAAATTTTGCTACATTGCTCAAAAATGAGGAAAATTTTACATTTCCCAAACAGGGTAAGGAACTTGGTTCCTCGAATAACTTCCGGCACGGACACCTGAGAGCATGGCTGTCCAAGAAGAAAATGTAGCCATTGGTGCCATCTACCGACCACAGGTAAAAGATTGGCGATCCGTTGGATACCGACCGAGTTATAGGCAAAACTTGGTGCAGAAATGAGGAAAATTTTACATTTCCGAAACAGGGTAAGGAACTTGGTTCCTCGAATAACTTCCGACACGGACACCTGAGGGCATGGCCGTCCAAGAAGAAAATGTAGCCAATGGTGCCATCTATCGACCACAGGTTAAAGATTGGCGATCCGTTGGATACCGACCGAGTTATAGGCAAAACTTGGTGCAAAAATGAGGAAAATTTTACATTTCCGAAACAGGGTAAGGAACTTGGTTCCTCGCATAATTTCTGGCACAGACATCTGAGGGCATGGCCGTCCAAGAAGAAAATGTAGCCATTGGTGCCATCTATCGACCACAGTTTAAAGATTGGCGATCCGTTGGATACCGACTGAGTTATAGGCAAAACTTGGGGCAAAAATGAGCCTTAGTAAATGTTCATTTTTTTGAATATTTTGATTTTTTTATTATTTTTCACTCTTTTTTTTATTTAAAGCATTACTTGAGTGAAAAGAAACACATTGCAACCAATTGGCATTAAAATAAATCAATTTCATTTTTTTTGCAAAATTTCCCAAAAAAAACGTAAGGGGTAAGCCTTATGAAATTTTCGAGTTGAAAATTTTTAAATTTTTTTTTTCAGATTTGTTATTATGTTTTTAGTTTAAAGCATTACTTGAGTGAAAAGAAACACATTGCAACAAATTTGCATGAAAATATATCACATTTATAAATTTTGCTACATTGCTCAAAAATGAGGAAAATTTTACATTTCCCAAACAGGGTAAGGAACTTGGTTCCTCGAATAACTTCCGGCATGGACACCTGAGAGCATGGCTGTCCAAGAAGAAAATGTAGCCATTGGTGCCATCTATCGACCACAGGTTAAAGATTGGCGATCCGTTGGATACCGACCGAGTTATAGGCAAAACTTGGTGCAGAAATGAGGAAAATTTTACATTTCCGAAACAGGGTAAGGAACTTGGTTCCTCGAATAACTTCCGACACGGACACCTGAGAGCATGGCTGTCCAAGAAGAAAATGTAGCCATTGGTGCCATCTATCGACCACAGTTTAAAGATTGGCGATCCGTTGGATACCGACTGAGTTATAGGCAAAACTTGGGGCAAAAATGAGCCTTAGTAAATGTTAATTTTTTTGAATATTTTGATTTTTTTATTATTTTTCACTCTTTTTTTTATTTAAAGCATTACTTGAGTGAAAAGAAACACATTGCAACCAATTGGCATTAAAATAAATCAATTTCATTTTTTTTGCAAAATTTCCCAAAAAAAACGTAAGGGGTAAGCCTTATGAAATTTTCGAGTTGAAAATTTTTAAAATTTTTTTTTCAGATTTTTTATTATGTTTTTAGTTTAAAGCATTATTTGAGTGAAAAGAAACACATTGCAACAAATTTGCATGAAAATATATCACATTTATAAATTTTGCTACATTGCTCAAAAATGAGGAAAATTTTACATTTCCCAAACAGGGTAAGGAACTTGGTTCCTCGCATAATTTCTGGCACAGACATCTGAGGGCATGGCCGTCCAAGAAGAAAATGTAGCCATTGGTGCCATCTATCGACCACAGTTTAAAGATTGGCGATCCGTTGGATACCGACCGAGTTATAGGCAAAACTTGGGGCAAAAATGAGCCTTAGTAAATGTTCATTTTTTTGAATATTTTGATTTTTTTTATTATTTTTCACTCTTTTTTTTATTTAAAGCATTACTTGAGTGAAAAGAAACACATTGCAACCAATTGGCATTAAAATAAATCAATTTCATTTTTTTTGCAAAATTTCCCAAAAAAAACGTAAGGGGTAGCCCTTATGAAATTTTCGAGTTGAAAATTTTTAAAATTTTTTTTTCAGATTTTTTATTATGTTTTTAGTTTAAAGCATTATTTGAGTGAAAAGAAACACATTGCAACAAATTAGCATGAAAATATACCACATTTATAAAGTTTGCTAAATTGCTCAAAAATGAGGAAAATTTTACATTTCCCAAACAGGGTAAGGAACTTGGTTTCTCGAATAACTTCCGGCACGGACACCTGAGAGCATGGCTGTCCAAGAAGAAAATGTAGCCAATGGTGCCATCTATCGACCACAGTTTAAAGATTGGCGATCCGTTGGATACCAACCGAGTTATAGGCAAAACTTGGTGCAGAAATGAGGAAAATTTTACATTTCCGAAACAGGGTAAGGAACTTGGTTCCTCGAATAACTTCCGACACGGACACCTGAGAGCATGGCTGTCCAAGAAGAAAATGTAGCCATTGGTGCCATCTATCGACCACAGTTTAAAGATTGGCGATCCGTTGGATACCGACTGAGTTATAGGCAAAACTTGGGGCAAAAATGAGCCTTAGTAAATGTTAATTTTTTTGAATATTTTGATTTTTTTATTATTTTTCACTCTTTTTTTTATTTAAAGCATTACTTGAGTGAAAAGAAACACATTGCAACCAATTGGCATTAAAATAAATCAATTTCATTTTTTTTGCAAAATTTCCCAAAAAAAACGTAAGGGGTAAGCCTTATGAAATTTTCGAGTTGAAAATTTTTAAAATTTTTTTTTCAGATTTGTTATTATGTTTTTAGTTTAAAGCATTATTTGAGTGAAAAGAAACACATTGCAACAAATTTGCATGAAAATATATCACATTTATAAATTTTGCTACATTGCTCAAAAATGAGGAAAATTTTACATTTCCCAAACAGGGTAAGGAACTTGGTTCCTCGCATAATTTCTGGCACAGACACCTGAGGGCATGGCCGTCCAAGAAGAAAATGTAGCCAATGGTGCCATCTATCGACCACAGGTTAAAGATTGGCGATCCGTTGGATACCGACCGAGTTATAGGCAAAACTTGGGGCAAAAATGAGCCTTAGTAAATGTTCATTTTTTGAATATTTTGATTTTTTTATTATTTTTCACTCTTTTTTTTATTTAAAGCATTATTTGAGTGAAAAGAAACACATTGCAACCAATTGGCATTAAAATAAATCAATTTCATTTTTTTTGCAAAATTTCCCAAAAAAAACGTAAGGGGTAAGCCTTATGAAATTCTCGAGTTGAAAATTTTTAAAATTTTTTTTTCAGATTTTTTATTATGTTTTTAGTTTAAAGCATTATTTGAGTGAAAAGAAACACATTGCAACAAATTTGCATGAAAATATATCACATTTATAAATTTTGCTACATTGCTCAAAAATGAGGAAAATTTTACATTTCCGAAACAGGGTAAGGAACATGGTTCCTCGCATAATTTCTGGCACAGACATCTGAGGGTATGGCCGTCCAAGAAGAAAATGTAGCCATTGGTGCCATCTATCGACCACAGTTTAAAGATTGGCGATCCGTTGGATACCGACCGAGTTATAGGCAAAACTTGGGGCAAAAATGAGCCTTAGTAAATGTTCATTTTTTTGAATATTTTGATTTTTTTTATTATTTTTCACTCTTTTTTTTATTTAAAGCATTACTTGAGTGAAAAGAAACACATTGCAACCAATTGGCATTAAAATAAATCAATTTCATTTTTTTTGCAAAATTTCCCAAAAAAAACGTAAGGGGTAAGCCTTATGAAATTTTCGAGTTGAAAATTTTTAAAATTTTTTTTTCAGATTTTTTATTATGTTTTTAGTTTAAAGCATTATTTGAGTGAAAAGAAACACATTGCAACAAATTAGCATGAAAATATACCAAATTTATAAAGTTTGCTAAATTGCTCAAAAATGAGGAAAATTTTACATTTCCCAAACAGGGTAAGGAACTTGGTTTCTCGAATAACTTCCGGCACGGACACCTGAGAGCATGGCTGTCCAAGAAGAAAATGTAGCCAATGGTGCCATCTATCGACCACAGTTTAAAGATTGGCGATCCGTTGGATACCAACCGAGTTATAGGCAAAACTTGGTGCAAAAATGAGGAAAATTTTACATTTCCGAAACAGGGTAAGGAACTTGGTTCCTCGCATAATTTCTGGCACAGACATCTGAGGGCATGGCCGTCCAAGAAGAAAATGTAGCCATTGGTGCCATCTATCGACCACAGTTTAAAGATTGGCGATCCGTTGGATACCGACTGAGTTATAGGCAAAACTTGGGGCAAAAATGAGCCTTAGTAAATGTTCATTTTTTTGAATATTTTGATTTTTTTATTATTTTTCACTCTTTTTTTTATTTAAAGCATTACTTGAGTGAAAAGAAACACATTGCAGCCAATTGGCATTAAAATAAATCAATTTCATTTTTTTTGCAAAATTTCCCAAAAATAACGTAAGGGGTAAGCCTTATGAAATTTTCGAGTTGAAAATTTTTAAAATTTTTTTTTCAGATTTGTTATTATGTTTTTAGTTTAAAGCATTACTTGAGTGAAAAGAAACACATTGCAACAAATTTGCATGAAAATATATCACATTTATAAATTTTGCTACATTGCTCAAAAATGAGGAAAATTTTACATTTCCCAAACAGGGTAAGGAACTTGGTTCCTCGAATAACTTCCGGCACGGACACCTGAGAGCATGGCTGTCCAAGAACAAAATGTAGCCATTGGTGCCATCTACCGACCACAGGTAAAAGATTGGCGATCCGTTGGATACCGACCGAGTTATAGGCAAAACTTGGGGCAAAAATGAGCCTTAGTAAATGTTCATTTTTTGAATATTTTGATTTTTTTATTATTTTTCACTCTTTTTTTTATTTAAAGCATTATTTGAGTGAAAAGAAACACATTGCAACCAATTGGCATTAAAATAAATCAATTTCATTTTTTTTGCAAAATTTCCCAAAAAAAACGTAAGGGGTAAGCCTTATGAAATTCTCGAGTTGAAAATTTTTAAAATTTTTTTTTCAGATTTTTTATTATGTTTTTAGTTTAAAGCATTATTTGAGTGAAAAGAAACACATTGCAACAAATTTGCATGAAAATATATCACATTTATAAATTTTGCTACATTGCTCAAAAATGAGGAAAATTTTACATTTCCGAAACAGGGTAAGGAACATGGTTCCTCGCATAATTTCTGGCACAGACATCTGAGGGTATGGCCGTCCAAGAAGAAAATGTAGCCATTGGTGCCATCTATCGACCACAGTTTAAAGATTGGCGATCCGTTGGATACCGACCGAGTTATAGGCAAAACTTGGGGCAAAAATGAGCCTTAGTAAATGTTCATTTTTTTGAATATTTTGATTTTTTTTATTATTTTTCACTCTTTTTTTTATTTAAAGCATTACTTGAGTGAAAAGAAACACATTGCAACCAATTGGCATTAAAATAAATCAATTTCATTTTTTTTGCAAAATTTCCCAAAAAAAACGTAAGGGGTAAGCCTTATGAAATTTTCGAGTTGAAAATTTTTAAAATTTTTTTTTCAGATTTTTTATTATGTTTTTAGTTTAAAGCATTATTTGAGTGAAAAGAAACACATTGCAACAAATTAGCATGAAAATATACCAAATTTATAAAGTTTGCTAAATTGCTCAAAAATGAGGAAAATTTTACATTTCCCAAACAGGGTAAGGAACTTGGTTTCTCGAATAACTTCCGGCACGGACACCTGAGAGCATGGCTGTCCAAGAAGAAAATGTAGCCAATGGTGCCATCTATCGACCACAGTTTAAAGATTGGCGATCCGTTGGATACCAACCGAGTTATAGGCAAAACTTGGTGCAAAAATGAGGAAAATTTTACATTTCCGAAACAGGGTAAGGAACTTGGTTCCTCGCATAATTTCTGGCACAGACATCTGAGGGCATGGCCGTCCAAGAAGAAAATGTAGCCATTGGTGCCAT
This sequence comes from Anopheles funestus, assembly GCF_943734845.2. Lineage (NCBI taxonomy): Eukaryota > Metazoa > Arthropoda > Insecta > Diptera > Culicidae > Anopheles > Anopheles funestus. The sequence goes on along the minus strand of NC_064599.1, from coordinate 68,759,975 downwards.
CTATCGACCACAGTTTAAAGATTGGCGATCCGTTGGATACCGACTGAGTTATAGGCAAAACTTGGGGCAAAAATGAGCCTTAGTAAATGTTCATTTTTTTGAATATTTTGATTTTTTTATTATTTTTCACTCTTTTTTTTATTTAAAGCATTACTTGAGTGAAAAGAAACACATTGCAGCCAATTGGCATTAAAATAAATCAATTTCATTTTTTTTGCAAAATTTCCCAAAAATAACGTAAGGGGTAAGCCTTATGAAATTTTCGAGTTGAAAATTTTTAAAATTTTTTTTTCAGATTTTTTATTATGTTTTTAGTTTAAAGCATTATTTGAGTGAAAAGAAACACATTGCAACAAATTTGCATGAAAATATATCACATTTATAAATTTTGCTACATTGCTCAAAAATGAGGAAAATTTTACATTTCCCAAACAGGGTAAGGAACTTGGTTCCTCGAATAACTTCCGGCACGGACACCTGAGAGCATGGCTGTCCAAGAAGAAAATGTAGCCAATGGTGCCATCTATCGACCACAGTTTAAAGATTGGCGATCCGTTGGATACCAACCGAGTTATAGGCAAAACTTGGTGCAAAAATGAGGAAAATTTTACATTTCCGAAACAGGGTAAGGAACTTGGTTCCTCGCATAATTTCTGGCACAGACATCTGAGGGCATGGCCGTCCAAGAAGAAAATGTAGCCATTGGTGCCATCTATCGACCACAGTTTAAAGATTGGCGATCCGTTGGATACCGACTGAGTTATAGGCAAAACTTGGGGCAAAAATGAGCCTTAGTAAATGTTCATTTTTTTGAATATTTTGATTTTTTTATTATTTTTCACTCTTTTTTTTATTTAAAGCATTACTTGAGTGAAAAGAAACACATTGCAACCAATTGGCATTAAAATAAATCAATTTCATTTTTTTTTCAAAATTTCCCAAAAAAAACGTAAGGGGTAAGCCTTATGAAATTTTCGAGTTGAAAATTTTTAAAATTTTTTTTTCAGATTTTTTATTATGTTTTTAGTTTAAAGCATTATTTGAGTGAAAAGAAACACATTGCAACAAATTTGCATGAAAATATATCACATTTATAAATTTTGCTACATTGCTCAAAAATGAGGAAAATTTTACATTTCCCAAACAGGGTAAGGAACTTGGTTCCTCGAATAACTTCCGGCACGGACACCTGAGAGCATGGCTGTCCAAGAAGAAAATGTAGCCAATGGTGCCATCTATCGACCACAGTTTAAAGATTGGCGATCCGTTGGATACCGACCGAGTTATAGGCAAAACTTGGTGCAAAAATGAGGAAAATTTTACATTTCCGAAACAGGGTAAGGAACTTGGTTCCTCGCATAATTTCTGGCACAGACATCTGAGGGCATGGCCGTCCAAGAAGAAAATGTAGCCATTGGTGCCATCTATCGACCACAGTTTAAAGATTGGCGATCCGTTGGATACCGACTGAGTTATAGGCAAAACTTGGGGCAAAAATGAGCCTTAGTAAATGTTCATTTTTTTGAATATTTTGATTTTTTTATTATTTTTCACTCTTTTTTTTATTTAAAGCATTACTTGAGTGAAAAGAAACACATTGCAACCAATTGGCATTAAAATAAATCAATTTCATTTTTTTTTCAAAATTTCCCAAAAAAAACGTAAGGGGTAAGCCTTATGAAATTTTCGAGTTGAAAATTTTTAAAATTTTTTTTTCAGATTTTTTATTATGTTTTTAGTTTAAAGCATTATTTGAGTGAAAAGAAACACATTGCAACAAATTTGCATGAAAATATATCACATTTATAAATTTTGCTACATTGCTCAAAAATGAGGAAAATTTTACATTTCCCAAACAGGGTAAGGAACTTGGTTCCTCGAATAACTTCCGGCACGGACACCTGAGAGCATGGCTGTCCAAGAAGAAAATGTAGCCAATGGTGCCATCTATCGACCACAGTTTAAAGATTGGCGATCCGTTGGATACCGACTGAGTTATAGGCAAAACTTGGGGCAAAAATGAGCCTTAGTAAATGTTCATTTTTTTGAATATTTTGATTTTTTTATTATTTTTCACTCTTTTTTTTATTTAAAGCATTACTTGAGTGAAAAGAAACACATTGCAACCAATTGGCATTAAAATAAATCAATTTCATTTTTTTTGCAAAATTTCCCAAAAAAAAACGTAAGGGGTAAGCCTTATGAAATTTTCGAGTTGAAAATTTTTAAAATTTTTTTTTCAGATTTTTTATTATGTTTTTAGTTTAAAGCATTACTTGAGTGAAAAGAAACACATTGCAACAAATTTGCATGAAAATATATCACATTTATAAATTTTGCTACATTGCTCAAAAATGAGGAAAATTTTACATTTCCCAAACAGGGTAAGGAACTTGGTTCCTCGAATAACTTCCGGCACGGACACCTGAGAGCATGGCTGTCCAAGAAGAAAATGTAGCCATTGGTGCCATCTACCGACCACAGGTAAAAGATTGGCGATCCGTTGGATACCGACCGAGTTATAGGCAAAACTTGGGGCAAAAATGAGCCTTAGTAAATGTTCATTTTTTGAATATTTTGATTTTTTTATTATTTTTCACTCTTTTTTTTATTTAAAGCATTACTTGAGTGAAAAGAAACACATTGCAACCAATTGGCATTAAAATAAATCAATTTCATTTTTTTTGCAAAATTTCCCAAAAAAAACGTAAGGGGTAAGCCTTATGAAATTTTCGAGTTGAAAATTTTTAAAATTTTTTTTTCAGATTTTTTATTATGTTTTTAGTTTAAAGCATTATTTGAGTGAAAAGAAACACATTGCAACAAATTTGCATGAAAATATATCACATTTATAAATTTTGCTACATTGCTCAAAAATGAGGAAAATTTTACATTTCCCAAACAGGGTAAGGAACTTGGTTCCTCGAATAACTTCCGGCACGGACACCTGAGAGCATGGCTGTCCAAGAAGAAAATGTAGCCAATGGTGCCATCTATCGACCACAGTTTAAAGATTGGCGATCCGTTGGATACCAACCGAGTTATAGGCAAAACTTGGTGCAAAAATGAGGAAAATTTTACATTTCCGAAACAGGGTAAGGAACTTGGTTCCTCGCATAATTTCTGGCACAGACATCTGAGGGCATGGCCGTCCAAGAAGAAAATGTAGCCATTGGTGCCATCTATCGACCACAGTTTAAAGATTGGCGATCCGTTGGATACCGACTGAGTTATAGGCAAAACTTGGGGCAAAAATGAGCCTTAGTAAATGTTCATTTTTTTGAATATTTTGATTTTTTTATTATTTTTCACTCTTTTTTTTATTTAAAGCATTACTTGAGTGAAAAGAAACACATTGCAACCAATTGGCATTAAAATAAATCAATTTCATTTTTTTTGCAAAATTTCCCAAAAAAAACGTAAGGGGTAAGCCTTATGAAATTTTCGAGTTGAAAATTTTTAAATTTTTTTTTCAGATTTTTTAATATGTTTTTAGTTTAAAGCATTATTTGAGTGAAAAGAAACACATTGCAACAAATTTGCATGAAAATATATCACATTTATAAATTTTGCTACATTGCTCAAAAATGAGGAAAATTTTACATTTCCCAAACAGGGTAAGGAACTTGGTTCCTCGAATAACTTCCGGCACGGACACCTGAGAGCATGGCTGTCCAAGAAGAAAATGTAGCCATTGGTGCCATCTATCGACCACAGGTTAAAGATTGGCGATCCGTTGGATACCGACCGAGTTATAGGCAAAACTTGGTGCAAAAATGAGGAAAATTTTACATTTCCGAAACAGGGTAAGGAACTTGGTTCCTCGCATAATTTCTGGCACAGACATCTGAGGGCATGGCCGTCCAAGAAGAAAATGTAGCCATTGGTGCCATCTATCGACCACAGTTTAAAGATTGGCGATCCGTTGGATACCGACTGAGTTATAGGCAAAACTTGGGGCAAAAATGAGCCTTAGTAAATGTTCATTTTTTTGAATATTTTGATTTTTTTATTATTTTTCACTCTTTTTTTTATTTAAAGCATTACTTGAGTGAAAAGAAACACATTGCAACCAATTGGCATTAAAATAAATCAATTTCATTTTTTTTGCAAAATTTCCCAAAAAAAACGTAAGGGGTAAGCCTTATGAAATTTTCGAGTTGAAAATTTTAAAAATTTTTTTTTCAGATTTTTTATTATGTTTTTAGTTTAAAGCATTATTTGAGTGAAAAGAAACACATTGCAACAAATTTGCATGAAAATATACCAAATTTATAAAGTTTGCTAAATTGCTCAAAAATGAGGAAAATTTTACATTTCCCAAACAGGGTAAGGAACTTGGTTTCTCGAATAACTTCCGGCACGGACACCTGAGAGCATAGCCGTCCAAGAAGAAAATGTAGCCATTGGTGCCATCTATCGACCACAGGTTAAAGATTGGCAATCCGTTGGATACCGACCGAGTTATAGGCAAAACTTGGTGCAAAAGTGAGGAAAATTTTACATTTCCGAAACAGGGTAAGGAGCTTGGTTCCTCGCATAATTTCTGGCACAGACATCTGAGGGCATGGCCGTCCAAGAAGAAAATGTAGCCATTGGTGCCATCTATCGACCACAGTTTAAAGATTGGCGATCCGTTGGATACCGACCGAGTTATAGGCAAAACTTGGTGCAAAAATGAGGAAAATTTTACATTTCCGAAACAGGGTAAGGAACTTGGTTCCTCGCATAATTTCTGGCACAGACATCTGAGGGCATGGCCGTCCAAGAAGAAAATGTAGCCATTGGTGCCATCTATCGACCACAGTTTAAAGATTGGCGATCCGTTGGATACCGACCGAGTTATAGGCAAAACTTAGTGAAAAAATGAGGAAAATTTTACATTTCCGAAACAGGGTAAGGAACTTGGTTCCTCGAATAACTTCCGACACGGACACCTGAGAGCATGGCCGTCCAAGAAGAAAATGTAGCCATTGGTGCCATCTATCGACCACAGTTTAAAGATTGGCGATCCGTTGGATACCGACTGAGTTATAGGCAAAACTTGGGGCAAAAATGAGCCTTAGTAAATGTTCATTTTTTTGAATATTTTGATTTTTTTATTATTTTTCACTCTTTTTTTTATTTAAAGCATTACTTGAGTGAAAAGAAACACATTGCAACCAATTGGCATTAAAATAAATCAATTTCATTTTTTTTTGCAAAATTTCCCAAAAAAAACGTAAGGGGTAAGCCTTATGAAATTTTCGAGTTGAAAATTTTTAAAATTTTTTTTTCAGATTTTTTATTATGTTTTTAGTTTAAAGCATTATTTGAGTGAAAAGAAACACATTGCAACAAATTTGCATGAAAATATATCACATTTATAAATTTTGCTACATTGCTCAAAAATGAGGAAAATTTTACATTTCCCAAACAGGGTAAGGAACTTGGTTCCTCGAATAACTTCCGGCACGGACACCTGAGAGCATGGCTGTCCAAGAAGAAAATGTAGCCAATGGTGCCATCTATCGACCACAGGTAAAAGATTGGCGATCCGTTGGATACCAACCGAGTTATAGGCAAAACTTGGTGCAAAAATGAGGAAAATTTTACATTTCCGAAACAGGGTAAGGAACTTGGTTCCTCGCATAATTTCTGGCACAGACATCTGAGGGCATGGCCGTCCAAGAAGAAAATGTAGCCATTGGTGCCATCTATCGATCACAGTTTAAAGATTGGCGATCCGTTGGATACCGACTGAGTTATAGGCAAAACTTGGGGCAAAAATGAGCCTTAGTAAATGTTCATTTTTTTGAATATTTTGATTTTTTTTATTATTTTTCACTCTTTATTTTATTTAAAGCATTACTTGAGTGAAAAGAAACACATTGCAACCAATTGGCATTAAAATAAATCAATTTCATTTTTTTTGCAAAATTTCCCAAAAAAAACGTAAGGGGTAAGCCTTATGAAATTTTCGAGTTGAAAATTTTTAAAATTTTTTTTCAGATTTTTTATTATATTTTTAGTTTAAAGCATTATTTGAGTGAAAAGAAACACATTGCAACAAATTTGCATGAAAATATATCACATTTATAAATTTTGCTACATTGCTCAAAAATGAGGAAAATTTTACATTTCCCAAACAGGGTAAGGAACTTGGTTCCTCGAATAACTTCCGGCACGGACACCTGAGAGCATGGCTGTCCAAGAAGAAAATGTAGCCATTGGTGCCATCTATCGACCACAGGTTAAAGATTGGCAATCCGTTGGATACCGACCGAGTTATAGGCAAAACTTGGTGCAAAAATGAGCCTTAGTAAATGTTAATTTTTTTGAATATTTTGATTTTTTTATTATTTTTCACTCTTTTTTTATTTAAAGCATTACTTGAGTGAAAAGAAACACATTGCAACCAATTGGCATTAAAATAAATCAATTTCATTTTTTTTGCAAAATTTCCCAAAAAAAACGTAAGGGGTAAGCCTTATGAAATTTTCGAGTTGAAAATTTTTAAAATTTTTTTTCAGATTTTTTATTATGTTTTTAGTTTAAAGCATTATTTGAGTGAAAAGAAACACATTGCAACAAATTTGCATGAAAATATATCACATTTATAAATTTTGCTACATTGCTCAAAAATGAGGAAAATTTTACATTTCCCAAACAGGGTAAGGAACTTGGTTCCTCGAATAACTTCCGGCACGGACACCTGAGAGCATGGCCGTCCAAGAAGAAAATGTAGCCAGTGGTGCCATCTATCGACCACAGGTTAAAGATTGGCAATCCGTTGGATACCGACCGAGTTATAGGCAAAATTTGGTGCAAAAATGAGGAAAATTTTACATTTCCCAAACAGGGTAAGGAACTTGGTTCCTAGAATAACTTCCGGCACGGACATCTGAGGGCATGGCCGTCCAAGAAGAAAATGTAGCCAGTGGTGCCATCTATCGACCACAGTTTAAAGATTGGCGATCCGTTGGATACCGACCGAGTTATAGGCAAAACTTGGGGCAAAAATGAGCCTTAGTAAATGTTCATTTTTTTGAATATTTTGATTTTTTTATTATTTTTCACTCTTTTTTTTATTTAAAGCATTACTTGAGTGCAAAGAAACACATTGCAACCAATTGGCATTAAAATAAATCAATTTCATTTTTTTTGCAAAATTTCCCAAAAAAAACGTAAGGGGTAAGCCTTATGAAATTTTCGAGTTGAAAATTTTTAAAAAAAATTTTTCAGATTTTTTATTATGTTTTTAGTTTAAAGCATTATTTGAGTGAAAAGAAACACATTGCAACAAATTTGCATGAAAATATATCACATTTATAAATTTTGCTACATTGCTCAAAAATGAGGAAAATTTTACATTTCCCAAACAGGGTAAGGAACTTGGTTCCTCGAATAACTTCCGGCACGGACACCTGAGAGCATGGCTGCCCAAGAAGAAAATGTAGCCATTGGTGCCATCTATCGACCACAGGTTAAAGATTGCCGATCCGTTGGATACCGACCGAGTTATAAGCAAAACTGGGGGCAAAAATGAGGAAAATTTTACATTTCCCAAACAGGGTAAGGAACTTGGTTCCTCGAATAACTTCCGGCACGGACATCTGAGGGCATGGCCGTCCAAGAAGAAAATGTAGCCATTGGTGCCATCTATCGACCACAGGTAAAAGATTGGCGATCCGTTGGATACCAACCGAGTTATAGGCAAAACTTGGTGCAAAAATGAGGAAAATTTTACATTTCCGAAACAGGGTAAGGAACTTGGTTCCTCGCATAATTTCTGGCACAGACATCTGAGGGCATGGCCGTCCAAGAAGAAAATGTAGCCATTGGTGCCATCTATCGATCACAGTTTAAAGATTGGCGATCCGTTGGATACCGACTGAGTTATAGGCAAAACTTGGGGCAAAAATGAGCCTTAGTAAATGTTCATTTTTTTGAATATTTTGATTTTTTTATTATTTTTCACTCTTTTTTTTATTTAAAGCATTACTTGAGTGAAAAGAAACACATTGCAACCAATTGGCATTAAAATAAATCAATTTCATTTTTTTTGCAAAATTTCCCAAAAAAAACGTAAGGGGTAAGCCTTATGAAATTTTCGAGTTGAAAATTTTTAAAATTTTTTTTCAGATTTTTTATTATATTTTTAGTTTAAAGCATTATTTGAGTGAAAAGAAACACATTGCAACAAATTTGCATGAAAATATATCACATTTATAAATTTTGCTACATTGCTCAAAAATGAGGAAAATTTTACATTTCCCAAACAGGGTAAGGAACTTGGTTCCTCGAATAACTTCCGGCACGGACACCTGAGAACATGGCTGTCCAAGAAGAAAATGTAGCCATTGGTGCCATCTATCGACCACAGGTTAAAGATTGGCAATCCGTTGGATACCGACCGAGTTATAGGCAAAACTTGGTGCAAAAATGAGCCTTAGTAAATGTTAATTTTTTTGAATATTTTGATTTTTTTATTATTTTTCACTCTTTTTTTATTTAAAGCATTACTTGAGTGAAAAGAAACACATTGCAACCAATTGGCATTAAAATAAATCAATTTCATTTTTTTTGCAAAATTTCCCAAAAAAAACGTAAGGGGTAAGCCTTATGAAATTTTCGAGTTGAAAATTTTTAAAATTTTTTTTCAGATTTTTTATTATGTTTTTAGTTTAAAGCATTATTTGAGTGAAAAGAAACACATTGCAACAAATTTGCATGAAAATATATCACATTTATAAATTTTGCTACATTGCTCAAAAATGAGGAAAATTTTACATTTCCCAAACAGGGTAAGGAACTTGGTTCCTCGAATAACTTCCGGCACGGACACCTGAGAGCATGGCCGTCCAAGAAGAAAATGTAGCCAGTGGTGCCATCTATCGACCACAGGTTAAAGATTGGCAATCCGTTGGATACCGACCGAGTTATAGGCAAAATTTGGTGCAAAAATGAAGAAAATTTTACATTTCCCAAACAGGGTAAGGAACTTGGTTCCTAGAATAACTTCCGGCACGGACATCTGAGGGCATGGCCGTCCAAGAAGAAAATGTAGCCAGTGGTGCCATCTATCGACCACAGTTTAAAGATTGGCGATCCGTTGGATACCGACCGAGTTATAGGCAAAACTTGGGGCAAAAATGAGCCTTAGTAAATGTTCATTTTTTTGAATATTTTGATTTTTTTATTATTTTTCACTCTTTTTTTTATTTAAAGCATTACTTGAGTGCAAAGAAACACATTGCAACCAATTGGCATTAAAATAAATCAATTTCATTTTTTTTGCAAAATTTCCCAAAAAAAACGTAAGGGGTAAGCCTTATGAAATTTTCGAGTTGAAAATTTTTAAAAAAAATTTTTCAGATTTTTTATTATGTTTTTAGTTTAAAGCATTATTTGAGTGAAAAGAAACACATTGCAACAAATTTGCATGAAAATATATCACATTTATAAATTTTGCTACATTGCTCAAAAATGAGGAAAATTTTACATTTCCCAAACAGGGTAAGGAACTTGGTTCCTCGAATAACTTCCGGCACGGACACCTGAGAGCATGGCTGCCCAAGAAGAAAATGTAGCCATTGGTGCCATCTATCGACCACAGGTTAAAGATTGCCGATCCGTTGGATACCGACCGAGTTATAAGCAAAACTGGGGGCAAAAATGAGGAAAATTTTACATTTCCCAAACAGGGTAAGGAACTTGGTTCCTCGAATAACTTCCGGCACGGACACCTGAGAGCATGGCTGTCCAAGAAGAAAATGTAGCCATTGGTGCCATCTATCGACCACAGGTTAAAGATTGGCGATCCGTTGGATACCGACTTAGTTATAGGCAAAACTTGGGGCAAAAATGAGCCTTAGTAAATGTTCATTTTTTTGAATATTTTGATTTTTTTATTATTTTTCACTCTTTTTTTTATTTAAAGCATTACTTGAGTGAAAAGAAACACATTGCAACCAATTGGCATTAAAATAAATCAATTTCATTTTTTTTGCAAAATTTCCCAAAAAAAACGTAAGGGGTAAGCCTTATGAAATTTTCAAGTTGAAAATTTTTAAAAAATTTTTTTCAGATATTTTATTATGTTTTTAGTTTAAAGCATTATTTGAGTGAAAAGAAACACATTGCAACAAATTTGCATGAAAATATATCACATTTATAAATTTTGCTACATTGCTCAAAAATGAGGAAAATTTTACATTTCCCAAACAGGGTAAGGAACTTGGTTCCTCGAATAACTTCCGGCACGGACACCTGAGGGCATGGCCGTCCAAGAAGAAAATGTAGCCAGTAGTGCCATCTATCGACCACAGGTTAAAGATTGGCGATCCGTTGGATACCGACCGAGTTATAGGCAAAATTTGGTGCAAAAATGAAGAAAATTTTACATTTCCGAAACAGGGTAAGGAACTTGGTTCCTCGAATAACTTCCGGCACGGACACCTGAGAGCATAGCCGTCCAAGAAGAAAATGTAGCCATTGGTGTCATCTATCGACCACAGGTTAAAGATTGGCAATCCGTTGGATACCGACCGAGTTATAGGCAAAACTTGGTGCAAAAATGAGGAAAATTTTACATTTCCGAAACAGGGTAAGGAACTTGGTTCCTCGAATAACTTCCGGCACGGACATCTGAGGGCATGGCCGTCCAAGAAGAAAATGTAGCCAGTGGTGCCATCTATCGACCACAGTTTAAAGATTGGCGATCCGTTGGATACCGACCGAGTTATAGGCAAAACTTGGTGCAAAAATGAGGAAAATTTTACATTTCCGAAACAGGGTAAGGAACTTGGTTCCTAGAATAACTTCCGGCACGGACACCTGAGAGCATGGCTGTCCAAGAAGAAAATGTAGCCATTGGTGCCATCTATCGACCACAGGTTAAAGATTGGCGATCCGTTGGATACCGACCGAGTTATAGGCAAAACTTGGGGCAAAAATGAGCCTTAGTAAATGTTCATTTTTTTGAATATTTTGATTTTTTTATTATTTTTCACTCTTTTTTTTATTTAAAGCATTACTTGAGTGAAAAGAAACACATGGCAACCAATTGGCATTAAAATTAATCAATTTCATTTTTTTTGCAAAATTTCCCAAAAAAAACGTAAGGGGTAAGCCTTATGAAATTTTCGAGTTGAAAATTTTTAAAATTTTTTTTTCAGATTTTTTATTATGTTTTTAGTTTAAAGCATTATTTGAGTGAAAAGAAACACATTGCAACAAATTTGCATGAAAATATATCACATTTATAAATTTTGCTACATTGCTCAAAAATGAGGAAAATTTTACATTTCCCAAACAGGGTAAGGAACTTGGTTCCTCGAATAACTTCCGGCACGGACACCTGAGAGCATAGCCGTTCAAGAAGAAAATGTAGCCATTGGTGTCATCTATCGACCACAGGTTAAAGATTGGCGATCCGTTGGATACCGACCGAGTTATAGGCAAAACTTGGGGCAAAAATGAGCCTTAGTAAATGTTCATTTTTTTGAATATTTTGATTTTTTTATTATTTTTCACTCTTTTTTTTATTTAAAGCATTACTTGAGTGAAAAGAAACACATTGCAACCAATTGGCATTAAAATAAATCAATTTCATTTTTTTTGCAAAATTTCCCAAAAAAAACGTAAGGGGTAAGCCTTATGAAATTTTCGAGTTGAAAATTTTTAAAATTTTTTTTCAGATTTTTTATTATGTTTTTAGTTTAAAGCATTATTTGAGTGAAAAGAAACACATTGCAACAAATTTGCATGAAAATATATCACATTTATAAATTTTGCTACATTGCTCAAAAATGAGGAAAATTTTACATTTCCCAAACAGGGTAAGGAACTTGGTTCCTCGAATAACTTCCGGCACGGACACCTGAGAGCATGGCCGTCCAAGAAGAAAATGTAGCCAGTGGTGCCATCTATCGACCACAGGTTAAAGATTGGCAATCCGTTGGATACCGACCGAGTTATAGGCAAAATTTGGTGCAAAAATGAAGAAAATTTTACATTTCCCAAACAGGGTAAGGAACTTGGTTCCTAGAATAACTTCCGGCACGGACATCTGAGGGCATGGCCGTCCAAGAAGAAAATGTAGCCAGTGGTGCCATCTATCGACCACAGTTTAAAGATTGGCGATCCGTTGGATACCGACCGAGTTATAGGCAAAACTTGGGGCAAAAATGAGCCTTAGTAAATGTTTATTTTTTTGAATATTTTGATTTTTTTATTATTTTTCACTCTTTTTTTTATTTAAAGCATTACTTGAGTGCAAAGAAACACATTGCAACCAATTGGCATTAAAATAAATCAATTTCATTTTTTTTGCAAAATTTCCCAAAAAAAACGTAAGGGGTAAGCCTTATGAAATTTTCGAGTTGAAAATTTTTAAAAAAAATTTTTCAGATTTTTTATTATGTTTTTAGTTTAAAGCATTATTTGAGTGAAAAGAAACACATTGCAACAAATTTGCATGAAAATATATCACATTTATAAATTTTGCTACATTGCTCAAAAATGAGGAAAATTTTACATTTCCCAAACAGGGTAAGGAACTTGGTTCCTCGAATAACTTCCGGCACGGACACCTGAGAGCATGGCTGCCCAAGAAGAAAATGTAGCCATTGGTGCCATCTATCGACCACAGGTTAAAGATTGGCGATCCGTTGGATACCGACCGAGTTATAAGCAAAACTTGGGGCAAAAATGAGGAAAATTTTACATTTCCCAAACAGGGTAAGGAACTTGGTTCCTCGAATAACTTCCGGCACGGACATCTGAGGGCATGGCCGTCCAAGAAGAAAATGTAGCCATTGGTGCCATCTATCGACCACAGTTTAAAGATTGGCGATCCGTTGGATACCGACCGAGTTATAGGCAAAATTTGGTGCAAAAATGAGGAAAATTTTACATTTCCGAAACAGGGTAAGGAACTTGGTTCCTCGAATAACTTCCGGCACGGACACCTGAGAGCATGGCTGTCCAAGAAGAAAATGTAGCCATTGGTGCCATCTATCGACCACAGGTTAAAGATTGGCGATCCGTTGGATACCGACTTAGTTATAGGCAAAACTTGGGGCAAAAATGAGCCTTAGTAAATGTTCATTTTTTTGAATATTTTGATTTTTTTATTATTTTTCACTCTTTTTTTTATTTAAAGCATTACTTGAGTGAAAAGAAACACATTGCAACCAATTGGCATTAAAATAAATCAATTTCATTTTTTTTGCAAAATTTCCCAAAAAAAACGTAAGGGGTAAGCCTTATGAAATTTTCAAGTTGAAAATTTTTAAAAAATTTTTTTCAGATATTTTATTATGTTTTTAATTTAAAGCATTATTTGAGTGAAAAGAAACACATTGCAACAAATTTGCATGAAAATATATCACATTTATAAATTTTGCTACATTGCTCAAAAATGAGGAAAATTTTACATTTCCCAAACAGGGTAAGGAACTTGGTTCCTCGAATAACTTCCGGCACGGACACCTGAGGGCATGGCCGTCCAAGAAGAAAATGTAGCCAGTGGTGCCATCTATCGACCACAGGTTAAAGATTGGCGATCCGTTGGATACCGACCGAGTTATAGGCAAAATTTGGTGCAAAAATGAAGAAAATTTTACATTTCCCAAACAGGGTAAGGAACTTGGTTCCTCGAATAACTTCCGGCACGGACACCTGAGAGCATAGCCGTCCAAGAAGAAAATGTAGCCATTGGTGTCATCTATCGACCACAGGTTAAAGATTGGCAATCCGTTGGATACCGACCGAGTTATAGGCAAAACTTGGTGCAAAAATGAGGAAAATTTTACATTTCCGAAACAGGGTAAGGAACTTGGTTCCTCGAATAACTTCCGGCACGGACATCTGAGGGCATGGCCGTCCAAGAAGAAAATGTAGCCAGTGGTGCCATCTATCGACCACAGTTTAAAGATTGGCGATCCGTTGGATACCGACCGAGTTATAGGCAAAACTTGGTGCAAAAATGAGGAAAATTTTACATTTCCGAAACAGGGTAAGGAACTTGGTTCCTAGAATAACTTCCGGCACGGACACCTGAGAGCATGGCTGTCCAAGAAGAAAATGTAGCCATTGGTGCCATCTATCGACCACAGGTTAAAGATTGGCGATCCGTTGGATACCGACCGAGTTATAGGCAAAACTTGGGGCAAAAATGAGCCTTAGTAAATGTTCATTTTTTTGAATATTTTGATTTTTTTATTATTTTTCACTCTTTTTTTTTATTTAAAGCATTACTTGAGTGAAAAGAAACACATGGCAACCAATTGGCATTAAAATAAATCAATTTCATTTTTTTTGCAAAATTTCCCAAAAAAAACGTAAGGGGTAAGCCTTATGAAATTTTCGAGTTGAAAATTTTTAAAATTTTTTTTTCAGATTTTTTATTATGTTTTTAGTTTAAAGCATTATTTGAGTGAAAAGAAACACATTGCAACAAATTTGCATGAAAATATATCACATTTATAAATTTTGCTACATTGCTCAAAAATGAGGAAAATTTTACATTTCCCAAACAGGGTAAGGAACTTGGTTCCTCGAATAACTTCCGGCACGGACACCTGAGAGCATAGCCGTCCAAGAAGAAAATGTAGCCATTGGTGTCATCTATCGACCACAGGTTAAAGATTGGCGATCCGTTGGATACCGACCGAGTTATAGGCAAAATTTGGTGCAAAAATGAAGAAAATTTTACATTTCCCAAACAGGGTAAGGAACTTGGTTCCTCGAATAACTTCCGGCACGGACACCTGAGAGCATAGCCGTCCAAGAAGAAAATGTAGCCATTGGTGTCATCTATCGACCACAGGTTAAAGATTGGCAATCCGTTGGATACCGACCGAGTTATAGGCAAAACTTGGTGCAAAAATGAGGAAAATTTTACATTTCCGAAACAGGGTAAGGAACTTGGTTTCTCGAATAACTTCCGGCACGGACACCTGAGAGCATGGCTGTCCAAGAAGAAAATGTAGCCAATGGTGCCATCTATCGACCACAGTTTAAAGATTGGCGATCCGTTGGATACCAACCGAGTTATAGGCAAAACTTGGTGCAAAAATGAGGAAAATTTTACATTTCCGAAACAGGGTAAGGAACTTGGTTCCTCGCATAATTTCTGGCACAGACATCTGAGGGCATGGCCGTCCAAGAAGAAAATGTAGCCATTGGTGCCATCTATCGACCACAGTTTAAAGATTGGCGATCCGTTGGATACCGACTGAGTTATAGGCAAAACTTGGGGCAAAAATGAGCCTTAGTAAATGTTCATTTTTTTGAATATTTTGATTTTTTTATTATTTTTCACTCTTTTTTTTATTTAAAGCATTACTTGAGTGAAAAGAAACACATTGCAGCCAATTGGCATTAAAATAAATCAATTTCATTTTTTTTGCAAAATTTCCCAAAAATAACGTAAGGGGTAAGCCTTATGAAATTTTCGAGTTGAAAATTTTTAAAATTTTTTTTTCAGATTTGTTATTATGTTTTTAGTTTAAAGCATTACTTGAGTGAAAAGAAACACATTGCAACAAATTTGCATGAAAATATATCACATTTATAAATTTTGCTACATTGCTCAAAAATGAGGAAAATTTTACATTTCCCAAACAGGGTAAGGAACTTGGTTCCTCGAATAACTTCCGGCACGGACACCTGAGAGCATGGCTGTCCAAGAACAAAATGTAGCCATTGGTGCCATCTACCGACCACAGGTAAAAGATTGGCGATCCGTTGGATACCGACCGAGTTATAGGCAAAACTTGGGGCAAAAATGAGCCTTAGTAAATGTTCATTTTTTGAATATTTTGATTTTTTTATTATTTTTCACTCTTTTTTTTATTTAAAGCATTATTTGAGTGAAAAGAAACACATTGCAACCAATTGGCATTAAAATAAATCAATTTCATTTTTTTTGCAAAATTTCCCAAAAAAAACGTAAGGGGTAAGCCTTATGAAATTCTCGAGTTGAAAATTTTTAAAATTTTTTTTTCAGATTTTTTATTATGTTTTTAGTTTAAAGCATTATTTGAGTGAAAAGAAACACATTGCAACAAATTTGCATGAAAATATATCACATTTATAAATTTTGCTACATTGCTCAAAAATGAGGAAAATTTTACATTTCCGAAACAGGGTAAGGAACATGGTTCCTCGCATAATTTCTGGCACAGACATCTGAGGGTATGGCCGTCCAAGAAGAAAATGTAGCCATTGGTGCCATCTATCGACCACAGTTTAAAGATTGGCGATCCGTTGGATACCGACCGAGTTATAGGCAAAACTTGGGGCAAAAATGAGCCTTAGTAAATGTTCATTTTTTTGAATATTTTGATTTTTTTTATTATTTTTCACTCTTTTTTTTATTTAAAGCATTACTTGAGTGAAAAGAAACACATTGCAACCAATTGGCATTAAAATAAATCAATTTCATTTTTTTTGCAAAATTTCCCAAAAAAAACGTAAGGGGTAAGCCTTATGAAATTTTCGAGTTGAAAATTTTTAAAATTTTTTTTTCAGATTTTTTATTATGTTTTTAGTTTAAAGCATTATTTGAGTGAAAAGAAACACATTGCAACAAATTAGCATGAAAATATACCAAATTTATAAAGTTTGCTAAATTGCTCAAAAATGAGGAAAATTTTACATTTCCCAAACAGGGTAAGGAACTTGGTTTCTCGAATAACTTCCGGCACGGACACCTGAGAGCATGGCTGTCCAAGAAGAAAATGTAGCCAATGGTGCCATCTATCGACCACAGTTTAAAGATTGGCGATCCGTTGGATACCAACCGAGTTATAGGCAAAACTTGGTGCAAAAATGAGGAAAATTTTACATTTCCGAAACAGGGTAAGGAACTTGGTTCCTCGCATAATTTCTGGCACAGACATCTGAGGGCATGGCCGTCCAAGAAGAAAATGTAGCCATTGGTGCCATCTATCGACCACAGTTTAAAGATTGGCGATCCGTTGGATACCGACTGAGTTATAGGCAAAACTTGGGGCAAAAATGAGCCTTAGTAAATGTTCATTTTTTTGAATATTTTGATTTTTTTATTATTTTTCACTCTTTTTTTTATTTAAAGCATTACTTGAGTGAAAAGAAACACATTGCAGCCAATTGGCATTAAAATAAATCAATTTCATTTTTTTTGCAAAATTTCCCAAAAATAACGTAAGGGGTAAGCCTTATGAAATTTTCGAGTTGAAAATTTTTAAAATTTTTTTTTCAGATTTTTTATTATGTTTTTAGTTTAAAGCATTATTTGAGTGAAAAGAAACACATTGCAACAAATTTGCATGAAAATATATCACATTTATAAATTTTGCTACATTGCTCAAAAATGAGGAAAATTTTACATTTCCCAAACAGGGTAAGGAACTTGGTTCCTCGAATAACTTCCGGCACGGACACCTGAGAGCATGGCTGTCCAAGAAGAAAATGTAGCCAATGGTGCCATCTATCGACCACAGTTTAAAGATTGGCGATCCGTTGGATACCAACCGAGTTATAGGCAAAACTTGGTGCAAAAATGAGGAAAATTTTACATTTCCGAAACAGGGTAAGGAACTTGGTTCCTCGCATAATTTCTGGCACAGACATCTGAGGGCATGGCCGTCCAAGAAGAAAATGTAGCCATTGGTGCCATCTATCGACCACAGTTTAAAGATTGGCGATCCGTTGGATACCGACTGAGTTATAGGCAAAACTTGGGGCAAAAATGAGCCTTAGTAAATGTTCATTTTTTTGAATATTTTGATTTTTTTATTATTTTTCACTCTTTTTTTTATTTAAAGCATTACTTGAGTGAAAAGAAACACATTGCAACCAATTGGCATTAAAATAAATCAATTTCATTTTTTTTTCAAAATTTCCCAAAAAAAACGTAAGGGGTAAGCCTTATGAAATTTTCGAGTTGAAAATTTTTAAAATTTTTTTTTCAGATTTTTTATTATGTTTTTAGTTTAAAGCATTATTTGAGTGAAAAGAAACACATTGCAACAAATTTGCATGAAAATATATCACATTTATAAATTTTGCTACATTGCTCAAAAATGAGGAAAATTTTACATTTCCCAAACAGGGTAAGGAACTTGGTTCCTCGAATAACTTCCGGCACGGACACCTGAGAGCATGGCTGTCCAAGAAGAAAATGTAGCCAATGGTGCCATCTATCGACCACAGTTTAAAGATTGGCGATCCGTTGGATACCGACCGAGTTATAGGCAAAACTTGGTGCAAAAATGAGGAAAATTTTACATTTCCGAAACAGGGTAAGGAACTTGGTTCCTCGCATAATTTCTGGCACAGACATCTGAGGGCATGGCCGTCCAAGAAGAAAATGTAGCCATTGGTGCCATCTATCGACCACAGTTTAAAGATTGGCGATCCGTTGGATACCGACTGAGTTATAGGCAAAACTTGGGGCAAAAATGAGCCTTAGTAAATGTTCATTTTTTTGAATATTTTGATTTTTTTATTATTTTTCACTCTTTTTTTTATTTAAAGCATTACTTGAGTGAAAAGAAACACATTGCAACCAATTGGCATTAAAATAAATCAATTTCATTTTTTTTTCAAAATTTCCCAAAAAAAACGTAAGGGGTAAGCCTTATGAAATTTTCGAGTTGAAAATTTTTAAAATTTTTTTTTCAGATTTTTTATTATGTTTTTAGTTTAAAGCATTACTTGAGTGAAAAGAAACACATTGCAACAAATTTGCATGAAAATATATCACATTTATAAATTTTGCTACATTGCTCAAAAATGAGGAAAATTTTACATTTCCCAAACAGGGTAAGGAACTTGGTTCCTCGAATAACTTCCGGCACGGACACCTGAGAGCATGGCTGTCCAAGAAGAAAATGTAGCCATTGGTGCCATCTACCGACCACAGGTAAAAGATTGGCGATCCGTTGGATACCGACCGAGTTATAGGCAAAACTTGGGGCAAAAATGAGCCTTAGTAAATGTTCATTTTTTGAATATTTTGATTTTTTTATTATTTTTCACTCTTTTTTTTATTTAAAGCATTACTTGAGTGAAAAGAAACACATTGCAACCAATTGGCATTAA
The DNA here is from genome assembly GCF_943734845.2 of Anopheles funestus. Taxonomy (NCBI): domain Eukaryota; kingdom Metazoa; phylum Arthropoda; class Insecta; order Diptera; family Culicidae; genus Anopheles; species Anopheles funestus. The sequence continues at coordinate 68,740,898 of NC_064599.1, read as the reverse complement.
AATAAATCAATTTCATTTTTTTTGCAAAATTTCCCAAAAAAAACGTAAGGGGTAAGCCTTATGAAATTTTCGAGTTGAAAATTTTTAAAATTTTTTTTTCAGATTTTTTATTATGTTTTTAGTTTAAAGCATTATTTGAGTGAAAAGAAACACATTGCAACAAATTTGCATGAAAATATATCACATTTATAAATTTTGCTACATTGCTCAAAAATGAGGAAAATTTTACATTTCCCAAACAGGGTAAGGAACTTGGTTCCTCGAATAACTTCCGGCACGGACACCTGAGAGCATGGCTGTCCAAGAAGAAAATGTAGCCAATGGTGCCATCTATCGACCACAGTTTAAAGATTGGCGATCCGTTGGATACCAACCGAGTTATAGGCAAAACTTGGTGCAAAAATGAGGAAAATTTTACATTTCCGAAACAGGGTAAGGAACTTGGTTCCTCGCATAATTTCTGGCACAGACATCTGAGGGCATGGCCGTCCAAGAAGAAAATGTAGCCATTGGTGCCATCTATCGACCACAGTTTAAAGATTGGCGATCCGTTGGATACCGACTGAGTTATAGGCAAAACTTGGGGCAAAAATGAGCCTTAGTAAATGTTCATTTTTTTGAATATTTTGATTTTTTTATTATTTTTCACTCTTTTTTTTATTTAAAGCATTACTTGAGTGAAAAGAAACACATTGCAACCAATTGGCATTAAAATAAATCAATTTCATTTTTTTTGCAAAATTTCCCAAAAAAAACGTAAGGGGTAAGCCTTATGAAATTTTCGAGTTGAAAATTTTTAAATTTTTTTTTCAGATTTTTTAATATGTTTTTAGTTTAAAGCATTATTTGAGTGAAAAGAAACACATTGCAACAAATTTGCATGAAAATATATCACATTTATAAATTTTGCTACATTGCTCAAAAATGAGGAAAATTTTACATTTCCCAAACAGGGTAAGGAACTTGGTTCCTCGAATAACTTCCGGCACGGACACCTGAGAGCATGGCTGTCCAAGAAGAAAATGTAGCCATTGGTGCCATCTATCGACCACAGGTTAAAGATTGGCGATCCGTTGGATACCGACCGAGTTATAGGCAAAACTTGGTGCAAAAATGAGGAAAATTTTACATTTCCGAAACAGGGTAAGGAACTTGGTTCCTCGCATAATTTCTGGCACAGACATCTGAGGGCATGGCCGTCCAAGAAGAAAATGTAGCCATTGGTGCCATCTATCGACCACAGTTTAAAGATTGGCGATCCGTTGGATACCGACTGAGTTATAGGCAAAACTTGGGGCAAAAATGAGCCTTAGTAAATGTTCATTTTTTTGAATATTTTGATTTTTTTATTATTTTTCACTCTTTTTTTTATTTAAAGCATTACTTGAGTGAAAAGAAACACATTGCAACCAATTGGCATTAAAATAAATCAATTTCATTTTTTTTGCAAAATTTCCCAAAAAAAACGTAAGGGGTAAGCCTTATGAAATTTTCGAGTTGAAAATTTTAAAAATTTTTTTTTCAGATTTTTTATTATGTTTTTAGTTTAAAGCATTATTTGAGTGAAAAGAAACACATTGCAACAAATTTGCATGAAAATATACCAAATTTATAAAGTTTGCTAAATTGCTCAAAAATGAGGAAAATTTTACATTTCCCAAACAGGGTAAGGAACTTGGTTTCTCGAATAACTTCCGGCACGGACACCTGAGAGCATAGCCGTCCAAGAAGAAAATGTAGCCATTGGTGCCATCTATCGACCACAGGTTAAAGATTGGCAATCCGTTGGATACCGACCGAGTTATAGGCAAAACTTGGTGCAAAAGTGAGGAAAATTTTACATTTCCGAAACAGGGTAAGGAGCTTGGTTCCTCGCATAATTTCTGGCACAGACATCTGAGGGCATGGCCGTCCAAGAAGAAAATGTAGCCATTGGTGCCATCTATCGACCACAGTTTAAAGATTGGCGATCCGTTGGATACCGACCGAGTTATAGGCAAAACTTGGTGCAAAAATGAGGAAAATTTTACATTTCCGAAACAGGGTAAGGAACTTGGTTCCTCGCATAATTTCTGGCACAGACATCTGAGGGCATGGCCGTCCAAGAAGAAAATGTAGCCATTGGTGCCATCTATCGACCACAGTTTAAAGATTGGCGATCCGTTGGATACCGACCGAGTTATAGGCAAAACTTAGTGAAAAAATGAGGAAAATTTTACATTTCCGAAACAGGGTAAGGAACTTGGTTCCTCGAATAACTTCCGACACGGACACCTGAGAGCATGGCCGTCCAAGAAGAAAATGTAGCCATTGGTGCCATCTATCGACCACAGTTTAAAGATTGGCGATCCGTTGGATACCGACTGAGTTATAGGCAAAACTTGGGGCAAAAATGAGCCTTAGTAAATGTTCATTTTTTTGAATATTTTGATTTTTTTATTATTTTTCACTCTTTTTTTTATTTAAAGCATTACTTGAGTGAAAAGAAACACATTGCAACCAATTGGCATTAAAATAAATCAATTTCATTTTTTTTTGCAAAATTTCCCAAAAAAAACGTAAGGGGTAAGCCTTATGAAATTTTCGAGTTGAAAATTTTTAAAATTTTTTTTTCAGATTTTTTATTATGTTTTTAGTTTAAAGCATTATTTGAGTGAAAAGAAACACATTGCAACAAATTTGCATGAAAATATATCACATTTATAAATTTTGCTACATTGCTCAAAAATGAGGAAAATTTTACATTTCCCAAACAGGGTAAGGAACTTGGTTCCTCGAATAACTTCCGGCACGGACACCTGAGAGCATGGCTGTCCAAGAAGAAAATGTAGCCAATGGTGCCATCTATCGACCACAGGTAAAAGATTGGCGATCCGTTGGATACCAACCGAGTTATAGGCAAAACTTGGTGCAAAAATGAGGAAAATTTTACATTTCCGAAACAGGGTAAGGAACTTGGTTCCTCGCATAATTTCTGGCACAGACATCTGAGGGCATGGCCGTCCAAGAAGAAAATGTAGCCATTGGTGCCATCTATCGATCACAGTTTAAAGATTGGCGATCCGTTGGATACCGACTGAGTTATAGGCAAAACTTGGGGCAAAAATGAGCCTTAGTAAATGTTCATTTTTTTGAATATTTTGATTTTTTTTATTATTTTTCACTCTTTATTTTATTTAAAGCAATACTTGAGTGAAAAGAAACACATTGCAACCAATTGGCATTAAAATAAATCAATTTCATTTTTTTTGCAAAATTTCCCAAAAAAAACGTAAGGGGTAAGCCTTATGAAATTTTCGAGTTGAAAATTTTTAAAATTTTTTTTCAGATTTTTTATTATATTTTTAGTTTAAAGCATTATTTGAGTGAAAAGAAACACATTGCAACAAATTTGCATGAAAATATATCACATTTATAAATTTTGCTACATTGCTCAAAAATGAGGAAAATTTTACATTTCCCAAACAGGGTAAGGAACTTGGTTCCTCGAATAACTTCCGGCACGGACACCTGAGAGCATGGCTGTCCAAGAAGAAAATGTAGCCATTGGTGCCATCTATCGACCACAGGTTAAAGATTGGCAATCCGTTGGATACCGACCGAGTTATAGGCAAAACTTGGTGCAAAAATGAGCCTTAGTAAATGTTAATTTTTTTGAATATTTTGATTTTTTTATTATTTTTCACTCTTTTTTTATTTAAAGCATTACTTGAGTGAAAAGAAACACATTGCAACCAATTGGCATTAAAATAAATCAATTTCATTTTTTTTGCAAAATTTCCCAAAAAAAACGTAAGGGGTAAGCCTTATGAAATTTTCGAGTTGAAAATTTTTAAAATTTTTTTTCAGATTTTTTATTATGTTTTTAGTTTAAAGCATTATTTGAGTGAAAAGAAACACATTGCAACAAATTTGCATGAAAATATATCACATTTATAAATTTTGCTACATTGCTCAAAAATGAGGAAAATTTTACATTTCCCAAACAGGGTAAGGAACTTGGTTCCTCGAATAACTTCCGGCACGGACACCTGAGAGCATGGCCGTCCAAGAAGAAAATGTAGCCAGTGGTGCCATCTATCGACCACAGGTTAAAGATTGGCAATCCGTTGGATACCGACCGAGTTATAGGCAAAATTTGGTGCAAAAATGAAGAAAATTTTACATTTCCCAAACAGGGTAAGGAACTTGGTTCCTAGAATAACTTCCGGCACGGACATCTGAGGGCATGGCCGTCCAAGAAGAAAATGTAGCCAGTGGTGCCATCTATCGACCACAGTTTAAAGATTGGCGATCCGTTGGATACCGACCGAGTTATAGGCAAAACTTGGGGCAAAAATGAGCCTTAGTAAATGTTCATTTTTTTGAATATTTTGATTTTTTTATTATTTTTCACTCTTTTTTTTATTTAAAGCATTACTTGAGTGCAAAGAAACACATTGCAACCAATTGGCATTAAAATAAATCAATTTCATTTTTTTTGCAAAATTTCCCAAAAAAAACGTAAGGGGTAAGCCTTATGAAATTTTCGAGTTGAAAATTTTTAAAAAAAATTTTTCAGATTTTTTATTATGTTTTTAGTTTAAAGCATTATTTGAGTGAAAAGAAACACATTGCAACAAATTTGCATGAAAATATATCACATTTATAAATTTTGCTACATTGCTCAAAAATGAGGAAAATTTTACATTTCCCAAACAGGGTAAGGAACTTGGTTCCTCGAATAACTTCCGGCACGGACACCTGAGAGCATGGCTGCCCAAGAAGAAAATGTAGCCATTGGTGCCATCTATCGACCACAGGTTAAAGATTGCCGATCCGTTGGATACCGACCGAGTTATAAGCAAAACTGGGGGCAAAAATGAGGAAAATTTTACATTTCCCAAACAGGGTAAGGAACTTGGTTCCTCGAATAACTTCCGGCACGGACATCTGAGGGCATGGCCGTCCAAGAAGAAAATGTAGCCATTGGTGCCATCTATCGACCACAGTTTAAAGATTGGCGATCCGTTGGATACCGACCGAGTTATAGGCAAAATTTGGTGCAAAAATGAGGAAAATTTTACATTTCCGAAACAGGGTAAGGAACTTGGTTCCTCGAATAACTTCCGGCACGGACACCTGAGAGCATGGCTGTCCAAGAAGAAAATGTAGCCATTGGTGCCATCTATCGACCACAGGTTAAAGATTGGCGATCCGTTGGATACCGACTTAGTTATAGGCAAAACTTGGGGCAAAAATGAGCCTTAGTAAATGTTCATTTTTTTGAATATTTTGATTTTTTTATTATTTTTCACTCTTTTTTTTATTTAAAGCATTACTTGAGTGAAAAGAAACACATTGCAACCAATTGGCATTAAAATAAATCAATTTCATTTTTTTTGCAAAATTTCCCAAAAAAAACGTAAGGGGTAAGCCTTATGAAATTTTCAAGTTGAAAATTTTTAAAAAATTTTTTTCAGATATTTTATTATGTTTTTAGTTTAAAGCATTATTTGAGTGAAAAGAAACACATTGCAACAAATTTGCATGAAAATATATCACATTTATAAATTTTGCTACATTGCTCAAAAATGAGGAAAATTTTACATTTCCCAAACAGGGTAAGGAACTTGGTTCCTCGAATAACTTCCGGCACGGACACCTGAGGGCATGGCCGTCCAAGAAGAAAATGTAGCCAGTAGTGCCATCTATCGACCACAGGTTAAAGATTGGCGATCCGTTGGATACCGACCGAGTTATAGGCAAAATTTGGTGCAAAAATGAAGAAAATTTTACATTTCCGAAACAGGGTAAGGAACTTGGTTCCTCGAATAACTTCCGGCACGGACACCTGAGAGCATAGCCGTCCAAGAAGAAAATGTAGCCATTGGTGTCATCTATCGACCACAGGTTAAAGATTGGCAATCCGTTGGATACCGACCGAGTTATAGGCAAAACTTGGTGCAAAAATGAGGAAAATTTTACATTTCCGAAACAGGGTAAGGAACTTGGTTCCTCGAATAACTTCCGGCACGGACATCTGAGGGCATGGCCGTCCAAGAAGAAAATGTAGCCAGTGGTGCCATCTATCGACCACAGTTTAAAGATTGGCGATCCGTTGGATACCGACCGAGTTATAGGCAAAACTTGGTGCAAAAATGAGGAAAATTTTACATTTCCGAAACAGGGTAAGGAACTTGGTTCCTAGAATAACTTCCGGCACGGACACCTGAGAGCATGGCTGTCCAAGAAGAAAATGTAGCCATTGGTGCCATCTATCGACCACAGGTTAAAGATTGGCGATCCGTTGGATACCGACCGAGTTATAGGCAAAACTTGGGGCAAAAATGAGCCTTAGTAAATGTTCATTTTTTTGAATATTTTGATTTTTTTATTATTTTTCACTCTTTTTTTTATTTAAAGCATTACTTGAGTGAAAAGAAACACATGGCAACCAATTGGCATTAAAATTAATCAATTTCATTTTTTTTGCAAAATTTCCCAAAAAAAACGTAAGGGGTAAGCCTTATGAAATTTTCGAGTTGAAAATTTTTAAAATTTTTTTTTCAGATTTTTTATTATGTTTTTAGTTTAAAGCATTATTTGAGTGAAAAGAAACACATTGCAACAAATTTGCATGAAAATATATCACATTTATAAATTTTGCTACATTGCTCAAAAATGAGGAAAATTTTACATTTCCCAAACAGGGTAAGGAACTTGGTTCCTCGAATAACTTCCGGCACGGACACCTGAGAGCATAGCCGTTCAAGAAGAAAATGTAGCCATTGGTGTCATCTATCGACCACAGGTTAAAGATTGGCGATCCGTTGGATACCGACCGAGTTATAGGCAAAACTTGGGGCAAAAATGAGCCTTAGTAAATGTTCATTTTTTTGAATATTTTGATTTTTTTATTATTTTTCACTCTTTTTTTTATTTAAAGCATTACTTGAGTGAAAAGAAACACATTGCAACCAATTGGCATTAAAATAAATCAATTTCATTTTTTTTGCAAAATTTCCCAAAAAAAACGTAAGGGGTAAGCCTTATGAAATTTTCGAGTTGAAAATTTTTAAAATTTTTTTTCAGATTTTTTATTATGTTTTTAGTTTAAAGCATTATTTGAGTGAAAAGAAACACATTGCAACAAATTTGCATGAAAATATATCACATTTATAAATTTTGCTACATTGCTCAAAAATGAGGAAAATTTTACATTTCCCAAACAGGGTAAGGAACTTGGTTCCTCGAATAACTTCCGGCACGGACACCTGAGAGCATGGCCGTCCAAGAAGAAAATGTAGCCAGTGGTGCCATCTATCGACCACAGGTTAAAGATTGGCAATCCGTTGGATACCGACCGAGTTATAGGCAAAATTTGGTGCAAAAATGAAGAAAATTTTACATTTCCCAAACAGGGTAAGGAACTTGGTTCCTAGAATAACTTCCGGCACGGACATCTGAGGGCATGGCCGTCCAAGAAGAAAATGTAGCCAGTGGTGCCATCTATCGACCACAGTTTAAAGATTGGCGATCCGTTGGATACCGACCGAGTTATAGGCAAAACTTGGGGCAAAAATGAGCCTTAGTAAATGTTTATTTTTTTGAATATTTTGATTTTTTTATTATTTTTCACTCTTTTTTTTATTTAAAGCATTACTTGAGTGCAAAGAAACACATTGCAACCAATTGGCATTAAAATAAATCAATTTCATTTTTTTTGCAAAATTTCCCAAAAAAAACGTAAGGGGTAAGCCTTATGAAATTTTCGAGTTGAAAATTTTTAAAAAAAATTTTTCAGATTTTTTATTATGTTTTTAGTTTAAAGCATTATTTGAGTGAAAAGAAACACATTGCAACAAATTTGCATGAAAATATATCACATTTATAAATTTTGCTACATTGCTCAAAAATGAGGAAAATTTTACATTTCCCAAACAGGGTAAGGAACTTGGTTCCTCGAATAACTTCCGGCACGGACACCTGAGAGCATGGCTGCCCAAGAAGAAAATGTAGCCATTGGTGCCATCTATCGACCACAGGTTAAAGATTGGCGATCCGTTGGATACCGACCGAGTTATAAGCAAAACTTGGGGCAAAAATGAGGAAAATTTTACATTTCCCAAACAGGGTAAGGAACTTGGTTCCTCGAATAACTTCCGGCACGGACATCTGAGGGCATGGCCGTCCAAGAAGAAAATGTAGCCATTGGTGCCATCTATCGACCACAGTTTAAAGATTGGCGATCCGTTGGATACCGACCGAGTTATAGGCAAAATTTGGTGCAAAAATGAGGAAAATTTTACATTTCCGAAACAGGGTAAGGAACTTGGTTCCTCGAATAACTTCCGGCACGGACACCTGAGAGCATGGCTGTCCAAGAAGAAAATGTAGCCATTGGTGCCATCTATCGACCACAGGTTAAAGATTGGCGATCCGTTGGATACCGACTTAGTTATAGGCAAAACTTGGGGCAAAAATGAGCCTTAGTAAATGTTCATTTTTTTGAATATTTTGATTTTTTTATTATTTTTCACTCTTTTTTTTATTTAAAGCATTACTTGAGTGAAAAGAAACACATTGCAACCAATTGGCATTAAAATAAATCAATTTCATTTTTTTTGCAAAATTTCCCAAAAAAAACGTAAGGGGTAAGCCTTATGAAATTTTCAAGTTGAAAATTTTTAAAAAATTTTTTTCAGATATTTTATTATGTTTTTAGTTTAAAGCATTATTTGAGTGAAAAGAAACACATTGCAACAAATTTGCATGAAAATATATCACATTTATAAATTTTGCTACATTGCTCAAAAATGAGGAAAATTTTACATTTCCCAAACAGGGTAAGGAACTTGGTTCCTCGAATAACTTCCGGCACGGACACCTGAGGGCATGGCCGTCCAAGAAGAAAATGTAGCCAGTGGTGCCATCTATCGACCACAGGTTAAAGATTGGCGATCCGTTGGATACCGACCGAGTTATAGGCAAAATTTGGTGCAAAAATGAAGAAAATTTTACATTTCCCAAACAGGGTAAGGAACTTGGTTCCTCGAATAACTTCCGGCACGGACACCTGAGAGCATAGCCGTCCAAGAAGAAAATGTAGCCATTGGTGTCATCTATCGACCACAGGTTAAAGATTGGCAATCCGTTGGATACCGACCGAGTTATAGGCAAAACTTGGTGCAAAAATGAGGAAAATTTTACATTTCCGAAACAGGGTAAGGAACTTGGTTCCTCGAATAACTTCCGGCACGGACATCTGAGGGCATGGCCGTCCAAGAAGAAAATGTAGCCAGTGGTGCCATCTATCGACCACAGTTTAAAGATTGGCGATCCGTTGGATACCGACCGAGTTATAGGCAAAACTTGGTGCAAAAATGAGGAAAATTTTACATTTCCGAAACAGGGTAAGGAACTTGGTTCCTAGAATAACTTCCGGCACGGACACCTGAGAGCATGGCTGTCCAAGAAGAAAATGTAGCCATTGGTGCCATCTATCGACCACAGGTTAAAGATTGGCGATCCGTTGGATACCGACCGAGTTATAGGCAAAACTTGGGGCAAAAATGAGCCTTAGTAAATGTTCATTTTTTTGAATATTTTGATTTTTTTATTATTTTTCACTCTTTTTTTTTATTTAAAGCATTACTTGAGTGAAAAGAAACACATGGCAACCAATTGGCATTAAAATAAATCAATTTCATTTTTTTTGCAAAATTTCCCAAAAAAAACGTAAGGGGTAAGCCTTATGAAATTTTCGAGTTGAAAATTTTTAAAATTTTTTTTTCAGATTTTTTATTATGTTTTTAGTTTAAAGCATTATTTGAGTGAAAAGAAACACATTGCAACAAATTTGCATGAAAATATATCACATTTATAAATTTTGCTACATTGCTCAAAAATGAGGAAAATTTTACATTTCCCAAACAGGGTAAGGAACTTGGTTCCTCGAATAACTTCCGGCACGGACACCTGAGAGCATAGCCGTCCAAGAAGAAAATGTAGCCATTGGTGTCATCTATCGACCACAGGTTAAAGATTGGCGATCCGTTGGATACCGACCGAGTTATAGGCAAAATTTGGTGCAAAAATGAAGAAAATTTTACATTTCCCAAACAGGGTAAGGAACTTGGTTCCTCGAATAACTTCCGGCACGGACATCTGAGGGCATGGCCGTCCAAGAAGAAAATGTAGCCAGTGGTGCCATCTATCGACCACAGGTTAAAGATTGGCGATCCGTTGGATACCGACCGAGTTATAGGCAAAACTTGGTGCAAAAATGAGGAAAATTTTACATTTCCGAAACAGGGTAAGGAACTTGGTTCCTCGAATAACTTCCGGCACGGACACCTGAGAGCATGGCTGTCCAAGAAGAAAATGTAGCCATTGGTGCCATCTATCGACCACAGGTTAAAGATTGGCGATCCGTTGGATACCGACTGAGTTATAGGCAAAACTTGGGGCAAAAATGAGCCTTAGTAAATGTTCATTTTTTTGAATATTTTGATTTTTTTATTATTTTTCACTCTTTTTTTTATTTAAAGCATTACTTGAGTGAAAAGAAACACATTGCAACCAATTGGCATTAAAATAAATCAATTTCATTTTTTTTGCAAAGTTTCCCAAAAAAAACGTAAGGGGTAAGCCTTATGAAATTTTCGAGTTGAAAATTTTTAAAAATTTTTTTTTCAGATTTTTTATTATGTTTTTAGTTTAAAGCATTATTTGAGTGAAAAGAAACACATTGCAACAAATTTGCATGAAAATATATCACATTTATAAATTTTGCTACATTGCTCAAAAATGAGGAAAATTTTACATTTCCCAAACAGGGTAAGGAACTTGGTTCCTCGAATAACTTCCGGCACGAACACCTGAGAGCATAGCCGTCCAAGAAGAAAATGTAGCCATTGGTGTCATCTATCGACCACAGGTTAAAGATTGGCAATCCGTTGGATACCGACCGAGTTATAGGCAAAACTTGGTGCAAAAATGAGGAAAATTTTACATTTCCCAAACAGGGTAAGGAACTTGGTTCCTCGAATAACTTCCGGCACGGACACCTGAGAGCATAGCCGTCCAAGAAGAAAATGTAGCCATTGGTGTCATCTATCGACCACAGGTTAAAGATTGGCGATCCGTTGGATACCGACCGAGTTATAGGCAAAACTTGGGGCAAAAATGAGCCTTAGTAAATGTTCATTTTTTTGAATATTTTGATTTTTTTATTATTTTTCACTCTTTTTTTTATTTAAAGCATTACTTGAGTGAAAAGAAACACATTGCAACCAATTGGCATTAAAATAAATCAATTTCATTTTTTTTGCAAAATTTCCCAAAAAAAACGTAAGGGGTAAGCCTTATGAAATTTTCGAGTTGAAAATTTTTAAAATTTTTTTTCAGATTTTTTATTATGTTTTTAGTTTAAAGCATTATTTGAGTGAAAAGAAACACATTGCAACAAATTTGCATGAAAATATATCACATTTATAAATTTTGCTACATTGCTCAAAAATGAGGAAAATTTTACATTTCCCAAACAGGGTAAGGAACTTGGTTCCTCGAATAACTTCCGGCACGGACACCTGAGAGCATGGCCGTCCAAGAAGAAAATGTAGCCAGTGGTGCCATCTATCGACCACAGGTTAAAGATTGGCAATCCGTTGGATACCGACCGAGTTATAGGCAAAATTTGGTGCAAAAATGAAGAAAATTTTACATTTCCCAAACAGGGTAAGGAACTTGGTTCCTAGAATAACTTCCGGCACGGACATCTGAGGGCATGGCCGTCCAAGAAGAAAATGTAGCCAATGGTGCCATCTATCGACCACAGTTTAAAGATTGGCGATCCGTTGGATACCGACCGAGTTATAGGCAAAACTTGGGGCAAAAATGAGCCTTAGTAAATGTTTATTTTTTTGAATATTTTGATTTTTTTATTATTTTTCACTCTTTTTTTTATTTAAAGCATTACTTGAGTGCAAAGAAACACATTGCAACCAATTGGCATTAAAATAAATCAATTTCATTTTTTTTGCAAAATTTCCCAAAAAAAACGTAAGGGGTAAGCCTTATGAAATTTTCGAGTTGAAAATTTTTAAAAAAAATTTTTCAGATTTTTTATTATGTTTTTAGTTTAAAGCATTATTTGAGTGAAAAGAAACACATTGCAACAAATTTGCATGAAAATATATCACATTTATAAATTTTGCTACATTGCTCAAAAATGAGGAAAATTTTACATTTCCCAAACAGGGTAAGGAACTTGGTTCCTCGAATAACTTCCGGCACGGACACCTGAGAGCATGGCTGCCCAAGAAGAAAATGTAGCCATTGGTGCCATCTATCGACCACAGGTTAAAGATTGGCGATCCGTTGGATACCGACCGAGTTATAAGCAAAACTTGGGGCAAAAATGAGGAAAATTTTACATTTCCCAAACAGGGTAAGGAACTTGGTTCCTCGAATAACTTCCGGCACGGACATCTGAGGGCATGGCCGTCCAAGAAGAAAATGTAGCCATTGGTGCCATCTATCGACCACAGTTTAAAGATTGGCGATCCGTTGGATACCGACCGAGTTATAGGCAAAATTTGGTGCAAAAATGAGGAAAATTTTACATTTCCGAAACAGGGTAAGGAACTTGGTTCCTCGAATAACTTCCGGCACGGACACCTGAGAGCATGGCTGTCCAAGAAGAAAATGTAGCCATTGGTGCCATCTATCGACCACAGGTTAAAGATTGGCGATCCGTTGGATACCGACTTAGTTATAGGCAAAACTTGGGGCAAAAATGAGCCTTAGTAAATGTTCATTTTTTTGAATATTTTGATTTTTTTATTATTTTTCACTCTTTTTTTTATTTAAAGCATTACTTGAGTGAAAAGAAACACATTGCAACCAATTGGCATTAAAATAAATCAATTTCATTTTTTTTGCAAAATTTCCCAAAAAAAACGTAAGGGGTAAGCCTTATGAAATTTTCAAGTTGAAAATTTTTAAAAAATTTTTTTCAGATATTTTATTATGTTTTTAGTTTAAAGCATTATTTGAGTGAAAAGAAACACATTGCAACAAATTTGCATGAAAATATATCACATTTATAAATTTTGCTACATTGCTCAAAAATGAGGAAAATTTTACATTTCCCAAACAGGGTAAGGAACTTGGTTCCTCGAATAACTTCCGGCACGGACACCTGAGGGCATGGCCGTCCAAGAAGAAAATGTAGCCAGTGGTGCCATCTATCGACCACAGGTTAAAGATTGGCGATCCGTTGGATACCGACCGAGTTATAGGCAAAATTTGGTGCAAAAATGAAGAAAATTTTACATTTCCCAAACAGGGTAAGGAACTTGGTTCCTCGAATAACTTCCGGCACGGACACCTGAGAGCATAGCCGTCCAAGAAGAAAATGTAGCCATTGGTGTCATCTATCGACCACAGGTTAAAGATTGGCAATCCGTTGGATACCGACCGAGTTATAGGCAAAACTTGGTGCAAAAATGAGGAAAATTTTACATTTCCGAAACAGGGTAAGGAACTTGGTTCCTCGAATAACTTCCGGCACGGACATCTGAGGGCATGGCCGTCCAAGAAGAAAATGTAGCCAGTGGTGCCATCTATCGACCACAGTTTAAAGATTGGCGATCCGTTGGATACCGACCGAGTTATAGCAAAACTTGGTGCAAAAATGAGGAAAATTTTACATTTCCGAAACAGGGTAAGGAACTTGGTTCCTAGAATAACTTCCGGCACGGACACCTGAGAGCATGGCTGTCCAAGAAGAAAATGTAGCCATTGGTGCCATCTATCGACCACAGGTTAAAGATTGGCGATCCGTTGGATACCGACCGAGTTATAGGCAAAACTTGGGGCAAAAATGAGCCTTAGTAAATGTTCATTTTTTTGAATATTTTGATTTTTTTATTATTTTTCACTCTTTTTTTTTATTTAAAGCATTACTTGAGTGAAAAGAAACACATGGCAACCAATTGGCATTAAAATAAATCAATTTCATTTTTTTTGCAAAATTTCCCAAAAAAAACGTAAGGGGTAAGCCTTATGAAATTTTCGAGTTGAAAATTTTTAAAATTTTTTTTTCAGATTTTTTATTATGTTTTTAGTTTAAAGCATTATTTGAGTGAAAAGAAACACATTGCAACAAATTTGCATGAAAATATATCACATTTATAAATTTTGCTACATTGCTCAAAAATGAGGAAAATTTTACATTTCCCAAACAGGGTAAGGAACTTGGTTCCTCGAATAACTTCCGGCACGGACACCTGAGAGCATAGCCGTCCAAGAAGAAAATGTAGCCATTGGTGTCATCTATCGACCACAGGTTAAAGATTGGCGATCCGTTGGATACCGACCGAGTTATAGGCAAAATTTGGTGCAAAAATGAAGAAAATTTTACATTTCCCAAACAGGGTAAGGAACTTGGTTCCTCGAATAACTTCCGGCACGGACATCTGAGGGCATGGCCGTCCAAGAAGAAAATGTAGCCAGTGGTGCCATCTATCGACCACAGGTTAAAGATTGGCGATCCGTTGGATACCGACCGAGTTATAGGCAAAACTTGGTGCAAAAATGAGGAAAATTTTACATTTCCGAAACAGGGTAAGGAACTTGGTTCCTCGAATAACTTCCGGCACGGACACCTGAGAGCATGGCTGTCCAAGAAGAAAATGTAGCCATTGGTGCCATCTATCGACCACAGGTTAAAGATTGGCGATCCGTTGGATACCGACTGAGTTATAGGCAAAACTTGGGGCAAAAATGAGCCTTAGTAAATGTTCATTTTTTTGAATATTTTGATTTTTTTATTATTTTTCACTCTTTTTTTTATTTAAAGCATTACTTGAGTGAAAAGAAACACATTGCAACCAATTGGCATTAAAATAAATCAATTTCATTTTTTTTGCAAAGTTTCCCAAAAAAAACGTAAGGGGTAAGCCTTATGAAATTTTCGAGTTGAAAATTTTTAAAAATTTTTTTTTCAGATTTTTTATTATGTTTTTAGTTTAAAGCATTATTTGAGTGAAAAGAAACACATTGCAACAAATTTGCATGAAAATATATCACATTTATAAATTTTGCTACATTGCTCAAAAATGAGGAAAATTTTACATTTCCCAAACAGGGTAAGGAACTTGGTTCCTCGAATAACTTCCGGCACGAACACCTGAGAGCATAGCCGTCCAAGAAGAAAATGTAGCCATTGGTGTCATCTATCGACCACAGGTTAAAGATTGGCAATCCGTTGGATACCGACCGAGTTATAGGCAAAACTTGGTGCAAAAATGAAGAAAATTTTACATTTCCGAAACAGGGTAAGGAACTTGGTTCCTCGAATAACTTCCGGCACGGACACCTGAGAGCATGGCTGTCCAAGAAGAAAATGTAGCCATTGGTGCCATCTATCGACCACAGCTTAAAGATTGGCGATCCGTTGGATACCGACCGAGTTATAGGCAAAACTTGGGGCAAAAATGAGCCTTAGTAAATGTTCATTTTTTTGAATATTTTGATTTTTTTATTATTTTTCACTCTTTTTTTTATTTAAAGCATTACTTGAGTGAAAAGAAACACATGGCAACCAATTGGCATTAAAATTAATCAATTTCAGTTTTTTTGCAAAATTTCCCAAAAAAAACGTAAGGGGTAAGCCTTATGAAATTTTCGAGTTGAAAATTTTTAAAATTTTTTTTTCAGATTTTTTATTATGTTTTTAGTTTAAAGCATTATTTGAGTGAAAAGAAACACATTGCAACAAATTTGCATGAAAATATATCACATTTATAAATTTTGCTACATTGCTCAAAAATGAGGAAAATTTTACATTTCCGAAACAGGGTAAGGAACTTGGTTCCTCGAGTAACTTCCGGCACGGACACCTGAGAGCATAGCCGTCCAAGAAGAAAATGTAGCCATTGGTGTCATCTATCGACCACAGGTTAAAGATTGGCGATCCGTTGGATACCGACCGAGTTATAGGCAAAACTTGGGGCAAAAATGAGGAAAATTTTACATTTCCCAAACAGGGTAAGGAACTTGGTTCCTCGAATAACTTCCGGCACGGACATCTGAGGGCATGGCCGTCCAAGAAGAAAATGTAGCCAGTGGTGCCATCTATCGACCACAGTTTAAAGATTGGCGATCCGTTGGATACCGACCGAGTTATAGGCAAAACTTGGGGCAAAAATGAGCCTTAGTAAATGTTCATTTTTTTGAATATTTTGATTTTTTTATTATTTTTCACTCTTTTTTTTATTTAAAGCATTACTTGAGTGCAAAGAAACACATTGCAACCAATTGGCATTAAAATAAATCAATTTCATTTTTTTTGCAAAATTTCCCAAAAAAAACGTAAGGGGTAAGCCTTATGAAATTTTCGAGTTGAAAATTTTTAAAAAAAATTTTTCAGATTTTTTATTATGTTTTTAGTTTAAAGCATTATTTGAGTGAAAAGAAACACATTGCAACAAATTTGCATGAAAATATATCACATTTATAAATTTTGCTACATTGCTCAAAAATGAGGAAAATTTTACATTTCCCAAACAGGGTAAGGAACTTGGTTCCTCGAATAACTTCCGGCACGGACACCTGAGAGCATGGCTGCCCAAGAAGAAAATGTAGCCATTGGTGCCATCTATCGACCACAGGTTAAAGATTGCCGATCCGTTGGATACCGACCGAGTTATAAGCAAAACTTGGGGCAAAAATGAGGAAAATTTTACATTTCCCAAACAGGGTAAGGAACTTGGTTCCTCGAATAACTTCCGGCACGGACATCTGAGGGCATGGCCGTCCAAGAAGAAAATGTAGCCATTGGTGCCATCTATCGACCACAGTTTAAAGATTGGCGATCCGTTGGATACCGACCGAGTTATAGGCAAAATTTGGTGCAAAAATGAGGAAAATTTTACATTTCCGAAACAGGGTAAGGAACTTGGTTCCTCGAATAACTTCCGGCACGGACACCTGAGAGCATGGCTGTCCAAGAAGAAAATGTAGCCATTGGTGCCATCTATCGACCACAGGTTAAAGATTGGCGATCCGTTGGATACCGACTTAGTTATAGGCAAAACTTGGGGCAAAAATGAGCCTTAGTAAATGTTCATTTTTTTGAATATTTTGATTTTTTTATTATTTTTCACTCTTTTTTTTATTTAAAGCATTACTTGAGTGAAAAGAAACACATTGCAACCAATTGGCATTAAAATAAATCAATTTCATTTTTTTTGCAAAATTTCCCAAAAAAAACGTAAGGGGTAAGCCTTATGAAATTTTCAAGTTGAAAATTTTTAAAAAATTTTTTTCAGATATTTTATTATGTTTTTAGTTTAAAGCATTATTTGAGTGAAAAGAAACACATTGCAACAAATTTGCATGAAAATATATCACATTTATAAATTTTGCTACATTGCTCAAAAATGAGGAAAATTTTACATTTCCCAAACAGGGTAAGGAACTTGGTTCCTCGAATAACTTCCGGCACGGACACCTGAGGGCATGGCCGTCCAAGAAGAAAATGTAGCCAGTGGTGCCATCTATCGACCACAGGTTAAAGATTGGCGATCCGTTGGATACCGACCGAGTTATAGGCAAAATTTGGTGCAAAAATGAAGAAAATTTTACATTTCCCAAACAGGGTAAGGAACTTGGTTCCTCGAATAACTTCCGGCACGGACACCTGAGAGCATAGCCGTCCAAGAAGAAAATGTAGCCATTGGTGTCATCTATCGACCACAGGTTAAAGATTGGCAATCCGTTGGATACCGACCGAGTTATAGGCAAAACTTGGTGCAAAAATGAGGAAAATTTTACATTTCCGAAACAGGGTAAGGAACTTGGTTCCTCGAATAACTTCCGGCACGGACATCTGAGGGCATGGCCGTCCAAGAAGAAAATGTAGCCAGTGGTGCCATCTATCGACCACAGTTTAAAGATTGGCGATCCGTTGAATACCGACCGAGTTATAGGCAAAACTTGGTGCAAAAATGAGGAAAATTTTACATTTCCGAAACAGGGTAAGGAACTTGGTTCCTAGAATAACTTCCGGCACGGACACCTGAGAGCATGGCTGTCCAAGAAGAAAATGTAGCCATTGGTGCCATCTATCGACCACAGGTTAAAGATTGGCGATCCGTTGGATACCGACCGAGTTATAGGCAAAACTTGGGGCAAAAATGAGCCTTAGTAAATGTTCATTTTTTTGAATATTTTGATTTTTTTATTATTTTTCACTCTTTTTTTTATTTAAAGCATTACTTGAGTGAAAAGAAACGCATGGCAACCAATTGGCATTAAAATAAATCAATTTCATTTTTTTTGCAAAATTTCCCAAAAAAAACGTAAGGGGTAAGCCTTATGAAATTTTCGAGTTGAAAATTTTTAAAATTTTTTTTTCAGATTTTTTATTATGTTTTTAGTTTAAAGCATTATTTGAGTGAAAAGAAACACATTGCAACAAATTTGCATGAAAATATATCACATTTATAAATTTTGCTACATTGCTCAAAAATGAGGAAAATTTTACATTTCCGAAACAGGGTAAGGAACTTGGTTCCTCGAGTAACTTCCGGCACGGACACCTGAGAGCATAGCCGTCCAAGAAGAAAATGTAGCCATTGGTGTCATCTATCGACCACAGGTTAAAGATTGGCGATCCGTTGGATACCGACCGAGTTATAGGCAAAATTTGGTGCAAAAATGAGGAAAATTTTACATTTCCGAAACAGGGTAAGGAACTTGGTTCCTCGAATAACTTCCGGCACGGACACCTGAGAGCATGGCTGTCCAAGAAGAAAATGTAGCCATTGGTGCCATCTATCGACCACAGGTTAAAGATTGGCGATCCGTTGGATACCGACTTAGTTATAGGCAAAACTTGGGGCAAAAATGAGCCTTAGTAAATGTTCATTTTTTTGAATATTTTGATTTTTTTATTATTTTTCACTCTTTTTTTTATTTAAAGCATTACTTGAGTGAAAAGAAACACATTGCAACCAATTGGCATTAAAATAAATCAATTTCATTTTTTTTGCAAAATTTCCCAAAAAAAACGTAAGGGGTAAGCCTTATGAAATTTTCAAGTTGAAAATTTTTAAAAAATTTTTTTCAGATATTTTATTATGTTTTTAGTTTAAAGCATTATTTGAGTGAAAAGAAACACATTGCAACAAATTTGCATGAAAATATATCACATTTATAAATTTTGCTACATTGCTCAAAAATGAGGAAAATTTTACATTTCCCAAACAGGGTAAGGAACTTGGTTCCTCGAATAACTTCCGGCACGGACACCTGAGGGCATGGCCGTCCAAGAAGAAAATGTAGCCAGTGGTGCCATCTATCGACCACAGGTTAAAGATTGGCGATCCGTTGGATACCGACCGAGTTATAGGCAAAATTTGGTGCAAAAATGAAGAAAATTTTACATTTCCCAAACAGGGTAAGGAACTTGGTTCCTCGAATAACTTCCGGCACGAACACCTGAGAGCATAGCCGTCCAAGAAGAAAATGTAGCCATTGGTGTCATCTATCGACCACAGGTTAAAGATTGGCAATCCGTTGGATACCGACCGAGTTATAGGCAAAACTTGGTGCAAAAATGAGGAAAATTTTACATTTCCGAAACAGGGTAAGGAACTTGGTTCCTCGAATAACTTCCGGCACGGACATCTGAGGGCATGGCCGTCCAAGAAGAAAATGTAGCCAGTGGTGCCATCTATCGACCACAGTTTAAAGATTGGCGATCCGTTGAATACCGACCGAGTTATAGGCAAAACTTGGTGCAAAAATGAGGAAAATTTTACATTTCCGAAACAGGGTAAGGAACTTGGTTCCTAGAATAACTTCCGGCACGGACACCTGAGAGCATGGCTGTCCAAGAAGAAAATGTAGCCATTGGTGCCATCTATCGACCACAGGTTAAAGATTGGCGATCCGTTGGATACCGACCGAGTTATAGGCAAAACTTGGGGCAAAAATGAGCCTTAGTAAATGTTCATTTTTTTGAATATTTTGATTTTTTTATTATTTTTCACTCTTTTTTTTATTTAAAGCATTACTTGAGTGAAAAGAAACGCATGGCAACCAATTGGCATTAAAATAAATCAATTTCATTTTTTTTGCAAAATTTCCCAAAAAAAACGTAAGGGGTAAGCCTTATGAAATTTTCGAGTTGAAAATTTTTAAAATTTTTTTTTCAGATTTTTTATTATGTTTTTAGTTTAAAGCATTATTTGAGTGAAAAGAAACACATTGCAACAAATTTGCATGAAAATATATCACATTTATAAATTTTGCTACATTGCTCAAAAATGAGGAAAATTTTACATTTCCCAAACAGGGTAAGGAACTTGGTTCCTCGAATAACTTCCGGCACGGACACCTGAGAGCATAGCCGTCCAAGAAGAAAATGTAGCCATTGGTGTCATCTATCGACCACAGGTTAAAGATTGGCGATCCGTTGGATACCGACCGAGTTATAGGCAAAATTTGGTGCAAAAATGAAGAAAATTTTACATTTCCCAAACAGGGTAAGGAACTTGGTTCCTCGAATAACTTCCGGCACGGACACCTGAGAGCATGGCTGTCCAAGAAGAAAATGTAGCCATTGGTGCCATCTATCGACCACAGGTTAAAGATTGGCGATCCGTTGGATACCGACTGAGTTATAGGCAAAACTTGGGGCAAAAATGAGCCTTAGTAAATGTTCATTTTTTTGAATATTTTGATTTTTTTATTATTTTTCACTCTTTTTTTTATTTAAAGCATTACTTGAGTGAAAAGAAACACATTGCAACCAATTGGCATTAAAATAAATCAATTTCATTTTTTTTGCAAAGTTTCCCAAAAAAAACGTAAGGGGTAAGCCTTATGAAATTTTCGAGTTGAAAATTTTTAAAAATTATTTTTCAGATTTTTTATTATGTTTTTAGTTTAAAGCATTATTTGAGTGAAAAGAAACACATTGCAACAAATTTGCATGAAAATATATCACATTTATAAATTTTGCTACATTGCTCAAAAATGAGGAAAATTTTACATTTCCCAAACAGGGTAAGGAACTTGGTTCCTCGAATAACTTCCGGCACGAACACCTGAGAGCATAGCCGTCCAAGAAGAAAATGTAGCCATTGGTGTCATCTATCGACCACAGGTTAAAGATTGGCAATCCGTTGGATACCGACCGAGTTATAGGCAAAACTTGGTGCAAAAATGAAGAAAATTTTACATTTCCGAAACAGGGTAAGGAACTTGGTTCCTCGAATAACTTCCGGCACGGACACCTGAGAGCATGGCTGTCCAAGAAGAAAATGTAGCCATTGGTGCCATCTATCGACCACAGCTTAAAGATTGGCGATCCGTTGGATACCGACCGAGTTATAGGCAAAACTTGGGGCAAAAATGAGCCTTAGTAAATGTTCATTTTTTTGAATATTTTGATTTTTTTATTATTTTTCACTCTTTTTTTTATTTAAAGCATTACTTGAGTGAAAAGAAACACATGGCAACCAATTGGCATTAAAATTAATCAATTTCATTTTTTTTGCAAAATTTCCCAAAAAAAACGTAAGGGGTAAGCCTTATGAAATTTTCGAGTTGAAAATTTTTAAAATTTTTTTTTCAGATTTTTTATTATGTTTTTAGTTTAAAGCATTATTTGAGTGAAAAGAAACACATTGCAACAAATTTGCATGAAAATATATCACATTTATAAATTTTGCTACATTGCTCAAAAATGAGGAAAATTTTACATTTCCCAAACAGGGTAAGGAACTTGGTTCCTCGAATAACTTCCGGCACGAACACCTGAGAGCATAGCCGTCCAAGAAGAAAATGTAGCCATTGGTGTCATCTATCGACCACAGGTTAAAGATTGGCGATCCGTTGGATACCGACCGAGTTATAGGCAAAACTTGGGGCAAAAATGAGCCTTAGTAAATGTTCATTTTTTTGAATATTTTGATTTTTTTATTATTTTTCACTCTTTTTTTTATTTAAAGCATTACTTGAGTGAAAAGAAACACATTGCAACCAATTGGCATTAAAATAAATCAATTTCATTTTTTTTGCAAAATTTCCCAAAAAAAACGTAAGGGGTAAGCCTTATGAAATTTTCGAGTTGAAAATTTTTAAAATTTTTTTTCAGATTTTTTATTATGTTTTTAGTTTAAAGCATTATTTGAGTGAAAAGAAACACATTGCAACAAATTTGCATGAAAATATATCACATTTATAAATTTTGCTACATTGCTCAAAAATGAGGAAAATTTTACATTTCCCAAACAGGGTAAGGAACTTGGTTCCTCGAATAACTTCCGGCACGGACACCTGAGGGCATGGCCGTCCAAGAAGAAAATGTAGCCAGTGGTGCCATCTATCGACCACAGGTTAAAGATTGGCAATCCGTTGGATACCGACCGAGTTATAGGCAAAATTTGGTGCAAAAATGAAGAAAATTTTACATTTCCCAAACAGGGTAAGGAACTTGGTTCCTCGAATAACTTCCGGCACGGACATCTGAGGGCATGGCCGTCCAAGAAGAAAATGTAGCCAGTGGTGCCATCTATCGACCACAGTTTAAAGATTGGCGATCCGTTGGATACCGACCGAGTTATAGGCAAAACTTGGTGCAAAAATGAGGAAAATTTTACATTTCCGAAACAGGGTAAGGAACTTGGTTCCTCGAATAACTTCCGGCACGGACACCTGAGAGCATGGCTGTCCAAGAAGAAAATGTAGCCATTGGTGCCATCTATCGACCACAGGTTAAAGATTGGCGATTCGTTGGATACCGACTGAGTTATAGGCAAAACTTGGGGCAAAAATGAGCCTTAGTAAATGTTCATTTTTTTGAATATTTTGATTTTTTTATTATTTTTCACTCTTTTTTTTATTTAAAGCATTACTTGAGTGAAAAGAAACACATTGCAACCAATTGGCATTAAAATAAATCAATTTCATTTTTTTGCAAAATTTCCCAAAAAAAACGTAAGGGGTAAGCCTTATGAAATTTTCGAGTTGAAAATTTTTAAAAATTTTTTTCAGATTTTTTATTATGTTTTTAGTTTAAAGCATTATTTGAGTGAAAAGAAACACATTGCAACAAATTTGCATGAAAATATATCACATTTATAAATTTTGCTACATTGCTCAAAAATGAGGAAAATTTTACATTTCCCAAACAGGGTAAGGAACTTGGTTCCTCGAATAACTTCCGGCACGGACACCTGAGGGCATGGCCGTCCAAGAAGAAAATGTAGCCAGTGGTGCCATCTATCGACCACAGGTTAAAGATTGGCAATCCGTTGGATACCGACCGAGTTATAGGCAAAATTTGGTGCAAAAATGAAGAAAATTTTACATTTCCCAAACAGGGTAAGGAACTTGGTTCCTCGAATAACTTCCGGCACGGACATCTGAGGGCATGGCCGTCCAAGAAGAAAATGTAGCCAGTGGTGCCATCTATCGACCACAGTTTAAAGATTGGCGATCCGTTGGATACCGACTGAGTTATAGGCAAAACTTGGGGCAAAAATGAGCCTTAGTAAATGTTCATTTTTTTGAATATTTTGATTTTTTTATTATTTTTCACTCTTTTTTTTATTTAAAGCATTACTTGAGTGAAAAGAAACACATTGCAACCAATTGGCATTAAAATAAATCAATTTCATTTTTTTGCAAAATTTCCCAAAAAAAACGTAAGGGGTAAGCCTTATGAAATTTTCGAGTTGAAAATTTTTAAAATTTTTTTTCAGATTTTTTATTATGTTTTTAGTTTAAAGCATTATTTGAGTGAAAAGAAACACATTGCAACAAATTTGCATGAAAATATATCACATTTATAAATTTTGCTACATTGCTCAAAAATGAGGAAAATTTTACATTTCCGAAACAGGGTAAGGAACTTGGTTCCTCGAATAACTTCCGGCACGGACACCTGAGAGCATGGCTGTCCAAGAAGAAAATGTAGCCATTGGTGCCATCTATCGACCACAGGTTAAAGATTGGCGATTCGTTGGATACCGACTGAGTTATAGGCAAAACTTGGGGCAAAAATGAGCCTTAGTAAATGTTCATTTTTTTGAATATTTTGATTTTTTTATTATTTTTCACTCTTTTTTTTATTTAAAGCATTACTTGAGTGAAAAGAAACACATTGCAACCAATTGGCATTAAAATAAATCAATTTCATTTTTTTTGCAAAATTTCCCAAAAAAAACGTAAGGGGTAAGCCTTATGAAATTTTCGAGTTGAAAATTTTTAAAAATTTTTTTTCAGATTTTTTATTATGTTTTTAGTTTAAAGCATTATTTGAGTGAAAAGAAACACATTGCAACAAATTTGCATGAAAATATATCACATTTATAAATTTTGCTACATTGCTCAAAAATGAGGAAAATTTTACATTTCCCAAACAGGGTAAGGAACTTGGTTCCTCGAATAACTTCCGGCACGGACACCTGAGAGCATGGCTGTCCAAGAAGAAAATGTAGCCATTGGTGCCATCTATCGACCACAGGTTAAAGATTGGCAATCCGTTGGATACCGACCGAGTTATAGGCAAAACTTGGTGCAGAAATGAGGAAAATTTTACATTTCCGAAACAGGGTAAGGAACTTGGTTCCTCGAATAACTTCCGGCACGGACACCTGAGAGCATGGCTGCCCAAGAAGAAAATGTAGCCATTGGTGCCATCTATCGACCACAGGTTAAAGATTGCCGATCCGTTGGATACCGACCGAGTTATAAGCAAAACTTGGGGCAAAAATGAGGAAAATTTTACATTTTCTCAAACAAGGTAAGGAACTTGGTTCCTCGAATAACTTCCGGCACGGACACCTGAGAGCATAGCCGTCCAAGAAGAAAATGTAGCCATTGGTGGCATCTATCGACCACAGGTTAAAGATTGGCAATCCGTTGGATACCGACCGAGTTATAGGCAAAAATTGGTGCAAAAGTGAGGAAAATTTTACATTTCCCAAACAGGGTAAGGAACTTGGTTCCTCGAATAACTTCCGGTACGGACACCTGAGAGCATGGCCGTCCAAGAAGAAAATGTAGCCATTGGTGCCATCTATCGACCACAGGTTAAAGATTGTAGATGGATAGCGTTGGATAGCGACCGAGTTATAGGCAAAATTTGGTGCAAAAATGAACCTTAGTATATTGACAAATTAATAGATTTTTTACATTTTTTTTATATTTTTTATTCTTTTTTTAATTTCAAGCATTATTTGAGTGAAAAGAAACTTATTGCAATAATTTTGCATTAAAAAAAAACAATTTTTTAAATTTTGCTAAATTTCCCAACAAAAAACGTAAGGCTGCTGCAATGTGAAGGAAACGTTGGTTTTACACTGGCATAAGATGGTTTACAATAAATAGCTTACCAGACGTTGTATTAATCGGAAAAACAGTAGAAATACTTCACCAACAACCATCCAGCGCGTCCCCTGGAGAAAAATGTTTTGACATTGATGACAGCACTGACAGTTTGTGCTCTCGCTGCTGCTAGCGCCAATAGGACCATTTGGACACACGACGAAATTGATCTTGACAATTATTATTTTGCCCAAATTGTGTTTTTTAATTTTCAGTCTTTACTGAATATAAAAATTAAAATGTTGGAATAAACTTATACATTCTCGCTAAATATTTGAAGGAAATATTGAATAGATATTGGAAAGATTAATTAATATACTATGCAAAACCATTTCTAGATTATTTTTTCTTTCAGAATATTTGAATAAATGGTTATAAACAATGTATTCTCGACTTACGACGATTGCAACTTACGCCTTGCTTCGGTCTCTTTATGCGGTCCCAAATACAGTCGTAACTCGGGGGACGCCTTTAATTGTTTAGTAATTGTTTATATAATTCGTTAAACTAATGAGGAAAATATACCAACCAATTAATGAAAAATTAAATTACTTTGTTTGACTTGTGGTTCGATCTTTTGTACGTAAGCGGACATAAACCGATGCCGCGGTACAAAACCGTTTTAATGCCAAATGAATTCACCTAAATTGAACAAATCTGGAGTTCGTTTTGTTTTGTTAGTGCGTAGTAAAAGAAATTTCTACAAATTTAGTTCGAATGCAGTTTTGCAGCTTCATAATCGATAAGAGCTTGTGATTCCATTCCAAACATCTCATCACTCTTTCCGACACACCTTACCTTATGAAGTGATACCTTATAGAAAAATACACCAATACCAATGTTTTTAAATTTCTTTATGTATTTTATTATTATTTTCATGCCGAGAATGTTTTACAGCTAGGCGCGTTTTCTCTGCTTGCTTTCTTCGTGTTGTTTTCTTGCATCTGCCTTTCTTACGCATGGTTTTGCAAATCGTACAAGTAGCTTTATTTGTTTTGTCCAATTTGCGATTGAATTATTTTATGTTTATTTTCAGAATCGCTTTGGTTTTGCTCTCTGTTTCTTCTTCTGCTTGCCACTTTTAACATGCTAAGCTGCGCAAAAGGGATTTAAGTAATTTCATTATTCTGTTTCTCCTTTCACGTTCAGCACACACTGCGTGTCCAAATCGCTGTAGATTTTAATTCGTGTTCTTTTGCTCTTTTTTGTGTAAGTGTTATGTTCAACTGTTTCAGTTTCCATCTTTGGGTGTTTTGCAGTGTTTATTTATTTTTTTCAGAGGTTTCTTATAAGAAATTGTTATAGTGTATTCCTTTTTTTTCCTTTCTATTCAATTGACTGTCGAAACAAGCAATAGTTTGCTAGCAACGAAAGAAGAAAAGAAAACAAATGAAACGTACAACTTAAAAAGAGTTGGAACGTTGGAGAATGCGATTAGACTGATATGGTGTGTATGTAGGGAGGGTTTTGCGTGATTTCTATAACATTTTCCCGTATTTCATCTGCTACAATCGTTTTTCGTTAAACTATTTCAACTTTCAACTCTATATTAATACACGAGAAAAAACTGTCTATTTACAGGGTAAAAATTTTCCTTCTCACTTTCCTATGGTTACGAATGGTTAAAGGAAAACGAAATAGAGGAATAATAGCTGTGAAAAGACATAGTGAGCGACAAGTGTGTCGGGTTAAATGTTTCAAAAAACATTTCCCAATAATATTCAGTTCTATTGATTCCCTATCTGACTTTGTTGTTCTAAAGAGCGATTTTATCTGTTTTATGTTTCCCGAGTAATACGTAACAGTTTCAGATGGTATTAGCTTTTCGTTTTTAAAACACAAAACACCGACACAGGACGCAATAGACAATTATTTCTTCTAAAGGCCACTTTTGTCAATCAGCCTAAAGTTATCCAACGTGTATATAATGTATGTTTGCCTTTCTTCTTGCTATGCATAACTGTATCTTTGTTTATTCCGCTTTTTTTTCTTCTCCTATAGTAGCGCTATTATTTCTTGCTTTTTCTAACTTTTCCCTCCCTTGTTTCTCTTAGCTTGCGTTACATGAAAAACCCAAACTCGAAACACATGAATGAGAACAAAGTGAGCTATGGTTTTGCTAACACAGCTAGATGAGTCTTCAATGTTTTCTACTTAGTGTATGTAAACCATTGTTCAATTCTTTTTTTATCTTGAAATCATACATGTACTGTTTTTAATTGTTTATAAAGAACTTTGTCCTTTCGATAATGTTTGCTTTAAAGTTTTCTTTCTTTTTAACATTTTTTCTCTACTAAAGTAATGAACTATATTTTCACTATTCATTATACTTCTATTAGCTGATCTCGTTTTTTTTTTTGCTTTATCTGTTTCTTTTTTCCTGTTCACAAAGATTTATTTTGTTTTTTTTTTTAATTCTTTTCTTGCGGGTTTCTTTAAAGTTTCTAAAACAACTAGTTCAACGAAAAGCTTGAGAAATAATTATAAATTCAATTTATGTGTTTTTCTTTTTGTTTGTATAGTTATCCTTTTACGTTTCCTCTGTACGGTGCCTGCTGCAGCGTTAATGGGCAAATATAATCATCACTCGTTACACTATCACAAAGTTGTGTGTTTTTTTTCTGCTTCATATTAAAACAACCGCTACATTGGTTTATCGGGAACGACGACTAGATAGCTTCGTGCAACATAAACTTAACATAAAGAATAATAAATACGTGATCGTGCTCTACCAGGAAAGGGATGAAGTTTCGCTTCTTCTTCGCACTCGTTTATACACAGCATTGGAATTTACAGCCATGATCATGTTGATGATGAGGTTCATAATGATGATGATGATGATGGTGATGAGGATGATGATGATGAAGCTTCCATGGATGAGCAAAACAAACTAAAATAAAAAGCAAAATAAAAACATTATTAATTCTTTTTTTGTAACAGTTAAATATGACAAAATGAAATGTACAAAAGCAGCAAAACTAACCGTATATCTTCTTCTCTATTTTCCTTCTTTTTAGGCGCATTAGGGATAGTGAGCCAAAAACACACGCTACTAAAATAACATAGACTTTCCGTTATGCTCTAGAGTACGCGTACATCCGCAAACAGCTCAACATACAAAACAATCCACTCAAACGATGCGATTCGTTTTCTTTCGATAATCCTCACACTACACCGCGTACAGCGTGAAATAACAACAATTGCAGGATTATGTATTTGCATCAAATTTTGTGTTTTTTTTGTTGTTTAGTTTTTTCTTCATTTTTCTCTCTTCCTCTTCGTGTTTAAACCATTTTTCCCCTTTCGCGTAATTCGTATCTTTTTGCACGCACTTTAACGCAGTTACTAAACTATCCCATCGCTCCTGTGCCTGTTTCTTGCGAACCATCCATTTAACATCCCCGTGATTCGTGACCATCGGATAAGGGAGGATTTTCTTTTTTTTTTTCTTTTTCTGTGTGTTTTGTTTTCTCTTTTGTTTTATCGTGTATCATTATACGTTTTATCTTTTAGCAAAACTAGAACAAAGTGTGCGGAAGTGAATTGTCCCCGCGGCTTCTCACTATTTTCTTTTATACTGCGTCTTATACATCATTCTTCACTAGTTTTCACATTTATTGTAACACCATTTCACCACCGTTCATCACTCGCTTTTTATCACGCTCTCTAACCGCATGTTGTTTTCACAACTCTTTCACTATCGACTCTCTTTTGCTCACTCCAGCTGTTACTTCATTTTGCTTCATTCACCGTATTGTTTATCATTTTTTCGTTTTATTATTACTGCCTTCTATAAGTTGACTCTCTATATCCTCTGTATTAAATATATATATATATATTTATTTTATAGACCTAATTGTTTTTTTCCTTTCTTGTTAATTTTTTCTCTCTTTGCTCACTTTCTTATGTGTTGTAGTTTTTTTTATACTTCACAGTGTATGTGTTTTTGTGTTTGTTTGTTTGTTTGTTTAGCGTTTTATGTTTTATTTTAGGTTCAGCTTCTTTTGCACTGTGCTGCCGGTTTTTTTTAGTATAGGCTCTTACTATCTCTTTCTATACAGTCACCGCAAGGGACAGCGGATTGCAATCGCTGCGGTACACTCCTATAAACTATATATATGTATATAGCTTGCTGCAATATGATCTCTACGTTTAATGTGAAAACATTCCATCTGCCAACTGCTTCCATGTGTTCGCTGTTTTGCGGGGGAGAAAAACGCCTTTCCTTTCACTCACCTATTAACATGCAGCCGCCTGTCCGAGCGCGCGCTTTTTTTTACTAAACGGCTATTTTCACTTTTATATTCGGATTTGCTGTAACAGCCGCTCAACTAAGTGTTCGCACACACAAACAAACACACGCATCGATCTGTATATTCTATTGTTGTATGTGTGTGTGTGTTTATTATATGTGTCTCTATTAACAATTATACGTTCCTCTCTCTTTCTCTCTCTAACATGTGTGAATTATTAGTAGTTTAAGGTCATTTTGTTGGTTGGTAGCGGGTTTAAACTAATCCTTTCATCAACTACTACTACTACTAGTACTACTACTGACTCTCTTCGACAGCTAAAACCAGTGTTCTCTCTATCACACGTACAAGTTGGGGCAGTCGATAGAGCGAAGGACGAAACGATAAAAAGGAAGAAAAAACAGAAACCGCTAGAAACGTATACATCAACTATATGCAATTAATTAAACAACCTAGAGCACGAAGAGAACAAAAACAAGGAAACAGCAGTTAGCGCGTTTAAGAAATATAGAAAAAATAGAAAGAAGACTAAAAGAGTAGCTAAACACAAAAACGCAAATGAACAAAACAAAAAAAACATAAAGATAATAAAAAAAAATTGTGTTTTTTCCCTGTTCTACATTGCTAGCAAGACGACTAAACAGCGACTAAGAAGATACAAACGTATATCACCTTGCGTGTGTGTTTGTGTGTTACTTATATTGTTTACCTAACAATTGATCTTTGCTTTCACCTTTATCCGCGCGATAGGAAAAGGAGGTTTATAGAGGTGTTATCTCTTTCTGTAAGCTTTAGTTTTGTTTAATTTGCTTTTGTTTTATTTTCACAGCAATAAGCTCCTCAAGCAACGAGGAGTCCGTTTGTTTCCGTAACGTTTCTAAGCGCGTACTCGTATGCTGGTTTTAAGTTGGATGCGAAGGAAGAAATTGAATAATCAGTGTAGATAAAACACGTTAACAGCAAACAATGATAATAAAAAAAAAACTTCCGACACAATTCTTTCACAGGCCGTATTCATATACGGATCGATTGAAAATAAACTAGAATTAGATAACAGAAGTAGCGAAACGATTAATTTGAAATGTTTACGAGAACAAAAAAAAGAGAGAATTTGCAAATAATTTATGTTAATGTCGAATCAAATATTAATAAAAAGAAAACAAACAAAGATAACACATTACTCCACAAAAGCCGAAAGCTGTTCTACAAAGGACAGAAAGACAGTTGTTCTTAACTCATGTTCAGTTAAAACCGTTCGAGCAACTGTTCGACGCTTAAAAATGGTACCTAGCTTTATATAAAAAAAACAAGTAAGATTGACGCAACGCCCTTTGTTCTGTTCTGTGTGTTTGTGGCTCCAATGCCGTTGTTGCGATCTCGTGTGTGGATGTGGTTGGGTCCATTTGTTCGTACAAAAAAGATGAAAGACAAACAAGATTAGGGAACGAATGATCATACAACCGAAACGCACATTCGCACACACACTTCATCGCCATCGGCAATAGCTATACGTTTGCTACTATCCTTTCCTTTACATTGTTTCCTTCTTTTTTGTTGTTTTGTTTTAAGATCACATTTTGGTCAGATTTGGGTGGGCACCTGGAGAGCCCCACAACATGCCGCCCCGCCCAGCAGGAACATCGTTCCGGCACCGGCCCCAACACTCGCCGTCCAACGTATCCACTATGCCGTTGTCTGCGTGTTGGACGACTGCTGGGAACTTGCCCCACCTGAATGTCCACCGCCACCGCCGCCGCCTCCTCCTCCACCTCCGACACTATAACCAACGCCGCATCCGGTCACTCCGACGCTGCCCGTGCTACTACCGCTTCCACCACCGGTCGCACACGGTTCCGTCACCTTACCGCCTCCCGGATGGTGATGGTGGTGGTGATGGTGATGATGATTATGACTATTACTATTTACAACGCTGCCCGATTCGAGCGGCTGCTTGCAGATCGGCTGGGCCGTCGCATCGCCATCGATCAGCGCATGGTTGAGGACGGTGATGGTGTTAGTGGGATGTCCACTCTCACTACTACTGCTATTATTGTTGTCCGCACTGCAGGTGTTGGAGGAGGGTAGCTGGGAGGGGGAGCAACTGGTCACCGCACCGTTGTTGGGCGGCACGGTCGAGGAGGCGGCTGCAGCTGCGGCGGCGGTTAGGAGTAGCGGCGGCGAGCAGGAAGCGGTCGAGGACGTGGACGAGGATGAGCACGTGTTGGTCGTACCGGTCGAGGCCGAGGTCGTGGACGCGATCGAGGCACTACTATCCGCCTTGCCGTCGGTGACCGCCGCCGGGGCCGTCGGATCGTCCGTCAGGCGGAGCGCAATCTCCAGATCGCGCAAAACTTCCGTTTCTTTGGATTCTATCAGATTAAATCGCCTAAAAATGAGAAACCAAAACAAAAAAAGTTAGTATGCATGAAAGCACATCTCCGTGGTGGTTTGATCCGGATTGTCCTTACCTATGGAACGCGGTCAGATGCGCGAAGGTGAGGTTAAGATGCGCGTGCAGCCCGAGCAGGGCAACCTCGCGGAAATGGGCCGCGTACAGGTGCGCAATCACATGAAACAGCAATCGTACGATTTTTCTAGCGATGCTCTCGAACGAACTAGGGAACTCATTGGCATATTTGGTGGGAAAGATCGACTCGTCGCTGACCGTCTTCTGTGTAAACGTCATCACATAGTCGATGTACTGTGGGGCCGCCACCCGCGTCTTCTTGCCCTTTTCGTCGAACCAGAGGTACATCCTTTAGAATAAAAAATAGAAGAAAATATACTTATTAATTTGAATGCTGTTATATTGACAGCAGTTGATAAGATTTCAAGTGTCAAAGATGACAGCTGTCATCGATCGGTGTGACATGGTAAACGTCTAACTAGTGTTGGGTCAAGTAGCTCTTTTGCAAGAGCGGAGTGCACCGCTCTCGCCCTCTAAAGTGTGCGGTGCGCTTGAGGTAGCTCCACACGGAGCGCTGCACACAGGAGCGATTGTGCGATGCGCTCCCAGGAGCGAAGCTTCGCACCACAAGGAGCGTTGCACGCAGGAGCGATTCCTGCGATACAGCTACCTCTTTTTCCCGTGGGCTGTGCGGGAGCGCGCACAATAAGATGAGCGGAGCGATTGAAATACCTCTTTCGCTCTCGACCCACTAGCTATAGCCTTAGAAAATTTTCAAATGATTTTAATTTATTTATTAATTTTTTGTTTTTTATTCTTTTTTTTATTTAAAGCACTATTTGAGTGAAAAGAAACTCATTTCAATCGATTCGCATTAAAATAAAACAATTTTTAAAATTTTGCTAAATTTCCCAGAAAAATGGCAAGGGGTAAGCCTTATGAAATTTTCGAGTTGAGTTTTTTTTGTTATTTTTTACTCTTTTCTTCCTTTAAAGCATTATTTGAGTGAAAAGAAACTTATTTCAATCGATTCGCATTAAAATAAATCAATTTAAATTTTTTTGCTAAATTTCCCAAAAAAAACGTAAGGCTATATAGCCTTAGGAAATTTTCAAATGGGAGCGCATCGCATAATCGCTCCTGTGTGTAGCGCTCCGTACGGAGCTACCTCTTTTTCCGGTGGGCTGTGCGGTAGCGCGCACAATAAGATGAGCGGAGAGATTGAGGTACCTCTTTCGCTCTTGATCCAACACTACGTCTAACGTCCTTTTTGACACTCAAATTCACTTTTAGCTAATACACGATCTACTTTTAAACCGATCGATGGCGATGAATCATTATGGAAAATTCAAAAAAGAAAAGCCAAAAAATAGCATCTTGCGTTTTAAAGATGAAAAACTTCGAAAAAGAACAAGAGTTACATTCTCAGCACAAAAGAACCTAAAGTATGATGAGGTAATAAGCGTACACTATTGGTATTGAACACTGGAATGTGCTCCGTCATGGAGATCGTTCTCGAATCTAGCAAGTACCTTGCGCACGATCATCTTCCTCTTTCACAACACACACACACAAAAGCACAGCGCGCACATCACCTTCATGGGAGGTCGGAATTTTTCGGATGGGGAAAACAAATGAGAAGAGTTCTCGTCCCGGGTCGGACGATCAAAGAACAAACGCTTGACGAAGGTAAGTTCCTGTTTGCTTTATCATGCGCGATGTATCGTGTGGCGGGTCAAAAACTGTCTTGTGGAACAATGTGCCATAAATGCTAGAAAACCTTTGATCAGGCAAAGGGTGCGGTTTAAAAGGGGTCAAACTCTTTCTTATTTCAAATGCCGATACTTTGTGCATACGAAATTATGATAAGCACGTGAGAAGACATAAAACTGCCCTAGCAATAAAACTGAAGAGACATATTCCGACCCGTTGTTTCCCTCTTGCGTGTGCACGATACTCGATCAAACATTTCGATGAGCTTTCTTCTTCTGAATAATGCTATAGATTAGGTTGCTTTAAACTTCGTCATACTGCTGGAATTTAATTTATTTTCATTATAGTCGTCAAATAATTTATCGCAAAAACGTTTTCCGACGTGCGTTTTATGTCACTGTTTATTTGTTAACTTCGATCGTCACTGTTTTTTTTGACAGCGATGCACGAAGAAAGTTAAACGTACGAGAATCGTGATTTATTGTTTCAGAACACATCCTGTTCCGGAGCGCGTATGCACGCTGTACAAATAAATCTACAATCGAGGTCTTTCCGTAGGAAAACATCACACTACTGGCTGGATCGATTTAGTACACCCGGATCGAAACCCTATTTACAGGCGACACACTATTATTGATCATCGTGATTGGATCGACCTGAATTGATGGACGAGACAACATTTACCACCAGTAGAAGTTCTAACAGGAGGCGCAAAGAGGTCGTTGATTTTAGGTTCGATCGTGCTGTGCCTTTTTAATGAGGCTATGTAAAGACCCGGAATCTGTCAGACGGAATCAAAACGTGACCGAATGGGACGCCATTCTACGCACTGTCGAAGAAAGTTGCTCAAGGCTTTTCACCTCATGCTAACCATTACAAACTCACACGAAAAAGAAGCGCGTGTGTCTTGTCATACAGCCAGTTCAGGGAAGTTAGTGTTCCGCGCGTAGGGAAGAAAAAAACCATTAACAGTGCGTGCAACGATCGTTACGACTTTATTGCGCTTGAGATATGTAAAGTAGATGTGAACGAAAAAAAAACCGTTTGCTTATGTCTGCTTGCACTGAGGTTTGATCCACGCTCTTTCTCTCCCACACTCACCTAGTTCCTGGGCCGGTCATATCTGGACAGCCGGATGTAGTGCAGAATTCACTGATGGTACCGTACACGAGGTTGACGTGCTCGAACAGCGCAAGTGCTAAAACAAGAAAGAACAAAACAGGAAATGGAAATGGATTTCGATTAGTATCCAGGTTGCTTTTAAAAAACAATTAAAATAGAATGTAGTTTCACAAAGCAGATCCCTTGTGTGGGGGTAATAAAATGTGATAAAAAAGTCTGATTCTACTCTATCATAGTTGAGTGTTCATTTTCAACACAATTTGCATAGCAAAAATGCAAAAAAAAACGATAACCGAAACGATGACCTTCGCCATCATTTATCATATAAGAAACGAGTTCGAAATGAAATGGACATGAGCGACAAAAACAACTTCAACCAACCTAAGACAGATCAAGTCTCAAAATGGACCCGTTGGTCCATTGGTGGTGGTTTGATAATGTTTTTATTGGTGCGTTTTTTTTTTGTATGTTTTTCTGCATATTTTCTGGTTTTCTGTTTTTGTGGGATAAAAAGTTTGGATTGACATCGAAACTCTATCGACTACGGGCTTTTGGGTAATGTTTTTTTGTTTGTTTCTCAAGCTGTCTAAATTGGAGAACGATATCCTTCACCAGCGATGGAGCCAGACATTGTCTAACCACCAGACAGCACCATCGCAGACACTTGACATTTGGAATCAGCTGTCTTGGTAGATGAATCTACAGTTTTGCGACCAAGTGGCAAAGTTTGCACACACAAAAATGGGGATACTTTTTGTTCACTCGTCTGGTCAAACATGTTGAACACAATGAACAGTAAGACTGCGGAGATAGAGAGTAAGGGACGGATCAAGCAAGCACGCAAAAAAAACACCCACTTGTGATGGATGACAATCGAGCCCCCGGAGACAGTGTGAACCACACCAGAAGATTATAAGCTATTATTCCAGCTGTTACAGACTTATCGCGAATTCTTTATCGGTTGCTTTCGTTTGGTGATTAGATTGGCATAAAATAAGTCTTCTAAAGGAGAAGATGGGCTCATAATTTTAAGTACGATTCGTTACTCCTGCTGCTACGATCCCCGTGCCATTTCTAGATGATTCTATTATGTGAATTCCATCAAGCGAAAATGGGCAAGAAATGAGGGCAACACAGATACCAAAAATCCCATTTTTGACAGTATCTATCGTCCGACTAGACGTATGAGATGATGAGTTACACATCCAATGATGAATCACATTATCTCGGACGGTTCTTCGTCACACTTTTCGAAGCACAGCGTCACAAAGCGAGATAGAAATACGAAAAAAAACCCCGGGTTCTAATCGAAAAGTGCAAAAGGGAAACGATGACACTACTGTCAACTTTGAGCATCATTGTCCAATCATGTACGACGAAGTTTGGACGAAGAAGAGATGGTGAGGTTTAAAAAAAAACGCGGGATTTTTTTTCGACCAGTGTCATCCAAATCATCCCTGTGGGCAATACATGGTGGGCGACACCATGTCTGGTGATTGTTAAAACCGATCCTGACGTGGGTAGTATATGATGAATGGTGATCCCCTATCGTTAGACATGTTTTTTTAATAGTTCTAGTTAGGCAATATCCGTATCGTAATATTTAACGACAATGGCGCGTTTTTGAATAAGCTGAAGGGGTTAAATAGGTTGAAGGCTTCGGATTTTCAACTACTAAAAAGGTGTTGGATGTCATCGGTTATGGACGATGTTTTGATGGGCGAATACGAATTTAGATAGACTGTGTAAAGTTGTGTAGACATAACACGCAAAACGTGTTTCTGCATATTAAATACTGTGATGCCATTTTGCAACCAAATTCTGAAAAATGTCAGTCTTCTGAAGTGGCACATCGAAATGCAAATATTTTTAATGATTTGACTCCTCTGTTCGATAACTGCACTATTGTTACTTACTGTGCGATGCAAGCCATTCGTTGTAGTCGAGACCGGCAGGTAGATCCACTAATAACCGCAGGTCCGCATCGGGTAGCTTCCGCTCTAATAAACCTTCCTCGAGGTAAAGCTTTGTGTCGCCCTGATTCGAATCTCCGTCTCGTTCCTTGCGTCGGGCTTTTCTGTAATGCAAAACGAAGAAAACACACATAAACAAAAGTTGAAACGCGTGCTAGTAGGATTATTATTAGTTATTATTAGTAACGGTGACATCTGTCAATGTTGACAGCGATTGTTTTGATTTAAAATGTCACAGTGAAAGAGAGAGAGAGAGAAAGATGTACAACAACATCCATCAACTCACTTCAAACTGCAGTATCGTAAATTAATCAATTTACAAAGTAAATGAAAAAAATCCAAACGATCAGTCCATTTATCCGTTGCAACAGAGGATGTTCTCCCATTAAGATGGACATTAATTCAAAAACAAAACTACATTGCTTAATTATGAAGTTCTTGGATGCGGGAGACTACGCAACACACGTGTGCTCACGATCTCGTTCGCGGATGTTTGAGAAATTGAAAGTAACGCTAGGGAAGTGAATATGATTTCGATAGCATTTCGTTTCGAAACGCCTTTTTCTTCTAAATGAACAAGCGAAGATTTTCGGAGGGTTTAGCTAATGAATCGCAAAGGGTGGGCGATGGTTACGTCTAAGCGATCGTAAATTAGCGTCTTCGCGATGATCTTCGGATCGGTTAGCACTGTTAAGGCGTTCTCTACTGCGGAAGCGAATGGAAGTTAATGAACTGTAAATGTTCCACTTTTTTTTTTTTATTACTGCCCCTTATCTTTGCCGTTCGCCATAAAGAAATCTCGAAAACTGCCGCTTTTTCTCCCTTCCCGAAAATACGCCATACGTCAAGTAAAGTTCTTTGATCTAAGATTTGACTTTTCTTTACGTTTTTTTTCTCTTTACGTGTTGGCGAGAACCAGATGTTTTCCGACCCAACAGATATTTGGGTCATCACAGGCAACCAACCGAATCGAAGGGTGTTGCGGGGCTTTCGGGAAGAAAGAAAAGGAGCACAGGTTGGGGGGTTGGGATTTTAATTCACACCACATTTTAACTTCCGATTCGTTTTGCGCACTATGAAAATAATCATAAACGGTGCAGGGTTTTGATTTAGCCACATGTTTTGCGATTTTATCGTTTCTCAACAAAAAGAAAGGTCAACACGAGAGACGACAAAGGAGTTTGCCGGGAACGGGAAACATTATCACGAGACTCTTCCCGGTTTGATAAACAACGAGAATCATTTAGGTTTGTGTGTACGGTCAAATTTACTGATAAAGTTTCAATTGAGAACACTACCCCCCCAGGAAAGGGGGTGGGCTAGAAATCACGCGGACACTTAAAGATAGGAGATATGAAAAAAAAAGTTATGGGGGCAACGCCAGGCACTTCAATGATAGATGTCCTCAAATACAATTCTTGATCCATCACGTGTCAAACGAGCATGATGATGTAGAGATCAATGTATGTTTTCACTCAAAAACTCAATTTGTCTCTTCTACCCTAAAAACTAAGGGACACTTCTCTACATCACCATAATGGACGGCCATTTAACTTATTTTCCTTGCAATTAGTTACACCAACGTACAGTGTAACACGTTGACCGGAAATATGCGATATGAAAAAAAAAACAGTATCAACCGTACTTTGCTGCAATGTGTGATGATCATCAAACATGGATATCACTCATAAAATACGAACAACACCTCTTATTTCGTCTCATATCTGATATGGTGTACTATCAATCTATCTCCCCACTCACTCAGCATACCAAAGGGAGGAAGTACACCAAAAGTGTTTGCGTGGGTGGCCACAATACCTCGCTCCTCAATCTCGCTATCTCTCTTGCTTTAATCACATCATTCATCAACGCGTGTTATAGTGTTAGGAGGGCCGGTTGGCATAACACACCATCGTACAAACACGCCAAATTATAACGGGCACGTAATAATGGCTGCTGCTACACCGCGCGCATATGTGCCGTTGCTTTATCGCCGACGTATCACGGGGGGTTCCGCGCAGGTTCCGTAGTCTTGCGTATTTACTCACGCGTATCATCACGATTATGAGGAACGGAGGAAATGAAAGCACTAAAGAAACGGGCGGCCTCCTCCAGAGGTCAATTGAGTCTAAATGAGTCCGGTGGTGACGTTTTTTTTTGCTACACACCGCTGATGATCGTACGATCATGGCAAGTCACCCGACATACGCGCGTAAACAACGCTAGAGTACGGCGCGCGAAAATTGTGACGCAGCTTCTTGCCCAAGGTCCTCCCCGACTCCCTGGAACTCGATTCGTGTTGTTCCATCCTTTACCCACTTGGTTGATGATTGTTTTGATGATGTTGATGAGCTGTGGTTGATTGCGGTGGTGAAAAATAGCAACTCTTCCCAATTGATTGAGGAAGTGCGTCGTGGGCATGTCCATTTCATTCCCGCCCGAATGAAGGATGCGCGTACGGTTTGCGAATAATGGTCTGGTGTTACATTTGTAAACAACAACCGTGGGGGTGTGTGGATTGTTTGCGTAGTTAAACCGCTGAGTACACGTGAGCACATTTGCCACAAGTCGTTAGCTTCTTGAGAAGGATGTAGTGAACTGCTGGGAAACGGCTCCAATACGTTAGCAATAAGTTGTGGAAGAACTTTGAAAAGGGTAAATCTTATTACTCTAGGAGTTCCTAGTTGGATACCCCTAGTTCAAGGTTTACGATTTGTGGCAAAGAGCTTCCTTTTCCATTGACCTACGTTACTTTAAATGTCAAAACTACATCTTACGGCAGCTCAACTGTTGCTAACCGTTTTAATATTCCGCATTCACTCGACCGGCTCTCTATTTTATGACCAGTTTCTTAGCATATGGTTCATTATTACCCCGGGGGAGACACCACAAACGACTTTGGGTAACTAAATAAACAAACACGATGACCAGGACATGGAAATTATGGCTCAGAGTTGGCATCAAACATTCTGCTTTCCATCTGCCACAATCTGCTGCATGTTCTTTTTTTTTACTGAGAAAGATATTCGAAAGGTAACGTGTCTTTCTACCATTGCATATTTGTCCCATGGTCCACAATTAAGGTATCCTCATTTCTATAGCACCGTGTATTCAATTGGGTAATTTTTAATGAAACGAACATTTCAAAATTTGGAACTGCACCAAAAAGGGAACGTTCTAGTTCCCTGATCAGTTGATCAATTATACAGAGGCAACAGAGAAAGAAAAAAACAGCAGAGTAAACGATCACAAACTCTGTCTGAATGAAATGTCGCCCAAGACAGACTTACGTCGGACAGAAGAAGATGTTGAGAGATTCCTGAGCATAGCGCACGAGCGATCCGAGTGCGTCAGTCAGCTTTGCCGGTACGATCCCCACCTGCCACATAGGCTTCCGCAGGTACAGTATACACTCGATCAGGCCCAGCTTGGAAGGTGATGAACGCTCATACACACTTTTCATTGGCACTTTGGTTGAGTTTTACCGCACGGCAGGAACGGTATCAGTTCCTTCCGGGGGCGTTTACTATTTTTTTTGTTTTCTTAAACCGTTCTTTGGGACTAGAACTGTAGACGAAGTGTTGGAATTGCACTACGATGAGTTACAGCATTTAGACAGGAGACCGTTTAACGATTGTATCACAACGCCACGCAATGTATCACAGAAGTCACACCTGACTGATGGAGTTGACGATGGATCCAATACCCAATACTTCCTTCCCGAAAACTTTTGCGTTACACTATTTGTTTCTCGCTTCTCACACTACACAGGGCACGGGGTACGATATTATCGTTGAATGTACTTGCGTCGTCTGGACGACTTGAATGCTGATGACATCCGATGACGTAGCGTGTACTCGCAGCGGAAGAAATGGAACGGGCGCTGGTTCCTCATCGGATGGATCATATTTGTATTACTGCCGGAACAAACAGAAACCGTGCACAAACATTGTCGCCCGTGCACATTAATATCGGGCTGGTTCCACTTTTCACACCACATACACAGATTCTGCTTCCCGGTAAATTTGAGGTCTCACCGGACAAACTGAGCACACCAGAATATATTAAAAACATACACCAAAAATACGAAAAAACTATTTTAAAATCTTTTTTCTTCCCCCAAAAAAAAAGGTGTTCTGTTGGGGGACAATCTGCTCGCCACTTCCTTCGCTCACGGTATCAAATCGTCAACTGATAAGGTTGGTTGAGCGCAAGACCCCATCGCAGCTGTGTTTGCGATGTCGCGAATGTTGCCCTGTCACGTTGCGATAAGCATCGAACACTTCGCGGTGTATCCCGCAACACGACGGCAAGCGGCAACAGGCATCAGCATATGACGCACTGTTGGGTGTTGCGCCCAAAACACAGTGGGGGACGACCACAACCTAAAGGCGGTTGTTGTTTTGGCGGGCACGCTAGTGTTGTTGTAAGTGTTTGAAACGTTCCGGGATTCGTTCGAACTTCGAAGCCGAAGAGCTTCACCGATCAGGTGACTATCACACACTATCAACCGTTTCAGCCCGGTAGACTAAAGAAGAGTTAAAATCGCAAATAAAAAAAAATCCCCTAGGCTGCAAAACTGCTTATCTTTTCGGGATCGTATGAAAGGGGAACGTTATTTTTTTCTTCCATCAGATTGCACCACACAAATCGATACGAAATAGATTACAGAGACAGAGAGGTTGGAAGGGGAGGAGAGCGACACTTTATCAGGGATAAAGTGGAAGGCATTATATTGGCGCGATCCACCAAAAAAAGCCGATGACATTTTCTGCGACGTCGTAAAACCACTACCACACCTCCTTTATTTCGCTTCTTTCGCGACTTATTTGTTTGCTTAAGCCGTGAGATAAGCCACTACACCACATGTGTGTGATTCACATTGCAAACAGAAAAGGGTGCGTTACGTTTAGTGGAGCTGGGCACAAACAGTGGGCAACAATGTCGTCTGTTCAGTAGAATTAAATAAACAAATAGAGGGTTTTTGGGCAACAAACTTAAGCCACTATCTCTAATCGCCACTACCAATATAGCAAACTGTAAAATTAGGTATTGTTTGCATAAAATGTTGAGCAACATCTTACTCAATTATTTGATCAGTAAATGTAATGTAACCAGTAGGATATTTATTATGTTGTGTACATACAAATTCCAAGAACCTCATGCAGCTGTTGGTCAGCTATTACATTTCCAGAGCGAAAAAATAGCAAATCTTCATTTCATTATTCCCGGTGCACGTGCACCACATGGGGACATCAGACATTGAGGCTAACGATCCGTTCCCACGCCATCTTTCGCACCATGCGAAAGGATGCCCGCTGGACGGTAGCCAACTGGTCGACCTTGTGCAAATCTAGGATCCAGCGAGAGTTAGCCCTCAGTATAATGTACGGCACAGTGTGGTTGGCGAATATTTCACTAAATTCCCACGTGCCCAGTTTCACAAGGCATATGAAAGGAGACTTCAATAATTCATATCCTTCGTCAGCTTCAGCCGCAGCGGGTTATTGGTAGGAAGGAAGAAATAAGCGGGAATATCCGATAGTGGTTTCGTCCCGCAATCGAAAACAAGCACAAGGTCAGGTCGAGTTCTAAGCGGGATAGTGGAGTTTTCAACTGTTATTGCTCTTACTCTGGTCCACTATTATCTAACAACGATGTACGAACGGGAAAAGGGATTGTTTTCCTCTAGTTCTAATGTCTAACTCCTCAGTAATCGGCCAACA
This sequence comes from Anopheles funestus, assembly GCF_943734845.2. NCBI lineage: Eukaryota > Metazoa > Arthropoda > Insecta > Diptera > Culicidae > Anopheles > Anopheles funestus. Next base: position 68,698,309 of record NC_064599.1, on the reverse strand, counting down.
GCTAGCCGAAGTCATAAATCAGTGTTAGTTATTGTAACGTCATGTACGAAATATGAGTTGCTTGAAAATCGGTTTCAGCTTCCGCACTAACCCCGTGAGCTAAGGTATCAAAGTTGTAAAGACTTATCTTTGGGAACCTTATCGCAATACGCAAAAACACGGAAGGTACCACCTATCCGTGCAAGTTATCGTGACTGTCAAATATTGCTTTATTGGTAAAATATTGCTTGGTTGTAAAATAATCCGTCAATGATTTTACTACAAATTTGCGCTCCATTACGTGAAGAATCGAAATTATGGTCAATGAAGCGGCAAATTTCGTTTCTCCAAATAGATTAGCACGGCTCATTAGCTCCACAGCAGACAGCAACCGGCAGTGTGTCCAGTTTTCTCCGGTGACATTACGCTGCTATCTCAATCGGGTCTCGGAAGCAGTGACACAAACATGTGCAGCTGACAGCACCAATCAACAGGATCAATTATCCTTCATCCGTTCCGGCACGTGTACACTTTCGGGGAGTTTTCGGCGGTGCCGATGGGTGGCACAAGGAGCACACAGACTACAGAGCCGAACAGGACAGACAACGCTGAACGGTGAAGAACGTTCTCGAGACGGTATAGTTTGATGGAGCTTTAAGCAAAAACCCCCAACAAAGCTCTTGGGCTTTGGTGCCTCAAACCCAACACCATTAGAGTAGCTAGTCTTGTCACGAAAAGTTCCAATTGTGGCTATTTTTCCACCATTTTTCCATGTTCTCTTTATAGTTCCTATTGTGTGTATGTGTGCTTGCTGTTGCTTCTTTTTCTGCCACTGCAGATAAACAAGAACTTCGCACACACATACAAAACTGTTTCCCTCAAAGTATGGTATGGCGCTGTGATCGTGCTTGTGCTTTGGAAAAACCTTTTTCAAACAGGGTAAGATAACAAAAAAAAATAACGAAAAAGTCAAGAAGAAATGCCAAAGCAAAACGAAACTAATGTTTTATGCTCGTGGAAAATCGTTTCCAAACGTAACGAAACGATAGCGTCCCCACACCCAACTTCTCTTTTGTGTGTGTCGGGGGTGAGGACGAATGGAAAGCCCCCCCAAAAAAAAAACACACTAATGACCTTGGATTCTTGGATAGCTTTATCGTTTTTAGTTTCCGCTTCTTTTTGTTGCTTTGCCCTCCTATTGCGCATTTGTTCTTCGTTTTCCAATGCTCCAATGAAAAAAAAAATGCCTACCGGCGAGAAAAGCGTGTATAGCACTTTTTTTTATTCTCTCTCTCTCTCTCCCCCTTCCCCCACCTCTACTTGAGGCCTGGGAAAACATCATGCGGCAAAATTGGAACGCGGGCACAGACAGAGTACAATTTGTGACTTGGTTTCCTCAAAAACACAACACAACAATAGCACCGCGTGGTACACAAACACACATAAAGGCCGCAAAGGTGGGGGGTGGTAACTATCGGTTGGAAAATTTGCAACCCAACACCCAAAAAACCATATGGACGGTGAAGGCCAGCTGTTCGATGGAGAAACGTGTCCGAACGAGTTGTGTAGAGTTCGAGCTTGTAACATTCTTTATGTTCCAACAAACTAATATTAAAATATTTAATTCGCAACTCAATTAGGCTATTCAACCCATGTTACGGAGTTTTTATGTGGCTCATTTTAAACTTTTCCAAATAATAAGTCACCGGCTCTGATAGAAATTCTAACTACATTAGAATTAATGACAGCAAATAAATAGAGAAAATGGTTGTTTTGCTAATTTATTTTTCCCAAGCACATTAGCAGTCGTCTGCAACTAACTGACACCGAATGATTGTCCGAATAAGGAAGAGTTTCGAACATCATTCGACCACATCACACATCGTCAAACAAAAAAAAACCCAAATAAAACACGCATAATTCCATCTCAAACGGGGTCCACTACACCGTTACAACCTCGGCCGAGCAGTGAAAAATACTAAACAGAAGCAAACGACTGATCATACACTTCCGTTCCGGTGGGGTGCAGTAATAAAAAAGAAATTTTTATTCCCCATTCACAAAAGGTTGAAGAACCTTCAGAATCGAAATAAAAAAAAGGAAGTACCCATCTGCCACCATTGGTGAACGCAGGACGAGTGATACTACAAAGAAGAAGCTGAGAGAAAAAAAAACACTTCCCAATTTCAACCACGTAGAGTTGAGGTTCCGAGCCGCTCATCTTCTCTTGTTCTTTGGCGGAAAGGCAAGAAGACAGCAGAAAGAATTTTTGGCCCAAAGTGTGGACCAAACAAGATGAACATTTACGATGGTGAAATGGTGCTATATCAGTTGGCGGAAAAAGATTATAGTCCTCTTAAGCAAAAAAAAACGCTCCTCCTCCACCGCCTAATTGGACGTGATTTAAGTCCATTTTTCTCTTCCACAGTTTTCCACGTCACAAAAATATTAATCGCCCGTACAGCAAAAGGAGCAGAAGAATACGAGAGACAGCTTCTTTGTGACTCTTCTCGTTCTGGGCTATGAGCTGGTGCAGCTATGAATGTGTAAAAAAAGAATATACGAATTTTACGTTACGAAAACAACGGAAAGGTTGGAGAAAAGGTAGATTATGTTTTTTCGCCCCATCGTCCCCCAAAAAACAGACTCAGTACTACACCTTGCATAAAGAAAAATGGCCCCAAAAAGGTCACCCTCGTGGATGGGAGAGATAAGTTCGTCTCATACCATCGAATACAAAACAAACGGATAATGTCTTTATTATTATTCGTACCGGTGTTTCGATTATTGGAATATGGAAGGAAGCAATACAATGAGATGGAAAATTTATTTGACAACAACAAAAAATGCACAACAATAAAAACCGAATATGCGCCGCTTATGCGATCGTTTGGTTCGGAGGGAAGATGATACCGTTCCGGTGATAAATTAAACTAACTGGATAATGATGAGATTTCGCCCCCTTAATTTTCCCATATGGTTTTCAAATGTGCTCCTTTGTATCATGATCAGTTATAGGAGCAAATCAGTAACAATGGTTAGCAACATATACCGAATAGCCTCGATGATTTTTCTTTCATGAGAAAAGGGGGGCTTTTTTCTCCTCCGAAAGGTAAGCATTATACACAAGGTGTAGAGTAGTACCCAGAATTGTTCTTTTGTGTGACCACAAACCATTCCGCTAGTGCGTGTGGCTGACAAACAAAAAAAGGTGAACGCAACCGCAAGTTTCGTCACTTGCCTCACAATTACTTGCATGAGTCACTGGAGCAGAGGGAGAGAGAAAAGCAGCTAAATTTATTTTTGCACGCAAAAAGTGTTCGACCGAAGGTCAATGTTTTAATTACATGCCAATGTGCAATGAAACATTCTCGCCAATATGTCACGAATGTTCTAAGAACGTTTGCAAGAGTTTCATTCCCAGCTTGAACAAGCCAGATGACATCAATCGCTTAATAAATCTTCCATTTCAATGTCAGTAACCTTTTCTTGATGACATCTTCAAAAAAACACTCATGTTTAAGGTCACTCGAAAAGGGTGCAAATAGCAAAAAAAAACATCCATCCAACCCACCGACGGAATGGGTTTAGCGAAACTACTTTCTCTAGTGGAGGGAGTTTCAGTTTAATATTCACTGAGCACAATCATGAGTCATGCAGTTTGGTGTTCGCTCCTCTCTAATACATTACAGTGTGGGGATCTAAAGGGGAATCCATCGTCCAAGTTTACGATTGGTGCGTTTCGGGTGACAGGCCTTCTGATTGTGTTTTCCCCAATCCCTCCCCAATATACGTCTGGATGACTCAGACGAAGTGACGAATCGTCTGACCCGAACTCAAATCTAACCACACTTAAACACTTACAAGATTCACTTATCCGCTCCAGTGAAGCTCAAAGCAAATAGGTGAAGTTCAAGTGACGAAAGGGGGAGGGGTAAAATCTTAAGGACTCCTCCATTACTTTGTCTTCGGTAAAGGAAGATTTCATCTTGCTTCATAAAAAAACGATTCCTCAACAATGAGACACTTGTACCACCCTACAGAGTAAGTGTCCAAACGGTTTCTGCTCTTCAGCCTTACTTTCACGTGCGTGCGCTATTTTTTTTTTTGTGTGGGTTCGCGCATTTAGTCAGCTTTCACGCGTGTACTCACTAGACACACACAAACACCGCTACCAACAGCCGGGTTGGCTTACTTTCGCCGTTTTTAACTTCACATTTATCGTTTATGTTGGTGTGCTGGTGAGTGATTGTTGCGCAAAAAAAAAACACACATACGCATTACTGCCAAAATCCGGGTTCCAAATAGATCCGGTGCAATATATGTGCCGTTGTAAAAATGACTCATCCATCCATTAAAAAGGGTGTTGCGTGTTATGTTGGAGGTGTAGATATTCTTCTGGAGACTTATCAGGGGAAGCATAATCGTATGGGTGTCACAAAAAGAAAAGCAGCAAATCGTTAGTTTCATTTTAATTTCTCTCTTGTAAATTCACTTTTCGTAATGGTTTCATTTTAATTCACTTTCCGAAACTTCGTACCAAAACGTAACGTAAAACCGTAACGCAAACACTCACTTTTCACACCTGTTTTCACGCAAGCTCTTGTGTGCTTTTGAGCCACGGACAAACAACCAACTTTCTCAATGATTTATCAATAAAGAGTTTTTCACTTTTTTCTTCAATTTTCCGGCTCAAATTCAATACATAAAAAAAACTAAAATACCGTTACAAAGAGCCTCGTACCAAAAAAAAACGCCACAAACACACACACAACCGTAACACTGTTTTCTACGCGGTTTTAATATACTTTCTCAAAGGCCCGAAAAATCTAATAATTCGTTCGGTTTACCACCGCAATGCAGCAAGGGCAACATTTTAGAATCAACAGCCACGGCACACATACACGTGGGGACCACAACAAAAATGTGACACAAAATTAAGGGTTATAGTTCCGCGGTTTTTTTTTTGTCTGTTTTATTTAGCACCCCGGGGGACGCCGTTCGCTTCCGGTAACTTTTGTAGCGATATGTTCAAACGCGATATGATAAATCAGCTGAGTACCAAAGCGGACGCCTTTCTTGTGCCGTGGCGGGGGCAAACAACTGACGTACCAGTAACCGCATCCAGCGGGCACACACAAAACCCGTGTCCGCGAATTGTGCTAGTACACACCCGGGAAGTATTCATTCCGTAACTGGGAGAGCGAAAGAGCGAGTCGGAACAAGCCTCACTCAACAAACTGCAGGGTGGCTCAATTATACGCAAGCGAACGTGTACCGTATGCGACGACGAAAGGGTGGTTTTGTTTTGTTTTGCGGCACACAACAACAAAAAAAGGGGGGTGAGCACTCATCCGGCTCGCGTGTTCATTCACTTGTTTCTCACCGGTTGTGAGTTGCGAGCAAAAGAGTTCGCACAACACGGACGAAAGAAAAAGGGCGAAAAAGAGAGTAAACATGGCGAGCTTTTTGTATTTCTTGAGCAAACTCTAAAAAGCTCTTGCTTTAAAGAAGGGGGGAGGGTGATTTTTGTGCTCCCTTTTTTTCTCACATTTGCTCAGCGTGAAACACAATGCAGAGAATATATTATATTGCGGGAGAATGTTTTGATTGTTTTGATTTTTTTTTCGTTTCGTATAATTTACACTAACTCATAGTAAAATTTCGGAACAAATTAATAGAGGATAAAAAAAAGATGAAAAATAAAAAGAAACATCGATGGAGACGCCTGGTGCGTGGAAGATTTTTGTGGGATTTTCGGCGAAAATTGCAACTGACTAGGTGCCTTTGCTTATTAAAAATAAATGTATTGTTAAATTTTTTAGAATACATATAGCAACTGGCACAATATACAGAGAAAAGATAAAATTTTAAAACTGTCGCTTGGAACCGAAGTCTCTAGCACATCGATTATTTGACAGAAGAACTTTTTTAAAGGTCAGCTTCATTTTTGTATGATTATTTCAAAATACATAAATATCCCAATTTCTCCAACAACATTGTAAGCCATAATTTGCTTATGATATAATGAAATATATAAAAAAGTTTTACTTATTTTAATTCATCCAATAAACTTGTTATTCCAAACTAAACGTTGCAAGTAGCAAGTAGCGGTCGTGACAAACATCCTTCACATTACGTCAGCAATCCAGTATGAATCGATAACTTACCTAAAAGTAGAAACAAATAGAATACATAAATTAATACTTTGTGTTGTTTAAGCACCGTTACGGAAACAAAGTTGAATAAATTAAACTTAAAGTAAACGTTAATAATGCTTCATGATAGGAGCGATCAACAACACTCCACGGCGACATAAAAATGCTGGTCGTACATTAGAAAACGGCTAACGGAATCGAATATCGATAGACACGTACAAAACATATTTCCTAATTTGTAAAGTAACGCCCGACTGCTGTCGCCAAACACTTGTATACATTTACACACAGACGTACATATTGGGCAGTGGCTGAAATTAAACCGACAAAGTCGTACACGAACTTGCGCCGGGAGCAGTGACTACCCATCGTGAAACAAAACCACACAACCACACTAAAGTAACATTGTTGTTTGGCAGAAGGGTGATGGTGGCGGAGATGTTCGTTAACTTCGCTCGATTGGAAGTAATGTGCCGCAGTGACACTTCTTCGGCACTCTTACTGCCGCACTTTATTTGTGGAATAAACTTTTCCTAGGAAAAAAAGAACATTGTAACACAAGCACTGTCAAGGGCAGAAACGAAACGAATCGTAACAAAAAAACGATTAGTCAAACGCAAAAATGGTTGCTTTCAGCTAAGACGCTTTCTTTGATGGGGATCCATTTTAATGGGCGGCATGCGGATGACCTGAAGTAAGAACGTGCTTTTCGGTGACAGTTTTTGTCTGCGATTCTTCCATGCCCACACACACACAAAGCAATGCGCAATGTGCATTGCAAAGTTTCCAGCTTATTCTATCTGAAGGTTTTCCAGTGTGTATCTTATCGTTTGTGAATTAAAGAAAAGATGGATCACTTTCACCTTACAAGTAAGGTGAAATAAGAGGAAACTGTGATTGTTGTAAGGGCTGAATGCAAAAGGTTAAAGAGAGGACGGAGAGATACTTATTCCGAAATGTCAACCTAGTGCAACGTTTTTGCTGAGTCTGACAACAGCAAGCATCCTCTCGTAAATGTCAAACTGTCAACTGTGTCAAACTTGACTGATCTGTCAAATGATTTGACGTTCCACTTATTAAATTTGACAGTTTTGTAGAGTTCCATTATGTTACCAAAAAAAAAACTTGTGTTATAACCATTCTGTACAATGTAGCAAGATTAATTAACTAACATCCATATATCACAAAAGTTTGGTCGAAGTACATTTATCACACACTCATTATTTTGTGTCTCAACCACAAAGTCATCGGTTATTCATTTCGATGAGAACCATTCAGGCGGCACGGTTACTGCCGGCGACAGCCAGTAATTGTACTTCGATGTTACGGTTGCGCTCGATTTGCATAATGCCGACATGAACCATGACCGACGACGCTGGTTCGTGCAGGCGGGCATTACCGTCCGTTTCGTCGTCTAGTGGCGCTTCTCTATTTCCTAATGTTCTTTGAATTTAACGTTTCGTGACGATGATGGTGAAGGGAGAGAGAGAGAAAAAAAAGAACCACCTACATGAGGATTGATGGAATTTGTGTTACCCCGCGCACTGGTGGCGGTTAAACGGGAAGTAAGGCGGCAATTAAACTTTCAAATCGGACCAATCTAAATAAAACTTGCCGGAGAGTTCTGTTTGCCGCACGGGCACAGTGGGAGTGGTGGGCACGATGACCACTGCCGCTTTCTGAAGCACGAGAAACGAAACTAAGACTTGTGACTAGTAGTTCCACGGGTTTATTCTACATAGCAGCGGGGACCTACACGGTGATGTATGCACCATTCTAACGTAAATAGTTACCGTACAAACACCTGATCGAGGTCGGAGGCAAATTGGGGCTGTGTTTACATGTGATTAGATTTTTGGAACCACTAGGTCGATGTCGGGTTGGAAAGTTATACCATGCATTGGGTAAGAGTTTTACCACCGCAATGCATGAAACAAGCAAGTAAGAATTGTTCCTGCGTGGAATACGAGAATGGTAGGTACACGTTGACCACTACCGGAAAGTGGGTTTCTGGGGCGAATAATCGAATGGACGATAGGTGTACAATTAGGTGCAAATACTAGAATAAATAACACATTGATTACTTACAGAAAGGTTTCAATGGTGGAATGAGTAGTTCACTTCTTAACTTTAATGGTCTTTAGTTTTGTACCGTATGCGTCACTTCTAGTCAGTGAAATCCAACAATGATGTACATCATGACGAAAGATAGAGAAAAAACACAACTTCCACAGAAACTGATGCCAAAAGTTACACTCAAACTTCTACCCACTTTCTTTCTGGTCTGAAGACTGAACAAGCAAAGAAAGTCAAAGAACCACAAAAAATAGTACAAACAGCTCTTGAAAAACTACGTCAGGTTTTTGGGGAGAACGAAAGAGTCAGAGACACCGGACGGCGAACTCCACCACGGGTAGGTACGAGATCGAGGTTATGCAAACGTACCGTCAGAAACTGTGGAGTTTGATGGCTGGTGGTTCGTTTAAAGCAGTTTTGTTGTTTCACAGACTTTGAGGTAAGCGGCACAGATGAGAGGTTAGTGTGGAATTGATGTTTTCCGAGCGATGACGTGCCATCTCTAGAGCAGCGTGTGCTCTGGTGCGCTGTTGCATCACCCTTGAAAGATATCGGATGGCCACACGAATGGCGTCTTTTCGCCGACTGTTGAGTCTTAATAAAACATACACACCATCGCTATTTTGGAGGATGATGAATTGTTTTCCTATGGGCAGAGGAGTACCAGAAGCTATTAAGTACATTGTGAATTTTCTCCACTTCCAAGGCCGGACAGAGGATATTCGGGTGGAGGAAGAAATAACAGTGCGTTTGGGAAGTTTTTTTTTTTTGCAGGATACCTAACACCACCATCAAGACGACACACCAAGGTAGTATGTGGACAGTTTGGAAGACAAACAATTGCTGGTGCTTGTCGAGTCACAGAACATTGCACAAAGTAGTAGTCAGGATGGAAGCAAACCAACATTGAATGATGTCAGCACGAACTGGATATTGGGAACGCTTTTCCTTTCGCATTAGCTCACAGACAGGTGAGGCGTCACCTCAAAGACTCAATCAAACAAAAGCAGCTTAAGTCCACACGCTGTTTTCCCTTTTGCATCTTTCCCCGATTGCTATACCAGGCACCGAGTGTGTCACGACCGAAAAAGAGAACTTCAATGTCGTCCCAATTGACTTCTGGTCAGTTTGCTTGGAGACAAACAACACCACTTGGTGAGATCAATTCAACGAAATGCAAATGAAGCAACCGTGGTGACCGATGAGCAACACTACTGGAGAAGTGTACAGAAACACTAATGTTGAGACACCACTAAAGAGTAGCTGCGCTTGTTTTTAAATGTAAAGTAAACTGAACTCTATTTCCACCGAGCTGACGAAGCGGCTTACGAATGTTTGATCTTGAAAAATTGTCACACCACACGATCATTGGCCAAGGTGACGATGGCGATGGTGTGATGCAAATGTGTTTAGATACGTGTAAGACAGACACTAGGTGCGGTGAGTAATTAGCGCGTGTAATTTTTGTACAGTAGTATTACTATTTCCGCCATGACAGTGCTTTGTCATCATCTTTGCAAACATACAATGAGAAAAGAAGGTAAAACAGTTCCAAAGTGATCACGTTCAGGTAATTAAAACTTATTGGAAAACTAAAAGTCGTAAAAAGTATATCAAAAGTGGCAAATGATATCACCACCAGGTTACTACCGACATGATGCATGCAGCGCATAGATGGGGTTGGGTCCTCGGTTACACCATGTCACGCAACGATGCCCGCCCTGCAGGCAATAAAATCACAACTGAAGCCTTTCGGTATGCGCGCTACACATGATTGCCCTGCATCACCATTCAACAGACAATAATGTCTCCCCGATATGCTGGTATGTTGAAACGATTGCTGGTTTATGGGAAGGGATGACGAAAAATGCGACATTTATGAGTTACTGCAATGAGAACGAAACAATATTGGCGAAAGTGCTTTGCGGCTGTAACATGAAACGCAGCACAACGTCCTACACAACACATCGTGTTGTGGTTGAGAAATTCACCCAACAGAATGAACTTTTGTGCCCATATAATGCTCTTGAAGGATGGTTGCTCAACTTATTCTTGCGATTGAAATGATTTCCCATTCCAAAACGCACAATCCAGATGCATCGATATCCATCTAGACTTCTAGGGGAATTTTTTGTTGTTTCGTTCACAAGAGGAAATCGATTGATGTGCACACTACACTCCCTCGCTGTACTACGCGGCTGGTCGATGCCTATAAAAAACGCTCCAAAAAAACGCAGATCGAAAGGAAAAAAAGACCGGCATTAAGGGATAGATGATGTTGTAAAATCTCGATCCAACAATCAATAAACAACCGCATCACGGGGTATGTGCAATACGAGCAATGAATCCCTTTCGGGAAGGCGAAAAAAAATATAAACACACACGGACGACCGAATTTACGTCCAAGCACTGGCAGAAGCTATTATTTTGGTCGTTCCCTCCAGATGTCGTCCACAGACGCGAATAGGCGGCTGTGTTGCATTTTTTTTGGGGGGCAAGTTCGACCAGATGGCACTGGAAGCTAGGAAATTGGATCACTGTACCATCCACATACGTTTGTGTTTTGGTCTGCTAGAAAAGAAACTCCCTTTTCGTTATTGACATTTCACAGGGTAATGTTGTGATGGGATTATTTTTTCTGCCTTGAAGGCGCCTATGAAAGTTTGAAAAGTAACAAACAAAACTGAAAGAGATACACTAATAACACCCTTTTTCGAAACGTTCCCAGTTGGTCTGATGCGTCCGCACATCTCTCCTCTTCGTGACATCAAAAGACATGACGCGAGTCTGAGTGTTCCGGAAGAAAGGGAAGGTATACACAGTGTTGTCGTTTTTTGGGGAACGTCCGGAGTTTCGGTACCGGAAGTCTCGGTAGAGAGAGAGTTTGTCGACAGAAAAGCAGGACGGTTTATAGCATCCGTTTGCCGTGATTGGGAGATTTTAATGGAGTTCAATTGCCAGATGTACCAAAACGACGAGTGTGGGGTTGAATTGAATCGCGATCTTTGATTTTCCAATGTCAATATGAAACATTTTTTTGCAGAAATTCTTGGAATAACTATATATTAAAACTTCTGGACATAAACAATTGGTTTTAATAATTGAAATATAGTCTATAGAATCTTCTTGGTTATTCGATATCACGAGGGCATTGGGATATTCACGAGTTAGTTCCATTGTAGCGATGTGTCTATCATAATCTGACAGTAGTACAACAGATAAATCACATTGTTCATTGGCGAGCTATTGCTAATAGGCAACTACCTCTACCATCATGCAGCAGGCAGGGCATCGTAATACAGCAAATAAATAGATCTTTTTCACTGTTCAAATTACCCATTGTCAATGGAACTCGTCTCATACACTTTCTACCCTGTTCCTACACTCTCCGATACGGCCTATTGCCATCACGATGCACGATGACGATAATCGCAAAACCACCACCCAATCACCCCACAGGCGCATTCGTTTGTCGGTAAAGAACACTCAAATTGCTACTGTTGCGGTGATCGCGGGCGACTTGCACAACGATCGGCGTGTAGTATATATGCACATATGCACATTGCTCGATTATGCAACACGGTTTGCCCGTTCGGAACAGTCGAATAAAGCGGCACCGATCTCACCTACTACTGTTCAGACCTACAGACCCACCGCTAACAGATGCTTCGGACATCATCACGACAATCCGACCTATTCATCATCGCACCACGCGCTTGCCGGTTGAAGGTTTGTCCACCGTAGATGCATTTAGTACCCACGGGTGGGAGCGAGAGACCGAAACATTGTGGTTGAGATTTGCATAGATCGTGCCATCCATGTGCAACACATATTCCGCTTAAAATGAGGGGTGTCAATTGGTGGGTAGTAAATGGAATTATTAGTACGTAAAATGCTGACCTAAAGTGCTGCGTTAGTGAGGAAGGCTTTCGACTGGAACACCTCTCTCGGTCTATCATTATACTACCCCCCCCCATTATCACGCCTCACCATTGTGCCGTGAGGCCATCGAGAGAAGCAACAGAGCAGGGGGATAGGAAGAAAAAATCCTTATAACGATTTGAATAAAGCGAAAGCGAAAAGCTGTGGTTTACCCATTGCCGAGACAACTAACGTGTGCTGTTGCTCTCGAGACGCGCTCTTATCGAAGATTGTTACGAAGTAACGGCGCCATCCGTCTAGCTGCTGTTTTTCCTTCCTTTCTTCACTTCCTGCCTGCGTGTGTAGATGTGTTACATTTTCGCTAGGTTAACACGTTTCATTTCGTTGCCTCTTTGTGCTTTGTCCTTCTTCAATCACCATTTTCCTCTCCACCCCATCGAAGATCCCGCTCGCCAGATGGCGTACGGTGATAAGCATCGTATGAGCGATTAAGTAACCGAGAGCGAGTGGTAAGTAATGATCGCCCGGACATACTCCGGTGTACAACTCCACCTACAAGCGCAAACGCGTGAAGAAGTTTTTGGCTCCGTAACTCCGTTAGACGGAATCCCTCTCATCCGGTGGATGGGTTGAATTTTTTTCGGAGAAATGCTTCTTCTCGTTGTAGAGTAGCTTTTTACAAACCCCTCTTTTTTCTAGCTACCAATGTCTCAGACAAGACGCTATCTTCAACTGACGGGGGAACTAGAACCATAATTATGGCGGTCGCCAGCCGTACGATCTACGATTGGGACAGTAAGTGCACAGGCAGCTGACGCGACGTAAACGCATACAGCACACATAATGAACACGTCTCTAAATGCTTGTAAAGAAAACTCAACACAAACTTATTAACAGCATCACTGTCCCTTTGTGCCTGATCTGATGTGATTTGCATCGGCCCATGCACAGAAAGATCGGTAGCTATCGGAAACGGTATATATCTGGGCGCCATCTATTTAGCACGCATGGAAGCGGAACTATTTTGATGGCTTTTGATGTGATTTTCTGTTTTCACTGCCGGAACGGCCATGCATCTCCTGCGGAGTTGTCAATTGATGCCGAATAGCGATAACGATCGTTTCTCTCGCCTGGCGCCCGTCAATTACGAATGATGATTGAAAGATGTTATTTATTAGCATGCGTTAAGTTATTTGCCACAGGCAAGATATATCGAAAACGGTGAAAGAAATCGAACATTATAATATTGTTTGAGTTTTAGTACAAATAGTGGCACATTATTATTTGACAAAATTTTGGAACATTTGTAAGGTTCTAATGCAACTGTCAGATCAATTATAGTAGGAATGGTTTAGGGTTTTTTTTTGGAAACATTTTTACTATAGGTAGTACCCGATATTAGGATTTTGACATTTGAAAGCTTAGTGATTTTATAGCACAACATTTGGGCAATTATTTCAAATTTATGGAAAAGATGGGATTCGCGAACTTTAGGCGATTAACGCGGTTTGCTATAATAATGTTTCCCGGGGACTGTATATACATTGTATATACACGAGGACTGTATTAATGGAAAAATTAGTGACACACTATAATCAAGCAACAATATAAAATATTTTCAGTTCTCCTACCGAACGGAATAAAACGCCATCTATTGAATAATAAAGAAAACACTAAAAGGTTTAAGTACACATTTCAAGGATACCTGAGGAGCTCTCCTGAATGCTTTTATAATAGTACTTCATTACTAACGAAATTTCAATCTAATTCCAATACATGTGGCTTACCACAACATAAAACCTATTCCCTCGCTTATCTATTAATCGACAGTTAATAAATTATCCCACCTTTTACCATTATGTATAATTATCCTTGCTCCTACATGCACACAGCATGGCGATTTAACTGCCAAAAACAAATGGCAACTAAATGAACCATGCGAAACGTGTCGTGTTGTCCCCTTTTTATGCCAAAGAACACACATTCCCGGTCCCAGGACGCTGCACGTGGCTGCAAATTGCATTCATGCAAAATGGCATCTACCACAGAAACGCGGTCGGTACTTATCGATTTACACACTACGGAAGCTTAAAGGTGAAGGTGCAACTGAAGCAACAACAAAAAAGCGTTGATGGCATACATTACAACGCCCGGGTTCTTATAAACATAAAACGGGATTATCATAACGTTAAAGCAGCAAATATGGTTTTTAAGTGGTACGATGAAGTTATTCACATGGGAGGAAAGAAAGCCCCACTGGTCACACACACACACATACAGATGCACGTAAATGTGCACGTGAGAAGGTCATACAATGCAATTTTAGCACAATGTGTCGGGTCGTCACAGCACGATTTGCACATGTGCGAACGGTACCGGGTTTGCCACTATTGCGGGAAAATGGACCAAACACGTTGTCACCATTATGCGGAGCGCGCAGTACAAAAACCCATTATCGTGCGATGCAGGTCTTTTGTTGTCGAAAGGAGACACTGAACGGGAAAGGACGCTAACAGCAAAGGGATGCATCGTACCGACCACCAATGATTAAGAGTTCGATGGAAGTTGTATCATGTTTTTTTTTTTTGCTACAACGACTCAACCACATGTCCCAACGGTAACAGCAGTTGATTGTGTGTGTGTCGACAAAAAAAATGAGCGTAAAAGAACGGACAAAGAATGATCATATGTATGTGTCCTTTCTAGATTGAAGCGCCCGGAAACCGGATGCATTAAAAGTGCAGTGTTCTTTTTCTCTACCCCCTCTTTCGGTGGTTGTAATGGGAGACACCTTTTGCAGGTTAACATAGCGGACATACAAAGTGGAGAAATAAATAAAATGTGTACGCAGGAAAAACATAGCACATGATAAAGTTGAAAATATTCAGTGACAGAGTGAAATAAAAAAAATTATAGCAAGTTTAAATTTGAAATGCTATAAAACATAGGATTAGGTTTATACTCGAAAGTTATAGTGCTGAATTTCTTTTTTCGTAATGTACTCGGGATTTCAGGTGACTTTTTGAAAGGAAACATTAATTAGAAGAAATATTCATCCAATTTTTAAAATTATTTGAGTTTTTGTACAATAAACTCAATGAACAGTTAAATTTTAAAATCTACATAAAAAAGGTACCGCATATCTCGGGTATTATCTGTACTGATGATTTCAAAACAGAAGTAGATAATAAAAAGAAGTATTTTTTTTGTAAAGGAACATTAACGTACAGTTTAGACAAGGGACTGGGTTTTTGGAGAACACATTAACCAAGGCCTCTTTTTTCGACGACCCGCAGCTAGTTCTTGCTTCCCGCATGAAACAAAAAGGCATCAAGCGCATTTATGCGTGCTTCCGGTTTGAAAAGAAAGTTTGCTGTAACTACACCAACAGCCATCATAGTTAAGTTCACTCTGAACTAGCTACCGTTGTTTTGCATATTGACCTCGTAATTGACGGTTGTGTTGAAGTGTTTGAATTTTTGGGAAACGCTTGAAACGAGCATTTTGTGAACTTCACTTTCGACCATCGACTATGGCACAAATCGTGGATTGTTTTTGCCCCCCCAATCAACTACAGAGTGGATCGATTTTCAAGTGCACTAGAAATAGCAGGAAAAAGGTAAAAAGTGAAAACAGCGACTCGAAAAGGTCATCCCGGCTAAATGCGATCGTTCCCATCTCGCAGGAGTTTGGAACATTGGAACAAAGTACCGCTTGCACGGTTCGACGGTATTAAGATTGACCTATTTGTGTTAGCAAACGTGGTGCAGGCGGTACTCAAACGATTTTAAAGTGTATGTATTACCACCCTTTCCCAGTAGTGCACAGTTTGCAGTAGTTCGGCGCCCTATATTTACCCTTTAACACTGCAACAAACGAATCGTACGACCCACGGTGACGGTATGGGGGAATAACGATGGAATTGGACAGCATCAGACTGGCAAACCTCGAAAATGGTTTGCCCCCACACAAGCCAACGGACGATTGGAACCCTTTTGTTGATGTAAGCAGATAAATTTGCATTTTAAATTAATGCTCGTACGCACATTTTTTTTCCTGGACGTTGTTGTTGGTGTTATTAGTGTTCTACCTTCGGTCGCGACATGGTTTGACCGTTGGAGTTCTATATTATGGTTGAGGCAGGAGCTAGTAGTTGCTCGGCGAGGTGCGTTTATTTCTCACCAAGCGTAAACAAACAAATTGAGTCAACTGGCTGCGTGCACTAGTAATCGCGAACAGCAAATGAGTGCAGTCGCTGGTCGTAGCGACGGGTTTGAAAAATAATATTTATCCACCCCAAGCTTTCCGGCGAGTTCCGGCTGCTAGTAGCAAAATTTTTGGTGAGCATTTTAAATTAAATATTGTCGAAAAAGGGTGGGCGAATGTTGGATTTATTTATTTGACGAAACAACTGCAATTGCAACAATTTGAATCAAATGCAAAGTAGAACATCGTAAACCCAAGACTTTGACTTAGTAAATACGAAACGCAACTAACGCAATTAATAAGAAAAAACCAGGTGAAGGTTTTATAGGAGGATTACAATTTCCTTAACCGGTATCAACAAACCCGCTATCGTTTCACAGGTTAAGAAATTCCAGCTCTAAAGCTCTCCTCCCAAAATGAAAAACCTACACTAGGTAGACACTGACGACATCAGCCGGATTTTCTGGTTCACCAGCATTTATCAGCCGCATCAGCGCGCCACTCGGCCAGAAATATCGCTCCTAATTTGCATACGACATTGGGTCACACTCTTGATCGTGGTTACGTGTAAAACCGCTCGCCTGGCCCAATGCCCTTCAACCGTTTCGGGAGCTTCCTTTCCAAGGTGCCCGTTTTTTAATCTAGCTATTCGCGTGATTAGTCAATGTTTACCCGTGGTCACTCATCCATGCTACTGTGTAGGGTAGGTGAGACTGATAATGATGGATGATGGTGAAGTGTTTTTGTGCGAATAGGAGCTGCTACTAAATTGTGAAAATACCCTTTTAGGGTAATTTTAGCACATCGACACTTCCGATCCCCGTGTGCCATGAGCTGGTAACAGATATTCATAATGTTCTCATTTGGAAAATGTCACCTCCATTCAAGGTCGCAAATAATGGCGCCCTCCATCTTCTTGGAGGTGAGAAAATTCATAGCATCATGGGTCGGTAGAAATGGTTTTTAATTTTTCACAGCTTAAAAGCCATCTTAATTGTGCTAATTTAGTGCTTTAAGTGGTGTAATTATTTGCATAGGAATTCTATGGGGAACTGCTATGTTTAGCAAAGTGTTTTCCATTTTTTCTCGCTAGATGGAGCTACGAGATGCCGGAATATATGCTAGTAACGGATACGTTGATTGGTTTGACATTCAAAGTAGCTTTGAACACTCACCGTACCTTAATCAGACATGATGATGTACATGATGATACCATCGTGCTGGTCTTTATGACGGAAAAGGCAAACCGTTGATTGATGCACCGTATAAACGAAGAAAAGGTTTACAATTTAGTTTAGCGCAGTTTTTCGCCATTTTTTTTTGCGCTGATGTAAATATCAAATGGCAATGTTTTGTCAAGATTGCTTGAACGATATTGGCACCCTGTTTTCATACAAGAGCATCAATCATGTACTTTCTTCCAATGAGTAATTGTATCTGTCAAAATCGATCACTTGTTCTCACATATAACGCTAGATGACGCTCGTGAGCCGATTGAACAGTTGATAGTAGTTACATGGAAAGGGCGTCTTTACCATGCGAAAGTGCTCTATTGTGACGATATTTTTAATGTACCCGGCATTTTAAAAAGTCAAAAACCTAGACCTAGACATTCGCCCGTATTGTCGTGCCAGCTCAAAAATATACTCTTTTCCACCAACGACTCTGACCGTCAATTCGTTTGCTCGATGTTTTTTTTTTTCTCCGATGTGACCTTTCGAATGAAACGTTGCCGTTGGTTGGCACATTTGGATGAATATTTGTGTGACGGTACTCACCGTGCATCCAATGTCCATTACCCCTCTCAAAAAGGGGTGGATGACATTTGGTTCAGAGCATCGACGTTTTGCAGGGGTGTGTCTGGCCCCGCAGCGTTATATGGGCGTGTGTGTGGTAGTGATGTTGTAGCGTTGGTTAAATTTGATGATCGTTTGGTATATGATTAATTTGTTTACGTGTGCCATTTGCTGACTGCTGCCAAGAGAGAAAGGAAGGTAAATGCACTTTCAATTCTCGCAACCACATGCGATCTGTAGGATCCCCTTTTTTTTTGCAAACGGCGATGGGACACACCGGGATGTTCTTCAAATGTTTCACGCAAACACTGTCTAACGAGCATTTTCGGTTGCTAACGAGACTGCCTGTGGGGCGTACGTTTCGTTTTAATATGATCTATATTAAAACGCGGTTCTTTTCCCAAAAAAAAACTCACTTTCCTGCGAGGGTTTCGAACGTCGTAAAATGGCGTGTATTACGTGAAGGTCGGACAGACCTAGAAAGCTATGATTGTTGCATTTACTTAATTTTGTTTCACCATTTTGTTTACTGCCATAGTGAAGAGAAGGGAAAAAAGGAGAATACATTTTACCATCACTCACACGTTGCAGAACTTAATTCCTGCTTTTAAACGCAATTCTATAGACCGGGCCCCAACTGATGTTGTTGGTTAGCTCACATTTGAACACCGTAAAGCAGCTGTATGTAGTTAATTAAAATCATAATTAAATGAGCGCAACTGGCGTAGCTCATCGTCTCTATAAGGATTCATTTCATGTCCAAATATCTCGCTAAATTTAATTAATCACTATTAATGTCTAATGAGCCAGGAAGAAAAGCACCAGCTTTGTTATACTAAAACATTAATTATATAAATTTGGTATTAGGAAGTATTTTTTCAAGAATGTTTCGTCTAATTATTTCAAAATCATGGTATTAATTCTGTTGATTTTATTCGGAGTGTCAAACATACAATAATTGTTTTCCCCACTGCTGACGGTGGTACAATTCTAGATCATGATGTTACGCTTCAACTCATTCAATCTAACAAAATACCAATGAGTTTTATCATTTAACTGTTTCTGAGGGTGATAAAATCAAATGAAACCCTTTTTCAACTATCCTTCCACCAATGCCTTGACTGCCAATCAAAAAATGGTAAGTTTCTTGTTTTATGACATTATCAACCGTCTAGATGGATCGCGAGAAAGAAGAAAACACTGGCTACCAAAAACCTGACAACAGTGAACTTTAGAACAACTCACTTGCAGACCCAACAGCAGCAGCAAACAATCGACAGCAATCAGTGCAGACGCAATCAGATATCTTCGATAATTTGCTTCAATTGGAATTTATTGTCACATTCGGGTTGCGGTAGAAGAATGTAGCAGAGTTGTACGCTGACAAGTGGCAGTAAAAAATAAATAATAATAATAATAATAAACTGACACAAATTTGCGTCGACATGGACGTTGAACCTCTCAAAAAAAACACAAACCAAGGCCACAAAGTGCTTTGGAAATGTTTGATGATTTATTTATTGCGTTCTTTTACGATTAGCAGCTAATTTAAGGTGGTTTTATTCGCTTAAGCGTAAAGCTTTTTTGCAGAAGTATATTATTTCAATTATGTTAATATAAGAATACCCATTAAGAAAATTAGAATTGCAGGGTTTTCACGTTGAAGAAGAGTAATAGAAGCCATTTCTGGATATTGTTCAAGTTGAAATAGAATTCTTCTAGGTAGATCTGGAATCCTTCCGCTATTCGTTAATCAAACAGGAAAATACAAATACAATTGCAAATCTAAAACAAATACAATAACTTTGTTTTGTTTAAATTTACCACTATATAATTATGACGAATATCTGCGATATTTAGCACCTATTGATCGTTATAATACAATGTCGGTGCAGAATCGACAGGTCGTCTTGTTTCGAAGATTATTTAAATGTTTTTACGACCCGTTTGTCACTAAGCCGTCGCATTAAAAGGCTCACAATTACGCAACGTATGTACAAGAGGAGAAGTTGCTTTCTGTTATTATCGTTTGTTGGTTGTGGCTGGTTTTTCTCGTTTTCCTCAGTGCACTGTCATCGATATTGTGCTTTCAGTCCCTCTAACCTGCTGTCCGGCTGTAAAGGTAGACACAAACAAAACCCGTCATTGGAAAGGAAAAAAGAGCAAGGTAAAAAAACAAACGAACCCAACATGAACGACTGGCGGTGGAAAATGGGTCACTGTCTTAGGGGGCCAAAAACCGGCCTCCCTCAAAGCATAAGACCCTCAACCACATCTCGTCGTCGTCGTCGTCGTCGCGATCATGTGTGCGGGCGCGTATTGATTTTCCTCTCCTTTTTTCGCATGTTGTGCAAAAACCGATGAAGAATGAAAAAAGAAACATGCCGGGAAACCGTTAAACCATGGCTCTTTGCCTTGGTTGGGCGAGATGAAACGAGTTGTTCCACTCTTCGTTTGTCTGTTTCGTGCCACGGTTACCGACTAACTCGAGCAAAACTCGGATGAATAATCAAGTGTGGATGCGCAAAGAAGAAGCACTTACATGGCCAGGGCAAGTTCAACTAAGGTTTTTTGTTGTTATTATAATGATGATGATGATGATGATGATGATGATGATCGTGTTGAGGAACAAGCAAAACCTGCAACCATATCCATAAGTAGTATTGACAGCATTTCTTGCTTCCACATTCACCTTTATTCGACTAGCCGAAGTATTGAGATGGTATTTGTTTAAACTTACTTAATTTATGCCCCCAAAAAAAAGACCAACACAATGTTCAAAAGACCCTGTATGTTCAGATAATACAGACAGAAAAAAAAACTTTTAAAAATGTACTTTAAAGTGCACCTATCAAAGTTGACCATCAAAACATCGCGCGAAGGATTTTTGCCCATTTCCTTTTCACATTTCACTTGCAAAAACTTGCACAGCAATTGGCAATTGGCATGCGGCAGTGAAACCGTCGAAACACTCAACCGTCTAGGCAAAAGAAAGACAGAGCGAAGAGATGCATGTGTGGCAAAAAAACATTGCAACTGCAAGATGAAAGACACAAGACGTTGCATAACCGATTACGATGATGAAGGAAAGAATCGGAAGAGAAAGAGATTGGCAAACTATGTTGAGTGCACGGAATGGGAGAAGTTGTTTTCCATGTTCTGTCGGACAAGGTATTGCAACCTGTCGATCTTTCTGACTTTCTCTTCCTTTACTATCCTTCTCTTGATGATGAAGAATCTATTCTCTTGGGGATCCGATCGACTGCTTGGATAAAAAAGGGTTTTCCAACTCGCTTACGATCGCTCGGAAAAACGATCGTCGATAGCGAATTTATGCATTTTATATATTTATAGCAAATCTTTATAAATTATTATAGCACTCTAAGTGTTTACTGTAAGGATGAAAAATTGTCGAAAGAAATTTGATGTTTCTTGTTTTGCTTTTTTACAGGGTTTTCAGTTCAAGTTTGAAAAATTTGAGCAAATTCCGGATGTTTTTTTTTATTTTGAACTGGAATCTGGTTTATTTGGAACTCTCGGCAATGTTTGAAACTTTTCCCATCTACATCCTTATGCATTTTCTTTACTTTGGTAAAAATATCATCGTCTAATACTTCCATTTTTACGACGCCAACGAAACTAAATCCCGGTATCAACTTTACCGCATATGCTTAAGATTCTTTCCGTAAAAATTCAAACAGGTTCCGGTGTCACGAACCGCAACAAAAGCCAGTAACCTTCTCTCTCTCTCGCTTACAGTGTCCACTGACAGAGAGTACAAAATTGCACGACATCGAAAAAGCTTGTCCTTGGCGTTCCTACTCCTGGACCGAAAGCAATCAAACTGAACCAATAAAGTTGTCTACGGATCGCGCTCCATTTGCAAAACAAGAGCAACAACAAAAACGCTAGAACTATAAAAAACAAGCTATTACATTTAATTTAATAACGCCCGTACCGGAGAATGACCACCCTGTTCGAGGCTGGGAACACCCGCGTTGTATGGGATAGAAGAACTTTTGGAATATTTCTAGCCGTCGATCGATCGATTTCCTACACCATTCCGAGGCAAAACAAAAAAACAAAATATTGGATAATTTCAAAACATTTGGAATCGATTTGCTATTTCGTCGTCGTTGAGAATGTAAACGGACCCATCTCAGCTCGGGGAACAATCCGACCGACGGACGAATATCGTAAAATACCGTTCCATAAATTGTTCACAAATACCATCGCCATGTTCTTTAGCGCTCTTTCAGATACTAGGGGGGATGGAATGACGTTTCCCCGCTGCCAGAGAAATGAAGCGACTTTAACGACGTTCGAACATCGGTTGGACACAGGGTGCACCTGAGTGAGTATGAGACTCTGGTGCTTGGCAACATTTGTTCGACCCATTGTGTTGCGTCTGCTGTTTCTGGCGCTGCTTAACTGGAATAATTATTGCCAACTTTGTGCAGATGCTATTTATTGCGGGCGAACGGTACATTGCACTGCAAACCCTTTGTTGTAAAATAAATAAGAATGTAATTATTCTCGGTACCCTTGTGCAACACGCAACGAATATGGAAAGTGTAACACCCGGGGATTGCAACTCATTATTTTCATAATCGATAATGTTTTATCGGTACATTTAATTTTTTGTGTGAAATATGCGAACATTTAAGAGACATTGATAATATTATGTAAAATTTATTTAATGTACTAAAAGTAAAAAAAAAACTACGTAAAAGTTAGTTAGTAAAAAAACCGACTAAAATAAAAGTAAAAAAAAATGTTCTATATGTTTCAATTTTTTTTTTGCATCATAAAATAAACCAATATCGCACGTAGTAAGGAACGAAGGCAAAAAATCGGATACCTCCATCTCGCAATGCAGGTTAGAGATGAGTATGCTTTAAAAGGAACACAACAAGCGACCAAAAAAAAAATCCGTACCGGTTCCGGTAATTATGGTCGTGTGTCGTATGCATAAAATTAAATCTTCGTTCCACCCGGGCACTTCAGGATATCGTAAAACAGAACCTTGTGAGAAGGAGAAAAAAATACGAAAGAAACGAACCTGTCTTTGGGATGGGATGTACACTCGACAGTATCGAAAGATCGATAAGCCCACATAAGGGTGGTCCGAACACTTCTTTACCCCCCTTTCTCTGCTTGTGCACCACACCTTTGGGGCGGTTCTCATTTGTTTCGTTTAGCGATAGGATGGGTCCGCTTTCAAAATATACGGGTTGTGGTTGGCGAACCCCGCGAGGAAGTTGGCAATCAATCACGCGCCATTTTCCGCCAAGGGAAAACTGAACGATCATCACAACACGTCCGTTGTTGTCGTTCATATTTTTCATATACGATATTACTCACACACAGTGTGAGCATACAAAAGCAATAGAAATTACAGTAATAATCTCAGTTGGGAAAAAGCACGTTTTTTTCTAATATTAAAAATATTTTTATTGCAATTAATTTATTTTTTATTGATAAATAATTATAATTTGCTATTTATTTTTATAGCAAATAAAAATTATATCGCTTCTACTGTGCACGTATAGCAACTGTTTGCAGTTTTCCATTCACGATCGTTTTTCCACGATGAGTATGATGGTCATGACTGCAATATAGAAACCAAAATAAATACAGAGAAAAAGAACGATCGAGAAGAGCAGTACCGTTCTTTCGTTCATGAATATTCAACAAACTTTCCATGGCGCAAAAAACACATAAACGCTCACAAAAGCATACCCAGATAAGAGGTGGTGTACTGGGTGAAAAAAAAAACATTGTGCTGCATTGGCGAGGTGTGTACTATAAGGGTAAGACCCCATCCATCATTTTCTTTTAAAGGCATTACACCATCACGCTTCTCTTTGCTAACTAATAATAAAAATGAAACACGTCATTTTCACCTATTCTTGAGTTTTCATGGCATAGAATGGAAAGCACCCATCCATAGTGTTTGGAAGAAATTTTAATAACAAACTTTGACCTTTTTAATATTCGCTTCATTTATTACTTTGTAACAAAATCATGTTTCAATACTCTAAAAGTATGTTAGAGTAAAATAAAATAAAATAAAACACCTTTTGCCTAAAGAGTTTGATCACGCCAAACAGTGAACCGTTTTAAAATTCATTAGTCAAGTGTCACATGGCGTGTCCGTGGCAAACACGTTCACACGTTGCCCGGGCACATGATGAATGAATTTCACTTCTGTCAACTTCTCGATTTGACCTTCGCGAATAGCGATTATTCGCCTTTTCGACGTTATTTTGGCTGCTGTTAAATGGGTTCCATTGCCATGTTCTCTCTTCTGTTTTTATTTACCTCATCATCATCACTTATAAAAGACGAACCAACAATGAAAGTACAACACACGCAGGTGTTGTGACGCACAAGTTTTGGAGTTGTTTTTTTTAGTTCATTCAAAAATTAAACCATATAATCAGCAGCTCATCATCATCGGGGTTCCATTCCTTTTTTCACTTTTTTCCTAACAATACTATCTGCGTGTAGTTGGGTGTGAGTGTGTCGGTGTATTATTTCCTTTTGCTCTTTAACAAAGTCATAATTGAAAAAGTCACGTCAACGGATGCGCTTTCACTTTTTGACACATTATTTTGAGGTGCCACAACGTGTGTCGGGTTTTGCTGGGGGTGCTAAAAAACTGAATGTTTATCCATAAAAAAAATCCTCTGCCGATGACCATCAGTTTTTCATTCGCTACTATTGTTCAAGCGGAAAAGGAGGTCGCCAACAAAAAGGCCAGCCCGAAAGAAGAAAAAAAAACAGAAATACGATGATAGAATGGATGAGAAACAATGGTGAGATAAAATCGATTTATATCTATTCTCTTTGAGAAGCCATTTCATGGTGAGCTGAAGAGAATGATAGCGGAAGCCTGTTTTCTAATCACTTTTCTTTAGAATTTTGTCAGTTCCCAATTATGTCCGTTTTTGATAAAAGAACGCAATGAAGTAAATCACTGTGAATGCTATTGGGCAGTTGAAATTTTTATATAAAGCCCTTTTTAGGTGTTTGTTTCTTAGGTGTTTTGTCTTTGTTGAACAATCTTTCCAAAGATAAATATTCACCATCAAACATTTAAATATTTTTATGTTGGACTTTCTAAAAGAACTTGCGCATTCTACAATGCATACTCAAGATAAAAGAATTTAATACTTTGGTGCTGAAAGACCGAAGTCATTGTTTTGCCATAAGAGACCGATTAAATGAGATTCGATCGTTTTTTGTGCTTTTTTGTGCTATAAAAATACTGAGCTGTCAAATTTTACGTTCGGCGTATAACAAATGCCGTGTATCTTGGGGACTACCTGAATACCACTTCAATTTTAAGATATTTGATGGGAATATTACTTTATGTTACACGGTCAAACTCGTCAGAAGTTTTGGATTTGTATGTTGTCAAAACAGACTTACGAGATACGTGTTATACGCAACAGACGGCTGTTATACACTGTGGACGTTCCATGACACTTACCTAAAATGAGAAATAAACAAAACAGAATGTAAGTAAAAACCATGTCAAACGAAGCAAAATATATTCATTTCAATATAGAAAAAGAATCAGATTCAATTTAAAACACAATGAAATTTGATATGTTTGAACTTCAATGAAATAAATTTTATAGAACTAGCCCACTTCCGCCTTTCCGTTATCCGTGGATGCACGGTTCCGTTATGCGGGTTTGCCCAAAAATCATCGCAGCATTAAGCAGGAAGGAAGGGTATGGGATGAAAATGGACAGGAAAAGGTAACACCACACGAAACAAAAATGGGGCGGAAATTGTAAAACGATCCACTTCCCAACAAACACACAAAACGCTGTGAGCTGATCTCGCTCGTTCGATCATCGAATCGGTATTAAAGCATTGCGACAAAATGATCCTCTTCGTTCGTGCGCTCTTCATGATTTGATGTCTAGGCGGAATGTATAAAAAAGAAAAAAAAACGCTTTAGCCATACCATCATCAGCTGATCCGGCGCCCATCCAATGCGATTGTGTGTGACGGCAAATCAAACAATTACCAACGATCGATAATTGGCGCAATCAACGTACAAGTCGTGCGCTATAATACTGCAATGCAATAACCCTTAGCGGCACAAGAAATAGCAGGTAGGGATATTGAAGAAGTAGCTAAATTAAAATCAAACATCAATGTAATTTTACCACACATTTTTTACTGGACAAATTGTTGTTTTCAGTTAGTTGCAGGAAAACATCATAAATTCAACCTAGTGGCTGTACGTGTCGGTGTTTAACTCTTACACTACCATCAACGATCAGCCGCATCGCCCGAAGAAATTCAGGATGGTCATGGTCAAAATGGAATCGATTACTAACGAGCCCAAGCTTCGCAAGATTCAACCATCTCCGAGAATGAATTCAGCTTATTTCATCAGAATCATTTGGTTGCTTCCCTTTCGAAACACTCTTTTTCTGCCCTTCGAAACACCATAGGGAACGCATCGATACACACACTCACACACACACTTAGCTTAATTCATCTAACCCAGTTACGGAAACGGGCGCAATGAGTACGGGAAGAACCGCGTCCAACCAGCGCCCAGGCATGTGGCTACCAAGGGTGGAGAGTATAAATTGCAGCTTCATTAAATTTACAGTTAGCATGTAATTACACCAATTAAGCGCAAGCCGTACTTTTTTCGACATTTGTGCCATTTAACGTTGGAAAATCAATGGCAGAAAGTTGGAAGAGGTGAAGATCATACTGGCGGGTGCGGGGGGAGATCGGTTAAAATAAAACCGGGGGATTAATAAAATGAAGGGAGAAGCATGTTGCTTGTTGGTAAACTGTTGTGTATCAATGATTTTAATTTTCACTCTGATCTGTTTACACTAATCGGTTGAGTTCTGTTTGACGTACAGCACAAAGTTTGATTATTCGGCCACCTACTGGTTAATCGATTTCCACGAATAATCGGTCATACAGTACTGTATGTGTCGGCGCCGGTCCACACGACAGTACTGGGGATCAAATCCCATCCGGATCGTCTCCCCGTAGCAAGGACTGACTATCTGACGTGACGTTAGAGGTCGTTATGGCCAACAAGAGAGAGAGAGAGTATTGTATGTGCAGTTTTTGACGAGGAATGTCAACGCTAAAAGACTCTTTTAATATTTGAGATCAATGCTTAGTTTTATTTTAGACAGTTCTGAGCTAAGAACGTTGAAGATATTTCGAATTATGTAAATGAGTTAATTAAATAATGATGTGTTAATCATACCACGGATAATCGAGATTCTACTGTATTTGGTTTGCGAAATGTCACATCGGTGGGGTTTTGTTTAGCATTTTAAGGTTGACATTGATGGACATATTTACAGAATTTAAATATTTTAACAGAATATTGTAGGTACCAGTAATATGAATAAGGATTACTATTATGAAGACTTATTATTTACTAAAGACTTTAAAATTGTTCCACATCTTTCAAGCACTGCTCACACACTAAAAAAAATAACACTCTAATTGTATAATCAAAAATCCGTTCCTTTCTCTTTAATTAAACATACACTTTGCTGTTGCAACAAAACACTTTATTTCGCAAAAACAAATCTTTCTGGATTTGTAACACGAAAAAAAAAACAAAACTGCGCTATTAATTATTCAGCCCCATTACATTTTAACTATCATTTATTTCTTTTCCCCCCGAAAGGGTCGTAAACTTCTTCCTTGCCAAAAAAAAACCGCGCAACTATTATTAACATACAAACGCCGTGTATCTATAGCTCGCTTAACTAAAACCACTGACACAAAAAAAAACACTGGAGGAAGCCAACAATGAGAAGAAAAAACGTTAAATTAAAAGTAATTCCCAATGATCATGTTTTGCCTTGGGCAGCCAATTTTCCATCGCTCCCAAAGTCCCAAAGCTACCCATCAAAGCTAACCCGGAAGTTATGGTCGTACTGAGTGAGCTGCTCCAACGTCCAAAAGCTAGAGGTGCTGTGGAATTTAAAATTAACTCTCCGTACACTGTGGTTCGTTTTGTTTTACTTTGCACAGTTTTCCTTCTTTCGAAAAGTAATTTCAAGCACCTTTTGTCTGGTGTTGTTTCCTTTTTGCTTTCTTTTTTTTTAGTCGATATCAATTTGAAGCGGAGTTTCCTTTTTTTTTATTTTACTCATACGCACGAACGCAAAATGAACTTCGGTACATGTACCAGGGATGGAAAAAAGGGAAAATTCGTACGAAAAAAAAAGTTCCTATTGAACTTTTAACCCCATTTCTAGGATGTAATTATGTCTGTTGCTCGCGAAAAATCACAACATCACGGCAACGAAAGAAAATGAGTATTGGACGGGCTGCAAACACCCACAAAAAAAGTATGTGATGATAACGATCATAATCAGCAGATAATGAAGTTGGCACACATAAAAAGGTGGAAAACTGCTTACCGATTAGACCCTTTTTTTATTTCATTTTGTCTACTCCTATTGTTCTTCTTCCCGAACGTTCGGCATTCATAGACAAAAACATCAATGCTCAGTGCCATATAGAAATGTTTCTGTACAAGGTCAAAGATATTGGCGAGGTAATTTGGGTGTATTTTAATATAGATTTAAAATAACCCTCAATATTGTTGCATTCATCCATTAGAGAGAATTGAGCTCGCATACAAGAGAGTAATGTGAGTCGTTTGCCGAGTGTTGTGATGTTTACCAAAACATTCTTGTTCCTTGAAGTCGTTAGTCGGATTGTTTTCAAGTCCGCAGTGATTCGCACGCCACTAGCAATAGAAATGACCTTCAGAGTAATGTTGACATAGAATATGAATAACATCTAGCAATTAATATAAAAAGCGAAAAAAAAATAAACATCCGTATTTCACACGAGTTTAACATTCCTACATTTTCAATATGTAAGCTATAAATACCACTGTCACAAGATTTGTAACTGCCTACACTTGTATTTTGTATGTTTCCCCCAACAAAGTGTGGAAAAGAAATCACGAAAACCAAAAATTTTCTTCTCCAATTTACTTTTCATTTCCTTTGCTTGACATTTCCGCATTTTCGTCGAAATTCAATGTAAAAGAGTATACGAAACGCAGCATCAAGAAGTAATTGGATCGTAACGGTGAAAATAGCACTCTCCAGCTGTGTTTCACTTCGAAATCACGTTTGGAAAGCACGTGCCGAAACAACCGAAACCCCACGAGCAGCGACCAAAGCCGATGACTAATTCGAACTCGATCCGGGCGCGTAAACAAATCAATCACAATGACACTTAGTCTACGCGCGTTAAGTTAACCTTCGTCTACATAAGCGACAGGTAAAGCGAGCAACCTCCATTTTGGGCATTTACTCCACAGTAAAATTTCTTTTAATTTCATCACTCAATCTATTCAAAGTTGGTGTCCAACACTGTTGAGAGTGCAAATTAATTCTTAATTTGATTACTTTACACGCGGGACGGCGAAATCAGTTGTTACGGGAAACGCCAAAAAACGTACCTAAAATAGCCAATGAGACGTAACATCAAGATCAGTACAAACATAAGCGCAGAAAAATCAACGAAAACATAACGAATCGATGACGAAACCAAACAGACTGGGTGTGATGAAAATTAATAGCCAAATATTCTGCTATACCTCCTTTCGTTACAACCTCAGGGAGTTTACTTTTATTTCTTTCTCTGTCTAAAATTTCATCAACTCCGCCTGGAAAAGCGTATCGTATATCGTATGCCTCTGGCAAAAGTCCCGAAGCTACGATAGGAACTACTGGTGCTGGGAGTGTTGCGGTACCTAAATGTGGACACCGCGGAGTATTTGCACGAACTGACGTGAACGTGACGGTATACCTGGCTGACATGCGTTTATCATCATGTCCACACAGCACATACCTTCGTTTTCCTCAACGCACTCGTCTACCTCGAAGGGTATAGCCACTGCCGGCATTAACTTAGAAGCAACCTTGACATTAGAATCAGGTTAGCGGTGATTCGTTGCAACGATTCGTCGCGAGCGTGCGTCGTGCGGAGAAATAAACCAGTATCAATTACTGGCCACAGCTCTAGACCGATGGGACACAGGGCTTGAAGACCAGCAAGGGTGAAGTGTGTGCGTGTGTGAGTTCTAGAGAAGGAAACAAACCTTCAACACACCACCCAAAAGCAAACTCTTGACTTCAGACGTGCGGTGGTCGAGTTACCTTGGCCATTTGAAACTAGTTTGAAACTGAGCAGCTCATGAGAAAGATGTCCAACGTTGTAGCGAGAGGAGTGGAAGGCGCTTGTCTATACTTAGGTTCCTATATATTTTTTTTCCTCCAGTCCATTTTATCATGGGGTGACCTGTCAACAGAGCTCAACGGTCCGAAAGAAACATGTGCAATTTCAACACCAACAGCATTCCCGCATCGCGTCACCAGTGCCAAAATTTGGTAAACGCATGTAGCTGAGCGATTTAACAACCATCGAACAGAGAGCTTATTCCTAAATTTCGCTTGACAGACGTGTAACAACCAGCCGTGGTACGGGCAGATGAATGTTAGTGAGGTGCTGAAACGTTGACTACGAGTTGACTACTGCTGCTTTTCTTCTTTCACAAGAGTTCCCCGTACAACGCAGCGCAACGGTAGTTACATGTATGAGTAGGTCAAATAACGACCAATTCAGACACGAAGACGATGGTTTCGCGCCATCACATATGACTAGGTTCCGTGTGTCGCGGTCACTAGGCAAGTAGTAAAAGCCGATTGCAACATCAGTTGACAGGCCTGCCTGGCTGCGATGAGATGCGAACAACCGGCGCGTGCAACGGGCACACAGGCGGCCAAGCATGCAACCGCATCATCATCATCATCACCGTTACCATCAGCTGTGGACCTAAATTATACTCAAGTCAAACCGGTCAGCTGTCAGTGTGATAGAGCGTGGTGTGCCACCGACTCCGCGACACATAACCTCAGCAATCGCTGCCGGTAAAAGTGACAACTTGAATAATGTCAACGGGTAGGATTGCAGATATTCGGAATAGGATAGGATGCAGCACGGAGAGTAAAATTTCCATTTATCTAATCAGTAATAGAAGGTTTTAAGCAGAAAATAACAAGATCAGACGTATAGTAATATCGGTTATGGCCGACATAACAACACGTCTGATTTGGGTTAAAATCTCAACCAGATTCATGTCTCTTATATGCAGGATTCTTGCTGCTAGGTAATTGAAGGTAATTCAAAACAGGTCAAGTTCAACCATGGAGTATCACATAAGAAGCAGAAGTAAATGGTATCATTCATTCTATGATTGTGATTCATTAATAGATTGATATGTCGCTTTCTGTACTACGTCATATCAAAGGTCTCACATGTCAAACTGGTCGCCTGTTACTGCTGCGAAACGAATTTTGCAACTCCTTGGCGACGAATAACAATTATCGAAACCCAGTTACCGAGTGTGTTCCCTTCTCTACGTATGCAGCAAGTTTCAGGGTCGGCCACGTATTTCCTTGAACTAATGTGTAGACTCAAGAGATTCGGCATCACTTACATTCAGCAGTCACGACAACTTCACAACGTGGGTGTCTAATCGTACGACAAACAGAATGCAAAACTGGTGGTGGTTCCCCAGCGTGGGTGTTGAGGTGTCTCCTTGCTGGTCGTACTGGTTCGTGCTGCAATAATCGTGGATAAATCAACTTTCATCCTGGAGGGGATGCTGAGGCCTACGCTTAATGTCGCATATCTCAACGGAACTATCTTTCTGTTCATTGGAATACCTTGAAACGACGAAATGTTCATCATCGATGAGTTTATCTAATGTTCACTCACATCTTGAAAAAAGCTATTTGCTGTTGATCACCTTCGGTTGTCGCCAGATGTAGATACGCGGACAAGTGTCCTTTTGACAGACATTATCGATTCGTCATAAATGGATTTTTATGCATTTGCACATTACAACAGTTCGTGTGGATTTCGAACAATTAATCATCGTTAGACGTTATTAAGACATCACAATTGTCCAAAAGTGGAACAACTTCATTCGTTTGAACACGCTAGACTTTAAAACGCCTGGGAGTATGCAATCTGTATCAGCTCTTGAGCACGTGTCCTTGAACGTTCCGTGCTACATTGAACTGCTGTTCAAGTTCGAGCTGCTGTATGGCGTATCCAACCATCCGTAGCACCATCTTTTCTTTGAAGTTTCAGTTGATTTATTCACACTTGAGAAATTTATTCACAACTCAATCATCCTTTTGAATTCACGCACGGATGAAACCCGCTTACCATCAAGAACTGTAAAAGTATGATGAGCTTGTAATGGTACTTATGCATAAGCTTAACCACCGCAAGGTTCGTAAACAGTTATTCACTTGACATTTAAATGAGAAAGGTGAATCATTTGCAATCGACAAGTTGTACTGATGCAAATTAGACGATCTGCCGTTGGGAGTTTGCAGAAATATTTCTTTAGCAGCCGTTCAAAGTAATGTCAACAATATCCGGAACATTGTAATACTTACACAAGCCAATTTGATACATTCGACTCAATAATGCGCTCTATGATATCTATATATGTATTTAGTGCCCGAATGCCTTCACACAGGCTGCAAAATATAATTTTATACGAGGAAGAGAATAAAAACTGTTTCCTCATGATCCATCCATTACCGATGGAAAGTTTCGTTCCGGAACAATGGAATGACTGACGTTTTTGGGTAAATATTTGATCCTTCCAACTTTGTTGTGTTGAGCACCAAAAGCCAACGCGCTTCCTTTTTCTCGTCTCGTTTAACATCCATCTTTCCCCCAGCCAAGAAGCGAACCTTGAAAGATTAATCCAAAATTTGTTGCACTCTGTCGCCCACTGTATTTTATTTTCGCCTTTCCACCGCGTCTGCATAACTCACCAAAAAAAAAGCACCTAAAACGTCTTCCACCTTTTGAAGGTATTGAGTCACAAAGAATGGTATTTACATTTTCTTTTCCTACCTTCCCCGCAGCATCCCCCTTTGAACGCGTTACCCCTTAGCCCGTTGAAGATCTTCACATCCTCACCTTTCGCGGTAGCACTACATTCCAACAAACCTTCACATTCTACATCCCCTGCACGGGCAAGCGGATGCACCAATATTTGCACAGTATTCGTTTGCTTTCATGATGTTCTTGGAAGAATCCCATTCCCAACCGTCTTCCTGGTGTTCGGATGTTGGCACAAGCTTACCAACACGATACCACCGCACGGTTTACCTTCGCAAGGGTGAGAAGGCTTTGCATTGTAAAAAAATAAGCGTTGCCGTCGTCTTACATCATTCAACATTCTGGGTAAGTTTTTTGAACCCACCCAATTTCTGGCGGCTATTCTCACGCGCCTTAGTCCTTTTTCGTTGAGGGCTTTTGAAACATTTCCCGACAAGAGCAGGATATGATCAAGTGATGATGACAGTTTCGGATGCCTTTCACGCTTTGTTGAGGCGGGATGTTTGTTGTGAAAGAAAACGGAAATGAAAAAAAATAAACGAAAAGCAGCATGTTACGCTACGTGCATAAAGCTTTTATGTTAATTAACTTTTGTATTAGATACAAAGAAATTAGGAAATAAAAACAAATCATCAGATTTGTGAATTTAAAAGAAATACTATTTTATACGTTATAAAATTTCGTCTAAAATGTAAATAACCCATAATATAAATAACATTGTAGAAAGAGCGATGAAAAAAAAATTGACACGTGTGTCGAGCCCTTAACGATTATCTTTATGTCGCTAATATCATTAGAGAAGGGGAAGCTATTGGTTATTATCTGTACGATAGAGTAACAAAAGCTTGCCTTGCATTAATCTGTTACCCTGCTGCAACCTGCTGCAAGGAAGTAGGGTTAGAAGCCACAAAACAAAAGCCTTCCACCGGAACAGTGTTGCAAAATAGTTTGTATTGCTTTTGTCATTCCTTGGCTAAACCGTTTTTCCGATGCCCTTTTCCAACGGTGCAGAAGCAAACGAATTAACGCGCTCCGTGACCATTCGCGGTGTCGTATAATTTGTAGCAATCTCCGTACCGGGGCACCGGACGAAAGAAAGCGTAGCGCGTGCGGTCAAATCATAACAATAGCTTCCGTCCCGTGAGCTGGCGGCGGAAAAGAAACAACGGCACGACCTTTGCAACGCGTCGCCATTGAAAGACCGAAGCGTTGTGTGGTGTGGTGGTGCTTTTAAAAGAAGCTACGTTTCCTTCAACCATTTCCAACATGGCAAAGCTGCTTGCGAGCTGGAAAACAAAAATAACATCCTACAATGCTTTGCAAACGGGTTTACATACATGCGCGCGCATTATGCAAACGAATGAAGGGGGGATGAAAAACGGTTCGCGTAACCCTAACCGCGATGACCGTGCAGAAATGGCGAAGAAACCGTGCTTTCTAGAAATGAATCATAATGCAGATTTCCCATAACTCGGTGCCGAGTTTCATGCGGGATGGCTAAGCGACGGACGGAGGCGGACGGACACCCTAACCACTTGTGGAAGGTTATCAGATGCATTTCTCCCGGAACCGGATTGCATTAAGATCTGGCCAAGGACACAACAATTGCAATTCATTCGTTTGCTGTGTTAAAGGCGTAATTAATTCGACGCAAACGGCAAACTAAACGCCGTACTTTTATTTGAAAAGTTGCTGCGGAATTGTGTGAGTTTGCATCGTTGTCATGCGCATTATGTGATATTGTATTTTAATAATTTTACTGTCAAAATAATTAATATGCAGCAAAGCAAAATATGAGAAACAGAGAGAAATATAATGCAAACTATAAAATAACAAATCTAACCATGACTGCGTTGCGTGTTTTTTTCCTTTCTTATAATTCTTTCCGGATGAATATTGACGCTCTATTCCGCATCATTGTCGTCTGTGCAACGACCGCGAACACAGCTTTCATTCTTCAAAGGCACGCAGCGCCGCAAAACAATCTTTCACGAGGGAGGACAAAGACATTTTCCCTTTACTTAGCGCTAAAACCTTCTCAGGCAGAACGCAATCACGGTTCCAGCTGATGGTGACGGTACACGTTCTTCTCCCGCTAGATGCAACAAGCAAACGGGTGGTGGTTCCGTTGGTAAACAAAACAATTAACCTTCACGCGGCAACGCTTTTTCTTTCTCCTTTCGCCTGACTGTCGTGTAGTGTATGCCATCTTCTCTTCCACCAAAAAGAAAACCCCATCACCGCCGCATATTGTGGGACAGCTGTGGGACAGCTTTCTATCAAAGCGGGCCAATCGTCTCGATTGATCTGTATCGGGATGTGCTTTTGTTGTTGTAACAGGATAGTGTAATAAACTAATCCACAACGATTGTCCCATGATCCACGCGCACGTTTAGCCTCGTTCCAGATAAAAACAATGTTGACGTCCATGATTCAAGTAAGGTCCACTGGCATTATCCGCTCGTGTGTCTTTGCAACTCGCCCTAGTTTCCAATATCTCAGCAAGCGCATGGTACTCGGGAACAGTTCCAGTGAAAAACAATACCGAACGCCCGTACCAGGGTAAATATGCCCGGTTGGCTGCCCGTACCCATTGACGCTGTGCTCAGTGGATGGAACACTGACTTTCCGGTTTTCCGAGTTCGCCTACTGACTACGCGTACACCAAAAACTGGCCGCGGTCGTGTGCTCACGCGATCACAAATCAACGGAGCACGTACCCACAGCATAGAACGGATACGGCGTGGTGCGCGAACTCTAGAACGAGGTGATCGCGATCGGTACGGTAGTAACCGTGCACCCGGAACAAGCGACACTAGGGACCTGCCCAGATCAAGTAACTTGCATGTGAAAAACACATGTGACAGTTTTGTACACGTTGCGCCATTAGCTGAATACACTAGAAACTGGTCTAGGTTCAGATACGCTTCTTGCACTGCAGTACACCGACAGGGAGGTGTTTGTAATTGAAGGTCTCGGATAGCAAACTAGTTCCTTTTCCTCGGGTAGAACGTGCAAAGTGCATACGGTTCGAACCACCTACTGGTGACAATTATAATCGCTCCGGTAAGCTTGTACACAGTACGCTCTTGGATGTGCTTTACATACGGTAGCTCCAGCTCGTTGTGAAAGTTGTTCCCAAAATAATTCACTTAGAAGGGGGACATTTCTTGTTGGCACTTGGACACTTACCTAAAAGTAGAAGAACACAGAAAGAAAACGAGAAGAATTAGACACAAGCTTTTAGATAAAGCGCATTGAATTATTAAAACAAATTATGAAATAAAAATAAGACCAGTAGCGCTTAATAGCTTTGATATTGAAGTGCTTTTAAAAGGCTATTAAGAATTCATCTGGTGAAACATACGTCTGTGGAATTGGTACTTTTAATGGCTCACTTCTTTAGAAAGCGTTAACATTAGGAGACCGATGGAATTGGAATTGATTGAGACCTTATATATATTATTCGTTATCCAAATTCACAAGTACTTTAGTAGTGACTCTCCATCGTGTAAAGCACTACTAAACGCCTGCATGTGGACTTCAACAGTGCTTTGCGTTTGGTTGTTCGCACACTACACCGCAATCACGGTGGCAACCAGAAGTGCTGGAAGGTGTATAGGACCACCGACCAATAGTACCACTATACATGAGATGTGTTTCAATGGTAATCAGACGGACAGCAGCACCGAATGGCATCTCTATCCGGTCGATTACGAACCCTACGAAACATCCGGTACCCGTGCCGGTACGTTCTTTCGCATCGGTGGCATCAACTGGCGATGCATCGATCTTGTGGTGCGATGTACAACGCGAACGCAACTGCAAATGACACTACGCTGCAAGCAAGCCAGTGCGATATTCACGGTGAATTTGAGAAACATTAATTACACGTATTCCCATAATGAGCGATGCTGTGAAATTGAGCTACAGTTGCGATCAGGTGTCAACGTATCACGGGACGGTAGATGTTTATATCCGCACCCAGGCTACGAGCTTTGGGGCCACGCATCACGGATACTGTTTGTGCAGAAGTGCCATAACACGATACGGAAGAACGCCCGCATCGACGGGTACTGGCTCTTTATTTCGCAGGACGGTGACACATCGGAAATTAGACGAGCGTTGCAAGAGTTACTAAAGAACTATCCATATCTGCGACTGCACAGCTGGACGACTGCACTTGCCAACAAGGATGGTTGCAAGTGTGACACCTTCGATAACTACATCGTACGAGCGATGCAATGCAATTCTCCAATGTTCGATCGGTTCCAGCAGAACGATGACATGCCACCAAAGGATTTGGGATTACGTTTGGTAAACGTCAAAAACATACACATCGTTATTCCGATCATTGTAATATATACGATTAAAGGTGTAATAGTGTTTAATGGAATTTTGTACTGTGCGTACATATTGCTAGTGCGTAGTAGGGTTGAAATTAATTTGTAAATTATTAGTTAGAGGTGATGTAGTGGTTGCCATTGCGATCCGATCCAATAAGATCACAGGTTTAGTGAAATAAACAACTGACCAAATTCTCACCATATGAGGCAATTTATTGAACTCATCCTTAGATTAAACTGCTCACTTTCCATGGGAATCATATTAGAACATAAACACAGAAAATGGATCGCATACCTTATTCTTCATGATGTAGCAGTGCCGCTCTTTTTTACGCTCGGTGCCATTCAAAATTCCCACAGGAATATTTTTGCAAAAGCAACTTCACAAGACTTCGGAGAACGAACAAAAAAATCACCCAACAATAAAAACAAACACGCGTACGTCTGAGAGCTTTATTGCGATCAGCAATGCTTCGCTTTCCCACGTCATCGATCGGATGTAAGAATCAATACATACAGCAAGTTGTGGAAACTGCCTCGTCAGCAATCGGTGTAGGATGTTCCACGGCGAATGTGTTTTTTATTGCTGTTTCATTATAAATGGTTTCGGTATGGTTCTTGCGTTACGTGTCCGTTCGTGGTATGTCTGGAAGATCATCGATCGGTCATTGCACAGTTTATGCTTTAACGTTAAGAATATTAATCATTTCTGGGGGAAATTTTTTAGAGCTCTCCAGTTTAAGAAGAACATATATTTATGATGGCCATTTTCAATGGTAAGATGTAAGATTTTCAGTGTTCTTCAAATAGATGGTTTAAACGAATGAGTAAATATTAAACAACAATTCTTAATTAAAGTTTGCATAAATAAAAAAATCAATGTAGTTAAAAGAAAGTATTTATTTTTTTAATTAATAATCATATTAATAGCGAAGGGTCTTTTAAGTTTACCCAAAACAATGTTTTGTCATTTTTCCTTCGTTTACCTCAACATTAATTCCCAACAAAACAGTCCAGAACAATTGTCTTGAACTGAATAGAAAAGATGTTACAAAAGAAAAATGTATCATACACCGGGCAACAACCGAATTCGGTCATGCTCACCGAAAATATGGACACCAATACCGCTTTGCGGTGCCGTTTGTCAGCTGTCGGACGGTTCTCCAGTGTCTCTTTGATGTATCCACACCGGGGTAACGGGAACCATCCCGTCCATCCCTCACACGCTCCGGAAGCAAAACAGAAACAAGCCCAGGGAAAATAAACTGAACAAAAATTCAGCTCATTTACTGTTCCCCAGTGCGGGACATACACTGTATGAGCAGCTGTACCGATGCGTTTCATCCAGCAAACAGTAACAACGGCAAGTAACCACAACAAAAAAAAATTGGAACTGGAAAAATCGGGACGCTCAAAGCGTCGGTCCGGCAGTCCGTGTCGGTGGAAAATGACATTACGATGATGCGCAAACGTTCCACACCAGATCGCCAGCTGCCACACTGCTGGAAAAGAAAGAGATTATCGCACACGGCACACGATCAACAACAACAAAAAAAAACAACAGCGGAAAAGTCTCTCAACCGTAAAACGCTTCCCACAGCAGTGCATTGCTGGGAGATCTTTTTCTTTAGCTTTTCAATTGGGTAAAGCTTGGAGAGAAAGTTTAACGGTGGAGGCGTATTGTAACTTCAGCTTCACCGCGCTTTAGGTACTGTCGATTGATTCGAGACATGTTTTTACTGGGTGTAAAAACAAACAAATATTTCTCTTGAAGAAAGGGGTAACTTTAGATTACTGGAAGAGACGCAATGACAAAAAAAAAAACATAAAAAAAACAGCAAAATAGATTTGTTCTACCGTTCACAGTTGAAGTGAACCGTCCTCATTCGCCTGAGATGCATAAAAGCGTGGATGGAATCATTCACAGCTGGAAAAATGTAGATCGTGGGATGACTTTAATCTACCAAAACCGACCAATCGCGGAAAAAATCCCCAAGCGTATGCTTTAATCTACCGCAGCGTGGAAAATTGCCAAGGAATATTAGTTACAGTACTTCACAGCAAACAGTTTGCCTGGAGAAAATGCATTCCATGGGCTTGTGTCTCGTGATTCGCTCCAATACTTCGAAAATCATGGATCGAATTTAGCAAGGACCTTTACTTGTATGGGGTAAACAATATAGTAAATCACAGAATTCTATGACAGATTACGTAATTATATGACAGAAAAAGAAATAAGAGTACTAGTGGTTAGTTCTTATAGTTCTTATGCCAAGAAGAGGAACATTTCTGAGTGTTTAATTTTGCTTCCCAATAAATTCGAAAATACTTAATTATCGTGCAACGCCGTTTATCCGGGATCATCGGGACACGATCGCAGACGGATATTTGGATAGCACGGATAAAAAAGAAAACCTGATACAGTACAACGTCGATTATCCGGGGGCGGATTAACCGTGCGCCGAAAATTTACAGCTGTTCTACCGAGGTGAACATTTCTTCTGATGTCAGGTTGGTTAAAATGATTAAAATCGTCACCAAACGATATATTTTAAATGACGTTAAATGACGATGAAATTTTAATTGTTATTTGATAATAACTAGTTAATAGGCCCGGTTACAGGGCTATACAACAAATCTACGTAATGCCGAGGTATGTTCTACGAAGTTTTCGTCACATCTAGTAGAAGTTTTTTTTATCATGCTGAAAATGTTTTGATATAATTACGGCTTACGTTGGCGATACTACGTTACTTACAGTGAAATCCAGCCTTACAGACTGAATATGCCAATTTGATTCGCACATCAGGTGAATTTCATCT
Organism: Anopheles funestus; assembly: GCF_943734845.2. Taxonomy (NCBI): domain Eukaryota; kingdom Metazoa; phylum Arthropoda; class Insecta; order Diptera; family Culicidae; genus Anopheles; species Anopheles funestus. Next base: position 68,658,074 of record NC_064599.1, on the reverse strand, counting down.
GCTACAACCAAAAGGAAAAATAACCTGTAAAACAATTTTTCATCAAATCGAATGATTCGTTACCCTTCACCGCGAGCTCCTAATAACCGATTTGAGAATTATTCGTTCGTTTTGAGGATTTCAAAGTTGGTCAAGGCCAATGTCAGCCCGGCCATCGTGGGTTTTAATTGCTTCTTTTCAACCATCTAGAATGTTCAATTTACTATCTTGGCTTCTTCAGAATTTCTTTACAATAGTTCTGCTACAATCGCCGAAACAGGGAAAATCCAAACATTGAAGACGTTCATGTAAGGCTTAGAAAATTCCGTTTAAGATGCACATCGGGTCTCTCCAGTTTTGGTTTCATGATGTGCCATTGTAGGATCGACCACGGAAAAGAAATATTTTCGGAGCGTATAACATGTTTTCCTTTTTCTACAATCATTAAAAATAGAAAATTGTTGAATAAAATGTCTAATCAAATTCAAAAATTCCTTACCCCTTACCGACTGCAAATCAGATCTGTTTAACGCAGTATATTAATGGATGTTTTCACTGTTTTTCAAAATTTGCTGTGGTCAATGGTGGCCCGGTGGCCCGGTTGCCCGGTCATGGTAATATTATCACCATCTTCACCAGCTATTCCTTTTCTCCTGTATGGGCATCACCACTTTACTCTCCTTCTTTTTTTAAATTCACTACAACTTGAAGAGGTTTTGGCCAGCCATTGCTAACTTTCCTAGGCTTTATTAACCCGTAGCGAGACAGGGATTTGATCGCCCGTTCTGTGGTGTACAAACCCGCGCCGCTACCATTCAGCAATTCCCGCTCAGCAATTAAAAAATGACAAATCTTCGTTGAATTGCTTCAAACTAATATTCTGCTGTTAAAATGTAGTTAATTTTGCTTTCTTGAACTTTTGCTTATTTTCACTTGGCCAACACACTCTGAAAATCGTACCACTTATACCATTTGTTGAGCCAGCCTACTATGAAATATTTAGCATCGTCCTAACGTAAAACATCGTTTTGTATAATCCATTCACATTTCGATAAGTCGAAGTAGGTTAAGATTTGTACAACAATCAAAAAACGAAACCAATCCTAGTGAACATGCAGGGTTTGTTGAATGAGCTTTCATATTGGGCAAATTAAAGTTTTACAACAATGCCTTAGAAAAACCGATATGCCAACACTGCAGTAACGCTGCGTTACTGCACGAGTAGAATTTGTATATAGATTTGCTACCATATAGCATATCATACTACCATATGATATGCTATATATGCTTTGTATAGATGCTATATATGCTTTGTATAGATATATAATTAACCTTGATATTTAATGGACTATTATCCGTGGAAATCGATTATCCGGCATCGGTTGTACAGTTGATCTGTTGATCTAGAAGTTGTCACCCTCGTATGGCACGGTTAAAACAAAACCCCGGTTAAAAAAGGTGCGCAAATAAACAGCATAGCGCTGTGTGTCAAAATTTTATGTCATAAATTAGTATAAATAAAGCTTAATCTCTTCATTAAAATGACAACAAATGGGCAATTTTAGCAAAAGCAAAAAGCTGAATTGCTCTGCCGCTTTTTTAAACTGAAGTTGCATATGTATTTTCCTAAATTAATTTTCCCTCTCAGTTTAGTTTCACACCAAAATGCGTCCCAAAAAATACTTACGCTACTAAACCGCCGAGAAATGCGACTGGACCACCGCCGATGAGCCGAATTTTCCTGTGACATGAATCGAACAGCGAGGGCCGGGCGTGGGGCGGCGACGAGGCATGACTGTGCAGCCCGACCACGCCACCACCGCCCGCTCCCGGTCCGTGCCCGATCAGATGTGCCGGTGAGCGAAGCATCGCCTTCAAACGTTCGCGCAACTTGCTCAACCGGAAGAGCGTATCCTCCAGCGTTGTCGTCCTTGCCCCTTTATCGCCACCGTCCCACCTGGACCAACCCACACAGACGGCAGCACTTAAGGGTATGGGGTTTTTCCAGTAAGGAGTGTAAGGTTGGTAGTGGCCAAGTGATCAAGGCTGATGAAACGAGCATATATACCGGAAGCCGTTTAACGAAACCCAAACGCCTCGAAACTGCGTCACGCTAACGTTTAAAGGAAACTTTTTTTTTTTTTGCTTTGTTTTACTTCTTTATGCCACATAGAAACTTTTCCTTCGCACAACAAATCTACTACGCTCCTTCACTTGTGGGCCGGGCCCAGGAAGGTTTAGAACGATTGCACGCTGTTCGTGCAGTTGTCTCGAAAGATTAAAGCGCGGAAAACACGTGTATTGAAACGGGGTGTGTAAAAAACAAAGCATACAGCAGTAAAACAAATACTATACAAAGGCTGACAAACAAAAACAAAAAGAACCACCACTTATCACTCCACAGGGTTTGCTGCTAACATCGCCTTCCTCATCTCGCGGACGGGCGAACGTACAGCCAGCGGCTGGGGGAGCCGGCGGGGAGGAGATTTCTTTTTCAATTTCTTTTGCTTTCTTCTTTTATTTTCACCCCCACTTTCACTTGATTCAATTGATTTTTCTTTTACACTCAATCACTCACGGAATTTCTGTGAAAAACGGGGAAGATGATGATAAATTTATCGCTAAGGAAATTCGCACGGTTTGAAAGTACAATTTTTTAAATTTTGTCTTTGTTTTGTCCGTTTGTTACTTTGACGTACACACCGCTTGTGTTATTTTTTGTGTATTTTGTTTATTTAACACTATAATTAACGTTTTTACGAATGTTCCAATCACACCATGTTTATCTTTTTCTTTATAGTTTTTTTTACGCACCTTTTATAATTCATATCCGATTTAATAACTTATTTCACACTTCTATTTATCTTTTTTTCACTTTTCATATAAATTAGGAAAAACATAATCAAACACACGCATAACAAAAACAAAAGATATCTCAATATACTAAGACCACCGCAGAGACAAAAGAGAGTGAAAATAGGATGTAAAATGAACAATTAAAAGCAGCAAAGCGAAGACAAAACAGTGAAAACATAAACAACAAACACACTAGAAAATAGAAACGATAACATAGTAGGGAATAGAGAAAAATTTTTAATCGAAAACTCGCGATATGTTTGATTGTGTGTGTGTGTGTGTGTTTCACTTTCCAATTCCCAGCAGCCAACTTGCAGGCCGGAGTTTTTAACGCTTATTCATGAAAATGAATGAAAACTCCAATCTACCAGAGTGTAGTGTGGCTGCTAAAAGTGAACAAAGAAGGTGTAAATAAAAAATTAAAGGAAAATTATATCACACCATATCAAACCGTTAACGAATGGCGAGTGCGAAAACAGGTATGCCTGTACGCATTATTTACATTCAATGGAGTTTATCGTTTCTGAACTCATTTTTTTTAGCCCGTCCTAAAGCCATTGTTTTGTTTCGTTTGTGTATTACTCAGCTGCTCAGTACGATATGACACAGATCAACGTTGCGCACCACACAAGTGAAACACCTTGTTTTTCATGTATTTTCCACCAACTCTCTTGGCCCATTCAGTTTGCTTCATCTCGCGTGATGGATCTTCTAAACGAAGTGGAGACGCACGGTTTACGTCACTGTCACTTATCGGCAACCAGAACCGGAGTTGTTTTATCGACTGTTACGCATGGTTGTATGAAACATACATTCGCACTTACGGAATTGATATCGCCAGGTACATTGTTTCCAATGTTATCAAAAACGAAGATTTTGTGCAGATGATTTTTGACTGACAATTGCATTCCCTTTTTTAACATGTGTGTTTCAACACGAGCACACCAGCAATACTAGACCCCGAACAGGAATGGTCACGAATCTGTGTAAAAATAAGGAATTGTTTCTTTCTCGTCTATTTTACCGGCGCACGAAATGAAGATCACGAGCATGAGATTTAAATGTTGCACTTTTACCGTTCACGTTCAAGTAAGAAGCTGTGGAAAGGTTAGCTTTAACTTTAATTTTCACTTTTATGCAATCCTTTCATACCCTAAATCAAGGAACGCGCCGAGCTGATCTTCTGAGACCGTTCGATTAGTTGCATAAGAACGACATGTGAGGACATGAGAGATGAATTTATAATAATTTCTCATGCATCTTAGGCTTCGTCGTGATTGATGAATTTTTTTTTGTAAGATTAAACCCTTCAAAAGGTATTTCGATTGAAGATCGTGCAAAATATTACATTTCGGAGAAAAACTGAATAAGTAACCCTGTAAATAGGAGCACATGTTTTAAGCGCTTTTTTTTAAATATTTATAATTCCCCCAAATAACTGTCCCAGTTTTGGGGACACATAATCCGATGGTCAATGCACCGCATGCAAACACACTTGAGCAAACAAAGCTAAATGAAAAGTAATCCTTCCAATGCACAGCGCACGCTTTTAACCAATCTGTCAACAATCTGCCTACTGTTCAAAGGGAGATTTGAATGATTTTACCACTTTTATTTTTTCCGGGACAGCAGCATTAGTGGGATGGCCTCGGTTTATAATCTGGGGTCTTAAGAAATCGCTCGAAACAATAGAACCGTTTCATCGCACACGCAAGTCCAACCGAACGTCACGAGGGAAGGGGCGACAGGGCGAGAGAGAGAGTTGGGTTTTTGCTCAGTGTCTTCTGGTCGACATTTATAAACCGCAAAGAAACGGCTCGCTTTCGGGACGGTTGAATGTGGCGAGACGGTCGGTGAAACAAATCTAACCACAATGTCACACCTCACGGACGCGACTTTATGATCGTTACGCTACTTTGCGTAAGTTACTTGAGATCGTTAGACTATTGTCACCCGTACGCATACAAAACCTTCACTTCGCATCGGGATGGATAAAACGGGGGAGTGAGCACTACAAACTCTATTCCTCTTCGCTCCTAAAGCCCCGTGTTTTGGTGATCCAATGTCACGTGCAAAGCGAGTGTTTGTATAAAATTATGTCTCCAAAAAAAAAAGATCAACAACAAAATACGATACCAACAAAAAAAAAAAACTCCAAATTGAAATGTTCCCAACTTCCTCGTTTTTGGGGAAGTATAGCACGCACGCGCACATACTCTTTTACCCTCAGAGAGAATGGTTTAATTGTGCGTTTTGTTGCGGCTGCTGTTGATATTTTCAGTTCCAGCAAAGAATGGAAGTCGTATAAATGCACCGCAGTAAGTCGAAACGTTTTTGTAACACCGCCGTGCGCTGTCAACCGTCATGAACATGAAGGTGGTCCATTGTTTGGTTGATTGTAAAGTGATAAGATACAATCTTACCTTGAGAATGTGATCGTACAATTGAAAACTAAGAACTGAGAAAGGGACACTCGAAACTGAGATCTTATTTCATTAAAGATAAAAACTTGAAAAATGAACAAATCTTTTAAAAAATAAAATGAAAGTGATATAAAAATATGATGCAAAACAAGATTCTTATCTGCTATTGCACAAGGATTTCATATTGAAATTTAGCTTTCGAAAGTATCACTAAAAATAATGCGCAAATATGTATAAGAACTGAATCTAATGGTCTAAACGATGGCGAATAAAAATCATGTACATCATCGACAAGTTATTGGTATTGAGTTAATCATACAACTTTACCATATGAATTAAATATCTACAGTTGCTTTAAAGTAAATTGAAACTCATTGGTTTATTTGTTTTTCAATTTTTTGGTGTAAAAAAAAAACAAACAAACATCGATTGCCACCAACGGAGCACACGGCAACAAGAATCAGTGGTGTCCTTTAAAACCAATCCATTTATTTTCCATTTCTTAAATCATACAAAAATGGTCAGCGAACATTATTTGGAAAGGAAGTGTTTACAAAATGAACCTACGAGGGTACGAAATAAAATAAACCATTCCTCAACTCCGATCGGCTACGGAACGAGCAATCGTAGAATGGAGACGGATATATAGGAAGAAGGGAAAACATAACAATTAATATATCGCCACCCGGTTCGCAACGGGGTGGGCGCTTTGCACGATCGTTTGTGGTGTTGTTTTTAAAAGCGTTGAAAAGTAAATCAAACGTTACTAAATATGATTTTTGGAGAAAACCCCATCCGACAGTTCCCTGGGCTTGACGAAACAGTTCAATAGAGGAAAATACTTTGTTACACTCGCTTGAAGAAGCATGGAAAATTCACAACTTTGCAATGACATCGAAATGTGTCGATATTTAGTTAAGCTCTTGTTATTTGCTTTGTTGAAAATCAAAAATAGGAAACTTTATTTTCTAGGTCAATATTAGCAACACGTAGCATGTTCGCGGAATAGGAGAGTACAGTGTTTCGAGGTCATCGGCGCCGACGAGTCACAGCAATTTAGGGATGGTACATTTGCTCCACTGATTTACAATTATAACACAAACCCCCCACCAATCCATGAAATGTATAGTTGTAGTGTTAGCAACATTGTAAACGTTGCCGTACAAAGTTGTTGGAAAAGTCAACAGAGGAATCGAGTCATTAGAGGGGGCCTTCGCTTCGGTATGAACCAACCAACCAAGGACGGATTGATTATGCAAAAAAAAAAAGATTTAAAAATGAAAGAGTTGGAAATTGATGAAATATGTTTCTTCAACAACTTTCAGACCAATGTTGTTTATCCAACAACATTACGGATAATTCCATCCCAGCACCCTCATTCTCGATTGTTTGATTTTGTTCGAAGTGGTTGCATACATTGTAGCTACAAAGATCCACTCTGATGGCGTGTAATCCCATTTGCTCCAGAACACCGATTTCATCATCAGCAGTGCGCAGAGCAAACGTCCAAGGATCATCCAAACGGTGGAACAAATTAGTTTATAGTAATGCGCGTGAATCAACCTGCCCTAGGTAACAGTACACCTACAAAATCAACCCCGGATTGTAGTACAGCACCAGTGCACACCTGGACGGCGAACATTATTTGCTTTACCGGAACGGGATCGCTTAAGCATTCATTCCGATTTCATGGGAACATGGGAAAACTTCGCTCCGAACCCGTGGATTATTGTGCCGTGGAAAATTTGAAGCCTTGATTTACGCACATTTGCTGTATCAAGAGAGAGAGAGAGCGAGAGAATGCTGTGTGTAAAAGCGCCATCAAAACATTGAAAAATTCCTCGAACAGAGTTGCTTACGCTAGAGATTGCATATAAATTTCAAAATGGCTACCTCAATATGGAGCGTATTTGATCGCTGGTGAATCAAATGTTTTCGAAATACCCATAAAACCTTTAAATAACCTTGCTAGAAGTATTGTCTATTCTTCAACGTGGTTCATTAAACGTCCATTGAACGTCTTACGGCAACAAAAAAAAACACACAAATCATTACGAATATTGCGGATGTACCGAGCTCGTGACGTCAGGAAGTTGGATTTCTTGTTAATGAATGATGCCGGGCCACATCTCATATGGCAAAACCGATCAACAATTCAGCACTATTACAAATGTACATTGTGCCACCACCCAGGCAACCAAAAAAGGGAAGTAATCGGCTGCAAAACGAGGAAGTCGTTTACGAACCGGACAAAGAGACGTACCTCCCCATACATAGATTCTTCATACAGACGGACATAGCACTGTTTGCAAGCAGCGTAACGTAAGAGGAAAAAAAAGCAATTCGCTGTTACTTACGACCCGTAAAACAAGAAGTAAAAGTGAGAGTAGGTGATTATGGTACCACCACTAGCGTTGGGATTGGACACTTCAAACTAGCAAGCGAGAAGAACGTGCGCCCGAACCGATACCTTAGGTAGTGAGTTGCCCGCTTGTTTGTCCGTACGCTGGACAAGCATAATGGGACTCGGTTGTGGTGTTTGTTGTCCAAAGGGATGGTAGCCCACAACCGCCACCAAATAGCACACGGTGAATGATCACTGTCAAGGAAGTGAAGAAACGTACCTCACGCTTGGGCAGACAGATATCTTCAACCGGACTGGACATTGGGTCTAGCGTGAACCAAAATCATGGTACACTGTGCTGCAGGAGAACGTCCTCGAAGACAATCGTGGTACACTCTGGTATCTTCGGAAAACCCCAGGTTTGCTGCACTGTACATCAAACGTCCAGAATGAGAGGCAGCAGAAGAGGAAGTCTGATTAATTGCCCTTTTGGGCAGAAGAAACACCCGCGGACAAACAATGGAACCCAACACAGCAGGGACTCCACATTGTACGTCTGTTGCTACAATTCTTTACATACTCTTGTTGGATATCGCTGGGATGCTGCTGCTGCTGTCTTCCCAGAGTGTTGGACTGTGGCGCATTGATCAGACACTTCACGTCACGATCGGCATCTTCACCGTAACCATAAAACTTGGTAGGGGTACAGCAGATTGCGATATTGGGTACCGTGCGGCGTTCATCGCTTCTGCGTCGCAGTAACTCTGTACGATCCCACTTTGTTTCCCTTTCACCTATGACCAAACTGGCGCTGCTAATCTAGAGTAGATCTCGTTGACGAAACGTGATCGTTTGTTTGACCGTCGAATATCAGCTACGGAGCGGAGCGGTATGGGTTAACATTAGGAAAACGACAAAAACGCGCCAACTCTAAAACGATTTGAGCGGGCAGATAAATATGACTCAGGAATACATCTCAATGAGTCATGCATATGTGAAAAAGACCCTTCCATTTTCCCTGTCCCTATCACAACGTAACGCATCATATAACCCTGCAATGTTGAACGGTTGATTACATTATACCACAAAAATTCAATTATGAATTTCACTTTCCTACCCAATTGGTGGTAATGACCAAAAGGCCTCGTGGCAGAAAGGTAATTAAATTGCTGACGAACATCACACTGTCACACAACAGTGAAGCATACGCTTCAAGGTTAACGTGTCATATGCGAAAGCCAAGCCTCTTTCCGTTGTTTGTTGTCTATGTGTTCGCGAAAAGGTCGTGAACCAAACGAAACTAGAAACTTCGCCCCCATCCGGCCAGAAACCCAAAAGCACGAGAAGCCAGCGCCGTTTATTTTGCGTCGACACGTAATTTCAGGCAATTCTCACACGCTCATAAATCCTTCAATGTAAAGAAAAACTGGGGAGAAAAACAACTCATATGCACACACACCCCGCTAGTATATCCATAATTACCCACATGGAGAGGAGGAACCTCGCTGCAAACTCTTCTCTAGTGGCGCATCATCAGGGTAATATGTTTTTCCTTTTTTTTTCGTGTCCAGGTTATTAGCTTTTTTCGTTGCTGCTGTTAGTAAGGCTAGTGATGCTACAACGTGACACGTGATGCAGTAATTAAAAGCTTCTCCAACCTACAGTGACGCTACCCTCAAGGATAGCGAATCGTTATGCCATTAAACAATCGCGTTCCATAAAATATGTCTGTTGATTTAGTGAAGGATTGCGTAAGGCCGTATGCCCGGAGTGCTGCTGATTGATTTTACAAACGACGACATTGAGCCTTGATTAGCACAAAGCTTTCCAGACCAGACATCCAGCTCGCCAGCCCTAGCCCGAAACGGTGTACAAGCGATTGAACTTGGGATACGGCGAAACGTATAACATCATCAACATCAAGCCCTATATAAAAGAGATCTGTGATTTGAAACGTTTTCCACAGCCCGCCAATAAAAGCCTGACGAGTTCTTGTGAAGATCTTTAGTTTAGTGCTCGGTGCCATCATCTAAAGGATACAAAATGCCAGTGCAAACTAGGCGCTTCAGGTTGTTCTTTCCATCGAGCACACCACACATTCCGATGAAAATGAAACCATTTTGTCTTTCTGTCGTTTCTTCTTCGGACACGCATCCGGCTTCTTTCATTCCCACTAGCGTTCCATCATCAACGGCTCTCTCGTGTTTACCGAGAATCAATTCAGCCCAAAATGATTGATGTTTGAAGCCCGCACGTTTTGAGCAAGTCTCCCGTTCAAAAGATCCTGCCAAAAATTCAGACCATGACTATCGTTTCAAGACAGAAAAGGTACCTTAAAGAACGTTGGTTCCCGGGTCCATTATGAATCAGCAGCTTGAGAGCAGACAGCACAAAACTGTACGATGCGTGATTGTTTGGATCGTTGCACTTCATTCTGCCATTCGGTTAATGGTTGTGCTGCCGTCCAATGTTGGAGTGACTTGTGCTACGCCCGCGGGCAGATTATTTGGGATGATTTAGTGTAATTTATGCCCACCTTCTTTAAGTTATTGTTTGCAAAAAGGAAAATTCGAGTCGCACTTCGTTGGAAGAAAACGAGCAAAAGAGTACACAGCCATTGCAAAGTATCCCCAAGCAGGGGTCAATTTAGTGTTGGAAGCTTTATTTTTGGAACAGGCGCCAACGAGATCAAAACCTCTGGGGCAATGCTGCTGCTGTGGTGGTTCTTTGGCAAAAACCGGTTTTTTTAAAGCAAAAAAGACTGTGGAAAGAGAACTGATCAGGTAAGATAAACGGATCCGGATGGACTAAAAAGGGGAAGTCCCAATGTAAGTTGCCGCAGTAATTCTCAATAAAAAAAACTGAGCGGCAGGGAAAGATTTACACTAAAACATCTACACATAACAACCAAATCTCGTTCTTCTGCTAGGTGCTACTGTAGATTAGGGAAGCTGACACTGGTCGTGATGTAGGTCGTGAATTTCTGCTTGGGATCACGATCATAGTAAAGCTTGGGAAATAATAACAATTTGAGATTCACGGATATATAGTAACGTCACAAAGTTGGTAGCAACGACGGATCTCTATGATGTCTAAGCTTGAAGTAAAGAAAGATAAATTGGATACACAGTTATATGGAAGGTGATCGTGAACGCTCGTTGACGTTTAATCGGTTTCACCGTTTCTTCGATCCGTTCCAGTTTAATTCGATTATGGTTTCAAAAGTGTATTGTAGGCGCTTAGAAACGCATTGAAACTACGACACAGCTCATAAGGTACGGCTTAATTCGAGCAGCCGATTGCACGACTTCTCAATTGCGGTTACTACCGGGCCAATACAGCGAGATCTCGATCGTCCACTGAGAATCCCATGGACAACTCAACTGATGAAGCAAATCTCGGCGGTGTACCCGGAGGGCTCTCGTCGGATGTCCAATTGTGCTTAACGGTAAAACAACAAAATTCAAACCAAACCATCATCAACATCACTACCACCACCATTGAGTAGCATTCACGCAATCGGTGGTTTGTTGCGATCCGATCATGAGCGGATGAGGTGGTTTGGCATTTTGAAAGGCTAAACCTAACTGGGTTAAACTCCTTGCCACCCGTATTGGTCGTTCGGGTTGGGTGTATTGGAAAACGGAAAAGCAATGACCGCCTTCCACTTCACCGGACACTGATGGACATCATTTGGGATGACCGCGAAAACTGCCCATAATTGTTTTCCGAGTGTTGGGGACCAGCCCGCGTACACTTTAAATTTCTAGCCGAGTTGATGATTTGACGAGCCCGACAACAACTTCAGGCTGAGGAATGATTCAAACAAAAAAACGGACTGGATGGTGGTTACTATTGGGAGATGTTTGCTTGCTTACTTAGTGTTGGACTGTAAATTAGTGACATTGAAAGCATGGCTGCGCACGGTCATGCTGTAAGCAGTATTACCGTGATATAGCTACTGCTTATGCTTTTCTTTGGGTTGGTTTAAGTGAGTCTCGAAAGATCAACAGACAAATGATTAGCAATCAACCTAGGAAGGAGAAGTACCATTGGTGGAGAGTTGTAAATTATTTCAAAAAGTGTACCTTGGAGTTTAGAGGTTACGGGTTTTTGGGGATCCAAAATTGACGTCTAATTATATCCATTAAGACTAACTAACTCTTTAGCACTTTAAGGTGATTTCTGGGCATACATCCAAAGTACCTATTTCTTAAACATATTCAAGCATCGAACGAGGCCATTCAAATGACTTACATAAAACCGTAACCTTCCATAGGAATCCGTTTACCAAACCCTTTTATTTCATCCCCGCAACAGTGGACATTAGGATCGCGCTGAAGAAATAGATCACTCCACTACAATCTATCTGCATTGAAGTATCGTAATAGGGTGATATAATGGCAAACGGTTCAACTAGATTGCACCATCGGTTTTTAACACCTTTTCGTGAGGTATCTCTCTCCCCGCTGTGTATTATCGAGATGGCAATCGTGCGCCAACAATAGAACGTGAGCCATATCTTTCAGACACCAGGGTACAATTAGCAAATAGTTGAAGTGGTCGATGACGTACAATCAATGCTTACATTTTTTTAAGAAGTCATACACCTCAACACTAATTTAAAACTGTGGCAGTGGCTGTTGGTTTACTTCTTGAAGTTCATTCTTTTCTCCCCTACTTTACAACCATTTATGGGACCTCTCATCACGCCTTTCAGAGCATCTTAATCTCTTATGATTAATTGTTGTTCAACGAAAAAAAAAAGACGAATGATCGAGCAGTTCAGTATCGTTTCCCACTCGAAAAAAGAAAACCTAACCTACACAACAAGCAAGAAACCAAGCGAAAAACGACACCCTCATACCGGTATCGCGAAGATCCAATTCTCATGTTCTAATTCCCAGACGCGATTAGCGCGTGATCCAAAATGGCATTACACGCGATGAAGAAAGATGAGCTACACGAAAACAAAACAAAAAAGAAGACTTGGGAAAAATGCCTCCAGCCGGGTCCGGTTGGATCGTCGGTCACCCAACCGTCACTAGTGTGTTGAATGGGAAAATGGAAAATGATGTGCCCACCACAAATTATGAAAAATCCCGCCAACAAAGCGGCAACAAGAGAAAGCGTCTCCGTCTATCATTGGTGACCTGCATTTTCATTTCCTCGCTTGTGGATAGCGTTTAGGGGCAACTTTTCCTAAAGGGGTTTTGGGAGTGTAATTTCCTAAGAAGTCGTGCTTAGACGTTTTGACTTACTGCCGCATTCTCATTGCATAAATTAAACTCATTGCTTCGGCTGTTACGAGAGGATGTTCTAAGTGGGGTATTAAAATACAGTAGAAACACCGCAAAGAATCGTAACAGAATTTTCATGTTGTTCATCCCGGCTGGGCGTTACATTATCGAAAGTTAACGAGGATAAGCATGATTTATTGATGACCCTTGAGCCCGAGATTTGACCACGCTCGTGGAATGAGGATTTCTAGGGTGCGCAAAAGAGTGTCCAACCAAAAACGACACATCAGGGCCGAAGGGGGTATTAAGCGTCAGTTGACACGCCAACCCAAACGAGAAAAAAAACCTTTCTCCGTGTCGTGTAGCGGACAGATCGACCTTCATAATCCGAAGTTGATTTGAGCGCTTAACCCGTAACGATGGATTGTGGAAAGTGTGAGGTCAATAATGCTTAATTTGATTAGCTTCTTCAAGGTTTTTGCCCAATTCCGGCCCAGAACGAAACCGCTAGGAGGAAAAGCGCTAAAAGCAGATAGCAAGGGGATTGGTTTTGCAAATGAGCAAAAGTGGTTTTTGCTTCGGACCGTGCCAACAAATTCAACGTACCCGAATCAGATCATCCGATCCGAAATTCTGGGGATGGAACAGTGTGTATGAGAATGTGTTTAAATAAATAATGTTTGACAGTTTCCAACACGGGTTGATTGGATTAGTTTTTGAATTTAATCATTGCTTCGCAATGGGAATGGACCTCTTTATCTGGTTTCGGGGTTGAAGTTACGTGTAGCAATAGCTCGTGCGATAACCGATACAACAGAAGCAACACATGTGAAGTGCCTAATTAAACTTGTATGAATCGCATAACAATTTCACCACACACGCTCTCAATAGCTTCTGGAGTGCTTGGGAAATAGTCGATTTCACGCCCAAGAAAAAGATTGCAAGTCCTTTTTCGGAAACTGCACAGAGTGACCATGTATTTGGTGCATTTACTACGTTATTTCTTAGCGTGATGTAAGTTCCCATATGTTGCAGAGCAGATTTTTTCCATTTGCGAAAGCACGATATAACCTTTTATCTTGTCTAAAACTGGTACTCGAAAGATGTCAATTTTCTCGTCCATATTTTATCAAGGGAACTGAATAAATTGACACGGTAAAACCCTTTTCTAGGTGTGTGTTTTGCTATTTCTATTTCTAATTTATAAAACCACACGCCCCGGGAAGATATCACGGGGTAATAACCACAGGTTCTAAAATGTCCATTATCTCGTTCGCTGATTGTTTCTCTGGACTGAACCATCTCCATCGGTTTACCGGTGACCCACTTTGTGACGGATTTTTTCCCCCCGTGTACCTCGTTTTGCGCGGTCGTCCATATTTGATAAATCATTTTCCCCTAACCTCTATCTCGAGTGGTCTATCAATTATGCAACGCCACTGGTTTGTGATGGACGGATGAACTGATATCTTCCTCATTCATACTGAGGATGGGTAAGATTACGGACTATCGGTACAATATGGATCCGTTTTCTTTCCCAAGTAGCAAAAAATGAATATGGATGAATTTGTTTTTTTTTTTAATGGAAATGCCGAAGAATTTTAAATTTATTATCTAATAATGATTTTTAGTACAACGATTCCTATCTCACTTGTTATTATTTTGTTATTTTAAGTATAAATATAAAAAGTGTAAAAAGAAAAGTAACAATTTGATAGCTTGTACAACAACGTCTTAAATAACAACCATTATACAAAATGCATTTTAATATGCATCAACATGTATTGGTGCCGAAGGAACCTGAACAGAAACATAAAAATTGGAACCGTACGGCAAATCGCATCACATATTTGCGCCGGCTCCACGAAGTTGTTTTGCGATTTCCATACAACTTCGATACGATTCCCTCATTATCATTTAGCGTTTCTTTGATGTTTCTTTTAGGCATGTCAGAGCAAAGTCATCTGCTTCCTTCTGTGTCGCATAGTGGGTTTATATTTTATTTTATGTAATTCCCCCACTATTATCTGATATTTGTACCGGAAGTTGGATTGGATTGTACGATATGGTTTTTTTGGGAAGTTCACTATTACGTATTGTGAGTTGAAGGTTTAACCTATAGCAAAAACAGATGGCATGAATATTGATATCTCGCGTGAACGTAAAATTTGCATTTTATTTATTTTTTGCATCTTCATTCGGCTGATGTTTGTGAGCCTTGAAAATAATATTTCGCTTTCTGCAACAACAAAAAAATGTTTGTATCGAAAAATGCGTTTAATATTTAGGCCAGCAGGGTTATTTTTGCTTTTGTTTAAAACTATACCACTAAAGCCACTAGCTTATAAGGCTTTGAAATATTGTTTTGATTGAAAAATAAAATTACCCAAAAAAAACATTTGAAATAAATTTCCTTACTAGTAAAGGCAATTCATCATTAAAGTATGCTTTCAATTATCAATCAATTTGTGCCGACACTTGACCTGTTTGTGGTTAAAAAAAAAATTGGACATTTTATGGTTCCCCATAGCGGTAAGTGGGATGAGTTTGAAATTAATTTATCACCTATGAACCGTGCCATGAACGTTTGGGTTGTTATATGCGGGAGAAATTATGAAATGGTGAGATTTTTCGTTTGTGAGATTGCTTTCAACCTTCTGCACCAGTTTGCCCGTCTCATAAAACCACCAATACCAGGCGTTGATTAAAAGGGATTTATTGCATTATTTATGGGGTTCATTTAAACAGTGTGACCCTTTTTTCCAGTAGTGGATGAATCTTGAAAAATTGGATCAAAAACAACAGATTCATTAATGAGTAAATATCCCTGTTTGAACTTGAGAACCACTGGGTACTGAGCAAACTTTCTTTACAAGTGAGATTTCAAATATAATTTTATTATTTACACTCAAAAAGGGATATACATTTCAAACTTTAGTCAAGTTCACTGTCTGTCGCTTAAACAATAATGAGAGTTGATTAATTTTTATTTTACGCTTCCGTACTTCCATCGTCCAAAAAATTGCTCTCCCCATGTAACAAAAATGAAGGAAATATTATTCCACGATCGATGGTTCCAGCTCGTTTGCGTCTGATCATCCGTTTTTCCTTCACTTTTTTTTTGTTGTTGTTGCGCCTTCCAATGGTGCTGTACTTTTATGTGCCCCTTCGCCCGAAACCGTCTCAAAACGGCAAGCTTTGCAAGGCGCAGGAAATAAAAACATAAATCGACACACAAACACATTCGCACAGTCGCGTTTTAGGCAGAGGCCGTTGCCTTTTTTTTTCTTCTGTTCCTGTTTTCTTGGGTGAAGACGTTTGATTTTTCCCGTTCAGTTGTGCGTTTCTTATTTTAACCGTGCTCGCCCACCAGGGCGTACTCGTTGCATGAATTATTCTCGCATGATTTTGATTATTATTGTTTCAACTGCTGCTAAATCGGTCGTTCACCACACCACCGTTTTACCGTTCGCTGTTCGGTGTGTGTGTGGTTTTGTGTATGAAAGGATATACATAGTATTAAGGAAAGGTTTTTCACGTTTTTTTTCTTTTTCTCTCTCGCTTGTCTTGCTGCTTATTAATGTAAAATTAGAAACACTATTTAAAAGGACAATTTAAAACAGTTCGTTAAACATACTACACCAACCGTGGCAATAGCTTAAACTACACAATCACATAACTACGCGAAAGAAGAAACCATCCTAACAGGTACGTTAATTTTCACATCATTTCACCTCACTTTTAAACTGATCTTCCGGGTTTGTTTGCTGCGCATCGCGTTCGCGAGACGAGATGAGAAGAAACAAGTGGTTGTGGTAGAACAACTTCTCATCACTCACTGCTTCGTTTCTTCTTGTTTTTTACGTTAAGTGAGTGAACAAGTAATGAGTTGTCCGATCATCGAACTTTCCTTCCAACATCAAACGTATTTTCTCCAGCTGTTTTTTTTCCTGCTGTACTTTTACCAACCAACCGACCAACACATCTACACAACACCGGATGCTGCAGAAATGGTTGGATACAAAACGATCTTTCCTCCCCTGGTGTGCGCGTGTGAGTGAAATTGGTCTGCCAGGGTTCTAAACGTAGCCGTGGGGAAACAGATGAGATGAGATCAAACAAGCGAGTAATGCGACAGGTGTGCTTTAGTGTGTGCGTTAGAGGAAACCGTTTGATGGATGGATTTTATTGTGCCTCTGAAAAAGGGGGCACATTCTGCTATTGAGGCTTAATTAGTGCCGTAGCCGGACGGAGTTCGTGCACTATATTCTTTTTTCCATCATATTAAACTAAAATTTTTATTTATATTACACATGAATGCCATCACACAACACAATGTACGTCAACATGATCGAAATTGGTGTTTCAGGTAAAACTTCTCTCTTCACACACTAACGATTAGCATTAGTATTTTTTTTTTTATTCATAAAGAACGGCCTGGCCGTATTGCTAGCATTAGTATTAAACCACAACACAACCACCTTCGATCGGTACATCATGATCGTAAATGCTCTTTTCTTTAGCACATATTTTTTGGTGTGTTTTTTTTATATCGCATGTTGGCCCACTTTCAACAATTTATTATTCATTTTGCACAGCTCAAAATATTTTCTTTATTGCACTTGTTTTTTTCCACTCCACCAACCGTTCACTTTCCACACAAAACATCTACGTATGGTTGAATTTGACACCTTTTACCGAAAACGTACATTAAGCGATACGCATTGCAATTATTGCCGCTATCGGTCGGGCTGGTTTAAAACCAACAAAACAAAAAATACACACCACACATACACAAAAACCGGGTGGGAAATATTACCACGATGCCACGGAAACCATTCACACGCGGCTCGCGACCAATCCTCGCAACGGCTCAAAATGAACTGAGCGGTTCGGTGCTTCATCTCACCGAGCAGCTTCCAAATGCACAAAAAAATTGAGATTGCATCGTAAACGCGCTCTCTCTCACTGTTCACGCTCTTTCTTACTTTCTCATGAAACCCGTTACTCACTCACTCGCTTCTTCTCACTTGGGTGAATGGATCGGTGACACCCTAGCGACAAAAATGACCACAAATTCATCCAAACTCCATATAAAAAAAACGCCGACCCTCTAAAAATGACCGCGCTGTCCCAAATATTCACGATAAGAGCACAAACCTTCATTCGAGAACACGAAAATGTTCATCGTCTGCTCGGCCGGTCATTTGCTGCTACTCTTGCTTCCTCTTGCCTTGCTGCTCGTACCCACAAGCATCCGTCGTCACGACTACGATGAATTTTGCAACCTGCATTGCTTCTTGTTTCACACCCTCTGACCCATATGCATTGCACACACACGATGTCCTTTTAAATTGTCTTGATTGTACTTGCCTCTTTGTCAAAACTGTTCTGAAATGAACGTGAAAGAGCATCGTCAAGCTGCGGTGGTTCTATTGATATGATTATTTTTTGCATGTTTCAAAACCTATTGCCGTTCGATCATTGCAAAGTACGTAGTCTTCACTACGTGGATCATACGGACTGCGTTTCCTTTCGAACCCGCCTACGATATTTTACATGAAAAATAATTTTAATGATAATAATGATTGTTTTCATGTAATGAAGATATTTGTTACGCTGGTATATTATCACCAACAATATCAAATTTTTGAATTGTTATTGAAATTCAGTAAAAACAATCATCAGCAGCACTTCTACAAAACAAAATAGATGACACGGCACATGATTTTAAAAGATAGAACGAAGATCACGAATGCAGCGAAGGTGCAGGTGCACTGAATGTGCAAGACAAAATATGATGTGATTAATTGGCTTTATCACAGAGTAAGAGAAAATGGGCCAGTTAACCAGAACCTAAATCGTTAGATGTGCGACGAAATATAACATTTTTCGAAATGAAAATATTAAGCTATGTTTACATAAG
Source organism: Anopheles funestus (assembly GCF_943734845.2). Lineage (NCBI taxonomy): Eukaryota > Metazoa > Arthropoda > Insecta > Diptera > Culicidae > Anopheles > Anopheles funestus. Next base: position 68,639,306 of record NC_064599.1, on the reverse strand, counting down.
CAATTAAAACAAAATTTAGAGATATCTTGCCTGTTAAAACTTGTTAACACTTTTACTGTTAAAACTTTTGTTTTAATCATTATTTATCATATGCTTTAACGAATGTACGTCCATTTGATATTAATTGATTGAAAAAAGATAATTTTTCATGTTTTCGAATGGCGAAGACGCATATCTAGCATTGCATTCGATTAATAAAAAAACGGGAATGTTGCGCTTTGCTCATGAAAAATACGTCTTACCTCTTACATATTTGCACCAAAATCCTAAGAGTACTAAAGAGTGTATAGACGTGTTCACTCCTAGATCATGGTTGCAGAAATCTTTCCTTCCATCCATTTTTTATATAACGTTCTTCGCGCGCGGACAAAAACCCAATTTTTGTAGTCCTGATCGTAGCGGCAGGACATTTAGTATAGGGAAACGTATCTAAATTGAGTTCAAATCACATCAGCACATAAATTTTCATCCTTCAATTCCATCCATAGGCGAACAAGAAAAAGAGACTCTCTCTCACAACAGTTCAGTTGGTGGTTGAGGTTAAAGTTTAGGCAAAAATATAACCCCTCCACAATTCTACAGATGCAAGCAAAGCCTGGCGCGCAGCATACAGGACATAAAAGGATAAGGAAGAGAGAGTTATAAATAGAATATACGGCTGAGCCAATCACAACACGCGATTAGGAGGGGGAAGCGTGCTTAGAGCTACCCAGATAACAAAATTTTTGCTTTCGGTTCACGGCAGGTTACGATTCATTTTAGTACGGGTCTTGTTCATTTTGGCAAAAGGTCGAGGGACCACGACACGTCGACCCTCGCCTCGACCCTGGCTCGACCATTTTCAAAATGAATATTTTGGGATGAATTTGTGGTCATTTTTGTCGCTAGGGCAGTGCTTGACTGATCGACATATTGATGATAGTGATGTCAATGATAAGAACTAATTAGAAAGGGAAATTATAATTCATCAGAAAAACACATATGCAAACATAATCACCACCATTTGCACAGAAAACATAACCAACGACATTCGTGAGACGATACGACGGTGAGATAAACAAAACCAAATGTGAGAATGAAGCACGCGCTCGCTCTAGTGAGATGGAAACAGAATGAACATAATCTCATTCTCATTAATTTACTCTGAGAAATATCTCCGAGAAAATGAATTCTCTCACTATACGCACTAAGGGAAAACATATTGCGTTTTGTCCATATTTGTCAATTTCTCTCTTGGAAACAATATTAAACTCAGATTAATAATATTGTTTCTAAAATCTATTAAATTTTTTTTTATTGTTATAAACAAAAAAAAAATTAACACATTTATTTTAGATTTCGTCAATGTCATGCGCATGGTTATAATAAGTGAAAATTTATTACACAAATCTATGAACTGTATAACGCCGCTTTTGCTCATGATTGTGTGACAGAGGCAGCCTACGATGTTGACGATGTATCGATAAATATCAACCACCCGCGATGTGTCCACGGCTCCATCCCAAACGCGCAATGTAGAGTGCTAATTGGTCGCATTCGCAATTCTGATCCAACCGTTTCGGGATGTTAAACGATAGCACTAACCGTGTCATGTTTACTCCAGGACAACGATTGGCACGATCACATGAGCTTGTACATTGTTTGCTCTTCGCTTTCCTCATACGAAATAACCTTTTATGTTATTCGTACCGGCCCCCGGCCAGTAGTTTGCTGGCCACACATTTGCCTCATTTTATTATTTGAATAGTTTTTTTTTCGCATCTCCAATTGCTAAACGTAGGTATAAAGTATGAAAACATGAAACCAACGTACCACCATCGCTTCCGCATGCAATCGAAAGGAAAATAAAAATAGTTTATCAAACCCGTGTATCGTACCCGGTAAACAAGTGGATCGTTGGTCGGCAGAATTTATGGATAAATTGTTTCTCAACTTCCCTCCATTGCGCGAAGCTGCTAATGGAACGGGTAAAAACAAACAAAATCTGTCAAACAAAAATAAAACCTCTAAAAGCCTCGTGTCTCGAAAGGAAGCGCATAAATATACACACCAAATGGAAACATAAAAATAAAAATTGGTACAGAAGAGTGCAAAAAACTAAAAAGCCGAAGTTAAAATTAACCCCGTTCATCAGTGAATAGCAAAAAGAAATAAAAGTAAACGATAAAACAACAAACAAAACGGTTGGAAAAGTGTACGCGATGCACTCGCGCTGTCTTCGCTGTTATATATATTTATATTTCCATTTTCCATTTTGTGTTGTTGCTTTTTGCGTTTTTTTTTTTGCAACCGGACATACACAAAGGTTTAAAAATACAATTCCAAAGTGGACACAATTTTGCACTCACTTTTACGTCAATTTATAAGCGAAATTTGAGATGTAGAAAAACAATATTAAAACGTAAAACCATACCAATACCATTGTTATTAGGATAGAAGCATGATGCTAGGAAGAATTTCCTATCCTTTAAAAATGGATTTTTTATGTTTCGTTCACTTACACACGCAAAGAGTATCTCTTTTGGAAACTCTAACAAACTATTTCATTAAAAAAAAAAGAAACGACTGTCCAGTCAATAGAATTCAATGAATATTCCTGTTCGTAGTCTTTTTCTTCGGTATATTATGCTGCAACCACTCTTTTTATCCGAATCTTCCAAAGGTCAGCAAAATTACTTTGAACGTTTTGTTACGTTTTTTTTCCTTCGCAATGGGTGTCCTTCTTCTGTTGAGGTGTTTCTCTATTTCGTTACATACGCTTTGTTTCATCTCAACGGAACCGCTGGTGAGAGATTACTTCCCATTGCGAATAGACGAAAAAGAAACGAGAAATCCAGGATTTCGAACATTGAATGGCCATCCCGCACTGGTAATGAGTTGGGATATTACCGTAAAAGGTCTAAACTTAATCAATCGCTTTACGATAAAGAAACGATACGATGGCGACATTGCATTATTTCTTTTTTTTCTCTGTTTTTAGTGAACTTACTCCAAATAGCAAAGGTATCAAAATCATGGAGCTTAAGAAGGATTCGTGAAATGGAAAAAAGGAGGAATCGTACGGTACCTAACCGGTAAGATAGCTTATTTCAATTGGATGAAATTTTTGGACCATCTCTTTCGATGAACAGATATCATCACTTGCCCACCAATATCTTGATTGTTCAAACAAAAATAACATTTATACTTAGGATGATATTCTATTTCTATGTACTTTATACTATTATCTTTTAGTTTAAGGTTTATTGACAGCCCCAAAAACCTACCACACATTCAAAAAAAATCTTGGATGTGATTAAAAGGCTTTGAATTAATTGAAATCAACCATCTAAATCAATTCGATAGCCACGAGAGGGTATATTACGTTGCATCTTGGCCTAACCTATCCTAACCAACCATTCGGTTGGTTGGCAAAGAAAACAAGAAACCTGATCTAGTGTTGTAAAGGACCGGCAGAAAATCCCGTCCTTCGATAAGTGTACAATTAAATTAACCACGCAGTAGGTGGCGTCCAGCAACCCTGCAACCCGCTTTCCCAGAATACAAGCACAAGAAGGACGTCCTTCATCGCTTCAAGAAGGCTTCATCGCTGCTAGGGCTTCAATCAGCCGGCACACCTGGTTCAGGTTCATGGTTCCGCTTCGGAACACGGTCGAAGCAGAAGTCAAAAAGTTCAATTTCACAGGATATTCGGTGAATTGATTTCTTGCCTTCGACGACGTGTAACTAATGGAATTTGCTGCATCGTAGGTTTAAACTTTTCATTTTGTCTTAGTTGTTGGACTTCATGAATGAAACCAAAAGCTGCAGATAGAAAGCGCGAAGGTTAGACATTTAATCGAAATAATTCACTTAAATTGACAAGACAGGTGAGGACCTCAACTCAGGCTTCAGGATGAATCGTGGAATAGACATTTAATTTTTGGACGCACATTTTGAAAGTAATTGCCATCTCTGGATCTCGAGAGAAACATATTGTTGTGAAAAATAATTACAGTTTGAAGCGAAGGGAAAACTTTTGCAATATTCACAACCGAAAGCACGTAAAACAAAGCGTGGTTGTTTTTTTTTTTCTTACTGCATTAAGTAACATAAAATGGCACAGTCTTGCAATGGTGCTGAAAAGTTTCAGCCTCTGCTGCTAGTACATCACAGAACGCAAAAGAAACAGTCTGGCTGTCAGAGGATCTTATGCCTGTTTATTCCACCGACGCCGACACTTTGATCTCGAACGACACGAAATTATTACCGACCTGTCAGGAGGTATTCTCGCCCGTCTTTGCGCAACTAAGCCCCCGCAGCAAACGGCAAACACAGCAGTAGCACGCTGCTGCCCGGCGTCAGAGCTAGATGCGGGACCATTCATCTTCTCGTTTCGGGACCAGACCTCGATTTGTGCTTTTCTTTTCCAGCACGCCTTATCGTGCAACTCAGCAACGAAATTTGTTCGTACTGTCCTTTTTTTTTATTCAAAAAGGTGTTGACTTCCCTGCCTTAGAAGGCAAGGAGAAACTGGAGAACGGGAGAAGAAAATGCAACAAACGTTTCAGTCCTTCATTAGCTGACGCGTCCTTCCACAGATATGCTTCACAACAGCACGCAGAAGAAATGACTTGAAATTAGCCGAGTTAGAAAGTAAGTCCTGACAAGGGAAACTTTTCATATCCTTCTTTCTCGCTGACGGCAAAGCAACTCCGACGACATGACTGATTAGTCCGTGAAAAGCAACTCCGAAAAGGGCAAGAGGAGAGCCTACTTCTGGAAAAGTTTCTGTGATGGTTAACATTGCTACTCTTTCCTGTTATTAGAGATAAGTAATGTGCCTTTAATGTGCGGAATTGTTTGATTTTTGATGACAAACAACACTGGATGTCACCGAAAGCACATTAAGTTAATGAGTTACATTAAGGAATGTCAAACGATTTAGAAATGGGTATAGCATTCTTGAACTTGCTTGATATTTGTGGAATTTTGGCAAACTTAGGAATAGGCAAAAATATCTAATATTGCTAAACAAACAACATAGGAAACCACGTGATATCATATCATCGACCCGCATATAACTTATCGTCCAAACACACAGCTGATGACGTCCATCAACAACATAGACATTGAGCCATCAATGAATCAATGTATTCTTTCCGATAAAATTCTTGGTACAGCGCTACAAGACCCCGATACTCGAATGGTAAGTACACGGCCCACGTTACACATCAGAACTGACGCAGGAGCCTTCGGCTATTCCTGGGGAGCAATGTGCCCACCGGGACATGGGGCACGTGTTTATGAGTAACGGGGACCATCTCTCGCCCAGTACACCTTTACGATCGCTCAGCACGATACGGAGATTGAATTCCGATGTCGCGATGAATGTAGAGACGACGATTCTCCCGGGCATTCGTTTGTGTGTGTGTGTGTGCCCGTGAGACATGGTTCCTAAATCATCCAATCAAACTCACTCCCCCCAAAAAAGAGACTCAAATCAGCCTACCATCCTGACCCACGTCTTGATTTACGGTGCCGTGAGTGAGGTTAAGTCATCGTCGAAGAACACCAACAGGCGGCATTGCGTCAAACGCGCCGATGAGACATTGACACTCTTAACGGGGATTGCGGACACCTACAGTAGGTACCTTAGACGACTTACACGGATGGGTTTGGTACACGTTCCACTGCCATCGTCGGCAGTCCATTACTGAGGCCATGTTTGGTTTTCAATTATTGTTTGCCTCCGTTCCCCCCAAAAACGTTCATCCATGAGCGATGATGGTTCAGTGACCGATTGAACGGTATAGTGCTTGTTCCAACATACGGTCTTATCGAGAATAGAAAACGGGAAGACCGGTAAACAAATGAACCGAACGTAGTCCTAAAAGTCATAGTACACTTTTACGCAACGTTATCAGAGTACCTATCTACCTTACTGCGTACGTTTTACCCCTCCCGAAACCTGTCTATTTGAACAAGCAGCAATGTTTAATTTGACAGAGAATATATTGCCTACCTGGGACAGCAAAAAATGCGTTAAAACGGGACAAATATTTGGACGATTGGGAATTAGAATAGCAAACGGCATCACACTTACCTGAAACGAAATGGAAAAGAAGGAAAATGTTATTGATTTGGTATTATATGATAGTTGCAAACAGAATAATGTATCATTAGAAAATATAAATATTTGTTATATGCTGAGCTTGAATTAATGCACGAAATTTTAAGTGGTTCTTCATTCATTTTCTTAAGGTAAATAAATTTGTCTCTTTAAAAAAAATGAAAAATATATAACAACAAAAAAAACGTAAATATTATTGCGCCATACATCTAGATTAATGAGATAGGGTAAAAGTGTTACAACGTATGAACAACCGACAACAGTGAGAAACAAATAGAAGGGGATTTAACAGGGACAGAGCACTAATCACTGCAACACGGAACACGCAGGATCGTAAATCGAAAGAAAAAAAACCACCGCTCAGTCTTCACACCGAGAAGCCCCAAGCAAAAGTCTCTGCAAAAACAAACAACAGCTGATTTTCGACGACCACTGGGAAAAACGAGCGTACGAAAGAGATGGTACAAGATTTCTCTCTTCATTTTTCCACCTCTGACACATATACACAGCAAAAAGGAGAAGGAAAAACTACACACACACCAATGCAAGGGAAAGGAAGAATATGGGCGAAAATGAATGGATGACACTAGTGAGCCACAACTGTCACCAGATGTGAGAAAATTTGCTATTCACCGTGAGATGAGTATCCATTCACTCTAGGTGAGCAGATGAAAAGACCATCACGTAGCACTTATCTTAGGGGAAAAGCGGAAAAGCTACACATTGAAATATACGCACACAAACACACAGCGAAACGCCATCTACTCAACGGTGGACATGCGCTGTATGGTCGGTGAGGTGGCGTGAGTTTTAGTGATGATGTTATGCAAAGCAAAACGGAGAAAAAAATAGAAAAAAAGTATACCACAAACAGACGATTAAATAGTATGCCACTGTTAAACACACATTCCCTAATTTATGTCCACTTTCGCTTACGTTAAACACGCTTATTGTTTAATTGAAATTGCTTCTTTAAGAAATAATTATTACTGTCGAGAAGATGAGTGTGAAATGTTAAAATAAGAAATAACGTTCCCCAAATGGAATAACGCACATCAATGCGTTACAGATGTTCTACACTGTACAAAGTAAAAAAAAAATCTTTTCGGTAAAACACTGTAACACAATGTTTTTTTCAAGCCGCACGGGTTCCCTTAGTTGTTTCACTGCAGCGCAGCACGTGCGATCGATTTTTCAAGGTTACCATAATGACAACGGATGGTACAAAACCTTCCATATCTTCACCAACCTATCCACCCATCCTTCGCTTGTACGCTTCTTCTCTTGAAGAGATGTCCCTTTCATGCGTTCCATAAATCCTGGGTTGATGTTGGGCGAGAAAATTCACCTCTCAACAAGATCGATGTTTTTCTCCGCTGGACAACACTAACCATCTTGTCGTGTTCGCGTTTTTCTTTCCCTTTTTTACCAGGCCTACCTTATTGGCCGGGATGTTTTGCTTAGGTGGAATTAATTTCTTTGCAATCAAAAGTTTTGATGAACAATAACATCTTCTTGTCGCGGACAACATTTTCCACTAACCTTTGTTTTTGCTTATTTTTCGACAAAACTCTTGTACGCGGAATATTTTGCTGATTTTAACGGCAAACATAAAACAATGAAGCAAAATTAAATTTCAACTGTAATTTCTTCACATCGAAGGGACCATGTTTAAAGCACCAAGTAGCAAATCTGCCACGTTGGAAGTAAATTTCCACTCCACCGGCTGGCAACCGGTAACGGAATAACACCCCATTAATGTGCGCCATCCATCGCCTTCAAACTCAATAAACGCATTATGCAATCAATGGCATCATCGTCGCAGATGGAAACCCTAAACAGATCAGGGCGCTCCATCCAAGCGCCAAGATGGATCTTGGTTGACGCGGCCCCCAATCGCATGATGCGGTAGAGACGATGGAAAATAGATGATGTAATGGTTTCTGAAAAATGTTCTTTTCTTCTTGATCTAACTTAATTTCGGTGCAGCATTTTACAATACCGAAGTCATAGCAAGGTAATCGTAATGCTTTGTTTTATTTACCGTCTTTTTATCAGCTCTTAACATTTTTTTTTCTTTTTTGTTTGTTTTTGGGTTTTAATTTAACATTTCTATGTGCTGGCCTCCATATTACTTGTTATTGTTTCATTTTCTTGAATTGTTTTTTATAGTTTCTTTGCTTTTTTTATTGCTTACTTTTGTTTGTTTGTCTGTTTGATTGTTAGTTTCTTTTTATCTATTATTATATTGGTTTCTTTTATTCATTTATTCACTTGTATTTGTACATTTTGTTATAAAATTCCTTTGATAATGATACATTCTATTTAAGTAGTGTTTCTAGATTGTTGGTTTTTCATTTGTTTTTATGTTATCGTGTTGTAGTGCTTTTTGTTTTTGTGTTTTGTGTATTTTGCTAAGCGCTAGTATTAATATCATTTTCCTTTTGCTCTGTCCTTCTCTTTAAAAATTATTTCCACCTTTCTTCTTGTACAATGTTTTCATCCAAATGTTTCTTTAAATTAAGATGATGTGACTGCTGCTTCTATTACTACAGTTTAAAACATCTTAGACACATATTCTATTCTATAAAGATCTCGTCTAGACCTTGGTCGTCTTAAATACAATCCTCGGTCCAGAGGTAAAAGCATAAAAAAACGATTGTTAAGAAATGATTCTGTTACAATTCCCATATACTACACGTTAGGTCAACACAATTATTTTAATCGTCTCTCAACTCTCTTTCCCTTTCTCTCACTCTCTCTCTCTCTTTCCCTTTTTCTTCATACACGTGATACCCAAATCATTGTTCAATTAATTGCCGCTAATTTCAACCACATATTTTACCACGTCAAACAAGCATTCAAAGCAGATGATTGTCAAATTTATGTTGTCTGCGATGGTCAAAAACCAATCGTTTCACTATTACACCGAGGCAAAAGATTCAATAAATTTCATTACCAATCACATACGAGATGAAGCAAGGAGAGGCTAACGAACCAAGGCCAGCATGCCGTGTACACAAAACCGACTATCCAAAATGTAGCGCCAAAGTGACGCCACCATACCGCACACCATATGCTGCTGCGCTCGTGTGGTGACCTTTTTGCCGGCCCTTCGAGGTTAGAGGACGGATGGAAATCGATGGTTTGCAAATGGAAATAGACGTACCTTTTGCTGCCGATGTTCGCGTTCCGAACACGCGTCCTTCGGGAGCATAAAAGACTCCTATCGGGTGCCGTTTAATGGCAAAGGTTCAAGTACGCTTTTCAAACCAATCGTTTCGGGAAATTTATTGAGATTTATTTTCGATTTGACGTTTCACATTGCGTTACCTGCCTGGGTGATGACTCCGTCTTAGTCACACCCAAGCATGCTGGGAAATAAAAATCGTTCGGTAGGGAATACCCAAAGACGTAAATAAGAAAGTGTTAAGTGAACTGTCAGTGATGTTTTTCAAAGTTATTCATGTTGAAATTCTAGAACTTAATTATCCGAATAGAAATCTAAGAAATAAGTCTCGATCCCAATCACTTCAATTACCGATCTTCACATCACAACTAAAATTAATTTACGTCCCCAGGCAGTAAACTGGTGCGATCCTTTGCGCTTAACATATTGTGTCATTTTCATCTCATCTGAAGAAGGAAGAAAACAAAAATCCAATGACCACTCATTTGTGGTAATGAAGAGCACCAAAAAAAAGCAAAGGCACACACGGATGACAGATGTGATATTGGGGTTTCGGTCCCGTGGGGACCTTTAACCGGCAGATATCCGTCGATTTAACTACCGCGGCTGGAGATAATAGACGTTGCACAAAAAAAAAGGAAGGCGTGTGACATCGAGTGGATGTGATATTTATTTTTACGACTTTTTAACGAGTACGTTACGTGCCGTACCGCTGACCGGAATGTTTGGAACGAAGATTTACGTCTAAGCCGGCAGTGATTGGGGATGTTGACTTGAGAAGTTTCTGGGTCGAAACACAAGCTGTACAAGTACACAAATTATTATTTTCCCTACACAAGCAAACGTTATCAATTACGTTTCATTACATTATGTTGATATGCCTGCTATTAAAAGAATAAACCCAAAGGCAGCAAAGCAACATAAAACATGAATAAATCCCATCATACTAACGTTAATTAATATTCAACTAACTCCCAAAAAAAAGCCGAAAACGTGAACCATTGTCCATACAAAAAAAACATCCCAAGTGGAGAAATCTTGGAGACAGTTGCTAAAATAACATTGCGTGAATGCGTCTTATTTTTAGTGTCGCCAGATATCGATTATTTTACTCTTCGTGTGTTTCATTTTACTTTGCCAGACGTTTTACCCTGTTTCCGTCGCATTCGACCGTTCCACGGAAGAAGAGATGTATTCAGATACAGTCTAATTTTAGCAGCAGCAATCTTACGCCGAGGACGAAAACATTTAGTCGATGCAGTTGCCATTTAGCATCCACCATGGTGGTGGTGCATGATCGAGATGGTGAAGCGCTCCATTTGCGACATGGAAAATTGCGACGTCAAACATTCCAATGGGAGGAATTTTTTGGGAACCTCCTCCGTCGCTTTTCGAATGATAATTAGGCGTTTAAAAATTACTTATCCAAATGAATAATAAATTTAATGCTATGAATAAAACTATACTCTTTTTGACAGACATTAAACATAGGCTACAAAGTGCACCAAAACAGTAATTGCCTTTCTTGTTTTTGGTTGAGTTTTTAAAAATGTGCAAAAATAAAACATTTGAAAGCAAACCTAATTAAGTCGTTCCATGGACCAAAAGAGACATGTGTGATGCAACATAAAAACCGTTCGCAAAGATTCGTTGTGCATCGTTTGCGTAAACTGCCTTGTTTTGGACACGCTTTTAAGCCAACAAAAAGGCACTGGTTTTGGGTGCTATATCAGCACACGGAAACGATTTCCATTTAGCAGTAATGGTTACAATTGCTGCGCTCGTTAGAATGACGAACGATGATTGCAAATTAATTTCCAACCAGTACGCACGTAAACGGTTACTGCGACAACGAAACCTGCCGGCTGGAATTTCACACATGGCGGTTGAAATGGTTGAAAGGGTGTGTAAAAAAATGTGTGAACGACGTTGGATAGCATTTTAAAACTGACTAGTTTAAGTAATTTTTCAAACATATTGCAATCAAAATAAATTGAATAAAAAATGTTCCTGGAAACAGTAATATAAATTTAACTGATATCAAATAGCTTTTTACAGGGTTTTTTGATTAAGTTCGATATAACTCCACAACTTTTTGCATGTGCGTCTTTTATTTGAAACGTTACACCTGTCAAACCTTTTGACGCAACCTGCTGTAACAACAGTACTACTGGTTGACGAAAGAGGGCGCTACTAACGGACGATATAAAAGAGGGACACAGAAGAAAAAGGGGACCTCTCGTTACAAAACCGCGAAAAAGGACAATAAATTTCGAACGCGCTTTAACTAAAAAAAGGCAGTTAGAAGTATTTCCGTAGAAATCCGAAAGTTTTGCAACAACACCCAAATTATATTTGTTAAATTATGATTTAATTTGGGATATATAAATTTTGCAAAACTGAGTTCAAAGCAAATGCAACTCAATCTGTCGCACGGAGGGTTATAAACTCGATAAGTTTATCGAGCCTTTAAAGCAGTCAGATATCGGCCTGTTGAAATCAATTGCTCATGCTGGAAAATTAAGTGCTCGTGTCCAACAACACACGCTGCTGACCTAAGATCAATTGTGCGTAACAGCAAAAGTTGTATTTGATGTATTTTCTTTGTTTTTAATAATTGTACCTGTTTTAAAATTTACCAATTTCACTAAATCAAACAGTCAATTTAATAAGTAATGAATGAAAGGCCGTATGAACATAGTTTTTAAAAAAGTAAAATTTATAACATGGAATTCTAAAAAAAATATTACAGAAAGAGGAAACCCTGCTGTAAGTCGATTTCGATCGTTCATGGTTTGCATTCAAAAAAAAACACATCTGGCTTTAATCAAAACCAAACATCTGGATGTCGAATTCCGTTTCCGTCGGCAACCAAAATCAAAAGCCGAATGAATTAACTGACGCAATAATGTAATGCTTTTATCTCGTCATTTTTTGCAATACACTATCACTTTTTTGGTGGAATTAGTATGTTTATTCCTTTCGGTTGTCGTTGCAGCTGCACGGACAAAATGCCAATGCAATTTGCTAGAGCTTAGCAGAAAATTAACTCCACATTCATCGATTTCAATCCCATCAAACGGTCTAACTGATTGATCGTGAAGAAGAGAAGAAGTTGTTTGCAGTTGTATGCACTTGACCCAAGCGAACGTAATGTAAATATTTATAGCAAATGACAACAAAAGCAAAACCTTTTGCCAATTAGGCGCACACAATACTGTAAAGTCTTTCCATCTGTGCCCGAAATACGTTTTTTTCACATCCTGATGAAATTTTCTTCCATTTCCTTCAAAGATTACGCTTTGTCGGCACAATTTACACTGCTAATGCAAAATCGTTTTACCGAAAACAAAACCAGCAGGAAATATACACCTACACGCCATATAATCAAGCTCATCATCTCTTTTTGCCATTGGTTTTGTTTAGTTTATCTTTTATTTTGTTTTTGTTACACATATGGGACGGGAAAAGTTTTAAACAAATGAGCGCATAGTTTAAAAATATTTTATCGCACATTTTAAACCCTGCAAAAATTCGAAAAAATACTAAAATTACGTTTAAACGCATTAAAAAATATACATCAAATGCTAGCTACTAAGAAACTACATATTTACATACATGGCATTGTGGTTTCGTGACCAAATGGAAATGAAAAACTATTTTTAAAACTATCGTCCGGATGGTACGGATGCATGCGAAGCATGGCGTTTAATTTATTCACCCAAACATTTAAAGGATCTCTGTGTGTGTTATCAGCCATTTTCGCAACACTGAAGAATGCAACAGTAAAACAAAAAAAAATCATTCTATCACTGCAACAGCTTGCAATCACACTTTCTTTCGAAGGAGAATGTTCTTTTGGATGCAGCAAATAAAAAAAAAATCCCCCCGTTTTTCCAACAAGGTATGCAAATGAACGACAGGAGCAACTTTCAAAACTCAACCGCAACGTGGCGAATGTGTGTTACATCAGTGGGACAAAAGGCATCAGACGAAAGTTTGTCGTTGGAAAGCGTAGTGTAATGACATAATTGACGCTCCTTGACCTAGTTTACAATCAAACGAAAACCATTCTACTTGAATAGTGATGCAAGAGCTTTAAAAACAGTATTAAAGTTAAAATACAAAACCCACCGTAATTCGTTTAAATGCCTTGCTTAAAAATATGTTAAGTTTTTATTTAAAATTATATTGAAAAAAAAAAGGTTGTGTAGAAGTTTGACGAAGAACTGGTTGTGAAGTTTTTAGAGTTTTTGCCGTCACGAGAAAGCCGTGATTTGCCGTGAGTCATTCGTCTAATCTTACGAGTTAATATACTCTTCTAGGTAAGGCGCCCAAATGCAATTCCGTTTCAATTCGTGCTTGAAATATTTCATAAAAATTTCATATAAGTAACTCCGGTAACCTATAAATAAATTTCAACAAAACTATTAAGTAATAGCAATAATAAATACTTAAATGAATATTTTGTAAGCTAATAAATTAAATAAATTTACACTAAAAAGAAAACTTAAGTTTTAGGTAAACCAAATTGAAAATTAAAAAAAAACAAAGAGAGAAATTAAACGATTTTTTGTCTTTAATTAATAAGACCTAAATCAGATAGCAATTAAACACAATAAAAAACAAAAAAAAATGAAAATTTTAAAAGGTGAAGAAAAAAAATTGAACGATTTTTTTAATTAACATAAAACAGCAATCAAACACAGTAAAAAAAAAGTAAAAAAAAATAATTGAAAATTTAAAAAAAGGAAGAAAACAGATTGAATGATTTTTTTTTTAAATTACCATAAGACAACCATTAAACACAATATATGAAAGCATCATGAAGCCATAATGGTAACGCAAACTGAGCTTAACACTTGGCGACAGTTAGATCTACATCCATGCATTACCGAAAATGACTAAACAACAGAACACAAAATTCATCAGACGAGGCAAACCCAACGAGAGGAAGAGAAAAAAAAACAGTAACAGAACAACATTGTTAAAAATGATTTATTACACGTTACTTCCTGTTATTCTGTGCGCGTGTTTTAAAGTGGTAGGATATGGTGCGTATCGTCATCCAACTGGCTACTTGGCTACTGTTTGCACCACAAACACGATTTCCACTGCTTTATGTTTCATATGTTTGCCCATTCGCCCCCAAAAGTTAAGATTTTCCCAAACTCTCGGTACTTTCTCACCTCATCATATGGAAAAATATTTTTTTTTGCTGTTGCTTTTTTGTACAAAGTTTGCCAAACGAACGGCACACACTACACAAATAGCGAAGATGGACGGTGGGGTTTTTTATCCTACATTTCTTATGATACTGATATTTGGTCTGTTGTTACTGTTAGTTGGAAAGGAGATTTTTTTCCCCCGTTTGAAATCGTTTTATCGCAGCCATCGCGCCAACGCATATTATATCAGCATGAGCTTTTATTATTAAGCTTCTGTTTCCTTTTTACCTTTTCCGGTACTTTATGCAGCAAAAATAACAAATCACACAAACACACCTTTTTGGTATGTCTTCGCTGAAGGGTGAAAAAAGGTGAAAAATGATTGACATGCCAGAAATGGTGTATATTATATTTTCCCTACACCCCTTTGTCAGGGTCAGGATTATTTTCCAAAACAGAAAAAAGAGCAATTCACTATAGCATCTCGTATCTGATACGAGAAGCGAATGCCAGTCAATAGGCCCAAAGCCTCTATAAAATAAAAAAAAAATCTCGTATCTGATAAAAAAAATCCCTTTCAACGCTAAGTAATAATACTAATGGGCTTAACAAGTGGGCAACTCATTTTTATTTTTATGAATGTTTTTCCACCTTTCATTAGCACTCGAACGTGGAACGTGGGGCGAAAAAGATCCACCAAACGCTGCACAACCGGACACCCCCGAAAGGATAATGAGTCAATTGAAGGCCGAAAAGAAACCTTTCCTTACTGGCCAATTTTTTGCTTGTGTTGAAATAAAAGTTGGCTACTAGGGAGTGTGTGTGTGTGTTTTTCTTAAATGACCTTCAAGTGGTGGGCACTTGAAGGGTCGCCCACACCTACCAAACGTTGCCGAGCTGGGACAAAGAAGAACCGAACATCGAACAGAATTTATTGTTACGATATACGGGCCAGCGCCGTTCTAATGGAACTAATGAAACAGAATTAGTTGTTTGCAAGACATGAAGAAATGGTAAAACAAAACTTTTGAAACATTTTTAGGTGTACTAAATTTAGTAAAAAAAGTCACTGAGAAAAAAGATCAATTTTTTTACCTGTCAATTATCAACAATTATCGTCGAGGTGTATGGAAGCACCATGTTTAAGCCAATAAGTGATTTCGACAAAGCACGAGTGTTACATGTGTCACAATATATTAACTACAAGCCTTGGTTCTGCTTTGTATTGTGACACAAAGCGAACGCTTTGAAGGCTTTAAGTGTGCGAAAAATCGATCATTGATTAGGCGTTAAATATGGCTGAATGTGTTAGGTAACGTTTTAGGACATCAACGGTTGTGGGATCGAATCTCACTAACAAACGTAATATAATTCTCTTTATTAAAGAGTTTAAAAAAAGCATTCTTTCCCCAATACCTTCGTTTCACTAGAGTTTCAGTTAAGACATTTTGTTGTCCATTTCCTTGAAGAATTTTCGCCACCTAACTCGCTTAACCACAGGACACATATTGTACGGAAGAGAGAAAAAAATCAAACCACAATATCACCCAATACCTTTCTTCCCCCAGCCTAATCGAATTTCATTATCAACCCACACACACACACACAGCCCACTTAGCCCGGATGTGGTCAACCGCGAAAACCAAGCGCAAATAATTCACCGGGATGTTGGCACCAAAATGGCACGTGGACACGCGTGACGAGGAACACACACTGTAGCCAAACTGTTGGTTGTCGCCCTTTACACCATTGTATACACCCACAACCACACAAAATGCGCAAAAAAAGGTATACCGTGACGTTGACTAATTTCATTTCGCTTCCTGTTGTCCACTTCCGGGCGACAAGGTCCCCAAAGGTTAGGGTAGAAATAGACCCAACAAAAAACCTCCTTTGCACCTCCCGTGTGGCTTCTCTTTTGACTGGAGCGTAAATATCTTCGTATGCGTGATGCGTGTACGAAAAATAATGTTGCGAACAGTTGTGCACGGTTCAATATAAACCACAAACATATTAAAACACCAGTGCATACAACGGAGTGCTTCGAATAGCCGAAACGCGATCATCCATCAGGTGTCGTGGTGAGAGGATTGGCAGAAATTATTTTTGTTTCGATAGATGAGGTTGTTAACAGGGCAGATTGTGGGTCAGAAAGGTGCGTAATATGGCGTGTTGTATGTGCTAAAGACACGCGGCTATCACTCACTCAACAAGCTAATTGATCTTTTACATAAACGCAAGAGAGCACGTTTAGAAGGAGAATGTAAAAGCACTGCGAATGTTTGATCTCCAATAAAATCCTAGCCTGTGTAACCTTAAGTTGTTCTTCCAACGTATTCTTTGTTAATAATTATCGTCCAAAAAGGAACAAATTCAAATTCCAATCAAAAGTTCATCCAGCTTGCAGCTATTTCTCTCCCAGAAGTATGGAAAGGTTTTACTTCTTAATTGCTTTGCTCGATAATTGTACCAAAACACTGCTTTTCCGAAGTTTTTCCAATCTCCCAAAAAAGAAGGTTACAGGGGAATGGAAAATTAACTTACTTGCAATTGCTTTCAACTGTTGTTTAATTTATCTGCTGCTTGAAATCAGGCAAAAAACCAGGAGCAATATTGGGACCGATATACCCAGAGATGAATGTAATCAACCATGAAGATGATGATGATAATTGCGAGGAAAATACTTCCCGGAACGAATCGTTTTCGGGGGGTTAAGAAGGACGGTAAAAAAAACAGCGTACGATACCGCGCAATAAAAATGCGAGAAATTAAGAAACTTTTCTTGGACACCAAGAACACAGCCATCGAGACAAGAAGATATGAAGATATGGAAGATGAGGAGATACCCATAAAATATTGGAGAATATATTAATATGCTCCAAACTTCTTGCTCATACCAAGAGATATGAGATAGGTTGCGGTGCTCGGTATTTTGGTGAAAACTAACCTGCAGAAACATGTAACCGTTTCCTCGACATCCAGCGGCAGTATGATACCGGAACCGCCCATTATCTTGCTGAGATTACTGGCGGACGCTGATGGACCACCGGACGACCCATCGTTACTAGGGATGGACGAGTAGCGCACCGAGAGATTCTTCGACGCCGATGTTGCCCGGCTAGTAATGGCGTTCAGGACGGCCGTGGTCCACATTTTCGTAAAGCGGCTACTACTTAAACCACCACCTCCACTACCACCGTTCATAGTCGTCAGACGACCGCTCGCGTAAACCAACACTTTTGGGGACACTTTTTCGACTCGCAACTAACTGTGTTTTCGACTTAATTGTTGTCGTTTGTTTTTGCGATATTAGTTCAAATCTTGACCAAATTGACAGATAAACCAGTCCACGTCGATCATTATTGCGAGACGTCATTCACTTAACACCCTCGGTACTAGGCAAGCGGCTTCAGCTGATGGCAAACAGAGCCGCACTTCATTTCTCTTACACACAGCACAACAAACAGGCTGGAAAATTGAGAAATTTAAGCAACACCTCATTCATCACGATCTACTAAAAGATGGGCAATACCAAACATACGCACACAGCTGTAAACCCACATCGATGGACTGGTACGCCACCCTCGTACAACACACCACACCTTCGCTGCCCTATTGTAATGGTGCGGGTGATAAATTTCACATGATTATTTATGTGTTTCCGCGCTTGACACGGATGGAAAATTCACAGCTTCTTTCTGGCACAGAAATTGGGTACGATGGATGATTACTAACTGACAGTGTGAAAGTGGGATCGCAAAAAAAAGAAGTAACTCTCCAACCTAGACACTGTAAATTGTGCGATTTGTATAGATGTCACACAGTGCACTTCATCGATCAGTATCGCAGTAACACATCTACAGAGGTGGAACTCCCGAGAACAACACTTCCTTGCGACGCCTCTCGTCAAGATCTCCAAGCCTGTAGAACAAACGGATGAACAAAGAACCTATTTCTTGACACGTATTCTTTATCACGCACTGGGACGATCTACATCACACAGCACGCTCCGTAGGACACCCTGGAGGACGGTTCACAACGGACTAGGGCAGCGACACCCGATGACACTATTTGAGTAGACTCACCGCAGGCAAACAACGCCTGTACAAAACACCTGTATGCGCGATACGGTTTGGTACATCTACTGCGCGGTGTATGCATTTGGGAGGTTTCTACGAAACTATGTCAAGCGGTGTTTGCAGGACCGCGAGGTACGGTGCTGAAGGTTGCGCTGTACAGATAAAACAGTGAAAAACAGGGGATTGTTATGCGTCGTGGTGGAAGGAAAAGTTTGAGGCAGCTATTATCACCTAGTGCACACAACCACTAGCACACAGTTTGGAGCGAGATAAGCAAAATGGTGAGTCTTCATCAATGGAGGAACCGCTCTGAAAGTTGCCCACTAAAATACACTACCGATACTACGTCTAAACTTTGGATCTTTCGGTTGTTTAGGATGCGTTCGAGATGTACTAAATCGATTGCAGATCTTATCACCCACTAATGCACTAATGAAGATGCTTCAGATATAAGGTGATCTTCAAGGGTATCACAGACTCTCCAACAAGATCGACGACTCCTCATGGATATTCCACACAAAGCTCACTAGATCGGGTACCCGGATATAGCTAGGTCAGGAAAATTTCTCAATTTTGCCCACCATTCGCACGAACTACGGTCACGAACTCTCCAACACGCCCGCCCAACAACGACGACAGGCTCGCACAAAAAGGCGGGCGCTTCTGCTGCTGCCCGTTCGTTTCGCTGCTATCCAAACCAACACAGAGACCTGGCCTGCATCGATTGCCGATGGTCGAGGCACACGCGAAAGCTTCCTATCTCCCAACCCCTCTCCCCAAAACACTCCCAACACGCAGGCTATGATACGAAACAGCGCCGAACAACGTGAACCGCGCAACACAATAAGATATGGTTGCGTTTTGGGCTCTCGATCAAGCCTTGCGCACCCGGTTACCACCCCCCCCCCCCCCCCGCCGGGAGGGGGGTGTTTGCCACCAATCGGCCGGAGGGAAAATGTGTGCCATTTCCATCGTTCCACACACTGGCGCGAGGGGCATCCAAGCAAAACAGTCCGCGTGTGGTGCTGCTCGTGGTGTCTCTCACATACAGCGCAACCGCCCCGTTTCTCAGCGTGTAGAAGCCATGGAGGCGGAACTAGTGGCAAGCTGATCGTACGCAACTCGCGAACACCACACACCACCACACACGCGCATCGCGCACATCATTTTGGCAAGAGCGGTACATGCAGGTGTTGGTGACCCGTAAGAAAACTCCAAGTGTGTACAGTGTGGTACCAATTGGAAGAAGTAAGCCGTTTTTAAATATTTTATAATTAAATTAAAAAAAAAATATTACAATAAAATCTAGTAAGTAAAAATGTTGAATCATTAAAATATTAAGAAAATAATTGAAATTTTATTGTATCTCAACAACAACTCGTTCTCTTGCTCTTGTTCACGTTGGATGCACGTTTTCTGCTGATTTTTGATACTTTTAGCATCGATCGAATTTTCCCACACGGCGCCATATTTCACTGCTGAAGCTTTGCGTCTGTTCCTAACCTTTCCAACACATCCATGATCCATCATGCACCGCTGTCAATGTAGACTAATTTACATACACTTCTGAGGTTTACCTCCCCGCCCCATCCACATGATCCATTCAACCATTTTCCTGTTTTTCTTCTGCTACTTATCATCATATGAGTTTCCATCACGTTTTCGGAATTGTTTCGCCTGCATGTGTGAGTTTCTTTCTCTATACCGTTTTTAGTATTTTTTTTGCGATTATCACACACCAACAACCAACAACAAAAAACTCGCTGTTTCACTTCATACAACATTTGTGTGGGCAAATTTTCCTCACCCAAAAAAACCCCACCTAATTAGATACGGAGTGCTCACGTTTCAGGATATGGAAACAGAACAGCGGAAGAAAAGGAAAAGAAAAAACTAAACCTTCTCTACCACTTCACAACATTTTTCCAGCAGCGGGTAAAGGAAAATTGGCAAACAAAACAACACCACCATTGTACGACTTCTTGCGGGGGGTGGTGGGCATACGTTCGAAAGATTTCGTTGCGTTGTGCACCGTAACAAACAATGCCAAATAATGTGAAGTACAGCTACAAACTCCTTGACACACCATATGCGTTCAAATCGGCGATCGATTGAGCAGTACAGCAAAGGTGCAATAGCCAGGTGTGATGCAGCGCGATAAGAGAAGATATCGGCAACCGATGATTCATCGTACATTTAATTTGACACGCGCATTCGAAACGTGATTGAACGATACAAGCGGGTTAGAGAGCAACCATTGATTGATCGTCGTAATAGATCACGGTGCACGGAATATCATCTTATGTTTGGCGAATTCATCAATTAAAATGCAAAAAAAAACAAGCAAAACCACCCCCTACCTTCCTCCCACCCTTCCTCACACCCACACTTCTACATAGCTCATGTATGCAAATGAAGAGATTTTTTTTGCCATGGAAATGATACTTTGCTTCTGTTCGTTTTCTATTGGATTTCCCTGGACCTTGTTTCCTTGTTGACTTGTGGCGTACAAAGTGAGCGAAAATCCAATTTTTGCCTTATGGCTGCGCCACAGCGCCTACCGTAAAAGGGGGCTTATACACGTTTTTCCTCGGTACGCGGGGTTTTCCTTTCTCCATTTTGAATTCCAGCTTGCTGGTTTGTGGTACCCCGGAAAAAAAGGTTTCTCTCCCCCCCCCCACCTCCCCCCCCCAACCCACTACAAAGCGGAAAGGGGTGTTCAATATGAACAATTTTGTGTGGGGGGTAGGAGTGTGGGGAAAACTGAGAAAAACTAATACTAATGTGAAGGAGTAAACACACTTCTTGACCACATACACGTACATGAAGTTTTTTTCTACTTAGAAAAGTTAAATTATTTCGTATTGGAAAACATAAGTCTCGGATGTTTCTAACTAAGATAACTTTTTGTAACATAATTTTGTAAAAAAAAATCACTTTTCTTCTTTTGTAAAGGGAGCGTTATCCAACGGGTATTCTTATAGCGCGGGGGCGGCCCGGTGGTGCATGCGATAAACGGCTCCGGTCCACACGGCAGGATCGGGTTCAAATCCCATCTGGACCGTCTCCCCGGAGCATGGACTGACTATCCGGCTACGTGGTACAATAAGTCTTGTAAGCCAGAAATGGCCGGCGTGACCTGTAAGGTCGTTAAAAAGCCAAAAAGAAGAAGATTCTTATAGCTTTTATGTTTTTTTTTTAATTTATTTTCCTGTCTTCTTTTCATTTTGTGACCGATCGTTGGAATCTTGTCTGACTACTTTTTTCACAATTTCCAACAATTTCTCCATTTTCTGTATATTTCTGTTCGTGTTATGTGATTTTTTAGTTGTAGTATCTCATTTTTGTCTTTTCTTGAAAAGTCTTGTTTGTCTTCATTGAATGGACAACTTTACGTTTGCATGTTACCCCAGGTGCCCGTATGAGATGAAAATTATGCATCAAATAATTTACTTTACATCGATCCATTGCATAAATGCTTGTTAGTCCATTGAGATGGTTTGGTAGTTTATGCATCAAGACCGCTACAAATTCCCATCCAAATTGTTCCTCTACACTAGAGGAATTGAGTATAAAGCTCATGGGGAAAAATCAAATCATGAAAAGCAAGAATTGGTTTAGCCAGGATCTTTAAGGATTTTAAGGACCAAAATTGATCAAACTCTAAATATTAATTAATTTCCCAAAAAAAACATATCAATCTTTAAAGATTCTGTTAAAATGCATGAATCTGTAATGTTTTATTAAATGCAGAATATTCACTCATGATATGTAGCGGATCGCGAAGATCTCCCCTTTTTATTTCAAAATCGTTCAGAAATACAAATATTTGTCAGGCAATTGAGATATTTATACTATATTTTTGATAAAAATTTTTTTAGTTAATTTTTTTTAATCGTGCTAAACAAATATCCTTTGGATATTCAAAAATCTTCGGAGCGGCGATCCTTGATACGAATGTATTTTCTACACTGAAGATATTAATGACTGTTTTCACATGAAATTGTACAACGCCCCAACAGATCTATAGCGAAAAAAATAAAACAAGCAAAAATTTCCATCGACATGAAGCCACTTGGGTCGTACATCCTATTCTGCATATGACATCACTCCCCAGTTTGCCTCAGAGTATGGATGATATTAGAAAATCGATACCTTTGTGCAAAAAAGCGATGAAAGAAATGCGCTCCGGATGATCATATTTACACTATCGGTCCTTTCAAAATGGAACACGGCTGAAGAAAAACTCCTTCAAAACCAGCAAACCGTTTAGTTGCTGAGGTGTACATTCGGCGGAGCCAATACTCCCAACAAGTGGGCAAACGACGGGTGGCTTCCTGTACTCTTCCCCAAACACCCCAAGGGTCAAGAGTGGAGTAAAGATAGCGAAAGAATAGATAGAAGAGACGCTACACTTCCGTGTGCACCGCAGAGATGAATGTGTCCTTCGTTCGAAATGCTCTTGACATGTAAGAAAAGAATGGACTCAAGCAAATACCTATCTTTTCATTTGCCTGAAGAATCCTCTTTTATGTATTAATTTATAAAAGATATTTCCTACGGTACACCTCAAATCTGACCGTCGATTTCAAGTATTGTTTCCTCATACTACTAGGTTAGCGATCGATATGAAAAGAAAATTTAATAAACGGTTATATTTACCAGCGTTATGTTTGGGAAATATGTTAGACTTAATTATACCTCAATTTGAACATTTCGTTCTAGATATTTTCCACAAAAAAAAATAGAGAAAATTGATACTTTCCACATCGGACAGGAAGTAACCCATTATTCCACGGGAAAAAGGGTCAATTATGTACCAACTCAACTGTTCAAAATATGTCCCATTCCCTTTCAAACAGCTGTCTCTACGGTAAACACATATTTGTCGTATGGTTTCGATCGATTTTTCTACAAGTCTGCGGTTAAAAATAGTTGTACCTGCCGAAGAACGCGTATTGCTATCGCGTAATGGAAATTATTCAAAATGAAAACGCAAACTTACCCCATAAACCAGTCCACCGTGTCGCGCAGATATTCTGGAAGTCGCTCCAGTTTGACGGCTTTTCCCGGGCTGACCGCGGTAGCAACGACAACAAAACGTGACGAGGTGACGATGACGCACGTTCACACTGGTTCCGGATGTTGTCCGGAAATGGTGAGGCTTCGATTACCTTTCTCTGTCCCGCACAACGATAACAACCCACCCCCCCCAAAAAGGCGTAATATTTTGAGGGCCGCCGATTTCCTTCCCTTGGGGAACCTTTTTCCTTGCACACTCGTATCTAGAATTTTTTTTACGTTTTATAAAGCTTCACAAGATTACGTTCAAGGTGTTCCCCAGGTGGAACTATTTTTTTTTTTAAAGGAAAATAAGTAAAAGAGTTAAATTTTCTTTCTTTTTCCTTTTTTTTTACTTAACCTCCTAATAACAAACACTACTTTACGCCTTTACTTCTTCACCAGACACTTCATACACACATCATGCAGCAAAACAACAACGGATACGCAACAACACTTTTCAACACAACAGTCGAAGTAACCGCTCACTACTCACTTCACCGTTCTCACTTCGCGCACTACTACTTCGTGCTGAGATAACGCGACCGATGGGTGGGTGGATGGGCAGATTTTCCCTTCTCACAACGCGTGAAAACGCGTGAACCAGCAACCTGAGTGCTTTTTATGTAATGCGATCGACCATTCCAAGAACGTTACCGCTCATCTCACGCGCGGGGTCGCTTGCTCACAGGTTTCACGATTTTCAAGGAGGTAAATTAGCTTAATCACAGCGGGACTGTTTTTCGCACCGGAACCATAGAACTTCGCACACGTTCCAGCATTCGGAACAAAACAACACCCTCTGTATGCAGCAACGGTGATTCAACTTCTTGCTGCCTTACTCGCAACAAAACACTCTGTTGCTGTTAGTGCCAATGATGCTGTTGACCGTCACACCTTTCCACTCATCTCACTGATCTCTGGCAAAATGGTACTACGGCATACGCAACACACAGAATATACGACTGGTGAGTAGTGGTCTAAAAGTATAAAAATAAAAAGTTATGAAATACTGTGGATGGGGAGAGTTTTGTTCTTTTGTTTTACAGTGCCCCTTTTCCTAACACCATTTGTGTGTGCTTTCGATATCGTTGATGAAGGACGAAGAAAAACTGTCAATCAATACAAGTCCTTCGGTCAGCTGTAGCAAGTGCGTAATCGTAGACGAGTTTTACAAGAAACTCACCGCAAAAGGGTCACCCTCAACGGGCAGGGAAATTAACGTAATTTTCGTAACGATATTTCTGATGCCATTGGGGGAAGCATATATACTTAACTGGATGACTTGGTGGAAATAGAAAGTACCTATCTAGCGCGTGAGAATGGGAGAGCGAAATGGCGATTCGAAAATAGAGCTATAGTGAGCGATCTTAGTAGGAGAACTTTACTTCTAGCAGCCGACCTACTTCAATCTAGGTTTGTTTGTTGTACGGCAATATAATAAAAGATTTTTGCAGCATTTTCTACGAGACATAAAACTGGACCTGCGGCTTTTGAAGCACATCAGTATGTGCTTCTATAAGCAGATTAACGTTCAGTATGGTCACATTTACGCAATACATTATTGGCTCTTGCGACGTAGACAACAAAGAATATCGACAGCGGTTGTGTTAAACTGAAGAGGAGATTACAGATATGAAAAAAACCTGACACTGCTGACTACAGAGTGGTTAATGTGGAAGTGATACCAATTTATAGCTTTCGCTCTCCCGCTTTACTAGTAGAAATACTACGCATTTGGTTGTGCTTGCATGTTACCTTATCGTACTTATTTTGCGATGAACCTAACAATATACAGCACCTTCCATTGAATCTACCTTTTGTTTACAATTCTTCCATTCCGTACTAGAGATTCGAATTCTTCCTTGTACTTCTGCACACCGTCATTACATTCGTTAGTCACTAAAACTTTTCCTCGCTGTAGAATGTACAAAACTGAACTGAAAACTTGAAAAATTCAGCTCTTCAACGAAGGTACGGCTTATTGGCCTCAAAACGCACCACAAGGGGCAACAGGGAACTTACACAACACAACAAATTTTTCACTCTCGCTTCGGGACAGACTGTCACAGTCAGGACAGTTTCGTATGAATCTTTGCCAAAAGCAAAAAAAAAGGCGATCAGGCGATAGCCGTTTTATGCTCTGAGTAGCATACATTTTAGGTAAATCCTGCTCTTTTGCTGTTACACTACATCTCTTGTTCTCTCTCTCTTTTTCACTCTGTTATCTGTTAAACATTAATGTTTTGCTCGGAATGCTACACTTTTCTCGACGAGTGAAGGCTTTTACTCTCGCAAAATTGGAATGTTTGGTCCTTGTTCGAGTGTTTGTGTGGTTGTAATCCTTCTTGTTTGGAAAACTCCGATGACTTTTCCTTCGCGTTTTGACAGTTCTTCCCATTTGTGGCGGATGGGGGGAAAACCTGACCTTTTCCAAAAATTTACATTTCCAACACCGGGATAACGGATCGTACTAAAAGCATTAAAAGCATTTCATTAGAGTGTAATTTCAGTTGAATATTTTGCGACATTTAGGGAAAATTCATCGTAATTATCTTACCCATTTTATTAACAAAAAAACGATTCGCCGATTCATTGGCACATGTGTGCATCGTGTTGCTGATTAAATCACAAGCGTCGAGCAACATCTTTCCTTACTCGTGTCCAAAACTCGAGAAATAATCATTTTTCCTTTCTTTCTTGGTGGAAAACAACACACTTTCTACAACGGAACCGCAAACAAATCCTCTGTGCGTGTTCTAGAGGAGATTCTGTCACTTTTCCGAAAAAACATCTCGCATCTCTTTCGCTCCTATACGTACAACTGTCAAACGATCTAACCTCGCCTTCACTCCTGTTCCTATCCTTGCTCTGCCTTTTATCAACAGTCAGTGCATAACAACAAGAATAATCTGTCACAATATTGCTTCATCCTGCTTGCACGTAAGCACCGCATGGTGTTTTCTCTTTCTTACTCCATCACGCACGCAGGCACGCACACATACAATTTCTCCGCAAAACCCGGAACACAAGCGCACTTTGATCTTGAGCGAAGAAAGTGGAATGATTATGGCGAATGGTGAAATAATCACCCTTTCTTTTTTCCCTTCACCCTTTTCCAAATGTTGGAAAACTCACCTACCTGCACGTGAACGTCGTTCGTTGCATCGAAAAAGGCAAATTTCCACAGTAACAACAGTTTTATGCTGATAGAAGACAATCGACACAACGCACACACGAGTGTGCTAAACACGGAAGCAAAATAGCCTTACTCTTCACATATGCACCACACAATTAAAGCACGATTATTCTCTCCAAGCACCCTTTTTCACTTCTTACTGAAGTAGTCGCATCGTTTCTTCTGATTGCAAATGGCTTGAGCGGGCTGCATGAAGCAATAACATTCGATCCGCAACAATCAATCAGCGAAAAGCAGGAAGGCCAGTAAATTGACTCTGCGGACGATTGTGTACTCTACCACACGCACACAATGATAGTGGGGGACGGTTACGGAAAAGATTGCATTAGCGCTTTTCCCATTCCGTACTTGCAAACGAGAACCCTTCTCTGCCCTCAACCGGACGTAAAGGTTGCACTAAAATTATATTTTATCTTTATTATATTCACCTTACTTAGCCGCAAAATAATCGCTTTCTATACGGATAGGTTCTATCGTTTTTGTTGTTGTGTTTTTTTTTTCCAACACTGTGCGGAGGGGTGAACACACATTGACGGGTAAAACCAAACCAATCGTGCAAGCAAATTTCCGTCCTTACAATACGGGATAAAAATCC
Organism: Anopheles funestus; assembly: GCF_943734845.2. Lineage (NCBI taxonomy): Eukaryota > Metazoa > Arthropoda > Insecta > Diptera > Culicidae > Anopheles > Anopheles funestus. The sequence goes on along the minus strand of NC_064599.1, from coordinate 68,611,902 downwards.
AGAACCGGTGATGGGGTTCCCCTGTTCCACTTGGCACTTTCTTCGGTACGTTATTTATGGGCGCACACGAACCACAGTGGAACTTTTGCTATACGATTACCGAGTTTTCTGTGAAGAAAGAACTATTTTCCGTGCCGCCGATTCGGAATCATCTTTTCACAGCGATAAACTTGATTATGGATGGATTGTTTGAGTGCAGGGAAAGGAGCGGAAGATGAGCATAGCGAACAACAACAACAAGGTCACGGCGGTCTCCATTGCGGTCATCATCGTAGACATCTAAATGTCATTGTTTTGAAGGGAAACGTTTCGAATTTTACTTTCAGCAAGAAAAAGATAGGTATTGCAATATTTACAGAAAAATTTAGCGATATTTATTAAAATAATATTTTCCATCAAACTAAACTATGCATAGGCTTACATTTATGAGCAAAAGTTCCAAAATTCGACAAATTTGTTTACCTTCGCTGGGGCAAACATTTGAAATTAACGTTAACTGTCAAAGATTCACGGTTTTGGATTCTTTTTCCACAAATTTCACATTATTTTTTCGTTAGTATTTGCTCCTATATAAATTAATACATTTCTCTTTGGCGAAGATTGTAAAATGGATATAAAATCATTGCTTTCATTTTATGGGTGCAAAATTAATCGTACTCGTGACGACGGACGCTTTTGGGTACGAGCAGCCAAGCAAGAGGAAGCAAGAGTAGGAGCAAATGACCGGCCGAGCAGACGATGAACATTTTCGTGTTCATTCGAGAGATTTGCGCTCTTATCGTGAATTTATGGGACAGCGCAGTCATTTTTAGAGGGTCGGCTTTTTTTTTGTATGGAGTTTGGATGAATTTGTGGTCATTTTTGTCGCTAGGGACCACTTCTTTCAGACACGTGCTGCAAGTTTTGGGCAATCGTGTAGTGACGAAATATCGAATATAAAAGAGAGCTAGTTAATTTCGGTTAGTTGATTATAATTCTTTTATTCGTTAACAGTAGATTAAAGTGATTTTGTACCGATAGTTAAGCAAAGTTTCGATCAGCTTAAAATTATTCTCTTATCAATATCAATGCACGTCAGGTGCGTTTAGGAGGGAAAATCAGAAAGAGAGCAATACCCGCGACCATTTGTTTTCCAACGCAAGAGTTGTGTGTATTAAAAAAACACATTAGAATTTAAATGGTGTGGTTGAAATAAACAAATAATAAAAATAATCCTTTGTACATAATATTGTTAACCGCTGTGCGTTCGGAAGAGATCACACTTCTGTGCAGCTCTACGGGACAGCTGAACAAGAATTAATCGCAAAACCGAGGGGAAACGTGATCCGTTGTGGTACTGCATCGAATCAGTTCCAGTGGAACACATACACAAGTGCCCTTATTTTGTAGGGTTTCTACATTAAATTATTCTACTATTCGTTCGTTAAAATGTTAACATCTCTCTCTCTCGATCGTTTAATGCAACATTAAGCATGAGATTAGACCTAAGCCAATGTTGTTAAGCGTACGTACTTACGTGATGATTACAATCTTCTCGCATTACAAATTTTCTGCATGTTTTAACTGTAAATTACACAAATATGCAACAAGGCGTGCGCGCCAGAGGACGGTTAAACGGGGGTTAAAATATGATGGGACAATTTTTAGCGGCTGGCTTTAGCCGTCTTGTACCACCGCGTGTGCTGTTTACGATCGACATCGAATGGTTAGTGCCGATGCCCGGCGATCGCAGCGGCATTGTGGAGCAGGCAACGGGTGAATGCGAAAAGCTGACGGGAACATCCACTGGAGGTGCCGGAGTTGTTGGTTCAACGTTTTCTTCCCCTTCGGTGTCTGATGCTGGTGGCAGTTTCATCTGTTCCACAATTCGCTGTTGTTGCAATCGAGTAATGCGCCGCGATTGATACTTCTCGGGAACGACAGACGACCGGTTGGGAACGTTGTTTTCGAAGAAGTTCTAAAATGCAAGTGAAAACAAAGATCAAATTCGGTACCATCACAAACATTAGTTATATTTGTAATTGGTCAACTACGTGCGCTACTACTGCCAAGGACATTTATGCTCTCAACGAAAGATCGGATTTGTTAAGATAAATTGCTTAGTGCGACGAATGCTTCGTTTCGTTTGTGTCATGAAGGGTTCGATTGTCTAATTTATTTCCACCACCACAAACTATTTACACATATAAACATTTATAAACACACACATTCAACACGTTGGTCGACCGATACCCTCCGGACATCATAAACATACCTCAATTTTTTCGTAACACACCGATTCCTGCAGAATAGTTCCATCTTCGGAGGTTACAGTCACCGATGGGACTTTAGCCATCGATACGCTGCGTCGTTTTCCCTGCGATTTTCGACGCGATCGCTAAAATAGAAATCGAACAGAAAACGTTAGCTATGTCAACTAGAACAATAAACTGCAAATTGTAACACCTACCCGCTTCTGGGCAGCTGAGTTTCCTGTCTTGGTGTCATACACCTTGATAGCTGGCACTTTACCCGGTGCAGTTTTTGCGATTGCAAGTTTCGTTCCCGTTCGATTGATGGCGGATGTACCGTGCGGCACCGGACTGTTCAGCTCGCGCAGAAGCGATCGTTTAGCGTGCATGGTATTGTTTGTCGGTGTGGCCATTTTACGCTTTAGGTAAGAACCCGCCTTTGTGGCAGATTTGGCTAACAGCGGTGTAATCGGCGCTTTCATGGTGGAACCTCCTCCTGCCATTAGACGCGATCGATTGCTTCCCATGATGGACGATGATTTAATCATCGAATCACCACCACGTCCTGGTGTGCGGCCGACGGATGACATACCCAGTATACCGTTCGCCTTCTTCCGTGCGCTTGAGATTTGATGTTTGCTTTCCTCTCGCTGCTTCCACTGCTGTTCGATCACCTCCTGCACACTCGTGCCGTACACGGTAAACTGGCGCCCATGCTCTTCCTCGTACTGCTTACATGTTTCCAGCAGCTTCGCTTCGATCTTTGGCAGCTGGCAACTGATCCGCCGCCGTTCCTTTTCCTCCTCTAGCAGCTTTCCTCCGCGATTGTTGTACCGTGTCGGATCGTTCGATTTGTTCTCGAGCGCCAACATTCGGTCCCACATTTCTTGACGCTGGTGCACCATCTGGAAGATCGCTTCATTCTCATTGTAGAACGTCTTCAAATTTTCTAGCTCGAGCTCGTGAATCTTCAGCGTGTCTTCGTTGAATTCTTCCATGTAGAACGTACTGAAACGGGCTCGCTCGTCGATCGATTTCATGCAGCGTTCCCACCATTCGGTGATTTCATACCGGGTACGCTCAATGAATGTTTTTATATTTTCGCGCCGCAACGTTTCACACCGATCGTGCTCGGCGAACAGCTTGTCGAAGGTGGTCTGCGTGTACGAGGTTAGCTTTTCGAACTTTTTCACCACGGCCGGATCGGTTTCGAGACAACGCCACAACCGTTCCAGCTTACGCCGTACGTCGTCGATGTGCTGCTTGAGGCTTTCGTACTGCGCTACCGTTTCCTCGTGCAGCATACGCAGTCGGTGCATGTTTTCACGTGTCGGCGGGAACTTCCGTGCATTCAGCAACCTTTGATGCTCATCGGACAACGAAATCGTTTCCAGACAGCTCATGAGTTTTTTCGTTTCACGCCGCAGATCTGTAATCTCGTCCAAACGCCGCAACTTCTCTGCCATTAGATGATCGAGATACGAGCGGAACTCGGTTAACTCGTGTGCCGTTGGCAGTGGATCCTTCGACAGCGTTTGTGGTTCTTCGGTGAGTTCTGTGACAACAAATAAAACAAAAATGTAATGTCTATGCATAGCCTATTCACAACAACTTAAATCGCTACCTTCACACAACGTTTCCATCTCGAGCAAATACTCATTGATAATTTCATGCCGTTCGTTAAGCTTCCGTCTCATCTGCTCAAGACTCGCATCTAGTGCTGCATGTTGCTGTAGCAGTGGCTTTGCTTCAGAACCGGCAGGCAAACAAGGATGCTGCTCACCAAGCAGACGCTGCAAATTTTGGGATTCCTGCTTTAACTGTGCTATTTCCGTAACAAAGCGCAGCTTTCGCTGGAAGCTTTCTTCATACACTTCCTCGAAAAATGATGTCATATGTTCCGGTAGCCGTTCGATGTAATCCAAGCAAGTGTTTCTGTCGAACATTTCACTCCACAGCTCATACATACGTTTGAAGCCGGCCGTACAGATCGTCTGCATCTGCAAATGTATCTTATGGCTGCAAATAAAAACCCGAAACAACAGTGAATGTGGACACGGATGGTGGAAAAATAATATGGCGCACACCGCATCGACTTACAATGCATCATCGTCCATGGATGTTGATGACTCCATTATGTTTTGTATATCCTTTTAGTGTGTTTCTTTTATATAAACTTGATAAAAATCCTCGATCTGAACTGCAATGCCAACCACACTGGCTACTTTGGGCTGATGTTTCTTTCTAATCACGAGTGATTCGTTTGTTTAATCACGAAACCCGGCACCAAGCGAACGATAGCGATGCGACGCACACAGCTAGGAACGAACATAGAAAAAGTACGTTACAGGAAACGTCTTCTTGGGCATTTAAATTCGCTACCCCGCGCTTTCAGTTCAGTGGATGACAACCGTGACATTTGACAGGTTTGTTCAAATTGTTCGAAAATAACGGGTAAAAATTAAATGCAGAATGCTGGTTTCGTAAACATGTTAACTTCTTCATCTTCCATAAAGCAATACATAAAATAGCTGTGTACGTATTTGTAGCATCACGATCCCTAGTTATATAAAATTATTCATAAATAAAGTATTCTGTATAAACGATTTGCAGCATATTTGAAATGGACAGAAAATGTAGCCTTTTCGTTTGGAATCCTTGCAATCTTTCTATGCTAATAATTATGTTTGATCTAGTACAACACAACAGGTACTTTGTTTAACACGTTGTGTGCCATGTCTATCATTTTTGATAGACAGTGAAGTTTCCTGGGGGGCCATGTCTATCATTTTTGTCAGACAGTAGTTTTCATTTTCAAACTGTTATTTTTCCGCGGTGGGTGCGCTTTTCTACTTACAACCTTCGGCAAATATTAAGATAAGACTTTTATGAAACTAATTACATAGTTGGTTTCCGCAAATCTTCAGTCCATCAATTTATAAAAGTATATTTTTGGGATGCCTTTTTTCGAAAAATTTTGCGTTTTGTTCATTCTGCTATCTCTTATGTCGCGCCGTTTGATCGTCTGCTGTGCGAGTGAGACAAATATATGCTTGAACAACCGACGATGCCCGACCAGCCAAACCAATACGCTTTCTCGCTTTGGCAGGTTTGATTGTTCATAAGACAGAACGAGAAGGTATGTTGATATTGCTACACGGGTGGACGTCAAAACTGTCAAATTTGGAAATTGTCGTGTAATTTCACGTTAAATTTCGCAGAAATTATATTGTAGAATATCTCATAAAACACGGTTTATTCCTGCAAAATACACTTACCAGCACCTTTCTGCAAGAACATTTGGAAGATAGCATCCTCTTAACACGTTGTGTGCCATGTCTATCATTTTTGATAGACAGTGAAGTTTCCTGGGGGGCCATGTCTATCATTTTTGATAGACAGTAATCGTCATTTTCAAACTGTTATTTTTCCGCGGTGGCTGCACTTTTCTACTTACAACCTTCGGCAAATATTAAGATAAGACTTTTATGAAACTAATTACATAGTTGGTTTTCGCAAATCTTCAGTCCATCAATTTATAAAAGTATATTTTTGGGATGCCTTTTTTCGAAAAATCTTAACGTTTTGTTCATATTGTTATCTCTTACCGTGCAAATAGACCTGGAGCGATATTTCTCAGTGAGATATTTCGCAAAGTAGCTCAATTTAGCAAACAAAGGAAAATCGCTGGGCGAGACATTTCTTTGGCTACTGTGATGATATAATTCTATGTGTTTCTATGGCAACGACGTTTAGATGTTGTTTTTTATATATGAACTTTTCATCGCATTTCATCGCATCGCAACGAGAGATATCTCACTGAGAAATATCGCTCCAGGTCTATTTGCACGGTTATGTCGCGCCGTTTGATCGGCTGCGGTGCGAGTGAGACAAATATATGCTTGAACAACAGACGATGGAACGGCGCTTCACAAGAGATAGCAATATGAACAAAACGTCAGATTTTTCGAAAAAAGGCATCCCAAAAATATACTTTTATAAATTAATTTACTAAGGGTTTCCGAAAACCAACTATATAATTAGGTTCCTGAAAGTCTAATCTGCATATTTGCCGAAGGTTTTTTGTAAAAATGTGGTATCTCCGCGGAGAAATAACAGTTTGAAATTTACATTTCCTGGGGGGCCATGTCTATCAAAAATGATAGACAGTCCATTTGTAAACAAAAACGCCGTGGCCTGCTAGGAAACATCGCCAAAATAAGCGTGGCACACAACGTGATAGTATATAAACACTATATGAGCTTTACCTAGATACATAAATGACCTTGATATTTAAAGGACTATTATCCGTGGAAATTGATTAGCCGGCATCAGTCCGGTCCCGAGTACCCCGGATAATCGTCGTTCTACTGTACAACTGACAATCGGTGAGATTTTCGAAAATGCAACCTTCGCGCCATCACTGCACGCTTAGCAATTGTCGCGTTTGCGAACGCCTGCGAATGGTTTTGCGTACCACGTCAAATACCGGGCAAAATACAATCCGGATCGAATATTAAAAATCGGATATCACCAATTAGACGCAGCTTCGAGTAGCATTAAGGTAAAAATCTTTGAATTCGGGTAATCAAACTTGGCCGGTTTTTTCTCATTTCATTATTGTTACCGTACCATCAATATCATAATCATAACCACGATTCCAATACAGCTTCCAAAACGGATCGAACACCGATATGCTGTGGGCTATATTTATCTAGCAAGATGTCCAAATGCGTTGTTTATACCGACATTGTTGAAGCAAGTTCAACATACTAGTGATAAATTCATTCAATGCAGCCATGCATTTGTTCACGATATGGGAATTTTGTTTTTGAATTAACAGCGATTCTTCTGTTTTAAAAATAATATTGACATTCACAATAATTATATACAACACGTACATACTTTTTATAAATAAATAGTACTCGATTTTTTTTTTTAAATTTTACAATACTTTTCGCAATTTTTTTTTATACAGATTTTCGCAAAAATTGTCTAAATCAGGTTCGCAAACGCGACAATTGCTAAGCGTTTAGTGACGGGGTTGAGAGTGTTGTTACGAAAGTGCAGCACTTCGGGGAATTTCGGAACCGTGCGAGTTGTCGGAAACCGGGCCACGACTGTTTATGATCTGCACTATAGAACCTATTATTTTTACGACTTTCTACCGCGATCCCCTACTGCGCGATCATGGAGAGTAAATTAGCAAAGCTGGAGTAAGTATTGCGATTGGAAATGCCATTACCGTACTGGCCACAATAGTTACCTACATCTCAACCTCTTACTTTCACTGTATTATGCGGCATCTCGAACAAAAACACGGTTACACCGCCTGTGCCCGATGGACATACGTCTCACGCAAAAGGCGAGACACGATAACAAACTCCCTGGAGATCGTGCACCACAAGATCCGGCTGCTGATGGAGGTGTGGAAGATGTTTTTCGACGAGATCTGTTACCTCGACTATCTAACTTCCCTGCCGTCGAGCATCGAACAGTTCCTGGGAGAAATCTACTGCCTGACGATGAACTTTTGCGTACGGAAAACCCAACGGATACGGGAACTGCAGACCAAAATGTTCGAAATGCGGCGCATACTTGGCGTAACGAACAGCGGACTGGAGGATGATTGGGACCAGGGCCATATGTCGCTGGACCGGAAGCTTACCCAACTGCAGCAGAGAATCAACTCGCTGCAGCAGCAAACGGTCGAGCGCAAACGGTTGATGGAGCAATACACGCTGGAGGAGGTGCAACTGCTTAAGGGTTGGTGTTCCGCCCTGCCAATGAACGGACGGCTCGTGCTCGCGTGCCTATGTGTCTTAAACATTGTGTTGTTTCTTTGTAGAACTGGGTGAGGCCGCACCACCACACGAACCGCTGTGTGAACATTCGGAAACGGGCGTTCTTCCCGACGCGCAAAAGATGGCACAGTTTGCCGATTATCTCAACCGACTGCGGGCGGAAAAGGTAAAGCGTATCGCTAAGCGGGACGAACTACAATCAATTATACGCAAAAAGGCAAACCTGCTCGACTGGGTACCGCGCAAGGAACGGCACCGGGAGCTTATAAACGAACATACGCTAATACCATCGTTGGACAATTTGCGCGAGCTGCAACGTCTGGACGGTGTGCTTACGGGGCTGCTGGAACGTAAGGTGCAGCAAGCAAAACAAAATACTATCCAACAGTTGAAGAAGGAAAAAAAGCACGAAAAGCGCAAGAAACCGATCAAGGTGGAAAAACAAACGTACGGAGCGGAAAATCAACAGCAGCAGCAACAGGAACAGGAACAGCAACAGCAACAGCAACCACACCATGAGGAGGAAGAGGACCTATGGTCGCACTGTAGTACGGTATTGTCGCGTCAACAAACAAGTTCCCCACCACCAGCGCCACCTTCCTCGCCCAACTCGGAGGTAGAAATTTCCGTATCCAGCCCGACCGGTGGTCTGTTCGAGCGGACCATTGAAGCGTACATGCGTGTAGAAACGAAAGCGGGCCGTCCGGCGAATCGGGACAAAATAATCGAGGAAATATTCCGACGCTTTCGGGCGAGCATTAACGTATGGTGGGGCCGGTGTCTCATTCTGCCGAACGAGCGGCAACAGTGCAAGGTGCTGTACACGAACCAGCTGGACGAGGATGCGTTCGTGGCACACATCGAACAGCAGAAGCTGCTGCAGAGCTACTACCACGAGAACGAAGCCATCTTCCGGCTTATTTACCAGTGGGCGGAACAGTGGAACCGGGCCGTACAGCTACAGCGCGAGACTGAGGAGACAGCAGAAGACAAGCGACAGCAGCAGCAGCAGCAACAGGCAGCGCAGTGTTCGGTTGCCACTTCCAACGCGCAAGCACCACAGACTCAGGAGGAGCTGGCCGAAGTAAACGAGCAGCTGGTATCGATCCGGAAGCAGCTGGAAAGTAAGTGCTGCGAGTTCGAACAGCGCTGTCAGGTGAAGTTCACCATGTACGGTATGCCGGTAATGCAGGTGCTGATGCGATGCCAGGAGAAGCGCGAGAAGCTGATGCTACCGGACAGCTGTACGATGCAGCAAGCGCCTGTCCTGCGTACGAAGGCGTTATACGCCCGGCAGCAGCTTTCCCCCGAGATGGCCCTAGAGCTGGGCCTCATGTTGCGAGATTTGCTGCGCGAGAAGCAGATGGCCATGGCAAGGAAAGAAGGTTCGGATACGGACGATTCCAATCGTGCCAGTGAGGAGGATGCAAATGGTAGCAGTAATAATAACAGCAGCAGCGACGATGACTGTGAGGTGGACCAGAAACGCGACGATGAACTGTTGGAGGAAGCTTTCGCTTCCGCAACTGCGGCAGTCACTACTGTAAGTTCTTTTTGGTTTTTGGTTGTTTTTTTTAAGGTAAACGATGAATATTTATTGTATCATCCCGTTTCCAGAAAAACCGCATGCATTCCGTCAACGGACATCCGACATCCTGAAGCGCGCGTGGCTAAATGAAAATGGCAAAATACCACAGCTTCGAGCAGAATCATACATAATTGCCGCATATTCATAACGAAATAGTTGCACATTGCAAAAAGAAAAAACAAACTCACGCAAACCAGTGTGATCGCGCACGGTAAATGGAGTTTTATGTTTTAGGATTAGGAAGATTCGCACGCGCGCCATCCTTGCGAAAACCGAGTGCCTTTTTTGATTATCTGTTTCCCGTTCTTTTTGTACATGGTTCGGGTTCTTCCACCTTTACCTCTTTACCTTTCTGCTGTATTGCCAATTTACAGCACCGTTTCTTTTGGTGGAAGGTGGTGGTAGATCACCTCCAAACATACAGAAAAAAACGCGTTATTTTCATTTCATTTATCTATAGATATAAGCACGGTTACCACCACTACGGCAAGATTAGAGAGGTCCTGAAAGCAGGAACAATTTATCGCTAGGAAAATGGAATTCCTTTTTTGTTTAAGTCCCTGCGTTACGTTTTTATACGAAACCTCCCTCGCGAGACCAGTTACAGGTGTTATGCTAATTCTAATTCCGTAGCAGCGACGTATTATGCAAAGCACACACAGAACACAGCAAACCGTTAACACTATTACCAAATAATAAAACAAAATGCTTTCTAATGTTTTCCCAACGAGAGCGGGGTACGCACGCTTGAACCGGGGATGCATTTAACGCATAAACAGCATAAAATTGGTTTAAATCGCTTCACTTTAAACTCTCCTTTATTTCAACGTTTTCAACGGGGGGGCTTTTTGTTCAAAACGAGGCTTGAATTTTGCCTCTTTTTTCGCGCACTGGTAAACAATGTTGGATTATGGGGGGGAAAAAGGATAGACGCGAGCGCACAGTAGAACTATCGTTAAATCGTGTAATTAAAACGTGAACAAATTCAGCTACTTTACATCTACGCTGGAACAAATGAAGTGTGGCCTAACCCGGGGCACATGTGTTGTGAGATGCTCGGTTACTTTGCACTATTCCCAACTGGTGAATTAAACGCCCGGAGGAGCAGGTTCTTTGTTCGGGCTTCCGTCTACAGCTCAACCAATTATTTGGTATGGCATTTTACTTTGCCAGAAGAAATCTTCAGTTAATTAACTTTTTTCTGATCAATTCTCTTTCATAACTATTGGTGTAGCTTTTGTTGATTAGTAATTGCTATATACTTATCTTTCTGTTTCTTGTCCACTTGTTTTAACGGAAATCGGTCGCTCGGATTCAATGAGAGTTGAAGCGCCCGCCACTTGAAATGGGAGCTACTGCACGCATAACACTACACATGTACACCCTTTTTTTGTTAAACAATTACAATCATCTGAAACGAACGAGAACGGTGCTGTATATTACAGTATCCTAACCACGTAATGGGTAAAAAAGAAATACTCGCCAGCAAACCAACATACTAATAATGTGTCTGGAACTTATCCTAATCATCAGTAGTTAATGTTGCGTTTTTTTTGTTCCCAAGAAAGTCCCGTTTTTTTCCTTCTTCCTCTAGAAGTTCTATATTATGGCCACCATTGTTCACCTTTTCTGTCTGCGTTTTGTTCGTTCGTTTTGTTTGTGTCGCTTACTTTATCTACTCTGCCTTACGGTCACACATTTGCTAACTGCCATTACGTACACTTCATTTATTTCCCGTTTTTTTTCCTTCTTTTGGTTTTAACGCTTATGTGTGTGTGTAGTTTTGTTTTTCTTTTAACATATTCTATCCAACTCGTTTTGAAGTTTACTATTTTACAATCTTTGTTGTTTTACGCGCTCTATTCCTCGGGTGCAGTTTGATCGCTTCATCGCTTCCATTAGTGATCATGTGCGCGATACTTATCTATAATCCAAAACCAGGACACACACACACACACACACTCACTGATACGCACTAATGAACCTAAACACTAAAACTGACTCGCGTGTGTGTGGTTGACTCGCCTTTTGGGAAAACGTTTTTCCTCTTCTGCTGATACCGGTGAAACATTTCTTTTTTCCGTATCGGGCACAGAGAGAGAGACATATTCTAACATATCAATCTCAAAACAGCGTAAAGTAGGATTAGTAATTAGTAACTTAACGACCTACAGTATTACTTTTTAAAAACAACGATACATAACGAAACGAAAATATAAATGTACGGACGTACTCGCACGTTTCTACCGTGAACGAAATGCAATTTGCTTGCAAGAATGCAAACTTTTGGAAGGGTTTTTATTTTGTTTGAATGTTTTGGTCGTGGAATAGATTAGAGCACAAGCTCGGAAATGTGGTTTAAGATGGGTGGTCCGTTTGTTGGAATTTTTTTTTGTTTGTTCACTATTAGAAGAGTCTTGTAATTGGCGATGGAATTACTATTCAAACACTAAAAAAACAAATATTTCATAATGGTTTCCATTATTTCAAAAGCAAAGGTTAATGTATACTAGTGGTAAAACTCATGATTTACTGCCGTTTTGCAATCTTTCAACTTGAAAGCATTTGAATTACTTCAATTTATGCAGAATGATCATCTTCAACAGGCATATGATGAGGGTTTTTGCAAACAGCAGGATGATTTTAACTCAATTCTGTTCTGTAAAAAAAAACTTATTAACATTGTTTCGTAATCGTAACCCTTATCATAAACGATAGCATTTAAATTGAAAACATATTTTTTTTACTGTCAGTGTAATTGTGATCGTTCGCGGGAATTTGTTCTCACTGGCCTTAGTGTACATAGGGTTGCACTCATACCGACAGTGGGCGCCCTCGCCTTGTGGATAGATTTACATTGTAGTTTTTCTGTTCATTGCTCGCCTTTAAATGTTTTTATCATGGTTTTGTGTTGTCTGTGATCGTTACTTCGTGTTTGTGATACACTACTGATTACTGTTTTTAAATTGTTTGAGTTTATTGCTATATGTGTTATATTTAATCATTATCACTTGCTTTGTTCTTGTTTTCGGTGTCCGTCTGCCTTGTTGTATTGTTTGTCCGAACATCCGGTGGAAAAACACGAGACACGCGCAAAAATTTAACATGTGCCACACCTTGTGGAGTGTTTCTTTTTTTTCGTTTCTTGCAAATGCAAAGTTTTTCATCACTTTATCATATTGAGTCTTTTTAATAGTAACACACACACACACCTAGGCACGCGTGCTATGCGTGGGCAACTTTAACTGTGTTTTTTTTTTAGCAATTGTACAATCAGATAAGAGAAGCTGGTTCGTTTTTCGTTTGTTGGTTTTGTTTTTGTTATGCAAAGTGTTAAATGGTGCTATCAACCGGCTCAAACATTACCCAAAACATGCTAGAGCTTAATTAGGATTTGTGTAAATAGTTTTCCATCAATATTGAGCTTTCACCTTCCCGTTAAACCCCTCTGTTTTATTGCAATCCGTGAAGGAAAGTGTTCGCAGTGATCTTATATCCAGTCAAGTTGTGTGCAGCTTCCAAGGGCCCGACGCGTTTAAACATGATTTATAACATTCACGAACAGAAACTTCCGAAGAGAGATACGAAACAACTGCTTTTTTCTTGTTCTGCTTTATATAAAAATATACTCTTTTCTCTACACCTTTTACTGTCTGCTGCTGTTGCTATTAGGGATTGCTTCTTGAGGTTTTGCACTTTTCGTACAGTGACTCTATTGTACCTGTGGCTGTTGCAATGTCGACAAACCGATTAGCAAACTGGTGATTGGTTCTGTGTTTTCAGGTATTGCTTATAACAAATATTCAAACCGTTTGCCATATGCCACAGGCTGTAGCGAATGGGGCCAAATATAAAAAAAACATTGACAAGGAAACAATATATAATGTGTGAATTCAACACAACGCTGCCTTTTTGGTCTGCCCAAAGCAATCACAATTGGATAGTAATATTTGTTAACAAAGACGAAAACAAACCAATCCTCCAACTGTTGTTTAACACTGCAATGATCGAGCGCTCTAGCGTTTAATCTGCACGTAAAAACAAATTAATATTTATGATCCTTGATTTTACGTCTTTTAACTGATGTGAAATACAAGACGTAATTATTGAGTAGTAAATTGTTTGTTTGTCAAATGTAAATGGATGAAATGCGTACTAAAAATAAGATTAATACTTTTCAGGCCACGTCACGTCGTTCCCTATTCCGTGTTGTACCGTGTACTGCTCTCTTCCGTTCCCCCAAAAATTCTGATCTTTCGTTCCAGCATGAACATCAATATCAAATCACCTTTTTTTTAAAAAAAAAAAAAAGAAAACAACAACCATCATGTGGTTGTTCCATCCGAAGCCCGTTGCACTGATGAAACGAATTGAAAACGGAACATCACTTCACACCCCGAAATTCATCCTCGGTTCGGTTTCATACACTTGTTTTCGACTATTTAATAACTTGCTTCGTGTCCCGCCAATATGTACAGATCGTGCCCAACATCACTCGTCCCTTCGCCACTGTCCGCACGGATCGTGCGGCTTTGTAACATTACCACTTTGCTGAAAACAATGAAGAAGAGAGCGTATCGTTAGTAAAACTGCGAATCGGTACGATTTTTAACTAGCAAACATACTTGTCACTGCCGATAAGCTCATAGATCCGGCTCGTATCGGTAATTTCCTGCGTAATCTCACCATTCCTTAGCGAGCGACCCTGCATACCGCACTTGTGAAAGGCTAATACACTATCAGTTAAACAGACTGTAGCAAAGCGCAAGGGAGAAAGAAAATGGTGACACAATCAATCAAACAAGAAAGGAGAAGTTTTACAACAACAAAAAAAGAGACAAACAAACATTCTATACCTATGCTTTCGATTACAAAACTAAATTCCACACGCGATATGAGCTTGCGGCTCTGCTTTGGGAAACCCTGAATGTCAACGATTTGTACGAACCGATCGTAACACACTAATATCGCATCCTTTTCAATCTGCAAAGAAACATAAGTGGCAATTATTGAAAATAATATTCTCTAACGGGAATACAGAATAAACAATCCTCTACCTGATGCACTTTTATTGGTCGAAGCGTATCGCGCCGATTTATGACCGTTGCCATACCGTCCATCTCTTCGACGGTGGTATTAAACCAGCTGGGAGCTGTTGGTAAAGAAAAGATAAACGTTTAAGCAGCAGCGCACATTGGCAAATACCTGTTGCTCTACGTACTGCTGTTGGTATTGATTAGATCCAGCTTTAAAGACTCGTTCGGCCCTTTTCTCACATTCACACACACGATCGGATATTCCAGCTCGGGTGTGATGATCATTTCGAACACGTTCGAGTTTGCACCGTAGTACTGAATATTGCCGGATGGCCATTCGCATTGCTTCAGCAGCATAAACTTGTTCAACGGATCGTACCTAAAGCGAGTGGAAAAGGGGGGGAGAAATTAAACCCAAGTTTCTATACCTAAAAACAAACCAAACTTACCACTGCATTAGAAAGATCCCGGTTGCCATCGAACCGCACAAATACTTGTAACCATTGTACGGGTTGCGCGTCACGCAACACTGCATACAGCCCTTCGTATCGGGGACCTTTGTCGTCAAGGCGAACTTGCGCGGTACCAACTTCTCCGGTATCTTCTTCATGTGCATTGAGAAGCGATGCGTCTGTTTGGAATGTAACGCCAACAGGTCGTGCCGGTACAGTTGGGTCGTTTTGCCCGACAGTGACATCAGTATGTCCTTGATCACGTACAGCCAAACGGTACGGCGCGGATACAGCTGCTCGATCGCTGCATCGTGCAGCTCGTTTAGATTTAGATTAAAGATACCCTCCTCGGCCCCGATCAGCAGGTGTTGATCGCGCGTTTCCGGATGTATCCAGGAGGCGGTACAGTTGATGTGCAGCGGACAATCGTTGAACACCTTCGAGAAGCAAGCGCCCATGTGTACCTTCGGCGTTGGCGGTAACCCGTTGGAGACGGGCCGGGGTGGCGTATGCCGCCGGCTACGATGATGTCGCTTCGGGGGAATGGGCGGTGTATTGTTTAGCAGATCCGGTTGCGATTCGGTAGCTGTGTGTGTTGGGAATAAAAGTCCATTTTTAGCATTACCCCGATCGGTACCGAACACAGTTCAGCCGTGAAATACATACCTCCCTCACTGTTACCATCGCCGTCACTTAAACTACGCTGCCTGGAAGACTTGTCGATTCCCTTAAACAGTTCATTCAGCTGATCCATTGAGTGTCTCTTGCTACCGCTACTACTACTCCCATGTTCTTGTGGCTCACACATAGCCGTAGCTCCGTTTTGCTAAAAAAAACCAACAACAACAAACCATTCAAAATAATTAATTAAGCTCGCTGTGCTCGTCCGCCATCATTGACCAAACGTACCGCATTTAGCTGCTCCAGTTTTGCGGTCAGCTGATCCATTGCATCGTAGCTGAGCGTCGAATCATCGCGGCCATTATTGTCATAATCTGCTGCCGCCGACAGACCCGCTGTCAGGTAGCTGCTGTCCGACCCGATCAGGCTGTCCTCGTCGTCGAGCAGATGGTGGTGATGATGATGATGATTGCTACCACCGATCGCACCACCCGGACCGTTCCCTGTACGATGCTGCTGCCCATTACTGCCGGATGTAACGTCATCCTTTGCACACGCCAGCAGAGAATTGTCGTGCAGCGGTAGCGTACGCCTTCGGTAGTGCCGTTTAATTAATTTAGCGTTAAGCACAATGGAACGGGATAAAGAAAAAAAACAACAACAAACTCATCGTTAAAATCTTACGAACAAAACTTTACTATTCCATTGCAGTAAAAGGAAAAGATTATTATGTAAAAATCACAAAACTCAAAATAATGTTTGAGGGGTTGAAGAGAATACGTATACTAAATAGGATGACCACACCATTCGGACGGGGTAGGGAAACGCACCTTTCAAGTTAAAACATACAACACATACACAGCATGACAGAACAAATTTTGAGGCCACATTTCATTAGAAATGGAAACACTAAATTAATACACCGATTACGAAGCAGCGCTTTTGTATAAAGCATTTCTGATTTTGCATAAGCAACGAACGCGTGGGTTTTTGTACGATGTTAGAAATAGTAGCTAATTACGAGCTAATCGCTAAAACAGGATTCCTGTTTTAAGCTAATAAAGCTAAGCCAAGAATTATTTATTAGTTTTTGGTACGTTATTCCTATTGTTTAAGTGACGTAGGAGCTACCTGCTGGATGGTGTTAAAACGGGATCACAATTTGTGTTCCACGATGAGTTAGCTTCTGTTATTATATTAGTTCACCAAATTACAGCGCTACAGCGAATATTGGATGGAATATAAGTACGTGAACATGCCTCATGTGTGTTGGTGGTAGGAAGTAGGGGAACGATCGTGAAAGTGAACACATTTGCCCAACAAGATGCAATTGCATAAACTGTCGGTATCTATTCGGTTTGATTATAGGTTTGAGGTGAAATGTGTGTATGGGAGCATGAAGATAAAGAATGATTCAGACTGTGTTGTAGTTGTGTTTCTGTAGTTGCGGTTGTATTACGTGACGGGGAAGATATTTTAATGTAAAATAGCGTGTCTTCAAAAACTGAAGCGACTGTTGAAACAGAGTGTGTGTGACAAAGAGACAGAGAGAAAGAGCATGAGCTTCAGTTTTAGTGCAGAAAGCAATACAGGATGTTACAAACGAGATTTGAATGGCAATATAGCATTACATTACCATCTCAAAATTCCTTTTAAATTTCTATCAATCTTGTTAATGGACACGAATCACGAGAATTTTAAGGTTCTAAAAATGCTACGTTTCCACCAAATCTTGATCTGCAACACCACTGTAAGAATCAACACAAATAAGTAAAAGTTTTAAAAACATGGTCCCGCCAAATGAAAACTCAACTGTATACACAGCAGCAGCAAGAAACGGTCTTACAATGACACAGGATAAACCATTTTTCCCAATTTGATATTTGCTTAAGCATGAGCAGAAGTAAAAAAGGAAACCAAAGTCGGACAACCCGGAGGGCATATTCTTGAATGAAGTGTAAATGAGCGCATTATGCAAAGAACAATAGATATATATTGATAGATATGATTGGAATGGAATTAAACTTTCAGGTGGGATAGAAAAATTGCCTTGCTCTAGGAGAGTACGAGAGGTTGTGAATGGAACAATGGTACACAATGTGGCGTTTGCGGATGTCTGTTACCTTATCTTCAACTCCTCGTCTATATAATGCAATAGACTCCTAGAAAAAAGAAAAAAAAAACATAGAAGAAAAAAACACAAGACAGATATGGCACCAGTTGTTGTTTGAGGATGGAGTATTTAAGAAGAAAACAGAGAGAAAGAGGGGAGAGAAAGAGAAACAGAGAGTATAAGATCTTGGCATAGATAGAACACGTTCGGAACAGCTTACTTAAAAATCGAAGGACGTTTACCGGTACAAAAAAAAAATAAGGGAAAATGTTCTGTTCGACCGTAAGCTTTATATAACGCGAAGCAAATGATGTACCATCGGTACTAGTACCAAAGGAGCTAGTGATTGTTCTCCTCCTGTTAACAACAGCTTCAGACAAAACAGTTAACTTATTTAAATACTTTTAGCTTTAATGGTGGAATGGAGCTTTTGTTAAATTCATTGGTGGGATTATACGCTTAAGATAACATACAGTGTGACATAGATTAGACGAACATGTCAGAACATTTAAATCACCATGTATGCCTTTCGAAACATCGCAAATGTTTGTGATTGTGTGTAGATGAAATTGTTGTTTTTTTTTTTTAAATGTGGTCTTAACAAGGTAACATTAATGTGCAGTCTCAACCGACCGATTGTGGCGCATTCGGGTAAAAGTAGTTAGAATTTCCTCGCGCTTTGTCCACTTTTGCAATGGCATACAGCTAAATGGATGAGCATAATACTAAGCGTAGATCGGGTTTAATCAATGTGTTACTAAAGTTAAGTAGCTTTGCGAAGGACATCTAGGATCAGCACGCTACGGAACAGCATCGATCATTAATGCGAAATGTTAAAACCCGCTTTATCGCATCCTATTGAGTGGTTGGGAAAGTGGTTTTTTGGGTGGCCAGCATACTTACATATCACTCGGTAGTGTTTCGGGACTAGATGAACGTTCATTTTCCAACGGTTCTAAAATTATAACAAAGCGCAGTAATTAGTTAACACTGGCCAATGTTGTATAAGTCGGTTCGTGCATTCAACTCACTGCATAGGTAAACAGAGTTGGAGGAATGCATTCGACTCGTAATTCTCTGCGGTCCATTAGCGATGGCCTGTAAATGTGTGTTAAATGTTAACACATACAACGAAAGGAAAAAGATTATTAATTTTCCCACTCGATTTGTCAGTACGTCCAAAAAAAAAAACAACGAAACATTACGCCTTCCTCTTCCGTATCCTGATAGTAGTAGCTCGCGTGCGGACTATGATACTTTTGCAGCAGCTCCTGCGGCAACCGGATGGACATGTCCGACTGAAAAAAGGCATGCTGCAGCAACCGTTCTGCGGTCGGTCGCTTTTTGGGATTTTTCGTGAGTGCCACCTTAAGAAAGGAATGAAAATTGGTACTCCAACGATCCTTCTCCTTCAGTGTTGGTGGTTTGAAACCGCTCTTCGACATCAGAAAGAGGGCCCTCATCGGATGTAGATCAAACATCGGTGGTTGCAGTTCGGCCAATTCTGAAAATAAAATCATTTAACAAAACGTGACCGAATCATTAGTAGAGGTTTCGTTTTCTGATTTATTTATTTCTTCCTACCGATCGCAGTGATACCACAGGCCCATATGTCGCACAGATGATTGTATCCACCTTTACGTTCGACGGCTGCCACCTCCGGTGCCATCCAGTATGGTGTACCTAAAACAAGAATAATTCGTTGTATAAACTTTTATAGCATTTTTTTTCATTTTTTTTTGCATAATATGAGAAATAGAAATAGTTTTAAAATGTATATTTATAGTTGTCCTATGCTCATAAAAACATTCTTCAAAATATTTCTTTCCTACGCAATAAGCCATGTATGCCGTGCGCCACTAGCAAATGTCCCTTTTTTATGGCTGAAGCATAGAGAATCGTTATCTTATCGCGAGCTGCCGGCAGAAAGCAAAACAAAAGGTTTCTGCTATATTTGCCTAGTCTATGCTAATTCAGTATCAGTTGCGCGATTTCGAAGCGGTTCTATAAGACAACTTACTATGCCTTTATCTAATGTAAGCATACACTAGAGAGAGAAAAAAACACACTATAAAGTAAATTACACGATGATTGAATAATTCAACTCAATGCTACTAAATCCATATCGCTCTTGGTTCTCTCACCCGAAACACACACACACACACATACAGCGATCCACCACCCACACATCGAACCTTTCCAACGTAGCAAATGGTGGTAAATGTAGTGTGTCAATTCGATTAAAAATCGTTTCAACACCTCGCTCGTCTGCCCAAAAGCCTGTGGCTCAAACGATCCGTCCGATCCGCGACGCGCGAACGAAGATCGCATCACATCCGTCACGCGCCGTGGGTCACCTTTTGCCTTGAGGGGCACAATGGCACACACGAGCCATAACGTGACGAATGCACTTGCGATATAAAACCGACGAACCACTTTCGCAGCAAAAGTAACGCTTTGGATCAGCTGTTAAGAATTGTTTCCCTCCTCCCAAAAAAAAAAATCTTGTTCCTTAAATCCTACATCAATTCGCTGTTTGTTTCCGCACTCTTTGCGGAATGTATTTGCGTGGTATGTTAATTGATAAATGAGGCTTTGGCTATCTCTAATGGCTATTAAACCGTCGTAACTAGTTGCACCCATGTATGTGCGGGCATGTAGGGCATATCACAACACTTCAGGAAATGAAATGCACACAAATCAAGCTTCATAACGTGCATACCCTAACACAGGACAGGATTTGTTTCCGTTCCTTTAGCTTCCTTTTACGGATACCTGCAGGCAGGCAACCAAATTACCCAATTTCGTGCAGCCCTAATGCGGACTACTGTGAGGTGCAAAACTCAATATACCGTTTTTTGATATTGCGTGCTGGCCAACGGTTGAAATCAACCGTAGCAATTGAAGAAAACAACAGGTGCATCTGGTGCAAAACCACGCAAAGACCCACAATTGCGGAAAGTGAAAAGTGTGCTCGGCTGCAAAACGGAACACATACACACACACACATTCGCGATCGATTACACTTTCGATCTCTCGATCGACGAAACGTAACGAAAAGACTGTAAGCCGATAGCCGGAAGCGATCCGTTCGCCCTCCCTTCACAGACTCTTACCGATGAAACTTCGGCGCTTGTTAATGGTGGCCGTGATCTGGGCGCTCACACCAAAGTCGGCCAACTTGACATCGCCCCGCTCGGTCAGCAGAATGTTAGCGCCCTTTATGTCCCGGTGGATTTTTCCCATCGAATGCAGATAGGACAGACCACGGAGCGTTTCCCGGCACATGTACGCGATCTGCAGCTCCGTCAGTGGACCGGTAACCTGGTAGATATCCTGTAGACTTCCCCCGCCGCAGTACTCCATGCAGATCCAGAGCTTGTCGTGGCGCATGTACGAGCCATAGTACGAGATGATGTTCGAGTGCCGGCAGTCGCGCATCATCAGTATCTCCTGCTGGATGATCTGGATGTCATCGCCCGGCTCGAGCTTGATCACTTTGATCGCAGCGAGTTCGTTCGACTGTAGCTTCTTGGCCTGCAAATAGCGTCCGGGGGACAAACAAAAAGCAAAACCTGCATCAACATCACGTAAACGAAGGAATGGAAGTTATAATAGATTAAATGCGGCCCTGGAGACCGGGGGGGGGGGCCCGAGCGAGACCGTGCAAGAGAGGAGGTTGAGCCTGGGATCTGGGAGTAATTAAACACTTTCGCTCTCGGGTTCCCCCGGTACACGGTGCTGAGTGTGATCTAAAATTATCATCAACAACAGAATTGAGAACAACTGCCATCCCAGGCCAGGCCCAATACACATTCTAGCCGAACCGCCGATGGAATGTGTGGTAAGTTATTGCATTCCCTGCCCTTACGCACCTTGTACACATCGCCGTACGTCCCGGAACCGATCTTGTGGATCAGCTCGTACTCGTCCTCCGGATTGCGGCGGGAGATAGCCGAACTCAGTATGGGGGTTGGATGCGACATTCTGCCAGCATTTTCCACCTGGCCTGCTCCGTAGCGGATACCGGATGCGTACGCGTAACCGAACACTTTTGCGCTATCGTCACCCCAAAAACACGCGACAAACACCCTATTCCCTTTGTTCCCTTTCGAACCTCCCGCTGGAGAAGGGTTGGAGAAGAATCTGGTAGCGAATTACACTACAGAGACACACACGCACACACACACCAGCGCCACAAATAAAAAACGGAACCACAAACAACGCAGTACGATTCTCGAAGGATGATTACGATGGTCAGCTAGAATGGTCTCGCCAACTTTCTTCACCGTGCCTGAATTGTTGACCAGCAACAATGGGTAATCCCAGCAACAGCTGCAACAACGGTCAACCAGTGAAATGCTCCGTATCCAATTGTCGATGTTTTTCTCCTATACGAACTATCTTTGACACTACTCTTTATCTGGGCCCACCCCGCAAATGTAGCAAACACTACTACTCCAGCTACGCTCGATACGGTGGACGGGTTAGCTTGACTGTGTGGTACACCGAACAGGAAACAATAGGTAATAATGACACCCCTCCCACACGCACGCACACGAAACGAAGGACTTAGGACAACAATCTTGCGTTTTTCGCTTCTCTCGCTCGTCGTCCCGTTGAATTTCGTTCCTGGGCCCAACAATAAAACGTCTGTGTTTTGACAGACTGGCTGTCAGGTGCATAGTGCACCCCAGCAGTGAGGTAGGCAGATTTCGCACGAACATTGTTGCTGTCTTTGTTACTCTAGTGCAGATTGGAGCAATGACGTACAAATACACCAGAAAAAGCATGATTTAATATGGGATTGACTGTGCAGGGTGTTGACATGTTGAGCAAACATAAAGGGTACCTTATTGGTCAAAATTATTATTGAACATTTTCGAAGATATGGGACATTTAGTTTGTTTAGTAAAAGTAATTTGTATTCAATTAAACGCTAAGTATTATGAATTATAAATGTGGGTTGTTTGCTGAGTTCAGGCATGTGTGACTGATAAAGATAGAGGTGTTACTTTTCTATGCTCAGTACTGTAGCAATGCAGGGGTAGTCAAAATTTTGTTTTTTTTTTATTGTGCCTGTAGTTCATGTATGAAAATAGTTTTTTTACATTTTCACCATTTTAGCTGTAAATTTCTGCAAATTGAATCGTTGCAATTGTTGTCTAAAGTAAACTCATAGCATAAGCCATCTTCTACATCGATATGAATAACATTATTGTATTCTTGTTTTTTCGCTTTTTGTCAAGATTCATAGCCTTTCAAAGCACATTCCAAGCAACACGTAGTCAATCTCGGTTGAATTTATGATCGATGTTCTGAACCATCTCGAACGACGGCGAGGAAGATTATTGTAATTCAATTAATTGCACTCCATGAAGCGTAAAATACCTCCTCGTTGAACATGATTCTTTCATTGGTTTTGTGTTGTCGCACAAGAAACAATAAATTCCTGGTTACTTGAGTGAAACAATAAATTATTTATTCGTTTTCACAAAATATACGCAACACGCGCTACAGTAGGCAACGGGTCACAAGAATGATTACTTCTAATATGTAACGCACGAAAACGGGATTATTTCACTATCATATAGACGAGCGGTATTGGGAACGGGTTCCGAAACGCCGTCAACCTAACCGGATAGCACAGGTGCACTGATGGTGCACGGTGCAACTACAGCCCACAGCTGCCAGAGTGCCACGATGGAGTTTCGGCACATATCGCCAAACTTCATCTTCGTGCCAGATTATTTTAGTGGGATCGTGGATAAGCTAGGAGCCGCCGGAGAAAGTTGCAGAACGTAACGGGTACGGAATAGGGAAACGTTGGTTTTCAGTCCATGAATGTTTAGGAGGATGATCATCTCTTCTACTCGCAGGATAAATGACGCGTGAACAGGAAAAAAAGGGAACGCAAACACACACAGATAACACTCCCAGCTTATGATCCGACGATGATGTTGTTGATCGGGATATGTATCAGTTTCACGAAGAAACCAATGAATCCCATGATGCAGAATCCGATGGCAGTGGCAATGGCGATCTTCTGAAACTCCCGGCGGTCGGGCTTGGTGCAGCGCTTGATCAGCCGGATCGAGTCCTTGGCGAACGAGCGGCCGGGTTCGTAGAATTTCGTCAATTGATCCATTTCGTTACTGTGGAACAAAAAAAGCCAATTAGCATGGCGTTTTCTCACTCTTCGCAACACTTTCACCGTGCGATTGACCTACCTTTAACGGGAAATGTTTTCAATAATACACGATCTAGCGCAAGCAGATTTCAAAGACGCAATGAAATACGATGGTACGCGTTGTGGCTTTCTTGGCTGAAGTTTGTATTCTTTTTTCTCTATGTGTCCACTTTTGATTCCACGTCGGATGCGAAGTACGAAAAGCACTGACAACGTCATCATTGGTTGCACGCCAGGAGGACCTCATGGACATACGCAATGACAGTTGGTTATAGGGATGTTTGAAGTGTGTTTTTGAATTATCAGCAAGCGTGTACGTTTATGTGACAATAACTTGTTTCTGCTGCTCATTTATTGCAAATTAATGGTGTTAAAATGCGGTTAAAATTTGTTCGGGTACTATTTTACAAACATGTTTACGATAAATAGTAGAAATGCAGCAGGATGTCTATGTAATTTTAGCCGACCACTGTTCATAAAGCTGCTGGCTCTGTAACGCATGAGACATAAGGGCGTATGAAAATATAACGCAAAGTATTGCAATGGACGATGGGAAAAACGATATAAAATCTGAACGATTTTATTAAAAAAATATTATTTTATAGTTCATTGCTTTATTAGCTATTATTCAGGGAGCTTGAAAGGTATTTCCATGGCGCATTGCATAACAAACTGTAGTGCTTGCAATATCGAAATGTTTTAAAGCTGCGTATCAAAACACGTCAAACGCAGCGATGATGGGACCCGCAAACCAAAACACTACAAAGATGAAAACAAACTTTGTGCCCCGAGTGAATCAGGTTTGTTTCTTTATTAAAACATAAAAACTATTATCCTGCTCATGGTTTTACCTTTTCAGCTCGACTCCATACAACTCGACAATGAGATAACAAATCTTCTACGGCAGCAGATACAAAACGTTCTGCAAGTTCTACCGGTAGGTAGCTGCATCGTAGCTCAACCGAAGATGGAACAGAACGATTAAATTAGCACCTTTCACTTTCTAATTGCAGCCCGGGTTGTTGAGCCACCTGCAGCCAGAGATTAATTTTGTGTTGAATTCGGCATTATGGAACTTTTCGATCCGCACTGCATACGCCACCTTTGGGCAGCAGATGCTCTCAATTACCTACGAGAAGGATCAACTACCAACGGGGAAGTTAGCATTGCATTACTTTCTAACTACAGCCTTACCATACGCCAAAGAAATCTGCCAGTACCGTCTTACCAGCTGGTCAAGGGTGCAAAAGCTGGTACAGCTAGCTGAGAACGCCCTCGTTCTATTCAATCTGGTGAACTTTTTTAAATTTCTTCGCTCGGGTACGAGGCCCTCGCTGGTGGACTGTCTGCTGCGTATCAATCATCGGTCGTTGGATGGAGCTAAGCGACGAAACATCGGTTACTCATATATGACGCGTGAATTGGTTTGGGCCGGCTTTATGGAGCTGCTCGGGTTCACAATTCCCTTCGTAAACTATCATGCATTGAAGCGAAAGATTAGGAATTTGTTGCGACTCGAAACGACCCATCGACAAGACGAGCGAGTTGAACTGAACGCGGAAACTAAATGTGCTTACTGCAATGAGCGTGTGATTCTTCCACACCAAATGGGCTGTAGGCATGTGTTTTGTTACCTCTGCTTAAAAGGTAACCAGCTAGCGGATGCCGGATTCCAGTGCAATGTGTGTGATTATCGGAGTGATACGTTTCGGAAGGTTGTAGTTTTGTAAGAAAAATGTTACATTTATTCACACGGTTACGGGTTACTATCGGGTGTTTGTTGAGATGTTGCAATGCGAATCAGTGGATAATAGATTGATGAATGGAAACATACCGAACGCCATGCTAAGTAATGTGTTGTAGAATGCCTTGCCGAATTAACTGTTCGCATTGAAGCTTCGGTAGGTAGTGTTGGCTGTTTTTCTTAAGCAAAATAATTTCCCCATTTTCCAGCTCGAACTTTCCGTAATCGGTCAAACAACGAACTTCGATGTAAAGTGATTTCGGTGGTTTGATATCGTTCGTCAGATTCAAACCGTACCCATCGTGAATGGAGGCCATATATTCGGCAAGTATTCTCGAATATTTGTTGAACCATATCGATTCCGGTTCGTTGATGCAAGCCTTAATTTCCGCTGGCAAAATCGGACCCACGTGCCAGCGAAGACGCTTCAGACGAAATAAACGGTTGGCGAGGTACGCCAGCACACATCGTTTCTGTCGTTTTATCAGATTGTGGCGATACATAACGAGGGGAAGAAATTTTCGATCGCCTGTTTCATTGAACGTTATACTGTGGCGTGTAAAAAAGATCGAGAAAGTCAAGGGAGTTAGTAAGTGTATGTTATCGTTTGGGTAATGAAACAAGTATCTTACGCATGTGCATAGTTTTCTTGATATATCTTTGATATGTCCTCTAGCACCGACCGCACGCCATCGTCCTGGAAAACGGAATCGAAAAGCAACCTTAAAACCAATGGTACACAACACACATTGCAGACGAGTTTACACACATTAAACGCTGGTATTGGATCAGTAGAACGTTCAAATTCTCGTATTAATTCAAATCCTTTATCGGTCGACATTATTTGATAATGGAATACACCAAAGAGCCGTTTATTTTAGCTAGAAACAAAAAAAAAACAATTTGGCGGTAAAACGTTTGTTATGACGGATGAATACGAACGACAGCTGAAATACACTGCAAAGTTTAAACAACTAAAAAGATAATAAATTGTGTAACATTGTCAAATGGAGAATGCAGCAAAATTAAAAGCACATTTTGAAGTAATTTAAAACGTCTCTGTTGTATGGGAATGTTTTCAAAAAACCTTTTTTCCTAAATGCAAATAAAAGGTAAATTTTAGAGCAGAAAGCGTAGCGTAATCTAGGGACGCATCATTCGATCGCGATTTTGACAGCTTGATTAATGTAAACAATAACAAATCCAGCAGCTGAGTCACGTTTTCACAGTCCTGCCGAACGTTTATCCATTAATTCTTTGTTTGTGTGTTTCTTCTAATCCTCGAAAATATCCGTATCTTTGTTCCGTTTTATTTTTACTGGTTGGTGACTCATGCCAAACCAGTTGTTATATATTGAAGACATTCCCTTTCATCGTAGCATCGTGCATTAATGACTAGCGAAGGGGAAATTCGTTCCATTCTTAGCCGCGCATTGGATGCCGATGAAGCGGGCAAGAAGGATGAAGCAATCGATCTCTACGGACAGGCGGTGGAAAAGATACTCCGGTTGGAGGATCGTGAGAAGCGTGAGCGGTTGAACAAATTTGCGAAACAAGCACTGGAACGTGCGGAAGAGTTGAAAGGAATCAAATACACCGGACAGATGGTACCACAGCCGACCGTGAGTCATTCGCCGACAGTACTGCAGCCAGTGCGAAGTAGCGCTGGTTTAGGTATGATCTATTGAAATTATTCTGTCTGAAGGCAAGATTCCTAATTATATGTAATACCACAGCTAGTCCATCACGCACCGGTCCCGTGCTGGAGATCAGCGGAACCCGACATGCCTACACCAGCGAGGAGAAAAAGGTGCTCGAACATACCTCGCACATTAACGCGAAAGTTTACGTTCCATTCATGGATATCGATCTGTTGGAGAAGTTTCATTTCCCGATGCCATTCACCGACAAGGACGGATTGCTAGAGTTGGCCCCCAAGCAAAAGCGTGACTTGGTTAACTGGGTGCGCGTTAGTGAGCTGAGCGAAAACCCACAGCTGATCGTTGGTGATCATGCCGACTTTTACAGCATCCGGCAGACGATCGTATCGGACTGCAGCTTCGTTGCGTCGCTGGCGGTTGCGTCTCAGTTTGAGAAGAAATTTAAGCGCCGTATTCTTACCTCAATAATCTATCCGCGCAACAGCAAGGACGAGCCTATTTACAACCCGAGCGGAAAGTACTCGATTCGGATGCATGTGAATGGAATACCGCGGAAGGTGGTGATCGATGACTATCTACCGTTGGGCCGGTACAATCAGTTGTTGTGTTCCTATTCGAGCAATAAGAATGAGTTTTGGGTGTCGTTGCTGGAGAAGGCGTACATGAAGCTGATGGGAGGGTACGATTTCCCCGGTTCGAACAGTGTATGTATCGGACGAGAGAATACAGTGAAGTCACAAAGGAGTGGCATGTTTTTTTTTATTATTAAAACGTAAATTAACTTTCACTTTCTCTGCAGAACATCGATCTTCACGCCTTGACGGGATGGATACCGGAACGTGCGTTGGTGAAATCGAACGAACCGGACTTTAACGCTGATGCCGTGTTCGATCGGCTACAGGAAGGGCTTAGTATGGGCCGTTGTCTGGTAACGGTAGCGACGGGAGAACTAACGGATGCGGAAGCGGAACGTACGGGGCTCGTTTCTACCCACGCCTACGCCGTGCTGGATATGCGCGAGGTGGATGGTGTGAAGCTACTGCAGCTTAAGAACCCTTGGTCACATTTACGATGGCGGGGTAACTATTCCGAGCTGGATGTGGTCCACTGGACGCCCGAACTACAGCGCACGCTTGGGTACGATCCGAAAATGGCTGCCACGTACGATAATGGAGTGTTCTGGATAGATTACCGTTCGATAATGAACTTTTTCGACGTGTTCTACCTGAACTGGGATCCGGCACTGTTCCAGTACACGTACTGCATTCACCAGTCGTGGAGTGCAGGCGTGGGACCAACCAAAGATGCCTACAACGTGGGTGACAATCCACAGTTTAGCCTGACGGTGCCGGCCGGTCGTGGTTCGGTTTGGATACTGCTAACGCGCCACATCACCAGCATTGAGGATTTTCGCGAAAACCACGAGTACATTACGGTGCTGGTGTACAACAGCAATGGCAAGCGCGTGTATTATCCGACCGATCCGCCCCCGTACATCGATGGGGTGCGTATCAACAGTCCGCACTATCTGTGCAAGATCCGGCTCGATCCTGGTGCGGAACGTCGATACACGCTGGTAGTGTCGCAGTACGAAAAAACTGCCACCATTTACTATTCGCTGCGGGCGTACAGTCGTACGAAGTTTGAACTGAAGCAGCTTGGTCCACGCTACTCAACGGTGGAAAATGTAAGTTGTATTTTTTTAACCATTGTATGCATTCAAAAAATGGATTGATTTTAGCGAATATGAGTTCTTTGAGGCCTCTGCTTGAAGATTTGCTCGAAGTGCAGGTTGTACCTCAAAGCGTATAAGTTTTATATCGCCAAGGCACTTAGTTTCCGCTGGAAATGTGGTATTTATAATATTTACGTAGTGTAGAAAAGGCCAAAGCGTTGAAAAGTAGCTCAATTCCTACCATACAACAACATACGTGATCATGCGGTGCAGAAGCATCTAAAACTGTAGATCGAGTGAAAAGTGATCTCATCGTTTCCTTGAGAAGTTGGAGCTACCGGCCAAACAGTGAAGCAATACTTTGACAAGATGGATGATTTTTTATGCGAACGACGAAGCACGGCGTTGGTCCTTCTGTGATTAATGATCAGCGAAAAGGAAACTGTTTTTCCCTTCAGTACTTACGGTGATTCGGATTACAATATCAAATTGTTCGCCGAAATATGATGTGAAGCAAGCTGTGGAAAGACAACCGTTTTTACCGTAAGTCGCCAACTAGTGATATGTAAACGGAATTGAGAATGAATGAGTGAGTTAAATCTTTTTTTTAATGAATGAGTTCACTAGAATCCCAAGAAAGAGTTGCTGTAACTCAGCTGAGATGTAACTCACTCACACTTTTTACGGTGACTATTAACTCAATCGTGAAACAGTTACTTTACTCATGAGTTAAGACTCTTTCAACCCATTGAGTTGATCCATTTGGTCAATCGAACGCTAACATGCTGTTAAAGTTTCTAACTTATATTTATTTAATGGAGTTTAGTCTTTAATATGTATTTTTTTAATGCCATTCAAAATCAATCCATTTTGTTTTTATAAGTTCACAAATATTTGCAAATAAAACTACCTTTCTATCTCTACCAAATTTGCAGCTAAACGGTGAATGGAAGGGTAAAACAGCGGGCGGTTGCTTGAATCATCCGTTAACGTACAAGAACAATCCACTCTACCGGCTGCACATCGGACCGGCCGATACGAGCGATCTGGTTATCGAGCTGCGCGGTCCAAAGGTGTACCAGGTGGGTTTGGATTTGACGGTGGTTTCGCTGGCGGACGATACCGTCACGGCACCCTTTGTGTCGCAAAAAACCGGCGTCTATCGGTCCGGGTTCTGCGTGCTGGATCTCGAAGGTATACCGGCTGGTGTGTACCAGGTACGACCGTCCACCTTTTTGCCCGAGCAGGAATCGCCCTTCTTCTTGAAGGTGAAATCAACGACGAACGTGGTGGTAGAGAAGATACATTAGAACGATATCACGGTACGCTACAAGCATCGGTGTTGATTATGTTAAACGTTTATTTAAGCGGCTAACTTTTAAGAACCGAACGTCCAGCAACGTATGCTCTATGTAAAAAGCATCGCATTAGAAATGTGTAAATAACAGTGAAATGCTTCGAAAGCGGTTTTGTTAGTTGATGTTTTGTAACCTTTAATAGCGCACGTATTGTTAATAATAATTTTAAACAATAGCTTTAATACACGTTACATCTCTTAGTAATTAGCTCGCCTGTTTCTTACATACCTCATTTCGTTCATCCATGTAGTTACGTTTCTTGAAATTTCAGTTTAATTAGTGCATCTTATACAATCGGTACTTGACGGCGAATAACTGCATATACATCCTTCCAACCATCATCTGCATGTTCGTATGAGGATGTAAAAAAATCAAAAATTGGTTCAAATTTTCGTTTTTTCAACAACCCCATAAAGCTATTAAGCACTACAGACACTCGATCTTCCGTTGCGGCGTAGTAAGCTTTCTTATGGATCACCATTCTTGCTATTCTGAAATTTTTGCTCAGTATAGCATTTTCGCACACATTGTAGCCATTCTCATCCGGAGCATAACAGTCATGGATGGAGCAGTATGGTAGCAACTGTTGAAATATATCGATCGCACGTTGTTCGTTATCCGTCCAAGCAAGTTTGTGAAATGCGTAATGCTTTTTTGGGTCCAACCCCCTGACGAGCAAACATTGTATCATGACGACACATTCACACCTGATGGCATAGTCGAATAAAGTATTTCCTTTGTCATCAACACTGTGCAAATCATTTGTTCTACAAAGCAGATAGTTGAGTATGGACCATGACGCTTCGGGCAGTACTCTTGTTTCTAGCTTTGATCGCATCAATTTCGCAACAAGCCGGCTAGAAATGGATAGTTTAATTTTCTGAACAATATAGCTGATTATATGAAACTTTGTCTGGTATAACGCTGTGGCAAGAAGTACTTCAATTATGTGAACAAAGCACCAGCTATCGTCTTCATATAAGCATAAGTCTTTATATAAACTTCGATGAGTTGACAGGTCTGAAGCGATAGTAGCTTTGCACGATTCTACAACAATGTCCTCCTCCTTTATACAAGGGTATTTGTGCTGTTCGCATAGTTTATTGAAAAAGAACCGAAACAATTTCATGCTCTTAAGCTCCATCGCAAATAACAAGACGGAATCCATTTTGAATATATTAGGTAAATTCACGTGATGCCATTGGGAGTCAGACTGTTTCATGAGATACATTGCTACTCTATACGCACCGTGCTCGATTGATAGTTCCAATAGACGTTGGCCAACATCGGCAAGAGTTTGTTCCGATGTATCGGTGATCGAAATAAAATGTTCAAACAGACTGAAAAGATCTCGCATTGCACAGTACTCCAATACGGTCAAACAGTCCAGTTCTGCCAGCGGCCTGCCGATGTCAATATCCTTCTCGTAAAGTATGTGCTTTACTACACCACTACTAACTGCACTTAAAACATGCCGGGCAAGTACGCTGTCCTGAATGATTCTACTATCGTATGTTATCTTTACTAGATAATTCTCCAGGTTATCCATTCGATTCAATAGCTCCACTAAATCGTACGTGCGCAACTGGTGCAACCAAACGTCGATGTTAACTTTTGTTCCGAATTTTAATAAAACACGCATAACATCGAATTGTTCGTTGAAAAAAGCATAATCCAACGCGCTCCAACCGAACAGTTCGTCTTTTGCATCAATTTGTTGTGTTGGCGCTGTTGCTAACATTCTTTCGCATATGGTTTCTACATTACGCTCAGCATAAGAATCGGGTTTTGAAAGAATCGACGACAACCAGTGCAGCAGCGTTCGTGCAGTAGCGTCTTTACCATGGACATGCTCTACTTTATTACGCCCGATTGCATCAAAAATGGTATAGTGTTGGAGCGAATCATTACACAATAGACTGTGAAAATAGGTCCCTTCACAGCCTTCAATCGTTTTTCGGTTGAAAATGTTACGAATCGTTGTAAATCTTTCATCTGCAAACATGTTCGCTAGCAACATAACGTGGTGTTTGTAACCAAGGCGTGATCTGTTTTCGAACAACCAACAGGCAGCAAAATATTCTGCATATATACGTTTGCTAAACATTGGCATACCATCGTGATTCGCTGTTACGAAGCCAGCCTTCATTATGTCTACGTTAATATACTGCGTGAGGTACGCTGTATGGTTCCGTTCATAATCGGTCAACAGGCGATATGTGTACTGTTTATCAAACACAGTGCAGAATCCGAACAAAGCATGTTGACGTTTCAGTATGCTTGTCATGCTATGCTTGTTAGTAGTTGCCCTACCTGTCAAAAATGACATTGCGCTTACGGCAAGCTTTTTATCGACAAATGTTGCGATCAGCTGATTGGAGTCAATCTTTTCTGAGAACAAATGTATGCCTCCATGCACGCGCTGACCCTTAAAGTCTACCGATCGTTCTATCGCCGGAAGATGGAGAATAAATGCCATGTACAGTAACAGTGGCACATTGTGACAATGCCCCAATGTATTCGCTATGGAGCAATATAGAAAAGGTACTAGCTGCATTTGTTGCTCCCTACCACATTGACGATATGCATCCAACCGATTGAGTAGCAAACGATGTAGTAGCAATACGGCATCAACACCGGTAAACGGTTCTAGTTTATATATTTCAACATTCGCAAAGAGGGTAATCTCGCTTGTTGGAAATTGTTGACTTTTCGAAAGGTATAATTCCCGAACGCCATCAAAATGTGACAAACGTTCGGCAAATTGTAGCACCGAAGTTCTGTCGGTGGGCTGTACCTCGTCTATTCCATCTAACATGAAGACTACTTGCTTACGGTTAAGCTTTTCCCGGAAAAGCCGTATCTCGCTTAGTTGGATTGACGTGAGTTTCATACAGTTCGCCATGATCTCATCCAGTACCACCATTCCTTCAGCAAAGGTAAACACAGCCGCTAAACGATCTGTTTCCCTCCTTTCCGCATGGCTCATATCAAGCGACAAAGTGAACAAGTGGTCCGAACCCATGTTTCGGACGGTACGTGCCAGAAGGAACACCTTGAACAGTGTTCTTATAAGCTCAGTATCGATCGTACTGGAACGGTTCAACGAAATCCACCGTAGAGCGGAGCTATGTTTTGCTGCATTAAAGTGAATCACATACAGCAATGGATCTTGCGTTTGTATACGCCAGGCGAGCCAGATAAAGTATGCTGTCTTGCCTGCTCCCGATTCATCGAGCAAAATTTTCACTTTTTCCCTCTTATTCCGCAGATCATAACAACTGTCCATCGCTCGCTTCGAAGTGTCGTTTGTTAGTAAAGTGTTTTCCATTGTATATCTACACTCGAATCGATACAATGAATCTAATTGGGTAAATGAACAAGAGCCCAATTTGTAGTACTCTGCGTTCATACGTAGATATATGGCGCTCAAGAAATTGGGTGTTGACAATTTTTCTTTACAGTATGGGCGAATAGTTTGACTACGGCAAATAGTGCGATGAATATACCAGGATTTAATTTTTTCATACCTTAGTTTGCAGATGTTGACATTATTCTTGTCGTTCTGTATGTTAAGTACATGCTTTAAGTGTGCCAAACAATCAGTTGGCAAAACCATTGTACCGAGCGATGTCTGAGTTCCAAACAGCGGTAGTGCTTCATATCGTTTGAACAATTCCCGTCGTAAATTGATTGTGAGATCACGTACGAGGATCGGGTCGTCATAATATGTTGTTGAATTTTCCAATAAAATGATTTTGACGGTGGTGAGACGCTTCCCATGCGCACAGTTAGACGCCATTAGCAAGCTCATGCGTTCAAGTGTGGCATTGTCTAATTGGACGGCTATAGTTATAACAATTCGTGCAGTCTTAGATTCATCGGTGGGATTTATAAGTATTTGTTCAAGGTGTTGAATGATCTCTGGACTAATGTGGCCGACAAATACAGCCTTACAGGATGGTAAAATCGCTACAGTCTTCACTACGATCGTCCTATTGATCATTGTATCACTAGAACCTCGGTAGTGTAATATTTTGCTCGACTTATCATAATTGAGGCTGGTGTATAGTCTTGTGCTTTTCAAACATTCGCGCTTGATCATAAATAAAGAACAATGATCATTAAGTGATTTCAAATATTCCCTAGTTGCGATCTTTAGCATGTTCTTGTCCAGCATTGCAGTAGTAAACGCATTTTGAACACATTGTGGATCGATTGGTGTCGTGTGCTTCACTGCATCCGTCAGCATATCTTGGAGCTCTTTAAAAATGGACTTCTCGTCCGTTTTGGGCAACGCTTTGCTAATTTCGCACAATATTTTAGTGTATAATGTATCTGCACTAGTTGGACAGCATACAAGTACGAACTTTTTGCGAAAGTCGGTTAAACGATCATGTATCAGACGAGAATGTATGGATGTAGTTGAGGGGAGTTTAAAAAATGTTTTCTCAATCGTTATTTCCACATCTTTATACAAATCACGATTCCCATTCGTCAGCTTTTCATATGCCGATTCTAACGAGTGTCGAAATATTGTCACCGTAGATATACTATAACCGTAAGCCAAATCACGCTGAAAGTTATTTGTAAAATGGTAGCACGGTTTGTCGCAATCATGCTCTACACATCTTTTGATCAAATTTTCATACATTGTAAAAAGTACATTTTCGTGCGTGATTAACTTGCGATGGTAAATATGTGAAGCCATTAGCTGTCCTAGCATTTCCAAGCACATGTTGTAAAGTTTTGTGTGGAGATTTTCTGATTTGTTTCGATCAAGTTGGTAGCATTTGGAGTGCATCGTACTAGCAAACGATAAAATGTCATTAATTTCTGGCACCAGCACGTTGAAGGCTTTTTCAGCTGCATGATCGAGCCGCGAATTAGTGAACACAACGTATCGATCACCGTTACCTGAAGGTTGCTTATCGATTTTTTGTAAGGAGTTAAAACACTTGGAAACGATGTCGTCAGGATCTGTGGTGGTCGTTAGGACTTCCTGTGTAATAATACGTTCCTTAACCGAAGTTTGCTTATCGATATTTAGAAAGGAGATTAAATATTTCGATATTGAATCTGGCTCGTCAGCAGCTTTGGTGGAAAATAAGACTTCCGGCGTTATAACATGTTCCTTCCTTTGTTTATGTTGGTTAACAGATCGGTACAAATCTTTCGCTTCTATAAACAATGCTCCTTTGCGTTGGGGTGATGTGTAATGCACTATAACGTCATCGAAATGTTTGTCATTTGAATCGTTCATTGTGATCGTAAAGTTGAATTCTTCGTCGTCTTTATGCAGTTCATAGGCTCGTAACATAACCATCGTCGCTAGTGACATATGGTTGGGAGTACCATTTCGAATGGTTTCGGTGGCGTAACTTACGCTTGGCGTAGGCAAGTTACTGGTGGATGTAATAGGTATGTGATCCGATTTGAGTTGCGTCGTAGTTTCCTTACGATTGTTCCCTGTTGCCATGTTGAATGCACTGTCTGGAAAAAAGAATATTACGAGATATTAGACAAAGCATTTTCTATGTATGACCATTATTACTTTCAATAGCTCTTAACAATTTTGATTTCTTTGTGTATCGATAGCGTCAACAACATATTTTCGATATTACTGCAAGATCCAATTATGCCATTCCTAAAAGACATAATTTGAAACTATTGAAGCTTCAACCATGCCATGCCATGATGAAAACCTGCCGGGATGAAATTAAAAAACAACATCTTCCAACTAGTGGCAAACCAAACATGGTTTTTCAATCTACAGGAGTAAACTAAGAAAAATATAAAAAAATCAAATCTCTAACTAATCTGGTTTCTGAGAACGAGGCTGTCAAAGTCAAGATTTGTGAAAAAATGTAAAAAAAAAATATGTTTTTTTTTTGCAAATTTTAAACCACTGTAATTCATTAAATACTGAATGGATTTTCATATTTCTTGTGATTTAGAAAGGAAATTTAATATTGTTTATGTATATATGTTCATGTTTCTGATTTGTGTAGAATTGAAGCTTAAATTTTGAAAATGTTTGCAAAAAGTCCGTGAAAAATATCATGTTTTTAAACTTTGCTTTGAAACCATTCTGGGAGTTTTGTCGAGTTGCGTCCTCTCATTAGTACCACATATTATTGTAACATGTGTACTTTCATGTGGTGAAGAAATATTGTGCGAAAATTTGCGATTGCGATTTTTTTGATAATTTTTTCAAACTAATTTTTTTTTAGAACGGGTACATAAAGTACTGGGCGTCTCCATCAGGCATTGATTTTAATATAGCGATTGAATCAGAAAATATTTATTTATTTCCTTTTGTTTCGCCTTTCCTTTTTTAAGGTATAATTCTTGATATTTTCTCAAATTGTACTCTATTTATAGTAGTGTTCTGTACTTTGTGTTACACCCAGATAAGTGTGTTCATGGTGTGGTTACCTGAGCTTTTTGCAGTCCGTTGGCAACCAACAGGTGCACAAAACTACTTGCTTTGAACAATCCATACTTTTGGGGTAACACATAAGGTTGGATGTTATGGCCGCAGTAGGGTTTTAAAGATATTTGAAGGAGTTCCATATCACGTACATCCTTATCAACGGCATCTGAACAAGGCGTCATCATTTCTGATAAACATTTACTTGTATCAGCGTTCAGTCCTATCCGCCTGCTCTTCATACGGCCTAACCGTTCTAACCGAACAAGAAGAAGTCCTATCCGCCTTTCATTTGCCTCGAATCAGGAGGATATAATTTAGCTTAATTTATTACCTCAAAGTGTACGTTTTTGTCGACCAATTTGAATAGAATTTGTCAAAGAAACTAAAGAAAAAGTGTTAGAGAGTGTAAAAGAATTTAATGATCAAATTTTGATTATAATGCCTCTGAAAATAAGCTTAAGTGATATAGTTGAAGTGATAGTGTCTTTTAATTTTGATACGAGTATGATAGATGGGAAAGTGTTAGCCTATCTTACTAATACTCCATAAATGCAAAGTTGTTGTACATGTGGAGCTAAGCCAAGCCAG
The DNA here is from genome assembly GCF_943734845.2 of Anopheles funestus. Lineage (NCBI taxonomy): Eukaryota > Metazoa > Arthropoda > Insecta > Diptera > Culicidae > Anopheles > Anopheles funestus. The sequence continues at coordinate 68,574,405 of NC_064599.1, read as the reverse complement.
ATGAATAATTTGAATGAAGTGGAAAATGGATTTTGTGCTAAATCCTGAAAATTTAAACTTTGGAATTTCTCCGTTACATTGCTGGATGCGGTTTTTACAATGTCTATTACATATTTCGTATAGACTTGATTTCAAGAGATGGAACGTTACAAAATATTACAAACTGTTGTATTTGAACCGTAACAACTGGTTTTGAAAAGAATTTGGGAAGAATTTGGATTAAAAGTGGATGAACCTAGACCAAACGGGGGGTAGTAGTACAACTGGAAATGTATGTAGAAGGTTATTTAAGGGTAGATTGAAGGTAGATTGAAGAAGAGCTTGTTGTAAGGTTTCGAAATATTTTAATTGCTATCATTTGTTCTCAGGGGCTCAATCCTGCTGTTATTAGCAAATATTGCAAAGATACAAATGTATTTTATTTGAATCATTATAAGTCTGACTTTCCAGATGTTGTTAAATTGATGGTGCTATTTTTTGTTGATAAATCAAATACTGAAACAGATTTGGCAAGCACTAGTATGACCATACGGTCTCATGATCAGCAACATCAGGATCGCAGTTCTGATTCCGATGGACAGGACAGTGCAGGGCATGAAGACGTTATGGCTGTATTAGAAACACTAAATATAAGTTTTGCAAATGATATCAATATATTTGGTAATTATTAGTCTTCATCCAATCAACACGATTGAACTATAATACCAGTGAATATCTTCAGATGTTGTTAGAATACCTGGCTATAAGGACCAGGCACCTCCATTACCTCAGGTAGTGGGCGACGGTAGATAACAATATTTTTTCAAAGGTACCTCTGATCTCGATTCTTTTGCCTACCTAAATAGATCCTTATACAGGTGGAGATGAAGAGCCTGAACAATATTCTTCTAGTTTGGTGTGGTTTTAGACATGTGTGTCCGACGGCTGAAAAATTACCTTTAATTGTCATACCGAAAAACCCAAAATAGTGGTAAAAACAACTTTGTACCTCACAAAATGTTTCCAAAGTATCAAAGTAAAGTATTAAAAACAAAAAGCCGGCACTAGAACCCCTTACAATTAAAAAAATTATCATTACCAGAAGGAAGCTTATGGAAAACGTCCGAAAACACCAATTTATTGAGCGCCATCTGGTGATTTTGATCTGAACTTAACCAAAAATGCATTTTTTTCATCTCTGACCAACGTGGCATGCGGCAGCTCGCTTTCAATCCCGATCAAGTTAAGCAGGCTTGGTCTAGGTGGATGGAAAAGATTAAGCACCCTTACTTTTAATGTTTGCGGATGGATGGCTTAACATGAAAAAAAGGATGACTTAGCAAATTCGTTTATTAACTCAGAGAGAGCATCATACGACAACTTGAGATGTCCGAGACTTCTACAAATCAATCCAGATTCTGACATACATTACCAACAAACATAGACATGATTAGCAATTCTCCACTTGCGGATCACAGCATTGATCAGATATCGGAAAACTTTGGGCTGAAAGATTGGCAAGACAAAACGCAAAATGGTGCCACCAAATGCTAAATATCAACCTACACAGAGGTCGTCTAAAAATTTTACCTACTTTTGGTCAAAGTTCAGCTTGCCGACCTATCTTTTTACAATCCAAGGAAACTTTTCCCTGTCAAAACACTTCACGGCACAAACGCATTGCATACTTTTAGGCGTCGTCAACCCAACGAAACAACCAAAGTCGAACATTTGGTGCAATTACCGGCTTTCAATAACATTTGCTTTGATATTACAAACAGGTATACTTAAGTGTACCTTGAGCATGGATAGAATGGTGCGAGAAGCTTTAAATTTAACCTTTTCATTATCTTATCTTTTTCAGAAGTGAAGGAATAAAAGCTCTTCTGCTCAATTATGTACTTGAATGAAGCTTAAAGCGTTGTGATTGAGAAAAAAGAGGAAACTATCTTTAATTTTTTTATGTTCATTTCAACTTCCAATTGGCAAAGAAATGTTGATCAAAAATTACAAAACTTTTCAACAATTCAAAAACATACAGGTCGATCTTGATTGATTTGGGATTAAAAGAAAAATAAGCACAACAGTACAATCAGTGAACGTGTTCCCTCTTTGGTCGTTTATATAATAAAAGCCAGTTTTAAACTGATAATATTTAATGTGCGAAAACCCACATTTGATTGTATTAGTGTCACCAGCGGATCGACTACTGCCCTAATGACAAATGAAATATGGCGTAGAATGAAATTTACAGCACGATTTCAACTGCAACGCTGCTGTCGCGCTACAGCACCAAAAACCATGATCATCGTCATCATAATCATCGTGATGGATTAATTTGCCAGGCTGGTGCAGTTTCGTGTTTCGACGAAACCAAAAACCAACCCCAAAAACGATGCGCCACACAGAGTGTGGCCGGAACCGGGGAGCTGTAATCTTGTTACGGGCCGCAATCAACGGAAGCCCATCCGGTGAATCGTATTAACTGGTAGAAAATATTGATTGCCACAAACAGCTGGCCGGGTGTATACTTTTTTTCTCTGTATAAGGAAACCCGGCCCCATCACGCTTTTCAAAACCCGTAATGCGATTGACCCACATCACTGGTACGGGAGTGCTTTTCGACGGGAATGAATGTGGCAATGCCGGAGTAAAATGATATTGACTGACTGCTTTTTGATATTTTTCGCGAAGCCACAAATGTACCAATGCTGATGGGGTGGATAGGGGTGTCCACGCTGGTGAAAGGGAAGCCGGACCATATAGCCCTGGTTGGTTGGGCTGAAGCTTTGCAATTTATGATGGAAGTCGTTGTCGTCGGAAACGACGTCGAACCGAGCGAAGTTCACACGGTATGAATGGTGGAAACGGGGGAAGGCGTTTTAGTGGAGGAAGGTAACAAACCGGATGGGGACGGGGTTTTCATCATCGAAAGTATGATTGAAGTACGGTACGGTTCATGCGCTTCCATACGCTGAAATTTTCCCATTGATCTCTTGCGCACTTTCTCACTGTCACAGCCATACCGCCATAGCCCAGGTACACAATGTGACCGTCTGTTTAGCTTTGATGTCTTACACTTTTCATCCAAGCTTTCCGTGGAAACACAATCAACTTACCGGTAGCCGATTGACCCCCGTGTGCATATGTACTTACTCGCTTTTGCTTCTACACTTGGCACGAAATGGGGCACATGCGACATGTAAAACGGATACATTTATTTGCCGAACTGGTTGGAATGACCTGAATCTGAATGCGATAAATTCACTTGTATGACAATTCTAATGCTCTTTTCGCCAAAAAAAAGGAAAAAATTTTCTAAAAGTTTAAATCATTTTTGGGTATTTGTGTATACTTTAGACCTTTAATCAAATGTGTAGTAGAAGTCGAACTCACCAATCCCGATGCGAATGATTTGCTACTCACTGATTTTTAACAACAAGTTACACAAGAGTTATAACAACTCTTTAAGGAGATTTGAATTAATTCACTCATTAAAGAAGTTTTAATTTTCTCACTACAAGAATAGTAAACAGATTCGCGAACTGATTAATCATTCCGGCTGGCCCGATTTCACCAAATATTAAATAATGCCTTAGATCAAGCTTTTTGTTACTTTCTTGTTGTTACTTTACATTATAAGTATTCAAGTAGTAGTAGTAGTAGTAATATTTATTGATGGATTACATTTTTCTGTTCAATTACATATTTCATATTGGTTCTGGTAGCGGCGTAGGTGTTACATGTGTACCTTAACTCAATACTCTTGAAAGGATTATTTGGACGACGCCATTTGATAAAGTATAGATTGTACAATTATTGAAGGTTACACCTTTGGGAAAAATTTAAAAAAACCCTGGTATTGCAATTTTACTTTAAATAATCTGTGCTTTACCTATATTATATTATACTATATTATGCCACTAAAGCTTTACCGTGTTCTATTTAGAACAAGAAAAGAGATTTTGATTAGGGAAAAAAAAATAAAAATAGAACTTAAGAAATAATACTAATACTAATTTTAATAATAACAATTCAAATAACATTTCATAATTGGATAGTCCGTTGCCTAGGACAGTTATTTATACTTCTTAAACTATACTTATATTTGTAGTTTCTTATTATTTCAACAATGCTTGGTAAATTAGACATTCTATGAATATCTACTGTGCTATGCCACGGGGGTAAGTTGAGAATTCGTTTGATACATTTGTTTTGCAATAGTTGCAGTTTCTTTATGTGGGAAAACGCACAGTTTCCCCATACTGGTGATGCATAAAGAACAATAGGTCTAATGATTGCTTTGTACAGTAAGAACTGATTCTTGGAGTTTAGCTTTGAGTTTCTGTTTATAAAGCAGTAAAGTGATTTCATAACATTTTCTCCTTTAATAAGTTTATGCTCAATATGATTTTTAAATGTCAATCTCTTGTCTAAATATACTCCTAGATATTTTACATGGTCACTCCATGCGATCTCCGAGTTGTTTACTTTCAGTTTTTTGTTAGGTTTTTTCCTGCGACTAGTGAACCGTGAAAAAAAGATCGATTCTGTTTTGTTTTCATTGATTTTTAGCTTCCATGCGCTGCAGTATGCCACATATTTTTTGATTCCAAGGTTTAGGCTACGAATTATAGTACCGGGTAGGCGAGCGGACGAGCTAATTGCAAAATCATCCGCAAAAGCAAAGCGCTTCACAGATTTGATTTTAGGAATATCTGAAGTAAATATATTGAATAGTAATGGGGATAAAACACTACCTTGCGGTAGGCCGGCTGGGGGTTCAAAGGGGTCAGAAAGCGAAGATTTGACTTGAACTTGACAATTGCGGTTTGAAAGGAAAGATTCAATTAGTAGGATATCTTTTGCTTTAAAATTAAGATTGATAAGTTTATAAATAAGGCCACTATGCCACACCGTGTCGAACGCTTTTTCGAGATCAAGGAGCACTAAACCAGTTGATTTTTTAAGGCAACGTTGAGTTTTCACTGTTTTTTTTAATCTGATTAACTGATCCGTAGTTGACAAGCCTTTTTGGAATCCAAATTGGTATCGAGGGATAATATTGTGGCTGTGTACATGTGTGGTTAAGCGCTTTTCGATAAGCTTTTCAAACATTTTACCAAGGCAGCTCAACAGACTTATTGGACGGTAATTAGATGGATCACTCCGATCCTTATTAGGTTTAGGAATGGAAATTACTTTTGCTCTTTTCCAAGCCGCAGGGAAAAAACTTATTTTATGACAACAGTTAAATATAAATGCTAGATATACAATAGCTTTTTTGGGGAGATGTCTTAAGGAACGATTATTGATCTGATCAAATCCGGTCGATTTTTTAGCTCTAAGCTTCGAAATCAGTGATTGAATTTCCTTAGGTTTACAGAAAAGTGTTTGTTCGGTGTTGTTTGAAGAATTATGCAGTAATTTGAAATTTTTAATAGTTTGAAATACCTTTGTATCCTTTGTACTTCTTTGATTTTTCGTGATGGTATGTGCCTTTTCAAAAATAGTTTTCAATGCTTTACATTTGTCTTTATCAGTGGAATAGGTTTTGTTGTTAGATACTAAGGTAGGTATGGAGTTTGATTCAGATTTCATGATTTTTACGAATTTCCAAATTTTACTGTTATCTTTATATTTATTCATATCCTTCAAATTTTTTTCCCAAGCTTTATTTCGAATATCTTTGATCTTGTTTTTGATTTCGTTAGCTAATCTATTATAGGCCGTTTTGAGCAGACCGTTTCTTCTGTCCCTTTGCCATTTTCTTCTTAATATGTTTCTTATTTTTATTTTTGCTAATATAGAATCTGGAAGAATAATCTTGAAACAGTCAGGTGATTTTAGTGGGACAAATAGGCTATGGGATTTATTAATCAAGCTAGTGATATATTTAATCATTGAGTCAATTTGAGAAGCATGGTTTATATCGTTTAGATTAAGCTTACTTACGTTAATATTATCATCTATGAATTTCTTATAATCATTCCAATTAGCAAGAGAGTAGTCAGGTATTAATTGTCGGTTTCGAACGTTGACTTTTGAAGTTTTTACTTCGAAAACAACGGGAAGATGATCAGAGTCAAAATTGGTAACTGTGTGTAGTGTAGTTAAATCATGGTGATTATTTGTAAGAACTAAATCGAGTATCGATGGGGATCGTTTTACATCGTGTGGATAGTATGTAGGGCTTTGGGGATGAAAAATGGAAAAATTTCCTTTTTGAACTTCCTCAAAAAGGATCTTTCCCATCCTGTTAGATCTTGAGCAATTCCATAAATTATGCCTGGCATTGAAATCTCCACAGATAACAAAACTACTTCGTAGGCTGCATAAAACTTTAATGTCGTGTCTGAAACTATCGCAATCGGTATTTGCACCAGGGTTATAAACAGAGATTATGTTTAATTTACCAAGCCGTGTTGTTATAGAGACACCTATCGCCTCAAGTTTTTTCAATCTAGGAAGGCTTATTACTTCGTGGCATATTTCTTTGGATAGAATGACGGCAACACCTCCTTTATGGCCTACAGTTCTATCTGTTCTATGAATTACAAAGTCCGCATGTGAAAAGCGCATGTGTGGTTTAAGGAATGTTTCACATAATGCTGATATTTTTACGTTTTCTTTGACCAAGTAATTAAAATATTCTATTTGTTTGTTAGCGATGCCATTGGCATTCCAATATGAAATTTTTAGGCTATCCTTATTATCCATGGTGGAAGCAGTATTTAGCAGTGATTTTAACTATCACTGAAATTAGGTCTTTCTTTGACCTGCACGTAGAAAGATGGGCGAAGACATCTTCCACTATTTGACCTATTTCGGATAGGTCAATATCATTGAAATTGGATTCTCTGTGTTGATCATGGTTAAGCATGCTAGCGAAGCTGGTCTTGCTTGTGTTGGTTGGGCGTGTGTTACTAACCTTTGTTAGTGAGGGGAAATGTTCACGGTCTAGCTGGAAGGTCGGTCGTTTTGTCGGTCTTGGTGAGGGTTTGGTGACTTTACGAGCAGGACACCCGTGGAAGTTGGATGTGTGGTGATCCCCACAATTTGCACATCGCAATTTAGCCTGGGCTATTTTGCCATCTGGATTAGTTGTAGCTTTGCTGAGCGGGCACGTGTTTGACGCATGCGGCTCTGCACATTTCACACACACAGGTGTGCGGAAGCAATTTGCTTCTCCGTGACCGTATTGTTGACAATTTCTGCACTGGATTGGGCCGTGCTTGTGTGAGTAGTACTCAAAGTACACTCTGTGGTGGTTTACAAAGCGGACTTGTTTAAGTTCGCCAAGTGTGATCGATCCTCGAGAGAAATGTAGCAAGTACATTGCTTGGTCATCGTATCTTTTTTTGCGGATTTGTAGTTTTTTTCACGCTGGTGGGGCATATTTTGCACTCCTCAAGTGCCGGAATGATTTCTTCCACGGACATCTCTGGAAGACCAAAAATCATTATTTTCGTTGTTCGTTCTTCTGGCAGCTGGTGCGTGAAGAAATTTATTTTATGTTGTTTGAAAATTCCTAACACGGTTTTGAAGTCTGTCGTGGTGGTCACGTGAACAGTGATGCCTTTTGTTGTCGTGTTTGTGGTGTAATGTATTACACCAGACGACACTATTCAACGGTGGACATTGCCCACAGATGTTCCAGTTACTACGATTGGCGGTACTCGTAGTTTATTTTTGTTTGATTGTCGTTGTTGAGGTGGTTGGCCTGCCGACGGAGCCTCTTCATCTTCACTAAGAAGATCGTATGCGTTATTCACCGACACTGTTGGTGCACTTGTTGGATTAACGCACTGATCCATACTTTGGGTATGTGTCAGTGACATTGTTGGACTACCTCTACGAGGCACACGTTTTTTGCATCGGCCCATATCGAGGTGCCGAGCAACTCGTCTCTTTCGGAGATTCGCTAGAATCTTGTTTCCTTTTTTTTCCTCTCTCTCTCTCTCAGATAAAACTGTGACGCACTAAGAAAGAAACACGTCCGATCCGATCGGATGCTGGGAGAGAACTGATAAGTATTCAAGTATTTTGTTATGTTTCACATAAATTACTAAGCAGCACAAGGAACGCACATTGCATACCTTAAGGCGCCACAAGTCGAACGAAACAATTATATTAGATGTAAAATACCTGATGAAAATGGTAACTTTTGATAGTTCACTTTCTGTACACATTGGTGTAAGTTGTAAGCTGATCATAGAATAAGCAATTCCGAACAGTTTAAACCTAGCCTTTTAGTAGTGAGTGGTATCAGCTATCTTATCAGAACTGAATCGATGCATACTGTTCAACTCAAGTATGCACTCGAAAAGAAGAAACTGTGTTCATAATAAGCAACTAATAGGAAATAAACTGTAAAAAGTGCTTGAATATGTGTTAAAAAGATCAAATGAAAGGGGAAAGCAACTAAACTTTATTTAAGTGGTTTCCACAACGGTTGTCTAGCTAGTGGGCATTGTAGGGTGATTTCATTTTTTTTACTTTTTACATATATAACACAAAAAGGCTAGGCTAATGGATGTGACCTATCAAAGCCAACATTACTATACCACAAAAAAAAAATCTACTTAAAAATCTAACGATTTGGAATATTTGATTTTTCAAAATCTTAAACCTTAAAGCCTTAATAAAACGCCTGAAATCACGCAATTTGCACAACTTTGTTACGTGCTTAGAATTGGGGTGTTTTCGCTTGACAGTTAATTTCAATTATGCACGAAAGATAAGGAAAAATTTAAAATTATATCTTTCGTGGTAGGAAATTGAAGGTTTTTTTGTTTGATTTGTTGAAACCCAATCCAGTAAAATGGGTTCAAATGCTCCGATATCACTTTCGTTTGGTGATCCTTTGTTTATCCTTATGTTTATCTGTATTGGGGCTTTTCCTTTGTGTTCTGGGATCATTGTACGATCATTGGCTTTACCGGCCCATCCCCGTCCGAGTCTCGCACAGTTTGAAATGATCCGATCGCACATCACTAGATCACTAATTGTGATTTGAGTAATTCATTTATGAATTATTTCGTTATGTTTGTTACACGAATCACACGGTAGCACACAAAATACACACCTTTAGTCGTCGCGGATTCACACGAAACTATTACAGTATAACATTTGACGCAACGGCGAATTTTTTAATGTTCACTTTTGATAACCTTTTAGCAAAAACTTTGCGTTTTGTTGTCGAAGACTGCAAGCGATACCAGACCGGCCATCTTAGGCCATCTGGCTCCAGGTCTAAACACGATTGGTTATGATTGGAAAAAGCTCACGCTCACCCTTTTTAAGAATGATCAACAGGCATGTAGTAGTGAGTGATAAGTTATCTTATCAGAAGTAAATTAATATAGCGAGAACTGTTCAACTCAAGTATGTACTCGAAACGCCGTATGCGTTTAAGGGTTGTGGAAGAGTAAGAAATAATCTGTTATAAATACTATATCTAAAATGGGATTGTAAACTTTATTCTTACCGTGCCATTGCAATGCTTAATATATCATGTAAAGATTAACCATTTTTTTTTAAATGTTCTCTTATCCTGCCAGCAGAGAACTTACGAGCACGCTCCAGTCCAACGATGATCCATTCGCGCGGTCGTTTTGCTGTAATCTATCTTAATTCCTCAACACGTCCCAGAGCGGTCATTAGGCGGTTAGCCTTTACGCTAGACCCACCGTCAATGCTGTCATCATCGGGTTTTGTTTCGCTTCCCGAGGATGAGAACTGTACGAAGAAGCAACCGACCGTCTGGAAAGAAAGTCAACAGAACCGTAGCAGCGGTCCACATTTGCCGGGAGATCCAATTCCACCACAAGCAAAAGGCGAGGGTAATTTGTTTTGCCCTGTCCAGCACCCTCGACACGGTCTCGACTTGAATCCCATTTCAACCGGATGCGGATCCATTTTGAATCTCAATTTCCGTTCGAAGATTCCGTTAACGGTTTTGTGTGTGTTTGGGTGGCTTTTTTTTGTTGTTGATGCACCATCCTCCACAATGCAGCGGGATGCATTCAACTAGGGTGGAAATGGTGCTTTATATTTGAGCTGGGTGCAATAATTTATAGCACTTACTGTGCACGGGAATTATCGTTATTTGTTGTTACTGGGGGGGGGGGGGGGTCTTTGATGCCATTTGCCAAATTATGGTCCTTTCCTTCCATCGGTGGAAGCTTTCAGCGGCTCTAAATCACCTGATCGGTGCCGGTTCAGTCGGTACCGTAGAAATTTGTTGTAGTATAAGCATTAGTAGCTGCATGTATGTTGGAGACAACAAAAAAAAAGGTAGCAACAAAAATGGAGATGATGAAAATTTATTGTTACTTCCAATGAGCGTGTATATCCGATTTGCGATAAATACTGATTCACCCAGGCACGTCTATTTTGCGGTGCGTTTGGTATATTTGTTTTTTTATTCTGGCGTGTTCATCTAAGTTGTTTAAAAAAAATACCAAAAAAATATATATACAGCTAAAGAAGCGCATAAAAGCGTAAGCGTAACTCGTAAAATAAAAACACCCAAAAACCCACAGCAATAGCAAATCAGTTCCAAATATCTTCCATCATCACGTGGCGCATATGCTTTGGCATTTGGAGCGTTTGCTTCATGGTTTACAAAAACTTTCGTATGCTATCGTTTTTTTTTTGTTTTGTTTTTTTCTTTTTCGTTCCACCCGAATATGTGCCAAAATCGGAAAAATCGTTCAACGCGGGCGGAATGGTTCCAAGGGTACTAGTGGGAGGGAAGAAAGTAATAGATCCAAACTACGACGAAGCATCATGCCCGCATGTCCAGGGCATCACATCCGTCCAGATGTACGCAAAACACATAACGATCAGCCGCACCAAACCATGCAAAACACGAGAGCACTTCACTTTCAAACAATGATTTATTACACGCTCATTCGCTCGAACCGAGTGCTGCTGTTGGCTCGCTGTTTTGTCTGGCCATGTTTTTCTATCACTAAAACTTTTCGCTTTTTTATGATTCGTGAAAATGTATGCGATCATCATACGAATAGAGATGGTTGTTTACGCGATACGTTTTTTGCTTGGTTCGCTTTGTGTCACGCTTCGATGTTGCAGTGTCGTTTGCGTTGTAAGAAGATTTTGTTACCATTAGGATGTGTGTTTTTGCTTTTTTTTTCTTTTTCCTGCCAGTTTGTAAACTACATTGTTCTTATGCGGTTTAAATTTATGCTCAAAACATTCTTTAAAGGTTGCAGAGACAAACGCTTAAATGCAATGGTTTTGAAAAAATAAATTGTTTTAAAGCGGGTGGGATCTCTTGTAGGTAGTATACTATGAGTCAGAATGTTCTTTTTCTATTAACTCAAAAGAAATTGTTGGAGAATTTTGTTTTATTAAAATACAAATTAAAAATAGTACACTTTCGTATGTTTTTGTTTCATAATATTTTTATTCAAAATCGTGTTTGTCTATAACATCTTGCTTAAAACGAATAAGAAAATGGTACTATTATTTTTTTTCTCCATCTTGTTGCTGGATTATCGCCTTTCATTGCTGCCAATTGGTGTGAGCCATTTCCCAGGAAAGACCTTGCCTGCTTTCATACCACACCAATGTCGCATGATAGACCACCGGTAGATGGTGTGGGCGACAACGCTAGAAGATGTTTCCGTTTCCGATGGCCACTTCCCACTTGCAGACCGGTCCGTGAGACTACCCGTGGGGACGATAAATTGTAGTAAATAATTGTACCAGTCCACACATCCGTACTCTTCCCGTTTGATGGGTTTTTGTATCGCTTTGTGTTGATTTCACCCTTTCATTCCTTTTTCCTCTGTCTCTACTTCTATCTCTTTTCTGCTCCTGTGGGAAAAGGCGTTTCAACGATTGTTGCAAAACAACGGGGGTCAATTTTGTTTGCTTCATGTTTATTCTGGTGTGAAGTGGTGTTGAGCATAATGTTGTATAAGGAGTGTATAAGGATGTGTTTTTAAGTTTTTTTTGGGAGTTTCTTCCTAACAGTACGCTGTTTAACAGCCACGTTTAGTTATGTTTAATATCTAGAACCAACCTTTTCTTATCATCTAGATGTCGAACTAGATGTGTTTGACATTGTCTGGAATGTTGGTTTGGAAGATTCTGGCATATTCAATAAATCACTAACCCAAGGAACTATAGTAGAAAAATCAGAAAAACTCCTTCTGTTTTAGTTCTTGAAGAACGACCAGCTCGAATTGCTTCGACGATTACTTTTCACAGGTCGAGGAAAACTATTATCTTAGCTTTAGGAGTTGTTATTTACTCTGTGTTCTGAATGCTAATCTTGTGTTGTTCTGAAATAGAACAAAAGTTGTCTAATTTATAGTATTCTTAAACAAGTAAAGTCTTGTTCAAACTATCCGGTTAGTAGACGAGGCTTTAAGGCATGTTACTATATCATATTATTCAGTGACTCCTCTCAACACGACACACTTATGGCAATTGGTTGCGATGGGAATTGCACAGAAGAATTTTGGACCCCGTATGTGTAGAAGGAGCCGCTACTATGACGAGCTCCATGAGTTGCACGATGAACTCATTCTCGCATAGCGCATTAGAGGCTCCAGGCTCCGGTGAGTTGGTCATGTTATTCGGATGACACCGGATGACTCACCTCATAAGGTCCTTTTAGGTCGTCTATATGGACAGAGGAGGCTTCGTAGTGTTGGCGTTGATGTGCCCACTAGAAAAGCTCGGATAATGGATTGCCAGATGACAGCGCTCGATCGGAAGCGGATTAAAAGACTCCTGCGGCAGGCTAAGAATACGTAATTAAGTGATTAGAATATAGTCCTACCTGGCAATTCATTTACTTCATTTACCATTTGAGTACTGTAGTGCTTTCTGGAGCATGTAATCTACATTGGACCTTACTCAATAATAAGGAAATAACACATACATAAATCTTTGAACATCTTCAAAGATCTCAAGAACATCCCAAAGTTGAAATAGGTCGTCAAACAGGACTTGAAATACTTGGGACACTACCGTCTCTTGTAGTATAACGCGAATAAAATTCAGAAACTCTATCTTTCTTTCTCTCCTCCAAAGATTAGGGCTGATAAGCGGCAGGTGGGTTTGCAAGTATTGTATGAGATAGTTTCAAACTGGCAGATATATAATTTATCATCGTGGAGCCTGGCAATTAGTGATGGGTAAGTTACAAATTTTGCCAGGGTCGGATCGGTCCGACTCCGCCGCCATCTGGATTCTCTGGGGGATCGTGTCCAGAACAATTCACAATTTACCCAAGGCTAGTCCGGCTCGATCGGACTTATACGGAATCGATCGGACCCATTCGGAATCGATCGGACCCATTCGGACTCGACCGGACTCGATCGGAGTCATTTTGGTTTTTAGTCGGAGTCGGAACCAATTTTTCACACGCGTAGTCGGAGTGGATCCACAATTTCTCTCCGGATTACCCATCACTATTGGCAAAAAAAAGGTGAAATCAAAGCTATAAGGATTTGAATCTATAACTCACTCTTTTGAGATTCATGAAAATAAACTATCTTTGCACCTCAGTAATTACTCAATAGCGTGAATTAAATCGAAAAAGAGTAATAAAAATATTTTACTCACTCTGTTTCAGTGATTTGAAATGGAGAAGAGTTAATCACTACTGAGCGCAGTGAGTGAGTGAGTTAAAACACAAAAGAGTGCTGAAAAGATTGTGGTCATAGTCATGAGAAGCCAAAAAACGAATCCCAAACACTAGCGGTGTGTAAAGTTAGACCTAAACGAAATCATAACTCAAGCGCAAAATATTATATTTCACAAATGATTGGTATCGATTGCACTCAGTCGCAATGCAATTTATGCGGCCAGTTTCAATCCTTACCATATAGCCCAAAAAAAAATACCCACATCCAGACTAATGGATGGCCCTACTCAAAACTAACAAAAAAACACAAATCTTAATTGCTGGGAAACGGCAAAATCCATGGAAACCCTTTTTTTTGGCCTGCAATGAAAAATGTTTGAATCAGATTTTTAATCCTTTTCGCGTTTGTAAGCATATTGGAAAGCTGATAATATAATAGTGGGCCAAACTGTGAAAAGAGAAAGAACAATAACACACACGCGCACACACACGCTCTCTCAAATAGTGACAACAGCGGGGGAAAAAAACCATCTCCACAAACAAATAGGAAGGTTTCAAGGTGTGAGAGGGTAACGAATTGTACAAAGGTGAAGAATAAAAAAGGCACCCCTCTCACCGTGCACACTGTCCCCGTGGCATCGTGCATCAATTATATTCCAAAGCCGCGAAAGAGAATCACTGCAGTGTGCCGTTTATTATGTTGCTTTCCACTGTTGGGGTCACTTCCCTTATTTTTGTTGTTGTTGCTGTCACGCTTCGTTTTTGTCCAAACTACTGCAAAACGCTTCCACGTGCCATGTTTGTCATCATGGTTGGCATCTCCATCCAGTGGGAGGATCGGTGGTGCAGCTTTTGCAACTTTGTCCGTATGAATTTCATAAACCATTGACGATGTGGGATAAAAGTGAGTTCCCGAGTAAAAGATACTGGTAAAATGTGAACGTTGAGAAAAAAAACAATAAGAAAGAAACAAAACAGAAATACAAAACAAAACCGAACAGATACACTGACAGTATTGATTGGAAGAGAGAGTAAAATAAAATAGAAGAAAAACAAAACATAGCAACCAACCGAAATCACCATCGAAGGTAACGTAATATGCAATCGTGCGCATCCAATATCCCATCCGGGAAGGGATGAAAAACGGTACCGAAAAGCGTCAACATACAAAAGCACACACAGGAAGTTGGAATGTGGCAATTTTGATAATTAAAAAAAATCCGATAGTTACCAAATAATTTTCATTGAGCTTCAGTCGCGCTTTATTCGGCTTGTGTGTATGTGTTTTTTACGTTATTGTTATTCTGCCCTTTCACAGAAGCTGCAATCGATCGGTCATATTTTTGCAATATTCTACTGCTTACTGGTACGGGTGAAACGGGTTTTTTTATTTTTTACTTTTTAGCTTTTTTTTTCTTATTTTGCTATAGAAAAGTTAAGGGCTAAGGGAAAAAAGGAAAATATCCGCACTGCAATGACATTTTAAGGGAAATTATCCATTTTGTGTTTTTTCGTTGTTGCTTTTTGTTTGGTTCTGATGGCGTCAGATGATAAATTGCGTTCGTATTTATTGAATCGATGGAATCACTTTGCCGTGTTTGAATGGTATATGTGGGCGTCCGCACCTAATGGGGTGGGTACGTCCAATCATGAAGGGGTTTCTTTGAAATTAATCTGTTTGAACCAGGCAATGCAATGGCCCAGTTCTATCGGTTGGGGAAGCAAATAAAATAACCGTTGGTGGGAACTCGTTTTACTGCAATTGCAATGTTTGTTTGTACAGCTAGTAGTAACAGTAGTATAGTAATTAAGACCTTAATTAAATATAAACGTATAGAGATTTGGAATTAGGCGCAGGTTTACTTTTATAATTTAATATTTATCTATGATGAGTTTTGATGCAATTTGCTAACTATCTCTATTGGTTTACACGCTATTGAAACATTGGTTGGAAGATGATCAAGTATAAAAAAATAAAGTACAAATCAAACCTCAATCTCTAAAAAATCAATCAAGGTAGTAGATAAATAAATCAAATAAAGTCAATAGTGCATTGTATTTTTATAGTGTTTTTTTTTCATTACTTCTTCCGTGCTTCTAAATGAACTGCTAATTTAATTAAATTTAAAAAAAATCCAAACATATTTTTTTACCTGGAGATATAGTATTCTAGTGCTTTCTCCATACAGCTTGTTTGAGTAGCTGATGAAAAGTGACCTTTTCACCGAAAACAGGGCATAATTATGGTAGCAAAAGAAGAGGAAAAATAAAACACCAACACTACTGAACACTACTCCACCGGTGAGCGGTGGTCACGAGCAAATGCTGATGTTCCGGCATCCATTGGAAAGTTTTTTAATCTAAATCCAACCGTACCGTGGTACGGCCCCAAAATCCCGGGGCAAAAGGAAATTAGCCATCTTATCGAATAGCGGCAGTACAGTTTGCTGCGGAGCGGAGCAAAATCGGTGCTGACGCGTTAACGCTCCCTACATTAGCCACGATCGAAGTTTGTGGATCTCATCGTGACTAAAAGCATTCAAGTGCAGACATACGACACGTGTGCTGAAAACCGTACACACATATATACGTGCAAAACACAGTTTTGGGGCGAGAGATGATCGAGACCACATTTACTGGACTCCACACTTTACACTAATGCACACCGGCGAGGTTAGAAGTAACTAACAAACATGACTTAAAGCATTAAAACCCTTTTTCACTTTGCTTGGCCAATCGGTTGCGAATGGTATGTGTATCATGTGCGATAGTCGGAGAGTGGAAGTTGATGATTAACCTCCACCCACTCGAGGGAGGCAAATGGAATGATAATTGCAGAGACAGAGAGAGAAGGAGGGCAAATGAAGGCAAAAAAAAATGAAAGATAAAACTTTTTCTCGCTCCATTATTCGGCTACTTTCACTCACACATCAGATGGAAACATTTCTACCAAATTAGAATTCTATAATCACAACCTGTTCGCCGTAATTTCGTGGCCAACCGATGTCCATAATGATTTCTCCCTCACTTGCAACCGTTACGAAAGCGTTAGGCAATGGTCTGTGCATGTGATATGTGATACTAAACGCCTAAAAGTATGCTATTAGAAACACATTTTATGATTAATGAAGTCGAAAACATTATGTTGCATACTTTTAGGCGCTTTAACGCAATGAAACACTCAATCAAGAGTGGGGGTACCAAATCACTTAAAGCGATTGAAATAAAAATTAAAAAACAATTTTCAGAAAATACAATATTTTTTTTACAAACAGCGCGGAGACTTTCACTTAAATGAACCACCACCTTACCACTGTACCTTTGGTTTGAGTATTCTGACAGGTTGAGACACGTACGGAACGGGTGCGTCTGATCAGGTACGCATTATTCCCCCACATCATCACATCATCAGCCGTTTCATGCATGGTCGTGAACGGTAAGGACCGCATTGTATTACAAAGTTCGGTCACGTAGCTATTCACCCTTTCCCGAAACTAATGAACTAATCCCTCTGGGTTATGCGGTACGAGAAAAGTAGAAAAGATTTGCCACATGTGGCTTAAACCATGTTGCATTGCAAGCAAATTTGGTCGACTAGTGGTGAACGGAATGAAGTGATGGATGCAGGAACCCCAAAAAAAAAGAAAAGAAAAGAAATTCAGATTTACTTAAAAGATGTTTAATTTTCGCTTGTACGCTTTACTCGAAGAACGTTAGAAGTTGGGCAGCAAATAAGACTGACAAAGTTCAAGTCCATTCGTCATGTTGGCATGCCCTTTAAAGTAACGGCAAACTTTACCTGTCAACTCATTACGGGTGCACATAAACAGGCCTCTGATGTTGTTCATCGAAACCGAAATGCATAAACTATGAATTGCCATTCGCGGGAATGCCTCACCGGCACCGGTGCCATCCATATTGTATGGACGCGACCGGTGAAACCTTAGCATCTCGTCACCGGGTATCTTGGCATCGTTGACACTCGTTGAGGTTAGCTCCCTTCCAGCTGTAACGCACACACCCTCGCGGCAGTGAAAGCGTCGCTCCTGACGACGTATTTAGACACGTTGCTACGCGATACACGTGAGACACGATAATCGTAAATTGACTTTGGTAAACTTAATTAATTAAACTTTAATGCGGTGTGGATGAGCCCGGCGGGCTTAGCTGCCGTGGGGGAGGGGGGGGGGGGGCGGTGTGTTAGGAAGATTCGCAGCTTGTTTGTACCCGCTCCTTACATCGGTATTGATCGGTTGTTCTGCTCGTACGCCCTGGTCAAACTGCCGCGACTCGCGTCACCAGGCGGCAACTGTCGAAACTTTTCCTCGCTCGGTTGTCTTATTTTACGTATCTCGCATACAAAACAACATCTTCGATCGATGCACACAAGCCGGTTGGAAGATTCCCTTTTCCATACCGTACGAAAGGGGTATCCACGGGCAAAGAGTCACATTGATACATGCTAAAATGTGACAAAGTTAAGTTCGCGCTTTACGTGCGATCTTACTAAACGTGCTTGTTTGGAAAACTGCAGTCGAGACATTCGTGGTGTGCAGAAATGGTTTTAAATTATGCAATCAGTTTTGAGTTGGAAGCTATCACGGTGAGTTTTGATACTGATATGACTGTAGCCGTACGTGAAATGTTGATTAATTTAAGGAAGCAAACATCCAAATTAACCTTTAACTAATTAAATATAGCCTATTGCTCTTGCTCATGAATAGTGTTATGGATCGTCAAATGGAATGGTGAAGTATTTTATTAAACATTACGAAAATATTGATAGGAAAATTATTTTCCATTGGGGTTATTACGTATGCACGTACGATTTAGTTCACGTACGTCTAATTTAACGTTTCTTGTATTGATTTATTGGATTTTGATCTAGTGTGAAATGTTCTTTGTATGTATGTAGTAATACTTGGCTCATTCTTTTGTTATTTTCTTTTTTCCTTGTTTTACGTACGTGTTGGTGGAGATTTAATTTCAAGACGCCACGCACTGAAGACCATGTTGCAAAATTCTCAAACTGTAATTTTAATATGCAGAAAAAAAATAAAACTAAACCATTGATTGCATTAAATATTGTAATATTTTACTTGTCTCTAAAAAGAACGAACAAGAAACCAGAACTGTGTTCTTGTATAAACTGTATAGCTATAGCGATAATATCATTCGAGAAACAAAAGTTTGTTCTCATTTTATCTGTAATAGTTAAGATACTCTTTTCTTGCATTCCTTCGGACAATCGGATTCGTCGCATATTTCGCAAACTTCCTGTTAATCCACTTCGTATAATTTAATGGCATTCAAATCTAAAACAAATAAATAAATAGAAGTAGAAAATGAAATCTCGTGAGTGGAATGCTCCAACCACTTGTATGCATTGTTGCATCCAACTCACTGGGATCGTAGTAATCGTACACGATCACATATGCTGGACGCTTCAGAGCGACCTTGAACCGTCTGTAAGCCGTCGCGGTGAAGCAGTTCCGTTCGATGCCCATGTTGTTGTAATACACAACAACGGATGTTCCACCGTACCTAATTTCGGTGTGCTGTAAATGGTTGCATTACTTATAGGGGTTTTGCTACATTTTTTTAAATCTATAATCATCTCACCCGTATTGGATTGATAGAAGTCTGCTCGCTGATGGGATTCTGATCGACAACGTATCCGCTAGGGAAGGTCACCTCGATCAGCGCCATGTTGGAACGATCATCGAATGTTCTCCATATGATGTTAGCACACACCTTCAGTCGCAGCTCGTAGTCGGAGGCCGTGTTTTGTGTCTCTACATCCAGCTTGAATCGCTGCACGAAGTTGACGAGATTTAAACTGTAGTGATAGATCACCTCCAACATTCCGGCCCCGATACCTTCAACATTGGTCTCTATCCACTTTGTGTCCCCCGGTATATCTTTAAAGTAGACAATTTCGTTATCTTCGGAGTTTACGTGGAGATATTGGGTTTCGTTGCTGAATTTCAAGTGTATGGTGTAGTTGTTTCGTGAGGGAGAGATTTTTTCCGCCAACTTTGTCAGTGCCTTTAGTCCTACTAAGTTGTCCTGAGTGCGTGGGAAGCTTCCGGTAGCATAGCGTTGATTCACTAGCCATCGCATCACTGGAATGCTGTCCTCATACTTCTCCGCTAATACAAATGACAACAACGCGTAAGCGGTCGTCTCTATACTGTTGGTCGAGTTCCAGTACCGTTCCATATCGTTACCGATATTTCTGCGAGTAGAAAGAGCGATGAGCTTTTCTAACGTTACAGTCTTCTTTTCATGTCCGTACAACATCAACGCGTAGGTCGCAATGGACAGATCGTAAGGATGTTGGATGTCTTCCAAGTTCGAACTTAGATAACTCATTGCCTTTTGGATCACTGCCGCGTGCTTTTCTTTAGCTTTCTCGTTCTCTAGAAGCGCTGTCAGCACGTACGAGGTCAATGTAATGCCGTCACTCAGACCACCTTTCACATCTTTGTTGATCACGTCACTGACCTCATCGAATCTTCCCGAGCTGTCTTGCTTCGAAGCAAGCCAATCATAAGCCTTCTCGACCATAGCCACATCAACCTCTCTGATGTATTTCGACGCATATATCGATTTTGCGACGAAAGCAGTAAGAAACACGCTACCACCATTACTTTGCCGCACACCAAATGAACCATCTGTCTGACGATTACGCATATGGTTTTTATACTCTATGCGCAACAAACCTGTAGCTATAAAGATGAAAAAATGTTCGTTATATTCCTTTGGACCAATAGCATGCAAGTAGTCGAGCGCAGCGTTGTACTGTGCAAGTTTAATAATGATTCCCACATCATCATCCGGGGCAGCAAGCAAATCATTCAAGTTTTTTGTAGTAAATTTTTGAAGCAGATTGGCTAGATGCACAAAAAGATATATCAATATCAACAAAACCAAAAAATCGATTTCTTTATATTTTTTGATACTCACAATTCAGTCGCAACTCAATCTTTTTCGAACCTTCGTCTGCCTTCGGCCATTCGAAATCTGTATTAATGAGGAAGGTATGATTGGCGTGCGTATCGAAGCAGAAGAACCGCGAATCAATTTTGTGTTGTAGCAAACTTTCTGGCGTAACTCGGATCACTTTTTCCAGTGCGTCCGATTCTTGTCCGGCCTTGATCGTTGTATTCACGCGTACCGCCATCTCTCCGAGCGATCGTGCCTTCACCAGAAACGAGATCGGTACGCCAACCTTCGAAGGAACGCTCACGGATTTGGTGTAGCTGAGATCTGCAAGAAAAATAATAAAATACTCTCACAGAACACTTCAACGAAGAGATCAACGACACTCACCTTCCGTAGGTCGTCCAATAAATTCCATCTGTTGGAATACATTATGCAGGGTCACTTCAGCGATGTACTCTCTTTCAAGATTGTTAAACAGTGTAAAATGCAACTCGACGACTTCACCTCGTTTGATCGAATACGGAAGATTCTCGACGATGTAGAATGGTTGGATCGTTGTGAACTCAATGGGCTTTTTGATGATGCCCAAACCATACTCCGGATCAATCGAGAATCCCGTCAAGTACCAAGATGTGATTGTATCCGGCGCTGCCTCGATCATCTTGTTCGTTCCAGACCCTCCAATGGTCACATTCTTCCATAACCACGATTCTGCAAAGTTTGTCCGGTATTGATTCGGCTGGTGGATCGTATTGTAGATCTGCAGCGCAGCACGTGCCGACTTAGATGGGATTTCCTGGAGCTTGATGTCATCCAACGTCCTTCTGAACATGTATCTATTCTGTAAAGTGAACATACTATTGAAATGTTATCCCGTTCCCAAAATCAAATTCTCCAACATACGTAAACATCGTTGAATACATTCGCCTCGATTGTATGAAATCGATCATACAATTGCATGGCGTCCTCCCAGGATATATCATGGTTCGCGTTGTAGTACAGCAAACTTTTGTCATATGCAGCCAATCCCACGTACGCCCCCGTTCGTCCAGACATTCGGAGTTCGATTTGCTGTCCCGGCTTAACATTCCGCATATCTATGCTCAATTCAAACTAATTTTTAAGAGAAGTAAAATTAATCCTTTGAATTAAGCAGCTAAAATGGTAAAAGTGATTGCAGTTCTATTTACATTGTTTTGTAGCTCTTTGAAATCGATGTCCACAAAGTCGCAAATTTCTCTTTGTTTCGCTAAAGTAGCTACGAAAATTGTTGCCTTTGGTATCATTTTCTCGGTGGCGTCCAATTCTAAGAGATATTTGTTCTGCTGGTTCATTCTAATAAAACCGGAATCAACGATATTGCCCTTCGACACAACGTAGTACGCGAAGAATTTAACACCATCGCTACATGTAACCACAAATCGCAACATATTATGCAACACAACACTGGAACAACATAACGAAAACAATTTTGCAAAAGTCACGTCAATGATAAACAACGTATTTTCCTACTCACGGAGATTTTAATTCCAGTTTGAGGAACACAACCTTCATTTTGTCCACTCGCTCGTTAAGGAGGAATCCATATTTGTTGGAAAACTGTTTAAATGTTATTTGATGAAAAATCCATGAGAATCAAACGCTAATTTGCACGAAAGTTCACTTACTTCAATATACATCTTTTCTATATTGTCGCTCGGATTCAGCTGCAGTTTGATCAAACCTTCATCATCACTAGTGGCGGTTGTTTCGTATCCGACCTCCATCACTTTTACCTTACCGGTGACACCTTTAGCAGGTGTTCTATCGTGATATCGGAACTGAAGCGTACACTTAAAGGGAAAACCTGGACGGAATTGTGGACTTTCCTTGATCAGTTCCACGCGGTACGGATATTTGTACACAGTGATTTGCGATTCTTTCACCACAGTCCGATCTACACCACAGACAATTGAGAATCATTAGCATATTCAAAAAACCAATGTTGTTCACATTTCTTACTTGTAAACTGCTCCACGAAGTTCGTCTTTACAAGTACATCTTGTTGATCGTTGTTCAGTACCAGTTCATCATTGAAATGGAGATTCACCAATCCTATCCCGGACATTTCAAACTCTTTCACCTGATCTCGCTTATTGTCCTCCAAGTACAGCTCCACCTTGACATGCCCTTTCACTGGTTTTCCGAAATGATAGTTGGCTGCTATCGTCAGATTCAGTCCTTGGTGCTCCACCAGAGGAATAACGGTTGGTACCACCTCTACGTCAAACGAGGACAATACATACTCCTTCACCTCGAATGTCTTGGACACGAGTACTTCTCCGTCGACCAATACCGAGATGTTCCATATACCGAGCATTGGAGTTGGCGCGATTTGAAGGTTATTCTCAAACACTCCGGTGTACAATCTTGCCGAGGACCACTTCCGAACCACATTGTTTTGAGAATCATGGATCGTCACTTGAACTGTTTTTACACGCGAAGGAGGTTTCAACTCAGCGTCCAGCACTATCACCCGAAATTGAACCTTATCGCCTGGTTTGAACACAGGTTTATCGATCTGTATTAACCCTGATACGGTTTTGCTGAGGTATATCAAAGCGGCTTCCTTGTGAAAGCTAAAGCCACGTTGTCCGTCAGCGGTAATTCTGTAATATCCAGTTGATAAGTCTTTAGGCATCTGGAAGAAAGTACAGGTTTAACTTCCGTACACTTAACAGTTCGAATGTGCTCGTCTTACATTGAAGTTGATCACTCTGTTCGTTTGTTTCTGAACGTCAACCGACTTCGTTATGTTAAGAACATTTTGACCATCCTCCGTGTGTCCTTCGATTCGTAACATCAGGTCCACCATGTTGAGATCGGTGTTAAAATTACTGATCACAACCGTATAGTCCTTGTTGGCCCGAATGGCTTTAGGAGCCATGACCAGTATTCTGAAACAGAGTTACCGTATGAAAATTATTTATAAACCAATAGTTATTACCGAAAACTGAAACTGCCACAAACGTTTCTTCTTACCCATGAGCAGCACCTACGAAGATTATCACCATTAATGACCTTACGCACGGCCACATGTTGTTCTAGCTTTGTGCGGTTACGCGTCCGTTTAAGATGGTGTCTACAATGGAACTGAATCATAACATACAACGATTGTATCAGGGAAGCTGTACCGATGATGGAACGTGGAACGTATTTTTTGGAACACGAGCCATAGGCCATAAGTTATATTTTGCGTTGAGATGCAATCTTAATTTGTGATACGAGGAACACTAAATTGCCGCACACGACCACAAAGTGCCTGAAGCTCCGTCATGTCAAAAGGGGCAACGTGCTATCAAAAAAAAAAAAAATAAAAAAAAACAAACGTGGCGAACCATACGGAGTCGGCTTGATAATAACAATATGATTACGCGTTTGTTGATACTAAAATAAAAAAAAAACATGTAAGAGAAAAATATTGCGTAGATGTTTTTGCGAGTTTCAATGGATTAATCGCATTTTAATCTTTTTTTATTTCATTCATCCAAGGACGAATTATAATCGTTTGTGAAGGTATCACTGTATTGTATATTGGCAACACTTACAACACCTGTTTCGATTAATTTCCAGCATTCCTTAAGTATAAATCAACTTTGGCATAGTAGTTTGTAGAATTTTACATCGATTACAGCGTAGTTCTGTCTGCAAGTGTCCCTGTGGCCTTAGTTTGATGTCGACTCATACCCTTGTAAACCACAAATAACATTTCGTCAAATGGAATATCTGCTGTTGATGATCATATAGTCACCATTTCAGTCATGTTCGAGACATAATTAGTAGATTCAACATCGAAGATGATGGCAATATCTCCATTCTTATCAGTCAGAACGTGAGCTCAGAGCCACAGCAGCTGGCAATGTGCTGTTTCCCTGATCAAGACCCTCATACTTTAATTTCTGTTATGGCAAATTCTTGGCGGTATTTCAATGAAGGCCGTCAGCATCTCGTTGAATGACGACTTCATCCTTATCTTTAAATTTGGGCCGCCGAGGTCAAGTACTGATATTTATGTAAAACGAAGGCGGGGCATCAATGCTCTACAGCATTTTTAGCTGCGTAAATGTGGGGAATTTTGGTGATTATTTTCAATTCTGTCTTTTAATCGTGTTCATTTATTAACTACGAAAGGAGAAAGGAGGACAACAATATTCGTTACGTTCGTAAGTGTAAGAGAAATTTGGTGATTCTTCCAATAGGTCCGCTTAAATCCACCGAATGCCACCTCTTGATCGGCAGTCTGGTTTTGGACAGCATCTCAATGATGGGATCGTCAACGTTATTATTCATTACTTTATTTCTTTTACCTACATTAGCGCACGATTTTCACCCGTTCTCTCCAATTTCTCGGCTTCGCGGATGACATCGACATTGTCGGACGGACATCTGCGGCGGTGTGCGATGCGTACACCCGACTGAAACGCGAGGCCGACAGAATTGGATTGAGGATCATTGCGACGAAGACAAAGTACCTGCTTGCCGGAGGCTCTGACCGTGATAGAGCCCGACTCGGAAGCAGAGTATCAGTTGACGGCGACGATCTCGAGGTGGTAGAGGAGTTCTGCTACCTTGGTACGATCGTAACTTCGGACAACAACATGAGCAGCGAAATCCGAAGGCGCATTTTTCAAGGAAATCGTGCTTACTACGGGCTCCACAAACTCCTGCGATCCAGAAGGCTCCAGCAACACACGAAATGCACAATATGTCGCACACTGATACGTCCGGTAGTCCTCTACGGGTACGAGTCCTGGACTCTGCTAACGGAGGATGCCAATGCACTCGCTATTTTCGAACGGCGTGTGCTAAGGACTATCTTTGACGGTGTGTGCGAGCAGGGCGTGTGGAGAAGGAGAATGAACCACGAGCTAGCTGAGCTGTTTGGCGGTGCAGATATCCTGACGGTGGTCAAAGCCGGAAGGATACGATGACTGGGGCACGTGATGTGGACTCATGCCACACCAGGAAGGTGCTCGTCAGCGATCCGTCCGGCACGAGGCGGAGAAGAGCACAGCGAGTTCGTTGGTTGGATCAGGTGGAGTCAAACCTGTCGGCGATCGGATGCAGCCGTGGATGGAGGACTGCAGCCCTGGACCGAGTTTCCTGGAAACGGATTGGCGACCAGGCCATGTCTACGCGACGTGCTCGACCATGAGCAGGCCAGAAAAGAAAAGAAGAAGAAGACATTAGCGCAGTGTAAGTGGCATTCGGTGAACAAATGCTCTAGAAATGGTGTACCTTGAGTTTCTTTCAGTTTTCCAGCTATCCATTATGATGCAATATTATTGATTTATTAAAGAAAGTGTTAACAAAACAAAGTGAATTGATGCTAAAATCAAGGTTTTGAAAAAGTTTCCAATTTATCAATGTCATTGTCAGGTTTCAAAACCCGTTACAAAAGAGAGGATTCAAAAGAAGACGTCGAAGCAGGACCGCCGCTGGTGTTTGTAAGAAGTGTGAGAGGGGAATGTGCAGGAATCCTTATCACGGAGAATATCATTATTCTTATTCGAGCTTCTGCTCGCTGCGCGTATAACAAGTAATGAAAAGTTGAAGTATACTTCTAGTTGAAGTATATTGAAATGTTGTTTAAATTGTCATTTCAAATTGTCGAGACCGCTGGGCAGCAAACCCAGTGGTGCCGGACTTTTGTAGAGCGGGCGAACACTGCTTACGGGAGCTGGGCCCTTTCTTTCAATTATTAAAAGACAAAATGGTTTGCCCTTGGTTTAAGAGAGAAGAAAGAGAGCATTTATTCATTTTTTTCCTTGCACCGCCGTTCGCTCACGACGTGCTGTTTTAGCGATGTTTACAATGTTTATCCCTACTCGTCCTAGATTAAGAGAGTGCGTGATCATTCGATTATCTTTCAGCGCCTGAGATCGCAGCGACTAAGCTTGCAGCGACTACGCTTGCAGCATCTCTCGCTCTCGCGGCGTCGGGTCTGAAGCGTAAGGGAGCATTCTACTCATCATGCGTTGGCGGTTATTATTATGAAAAATTTATTTTTTAATTTATTATTTTTTATTATTCTTTTTTAATATTTAATTGCTCTAGCGACGGGATCCCTCCCCCCGTAACTCCTGTAAGAGATGTTACCAAAACAATAGAAAGTCGCAGAGTAATTAAGTATTCTTTCTTCCCAATGCTTGCATAAACAACGATCTCGTCAACCATATGCAGCATGCCTCAAAAACAAATTTCAAATCAAATAAAAATTGGTAGTAATGATAAAAATGGTTCCATGACACCTTGTATCAATAACATCTCCATATTCTGCATCCCATGTTCTTCATGGTGCCTTTAAACCTCCGCATATCTTATGCAACTCAATCCTCGATATCCTCATCATCATACATTTCCTTCATACCAACATATTATTCGCCTCCTACAAAACCATTTCCAATGCCAACTATTTCGTTCCTTTCTCTAACCAAGCGTAGCTCAAGTGCTAGGTGCTTACAAAAATGTGATCACTTTATTTTTTAAATTATCATTATCGTGAGATCATCGATTATATCATTCGGCACTTACTGAAAGTTTAGCAACCTTACAGGTAGGCCGTTTTAATATTGCATCTTGGGTTTTAATTGTAACTGCTCTTATTTGCTTATCCACGCCAATATGTACCTCTGTAATTCTGCCTTTGAACCACTTTCCCGGTTTTTGCTCATTTGGAAAAACTACAATATCTCCAACTTGCAGGGGTGTAACCTTAGTTTGCCATTTCTCCCGTTTATGTAACTGTGGTAAATATTCCCGAATCCATCTTCTCCAATAATGTGATGCGGCCAATTGGGCTCTTTTCCATTTACATCGTAACGTTTCTGTATTGTGAATCTCATTCAAGGTTGGAATTGCCTCACCATGACAACCTATCAAAAAATGACTTGGCGTTAAAGGCTCCTCATCCTCATGACTGATCGATATATGAGTAAGCGGACGATTGTTGATAATCGACTCAATTTTTATTAACAAGGCTCTCAATACTGGTTCTGGAAATTGCTCCTTGCCTAAAGGAAGCAAACTTTTCACTTCTTTTACCATACGTTCCCAAGCGCCTCCAAAATGCGGCGCAGCTGGAGGGTTGAAATGCCAGTCTATACCGTCATTTGCACATCTTTCCTTAAGACGTAACATTTCTCTTGAGGCGCCAACGAAGTTTTTTTTATTATGTTTTTATTATAAATACATATATCTGCCATTTAGGCTAAACAATGATCCTATTATAAACTTAGAATTAATACAAAAAATTAATACTAAAAATTAACAATAAAAATTAACAATACTAACGTAAACTCAAAGCGGAAGTGAAGGAAAAGGATAAAACAAGAGACAAGGATAACATTAAGATACATGAGGGGTGTTTAAAACACGAGTAAGAAAGGAAGCAAGAGAGGAGTTAAAATCAAAATCGTCGTAGAATAGGTTGAACCACCTGAAGCATGAAAGGAGCGGATCGTTGTGGCAATAAAGCATCTGTCGAGTTTCTAATGCCAAAGGATCACGAGGACGGAGGGAACGGGAGGGAACATATAAACATACAGAAGCAAGCAATTCCGGAGCATCAGTAGAACCTCTCAGCAAGCCACCAATGAAACAAGCTTGGGCCAAGTGACGTCTCAAAGTTAAAGAGTCCAGCACAAACAGAAGACATCGTGTTTCATATGGCGAAAGAGAAGAAGAACCAAACAATCGTCTATACAACAATCTGGTGAAGTACTTCTGTAATTTTTCGATTCTGGTACACCTATCATTGCCATAAGGGCACCAGACAACACAGGCGTACTCCAATACAGAGCGAACTAAACAACAATACAGAGATCGAAGGCATATTGGGTCCTTGAAATCCGAGGTAACACGAAGGATAAATCCAAGGGTTCTGTAGGGTTTCGAAAGGACTTCATCAACATGTAGCTTGAAGTTTAACCTATCATCAAGTATTACCCCAAGGTCACGAATAGACGAAACACGAACCAGTGAAACATTTGAGAGAGAGTAATTATAAGAAATAGGGTTACGAGAATGAGTGAAAGAAATAATAGAACATTTATTGGGACACAATGAAAGAAAATTCGACGAGCACCAGTGAGAGAAAGAATTCAGATACTGCTGGAGAAGATAGCAATCGTCTAAGGAGGAGATAGTATAAAAGATTTTGATGTCATCAGCATAAAGAAGATAACCATCCGGAGGCAAAACATTACAAACATCATTTACAAACAAAGCAAACAGGAGGGGACTAAGTACACTACCTTGAGGAACACCAGAAGAACAGTTAAAACATCTAGATACATAAGGACTAATTTTTACGCTGCATTGACGATCCTTTAGGTAAGAAGATAGCCAGACAGTTATTGCCTTACCAAAGCCCAGTTTGGAGAGTTTAGCTAACAAAAGCTCATTAGAAAGACTATCAAAAGCTGCACGGTAATCAGTGTATATGGTGTCCACTTGTAACCCCGCTTCAAAATTGCGGAAGATCTTGGCAACAAAACACATGAGACTGGTGGAAGTAGATCGGCCCGGCATAAATCCATGTTGTTTAACGCTGATGAAAGAACTAGCGCTAAAAAGTATACTGGGGTAAACAGATAATTCGAGAGTTTTTGCCGTGGCACACGTTTTTGTTATTCCACGGTAATTTGGTATAGACAGCCTCTTTTATGAATTGAAAAAAGCCAACATGATTTCCACGAAGTAGGAAAAGTCCCAGTCGAGAGAGACAAATTAAAAAGTCTTAGTAGGACTGGAGCAAGAGAATCACGACAGTTTTTCAGTACAGACGCAGGAATGCCATCAGGACCTGGAGAATAGGAAAGTTTTAGTTTATCTAATGCACACTCAATCATTTCACTGGTAATTTCAAGTTTAGCTAGATCAACAGCATTATGTGGTGTTAATGAAAGAGCTGAATCTAAAAGATTTAGGTCGCGGACAGCATCAGCAAACATACCAGAAAAATAATCAGCAAACAATTCACACACATCAGTGTTAGTAGTAGCTGAGCGTGAGTTAAAAGACATTTCATTGGGCAGTATATTAGAGGTTCTACGAGATTTAACGAAGCGCCAAAAGGATGAAGGATTGGAATGGAAACGTGATTGCAGCCTTGACATATTACGTATGCACGTACGATTTAGTTCACGTACGTCTAATTTAACGTTTCTTGTATTGATTTATTGGATTTTGATCTAGTGTGAAATGTTCTTTGCATGTATGTAGTAATACTTGGCTCATTCTTTTGTTATTTTCTTTTTTCCTTGTTTTACGTACGTGTTGGTGGAGATTTAATTTCAAGACGCCACGCACTGAAGACCATGTTGCAAAATTCTCAAACTGTAATTTTAATATGCAGAAAAAAAATAAAACTAAACCATTGATTGCATTGAATATTGTAATATTTTACTTGTCTCTAAAAAGAACGAACAAGAAACCAGAACTGTGTTCTTGTATAAACTGTGTAGCTATAGCGATAATATCATTCGAGAAACAAATGTTTGTTCTCATTTTATCTGTAAGAGTTAAGATACTCTTTTCTTGCATTCCTTGGAACAATCACCTTCATCGCATATTTCGCAAACTTCCTGTTAATCCACTTCGTATAATTTAATGGCATTCAAATCTAAAACAAATAAATAAATAGAAATAGAAAATGAAATCTCGTGAGTGGAATGCTCCAACCACTTGCATGCATTGTTCCATCCAACTCACTGGGATCGTAGTAATCGTACACGATCACATATGCTGGACGCTTCAGAGCCACCTTGAACCGTCTGTAAGCCGTCGCGGTGAAGCAGTTCCGTTCGATGCCCATGTTGTTGTAATACACAACAACGGATGTTCCACCGTACCTAATTTCGGTGTGCTGTAAATGGTTGCATTACTTATAGGGGTTTTGCTACATTTTTTTAAATCTATAATCATCTCACCCGTATTGGATTGATAGAAGTCTGCTCGCTGATGGGATTCTGATCGACAACGTATCCGCTAGGGAAGGTCACCTCGATCAGCGCCATGTTGGAACGATCATCGAATGTTCTCCATATGATGTTAGCACACACCTTCAGTCGCAGCTCGTAGTCGGAGGCCGTGTTTTGTGTCTCTACATCCAGCTTGAATCGCTGCACGAAGTTGACGAGATTTAAACTGTAGTGATAGATCACCTCCAACATTCCGGCCCCGATACCTTCAACATTGGTCTCTATCCACTTTGTGTCCCCCGGTATATCTTTAAAGTAGACAATTTCGTTATCTTCGGAGTTTACGTGGAGATATTGGGTTTCGTTGCTGAATTTCAAGTGTATGGTGTAGTTGTTTCGTGAGGGAGAGATTTTTTCTGCCAACTTTGTCAATGCCTTTAGTCCTACGAAGGTGTCCTGAGTGCGTGGGAAGCTTCTGGTAACATAGCGTTGATTCACTAGCCATCGCATCACCGGAATACCGTCCTCATATTTCCCCGCTAATACAAATGACAACAACGCATACGCGGTCGTCTCTATACTGTTGGTCGTGTTCCAGTACCGTTCCATATCGTTACCGATATTTCTGCGAGTAGAAAGAGCGATGAGCTTTTCTAACGTTACAGTCTTCTTTTCATGTCCGTACAACATCAACGCGTAGGTCGCAATGGACAGATCGTAAGGATGTTGGATGTCTTCCAAGTTCGAACTTAGATAACTCATTGTCTTTTGGATCACTGCCGCGTGCTTTTCTTTAGCTTTCTCGTTCTCTAGAAGCGCTGTCACCACAAACGAGGTCATTGTAATGCCGTTACCCAGACCACCTTTCATATCTTTGTTGATCACGTCACTGACCTCATCGAATCTTCCCGAGCTGTCTTGCTTCGAAGCAAGCCAATCATAAGCCTTCTCGACCCTAGCCACATCATAAATGTTTATATGTTTCGACGTAGTTTGCATGAATTTTACGACGAAAGCAGTAAGAAACACGCTACCACCATCATTTTTCTGCACACCTAATAAACCATGTATCCAAGCATAACGCATCTCATTGTAATAGCTGCGGTGCGAAAACCTTTTAGCTTTATAAATGAGATTCTCTTCCTTCGAACCAATTGCATGTAAGTAGTCGAGCACAGCGATGTTTGGTGCCAAGGTAATCATGTCCTGCTCTCGATTACCCCACGGGTCAGTAAGCAGATCATCCAAGTTTGTTATAGTAAGAGTTTGAAGCAGATTGGCTAGATGTACAAAAAGATATATCAATATCAACAAAACCAAAAAATCGATTTCTTTATATTTTTTGATACTCACAATTCAGTCGCAACTCAATCTTTTTCGAACCTTCGTCTGCCTTCGGCCATTCGAAATCTGTATTAATGAGGAAGGTATGATTGGCGTGTGTATCGAAGCAGAAGAACCGCGAATCAATTTTGTGTTGTAGCAGACTTTCTGGCGTAACTCGGATCACTTTTTCCAGTGCGTCCGATTCTTGTCCGGCCTTGATCGTTGTATTCACGCGTACCGCCATCTCTCCGAGCGATCGTGCCTTCACCAGAAACGAGATCGGTACGCCAACCCTCGGAGGAACGATTACGGATTTGGTGTAGCTGAGATCTGCAAGAAAAATAATAAAGTACTCTCACAGAATACTTCAAGAGATCAACGACACTCACCTTCCATAGGTCGTCCAATAAATTCCATCTGCTGGAATACATTATGCAGGGTCACTTCAGCGATGTACTCTCTTTCAAGATTGTTAAACAGTGTAAACTGCAACTCGACGACTTCACCTCGTTTGATCGAATACGGAAGATTCTCAATGATGTAGAATGGTAGGATCGTTGTGAACTCAATGGGGTTTTTGATGATGCCAAAACCATACTCCGGATCAATCGCGAATCCCGTCAAGTACCAGGATGTGGTCGAATCTGGTACAACCTCGTAAATCGTATGCGGTATAGGTCTGCTAATGGTCACATTCTTCCATAACCACGATTCTGCAAAGTTTGTCCGGTATTGATTCAGCTGGTGGATCGTATTGTAGATCTGCAGCGCAGCACGTGCCGACATATCGTGGGATCCACTGAACTCGATGTTATCCCACGTCCTCACGAACAGTCCTGTGCTCTGTAAAGTGAACATACTATTGAAATGTTATCATGTTTTCAAAATAATTTCTCCATCATACATCAAACATGTCAAACTCATTCTCATCGATCGCATGAAATCCTTTAAATAGTTGCATAACGTCCTCCCAGGATATATCATGGTTCGCATTGTAGTACAGCAAACTTTTGTCGTAAGCAGCCAATCCCACATACGCTCCCGGCCGTCCAGACATTCGGAGTTCGATTTGCTCTCCCGGCTTAACATTCTGCTTACCTATGCTCAATTCAAACTAATTTTAAAGAGAAGTAATGTTTATCCTTCGAACTCAGCAGCCAAAAAATAAAGTAATTGCAAATCTACTTACATTATATGGCAATTCTTCAAAATCGATGTCCACAAAGTCGTAAATTACTGTTTGTTCCGCTACAGTAGCTACGATAATTTTTGCCTTCGGTATCATTTTCTCGGTGGCATCCAATTCTAAGGGATATTTCTTCTGCCTGTTCGGTCTCATGAAACCGGATTCAATGATGTTGCCCTTCGACACAATGTAGTATATAAAGAAGGTCATACGTTCGCTGCATGTAACCATAAGTCGTAACTTTCGGTTCAATTTAATGCTGAAATTCAACGAACAGATATTTGTTCATAATGAGATACTACCACATCTCTTTTTAATGAGTGCTACTCACGGAGATTTTAATTCCAGTTTTAGATAAGCATCCGTCAAGACTTCCACTTTGTCCACTTGTTCGTTAAAGAAAAATCCATCATCATCGTTAGAAAACTGCAAAATTAATTAACATACATGAAGTCCTTCACTTACTCCAGTCTACACTTAGAAATCACTTACGTATACAATCATCGTGTCTGTACTGTCGCTGGGACTCAACTCCAGTAAGATTCTTCCTTTATCGTCGGTAGTGGCGGTTGTTTCGTATCCGACCTCCATCACTTCCACCTTACCGGTGACACCTTTAGCAGGGGTTCCATCGTGATATCGGAACTGAAGCGTACACTTAAAGGGTTGAGCTGGACGGAATCGCGGAGTTTCCTTGATCAGTTTAACGCGGTACGGATATTTGTACACAGTGATTTGAGATTCTTTCACCACAGTCCGATCTACACCACAGACAATTGAGAATCATTAGCATTTCCAAAACCCAATGTTGTACACATTCCTTACTTGTGTCCTGCTCGATGAAGGTCGTCTTTACAAGTACATCCTGTTGATCGTTGAACAGTTCCAGTACTTCATTGAAACGGAGAGTCACCTGTCCTATCCCGGACATTTCGAACTCTTTCACCTGATCCCGCTTATCGTCCTCCAAGTACAGCTCCACCTTGACATGCCCTTTCACTGGTTTTCGGAAGTGATAGTTGGCTGCTATCGTCAGACTCAAACTTTGGTGCTCCTCCAGAGGAATAACGGTTGGTACCACCTCTACGTCAAACGAGGACAACACATACTCCTTCACCTCGAATGTCTTGGACACGAGTACTTCTCCGTCGACCAATACCGAGATGTTCCATATACCGAGCATTGGAGTTGGGGCGATTTGAAGGTTATTCTCAAACACTCCGGCGTACAATCTTGCCGAGGACCACTGCCGAACTACATTGTTTTGAGAATCGCGGATCGTCACTTGAACTGTTGTACGCGAAGGAGGTTTCAACTCAGCGTCCAGCACTATCACCCGAAATTGAACCTTATCGCCTGGTTTGAACACGGGCTTATCAATTTGTATTAAACCAGATGTGGTTTTGCTGAGGAACACCAAATCGACTTCCTTGTGAAAGCTAAAGCCACGTTGTCCGTCAATGGTAATTTTGTAATATCCAGTTGATAAGTCTTTAGGCATCTGTAAGAAAGTACAGGTTTAACTTCTGTACACTTAACAGTTCGAATGTGCTCGTCTTACATTGAAGTTGATCACTCTGTTCGTTTGTTTCTGAACGTCAACCGACTTCGTTATGTTAAGAACATTTTGACCATCCTCCGTGTGTCCTTCGATTCGTAACATCAGGTCCACCATGTTGAGATCGGTGTTAAAATTACTGATCACAACCGTATAGTCCTGGTTGGCCCGAATGAATTTTGGACCCACAACCAGTATTCTGAAACCGAAAAACCGCATACAAATTATTCTTAGAACCATATTAATCACTAAACACTGAAACCACCAGAACGTTAGTTCCTACCCATGAGCAGCACCTACGAAGATTATCACCATTAATGGCCTTACGCACGGCCACATGTTGTTCTATCGTTGTGCGATTACGCGTCCGTTTAAGATGGTGTCTACGATGGAACTGAATCATAACATACAACCACCCTATCAGGGAAGCTGTACCGATGATGGAACGTGGAACGTATTTTTTGGAACACGAGCCATAGGCCATAAGTTATATTTTGCATTGAGATGGAATCTAAATTTGTGATACGAGGAACACTAAATTGCCGCACACGACCACAAAGTGCCTGGAGCTCCGTCTTGTCAAAAGGGGCAACGTGCTATCAAAAAAAAAAAAATTAAAAAAAAAACAAACGTGGCGAACCATACGGAGTCGGCTTGATAATAACAATATGACTTTGATTACGCGTTTGTTGATACTAAAATTTAAAAAAAACATGTAAGAGAAAAATATTGCGTCGATGATTTTAAGAGTTTCAATGGATTAATCGCATTTTAATCTTTTTTTATTTCATTCATCC
Organism: Anopheles funestus; assembly: GCF_943734845.2. Lineage (NCBI taxonomy): Eukaryota > Metazoa > Arthropoda > Insecta > Diptera > Culicidae > Anopheles > Anopheles funestus. Next base: position 68,539,019 of record NC_064599.1, on the reverse strand, counting down.
AAGGACGAATTATAATCGTTTGTGAAGGTAACACTGTATTGTATATTGGCAACACCTACAACACCTGTTTCGATTAATTTCTAGAATTTCTTAAGTATAAATCAACTTTGGCATAGTAGTTTGTAGAATTTTACATCGATTACAGCGTAGTTCTGTCTGCAAGTGTCCCTGTGGCCTTGATTTGATGTCGACTCATACCCTTGTAAACCACAAATAACATTTCGTCAAATGGAATATCTGCTGTTGATGATCATATAGTCACCATTTCAGTCATGTTCGAGACATAATTGGTAGATTCAACATCGAAGACGATGGCAATATCTCCATTCTCATCAGTCAGAACGTGAGCTCAGAGCCACAGCAGCTGGCAATATGCTGTTTCCCTGATCAAGACCCTCATACTTTAATCTCCGTTATGGCAAATTCTTGGCGGTATTTCAACGAAGGCCGTCAGCATCTCGTTGAATGACGACTTCATCCTTATCTTTAAATTTGGGCCGCCGAGGTCAAGTACTGATATTTATGTAAAACGAAGGCGGGGCATCAATGCTCTACAGCATTTTTAGCTGCGTAAATGTGGGGAATTTTGGTGATTATTTTTAATTCTGTTTTATGATTGTGTTTATTTATTAACTCCGAAAGGAGAAAGGAGGACAACAATATTCGTTACGTTCGTAACGTTCCAATAGGTCCGCTTAAATCCACCGAATGCCACCTCCGGATTGGTAGTCTGGTTTTGGACAGCATCTCAATGATGGGGTCGTCAACGTTATTATTCATTGCTTTATTTCTTTTAGCTACATTAGCGCAGTGTAAGTGACATTCAGTGAACAAATGCTCTAGAAATGGTGTACCTTGAGTTTCTTTCAGTTTTCCAGCTATCAGTTATGATGCAATATTATTGATTTATTAAAGAAAGTGTTAACAAAACAAAGTGAATTGATGCTAAAATCAAGGTTTTGAAAAAGTTTCCAATTTATCAATGTCATTGTCAGGATTCAATACCCGTTACAAAAGAGAGGATTCAAAAGAAGACGTCGAAGCAGGACCGCCGCTGGTGTTTGTAAGAAGTGTGAGAGGGGAATGTGCAGGAATCCTTATCACGGAGAATATCATTATTGCTTCTGCTCGCTGCGCGTATAACAAGTAATGAATAGTACTAAAGTAATGAACTTCATGTAGAAGTAAATTTAAAGGTAATTTAACTTGCCATTTCAAATCGTTACTTATATTTCCATCATATAATCTGACAGCAATTCATCAGCGGTTATCACGATGCAAAACATTCACCTCTTAACGATTGACGGTTATAATAGGGAGAATTAGCCACAATTAAGTCAGCTTTTGTCAGCTTTGGTAATACTGCTAGCTATGGAAGCGTTAAATTTCTACTTATCTTCTAGTGGTATTTAATCGGTAGGACTCTATCAATCGGTAGGACTCTAACTTCCGAGCTATCACAGTCGTGAATGCTGCCTACAAGATCCTGTCCCGAATACTCTTCTGCAGACTTGCGCCCCTTGCCACAGATTTCGTCGGAAGCTACCAAGCTGGATTTGTTGGAGGCAAATCGACCAAATCTTTACTCTCCGGCCGATCCTCCAGAAGTGCCGAGAGCATCAGATTCCTACGCACCACCTGTTCATTGACTTTAAGGCGGCCTCCGATACCATAGATCGGACCGAATTATGGAACACCATGCAGCAGTACGGATTCCCAGGGAAGCTGGTAAGACTGTTGAAGACCACGATGGATGGGGTGCAGTGCAAGGTAAGAATATCGAACATGCTGTCGGAATCGTCCGAATCTCACCTGGGTCTAAGGCAAGAGGACGGTCTCTCCTGTTTGCTGTTTAACATCGCTCTGGAAGGTGTCATGCGGAGTGCGGGTTCTCTCCAATTTCTCGGCATCGGGGATGACATCGACATCATCGGACGGACATCTGCGGCGATGTGGATTGAGGATCATTGCGACGAAGACAAAGTACCTGCTTGCCGGAGGCTCTGACCGTGAGGAGCACAGCGAGCTTGTTGGCTGGATCAGGTGGAGTCAAACCTGTCGGAGATCGGATGCAGCCGTGGATGGAGGACTGCAGCCCTGGACCGAGTTTCCTGGAAACGGATTGGCGACCAGGCCATGTCTACACGACGTGCTCGGCCGTGAGCAGGCCATATAAGAAGAAGAAGAAGACTCTATCAATTCGTTCCGAATTAATGGCGATAGATACAAGGCTATGCTCTCTTAAGTAGCATCGTATATGCTACTTAATATGCACTTAATATGCTTAAGTAGCATATTTTCTTTCCAAAAGTTATTTATTACTTCTTAATAATTTAAAAAGCCAAATTAATCTGGCCATGTATTTAAGATTTGCTCATCCCTGAGCAGGCTAAGACAGAGATATGGTGGAATCAAAGAGAAGTACTTCAAATGCAGCAAAACTCATTATTACTATGATGAAGAATAATACTCTCAGTAAATGATTCACTTAGAAGAGATTAAAAAAAGGTTTTTTATGACTCAAATCAAATCTCATAAAGCATGAATGCACATAAGGGCAAACAAAGTACACTCGCACGATGAACCGAGATGCCAAACAGCACAACAAACAACAATGAGTCTTTCGGTTGTGAGCAGAATTATATTCGGTTATGAATCCTTACCCGGTCTTGGTCTGTTTGGAATAAAAGTCAAGGTTTTTAATATTTTGTTTGAGAATAAAAGCCTTTCATTTTGTTGAAGTTAAGCTACTAACAGATTTTACTAGCAGCATGAAAAGGTGAAATTAAAAATAGTTTAGCCTTAAATATCAACCGCAAAAAAGGTTAATTTTCTTTTCGTCTGGGAAAGCAAAACATCAAAACGGTTCTTTATCATAGCTTTAATGCATATTTGATGCAACCCGAATGGGTGATTTTTCTTCCATAAAGTGCTCATTTCTTGCACAAGCATCATAAAACAGCACAAAGATGCGACAATGCGTCAGTTCTTGCATGCTGTTAAAGTGTTTAAAGTATCAAAAAAAAAAACGATGCACACGATGCAAACGTACAAACAAGCGATGGCGCATCGCGCATACGATACGGATTTAATGGAACACGTGAAAAATGAAATATCAATTTCAAACGGAATGGTACGAGATACTGGCTGGCATCTAGCACAAGGACACGGTGCCTTTACGGTGGTGTCTTTGTTCTGTGTGAAATCGAAAAAAAAGTAAGAACTCATCCAACAATACGACGCGAATAAATCGTTGAGACACACTTGAACAAATCAGACACACTCGAACGATTGAAGGCAAAGCGATGAAAGTCAACATAGAGAGAAAGAGAGAGAGAGAGAAAGAAAGAGAGAGAGAGAGAGAGAGAAGAAAAGAGCAATAGACGGATAAGACTACAAAGAACAAGTGAGAGAATGGGAAAGAAAGATAGAGAGAAATAGCGAGAGAGAGAGAGAGAGAGTGAGTGAATTGAAGCGAAATTCATGGTTGCTCATAAATATGTTTTTATTTTACACAAATTTGCACACGACAGACGTATGGTGACCCTCACATACCGTCATACGGACGATGTCGGGATTGCCGTTTTACAACGCCAAACGAGTCCAATCAACGTGTTACCGTGCCTGCATGTTGAACCGCATGCATCGATCGTACGAGGGGCCACATTTGCCAAAGGAAGCAAAAATTACTGAATTTAAAGAACGATGTTATAAATTTTTACATCATCTCACAATATGTGCGTTTAGCTGATGCTGAAAGAAATATGCTGGATTTGTGTGCGGGTTGTTCACTCTGTTTGTTCTCTTTCCTTCATCTGTTTGGCATTAAAACGAGAAACGATTGCATATGCTACCCGTACGTTTTGATGATCGTGGACAATCCGGGTGGAAGCATGATTGTAGCGTTTTACCTTGAAGATTAATAAAAGCAAGTGACGCAGCGTAATGGATCGTTGCATTCCGTCACAATAAGCTAGAAAAATGTAACAAGAAGCATAACACCTCATACTCCTTCGAGCAGCAAAATGAAGTCTCCGTGTTTGAATGGGGAAACAATTTACTTGAACTTCTTCGTACTTTGCACAGTTTTGCTTCATGCTAGACTTTTATTTTTTCTCTGCACTGCATTGTATTGCTTGGCTCCGTGCTTCGTTCCTTTCGCCATTTCTGGTTGTAAGTCAGTCGCATTTGGAAGATTTTTGTTTTTCATTTGCCATTCGCTTTGACCGTTCTTACTCGGAATAAGAGGGAGATGAGAGCGCAGAAACAGAGGTGACACAGAAACGGGAGGGGTAGTTAAGTGAGAATAAAAATAGTAGCGTAAATCATGGGGGCAAAAAAACAAGGGACGAGCCCTAACGCTCCGGCCGGAATTATGAATGTCATGCCGGGAATGGAAACGATGGGAAGTGGAGGTCCCAGTGGCGGTAAGGGAGGTCTGGCGGAAGGAACGGGATAACGGAAACCGGCGGAAAACTATTAAAATGATACATTATATTTAATATCAGGGGAAAATTTACGACAGAAAAATGAGGCTTTCATATATTTTCTCACTTAATAGTGGTGTGGTGGTGTCCTCACCAATGTCCGTCGCTGTCTTGGGAGATGGATTTTTTTTCTACTTATTGGTATGATGTTGCTCCTGCTGTCTCGTACGCTTTCGGGCACAGCACGGAACGTTTCACGCTTGTGTGTGTGGCCAGATGCAAATGAAAAATAGTTGCGGGATGGTCGCTGCCGGTGGGAACGTGTATGCTCGCACCTTGTCATATGGTTCGGGAGGGTTTTAATATGTACAGTTTTTAGGATGAATGATGATGGTGGGATTTGTTTTATTTTATTTTCTTTTTCTCCCCCTTCCTATACACACTGTACCGCGTTCCGGATCGCTAGAAGGTTAGAAGAGCAAAAGGTATAATATCTACCAGAGCACGATCTATTGGGCTGGTTTTGTGTTCGACTGTGATGTGAAGGACATTGAGGTTTGGGAGTTGATGATGTGCTTAAGATGCTAACGTACGGGATAGACATGGAAGGAAACGTGTGTTTTTTATTGTGTTACTCTTAGTAGACGAGTGACCGGATTTTATTAAAGCGATAACTTTAACATGAAGTTGACAGTGTGTAACAAAAGAGATTTAAGTAAAAAGTTTTTATGATTATAGAAACAAATGGTAAGTAGCCAAAAACAATAGCTTAATAAAAAAATAAAAAATGAATTAAAAAATCACATGCGAAAATTGCAGCAATACAACAATAAAATTGATGGAGACGCCTGGTACTTTTCAATTTTATGCAAACAAATGGTATAATTTCCAAGTTGTGGGGGTTCATTATCAATAAATTATTTAAAATACTCAATAGCTTATAAAAAAGTTTGAAAGGTTAAAATTGTATTTGTAGTATAGTTTAATTTTTGTAAATTTTAATAGTACAATAATGTCATTTTCCCAATACTTGTAATGTAATGCCCAAAAATGTAATGTAATAAAATATTTGAAACTTGTGAATTTTTCCTTCCCTGTAGAGCAATCTCATTCCTTTGTTATGCTTTTAAACGATCTTACGGTACGAAGCAAATGAAATTAATCAATTTATCAATTATCCATTTTGTGGCACCATTTTAACGATCGGTATAGCTTCCCATTCGTGTATAAAGATAACGGCATTAAAGTACTATATCAACCATTCATGCGTAGCGTTGAATGCTTCGAAGGCTTTGGCCAAGGGCGGTCCCAGATGGATGGCATTTATCGATTAAGCATTATTTATCAGATCGTGTTGATCTTTGCACGACCAGTTAGCTGTACCAACCGTACATTATCGGTGATGGGTTAATTGTGTACAGCATATCGTATGCGCTACCCGTGACAGATCGGAGTGCATTGTGTAATCGCATACATGCGTGTCCAACGCATACTGCTTCCCGGTGGCGAGGGGCGCAAACCATTTCAGGGTTCGGTAGCGCTGTATGAACGGAAGGCCAAAAAAGCAGGTACGTAACACAATTTACACCAAACACACACGCTTAATGAGTCTAATTTAAATTCAAAGCTAAATAAAATAAATTACAGGCTCACCAGAGACAACATCAAATGATCGAATAAAGCGAATGGAGACGCCCGGTACGTTGTATCGGTGCATGGAGGCGCCCGGTGAATTGTGCGAACAGCCCACGCTTGAGTCGGTTTTGTGGGTTTGCAGTTCAAAAATCACGCACCACCGTAACTGGCCGTAACCGGTGTCAACGGTGACCCCCCCGTAACCCTCCGGTGGCTAGATAACCATTTAAAATCTGTTAAATTTGCACATAATTGTACAGGCGGCTGCATTTGGCGACTCAATCGGATTTGCGAATGGTGACCCCGGTGCGATCACTTTATTATTATAACCTTCACTGGAACGGTACCGATAATTACTGGAACTCACCCAGTGCCCCAGGAGTGTAATGGGCGTTCGAGTGGTTTACGGTGGTTAGCCGGAATGCACAATCGGTGGCAGGCTAATGTTGTACATGGTGGTGATTTGCGTAGTGTTTTTGGTGTGGGCGAGGGTTAAGTTTGATGACATTTGTAGCACGGCGGGCCCGAAACCTGGTCACTGTCACAATCTGTGTTCGACAGTGTGATTATCAAACCATCGATAAAATCTGTGCTTTGTCGGGGTGTGCATGTTGGTTGGTTGGCGGAAATTTGAGGGTGTTATTTTAATACGCTTAGAATATGGTTTCAAACTATACGCAGCTATTAATTAAGCTTCAAAACATTATAATAAAGTTACTGTTTCAGATCTAAATTTTGTTTCATCGAATAGAGTCGAGAGCAATTACGTGTAAATTTGGCAATGAATTTGAACCTGACATATTATTCCTTTGTTTTATTCTTGGATGATGGGCTATTGCACATCTGTTACTTAAATTTTGTAGGGAAATAGTAAATTCAGTTTATGCAAGATATTATACTAATTTAATAATTATTACTTTCATGAAATCAAATAAACCTTTTCCCTTGTCAAGTATATGTGTTATAAACATATGAAATGAAAAAAAAACTCTCATAATGGAGACGCCTAGTCTTTTTTATTTAAATTTCATAATTCACAGTGAATTCGTCAGAACATCGTACCAGTTGTGCGTCACCTGGCTGTGTGACATAATTTGTGTTGATGGCCGGTGCGTGTAGAGCAAAAGGGAGCAAACGGAACAACAACAATCCACCTTCGATAATGTGTACCGCCATGTGTACCGCCATCGCGGTTATGTGCTTTTGCCATCACGATTTATGAACCCTTCCGGTCGGTTAGGCGTCAGTGAATAATGCGGCTCCCGGATCGATGAGGTGCATTTTAGTGTGACTTTTAGCAAATTTTGCAACATCATTAGGCTTCCGCACCGGAACACGCACACTTTCCGACGGGGTTCGGCCCAACCCGGGGGGGGAAAGACGGTACGGTAGTATCGATAAATATTTCATAGCCGTTAGTCTACTCGATAATTGGATTGGATCAATATATGCAAAGTAGGGCCAGGAATGCCAACAGTTTGGGGACCTTTGGCTTCCTGTTTTTTTTTTGTTTGCATTCGTGAACGGCCAGACAGATTGGCTCTTTACTGGAGTGCGTACCGTGTGCAGGAATGCACTCAACGCTGCTGGGGTCACATTAAAGCGAACGCCATACGAACGTAACCCCACCAGGGACGGTTGGCTTGTTTGTTTATTTATTTAACGAGAAATGGTTTTTGAAAATCTCCACACGGACACATTAACATGCGAAGGAAAGAGGGGCCTTTTTGAGTGAGCATCGACAGAGAAGCTTTTAAGAAATTTATTATTAAAAGTAGTCGAAAAAATTGTACACACTTATTTTTATTCATATAAAGCGGCCTGGCCATATTGATTGAAATGAATTGATTGATTGATTGAAAAATTTGTGGTAAATAATTATTGCTAACTTTTTTCTAGATTTGTAATCAATTATTAAAATTCTTTTATCTTTAAATTTTTTTTAAATTATATGTTTCATGTTTGAGTAAGTTATACTTAGAAGGATGAAAAAAAACGATGAACTAACTATGTAATTAAAACATTTCTTTATCACTTGGTGTTAGAATCGGATGAAAGCATAAAATGGCCGAATAGTTTCATTTGATTGCATGCCCACCGCTACCGGACACTAGTACACTGCAACAGCAGCTCAATACGGTTGATGCATTATGATTCGTGTGGCTTGTGCATGTGCACCATGCATGCAAAATCTGCTTACCACTGCACCGATGCACGCAATACGAGGCGGCGGTGGTGGAAAATTCGTTGCATTAATATCGTATTAAAAGTAATGATACAATAAATCAATTTTATAATTATTTTAACGACGGTGACGTTAATGACTCTATCACAGGAAGCAAAGATCCTGATGCATTGTACGCACCCACGTCCCACTCGATTGTTTTGTGACTCACACAACCACGCAAACATATTCGACATTGGTATGCGATGATGAGGGAAAATTAAATTCATGTCGCTCTTTTCGAATGGGAATGCGCTTTACTATGCACAGACACATACGCACGCAGGGAACGAGGGAACGATTTCGGTGATGAATTTCTGCAACGGGTAAACAAATATTATTTTCGCGCTTCACAGTTCCGAAATTGTGTTGTCTTTTTTTTGGGTGACAATGAGGTTTTGTGTTTTTCTTTCCCTGGTCGTGCATAGTGGGCAAACGGACATTTTTTATTTTACTAGAAAATGTCTTCAAATTTATTATGTGTCAAAATTATATCAACATTATCGATAAAAAGTATTATAAAAGTAACTCTTGGACTTCTAGATGGCGTTGTTGCGTCCACGATTCTATGAAAGAATTAAATATGAAAGCATACAAATCTTGCTTTCTCTCTCTCTTGTTGGATAAACCAACCCTTAATGTCATGCTGGCCATTTCTGGCCTACCAGACTATTTTTCATCACGTAGCCGGTCCTTACTACGGAGTGATGGTCCGGATGGGATTTGATCCCTGGTTCTACCGTGTGAATCCGACGTCGTTTACCACGTACTCCATCGCTCCAAAACTTAAAACACTCAAGTTAAATACGTAAAACTGAGGAAGAGTCGTACTGGAATTTCTAATCAGTAATAAAATAAAAAATTTAGTTAAATAAAAAAAATTACTATAAGTGCAAAATTCATGACTTTCATTTTTTTTCTTTCTGGAAAATGTCCTTTACTTTTACTACCGTGCCGTGGTGTGTCGTTATGGAGTTAAAATCTGAAATTGTAAAATTGAACCCCTGCTTTGTGACAACACCCTTGGGGGAAACGTACAACAAATGTATCAATTCTCATTACTGAGTCTTTGTGTGTGTGTAAGTGAGTGAAATGAATCGCTTTACTTTACTGCTTTCCATGTCTTTGCATTATAATTAATTCATACAGAAAGAATTGCATATTTTGAAACAGAACCAACATCTGTACATTGAAAAGTCATGAGAAGCTTCGTTCCACTTCACGGCAGTATGGTTGAGCAATATTTTATGAACACAAACCCATTGTGGCAGGAAAGATATAAAAGTAATAATAAATGTGAATATTTGATATCATTATCTTCGCAATATGCTTACCTTGCGCTTCGGTAATGTTTAACGGATCATGGGTGCGAATGTCTTTATCTAGTCGATTGAAGATCTGTAGCGCTTAAAATAAAAATTACCCCATAAACATCACACCCGCACGTTCGCGTAAAAACGGTTAGAGGGCTAGCTGCATGCGATGGGAAATTTCACGCTAAATCGCTTACCAACGCACTTTACCATAAATTTTCATTCCCGTAAATCCCGCTATGCTAATATTTCCATTCGACTCCGGGTTTTTCTTTTCGTCTCTGGATAACGCACAAAGAGAAAACCGTGCACAGTGATCTGTGCAATAGCATTACCCATGTGCCAGGGCATGATGATCCTGCTAATAAACCATTGTGAAACACAGAAAAAAAGCGAAATTTAACTGTCCGCTGAATGCGCGGGAAGGCAGTGGGAAAAGTGTGGTGTTTTGCTAAAAAACAAACGCATCATTTAGCTCTAACGCCGCAGTCAGCTTTGCTATCAAGTTAATCTTTTGCGCCTGCCACCGATAGCTGGAAATAGGGGATGAAATCAAATGAAATATAGAAAACAAAACTACGAACCCCGTGGCCCAATGCGGCCCAATGGCCGGCTTTCACTGGTTGCCATTAGCTTGGCGGTTTTTTGCTTGATTTGCATCCGGAAGCTTTTAAGTGAGCTTTCACTGTTACGGTCGTTGTGTTCCGCACAGCGAAATGCTAATGATTTTCGCATTCTTTCCTTTGCAATGGCCGCGAATGACAACAAACTACTGGATGGATCGGCCTGACTACTGTTTCTAGCGTTCAACACACTGGGCACGATCGTGAATGTACCGTACGCGGTACGTTCGAAATTAAACAACCATAAAACCGCATAAAGCTGCCAACCAGCTACGGGTCCGGTGACGTTTTCACACGGTGGCTGGCGGTGGTTAGATTTTTCGTGTTTTCTTCAAAGTTGTTGTTCTATGTGTTTTTGCTAACGGTTTTTGGTTCGGGGTTGATTCTTCCGTACCATAAATCAACCACCCGTGTGTCCTTCTGATGCGGGAACGGTCCAATCAGCGTGGTTGATTATGCCGGACGGTAATGTCTTGATTCGTTTTGCACGGTGGGTCATGTAGATCGGTGTGATGGGACAGATAGAAATTAATAGAAATGTTTTTATATTATTTAATTATATTTTTAAAGCATCAAAATACAGGAAACATGATGCGTACTTCCAACGGATGTAGTCTTTAATATTATTCGTTTAATCAGTAAAGCATTTTACATTCAAACTCAAATAGCTTAAAAATCGTTATTACTATTTGATGTGCTCAGTAATTGTGTGTGAGTTTTAATAAGTCGAAAATGATTTTTACAGCAGAAATTCCCCCAAAAAATGTTAAATTAGTAATGTCAATTCGTCGAATTCAAATTTAAGTTAAATAGCCTAATAGGCTTTTTGTCAATAATATAAATAAAAGGATTGATAATTATTCGTTCGTTTTGCATTGAGGGGGTGTTTTATTTACACAAGTAATGAATTAGTGATAATAAACAGACGCTCAAGGATTGGACCGGGCCCCAGTAGCAAGGATTGACTATCCGGCTACGTGATAACAATAACTCTAGTAAGCCAGAAAAGGTCGGCATGATCTCTAAGGTCGTTAAGACAAAAATAAGAAGAAGAAACTGAGGCTGGATCGGTTTCGTTAAGTGAAAAATTGACAATTGGTGAGCTGCAGGGCCACTCAAACTTAAGAAATAAAAAGAAGCTACAAAATAAAAAAAATATTCCTTCATATATGCACAAAGGAAATTATTTCCAACAGCGTCCCAACCAGGAAAGAAACTTATCTGAAGTCAACTATTTAAAACATATTTATCTCTTTATACATCAAACAAACAAACAAACATCCATATGGGCAGGCCGTTCTATATGAATAAAAGAAATAAAAATAAAAAGTTCATTTGAAATAAATAGTACTTAAAATAATTTATTAAAAGATAATTAATAATTAAATTAATATATTAAATTAAAGGATAAGGATGTTTTTAAATTAAAGGATTTTAAAAAAATGCCTAAATTGTTGCTAACAACCGATATTATATGAACGGTGCTGGGTGCAACAATAAAACTTTTTTTTATACTTAAGGAACGGCCTGTCCTTATTACTTAAAACATTTTTTTAATGCAAAAAAAACCATTTGACGACAAAATAATTTAGCAGCAATTTAAATTTTTATCACTTAATAGCTGAAAATGTAAGGAATCCTCCTTTAATTAAGTTTCGATCAATTTGCGATGTAATTACGATAAAAATGTCCACCTCTAATAACAAGGTGTGCCGACCCGGTTGTCTTTTAGCTCTCGTTGTCGGTTTTTTTTTTGCCCGTGTGCATCAAGCTCACCCGGTGAGCTGGTGCTTCAAGGGTCATAAAAATTTTATGATACCCACCGGTAGCATGGATGAGCTAGTCGCTCGAAACTCGTATAGCTTGAATCGGCTACCACAAGAGTTTTGGTTCCAAACAGAAGGCAACGGTGGAGTATAGTACATAACCTAAGCAACATCATAACGATACCGTCCAAATGTGCTGCTTATACGCACTTCCCTTGCCTAGATTCTATACGGCGTGGAATAAAAATGTACCAAAGAAGAAAAGGAATTTAGCCAAAAACACCACCACACGCTAAAAGTCAAACACAACTAGCTTCGTTTTCGGTGTGGCTCTCGACCGACCCGCGTCTGTTACCTTTTTTTTCCTCGAAGCGTGATTATATTAGTGCTTAAATTAGCGTTAAAACCCGCACCGCTCATTGATAGTGCTTTTTGTGTATCGTCCAGCTTCACGCCATCAACGGGCGATTGCAGCGATGAACTTTTCATTTACCGCTTCATTTACTCCCCCTTTCCAAAACACCCGTTAATCAACCAGCCCTGGATCGCAAGAAAAGCCGGCCACATAATTAAAAGAAACGGAATGGTAATGGGAAAGCTTTACCGTTTGCATCCGTGTAAAAACGGTTTTGCGGGCTAATTCCGGTGTAATGAGCATCCCTCCGCACCTAGATACGTGTGGTGCTGGGGTAGCCATTTTACGTTTTGATCTGCCATCGGTTCCGGTTGCTTTGTGGTACATTTGTTGTAATTCTATTGTGCACAAATGTTTGCAACGGGGAATTTTCTATTCAATGTTTGTACAATATGTGCGCTTAACATGTGCGTCCATATGAATGGTAATTCTTCTACTAATTACACAGTACACCGTACCTACATACGTCGGTAGATAGGGTCAGCACTTCATCGGATGTTGCTTTTATTGACAGGATTACAAATGGACGATCGGATGTTACAAATCGGTACAGATTGATAAAGCTAATTGGACGCGATGATGCCAACGCTAACACAGCGCGCACAAAACGTTCATTCCGAGACAGCAGTAAAAACCGGATTTATTTCACCTCGCAACCTCTGCCGTCGTTTGACACGGACGCCACCATCCTGGCTGACCTTTCATCTGCACCGTCCTGTCAATGTCGTTGATTGACGGATAATTAGTGGTGGCAAAGGGACAAAGATTTTCCATCGTGTGGCATCGTGTTAGCTGCATGCCGTGGCTGTTAGTATTCCAGCTGGCTTGAAGAGTTGGTAATTAACAGTGTGTAGGTTTTGTTTTTTCGTTTTTGTCCATTCTTCTTTGTTTCATTTCATCTCACAGGTTACGGGATGTTGCACGTCGGCGAAGTGGCTAATGAGAGGCTGTGCTGCTGTCTGCCGTTGTGACTTTCTGATTGTAAGTTAAGTGAGTTTCGCTCATTATTTAAAATATTCACGATAATTTGAGATAATTTGATAGTTAATTTGATGAGAAATTGAAGAAAAATAGTTGTAAGTTGACAGCATTTTTAAACTAAAGTAATCTTTTTGAGGAAAAATAATTCAAAAACTGTTAAAATATAACTTTTACTGTGTTATAATACTGTATTATGAAGGGATGCTTTCAATTTTAAAGATAAGGATTTTTAATTAGTTAACTATAGTTCAAATTTTGAAAAAAATTGAGGACAGTATGTCATAGATTTTGAGATACAACTCTTGAAAGAAAAGACGGCAGCGTACCTTCTAGACATGCGAATTATCACTCTTTTCAGAGAGTTGAAATAGGTAGAAAGAGTGATTATAAGGATCGGAATCTTTAACTCACAATTATGAGATTCATTAATAAATTCACTACACTAATCCCTTAACTACTCTTTTGCGTTTTAACTCATTCACTCTCTACTTCGTCTAGTAACTCACTCACTCTTTGCGTCAACTAGAGACTCACTCTCAAAGAAAAAAATAATGAAAAGATTCGTAAAAACTCGTTCTGCTGAGTTGAAACCATAGATTTAATTACTGGATAAAACTCACTCACTCACTCTTACTTAGTATGCTCATCTCAGCCACTTTCCAATATGATATTCAGCTGAATACACTACATCCCACAAGAATTGATTCTTTCGCGTTTTTTTTATATCTGTGACCATTATACAATAATGGATGTTTTTTTTGCAATACCTCCACAGGCATTTCTGTATTTCCCATGATTACTTCTCACCAAAAAGAATTCCAGAAAACTTAGCAAAAATAACATAGGTATGAACATAAAAATATAATATCTACTACAGCATCCCAAAATGATCACTAAACTTTTGTTATAAAATTTCGACGAAAAAAAAGCATAAATTGATGAAATCCGGATTTCTGTTTCGGTCTTTTGATACAATTTTTATTAAAAAAAATGATTTAGCTCCAAATTCTGAAGGCTTTTTTCCCCTATTGTGTACAGAGTATGAACGCCAATTCGGCGACTAAATGTAAAAATGGTAAAATTAAGCTTCTCAATGATCATGAGATCAGTTGGCCATCTTTATATACTTCATGAATTACTATTTTCCAAACATTATAAGTAGGGTCTTACTGTCTTGCTAGCGTAACCGGACGTGATGATGCAAAATAAACTGTTAATGGTTCGGAAGTAGCAGCTATGGCTTCAAATGATTTCCTAAGCGATCTACGTACATATTTCGGAGCTTTGAAAAAACCGCTAAATCACTCATCATATTATGATTGGATCATCTGTGTGAATCTGAAAAATGTGAATATGCTTGATTTGTTTTTGTTTCTTTTGAAAATTTTATACGCTTTTAAAAAAAATCATACCAAACCTATTTTAATGTAATCTTTAAACGAAAGCTATACTAACTCCTCTCGATCCAAACAAAGTACAACACTGAATAATAAAATTAAATTCTCAATAAATGCTTTTTGTGCCATTTTTTCCCCTCTCAACAAAAGCAACGCTAGCATCAAAACACATCTTTTAATTATCTCCTTCCAATGGCGCTTAATGTGATCACCGTTCTTTTGTACATGGTGAAACAGCAACCAAGCTATGTAACTGTCGGATCGAACGCAACGCGAACACACTGCACGGACCTACGGAAGGTAGATGAACATGACAGTGCCCACATACATTCCGGTACGTGTCTACATAATTGATACATCCGGTACGGTTCCTTTGATGCTATCGGAATCAACATTTCCATCCGGTTGGAAAGAGCAGAAATACCTCACCCAACATTGAGACCGTTCTGTTCTTGCTGGTCATTACCGTATGGGCGCTGCAGCAAATGGAAGCTGCATGGTTGCAAACATCGGTACAGCTCGGTACATCCTGCAAGTCCTTCCGGGAAGATAGCCCGTGGGCGAAAACAATGGAATAACAATTAATGGAGTCGATGCAAGACTTTTCCCTGCAAGATGCATGTAAGCAGCTTTACTGATGTAAAATAATTAAACATGATTTGGATTGATTTAGAATGGCTCTAGGATGTTTGTTAATGTATTTTATCCTGGTGGAGGAGTTTTTCAACGGACAAGGAGGAGTCTCATTATTTTTATACACAAATACATTTTCAGTGAATAATAATGTGTTTTTTTTCGATTTATATCTTTTATCTAAATAACATCTAGCAAAAAAAAACAGGTATAGATAACTTCCAACTTCGGGCACGCTGAAAATGAGTTTGAAACACACCAAAAATGCAGATTCAGCCTGAAATAGATAAACTTCAAAAAGAAGTATTTCACCAAGAGAAAGAGAGAGAGAGAGAGAGAAAAAAAACGCGCCAGGAACCATCGCATCTGGACGCAGAGATTGAAAAATGGATAAAAGATGAATGCACGCAAAACTTCACCGGGGGGAAATATATTCAAATTCAATTCAAACCCACAAAGCGGTTCGTTCCCCTCGCCGAAGCCAAGGCACACGCAGTATTTGGGATTCCGTCCGAATGCAAGTGCGAGTTGGTGCACAAAAATAGAGCAGAACGAAACACGTGACAAGCGGAAAATGGCAATGGGTACGGTAGACACACAGAGTGTGCATTAATTTTTGTTGAATGCAAAACGATCCGACGAGGGTTTGCATTTTGTGCGGTTGTATGGAGATGTTTTTTTCCTCTCCCCTCAGTTTTCACCGTAGCTTCGCTTCAGACGCTGCAGCAGACGCTGTGAAAGAATGTGGTTAAAAGAATTTCGGGCTAAGCGCTTGCGTAAATAAGCAAAACGGCCATAAGTGGAGCATTGAAAGCGAGAACGAGTTGTGCAGCAGTAGTTTTTGGGGGTATGGCAGTAGCCTAATATAGAAGAAAGCCCCATCCATGCGCTGAGCTAACGCTGGCCAACGATGTGGAACATTAAAAACACTTAATTGATGTACCTTTTTTTGCTGCGTCCAGCTAGCCTTACTGTTAGCTAGCGAGAAAAGGTTATATAGACAGATAGGGGAAGGATATAAAAAGTGTGCATAAAATCAACCACCAAACGACCACTCGCACACCGGCCAGCGATCGCGATGTGTCGGAAAAATACCAAAACTAGCCGAACATGCAGCGAAACCTTCGGGTGGTAGCGTTACGCGTTACGGTGTAGAAAAATGGAATGAAGTGTTCCATAATTATAGTCAGGAAAAATTGAACAAAGTACCCGAAAACTCGGCTCCCGACTGTGGATGGTACAAAAATGGCTGCGCCATCCCGTTGGGGCTTGCCTGGGCTTGGCGTCGGACAGCGTTTAAATTTCAATTAGACGCATCGCGTCAGTCGCGTATGTAATGGCAAACGAATGACGAACATCACGTGGAAAGAACGTTTTTTTTGTTGCTTCTTCCCTTTTTTCTCTTCCTATTATCCCTCCGTCCGTTGGAGTAAGTGAATCAACGTTGAAATGCGGGATAAGTTGAGTCTTCTTTTTTTTGTTCGTGGATTTACTATTTCCGCCGCTGGATACTGGTGATGGACTCCAGCATCCCGATTGAATCCTTTCGAGCTGCAGAGAATGGAAAATAGTATTATAATAACGATGATGCAAAGCAACAACACTGGCGGTTGGGGGGACAAGAAAAAAAAATCATAACGAGAAGAAAAAATAAAATGCAAAAAAACTAGGCCCAGAAGCGTTGAACAAAAAACCCGGGTTTGTTCGGGTTGGAGCCTGCTGTGGACAATTACAGGAATCATCAGTTTAGTGGTTATGAACATTACACTAAGTAATCCGATTACATGCTGTCGGTACATCGTTTGTCCACGCTTTGGTTCGTGCCAGTCGTCCGGGAGACGGTAAATGGCCAGCGGGCCAACGGCTAACGAACCACTCTGCACTGAAGTACGTTGGCATCGACAATATTTCCCCACAAAGCGACGGTGGAATCACCCTTATTCATATGCGAAATAAATATGGGCACAAATGGGTGAAAATCGTGATGCTTTTGTACGCATCATATTGATGTAATGTCAATTTTTACAGTCAAAATTTTCATCTCAAATTTTATACCAACCTATGTAATAGAGATATGTAAAAGTTTAAAAATTCTAAAAATCAGAATAAGCTTAAGCACTACAAGTAAAACATAAAGTATAATAATTAAAACCTAAATGAAAAAAAAACAAACAAAAAAAAAGAGAAACAAAAAAAGGAAAATATTAAAATGAGCAAGTATTACCCAAAAACAAAAAATGAAAAGATGGTAAACAACAAATAAAGCAAAACAAGGATATGCAGTAAAGAATGACAAAACAAAGGAAACATTTTAAACAACTTCATCGTATACCATGTTTTACATTCGTTTCAAGAAGTTAAAAAATACTGTATTTTATTATTTAAAAAATAAAATAAAACAAGAAAAACTAAATGAAATAACAAATAATGAATAATCCAAAAATAAATTAGTAATAAAAAAATGATAAAAAGATGGTAAACAAGAAATAAAGTATTGCATAGTCCATGGGTAGGATAACCGTTGAAATATTTAAAAAGCGTTTGTAAAAGCGAAAGCCCATTCTATCAAGTAAAGAAAAAAAAATCACATAAATCCACAATAAAAATCCATTCAATTGAGCAGCTTGCTTAAACAACATAAGCTGCGATAATTTCTGTATTTTCACCACCCCGTTTCTAGTCATTCCCTAATCAATCTTCATGAAATCATCGAGCTCATCTTGACCTGTTCCCTAGCAGAAAGTGAAACCACTTCCACCAGCCTTTGCACGTAATACGCCCTCCACCATGATTTCAAAGCGACCGTTAATCGTCGGAATGGATGAATGATCGCTAAAAGACGGCAGATCCGTAAAAAAAAGTGTCCGTTAAGTGTTGCATCCCTCTACGAACCGTTTGTCGTCCATTTTGGTAATTGATTCAAGAAAGCTATCCCAGCATTCGATTCTCCATGCTCGATGTTCGAGCGGTACGATATGTCACCCAATTTCTGGATAAATGTTCGATCGGGATGGATAAATCTTTGGCCCAACGGTTCAACAGTTGGCGGTGTCTTTGGATCAAAAAGTGGTAAGATTTACCGTGCTTTTGCTTCTTTCCACGTGCTTCTCGCACCATTCCGGGAGAGTCGATCCGGTTCTCTTACTGGTAATGCGTGCTTTTGTGTGTGGGTAAGAGTCCGGAGCAGCACATAATCGGAAGTGACTCCTTTGATCGATAGGATTATGGCGTGATGTATGGGAATGGTGATTGAATCAAGCGTAGGGAAAAGATAAAAAGGATCCGCCGTAGGTATTGGCCGCATCAAAAAGGAAAAGGAATATTCGTCCGTTATCACACATTTTGCGTGTACGGCCATCGATCCGTATATCCTTCGCCGCACTGTCTTCTGTCTTGAATGCATACACACGACAAAGGAAGGGAAATGCCATCTTCACACACTTGCTCATACGTCCTTTCGTGCATCTGACTGTCGAGCTGGTGTCATCCTTTCTCAAACCGATTGACAGACGTCTTTTGCAATGAACCTGGGGAGGGCATCTGCCCGGCGGATGGTGGAGAATAGGATTTATTTTATATTTCTCTTTTAGAAAAACCAATCGTGGAACGGATACCGTTTTCTCCAAATTTTCACTTCCTACTTCAGCTGGAAATCAAAAGCCATCCCGTATGACGTTAGTCAATCTTTCGGTCGGTTCGCTCTTGTCTTGTCGTCGCTCCGGGTCCCGGGGTGGCTTAGGGAAAAACGAAACGGAAATACCTTTCAACCAAATCTTTTCGGATATCATCTCCGATCGGAATCGATTTGTTGCGCGGCATTTGGACCGACCGAACTGTCAACCGAATCCAAACGGAGTGTGTTAGTATTGTCTATTCAGGGAAGGGAAATATCATGAAGATTATGTTGTGCGTTGTATGGGTTTGACAGTGTTCCTAAAACACACCAAGCTAATATTCACACCTGCCATGGACAGCGCTTCTCGGGAAACGTGCGAAAGACCGTTGAGCTTATTTCCGACGTTATGCTCAAATGATGATCAGAGCAATAGAGGAATGTTGTCATTTTTCTTCGAATTTTCTCTTCTGCTAAGTAGAATGAGAAGTGGATTTTGTTCTTTGTTTTTGGTACAATGTATGAAAATAAAAGTTATTTTAAAACGTTTAAAAAAAGAATAATGGAAAAGGAAGAAAACGAATGTGAATAAAAATAAGACTAGGAACTTTTAAAGGAATGTATAGTGAATAACTGATTATCCGTGCTTTAGGATTGGCCGGATAAGTGGATAGCACGGATAATAGGCCCAACACTTTTTAGTAAAAAATATTAGAGTGTTGCATTTTTCGGATTTATAGGGGTTGGCAATGAAATTTCATGAAATTCATTTAATCATTCATTTTATATTATTCTTAATGTTAATAATGTTATCCCTTAGTGTTCAGAGTTAATTTTTAACCTCTCGTTACTTTAATAGTCGAAGTCGTTACCAGCTATAGTTATTTTTTTATCCAGCATAATGGAAATTTATTTGTAGTCGAATAATTGAACAGTACATTTAAAATGGTAGATTTGCATTATAAGTCTGTTTTATTTAATTTTTTTTCATTCAGATAGAACGGCCTGGCCGTATTGATGTCTGTTTTATTTTAAGACCGTTGTAAATATTTTCTGTAACTGTTATTTACACTTTAGTATTTCAACACAACACAAGTATTTGTTCGGGGGCGGTCCGGTGGTGCATGTGATAAACGGCGCCAGTCCACACGGCCGGACCGGGTTCAAAGCCCATCCGGACCGTTCCCCCGTAGCAAGGACTGACTATCCGGCTACGTGGTAAAATAAGTCTAGTAAGCCAGAAATGGCCGGCGTGACCTGTAAGGTCGTTAAGCCAAGAAGAAGAAGTATTTCAACACAAAGGTAATAATTGGTGCTTTTCATAAACAATTACATCTTTCCCTGTGATTAATTTATTTCCTCTACATATTGTCGTCATCGTTATTTTTGTTAAGAGCCGTCATTTCCTAGTAGCACGGATAAACGAGCACCCGGTTAGAAGGTGAACGGATTAACGACTAAATGAAGAAAACGATAATAAAATAAAGCTAAAATAAAAAATCTTAAATAAAATGACAAAACACGACGAAATAAAATAAAAAAATAAAAAGAAACCGTACAGTTTATTCTGTATACATTCTTCATTAAAATGACTTAATTAAATTGATTCTAAGCATAATTTGACAATTTTTCATTCTTCCAAATGTGTGCACTTTCGGTTTGTTATTGCACGATACGATAATGGCAGTGGCTTGTCTTCAATTCCTATGACTGTAATATGTAAGATTAAATCATGTTCTTTATTCATTTGAAATTAAATTTCACAGAATAAAGAACATGGTTGATACCGTAAAATAATACCTACTATTTCATGCGTAGTAAGAAAATGTTTCCACACTGAATAACATACCCGACAACAATAGTTGACTAGTGCTGGCTCTTTCTCTACTGTCTAGCTTGCGTCAAACAGTAGATACGGTCGGTAGAGATTAATTATTGATGCCGTCAATTACCTTACCGAACGGTTGAAACTTATCCTAAGCCTTTTATCGTTTCCCATCCCATACCGGTCGGCCGAGAGAGACACTTCGGAGTTTGAAACTGACCACAGTAACTGTACTCACTAACCCTGTCCAACGATGTTACGCTTGCAACTCCAACTCGGTTCATATAGTGTGGCACACGAATAAAGATGGACATTTAGTTCGTGGAGAGTTTTTTTTGCGTTCCTTTCGTTAGGATTTACATTTTCCTTTCCGTTTAGATCCGGAACGATGATCACTCCGATGAGGCACAGCATCTAAAAGGCGACCGAAGTCACAGACATATCGGTCGGGCTGGTGGCAGGTCGGTCGGTCGTTCGAATGCTTATTTTTGTTGAGTATGGAAATGAATGGGATGTGATGAAAAATTCATATTTCCCTACCTTCTTGCACACCGAAAGTGCTTCCACACATGATACCACCATGGTCCGATTGTTCGGCAGAGCTGGCATTTAGCATTCCATAAACACTTCTAGCCAATTTCGTCTTCAGCTTCGGTGTGTGGTAAATTGGTTTGCATGAAGCCAGCGGCCGCTGGTGAGTTCGGTATGTACAAGGACAAGCTCTTTGTGCTATGACGCTGAGCCGGTCCGTAAACATGACAGGTAGCAGGAAAAAGGTTTTTAAAAAATCTTAACCCCCCTCTGCTAGGAATGGCTCACAAATTAGATACAGTATCGGTTTGATATGATTTAGGGCACGACAGGCAACATTTGAAGTGGGTTTTTTGCGAAAGTGCTAAATGGTTAGATTACCTTCACGTGTGTGTTGGGTAGTTGCGTGGATGATTTTTTTTTATTTTATACTCACAAACAACAAAACAATGTAGCTGAAAGGTTTTATTTTAGTTCTACCCCAAAAAGGTGGGTTTGTACAGTAAGTTTTTAATTGAAATCGATTCAAAATCTGTGCCTAGCACATACGCTTGCGTTCTACGAAAATGTAGAATGAATTTGATAATACTGCAACAATGGTTACATGGAGGTAAATGTAAACTATAATTCCGGAAATGGACATTTAATTGATTTGGTTGTGTAAGTTTATTGATATTTGATTATATTGCATAAATTCTGAGTATTTCGTGTAGACCTGTAAGCAATGCGTTGTGTGAACATTTCCAAAAGAAACATTAGCAATTCCTGTAAGTTTAAATTTTAATTAAAGCAATGTCAATTTAGATTCAAGATTCAATTAATTTGCTAATCCACTATTATAATTGGTGCTAATGACTTGTTTATTATTATTTATAATTTTATTATTAAATTACAAAAAAAAAAGATAGAGATTGGAGTACCACACAAGAAGGAGAAAAACGCGGTTAAGTACGTCTTCAGGCTCGTGTGTAGAATCGATTGTGACTTCATAAGGCTTTTGTGAGGTTGATAAATACTTAATTAATAATTTCTTAGTATATATTACTATTGCATTAAATACTATTGAGATTTTTACATAATTTTTTTTATATTTTTGTACCGAATGCAAACCGTTTAAATAATTGATAATTGTTTTGCAAACGGCCGAAGCCTAATAATTAATTATAAATAAATAAATAAAAATTGTTTTGCAAACTGTTTTTTAAGTTTTGTTTATGTATATAATTTAGGCACTCTATCATACCACTAAGCATCAATTAGCATCTGGATGAGCTGTTTGTTCAATTAGTTTTTGTTCACACGCAAAGGATTTCATTTTTTAGACAATTAAAGCATTTTTTTAACGACGTGACATTAATGTTAAGCAAATATAGAGTGAGACCTCTCAGTTTTCTTGAGAGATTTCAAGACACAAATTCAGAAATTCATGAAATACCAATAACGATATCGTAAGAGTTACGACAAAATATAAAATAACTTTTAGAAATTTAATGAACTAATATGATGCCTGAATAACTTAGTTTAAATCTTTTTTTTTATTTTATTTATTTTAACTTTTGATTTTAATTTTTATTAAATCTACTTCTTTTTCATACACTTTTCAAGCAGCTCCTTGCTATCGGTATAAACTTTACTGTTGTGAGATCGTTGAAATTTACCGGAAATATGTTTTTCGTGCAAATTTATCGAACTTCCTCGTGGCAGCTGTCTGTTGCGGCACGTGGATGGCGCCATCTTTCCTTTCCCGCTTGTCAAAGTTGTCGGTGGAATACTTTGTGTGTGTGTGTGTTGTTGTTGCACAAACTCTCTTCTTTTGCACATTCTCTTCATTTGTCGCATCATCATTTATTCAATCGTCCGTGAGGAAACGGGCTGAAGATGAAGTGGCTGAATTAAGGAGAGAAAAAAACCCAAAAGAAAGAAAAAATGAAAGAAAAGCGCACGGTAGGGAAAAGTTTGCACGCAGCGTAGGAAAAAAATAGACACACACACACACCAGAGTAGGAGAAGAAAAGCGCATCTGCAATTGTTTCCCACTTTGCGCCACAACCGGCCACGATTCCGATTTCATCTTTCGCACCACCGTCACAACCATCTTCACCATCGTTTTGCTTATTTTTCCGTCAATTTATCCTTTTTCCTACGGTCGTCTGTTAACTTCTGTTCGCGTCCACAATCCTGCCCCAACGTTAACGATGCACCCACCGACCAAAACCACCGTGAAGCGTCCGTGTCCAATGAGCGAGAATAACATTTTCGCAACACACAAGAATCAAGATGCTTGTCGCAGAGTTAAGCAAACGGCGAGGGACGTTAAAATAAAACCCATCTGCAGTGGGAACAACAACCAAAAAAAAAAACTCGGACACTCGGTAGCTTGATTGTTAACCCACGATTTTTTTTTTCGTTTGCCTTCGTTTTTTTAGTGCTGCTTTCTGGTTGCCTATTAAGCAATCGACCTTTTGCTTCCGCTCTGCTATAGCTATGCGCATGAAAGGGGTTTTATTCTTTCTGCACCAATTTTTGAAGCTTTTTTGTGTGTGTGTGTGCGAGTGTGCCATCTCATTTTGCTTAACTTTGGCGCTTTCCTCGACGGTATGCCATTATCTTAATTTCGCCTTCGCCTGCGTCGTTGATTTATAGCATCATAATCGTGTTATAATTAGTACGTCTATATTTACGCGAACCGCTTAACCGAGACCGGTTCGGTAATGTTTTGATGTTCGCTACGGATAGCGTGTTCGGTGGTAGATCGTAACCGGCGTAAAAAAGGGATCTTCTTTTTTTGTCCTTCGCTAAGGGTTGATGCGTTGAATGCATCCATTTTTAATTTTAATCATTCGTTTGCTCTTCCGTTCGAACCGTCTCTTCAAAGGAAGTAGAAATCTAAGCATTAAATGAGATGCTAATGAATGATTTTTGTAAAGCGTTTCTTTGTACTAATTGATATATCTGCATATTTGCAAAGGAACTTTTAAATTTCGGTTCGTGTAATCAGAAAATACCTTCGACATACTTTAAGGGCAATTTTATCAATGTTACATGATAGTTAAGTTTTATTTTATATGAAGGAAAGAAAATTCTAAGGATTGAGAGCAAAACCTATTTTTTTCATTTCGACCAATAAAGCTATCTTAGCATGGAATTTAAATAGATGGTTCTTCGAGATTTTAGGTGAAGTTTTGACCTTATAACTGAAACACCAACGAAATTAGATATTTTTTCATTCCATTTTTAAATTACTGTGATTAAAATTTTTTGAGTAGTATTTTGGACAAGCCAGAAGGTATGCAATAATTAGTTTTTATATCGCTAGTAACGCAAAGGCAATATTGTACAAACTAAATGTAATTTATTGCATAGCTTTAGGAGTACTCTTAAACCATAAAAAAGTGGTTACGCGTTCAGATTTGTGGTGTTTTATAATATATAATAAAAAACGTATTTAATCTGCGGATAGGGGTGCATGTGATAAACGGCGCTGGTCCACACGGACAGGACCGGGTTCAAATCCCATCCGGACCGTCCCCCCGTAGCAAGGACTGACTATCCGGCTACGTGGTAAAATAAGTCTAGTAAGCCAGAAATGGCCGCCATGACCTGTAAGGTCGTTAAAGCCAAGAAGAGAATCTGCGGATTTATCAAACAAAATTACTGTTTTTATTACCTTCTGGATATCTTTCAAAAATTATGTTAAACTTAACATTTAACAAAAAAAAACAAAGTTTTTAAAAATTTTAAAAACATTCTATTAAATTATTATAAATTGGAAAATTTATTGCAGATAGTAAGAATGCGCCACATTTTCCTCTTTTTGCTACAAAACAAATTTACTATAATGCAATTTAATGGTAATAAATAATTTTCTGTTGCGTCTTGTTTTTGTGAAGTTTCCAAACATTGCTTAGTCAATGCATTCGCTCGCTATGCTTCTTCTCGTAAGTGAACGTGCTTCTAGTTTCGGTAACGCTTCCATTTTGAAAAGATTAAGATGCGAACAAAATCAGAAAGATGACACTTTCTGCCAATGTCGCTTTTGCATACCCTTCGCGCTAGTTACAGGAAACAAGCTTGCGATTGTGAACGTGTTAATTCGTTCGTTCATAATACGAATTTCCGGTACGATCTTTATTTCTTGCCGCTATATGGGCAAAGAAAAAAAAATAAAAGTTCCCTGCGCCTGAAGAACGTTCGACACACGACACACTGAATGAGTTCCGTAAAATTGCCAACCGGAAATGTCGGAACCGTGGTCCGGAGTTACGGGTGGGAAAGTGATTGTGCCGATCAGATAGAGCACACCACCAACGGCAAACGGCGAGAAGGATGATAAAGGAAAGCAACAAAAAAAAAACCAAATAACGCTCTTTGTGCGTTTGGGAAATGGCCCCGAGATGGTAAGATGGGAAAGTGATGAAATTAAGCATTTTTCGTCGCCCCCAAACAATGGGCATGGGAAGGTGGAAAATGAGGTACACGGTTTTCGGGAAAATCATCGAGTGGAAATGCGCAACGGCTGATGAAGTACTTGTAATATCGAAACGGTACTCCTCATCCTTTAGCACTCCCTTGCCTGTGTGAGGTCGCGGTGAGTCGCTCCCACCCAAGGACGCTGGAACTGATTACGTGCGGCTGGGCTTTGTAATTATTCAACTCCTCGTCGGCACTGGAAATAAATTATTCAAATCCGAGCTGTAGACACATTTAAATGAGGCAATTTTCTACTTGGCGTGCGTTCGTCCCTGGTAGCTACTTTTACAAGGCGTGTTTCCGTGCCCGAATCCGCTTGAAGACGCTTGCCAAATAAAATATGAAGAAGTTATAGAGAAAGCAAAAATACACGAGAGAGAAAAAAAAGGCGCATAAGTAATTCCTTGCAACTCGTCCGGCAGCAAAGGAAAACCCCTTTTCAAAACGGTATACATTTTTACCATTCATTACGAGAAGAGGTGAAATGATTTCGATTACAACGATGCCGTGTCGAGTTTACTACATTCGACCGTTCTTGTTTCTCATTTCGCACAAGGCACGTACCCGGTGGAAATATTGCATTTCGTACGGTTGAGGGATAATGTGTAATGCTGTCGGCGATATCGAGCCGACGTGGGGATAAGAGTTGGAAAATTATTTACTCTTCGTGATCACCGTACCTGATGGCGCTTGTGGAGGTGTACTTAGCATCTCTGTACCAGTTTGTTTGTAACACAATCTTCATCGTTCCGTGGAACCATACACGAGGAAATGATGTACAGTTGCAATAAATTCATATTACAGTGCTTTATTTGTATTGCAAGATGTGAGGAATTCGAATTGTATTATTTGTATCATTTGCATCAGTTTTTCTGTAAATGTAGCTGCCAGAGTAGGTTTATTACCATTTTCTACATTTTATTGCAACGAATATTAATCATTATTATTTGAATAACGAGAAGAATTCTATAGGTTTCTTTTTAATATTTTTTAATGAGATATTGTCGAGACAACATAACTGAGCTTCTAAGAATAATTTCAAATGTTGGAACAGATTCATTCTCATGTACAAAAATTGCATTATTTAAGAAACTATAAAAAAGACACAAAGGTTGGGTGATTATTTCAACCCAATCCAGTGTATGTACGTATCTTAACATATGAATTTTTGCTCTGAAAAAGAAATGCACCATAAGAGCTTGAGTATCTGCATCAGAAAAGTCGTAGAATTATGTGTCCATAGTAGAGCATTTAGAAACAAAAGTGACAGGTGATACACAACCCAAGCGTCTTATCACTGACGGTGAATAGTGTTCAGTTGAATTGCAGCTACTACGCAGAAGTTTCTTTGTTTGGTGTAATGTGGCAACAGCGCACATTTGTGCCTTGTACCTGTCATTCACTGCAATCGGAGTAAAGTATGATTATACGACAACACTTATAACCAGCCGTAGGAGGTACTTCATAACTCGTATGAAGGGATGAAAAATAGCTTACAAGATATCAGCATGTTGTCAGGAAAGGAACAAAAGGGGGCTAAAGTTTATTAGGACATACATATTTACACAACTAATGTGAACCTTTACCAATGACAAAAGCCTTGGAATTGTTGAGATTAGTAAAGGGGTAGTGTGATGTCCTAGTACGTTAGGCTACCATATTTCTCAAGATAGGGAAGGGATGCTGATAGGCACAATATTGCACAATATCCACAATATGTGTTCATATTTTAGCCTTGGGTTTATGGTTTAATGTTAATTTCCTGTTTTGATGTTTATTTTAAACCAGAAGTGTACAAACGGAATAAACATTACAACCTAGTAAAATCAGATTGAGTAGCTCGAGGCTGTAAGTAAATGAAGTCACTTTAGCAGTAAAGAAGAATTTTAGTTTTATGTTTGTGGTTTCGTGGAATAAACATTTGTATGTGATTTGGTTGTGCAAAGCCTGAAGGTATGCAAAACTTTGTATTTCTATCGTTGGTAATCAAGTGAAGTAAGGAATAAATGTAAACTATTGCATACATTTAGGCGTATTCGTAAAATAAATACATCAGTGTTCCGTCCATAGGTAATGTATGTTTAAAAAAAACCCATAACAGCTAACTCGTTTTATATTAGTTTCGTAAAATGTTTGCAAATGTTTCGATGAACTAACCCTTAGCTATTTCCTCACTATTCCACTAATCCTTATTGATGATTCAGTCTGATGATGCAGAGTTGTAGTGTAGAAAAAAGAAACGATACACAAAATTATATACAGCGAGTGAGAAAAGTGATGAAACAGTAAGAAGAGAAAAAAAACTCGTACGGAAAAAACAGGCAAAGTTATAAAATGGTACGCTAGGTCCGGTCCAATTAACAAGGGATAAAGTTGAATTAAAACATGATTGGACGGTGGGATGAGTTGGTCGCTTAGCAGCGTACAGGATGAGATAAACGCTCTTGGGTTCAGTCTGGTCATCCTGTGCTTTTGGACGGTTTTAGAAGAAAGCACCAGCAAAGCGCTATACACCGCAAACGCAGTGGACAGAAACACACAGGCCGGTTTGCTGACAGCCTGCTGATCAGTCGGTTGAAGGAAAGTTGCCGGTTCATGTGTGATCCCTGAAAGGATGTGAGTAATGCATTTTTCTAGAAGGTTTGCATCATGTAGAAGGAAGAAGGTGAGGTACACTCTAAGCGAATGGCTTGCATGATCGGTTTATGGAAGCGATGGTTGAAGGATGCAAGACAGAAATGATTAGGCTTTTTTGCAGAGTTTCGTAGTTTCGTCTTTTTTTTCGTTCTTGAAGAGGACACAGTATGCCCCTACAATTAAGATTTAATTAAAAAACGGTCTCAGATGTATGCAAATTTGAGGAGTGTGTTTTATTCGTGCTGGCTAGTTTTGAAAATACAAAAAAAAATCTCAGCAGTGAAATATTTTTTTTTGCATTAATAATTCTTTCTTTAATTTAGGGAACTATTTTATAATCCATTTTTTTATATTTCACTACATCATAAGATTTATAATGTTTTTGAATGCACAGTCAACACTCTCACAACGAGTATCCATAACAAGCATTTGGAAGTTGAACTCTTTTAAAGCTGGAATTAACTGTGGTTTGAAATGAAATGCTCAGAAATTGAACTTATGAAGTTGGCCAATTTAGGCCAGTTTAGGATTGGAAACTGAAAATAAAACTTCAAACGGCCCAGAAGAGCGACCCAAGAACTTATGCACCTAATAATGTTCATGAAAAAGAACATGAAAAAAAACCTCAATCAGCCGATTGCAGGTATTGAAAATGTTGGATATTTTTTCATTATTAAGTTTTTAAACATCATCCTGACATCGTCCTAGCTTCATGAGTAAATTACACACATAAGATAAATGCTACTTCTCATTATTGATCATTTTTAAAACATTAATGCAAAACTCTACGACAAACTTTAATAAAATAAGAGAGTTTATTTTCCATTTAGTTAAGTTGGTAGACAAATTATGTCCAGTTCGTAGAGTTATTTAAGTATGTAACTAATATAACTAAAATAATATTAACCTGGACCAAACTAATTAACTAAAGTACATTGAGGAGAGTCATTATTTATTTTCTTGGTTGGGGCATGTGATAAAAGGCGCCCGTCCACACGGCAGGACCGGCTTCAAATCCCATCCGGACCTTCCCTCCGTAGCATGGACTGACTATCCTGCTACGTGGTAAAATAAGTCTTGATACGGCCAGGCCGTTCTAACCGAGCAAAAAAAAAATCCCCGCCTCGATTGCTCAAGAACGCATTTATTTCCGCAATCGCTCACCAGTTATTGCGCTTACAACCACATGCAAAATGTTATCTTCTTTCAGCGTAAATACTCCTCCAGCTTGTCTTTAGTTTATGGGATTTTTTTCACCTTAAACCATTAGCCTTAGCTTCTTAGAAGCATTTCTCGCATATACATTAACGCTATGGCACCAACCTGGATGATGTTGATGATGAATTTGTGCGTGAAAAAGCTGCGCTGTTTTTAAGTGGACCTTGTGCGTTAGAAATGTTAACTGCACCGGGTTATTCCGTATGCGTATTCGTTTCCAATCTCGGTTATTCCAGCAAGCGTGCAAAAAGAGGGGCGTCAATAATTCTGCTTACTGCATAACGTCACTGCGCCATTGGCAAGCTAGATAGAAAAGCAATCTCTTCCGAACGTTCAGTGTTGTTTCGGAGTTGATCGCGTGCAGTTGACAATTAAAAGTTTTGTCCCAAAACGTTCGACTAAAGCAACGCAATGAGTTCGTGGAGAATAGTTTGTAGTGTGGTTTGTCTTATGATGGTCGTGCAGTGTTACGGTCAAGAATCGCAACCATGTTTAACGCCGAAAGGTATAGCCGGACGGTGTATCCGAGTGCGGGAATGTGGATATGTTTTACATCTGATGAGAAAGGACAATTTTGAGTACAGCGATACACAGTACCTAGAGAACTTACAGTGTGGAACGCTGCCCGATGGATTGCCACTCGTTTGTTGCCCTCAGTTTACGAACGAACCGTTGTGCGGTCCAATGGCGCCTTTTCGTCGGATATACGGTGGGAATGATACCGAGTTTGGAGAGTATCGTTGGATGGCTTTGTTACGTTTCCAGACCCGTCAGCATAGGATAAATGCAAACTGTGGTGGTTCGTTGATCAGCAAGCGGTTCGTACTTACAGCTGCCCATTGTTACAAATCGGCCAAGTCGAAGGGATGGGAAATGTAAGTGTGTAAAGTAGCAAGTAATCTTCATCCGTTTGGTGTATATTTTCGATAAGCACCCGGATATTTTTCACACCAATTCCAACGATCATTTGCTGGTGAACGGCCGCTCAGTAATTTTGTTTAATTGTTCACTGTTTGTTGCAGTCATTCGGTACGCTTAGCCGAATGGAATCACATGAACCATCGTGGAAATAAAGATTGCAAGCATTTAGAGGATTACGACGAACCGATCTGCCGGAAGGATTATGATGTCGAGCGGTTTGTCATTCATCCCGACTACCGTGTGAGCTCTGGGATACACATTAATGATATCGCACTGATCGAACTAGCAACCGACGTGGAGTATAGTCTGTTCGTTAAACCAATATGTCTGCCGGTGAATACTAGCTATCTGCCATCGGATGGTACTGAAACGGAGTATACGGCCGCTGGTTGGGGTTCGACAGATGAAGGTAAGCGTACGATGGTTGGTCGGTTGTAAATGATGTTTGTCCAATTGTCTGATTGCGTTTGTGCTTTAATTTGTGATTTAAAAATCCATAGATAACGCTTTGTCGTACCGGTTGAAGTACGTAACTCTTCGGGAGTTTGATTCGGAACGGTGTAGAAAGGTGTTCCAGACACCGAATGACAATGGTGTCGGTGTGGAACACATATGTGCTGGTGGAGTTCGCGGTCAGGACACATGCCACGGAGACTCCGGTGGCCCACTGATGGTTTTTTCGGAAGGCGCGTGGTATTTGGCCGGCATTACCAGCTTCGGATGGCCCCGCTGCGGTAAGGAAAATTTCCCGGGAGTGTACACCAACGTTAGCCACTATCTCGGATGGATCGCTCAGGAGGTGTATCGTGACATAAAGGTGTAGGATGGTTTGGTTTGCACAATCGCACCGTTCATCATTATCCGTGTAGGGCGTGAATAAATGTTGATGGTATTTGGGGTGATTATTTGCTTAAAGTTTGGGGAAAGAAGTTTAGACTACAGGCTGTAAATTGTTTACGACAACAACAAGGGTAGTAAGTGACGGTGTTCAACGCTTGTGCAAACGTCTACTTCCAAAGCTAGAACGCGCTGAGTGTTTCGTAAATCGGTAGCACTTGCTTTGACCGACTGTCTCTGATTGGATGCAGCAGCATACGCACGCATACCGAGCGGCACGTTTTTGGACGGAAGGAAATGGTCGGTGCCCGAAGCTTGTTGGCAATTAAACTAACGAATCCTCCAAATTGGATGGGTATGCGAAATAGTGATGGGCATTAGGAATCGGAGCTACCTGGTTCCGATGTCGTGTTCGGAATAGTGATGGGTTCTCGGAATCGCACCCACGGCTCCGAACCGCTTCCGGGCATAGCAACTCCGGCTAGGTTAAAACCACGATTCCGCCTGGAGCCGCCCGGAGCCGCCCGGAGCCGTCCGGAGCCGTCGCAATCGTCGGAGCCGTCCGGAACCGTCCGGAGCCGTTCGGAGCCATCCGGAACCGTCCGGAGCCGTCGGAATCGTCGGAGCCGTCCGGAACCGTCCGGCTCCGGACGACTCCGGCTGCCGACTAGCGGCTCCGGACGGCTTCGGACGGCTCCGACGGCTCCGGCTGCCGACTAGCGGTTCCGGACGGTTCCGGATGGATTATTTAAAAACCATCCAAAATTTAAGCCAAATCCAAAAACCAAAATTTATGGAGTCATTCGGAAGCGATTCCGTTTTTTTGTCGAATTTACCCTATTAATGGGTAATCGCTTCTGATTCCGATTTCGTTTTCGGAATCGTTTCTGGTTCCGGAATCAATTCCGGATCCGATTCTGGCACCAATTCAGGATCCGATTCCGGAATCGATTCCGAAACGAATCCGATTCTGGAACCAGTTCCGCATCCGAATCCGGACCTACTATCTGGAATCGATTCCGGAAAGTTCGGAGCGCTCCGGAATAGATTCCGTCCGAAACAGCATTTTGCCCAACACTAATGCGAAATACGCTCGTCGAAACAGCTGGCAATCAGTGTGCACTGTGTGATAAGCGGTAAGTAGTAGAAGTTTATCCTAAAAACCCCCCAACACTTTGATGCCGGGTGAGTAAATAGGTGGTATCGTTGTGCAAAAAACGATTTTTTTTTGGTAAAATGTTTCAGCTGGTTGTTGAAATGTTTCGGAAGAAAACATTTCGGTAAATTGAACGAAACTTGACGTTGAATGTGTTTACCTTAAATAAAGTACCTCAGAACGGTATAAATATGCCTTTGGTGCGCGCTCACAATTCAAGGTTCTCTAGATGTAGGGATCAGATACCGCTAAATGATAACTCCGTTATGAGACATTTTAATTAAAATATTTTCCTACGTTTGGCTGACTTACTTCAGGATGCAGAGCTAGGTAGCAATGAATGAATGTTGCACCACCTTGCCCAATGTACGTAATCTTGATGGATAGTGTGGTTTGGCTACCAACTAATCAGCATTTTCTTTCCTTTAGCTGCTTGCGGACGGTTGCTCCAATGAGAGTTGGAGTAGCTTTTGCACTGACCATTGGTACTTCACTGATCACCTTTTTCGTCCAAGCACCAAGTTGTGGTGTTAGTTAGGGAAATTGAAACTGAACACTCTCACGTATCCCGGATGGAAATTCTAGAATGCCCGGTTCGTCCAAAAATGTTGATAGGGTCGTTGGGTTTAAAAAGACGTAGACTTATTGCTACCCATAAGCGGATAGAGCTAGTAAAATAATTCAAAAGTCACTGATTGTTATCGATGCAGTGTATGTGCAACGTGTAGTACCGCTCGGTCCAAAGGCAAGGAAAATGATCGTTTCGAAGCTGCACATTCTGGTTTGGTGTTTCAGTGGTTATGCTCGCTGTATGGAATGGACACTACACATCCCGCTAGGTTTATGTTGCTCCACTGGTATGCGAAACAGGATAGTTTCCTTCCCGAGGTACAGAAATGAAAACCGAACTAATATCTCTTCAAATTTAACTGTCTTAAAAAAGTCAAAACATGCTTAAGTGTGCTTAACCAAAATGCTGAATGCTTACGAAACAGATGGTTTGGATGGAGTTTTTGGAAGCGACTTGTTAGCTTTCTTCCCCAAAACGGGTTTTTATGCCGAAAATTCCAAAATTCCCTCTTTATAACTATGGTCCATGCGGAGAAGTTCGACTACAGCGAATCCACCAAGATTGGTTGAAATTCATTTCGGTCACGTCAGAAGCGGACGTTAATTTATCGTTGACTTTTTTTTTATTAAAACGATAAACTTCGTACGGCGTTATTGTTTCGGATGGCTGACGATTGCTGCTTGCTGCACAAGAAAGCTATCATGTGCCAGAGTTGAGCTGCTGATTGGTTGCAAAAGTACCACTGCCGGAAGGGTTTACTCATTACAGCTAGCTGCATTTAACAAATGCATCAACAATGTTTTGCGTGTTGGCGCAGTGAGTGTTTGTGATTGTGAGCGGTACAGGCTTCATAGCAAACAAGTTCATCGGAGAGGAATTGGAACAACCATTTGCAGTCATCAGTTACTTTCGGATACAGGAGAGTTAACTTATGGTACGGGGTTGCGGATTTTCGACTTCTGTCCGTTACCTTTTTTTTCTTGTTGTTGTGGAGCTGACTACTGTAACTACTGTTCTACTAATTTGATCTACTATGGTTTAATGGTTGAGCAATCTGTTAGTAAAATATTCAGAGGTCAGTGTATTAAGTGAAGGCACACCATCCAGTACTGATGAGATTTGAACACGGGATCCGACATGTTGCTGGATCGTACTCATATGAAGAAGTATAGGTGATAATAAAGTTTCTATTTTTATTCGCTGGTAAGAGATTTGAATTCTGATCCAATATGGTGAACATTGAATTGGATTATGTTTTTTAACTAAACGTTACACGTTTCATGAATGAAAAAAATCTGACTGAAACTATAAATCTACAGCAGGTGTTCAATGGTCTCTTAACTGCTGTAACATTTTCCTTCCAGCATCATGCGACGAAACTTTCCTGGGTCACATTAGTTTTTGACTACTTTTGACAACAGATTTGTTTGTGTGCGGTTGACAATTTTTGTACCAATCGGCTTCACTTAGTTATGACTGAGCCAGTCCGCTGACCGTCTGTTCGCCGTAAATTACAGCATGAATGAATGATTTATAGTCCGCTGTCTTACAGCTTTAGTGGTTAAATGGACATTGATTTTCATTATTTATTCTATACAATATGGGGCACAGGAAACGTTATTTTATTTTCTCTCATCTTATACTATGAGGTTTCAAACCCGTATTTATGTTACAAGATCGTGTTAATTTTTATCTCTTAAAACACACGTGAACATACAAGTCAATCATTTTGCGTGACCTATACAAATTCCAGTCTGCTACGTAAATCGAATGACAATTGTTTGTAGTTTAAGCTTGCGTCCATATTTTGCAGTATCCAGTCCAGGTGAGTGTCAATATTAGTAAAGATGACAGGATAATATTTACTACAAAAATGTGGCCATGCTTTGGCAAATCCGCGCAGAAAGTGTCTTTCTATGCCATTAATGTGTTGAGCCGTGTAGACTGGAAACCCTGGAAGGGAATTCAAACATTCCGTGTTGGGTGAGTATTGAGCCATTATGCATTGTGTAACATTTTCGAGGCTCCAATTTAGTGCCAACTTGTTCCATCGCGTTTGACACTCGCTAGAAGTAAAGTACGTATGTTTGTCCAGCTTCTGTGCAATGAAGTTGAGTGTGAGCAAATTGAAGGCGTGGGCTCTCATGTCGGAAATGTCGTAGCTGCGAATCTGATCATCGACCGGCAAACAGACCGGATTTATCTGAGGCTTTCTCACTGGTCTAGACAGTTCCAATAGCATGATGTTGTTGCTGTTATCGAAAGCGTTGTACTGCGGATGAACAATCATTCGTTGTATTGGGATTTTCTGTAACTCAGGATCGCAAAGCGTGGACTCATCGCCTTCTTCGCAGACCACATCGGAAGAGTCAATCATACTGCCAAGCTGAAGTTTAAGACTGAAATGAGAAGAAAGTCAAAATAAACAGGTTAATACGATCATGATGAAGGATTAATACTCAAGAAGAAGAAATGTACTTACTCTGTACGATCAATTAAAGTGTGAACTGGTCCCACGGCGTACCATTCGCTTATCAATGTTACCATACACAGTAGATCTTTAGGATCCGGATGAGCTGTGACATAGCCCAGCCAGGGTGAGTAAAGCCTGTTCATCGTGTTTTTGTTATCTGGATACACTCCACAGGTATTCAGGTTGATCAATCTTTTCTTAGAACGAAATCTTACTGCAGGAAGATGTACTGGTCCAGAATCAATAGGCTGATGCTCTGCTAGCTCATTCGTGGCGACGCTATCCTGGTCATATTCCTCATTCATGTTATCTAGAATCCAGTCAAGGTATAGATCGGTGTTCGTAAACGAATATGGTATATATTCATATTCTGCCTTAACAGTATCGTTCAAGATATTGATACCTCTGAGGAAGTATCGATTTTGTCCGTCAATCCGTGAAGAAGTTTGCAACATTGCGCCGGATTTCAGAAACACACGCTCTTTGCTAGCTTTGTTCATGTCCTCAGTGCATAATGGTGCTGTTTTCAGGGTAGTTACGAATCCTTCCTGTGCAAACCGTTCTTGACAGGTTAGGGGAGGTATTAGCGTTAAATTTCGAACCTCGTTATCATAGTTCTTGAAAGGTACTACTGTCAAATCCAATGGTTTATTCTTCCGTAACTCCTTGGTGAGTGGCAGGCATATGGGATTGATATAGCGATGTTTGAGATCTGCTGGTTTCATAAACTCTATGAGAGCGATATTGTGGCTCTTAGGGTCGCCTTCGTACAACGGATGGATGAGTATGTTCTTGATTTCTACTTTGTGAAACAGATGATCGCATGGTGCATTGGCACAATTAACTAAAAGCAAAGAATTGCAGTATCCCAGGATGACAAAACGCCTAGAAAAATTACAGAAGAAATTTGTCATAATAATCTACAATAAAAACTATTCTACAGAATACTCACCATGACACTGAATTGTTGATAATGTGAGCAGGAGTCAATGCGTATCTGTCACTGATCAAAACAACTGCACTTTCGATGTATGTTATGGCCTCCATGGTGTTTTTATGCGTGGCCAACAATCCCATCCAGGGGTAGAATGTACGTTCGTCGACCGTATCAATGTTTAGGGACGCAACTCCACAGGTATCTAGGTTGAATAGCGAAAGCTTCTCCCGGTCTGGCTCTTGATGTAGCGTATTCCAACTATCCTCTATATCAGAGCCTTCATTGCTTGGAGCTTCATCATTCTTTTCCAAAATGTCGTATCTCATGTTGTACAGTATCCAGTCAAGGTAGTTG
Organism: Anopheles funestus; assembly: GCF_943734845.2. Taxonomy (NCBI): domain Eukaryota; kingdom Metazoa; phylum Arthropoda; class Insecta; order Diptera; family Culicidae; genus Anopheles; species Anopheles funestus. Next base: position 68,502,062 of record NC_064599.1, on the reverse strand, counting down.
TTTACATTGCTATAAACGGATGGTAACGAGGTTGAACAAGAGCGCCCAAACAAATCGAAACCTCGTAGGAAATATTGCCTTCTTCCGTTGAACCTTCTCAACTGTTGGAGAGGTCCTCCAGCTTTCAGCTGAATGCAGTCCTGCGCACCTCTGTCAGAGATTTGGGTACAAAGTCGCTTTGTTTCGAGGAACAGAGAGAACTCTTCTTGGGCGTATTTGGCAGTACAGTCGTTGGAATCGATGAAATTTACTGGTTTGCTTGCAAAGGAACGAGGAAAAGACATATGAGACGCAATAGAAAGGTCCTCAGTTTTGTTTGTTCGTAACTTGGGGATGATTGGTATACAAATAGCTTGTACATTCGGTTGCGTTGTATCCGCTGGGTTGAGCAACTCAATAAGTGCTATATTGTCCGCAGTATTGTTGATGCTGTATTTCGGATGGATGATGACTCGTTGTATTTGAAGCATTTGTGTTGGGCTTTGACAGGGTTTCTTTCGATTGTTACAAATCGGTTCTGTCAGTTCGCTATTACCACCAAAAAGTACTCTTCGTCTGTGGAGTAGAGAAAGTGTGAAGATACCGAAGCGTTAGGCTCTAAAGTAAAGTGCCGTGAAGTGTTTAAAGTAGATACACTTACTCTAAACCGTCGTTTTGGAAACAATGTGCCGGCCCTACAGCATACCATTCGTTCAACAATGTGACTGCACATCTTTTATCGATCGTATTATCCGACGACTTATAAATTCCAACAAATCCAAGCCAGGGCAGGGTCCATCGGTCACCGTCAGCAGCAACCGTGCTGGATACCAAACCGCACGTATTAAGATCAAACAGTTCGAGCTTTTCATCGTAGTCCACTTCAATAACATCAGAGCTAACCGACAAGACGCGAGGATCAACATACTTTGTAATCCAGTCCATATACTTAGAAACATCAGTAAAGGCGGTGTATGTTGACGCATCGCAAAGTCCATCTACAGTTAAACGTGGTGTAAAAGAAACAATACCTCGAACGAACCATTTGCCTTCGATTTCGAAAAACATGCCACCGCCACTATCACCGCTACACGCTATAGCACCTTCCTGTCCTCCGGCGCATATCATATTCGATGTAAGCTGATTGCCAAACACATCACGATCCTTTTCCACGCACTTCAGCCCATCAATGACACCAACTAACGTTTGCTTTAAATTCTCTGATACAGTGTTCGCTTCAGTTAAGCCGAATCCGACGATCGTACCATTCTTACCGACGATTGTGTTCCAACTTTCGTCCAAGTTCCACAAGCAGACGGGTTGCACAAACTTTGACCACGTGATGCTGGTGTCCAGCTTAATTAGGGCGATGTCGTTGTAAATTGTACCTGATCTAAATTTAGGATGTACTATTATGTCTTGTGCATCATGTATCTGTGTGTACTCTGCATCTTCTTTGATATGGTTACGGCCAACGTGGATTGAGACTTCGCTTGCCCGTTTCACTCCACTCGTGAAAACACAGTGCGCGGCTAAAAGATGTGCATGAGGTGAGATTTATTTAATCCATTCGGTTCGGATGTTCTTTGATGCATACCTGTTAAGATGGTGTTCTCGTCTATAATCGATCCTCCGCACTTATAGTCGAACAAGTCATTTTTTATATAGAAAATTGCTGCATGCCATGGCCAATGACCCGGCTTTGCGTCTAGCCCATTTTGAATAAGGTAGCTTGTTTTCACCTTTCTTCTACCGCAAATCACTCGATACTCCTGTGCAGAAGTTTCAATTATCATACGCAGAACGATTCCCAGCAGGGCTAAGATCCATATCCGAGATCGCATGTTTTGTTCTCGAAAGTTCACTTTAAACACTTGAATTCCAGTAAATTCTTTTCAAGACGAACCACACACTGCGAGAGCTCAGCGGCAACTGTGTCGTTCTTCGTGTTTTTTTGATTATTTGAAACGTGAAACGTTTGATACTGGAGGCATATCTAGCGATATTTATCGGTGGGCATATCCAACAGGTTTCTGTATTTTATTCCGTCAAGTTTGAGTGTTCTTGTCACAGACTAATTTACAACCGATGTGCTAACGTATCTCGTTGCTTATTGTAGGCTGTGTTCCGGCGAATATTTTGATCTTTTCGTCATTTTTGTTCGCTACATCAGTCAAATTCGGCGTCAAATTTGGATAATACTATCAATATTGTAGCTGATTGTGCTGTAACTTAGTTTTTTAGAACTGGGGTTCGCAAAATCTGAGGCATAAATTAAGAATGAATTGTTTTTTTTCTTTTGTTAAAACTTGCGCACGTCTCCAGAACATCTTATGTGATATTGGTATAACCGGTTTGAGCATCCTAACACTTCGCGATATTTTTAGCCAAGTTATTCGGCAAAAAGAACATTTTGTGGGAGTGTATACATGTTGCAAAGCTTGGTCTGTTTGGTTACAACTTGATACAATTAAAGAATAGATTATTTGATCAATAAAGATAAAAGATTCAATAAAACAAGTTACGTGTTATCACTTTAGATCGGATCATTCACGCGAGGACTGATGATCGATCGATGATGACTAAAGTAAAATGTTCGCAAGTGCTAATTTTTCTCCTCTGCCTATGCCTCAGTTTTTTAGCATTGTTCTCGTTGGACACCATATCAGCGTTAAACATGCCATTAGCATGTTATTCATGTGCGGTAAAACAAGAATTTGGGTAACCATGAATAAAACTGAAATCATTTATCAGTAATTGATCGTATGTTTATCATCAAACTGCTCTGGCTCAATACATAAAAAACCATGAGCATCCACAATCGGATATTCTACGTATGCTTTTGATAAAGCTGGTATGACGCATGAAGTTAAAAAAAAGCTTACGAGCCGAAAGATTTGCACTTCTTCCATCATCTATAAGATACATCTTCAAAAACCTGTTACCCCGCAGAACGAATTTGAGTGTGAAGTTGCAACACAAAAATATGTTCGCCAATGGTTACCCAAACTGGTTTTGGCATTGTAGGTAACATATGAAACAGAATACCAAAACAATTACTTATAATGCAGATATGCTAATGTAGTAGCAAAGAATGGAATAACCCAACTAATTATGAGTGATTGAGAAGTAGCTATATCTTTTCTTACACATCTTATAGGGAACATTAAGACGTATGTTTAAATGAGTTTCTTTACAGTGAAAAAGTTTTATTGCTTTATGATGATCGAAAAACGGGTTTTCGGTAGTTAATGATTGGGAAGAACCGAATCACCAATCATTGAAATCTAATGTTTTGCGTCGAACTGATGTTATAGCTTGTATGTTCTCTTCTTCTTATCTGGACTGCTCACATTCGAGCACGTCGTGTAGACATGGCCTGGTCACCAATCCGTTTCCAGGAAACTCGGTCCAGGGCTGCAGTCCTCCATCCACGGCTGCATCCGATCTCCGACAGGTTTGACTCCACCAGATCCAGCCAACGAGCTCGCTGTGCTCCTCACGGACAGAGCCTCCGGCAAACAGGTACTTTGTCTTCGTCGCATTGATCCTCAATCCACACCGCCGCAGATGTCCGTCCGATGATGTCGATGTCATCCGCGATGCCGAGAAATTGGAGAGAACGGGTGAAAATCGTGTCCCGGATGTCGAAACCCGCGCTTCGCATGACACCTTCCAGAGCGATGTTAAACAGCAAACAGGAGAGTCCGTCCTCAGAGATTCGAACGATTCCGAAAGGTAATGAAGCTTGTATGTTATACCCAGTAATTATTGAAAAGTTTTTATTCATAACCATTGAAAAGTTAATAACACATATAAACGAACAATCTTCTGCATCTTCGACATCTTCTTTATACTAAACACCATGTGATTTAAATGATGATTATTTTCGTACCTTAATGTTTTCAATAGTTGTTAAAAACATTTGGCGCCATAATGAGTAAAAAGATTTTTTGAGAACCTAAACCACAACATTGCTGTTGTTCACAGTCTCTAGTATCCAGTCCAGGTGAGTGTCAATATTAGTAAAGACGACAGGATAATATTTACTACAAAAATGTGGCCATGCTTTGGCAAATCCGCGCAAAAAGTGTCTTTCTATGCCGTTAATGTGTTGAGCCGTGTAGACTGGAAAGCCTGGAAGGGAATTCAAACATTCCGTGTTGGGTGAGTATTGAGCCATTATGCATTGTGTAACATTTTCGAGGCTCCAATTTAGTGCCAACTTGTTCCATCGCGTTTGACACTCGCTAGAAGTAAAGTACGTATGTTCGTCCAGCTTCTGTGCAATGAAGTTGAGTGTGAGCAAATTGAAGGCGTGGGCTCTCATGTCGGAAATGTCGTAGCTGCGAATCTGATCATCGACCGGCAAACAGACCGGATTTATCTGAGGCTTTCTCACTGGTCTAGACAGTTCCAGTAGCATGATGTTGTTGCTGTTATCGAAAGCGTTGTACTGCGGATGAACAATCATTCGCTGTATTGGGATTTTCTGTAACTCAGGATCGCAAAGCGTAGACTCATCGCCTTCTTCGCAGACCACATCGGAAGAGTCGATCATACTGCCAAGCTGAAGTTTAAGGCTGAAATGAGAAGAAAGTTAAAATAAACAGGTTAATACGATCATGATGAAGGATGGAGGATTAATACTCAAGAAGAAGAAATGTACTTACTCTGTACGATCAATTAAAGTGTGAACTGGTCCCACGGCGTACCATTCGCTTATCAATGTTACCATACACAGTAGATCTTTAGGATCCGGATGAGCTGTGACATAGCCCAGCCAGGGTGAGTATAGCCTGTTCATCGTGTTTTTGTTATCTGGATACACTCCACAGGTATTCAGGTTGAATAACCCTGCTTTGACGTGTATTTTTACCGGCGGAAGATTTACTGGACCAGAATCAATGGGATTACTTTCTTGAAGATCGCTAGTGGTGGTTGAGTTTCGTTGTAGTGATTCGTTCATATTCTTTAGTATCCAGTCAAGGTACAGATCGGTGTTCGTAAACGAATAAGGTAGGTATTGATAATCTTTGCCAACTGTGTCATTGTGAATATTAATGCCCCTGAGGAAGTATCGATCTTGTCCGTCAATCCGTGAAGAAGTTTGCAACATTGCGCCAGATTTGAGAAATACACGTTTTCTTTCTATATTATTCACACTTTCGGCACATTTTGGAATTTTTCCTATGGGTAACAAAAATCCTTCCTGTGCAAACCGTTCTTGACAGACCATTGGATTAATCGAGATTAGATTTTTAACCTCGTTGTCATAGTTTCTGAAAGGTACTACTGTCAAATCCATCGGTTTATTCTTCCGTAACTCCTTGGTGAGTGGCAGGCATATGGGATTGATATAGCGATGTTTGAGATCTGCTGGTTTCATAAACTCTATGAGAGCGATATTGTGGCTCTTAGGGTCGCCTACGTACAACGGATGGATGAGTATGTTCTTGATTTCTACTTTGTGAAACAGATGATCGCATTTGGAATGTTCGCAGTTAGCTAAAAGCAAAGCGTTGCAGTATCCCAGGATGACAAAACGCCTAGAAAAATTACAGAAGAAATTTGTCATAATAATCTACAATAAAAACTATTCTACAGAATACTCACCATGACACAGAATTGTTAATAATGTGAGCTGGGGCCAATGCGTATCTGTCACTGATCAAAACAACTGCACTTTCGATGTATGTTATGGCCTCCATGGTGTTTTTATGCGTGGCCAACAATCCCATCCAGGGGTAGAATGTACGGTCAACCTTCGTAGCATTGTTTATTATTGTCGAAGTAACGCCACAAGTTTCTAGGTTAAAAAGAGAAAGTATTCCCGTTCCTTGCTTTAGCTGCAGCTTATTCCAGCTATCCCCTATAGCCGAGTCTTCGTCATTTGATGTTTCGTCACTGTCGTCCAAAATGTCGTATCTCATGTTGTACAGTATCCAATCCAGGTAATTGTTTACGTTGCTGTAAACCGACGGGAGTGATGTTGAGCAAGAGCGCTCAAACAAATCGAATCCTCGTAAGAAATACTGCTCCTTATCATTGAGCTTTCGTAGCTGCTGAAGAGGTGCTCCAGCTTTCAGCTGAGTGCAGTTCTGTGCATCTCTATCAGAGATTTGAGTACAAAGTCTCTTTGTTTCAAGCACCAGTGGGAACTCTGCTTGAGCATACTTTGCAGTACATTCTTTGGAATCGATGAAATTTACTGGTTTGCTCGCGAATGAAGGTGGAGATGATGCATGAGCCGCAATCGAAAGATCTCCAGTTTTGTTTGTGCGTAACTTGGGGATGATTGGTATACAAATAGCTTGTACATTCGGTTGCGTTGTATCCGCTGGGTTGAGCAACTCGATAAGTGCTATATTGTCCGCAGTATTGTTGATGCTATACTTCGGATGGATGATGACTCGTTGTATTTGAAGCATTTGTGTTGGGCTTTGACAGGGTTTCTTTCGATTGTTACAAATCGGTTCTGTCAGTTCGCTATTACCACCAAAAAGTGCTCTTCGTCTGTGAAGTAGAGAAAGTGTGAAGATACAGAAAAGTTATGCTCTAAAGTAAAGTGCCGTGAGGTGTTTAAAGTAGATATACTTACTCTAAACCGTCGTTTTGGAAACAATGTGCCGGCCCTACAGCATACCATTCGTTTAGCAATGTGACTGCACATCTTTTATCGATCGTATTATCCGACAGCCTGTAGATGCCAACAAATCCAAGCCAGGGCAGGGTCCATTGTGTCCCATCAGCAGCAACCGTGTTCGATACCAAACCGCACGTATTAAGATCAAACAGTTCGAGCTTTTCATCATAATTCAATTCAATCGCATCGGAATTAATCAATACACGAGAATCGACATGTTTCTTAATCCAGTCGATATAATTTGCAACGTCTGTTAAGGAGATTTGTTTCGAAGTGTTACAGAGATCATTTTCTCTATTCCCCGAAACGAAGGAAACAATACCTCGAACGAACCATTTGCCTTCGATTTCGAAAAACATGCCACCGCCACTATCGCCACTGCACGTACTAGCACCTTCCTGACCTCCGGCACAGATCATGTCAGGTGCAAGTTTGTTTCCAAATACTTTGGGTATATCGATGTCACAAGACATTCTATCAATAACACCAACTAACGTTTGCTTCAAATTATTTGCCATGCCATACCCAATGATCGTTGCTTTTTTGTTCATGATCGAGTTACGTTTGTCGTCCAAGTTCCACAAACAGACGGGTTGTACAAACTTCGTCATGGTGATTTTAGTCGCCAATTTGATTAGGGCGATATCATTTGTGATGTTATTTATTTTAAATTCAGGATGAACTATTATTTCTTGCACGTCATGCATCTGTGTATACTCTGCATTTTCCTCAAGATTGGTACGGCCGACGTCGATAGAAATTTCGTCTTTGGATAACGGCAGATCCATTTTAAACACACAACGAGCGGCTAAGAATGAGAATGAAGCAGCACCCATTTAGTCGCAATAGTAATATAATTTGTTTCATGCGTACCTGTTAAGATGGTGTTCTCGTCTATAATCGATCCTCCGCATTTGTAGTAAAACTCGTTAATTTCATCTTTATAGAAAATAGCTGCATGCCATGGCCAATAACCCGGCTTTGCGTCTAGCCCATTTTGAATAAGGTAGCTTGTTTTCAGTTTTCGTTTACCACAATCTACTTGAGATTCATGAGCAAAAGTTTCTATTATCGCACCCAGAACGAGTCCCAGCAGGGCTGAGATCCATATCCGAGATCGCATGCTGTGTTATGGAAAAGTTCACTTTAAGATCTTGAATTCGCTTCGCCGGAACTAGAATTGAATTGTGAAGACGAACTACACACCACGAGAGCTCAACGGCAACTGTGCTTTTCATCATTTCGTATAGCATAGCAAAAGCCTGTCGGTTTATTTGCAGTTTAGCTTCGCCAACTGGTTATAATAGCCTATGGTTTTGGGGATTTTGAATGACTCCCAAATGGTTGCACTCACCAGGTGACTTTCATTTTTGAAGAATACAAAGATTGATGGGCTTTTGCTCTTGATGGTGAAATATGTACCTTTTTGGTATAGAATAAGCTTACAGCATTAGATCATTGAGGAACACAGAGTTCATGAAGGGTGTAAAACCGGCTATGAAAACCTGTTTCATGGTAATGTGCTTTTTGCTTTGTCTGGCATCTGATAACAACATGATCATGATTCGAGAATCAAAAAGCTGGGCTCGAAAACCAGTTTTCTCTAATTTTGATACCGTACAACCTATAACGGCTTAGATTGTTAGCATTAATTTTGGCTTGAAGGTCATTAAACAACTGTGTTGTATATCTACAGTTATCCGCGTAGCTAAATGGTAGAACAGTCGATATGATAACAGTTGGGAAGATCAGCTGTGACATCATACTACGTTACTTGATACCAGCCAGTATGGAAAAGACAGGCGTCACACCGAAGAGTAGCAGTTTTACATCGGGGAACACATTGCGTTCGCATGATACAGTCTATTGGAACATTTATGATTAATTCTCCTACCTGGAGGAGGGTCAGAGAGTCAAGCAACAGCCTGGTTCTGGCCGTCCGACAACAGCCACACACCACCATAAAGTGTCGCAGCATCTGAAGATGAATATCCAGAGTAAAATGATCTCTTCGTTCCTCCTGGAGGTTAATGCAATGGGCTAAATAGTGGAGAACGATCTGGACAACATGGACTTTGTTACGCTGAAGTGTCTGTAGAGGGCAGTGAGCAGTAGGCCATTACCAGAAGAAGCGACTGAAGGTACTAGTGAAAAATTTATTTCCGATTTGTCAAGGCTAACGTTTAACCAAAGATCGCGTAACCTGCCAATGCAAGTGCACTCAGATGCGTCGGAAAGAATTTATGAAAAAAAAAATCTTTAAAATTAAGTTCCTAAAATCGAAGATGCATCTTATATTTAGAAAAGTACGAGCATTCTCTATAGTTAAAGTATTTTTTATTTTACTCTACCATACAAATAAATAAAACATTATTACTTACCCTTCCTTTGTCTGTCATCTGCTATCATGTTTTTATTCCTTTTAATGTAATCACATGTTGCTCTCATCAAAGACTTTGTGTGTGCATTCTTTTGTTCTTTTTTTCAAGTGTAGCTCTGCTTTATAATACTTTTATGTATTTCTTTCCGATTGCTGTACGACTGTACTTTTGTGTATTGTATATTTTTTTTCTCCTCAAAGCTGATTACAACCCCTAAATGTATATTTTTTTTTAGCTTTTCAGTCGTTTTACCCTTTTTCCACCCTCTTCTCTTATCCTCCAAACCCTTAAAGTAATACATTTTTGCAACACATTAGTTGGTTGACGGTTGGTAAGTTCATTGGAGTCGTGTACTCGTACACGATGAAGCAAGCGGTTCGTGGTAACCGGTGGTAATGTTTTTCAAAGTGACGGATTTTCCACCATGTAGGGATTTTGCGTTCCAGCTTCGCCATTTACAATCCATTGAGCTACGGGCGATGGCGCCATTGCCGATCCGTAAAATTACGAGTTCGAAAACATTTCAATTTGCTCGAGCGCTATTTTATTGGAAAAGTTTCCCGCTAGCAATAGGGAGGGATGGAGATGTCGAGAAAAAGAGGTTTGGAAGGAAATTTTTTGGGAATGAGTTGGCAAAGCCGGTGTTGAAAAGCTGGAGCTTTTTCCATACACTTCTTGGCACAACGCTCAACGCGGTCTCCGATTCTCGCATGCACAAACATACACACACACACTCATACACACTTCCAATGGTTGATGCAATCCTTTTCGATTTTCCCACCGCGAAATCCATCGCGTGATTGCGCTTTTTATTTTGTTTTCCATTACGGCACTGGGTGGGGCGTGGTTACGTTCGAAGGTGGATTGGCGATTGATTGATAGGATTAGTGCGGCTGTTGGAATTTAAAGGTAATTCAATTTCGTAAATCAACACACATACATCATCGGTGGATGGGTTCGGTGGGTTGACACGCTGGCAAAACCATCTGGCAAAACCATTAACTCTTGAACGTGAAGTGCTGATGAATAGAAGGTGTACATTTAGCGGCGGTTTCTAATGCAATATCAAAACAACCAATGTTTTAGACCAAAAAGGGAAAGGTAAAACGTGTAAAACGTGAAAATGTGAATATGCTTACTGAGCTGTTCAAATTTTGAAACGATGAAAGTTATTAATTTTTTTGGACATTCAGTATTTATTAATCAATTTCTTTATTAATCATGCAAAAGCTGTCTTGATGTCCGTATAAATCTCAACGACCTGAACGCCTGCATTGATTGTCTTGTGGTAGAGGCTGGCGAGATTGGTGGTAGGAGAATGCTTGGAAGATGCTACCTTGGCTGCTTTTCTACCTTCGTAGGATCCGGTCACTGTAGGGCCACTGGGCATTTGAGATGAATTGCACGAAACTATCGACAGCAAAGTCAAAAGATGCGCAGTTCGAGCAATGAAAGCCAGTAGGGAACGAGGAGATCATGGCTGCTAGTCTGCTAAGATCAGTTCGCGCATATCCTTGGAATGATGTTGGTAAGGGAACAGCCGAGTACATATGTGATGCCGAGAAAACTATCTCGGGGGGAAAGGGATGGAAATTGTCCAAAGGAATCAATGGGGTATCGCAGGTAATTATTGGCGAGCAGGCGTATAAGTCCGGATCAAACTGACGAGCTGAACAGGATATTTTTTGTTGGTTAAAATTCCCTAACAGAAGAACACCATCAGTCAAATCCAAAGATCTGTGCGACAAGGTGCTTAATGGAGGATGCTGCTCTTCGTAATGTAGCTTAATCCGCTTGTAAAACAACTTAGAAAAATATGTGATGGAGAAAACGATTGTATTACGGTATATCCCGATGACATATCAGCAATATCGTCCTCTCCTAGCAAACTTAACAAAATCAAGGAAACCATAATGAAATTCGGAGAGTTGGCAGGAGCGAAACTAAATATCGCAAAATGTACAGGTATAGATGTAGGATACAGATCCGATCGAACCAAAATTAATGTAATATGGCTGGAAACATCACCTAGGATCAAAGTACTTGGTGTGTCATTTCTCAACGACACTAAATTGATGAGCAAAATTAACTGGGATGAAGCAATACAAAGGCTAAAATACCATTATTGGCTTAACAAAGGTAGGAATTTAAACACAATACCCATATGTAAACAATACCCGCTAAAAAATTGGAATCAAATATGGAAAAATGTACACAAAAGTAATATGACCAGCAACCAAAAAAAAATCTTTACTACTATCTCATCTATTGAAAAATCAGGAGCAATGAAGCGTTGAAACACATGAATATTAGTACTTCAGACAAGTGTCCAAACTGCAGTGAAATTGAAACTTTGGAACATAAGTACGTCACATGCATCAAAATCCAAACGAAATGAGAGACATTCATTGAACTGACTAAAACTTTAAACAAGAGGAAAAAACTAAGCTGGGAAGGTTTCTTATTTCCAGAAGGCAATCAAAGGAATTATGTACATTTGAAATGTTTCATAAATTACATAAACGAACTAAGCAAAAATTCTGAAATAGATATATGCAAAGAACTGTTAGTTATAAACTTCTAGAATAAGTATTACTATTAGAATAAATACAACTTGTTTAAACATTTGAAAAAAATTAACAGCCGAACATAACGAACTGATACAATCCTCAAATTAATGGAACGTTGAATCATTGGCTTGGGATAGCCTGGGAGGAAGATAAGCCGCAACCATGAAAAGACGAATATTCCCGAGCTAAACGACACGATCCACTACGATCGCAGTGGTAAACTCGATAACTATCGTCAAATAGCATCGATGTGGTTAAGCTAATGATAAGCCATGGCTTCTGTAAACACCACTACATCGAAGTCGGAAGCCGACACCGAAAGAGCCATCAGCTCATCAGTCCGTTCGCAGTCCCGGTGGTGTATGGTGCGTGATACGTGGTGCGTAATACGTGGTATCTAAGATCCTTAAAATGGATCCTTTTTCGTGGCAAGTTATCGATTAATGACGATCAATTAACCGTGAAAAAAGTGATCGAGTGTAGATTCGGAATAGTTGTGCGGTTCGATTATAACGGGCTATCAACCAGTGTCGAAATTAGGGCTTTTGTCTCGTGCAGTATGTGTAATTTGCAGGTGCGTGCAGCAGCGCGTGCAGCAGCGCATGCAAAGGTGTGCGTTTCGTTAAGTGACAGTCAGCGGTGCTCAGTGTGCGCGTAGGAAAGCGGTATCTGGTAGTGATTGGTGTGCGTGTCGTTACTCTGTTTCTGGTAACTCGCGTAGTGTATGTTGTGCGTGAGATGAAGTGATGATGAGTGGTGATGATCACGTAGGCGGGACGGGGAAGTAGTGACGGACATTCAGGTAGGTTAATTTTTTCTTTTAAATTATTTTATTCCTTGTTTTATTTATGTCGTTTCTTTCGTTTGTTTCGCTCCTTTCGGTCCTTTTTTTCCTTTAATTTGTTTCGTTCCTTTCGTTCATATATGTAGGAAGAAAAAAATAATTGCGGGACGATTTATTCTTCTTTTTGTGTTGAAATTGTTTTCTCCTTTTCGTACGTTGTAGTTTAGATTTTTTAATACTCAGTGTTTCGATAAATGGTAATGAAACTAGTCTTCCACATAACTGGACAACAAATTTAATTAGAATCATGTAAATCATTCGCTCAAGGTGCTCCAATGACATTAAAATCCCCCAATAACATTATTATATGCAAATTTTATATGTAATCCGACAAAACTTTAACATTCCGAGTGAGTTATTGTGATCATTTGTATAAAATATTAATTCATTTTTGATACAGAATCGTTCCCACGCGGGTGCTTCCTGTAATTTCAACACATTCTCATTATATGTCATCCGTTAACCCTGTTAAAGGTTAGTTATAGTATTGTGACCACTCTGCCTGGTAGTAGCGAACCATTGCGTAGAATTTCCATAACACAGTAGAAACAACTCTTCAAAGCGATGTAAAAAGCGAGCAAACGGAATAAACGGTGTTTCTCGCTTCGAAGGATTCCCATCTCAACTTTCGCCGGCGTTCGCGTTAGGCTTTCAGGAGTGTTGAAGTTTGAAGAGTTGCTCAGCATGTTTTTCGCACAACCAGAGTGTGTGGTTGTGTGATTTTTTTCTACATCGAATGGTTGGCTTCTCCATGCCACCAATGCCACGAACGTTTAGCATTATATTTTCCATTGCACTAATAAAGGTTTTGTTCGGATTTTCTCTACATTTCGCTCGCGTTCACTAGTTCACTCGAGTTCGTTATTCGTTTGCAGATGAAGTGAGAATTGTTTAACGGCTAGGCGTGGAACATAAATTGTTGGCTTATTTCAGAAGGGCTCGCCCAAAAAAAAACCCAAACCGTAAAGGTTTTAAGACCACCCGCTGGGGCTAAAGCTTGGACGATTTATTTGGCAGCCGAATTTTTGGTGGTAATTGATTTATATCCCACAGCCTTGAAGCCGTATTAGGTTTGTTTGAAGCTTTTCATCGTTCGTGTTCGCTTCGGCAGCGATAAAATGATTGATTAATAATCGTTTTAGCTCCAATCGGTTTTGCTGATGGTAAGCGCGGTGAAAGCAACCCGCCCTGGAAGGGATGTGGATGGTGGAATACAAACTCCCCCCCCCCCTTAGTGTTGCCTGATTTACTCAGCACTTAGTGGGTTTATCAGTTGAAACAGTAGCATAACTTATTCGTTCGACAAATGGCACTGCATTAATGTTACCCGTCGAGGCAAGGCGCCTTCCTTTTTAAGCCTTACAAACACAGCAACCGTGGTTGGCCGTGTTGCGGACGAAAGATTCTTCAGTGTGAAGGGGTTTGGATGTTGTTCTTTTACGAGAAAATAAATAAAATCCTCGTTCAGCAAAAAAAAAACCCACTCGCTGGTAAGTTGAGTGGTGTAATCGCGCAAGCAATCGGGAAAATGAGACGAAGCAAAAAATAAAAAAAAAGAAAAAAAGAAAATGAGGCAAGTTGCATTATGCATAATGTATGCTTAAGTACAACTACACCACTACCAATTGCAGACACATTGCAGAGTTGTGTGTTGCAGCGTTTGCAGCCCGCCGATAGGACGGAAGAAGCGACTGGTTCGGTTCGGTTGATTATCCACAGCATCGTGAAGTTGCACAGGTGCAAACGCTAATGTAGTGGTCGGGTGGCACGGCAAAGATGGCCACCGTAGACCCATGCACCATTTTGTAATCGGTCGTCCCGACATACTGCCACACGACGGGTGCCCGAACGTGTAAACAGGGCAGCACCCGAACGGGAACGAAGTGAGTCCATGCTTTAATAAAGTCTGCTTAGCGGTAATTAAGGCAAGCGACATCAATTTTTAATCAACTGCTGTGCACATTGTTTTATGTGTTTGTGGTGCTTTTTTTGTTTGTTGTTTTGCTGCTGTTTGGTTCTTGACGTTCAAAAGCAGAAAGGATAATGAAGTGGTAGCCGTTCCGTTTGAAAGGTGGTTTAGGAAAAGGAAATAAAATTGAATAAATGGTTGCATCTGCAACGCAGCACAGTTGCATATGGTTTGCCACGTAACCGTGGGTACAAGTTTCATTATAAATCAAATTGTCGGCACTGGTGTGAGAGAACGCATCATACCGCTGGCAAGACACTGGTCCAGCGGTTTGTGGCCAAAATTCGAGCGACTTCATTTGAATAATTCATACACCGTTACATCGACATGAAGCGATAACGAATTGAAAATTATTTAGATAATTGTGATGGGGTTGGGACTAGAATTGTTTCTATCCAAAGGGAAAGGGAGTGCAGCGTAAGAGGTAATGCTTTCAAGTGCAATAATTAATCAGTATAATTTGTCAGTAGATTAGGCATGATTGCATTATGAATACGAAACTGTTGAGGTGTATTCGATGGAAAGGCGTATGGTACAAACTTTTCTTAAAACATGCTGACCAATTGGTTGCAATTAGTAATGATTGGAATGTTGTTCGCAGTGTAAAAAATTCATGTTTACAGTGCGTAACATAAGTAAACGATGAATTGTTTTTTTTTCGATTAAAATAAAATATTGAATCGATACAGTAGGACGATAATTGAAGATGAAAATTAGGTCTATCGGATATTGCATTTTTAACGGTTACCGTAACATTTCTTTTGCAGCTTGCGAATAGCTGCCCCTGACAGATAACTTAATTTTAACTACAAAAATATTTTTTGTACGTCTATTCATGTAATAATTTGATTTAAGAATTAAGTTACAGTCAGTGATATTATCTCTCTTCCTGGCTTAAAAACCTCTAAGGCCATTTTAGGTTTCTCTCTCTTGTTGGCTTTTAACGATTTCTAAGGTCACGCCAGCCATTTTAGGCTCACTATTTATTATTATTATACTTATTATTTATTATTTACAATTTTAATGTTTTATGCTAATGTTTTCCTTTAAAAAATCGAAAAAAATCAAATAAAGAGGGAAAAAAAGAGAAAACAGAGAAAAAGTTGAATCTGCAACTGTCAATTTGAAAAGAAATTGTGGGAATCTCCGTGGTCCGCTATAATAGTGTATCTCGAGGATTACTTGTATAGAGATCAGTGATTTCATACTCAAAACATTTGCAAGAGATGTACTGAATCTAAAACAAAAATGACTCAAACATGTAGGTACCTACATAAAATCACTTGAAACCTCAGTTAAACTCCAAAAAACTAGATGGATTTTTTTTCATAGCTATTATAAAATGTGACTGACAAAAAAAGTATTTTTTATCCTTTAAAACTTCGTAATAGATCACTTTCAATTAATTCACCGAGTATTTATTCTATTTTTTTTTAAACAAGTTGTCTCATAATTGTGTTACACACTGTATGTTCTCCGATAGGTAATTTGTAGAAATTACCTAATTTTGCAAGGTTTTTTTTATCTTTAAGGCTAAGTACGCATATTTATATTAAACATCAATTAAATTACGGTACAGATTTTCAACTGTCACCACCAACGTGCAATCGCTATCAAAAAAAAATCAAAAATCCGTGCACAGAGAAAGGAGCACAGCGTAAATAGCTACAGGCAGAAATAATATTAGATTATGTTCATCATTTCATACTCCACAGTGTAACATGCCTTTGTCTCCCAAATACGCAGCTCCCAACCATTGTATCGCGCGAAACAATCACCAGACCGTGGTTTACCGTGTTTGCATCTTCGCGGATCATAACTCTTCTAATTGTTTAGTGAAAAACACACGGAGCACAAAATTTTCGTCGAAAGCAAACTTCGCACGCAAACGGCACACAAAGGGCACGGTCCCCAAAACTTTTCCCCGGTTTTTTGGGCAGAGTGCGAGAGTTTGTGCTGGAGGCCTACGCAATTAGTGAACGAGTTGACTTTTCCTTTCGGGGCGCGTGCGAACCTCTCGCTCGACCGTAATGATTATTTCCACGTAGCGTATCGTGCGTGAACCACACACACATCCCTGCCCGGAAGGGGTTCCTATCGAGGGGGAGGTCTATTCGTTGGCAGTGAGTTCCGTTCGTCGCCAAGCATGAGTGTTTCTGCTTCCGGACTAAAAGGCTCTGTTGGCGTGAATCGTGTGCAAGAGCCGTGCATGTACCAATCGGAAGCAGGCCTTTGTGTTCCTTTATAAATTAGATCCACCACGAGCTTGCGGCCCTCAAGCTAATGGGATTTAACGCCGAAATGCGATGGATCAAAGCCAAACAGGGAGACGAGAGAGAGAGAGAGAGAGTAAAAAAAGATGATGAAGCTGACGAAAAGGAAAGGTTTGGCGAAGACTTGAGGTTGTTAGTCCGCGCAATGGAAGAGGGTGGTGCACCTCTCGTGGGAAGTATAAATAAAGCTTACGCTGAAAAACCTTAAACCGACTCCCGGCAACCCCGTGGGGCAGTGGCAAAGAAATCAACTCCACGACAAAATATCAAAGCAATTACAACGCACAAATTACTTTCGCTGACAAAGTGTCGCAACGCGTACGCAGCCCTTTTTCAACGTTTTTTTTTTCTTTCTGCTGTTGCAAAACTTCTACGCCAAAACATTTCAAGTGTACAAAACGCGTCGCGCAGAACCGCGTTCGTGGTAGGTAGCGTGTTATGTCTCGCCCCCCAAAAGCTTACTTGGCCTCGAATGGCGATATCTCAATTTGCAGTAAACTTGACAAAAACGTTACACCTGCGGTTCGGCTACAGGCACGGTGCACGCGCTGATAAGAGGAACGCACGTTTTGTTGGCAGAGCATGGCTTTCCCGTTCCTTCGGCAATGCAACCGTTAGTGGTTCCGCGTAATGGTAGCATAGTTTTTCCCCGACTGCTGTTAAGGAAGCCACGCGTCAGCTTAGAAAGTGTTGGTTAAATATATTTACATTTTCATCCTTCCTTGCTCGCACACTTTTGCATGTGAAGTAAGTTGAAACGTTTAAGCTTACTCCCTGTGGTTTGCACCATATGTGACCGAGTACGGTGATGACGATGGGGAAACAGATTGTTTCGAAACTGCACCACAAACAGTGTAGCTGGGTGCTGTAGAAAGCGTGGAAAGTATTCTAAGGGAAGGAATGACAGGCAGGAAAGTTAACGATTGATTCTACTTGTTACTAAAAAAATGTTTTTTGTATATTTTTAGTGCATTTCAATTTTAGTTGGAATATAAAACTAATCCAATGCACCAGCACTGGAATAAGATATTGTTGCTATAATTTCAATTTAGCTATAAATAACCACTTTTGTGTGTATAAAAACCGGTTAAGTGTATTTTTGTAATAAAATACTAACTATATTTATTGATTTAAAATATAGTTTATTTATTTATTTAGTTTTTGAGAGCCAACTCATATCAAAATTTATTTTTACACATTAGTCGGATAGTCAGTCTTTGTTACGGGGGGATGGTCCGGATATGATTTGATATCCGGTCGTGTCGTGTTGATCCGGCGCCAGCTAACGCATAAACCATAATTTATCATCAGTACAAACTTTTAGACCAGTTTCGAAAATTTAGATCAGTATACTATGTACTATGAGATGAGATTGAATTAAGTTGAAATAATTTTCAACTCCATTTGGTTTCAGTAAATGATTTAAAATTTTTAAAACCTAAAATTTATGAAGCTTTTAATTTAACTAATTCAGTAATTCCAAAATAAAATAAATAATTAATTTTAATCTGATATGCGTTATTTGTCAATATTTTTATAGCGTATAAATTGCGTCAATAATTAGTGTCAAACCATAAAAAACATAAATTTAGCAATACGTTAAAATTTTATAGCAAATTTAACGTTATTTTTAAATACAGCTTATATTAACGTGAAAACATAAAAAAATTACAATGTACAGTAAATGGACAGCAGAATGGACTTTATTTCTAAGATCCTTCTAGACCATGCCATAATGTATAATGATATAGCATGAAATTAATGAACTGACACCGTTTAAATGATATAAATTTGATATTACATCCGCTTCATTCGTTTTACACACTGATTGCTGGAAATGATTACTCTGGAGGTTCTTTATCACAACAGTTAACTTATTTTTATAAATTATTTTATAAAATGGATTATACTATTAATGTCGTATTGCATCTGAAAATATATAATAACTTTTAATATTTCGTAATGATTGCATACTTTTAGGGGTTTCCATTCCCTGATACGACATTGTGCAATTGTATTGTAGAATTTGACTGTGGCATGTGCTCTATTAAAATTGTACCATATGTTCCTAAACGTGAAGCAAAATCTTCCCATTTATACACGAACATTACTGCTTGCTGCTAGGAATAATGTTCAAATTTTCTCACAGAAACCTTTTCGCCGAAACCAATTAAAAGCGTTTCACACCATCCACCAATAAATATTAATCACCTGCGGGACCACCCTCGAGGGAGCGGACGAAAAGATTACTTCCTGGCTATCGCCAGCAGTAGTACATGCAGGTTCGTCCGTTGGTACGCAAAACAAGGGCAAATTTTACGCTCAAACACTGGCATTAGCGAGCTTAATTTCATCCTGCCCTATTGCTGCGATGCGGAAAGCAAATGTTAATGTGAGCCGAGTGTCGGATTGAACCCGGTGAATTACACCGATGGCAAACTGCATAGATAACCACCACCGGCGGGGATTCACCTCACTGCACGTCATCGCCAGGTCTGGTGTATTGCTGTACTGTGGTTGCAGTTAAGAAGAAAAATATAAGTCCCACACAACTCACTTCGTTCGTTCTTCGTAACCGTTTGCCGTGTGTAGCGGGAAGATCATTAGTTAGTGGTGACTACCGGTAGATAAATAGTGGCTCCATTAGGACTGTGTCTAGTCGGTGGTTTAACGATAGCAAAGTACCAACCATATCCAATATAAAAGCGGGGTAAAATATTCAAGCGGCAAGATAACTCACACCTGGCGCCCCTAGTATGGCGATTGGTGAAGGAAAAGTTTGAGAAAAATAAACAACCATGACGAGAGGCATGACAGTCTCAATTTTGTGGTTCCGTTGGCGTGGAAAGTAACGCAAAGCTTACCGGCACCAGTAGGACAAGGTTGTTGTGGCTAGAAACTGCTCTGGGGAGGTAATGTGTTCCTTGGGAACAACACTGACTTACACAGCAAAAGCGCCATACTTGAATCGTTATCATTTCTAGGACCGCTCTGGGGGTCTCTTGAAACGGTTTTCCAGAACTCCTTGTTCCTGATGTCGACACGGTAGTTTCGGTCGGTTGGTCGGTTTCTCACCGTCCTGCCATCACCTACTTGGCTGTTGTACGGTGTGTAGGCGCCACAACCCAACAGGTGAGCCGTATCGGGCACGGCACTCTTGGGACAGGTTTGGGAACGCGCCGAACCGACCGAAACCGACAAACAGAATCAACCTAATTTGCTGTCAGGATATTATCTTATTTTATTTCCCACATGAGCAGTGCATCATAGACCATTATGAGGCGTCGGTACACTTACGTTTTACGGGATGTCTTCCTCCAGAGTTCGGGCGGAAGTGAACTACCGTTTGCCAAACGGTACGAGTTGGTTACTTGGTTGGTTGTTTTGGTGCTCGTGTGTATATGCAATGCATGCTGTGAAATTACAATTGTTAAAACCTCATCTTGGTGAGCAACAACTGCTTTCAGGTCCAATCATATCTTGTACTAAAAAAAATTATAGCAAAAAATGCGAAACCTGAAGAAGCGAAACAAAAGCCAAAAATACAAAAAACTCAAGCTACCGACAATAATACCCAAGTAACAAAAAATAAGTGCGATAATGTGTACAAAACAGGGTATTTTAATCTGAAAAAAATTAACCTTTAACCCGCTTTGCACGAACGTAAGAATGAAAATAAACAGAAAGAGAAAGCAAAGGTCAAAACGGCCCGTTCGGAAGCTGTCCCTTTTTCCGAAGGTGTTAATCATCTCGTTTCAATTAAATTTGGCGTTGAAGCGCAATAAAGCAAGCACAAGCGAATGGCCGTGCAAAACTGTGGCGCTCGTACCAACGGAAGAAACCTCAGCAAAGCCAATAATAATAGGTCAACTTCGACCGGATATGGGTGCGCTTATCCTTCGGCGGAAGGCTACCAGTATTTCGGTGAGCCGTAAAGTTGCACAGTTGGCAAAGAGATAAACCATACGGCACACGATACAACGGCTTTTCTTTAGTAGAAGGTTTTTTTCTTCTTCTGGGGACTAAACTTTGTTAAGGGACGAAGTTTCACCAGCCAGCAAGGCGCGCTGGCATCCTTCAACCAGGGAGGTGTTCGCCTCGAAGATTCCCCTTTCCAGGCGCGCCGTATCGGTGCGAAAGTTATCGGCGTACCCGGTGTGCGGTGTGCTAAATCATCACGGGACTAATATTTCTCCCCTCTTCAAACTGTCACTTAAAATTTTCCTGAAACTTTCAATCCTTCGGCGCCAGCGTGTCTTGCTTGTGGATCGGAACGGTGCACACAGGTGTGTGGCAGGTTTGCTGACGTGTTCAATGATTCATCCGGGCGGAACATCCCGCTGCAACACAAACCGACAGGGCTGTTGAAGGTAAACTTTTGACCCCTCCAACCATCCATCCAACGGTAGGGGGCGCTGTCAGCGAAGGTGAGACACCGTGCGGTTACGGGCAGGTACGGTTGGGTATCGCCGTGCAAACCTAAAACCGGGCCAATTTGAAAGTGTCAATCTTTGTGTGCCAGTGTCTCGTTATCGCACCAATTAAAGTCGTCCGCTCATTACGATCGATGAAGTTTGCGAGACATTTGATGCACCTTCGCGTTCATCTCACCGCAGTAGATAAAGTTTTCATCAAGAAACATGGCAGCGTCCCTGTCTGTAAACAGCAATCAAGTGTTGATGTACATTCCGTTGTGTGACTTAACGTTTGTGCTGTTTTTAGAGAGATACGTCACATGAAGCTATTTAAGTTTAATGAGTAGCTGCTAGATTTCTTTTAAAATAATTTTAAAAATACGATTTTATTTACAGATTATTAATCTTGGCCTTTTTTAACTGAGATGATATAAGAAAATAATTGGTTTTATAGTACAGCTATAAAAAGGTAACCGACAACGCGTTAAGTAGATACTATAAACTCAATTATGCATCAATTATACTTGAATTATGGCAAATTAATTGTAAGTACAGGGAGTCGTTCAAGATGCATGATACCTATTAAATGTAAATTCGTAGATACGTGAATTTTTAAATTCATCAGATCACTGATTTTAAAAGTAAAAATAAATGTGAAAACTTTCTTTGCAAAAATCGTTTAAAAACGTGAAAACTTTACGGGCTAAAAAGAGATTGAATTCTCTAACTGTCAAATATAAACGAAATGGTATATCTGAATCCGCGTAAAAGAGGTGGATATTTTTTGGACTACCTGTATATTAACTTTTTATTGCAAGTTTTCCCAAATATACTTCTTATATTTCCATAACATACTTGAAAATTTGATTAAGCTGATACTTTTCGATATGATTTATCTTACACATAACTAACACGAAAACGAGAATTCCTTCCTTCTGCAGTGCACTTAGAATATTTTACAATATGGTCCCTACTTCCAGACGACACGTTGATTCGAACCGTATAGATTTCGCCGTCAATAAAATGAGGAAAAGGATGCGCTCGAATATCGCTTCACTCGTTTTCAATCGAAAAGCCGCAAATCTATTTTCCATGTTACGGGCATAAGTGCTAGCGTAAATATTTGGCCCCTCGCTTCATGGGCGATCGTACAGCGATATGCAATTTCGGTTACCCGTCTGCAAGAGTGCATTCTGCAAAATCCGGCAATCCGTACCTTTAGATGATATTCTTTCCATTTTTTTCTTTCTTGCTGCCTGCTTCTGAATGTGTTCTTTCCATTCGATGCGATTGCACGGAGACTTAAGATAGTCGTTCCTTGTGGCAGCATGCCGTCGTCTTTATATTCCGGAGACCTCCGACAACCGTGGGGTCAATCGGAGGGAAAGCGAGTGTAACTGAAGCAGTTTGTCACAAAGAAAGGAACGCTGAAGAAAAACGAATAGAGAGTAAAAAAAAAACACATCAGAGCGTAATATGATACCGGCGTATGGTTGTCGTGTGTGGGAAAGCCCGACCGATCCGTTTGCTCTACTAGCCCGCACCGGTATGAATATTTACCGCACGCAGCTGCCCGACATCGTTGTACGGTATCAGCACGAAGCGCTGCATTCAGATCGGTACGTATAAACACACGGTTGGTTTTGAAAAACACATTTAATTGGCTTATGACATCTGCATTTACATGCTGTGAGTGCCATATCATGTCGAATCGAATTTATCCAGCTGTCAGGGTGGAAAAATCTCTCAAAAATTCATAACGTACCCATGAGTGTGCATTTAGTTTTTATAGCTGATTGTGATTATACCGACACGGTGATGCTTACATTTGCAGCGTTCCTTTTTCCAGCCATGATCGGGCTATCGTGTCGTGTCGTTGTTTAAATGTGATTTCTATGTTGCTTCTAGGAATGCTAATATTAACATGTTATTGTCAGATTCCGGAAAATTTTGAGTATGTGTTCAAGTACGGCAATGGAATTTAGCGTGTTACAGGATGAAATAAAAGATTATTCAACATGCATGAGTTTAGCTTGCAGATTTTTTTTCGCTAGAAATTATTTCTATTTTTCAATGAAAAATGAATCTTAAATTCCAAAAATTCCAAAGCTTCTAGCAAGATTATCCGGAATTATTGGTATGCAATTTCGAAATCGTATTTAAATGCTATCTTGTTTTATTGTCGATTTTATAGAAGAGCTGCATAGATAGGGTATTTATTTTTCTAAAAACTGTACTCAGAAACTCAGAAATAAAACTCAAAAATGCATCGGAAGTTGTAGAGATGCTAAGTTTGGAGTTTCTTCTTGAATAGAAGTTTAAAAAGTTTATGGAATAAGATTAAAAATAAATGCATGCGATGCAGAATATTACGCAGTTTTTGATTATCTAGTTTTTTGTAGTAGAAAAGTTTAATAAATCAATACCCATTTTATCTAAAATTTTTAGATTTTTTAGAATTTTATCATTCAATTTTATGAATAGAAGCTTAACAAATTTTCTACTCTTGTTTTGCTTTCGCTTTTTGATTCTTTTTATATCCATTTATACTTAACGATATACGTATGGACGATAGTTGTAAAATATGATTTGCAAATACATGTCTTAAAAAAATAAGAGAAAAATGTTATGAAATGTTTGGCTGAAATACTTCAATTCAGAAGAAATCAATTCATGAATTTAAGCAACATTGTGATTATGAGATCTCTTAATACGGCCAGGCCGTTCTAGCGGAGCAAAAAAAAAAAAAATGAAATCATCCGAAGTCAGCCATTGATGTTGTTTATTCAAATAAAAATATAAAACATAAAATAAAAAGTAATTCAAAGATAAAGAATAAAAATAAATAAAAATAAATAATCAAAGATAGAAAAAATATAATATGAACAATAGATTAAATAAAAAGATAAATATGTAAATCAATTTATAAACAAATCGTTTAAACACTAAATATACGAAACAGTGAATAAATAAGTAAACAAACAAGAGAGTTTCTTTACGAAAATAAGCTAAACTGTTATTCTATGCTTAACAACCAAACTTTATGTACTGTTTACAGATCTTTTATTATTTTACCAAACACATTTCGTTGTGCGACGGATTTTTATGTTTTTTTTTTCTACCAACACATGAAGCGACCCGTATCAACTGCGTTGTGAATTATTCGTTGCATAGAGAGCAGGATAAGATGAAGGAACTAGAATAAGAAAAAAAATCAGAAAACTATCGAGTAAAACCTACATCATATTTCACACTGTTCGAGCATCCCGAACTTTTTTTTGTCTGCGTTTTGTGTGCAACTCTTCCTTTACAGCGCACGAAATATCGTTCATGGAACGCTTTCGACATGCGGTAACTGTTTTGTGTTCCAGCCCGCGTATATGCCGCCTTTCGATTTAGTGCACACTGCACACTGGGCCAAAGATCGACCGAGGTTGCCGGAAGTGAGAGTGAACTCTTTATACACTTATAACTACCTCCGCCGGGAGCCGGTACGGTACACGGTGCGGAACGCTTTCAGGCTATTGGGACGCATGGAAACCCGTTGTTGGTGGCATGTGATTTGGCGTTTCCTTTCAATCGACCAACCCCTTCCAACCTTCCATCTGGCGGCATTGGTCGATCCACCCGGAACGGATGCAACACAACACGCTACCGGAACGACTCACCCACCTCTGGGTACGTTCCAATGCGAGGCGCCGACTTTCGTCGAACGTGAAGAGAAATTGAAATTTTGATCACAAAATATTCAATTTTTCTCCTTCACACTTTGCCTGATGGGATGGGTGAGCAGGTCATAGTGATGTAGTGTTGGGGTCGGATTTTGCTACAGTTTCCGGTCGATTTTTTTGCTCTCCCTCTCTCTCTCTCTGCTTGTTGGAGAAGAGAAACAGGTTAGTTGGAGACCGAGCGGTACGCGAGTACATTCCGAAAGTACAATCCTGTCAACCGTACTGCTTCCGGGGTTTTTTTTTCCTCGCTGGGGTGCTCCATTAGAATGCTTTACGCTCCCAGGCACCATCATCATCATCAGCATCATCAACACCAGCGATCGGTGGTACCAGCCGGCACCGTGTTGGCCAACGTTGGATGGTTCATGGTGCTCGAAACCGACTCACACGAAGACGAACGCCTGTACATGATTTGGATGGTTGATTTGATGCTTCGTTCGTTGGCATTATTTCAAAATCCATCCAACAATCCGTTTCCTACTTTTTTTTTCTTTTACATCCACCCCGATGGGGGTGAAAACGGCATGTTCTTGCTTCCGTTATTCTGTATCACAACAAGAACGATTGGTGAAAAATATTCTTTTCCTGCATACTAACACGCCACATGTGTGTGTGTGTGTGTGTGTGTGTGTGTGTGTGTGTGTGTGTGTGTATATGTTTCGAGACGTGCCCGGGACGAAGATATTTGCACCCGAAAAAGGAACGAATTCTTACTTCCTTTTTTCTCTCTTTCCTCACTTACATTGTTCGCTCTTGCTCACCGATTGCCAATTCCCCATCTTAACCATCTGTAAATGTACGAATTCGGTTATTTTTCGCTGTAAATCAGCGATTTGCTACGTCCCAGTGTACCGTGCGTGCGCCTTGTGGACGTGCCGGGCCCAAATTGGGGGAATTTGAAGCTTATTAGCGAAACCCCGGGTGGGGCTGATTGTGAAACAGGGATTTTCGGCTGTTAGAGCTTTTTGCCCAACTTAGGATTTTCCCAGATTTTTTTTCCTTTTTCTTTGTTTTGAAGTTTAGAGAACATTTTTTTTTTCTATTTGTTTACTAGCGGCCATTTTTCGACAACCAGGCGTATTCTTCGGTACCCTTTTCTTTTGAATCATCGCCAATCATCATGTGTTCAATTGTTGTTGCCAAAGTTGGTGATGAATTCAATTTCCCTAGAGTGTCCAGTACGTGATGAAATGTTGCATATTTTGTTACTGCCGGGTAATGCCCGGTCGCTGTGCCGTTGAACATTAGATTTTGGAAGACACTTCTTCTTTTCGCCATCTCCCGATGGGGTACAGAGAAAAAAACTTCCTTTCATGTGTCCTTATAATCACGGCATTATTACAGATTGGGGTTTTTGTGAATAAAACTTTTGGACTAACGAATGTGGCTGTTCAGCATGCAGGGCTCTAGTTGTAAAAATTGATTCAAATGGGAAATTGTCCATGTATCTGGTCTGGTCTTTTCCTTTGAAAAAAGGAGTATATTGTGTTGATTGATGAAAGCCTTTGATGGATATTTTACTGATCTAAAATCAGTGAAAGTAATACTTGTGATTATATTAACTATTTGTTCGCTGGTGTATCTCGCTTGGTTTACTG
This sequence comes from Anopheles funestus, assembly GCF_943734845.2. Taxonomy (NCBI): domain Eukaryota; kingdom Metazoa; phylum Arthropoda; class Insecta; order Diptera; family Culicidae; genus Anopheles; species Anopheles funestus. Next base: position 68,475,656 of record NC_064599.1, on the reverse strand, counting down.
TTTACCTCGGTTTATTTTACAGTTTTGTTTGTTATAATTTGTTATAATTATTTTTAATTTTTTTATAGCACATTGCTCAATATCACTGAAATATTTGCTCCTAATTTACTAGTTTTCTAAATGCAGGGAAATTCTCCAACAAACATTTCAAAATAATTACCACAAAACCCAACAACCAGTATATTAGAAAGGACATGTTTTTATTTTATTATACAGTTATATAATAAAAAAATAAATATAATAAACAACACAAATAGTCACTGAAGTCTCTCTCCCTCTTTTTATAATTTGATTGCTTAACGATTTTATAAAAAATAAATTTGAGGAAGTAATTTAAAATATTTGTTAACTAATGTCGTCTAACGCAATAAAATAATTTTTTACATAATTTGTGGGCATGTTTTCCTTCAAAAAATCGTCTTTAAGACGGAAACCATTGCAAGTTAAAAATAAACTTGATCTTATAACTGTCATATTCAAACAAAATTGTACCTGTATTCGTAATTCACGGATTTTCGAGATACGCAAATTATTAAGTATATTTACAGTCCTCTATATTACTGTATTTCGGAGACTACCTGTGTATTTATAGCAAATTTGTTCGGAGAAATTCATACGGGTGATCGTGGCCTCGGAAATTTGAGTATTTTAAATTTGTAATTTACGAAACTAGAATCAGATTTTTAAATATTCTCAATTTAGTGCAAATAATTAGACACACTATGACAAAAAGGACAAAAGACACATCTTCTTTTACAGGTAAAATTCTAAACTCTCAAAATGTGTGTCCTTCCTGAGTACGACGTTTAAAACAAAGGTTTTTCGGATAGTTGATACTACTATTAGAAGTCTTTATTATTCCTTTATTTCAGCAGATAAATATAATAAAGTGAATTTTCTGATTGTTCATGACATGTGAAGAGTAATGAAATTTCAATTAAATTTTCCTGCCAGTTAAACCTGTCTGCCAGTGTTTAATGCAAATGACGAATGAAAAACAAAACAAAAATGAGCCGAAAAACTTTAATCGAAAAATAAAACCATACTACCAAACTCCAACCATCGTCCGATCGGGAATCAACGTCTGGGTTGATTTTATTTTTCGTCGTTGTAATAGAAGCATTCCCTTCCAGCCTCCCTATTACCCTATCGCACCTGTTGTGTCCTTCATCATTCAGTGAACGGAAAACTGGTTGAAAAGGCTTACAGGTATTTATATGCAAAACGATTACAAGCGTTCCACACCGGTCCGGTACGTACCACGTTTCCTCATACCGCATACGTACAGTCACTGTTAGATGTTAGTCACTTTTCAGTTTCCATTTTGCCCATCGAAGGTGGAATTCAGTCTGAGTAGGAAAACTGAGCTAGGGAAGGCACTTGGCAGTGATGAGCCGTTAGGAGTGAGAAAATTGCAGGAAACACACACCGACACCTTGATGAACGAAAAGCGGATAGAAAAACTTTCGTCTTTTTTTTAGCTTTCAACATAAAACGTGCTAGAAGCGACATAAGGGAGGGGTCAAGAAAAAAGGGAAGGAAAGGGGAGAAGACAGCTTTTCCTGTAGGGAATGGAATATCGGTACACAGTAAACTCTCCCGTCTTACAGGTTTTACCGCTGCAAATGTTGTTGTGTATTCGTGCCCGGCTTTTTTTCCGGGCGTCACCCCTCCTTGCACGGCACTCTCCGGTGCGCTTAAGGATTCTTCAGGTGTTTTCAATTTGTAATTTTAATGTCGGAATGCTCGTTCCGTAACGAGTGCGGGCGAGTGTCAAAACGGAAATAGTTCACCGCTGGCTAAGGCTTAGTTTCTTCGCATCGTTTGATTGCGGAAAACGGAGCAGCAGAGCGAAGATTGAAAATCGCTTTAGACTTTGGGCAAAGAATCGCGTCCCGTCTTGTCATGGAAGTGATGGTATGAAGGAAAAAAGAATGAGCAAAGTGCTTGCTCATGCTACGAATACTCATCCTTGAATGTTTGGCATTGAAAGGAAGATTCTTTCCGCCTTTTTTTATCCACCTTATACACGTAAATGTTTGAAATAGCGGAGCAAAATTGGCCTCCGTGTATGCGGAAGAAAATATGTACAACGGGTGCCTAATTTCCAGGTTACTGCAGCTTCTACCGAGCTGGAAGATTGGGCTTTCCTCTTTTTTTTGGGTCAAAAACATGGGATAAAAAGAAAAAGGAGAAAAAAGGAGAAAAAGCTAAATCCTTTAGCCCGGTGAATTGAATGGATTGACCGGTGGTACGATTACCCTGGAATCGCTCCTGGAACCCGAATGAACAACGCAGAGCACGCGTCGTAGACCCGGTGCTGCCGCAGAAGAAAGCTTCCATCCGCCGTATATACACTGCTGGTACGGTGGAAGGATTTAAAAGCGATTCGTTTTAATGGTTGATTGAATTTGCCGGCATCGGAATAAGGGGTTTTTAAGAAGATGAGCACTAAGCGCGAGAGTCCAGGTAACAAAGAAAGAAGCAGTTGGAGAGGGGGTTGAAAAAAAATATCCTCCCATCCGACCACGAGACACGAAATAGAAACCTCTTAAAAATGGGGCAGAAATCGAAATCTATGTGAGCTGCATAAAATTCATTTCAACCATTGAATGGTATACCGATCCTCTCGCCGGGAAATGCTTTATTGGCGTGCGGGTTTGTCGATCGTTTGAAGTAGTTTTGTCGAGTCAGCTTCCCATCGCACCCGTAAGGGGATTTCGTTCGGATTGCCCTTTTTTCCGTTGTTGTTGTTGTTGCCTGCTTCAACTTGAAAGCAATATTTTTGTTGGAGAGGAGAAGCAAAAAAAAAAAAGTAAATCGAATTATCGTAATTGTGTAGTGGCAATTCGAATAGTTTGATATTGATATCGAGATAAGAAGATCGATCGAATCGAACGTGTACGCTCACGAGGATGATTTATTTAAATTACTTTACCTTTTCCAATGAGGACCCAGAGGAGGAGGAGAAGGCAGAAGGGAGGTTATTTTATAATTAATTTAATAGTTTTCGCTTTTTAGAAAGATTTAAAAGCCGAGGAAACATGAGTAATTTCTTTACTTTTCATTGGCATCGAAATGTATACAATCACTTAGTTATCATTACTTTTGATGATCAATGTGTAGTTAAGTTGTTTGAAGTTGTTGAGAATTTTGTGGACGGCATCAATCGATAAAATGCGGAAACTTCCAGAAGTTTTTTTTGGCCTTATAACCTACGGCATAAGAGAACCTTAACTTGAACAATCGTGGCTAAATAAGTCAGATATTCAGCTTCTAAAGTGCGCCGATGTCGTCTGATGTCATTTGTTGAAAGGTATTTAGTTGTTTTTGTTGGGAATTCAGTTGAAGGTTGTAATAAATGTTTTGGAATAAGGATCAACTAGATAAACAGTGGAATTAATAACAACTTGTATGATGGTGTTGTTTAGACGCATGACTAGCTGTTTAGCGCATTAATAGTGAAGAACATGTAGAAATCATAGGCAAATACCTCAGAAATTGAAGTGCTGCAAAGAAAACTATTAAGGTGGGTGTCATGGTGTCACCTATATTGGAATAAGAAGGTAATAACAACATTAAGGCTAGTTCTTTTAATCGAGGAGAGAACCTTCATACCTGACTAGCAGGAAGTACCATACTCTGGGTACTGTCCGATTTGCCGAAATACATGTCGACTAATCTCATTTCAGAGCCTCAGAACCTACTGCCGGATTACCCGCAAGGGTATTAAACGTCGGTAATTAGGCCTTCTGGGTACGTCCGAAGATCCCCGACAAGATGCTATATCAACTTGTTATAATCAAATATCAGACTTATGTATATTTATTTGTTTCAAACACATGCAGCCCTAGTCGAAATAGGTTCTCTTCAGAACTATGTTTTTCTAAATAGACTTTTTGCTTCCGAATAACGGTTTTGACACACGTACTTTGTCGAAAGATTTAAAATAAAAATGTGTTCCATGTACGTCAAAGTTTAACGATGAGATTAATGAGCTGTAATGAGCCGGAACTCCGCCACGTGAAGAAGCTCTATACCCAATAAATGATTTGTTCTTGCCTCAACAATGAAAAGATGAGAAAAAAATGAGAAAAAATGACTCGTATCTCATCCCAAACTTCTTATCTCACGCGATCATGTAAATAGCTAGTTGTAAATGATTAATAGACGAGAGCACTACAAATTGTACGAAGAGCTCCAAGACTTCTAAGCGGTTGTAATACCCGATAAGAAGCTAATAAACATTCAAAAATCTTGAGAATAGCATTCAAGATCAGTAGAAATCCTATCTTTGAAGAGCAGTCTTCCATGTCACTATAGCTTTATTTGGATCCCGATGAACTTCCTTGTTCTCGTAGTTGTTTTTGATTTAAATATCTTCAACATGCTGATTTTCCACTTCAATAACGAAATTAAAAAACAGATAAAATGGGAACATTATTATTGAGCCGTTGTGCGAACTTTTCCATCGGCTATCAACGTTAATACACCTGGTTCCTAAATTTGACCTAGATTTAAATGACTTTTCTTCTGAGCTTGATTTTCCTTCCCCATCGTCCGTGGATTGTTGTACCTTCTCATTCCCTTTCTCGCGTACATTAATCTTACATCTTTTTCTCAGCCCTGGTTGCCTGGCTGTACGAAGGTGAAAAAGACGGATTAATTAATTTACCTTATTTTGAGAGTTTAAAATTTTTCCAAACCTTTCGCCCTGTGGGGAGGGAAATGGAGTACGCCACTTGCGAACGCTCGGATGAATTCTTTCGGATCTCCAAAACGCGATGCCTGGCAGTACGCTAATACGTTTACACAACTTTCGCCACGATTCTGTCAATGGGATGAAGGCTGAACGGTGCAGGAAGCTTTCCGGTTTTCTTCGAAAGTAACACAATTCGTGATGCCTTTCCTTCGGTAGTGTAAAGCAATCCTTTCCCGGTGTGGTGCAGAAGATGGGACGTGGTAGGCTACCTTTCGAGCGTATCAAATCCGATCAACATAATCAAAGGAAAGTTTTAATCCGTGCTGTACACACTGCATTAATATTGGGCCTGTGTCGATGATTTTCCGCGCAAAAGTGTACCGAAAATGGAAACGTTCTTTTGCAATGGAAATCATTCACTGGAAAATGGTTGGTTCCAGCCAAAAATGGTTAGACCATTTAAGTGGTACCGTCGTCGGAGGTCGCATCGTTGAAAACATTCGGCAAACGTGAGGACTGAAAACTTTTGTGGCAAAACAGTGTAGTAAAGCTTTTCCACCCGTTGCTAGAGTAAAATGTGGCCAGAAACTATGTATGCTACCGTCGGGCTGATGAGACCGTCTGTGTGTGTATGTGTGTGTGTGAGACACTTTCGAGGAAAAATGGCGCTCGAAGGTAAAGCGCTTTCCGGTTACAAGCAAAACTGTTGTACATTCTTAATTTTCCCCTTTTCGTTTCGTCGCCATCCTCCAGTGTTCCGGTACCATCCGCATTCGGAAATTCGTCACGTCATAGTGCGCCACGTCGCTGTCGCTCCAATTGACACATGCAATGGCTGTTGCACTTGGCAAGCTAAACTGCTTATGTTTCAATTAGGAAAGTTGATAATATTTTCGCTCCCAGCAACCTCCCCGTACGGTGACGCTCAAATTAAGCAGTTAAGCCGATTAAACTTTTGTAATGTGAATTTATTTTCTGCATACATTTTCGAGCTGTTTCCTTTTGCTACAGTTCGCATGCGAATGGTTGTGGGGTTGAGAATCATTTTAACAGCCATTTGAGGTTTTGGAAGTAAATTTTATCGATGAAAGTTAGCGAACATTCACTGGTTCAATGTTTGTTTGAATTTTTGGCTGGCAGATTTTGTGGTAAATTGTTTCACCTACCCCCTTCCGGCCTAGTGTCTCGATCGTTCGTAGCGGAAAAATTCCATTCTTTTATTCCACACGATTGAGTAACGTTGCGCCTGACGCGTTATGATAATGATGCCTCTATGGTGGATGATAATGATTTTAGGGGTGCGAAAGTCATTATCCGCACACGCACACGCTGGATGTGCTGCACCATTTCGAAGCAATGTTGACCCGGTGTTGGATTATAAATCAATTAAAATCATTCATCGAAGCGATAAATAAGATCAATAATTGGTTGCGTACTTGGTACATGCGGCAGAGGATTACAATGTTAACAGCAGCAAACGGGTTGTCGTAGCGCTAAAGAGATTTAGGCTTAAGGAAATTATTGGTTTCGTTCCGTTCGACTAGGTATAGTTCGAGGGTTTCAATCGTTTTATGGTTATTATAAAATTTATTTTGAGAAGAATTTAGATTTTTATTGAAGATTGAACAGATCGAAATAATTAGCTTTCTTTTGCCATTTTTTTATTTATTTCTAGGTGTATTTAGAATATTTATGATTCATTTTTACGAAGAACAACTGACGATGATGGTAATGAAGTTCTATGATGAGTGTATAGTCCTATTGAAGCAAGATTTATTGAGAACGTTTCGAGGATATTAGCCGAGAGCAAACCCCTTTTGTGCTTTATGAGGAGCTTTAGACGTTTCTCGAAAAAATCGCAAGCAGCACATACCTGGTTCATCGGCATTTCTTCTCAGATTCTTGAAAAGGAGCTTCTAAAATTGGTCCATATGATGTTCGCTCTGCTTGGTCAGTATGTGTGACCATACAAAAAAATCGAGTGAGTTAGAGTCGGGGGAGCTGGGAAGCCACAAAGGCTTATCGAGAAAATCTGTCAAATTCTCTCAACACCACACTTCGACGATATTCGTTGTGTGGGCCAGTGCACCGTCCAGTTGAAAGACGTAATGATTCTTCCCGTAGAGTTTCCAAATTTCCGGGACCACAACCTTCTCCAGAATTTCGGTCTTACAATAGGCTTTGTTAATTGTCGCCTGGATAAACCCCCAAGACGGCATTTTGGAATCGCGGAATGTTTATTAGATATGTGTGGATGCTGGCCAACGTCGGCACCCACAACTGATTATTTGTGTATTTTATTGGACTACGTGTGGCTGCTGCCATCCAAGTGTTTCTCATCAGAAAACATGAACTCCTGACCTGCGTGTCGCGAAAGTATCAGTTTGGCTATGTCCAGCCTCTTTTTAGCTGTAGCCTACGTTGCTTCGTGAACTTTGCGTTTCTTGTACTGCTTGCATCCTATATCCTCGTCATGATGGATTGAGTAGTTCCGATCGACACATGCAGGTCAGCCGCGGTCTTAAGGATCGCACAGTTTATTTTTTGGCGAACCCTTGGCGAATTTTCCTTGCCAAACACGGCTGCCTGCATTTCACTTGGTCGTTGGCAAGTTGACATTATGTCCAACGGTTAGTGGATATACGCGGTTAAAACTGACACCAATCCCATTATACCGAATGCTCATGGTACAAAGGTATGCAACGATGAAAAGTTGTATTTGAATTTATTGATCACACTGTAAGAGAAAAAGAGTATCTAATTAGTAAGTAGTAAGTCTAGTGTAGTGTAGAACACTGGTTTCTCAAAAAGTATAAGTTTTTAAGGAAGGATTGAAACCGCGTGTTCTTCGAATCTTTTCATGTAACACTGAACTCTTTATTCTTATTAATCCTTGAGCCCGTTGGCTCTTAACCGTCACACGCTCTAGGAATTGAGTGTTAGCGTTTATAACTATGGATTGAGAGCGTTCACTCAACATCTAGTAAGAGGAGTAAGAGAGTTTTTTTGAAAACAAATGCATGAACATTATGTAAATTTACAAGAAAAGCTTACAATATCGTCAATGTAAATGATAACATATGGAGAGAGTTTTCATCAAAAGAGCCAGACAATACTTACTTCAAATACTTAAAACAAAAATTTAAACCTATGGATTCAGGGTGTACTGCCCAAGAGATTACCGGATTTTTTTTTTCGAAAAAAGGTAGATAGATAAGACATAGTTGGTGTTGATTTAAATTCACAGGACTAAAAATAATCTGATACGTGATAATTGGACATTGTGTTCTTCGTGAGCCTTACAATTTTTTTCTCGCGGACCGGATCAAATCATCTAGCGGGCCGGATTTGACCCGCGAGCCGAACTTTGCCCACCCCAGTGTTAGAGAATCACTCAAAATTGTTATGGAATCATGTGCCATTGATATGGAATGTCAAATGAGCAGGCTGTTTACATATGGGGGAGTGAAGAGTTGATATATTAAATATTTTTCAAACGAAATTTTAAACAAATGTTTTCCAACACAGACTACAAATTATTATTATTAGTTCCAACAGGGAAATCGCAAATAGCTTCGTTTTCATCAAATTGGAGCAGAAAATTTTAAAGCTAACAAAGTATCACACGTACACTACAAGAACAATCGTATGAATCGGACATTCCAAATCAATGGCACGCGATTCCGTAACAATTTTGGATGATTCGCTTACGTATCGGTTGTTTCCATATAAATGGTCGCGCATTTCATATTCGCTTGGCCAATTTCCTAAAGTTGGCTCTCTGTATCCTATCATTTGCATTCCTCCGGTTTTCCCCATGTTATCAAAACACTACAATTGAAGTAAATCGGATATGGACCGGATTCGAAAATTTAAATTTTAATTCTCTAAAAATATAATTCACAAATTATTAAATGCTTTAATTCTGAGCTCAGAAATATTCTATTTCCAATTGGAATTATATAAACAAAATTAATAAAACTGTAAATTGTTAATACCTATTCCGTGACAAACCCAACAAAGCTGTTTCCTCTTACAAAGTGTTACGGTGTGTACTGACCTGCATTAGCTGCACTTGATGTATTATAATGACCTATGCATAGACGGTATTGTAAAAATGAACTGTCTGGTACGAACCGGTACGATCAGCAAACATTCGTCTGAAATTGCCACCATCGTTAACGTCAGCTTAACAGCATAAAGCTGCTAGGCAACTACACACGAAATAACAGCTGCTCAAGTCCACATCAAGTGCCGACCGAAGTCGAATTTTCACCCATAAGAAAATAACTAACCCTTCCCAAAAACCAGCTCACAACACACAAACACAAAGGGAGTAGTGCAAGGGATGCATGGAAAATGCTTTCACCCGCTTTTGGGGGGGTCTCCGTCGTGAAAATTCCAACCCAACTCTCGTAAACGGTGTAATGGCGCTAATGGTAAAGGAGATTGGTACCGGTTCCATGCTGTGTGAGTGTCCGCCACTGGTTAAACGTCACTATCAGGGTTCGGAATGCAACCGATTGGTACGCTTCGGTAGTTTTCCCTTTTTGTCAGATCGACACAGTTAGTGTTGGCAGGAAGAAAGGTACACAAAAAAATACCCAAAAACCCGCTTATTGTCGATAATCCCAAACGAACTTTCTAAAACTCCAGCGTACCCCGGTCCGGTGCAAGAAAACTCGTCCCCCCCTGAAATGCCCTTTTCTTTTTGGAATGCTCTTCCGAGTGCAATCATCTAAACACCCGACCAAAAACCCTTAGCACCGGAAGACGAAACAGAGCACAAACTATGACAATACCCTTGGTGTTGTCGGTCGGAACAAAATGCTGGGCTGGTGGTACCTTATTTTTGGTTCGTTTGAATCGTTTTCAAACAACTTCCCAAAATTGCACCCCGGATAGCGTTCCCCAGCAAATGGGGGGATGGGGATGTATGATTTTCTTTCTTTCTTCTTTTTTCTTTTGTTCATCCTGTGTACCGATCCTTGCGCTTCCTGGGTGTGTGCATGTGCGGTGATTTGAATTGCTTCCCCGTTTTTTTTTTTTGGTGAACAATCTCAAAATTTTCCCTTTAACGATACCACTTTTCTTACGCGCTTACTGGATTTTCCAAAACACAACTATACGCTATAATCCGGTACTGGAGCAGTAAGAAAGGGGAAGAAA